>NC_138185.1:17057410-18477131 GCF_964194105.1 Spermophilus citellus
AAAAATATGCCACTATGAACTGAATTTTTAAATTTTCAAATTGTTTCACACATATGGTGTAAGGTAAGTGAGTCATGAACTATTACTGTCCTTGTTCTGGATGCCCAGGAAAGGGAGGCTCAGAAACTGTCTCTCCAAAGTCCCTTGGCTGATATCAAGTCCAGACTGGAAGACAGACCTCTCAAGCCATGACCACTTCCAAGTCTTGGCCAACAGACATGTGACATCTTGTCAAGATTGAGTCCTCATGCAAAGCTAACAAAGGACCCCAAGCTAATCTAGGTGGTTAAGACTTCATGGTCAGCCCTATCCAAAGGAGAGCTCCAGGACTCTTAACCTAAGAGGCTGGTGTGGTGATCAGACGGTGGCATTCGCTCTTATCTTCCAACCATGCTGTAAGCTTATTCTTTTCTAGACCTAATACGCTAGTTACCCCAATCTCTGCTCCAAATAGGGGAATGCAGGAAATCTAAAAGGATATTTATCAGGGACAAAATTCCTCCATATATTATATAAATTGCAGGTGGAAGAAATCCCAACTTGCAAAAATCACCTTAGGTATGGTCCATTTGGGATGATGTAGATCTATGAGAAGATGAAGGAAGAAAGAAAACAAATATTTATTTGCCACCTTCTACACTTGCAGCCACTCTCTCTCATTTCATTCTCACCACAGTCTTGTAAGATTTGTGTTATTATTGTACCTGTTTTATAGGTAAGGCATCTAAAGCCAAATGTGTTTGGTTCAACTGCCCACAGCCACACAGCTTGTCCTGGATGGACCCAGGTCTGACCCATGATTCCTAAGCTCAAGGGCAGCACAGAATCCACCTGGGGAGATTTCCAAAATACATGTACATGGTCTCCACCCTCATCCACTGAATCAAATTCTCCTTGGGAATGCCAGGGCAGGGACTGAAGGCTATAGATTTTGTAAAGCCCTTCAAATGGTTCATTTTTCAGCATTTGCACTTTTGTTCTCTCTCTCTCTCTCTCTCCAATTATCTGAACAATTTAGAAGTTCACTTCAGATATAACACTTCACCTGTAGAGAGATCAACAAGTTTCCTAAGAACTGGGGCACTCTTCAACACAACCACGATAACAGTATCTTAACCAACAAGGGAAACTTGATTCAATGATATCCAATATACCTATCCAGAGTCAAATTCTCTCAATGTCCCCAAATGTTCTTTATTGTTGTTCATTGTAATTCAGGCTCCAATCCAAGGTGCTCACACTGTGTTTGGTTTTCTTGTCTCTTTGTCTCCTTTGCCTATAGAATAGACTTCCAAACTTTTTTTTTCTCCAGGACACTGATATTTTTTTTTCAAAGCCTGGGGGCAGTTTTCTCATAAAATGGTCTCCAATCCAGATTTGTCTGATTTTTCCATCATGGTAACATTCAGGTTAAACATTTGGGTAAAAATACTACATATGCGATGCTGTATACTTCCCTTTGGATCATACCAATAGACACGAAATATCACTTTGCTCGTTATTGACGATGCTAAGTTTGAGCACGTCTTAAAGATGGGTAATGGCTTTTAAAGACAAAGCCTAAGAGTCTACTGATTATTTTATGAGCAAATATTTAACTTTTGCTTTCCTTGGAGGTCAGAGAAAATCTGTGGTCTGCTTAACCAAGCAACCAGTCCTTTTTCTACCTTTAGTCCAGGTGAACCACACATTTCCTAGGGCCTGGGAAAGGGGATTTTGATGTAGACCAGGAAGGGCAGAGAAGGGGCCATCAAATAAATGAGGTTGGGTTTTGAAAAAAGGCCCATCCCGAGCTCACTGAGGCTCCACTGTACTGGACCGGCTCTAGCTCTCCTGCTTCTGGCCCAAGGGTCAAGAAGTTTGTTTGCAAGAATAGCTGATTAAAAACACTGACCAACTATTACCTATTTATGCTAAACCTTTCCTATACAACCAGCCTCTGCACACACTCTTTTCATTTTGTGGAATTGCCATGGGAGGACTTTGAATGACAGAGATTATGGTCAGAGATGTATGTCGATCATTTTGGCTCTAAAATTATAGGCATTTGGTCTCAAGCTTTCTGATCTTAAATGAAAACAACCTGGGAGACTGTAATTTCTTGGGTTTCAAAGGGAAATATCACCACTGTTTTCACCATGCACCAAAACTTAGACCCTTAAAATGAAAACACCCAAGATGAAGATAAATTAGCTAATCAGAAAGGAAGAAGAAAATATCCAGTGGGACCTAATTAGAGAGCTTAAAGGCCAGGGACAATCTTTCCAAATGATAAGATATCTATATGTGCACATTTTATGTTTAAAACGCACACACATATACATCTGTGTACAAACACACAGACATGTATACACAACCATATTATGTTTATATATGTTCTTTCATTTTAATAATATTACTTTTTAAAAAGCAAAAACATTAATTTTGTTTTTTATATACTCGATTAATATGAAATGAAAAATTGCATGTATTTGAATCACTGAATATGTTAGAACCCTCTGTATGTATTTGGTATCTTCAACTGCAGCTATAAACCCACACTGAGGATTTTTTTCAATGCCCTCAAGTGCATCAGGTAGCTTTTTAAATGCCCTGTGGAACCACTGGGATGAGATTTGAGGGAGGGAAAAAAAAGTAAGTAATGCTTACACTGGAGATGTAGAAATTGCTTCTGAAATCACCCTGATGTATGTAAAATTGAATCTATTTTTGTGACATTAGGGAAGTGACTGTCTGGCTTCTGCCTCAGCATCTTTAAGAGGCCTTGAGATTATGTGCAAATGTTGCGCAGCACTGAGGGGTAGGGCCCAGGCAGGGTTGCTGCATCGGAAAAAAATATAAAAGAACGTGCTTTGAGCAATTAGTTCATTATTGGACAGGTAGGCCCTTGCCTAATTCAAATTCTGCCTTTTCCTGCACAGGTTCATTTTCTGGGGTTTTCTATTCCAAGTGACTGCTAAGTTGGGTGACATGTATTCAATCAAGGATCCCAATATTGTATAGGGACAATAACCTCTGGGCCTCAAGGGTGACAGAGGCTTTGTCTGGTAGGAGCTGTTGCTGTGGAGAGCTTTGGCATTCTTTAAAAAGGAGTGTATGTCACATTTCAAGGACAAACAATGTGCATTGTTTTCGAGTTAAAGAAATGCTAGCTTTTATTAAGTAATCTCATTTGATCCTACAGCCCTGTGTACTTTTTTTTTTCTCCCTCTGATCTTCTGTTCCCTGGAATCAGTTTCTGGGTCTTTCTCTGGGTGCTCTCCTTATTTATCTGGGCTTAAGTCTTCTTCTTTATCTCTTGTATTCACATGTCATCTTCTCCTTATTCATTTTCAGTCCAAACAAAACTGCTTCAGAACAAATCCCTGTTGAATCCTCTAACACCTTAGCTGTCTGCCCTTCTCAGACTGCGTGTGACCAACTCCCTTGTTTGCTGGGTACCATTAGTTAACGGTCTTTATTTTTATGCTTCCACTTTATTGAATCTTTCACCATCGGATGTGCAAAGGCAAGCCATCTCCACACATCCCAGATGTGGAGCCCTCAAACACCCTGCTGAGGCAGGAAGCAGGCATGAATGGGGGAGGAGGTCTTAGAGGTGGGATTCAATGACCATTTTCTCAGTGCTTTATACCTGGCTGCCAAAGGCTGTGAGTCCTGGGGCAGTTTGAGGAGAGTAGTTTCAGAGATAAATAAGTTTTAGCATTGTCTCACAGAAAACAGATTTTTCTGTTTACAAGTTCATCATAGTTTACATCCTTCTGCAAGACACATAAGCAACAGATCCTTATGCCTGTGTTATAAAATGGCTTGTAGGGTGATTTTTACCCCCATTCTGCAGATGAGGAAACTGAGGTTCAGAGGGACTCCCCAGTCCGTATCACACAGGTATTTGACAAGTCATGATGAAGATCCATTTTCCCTGACATCAGAGGCTCTCCAGCTAGTTCTGCAAAGAACTGGAGGAAATATCCAAAAGGGGGACCTGAATAAAACAATAGAGGGGAATTGAATAATGAGGATCAGGAAAATATAAATGAAAACAATAAGATCAAGACAAGGATACATTAAAATGTAATTATATTCTAATTGAATCTCAATATGCAAGCTGGTAACTTTTAAATTCCAATTTGGCTCTGAGCTTTTTGTACCAAAAACTCTAGGAGGAGGATAAATTATATTGGATACCACTATGTGCCAAATCTTCTGCTTTATATAAATTCTATTCTTCAACTTTCTAGTGACCCTATAAGTTAGACATTATTCCCATTCTGAAAATGAGGAAACTGGATTTCAGGGAACCCAAATAAATAAGCCCCAAATCACACAGGACAGAAATAGCAGAGATGACGTTATAAAGCAGAGATGATGTTATAAACTGAATAGGGTTATCTGACCCCAGATCTGGAGTTCCTGGTTCTGTGCCATGAACAGTTACCAAGCACTCACCAGTGTCACTGAGGGAAGTCTGAGGGTCATGAGAAAGGATAAGTCCAGTGCCCTCCCCATGGGTCAGCTGCCTCCACAGCTTTATTCTGCATGGAGCCCTGGAACTGGGCACCCCCAACGAGCTAGAATATCAAAAAGGTGCTGGGCTCTGAGATAACCACCTCAAATAGGCATCTCAGTGTATCCCCCACAGTCTATATGATTCCTACCAAACCCATTAGACAGTTAACTAATGCTCTCAGATATTCAGAGAGCCTCCTGTAGCTGTATAAAGAGGCCTGGACCCCAAGACAGACGCTCTCCTCTCAAAACCGAACATCTCTGTCTTTTCTCCAAACTTCAGCAATCATTCCACCATGAAATTGGGTGAAGGAGAAGAGATGTCAAAGTGAAATAGCCCCCCTGGCTGGAGGACAGCGCTTCTTCCTAGGTCCTCTCTTCACCCAAGCTCCTACTGCAGGAGGCACCTGCCCAGTGGATACTCTCCCGGACAGCTTCTGTGGGAACTGTTTGACCAGGAGCTCTTAGGAAAGTGGTGGTACCATCCTCAGGCCTTCCTAACCTGGACCAATCCCTTGGGAGTTACAGAAAGATGAACAAATGGTCCCTGCCAACAGAGATCTCACAGCTGGGCAGGGGAGATGTAGGGTCCCACAAAGAGCATCTTTGTTGTATTATTTGTGCAGTAGCCATCTGCACAAAAAGCCACAGGATATTTCCCCTGACTTTGTGACCAAATTACACCTCCTGGTGAGCATGCAGTAGCCTTAGGAGATATTTGCTGCCAAAGAGGGAGTGGGCCCTGAAAACCAAGGCCCCTGGATGTCCTTCACTATACAGATTTCATGAAAGGGTTTATTTTGGAGGCAGGTCAGGGAATGTCCAGCTCATTACCCTCATGGGACAGTTCAGCAGAGATGAGGAAGAGAGAAGGAAGCACCAAGCAAAATCCAGCAGGAATATTTTAGGATCATGTTATGTAACCAAAGCAATTCACATAGGAAAGACAGACCAGGAATTTAAAGATGAAGTGAGGGTTGCTGGGGTTGTGGTAAACTTCCTGGGTGGTTTCTCTATCTGCTTCACTTCCAGTGAGGGCACTAGAGAAATGTCTTAATCTTCTGGAATACTGTTGACTATGATGTGTGATGTTGATGATTACTCTGTTTTAGGGGGATCTTCCCTTGGTTATCATTTTCCTACACACTTTTCACATATTATCTCTGCTACTCAAACCAGAGCAGCCAGGTAGGGATTATTATCCTGATGTTATAGATGACATCATTGCTACCCCCAAGGTTAAGGCTAAAATCCTAAGCACAATCTCTTGGGCTCTCCATGGTTTCTGACCATTTCTCTCCATACTCTGACCATTTCTCAGGTCTCTGGTCCATCAAATACTAATTGCCCATTTGTTTTAATATATGAGTGAGTGAATGAATGAATGAATGAATGAATAATAGAGTTGGAATTCACATTAAGATCTCCCAAGCTTACATCTGGTCCCAACTCTTCTCACAGTGAGTCCTGTCTCCCATTGAGCTGAATTCTGTTCCAAGTTAACTTTAATGCATTTGATTGTTTTTGCATTCAAGCATGTATCAGTCAGCAACCATGTGCTGGCCTTTGTCTGCCCTCTGGTGTCACATAGAGTAATGGAATCAGCCTTTCTCTTCCTGCAAGACCCACCCTGACCCCAGCTATTTAACTGCATAACTGAGGCCACCTGTATGCACAGGTCCTTTCTTGAGGCTAAATAGCTCCCATATCAGCCATCAGCCTTTCTCAGAAAACATTTCTGGTTTTCAATCTGCTCAAAATCCCAGTTAGGACTGCCTTGTTCAGTTCCAGTGAAGATGATTTGGGGATCCAAGTAACATTTCATCTATGCTGTTTCTTCTTGTTAGATCCAAGCCTACCATTTTATTTATTTCCAATCATGTCAGGCAATGGCCTCATTTAATCCTCCCAGTTTACAGTTTCAAAGTGTAATAATAACTATTCATATTTATGATACTTGTTAATCATCAATCAAGCATTAATGATATGCCCATTTCCATACTGAATGTTTTATACGCATCTTTATCACATTGGTATTTTGGGAAGATTAAATAAGTGTTGTGATTATCTCTGATAATTTAAAGGTGAGGAAACTGAGGCTTAAAAATAGTAAGGAACTTGTCTAAGGTTTCTTAGCTTTAAATAGCAGAGCTGGACCTCAAACCTGAGTCTAAACCCAGCTAAGCCCCATCCTGCCTTCTGAAAGGTAGATGTTATTGTCTCATAAATATAGAAACTTTACTCCACAGATATTGAGTTATTTGCTTAAAACAATCATCCTCAAAGCAAAGTCTTCAAATGAATAGTACTAGAATCACTTGGAGACTAGTTGGAAGCAAATTTTCAGGCCCCACCTCAGAACTATAGGACCCAAACCTCTGGGAAGAGAGCATCAGAGTTTTAATAAATCTTACAGGTGATTTCAAATGCATGTTCAAATTTAAAATCACTGGCTCAAAAGAAAACCAAGACTGTCTGACTCCAAACCCCTTTTTTCTGGGCTAAGCTGTCTCTGATAACAGCGAGTTGCAGACACTCTGAGGAGAGGGCTCTAACCGCCCCCTTCCCAGGGAGGATACTCCAAAGGACAACCAGGATTCTGGTCCTGAAGGCTACTAATGCCCATCAATCGGTATGAGGCCACCAGAGTTCCCTCTCAAGCCACCTCAGAGATTTTTCTCTCCTTTTGCCTGAACAGTGAACAATCTGAGAGCCAGAATAAAAAGAGTGGAAATTTACAAGGAAATGCAATGAGTCACCAAGTGAAACCAAGAGCTCAGTAGAGCATCATGCCGAGGAATGAAAAATAAAGCAAAAGTTCTGTTTGTAGGAGCAATTATATTTTCCAGGATTAAATTGAATCTAGGAGAATTGAATGTTACAATTTTGCCACCTTCTGCTTTATTGAATATTGTACAGGAATTATTGAATATTTTGCTATCATCCACTTGACTGACAGATTAAAGGATGCACTTATTAAACTCATAGCAATCCAAAATGGAATGGAATGTTTCACACCTTGGAAGTGCAAAATATAAATTTAGGTAACCCTTGAGAAAGGAGGCAAATTGTCTAGTACAAATGCTAAGGAGTTAAATTAAGACATGTTTCAGTGAAGCATATTTGACTCAAAAAGGGATAATAATTATGATATAGTCAAGATTAAAAACCAAATGTCACCTGATCCAACCTCCTCACCTTAAAAATGAAGACCTGAGTCCCAGAGAGTTTTCTCAAGATCACTCACTCCTCATGTCATTAATGAAATCAGGGTTAGATTTGGAGTTATGGCCATTCTAGTCTTTGTTTCATGATCTCCTTCAAAGGAATGAAATACTGTACATACTGTATAGTCAATAGCAGTTTGTCATGTAGTAATTTCTGTGGATCCCCCAATCTGGATTTCTGCACAAATATAACGTTCTCAAATTGAATTATACTTTTCATCTCCTCGTTATGGGAATAGCCGAGGTGTTCCTTTAAATATTCATTGAATGTCGACCGTATGGGAAGTATTGTAGGAATTGTAAGGATAAATAAGACGCGGTCTCTGCCTTCAAGGATATGACTCTCCTCCAGGAGGAGACCTGTAAGTGGATTAGTTTCAATCAATGTGATAAGTGATGGAGAAAAGGCGCGTATAGCGTTCCGGGAACACTGATCAGAGGCTCAGCAAGTGATTAATTCTGCCTAAGTGAGTTAGAGAATACTATGTAGGGAGATGGGTTTTGATTTAAAGGGAGTGCAAGGGAAGGCTTGTCCCAGGTAAAAGGGACAGCACCTTGGAAGTGTAAGGAACAGAGTGGGTGCTAGCAAGTGGGTTCAGAGCCTGGGAAGTGTAAGGAACAGAGTGGGTGCTAGCAAGTGGGTTCAGAGCTGGAAACTGCCTCACATCTGTGGCCAACTCGAAGTCATTTTCCAAAAAAAAGATTAACCTACCTGAAATTTAGAGTGAAGCCAGTTCTAGGTGTTCTTATGTTTTGTTGGAACCTGGCCTCGTTCTTTGAATCATAACAGATTCATTTTTGCATTGTAGAGAGAACATTTTATCAGATACAGACCTTCACTTTCATTGTATGCTGGCTCAGCCATTCCCTCTCAATACCCTTTGAAAAGGACTCAGTAAAGAGACAAAGCTGAAGTTGCTTTTGACAATTTGTGCTAGGCCACTGCATCTTGAGAAGAAAATAGAATTATTTTCTACACCTCACAGGTGGTCCTGAATTATAACAGGGCACTTAGGAAGTGCTTGTTAAAGTAATCAAGGATGAGGAAGAGATGCGGCAAATGTAAATAAGTAGTTGCTAGGTAGCAGAATAAACCAAGCCTACAGACCATTTTTCTCCTCTCAGCTCAAAGCTATAGCCTTGATAACTTAAAAACACAGATTATTCTACTAGCTACCGTTTTGTCAGTAATTACTGGACGAAGCACTTTACATACCTCATTTCACTTAATATTCTCAACAACTGCGTGACACAAGGAAACTGAGGCTTGGAGAATTTACGTAATTTTCTCAAGGTCTATGAAGAAACCAAGTCTGGGTTGGAACCAGGGATTCTATGGTTGACCTATCAGTAGTTCGTCCTCCTTAGAACACTTTCTTTGCTTGACATTGTTTCTCGCTTTCTTCCCCAAACATTTCTTCTTCTTGATTGGTTTCTCTTTTATTCCCAGCCTCTAACTATTGAAGCACCTTAGGCCTCAATCCTGGACTGAATCTTTTCTGCTTATACTCTAGATGAGTGGTGATGAAACAAAGAGGCCAGATTTGAAGCAGAAGAGGGGAGTTTAAAACTCAGCAGCTCACACTGAGGTACTACTGAGTCATTGAAAAGATGTCAGGTAGGCAGTGGATCTGTGGACTGGGGCTCAGCAGAGGAGTCTAGTCTGGGGAGGTAAACATTTGGCATCTTGTACACAAAGTGATTGAAGATGTTGCCATTAATAGGGACACTAAAGCCCACACATTGCCCATAGCCACTGCATAAGTCAATGAATAAACAAGAACTTCCAACCAAGATTTGCATGTAAGAGTCCCTCAAAAAAAAAAAAAGCAGTTGATTACAGCTGAGGGCATAATGTTAAAACAGGGGACTAGGCAAAGGGCTGTGTAAATGTGATGCACAAGTGTGAGAACCTTCTGGAAATCCACCTTGATCCTGGGGTGGAATTCAGTGAAGGAGCTAATGGATTAGGTCAGGTTGTTCTATGTTTGTCTAACCATCTTGGGTTGTAATAGGATCTCCGCATTCCCAGGAGAATATTCTGACAACACTTACAATTTGGCTTACATATTAGTGGTTGGGAGCAGATCTATATGCCTTAGAAAGTCAATGAAAGAAATACCATTACCTTAGATTAGGTAGAGGGAAGTGATGGGAGGGGAGGAGAGGGGATGTGGGGATAGAAAACATAGTAGAATGAAACAGACATTATTACTGTATTTATAAGTGTGGCTACATGACCAATATGATTCTGCAACTTGTACAATCAGAAAAAAAATGAGAAATTATATCCCATCTATGTATGACATACCAAAGTAAATGCATTCTACTGTCATGTATAACTAATTAAAATGAATAAAAAATTTTTATAAAAGAAAGTCAATGACAGAGCCATCAGGTTGACTCTCACCAAGATTAAAAAGTAACATTTGAGGAAATGGAAGCAAAGGGTGAGGCAGGCAGCACCCTGTTTACTGCATTACCATCTCCACTCTTTGGTCTCCTACATATTTGTGAAGAGGATGTCATAGTGTTTATTACCAGACAACTCTCACTGGGATGCTGTCCACGAGGTTGAGAGAATGGCCCCTACCACCAAACATCAAATACATCTCACACCCAGACTGGCCTCCAGAGAAGACATGTGTCAGGTGAACAGGAGACTCCACCAACCAAAATGGTAACTGGGTGGCATAAGCAAGAAATGGCAGTTCTACTCTCACAAAGCCCTTGTGTTAGGGAACTCAGGACAGGAAGCAGTGGTAGGCTTGGTATTTCCAGTTCACGTATGTGCATAAGCTGCCAAGAAAATGGTGTCTAGTGAGGAGAGGCTGTCCTGGCCCATTAACCATATGACCCATCTCTGTTAAGAGGATTTGCTTTTCACCTTTCCAACAATCTGAGTTGACTTTCTAATTACATGAAAGCTGGAAATGAAATAAAATTTCATTTTTCATTTTCCCTTAATAGCAAGGATACATTCTGCAGGCATACAGCACAGATTAATCTTGACAAGTTCCTCTGTCTCACCTCCCGTATCCAGCTCAACACTGAGTTTTAGTTGTTTGCTATCTTCAATATCTAGAAACCATGCACTTCCAACTACCTCATCCTTCAAAGTACTCATCTTCTCTAACCTCAATAAGATCCCTAGCCCCCAAACAATCCTCATATCCATCTCTGTCATACCCTTGCACATTTTTAATAAGAGGTGGGGAGTACTTTTCAAGGTAAAACTTAAGCTAAAGGCCAAAGTGTCTGTTCTTACTTTACATACAGAGCTGTTCACAGCTCCCAGGCTCTCACGTCTCCCTGAACCATTCTCTGTGATCCAGCCACACTCTCTCCTTCTCTCAGATATTAACCTTTCCAAAGTCCTATCACATGACTTTTGTCCATGCCATTGCTCTACCTAGAGAAGGAGTGAGCAACTACAGCCTATAGGTCAAACCCAGCCCGCTGTGTTTGTTGATGTAGAGTTTAATTGGAACACAGCCACACTTATTTGTTTACATATTTCTATGGCTACTGTTGTGCTACAGTGGTAGAATTGAGCATTGTCACAGAGATCTAAAATGTTTACCTGGTCCTTTTCATAAATGTTTTCCAAATCTTCACCTAGAGCACTGACTGGCTATATCCATACTTTTCCTCTATTTGACACTTTAGATCTCAGTTTGTGCATTTATTCCTTTCCTGACCTGACCCTCTTCTCCCATAATAAGATTGGTTTCTTTTTTAGATGCTATAACAGGATTGTGTTCCTTCATTTTTAGCTAAGCACTGACCTAAGTTTCTAAATGCATTTGTTTAAGATCTGAATCTTCTATTATATGGCAAGCTCCCAGAGGGGAATATCATTTATGGTTTGTTACTACCATATCCTAATAGGCAGCAAATGTAAGGAACAGAATAGATACCCCAAATCCTTTTTGATGGATGGAAAGATAAAGTAAGGCTCTGGATAGAAATTCTATATACTCAAATAAAATCAAACGGAATACTTAGGAATCTTGATATAGTTTATAACACACACACAGTTATCCTGTTGTGAACATCCAAAACTGGGTGGAAGCAGAAAAAATAATCCAGGCATGATACTTTGCCAATAAGATGCTACCTTGATTTAGCCTGCCTCCCACTCCCACCACCAACCCCAAGTATGCCAACAATGAAGGGAATTTTACAAATCCCTTTTTATGGTTCTTGCAAAAATTGGAGTTACTACTCAAAATAGCCTCAGTAAGTCAATCATTGGCTGGTCTAGGATGTAATATAATCACTCTTCCAAACATGTGAACAGGAAGAGATGTCATCAGATGGTCTTCAGAGCACAAAAAAATACAGGTAAAAATCTCATATGGGCTGTTATCTGGCTTTGCCAGTGGGAAAAAAAATAAGAAAACTAGTAAAGGAAGGCAGATAAAACAACAGATTATGGTTCTTTCATTGACTGGATGATCTCACAAGTAGCCTTAGAAATAAGACAACAGCCACCTGTGGGTCCAGTTATATGGGTCCAATCAGTATAGTCATGGAGGTCTGGCTTTCCCACACCACTTGTTTTGAGAGCCAAGATGTTTCTGTAGTTGTTGGAACCCACCTTCAAGGTAAAAAGGCAGGTTTTTGGCTCATGCTGGTTTTCTAGATGAGAAGAGGCCAGGGTGCAATGTTAGAAGATCAGCAGGAAGTAGAAATGGGTCCCTTGGGCTACTTCAAGAAGGCCAAGGAAAACATCATTGAGGAATTGGATTTTCAAGAATGAGAGAGTTGGTGTTAGTTGATGCAGAAAAAGAGAGACAAGTATTTTCTCTTTATTTTGGTGTAACATACCACATCAAAATTTAGTGACATACGTTCATGAAAACAGGGCTCCCGGGAGCAGCAGAACTGGCATGTAGCCAGTATTGTGGTGAGCGGCACCCGTGAGAGGGGCCTGGCTAGAGGAAAAGTGGGAAGTGACTAGACACAAGAGGAGGCCCTAGGCACTCAGGATTGGAGACTCACCCAGTCTGGGAGGAGCTGCTGCACAGTGACTGGTTCCCGCGTATTGACAGGAGAAACTTGACCTGGTGGGCACAGCGCCACCTACTGGAAGAGAAGTTAATCAAACTCTAAGACTGCATTTATTAGGGATTTTTTTTTCTTTTTTTCTTTTCTCTTTTTTTTTTTTTTGATTTGGGTTTTTCTTTCATTTTCATTTTTCTTTCTTGTTTTTTTAATTTTTTTTTACAAAATTTTTTTTTAATTTTTTTTCTTCTAATTTTAATTTTAAATTTTTTAATTATTTTTTTAATTTTTTTCTTTTTTTATTTCCTATTTTTTTCTTCTTTTGTCTTTTCATTTCTCTTATCCCCCCTTCCTTGAATTCTACCTGCTTACTCTCATTCTCTTTAGTGACTTCTTCCCTTCCCTTCTAATACCTTTCCTCCCAAGCATCAAATAAATTTATAGGAGTAAACAGTAACTCAGCAGTCAAACAGAACAAGAAGTAACATGAGCAGCTTCAAAAAGCAAGGAAGAAAAGGAGTACAAACAATGCAGGACAGCCTAAATATTCAGGAGGACCTAGAGTCATCAGAAAAATGGTCATATAAAGAACTCAAGGAACACCTTAGACAGATGGAATGGAACCTTAAAGAGGATACAAGACAGCAAATTCAAGCAGTGAAAGAACACATTGAGAATGAATTACATAAACAGATAAAAGAAGAAGTTAAACATCTTTATCAGGAGATAGAGATTATAAAAAAATAATCAAACAATAATTCTAGAAATGAAGGAAATGATAAACCAAATTAAAAACTCAACTGAGAGTATCACTAACAGAGTGGAGCAAGTAGAAGCCAGAACGTCAGATAATGAAGACAAAATATATCATCTTGAAAAGAGTCTAGCCAACTCAGAAAGGCTGGTAAAAAATCACGAGAAAAACATCCAAGAGTTATGGGATAACAAAAAAACCACACTTACGAGTCATCGGGATAGAAGAAGGTACAGAGATTCAAACCAAGGGAATGAGTAACCTGCTGAATGAAATAATTACAGAAAACTTTCCAGAAATAAAAAAGGAAACAGATATACAAATTGAAGATGCATACAGGACACCGAGCACACAAAATCACAGTAGACCAACGCCAAGACACATTGTTATGAAGATAGCCAATATACAGAACAAAGAGAAAATATTAAAAGCTACAAGAGAAAGGAGACAGATTACATTCAGGGGTAAACCAATAAGGTTAACAACGGATTTTTCATCCAGACACTGAAAGCAAGAAGGTCATGGAACAATGTATTTCAAACACTGAAAGACAATGGATGCCAACCAAGAATTCTGTATCCAGCAAAATTAAGCTTCAGGTATGACAACGAAATAAAAATCTTTCATGTTAAACAAAAGTTAAAAGAATTTGCAGCCAGAAAACCAGCATTGCAAAGCATTTTGAGCAAAACACTACACGAGGAAGAAATGAAAAACAATAACCAAAACCATCAGTGGGAAGTGCCTCAGTAAAGACAGAGGGTGAGGGAAAAGATAATCATAGAGAAACAAACTAAATTTTTTTTAAAAAGGATAAATAATCAAACATGGATGGAAGTACAAACCATATATCAATAGTAACTCTGAATGTTAATGGCTTAAACTCTCCAATAAAGCGACATAGGCTGGCATCATGGATTAAAAAAACAAATCCAACAATATGCTGCCTCCAGGAGACACATTTGATTGGAAAAGACATACACAGGCTGAAGGTGAAAGGATGGGAAAAAATACACCACGCACACGGTACTCATAAGCAAGCAGGGGTGGCCATCCTCATATCGAATAAAATCGACTTCAAGACTAAGTTAATCAAAAGGGATAAAGAAGGTCATTATATACTGTTAAAAGGAACCATTCACCAACAAGACATAACAATTATCAATATTTATGCACCAAATAATGGTGCTGCGACATTCATAAAACAAATTCTCCTCAAGTTCAAGAATCAAATAGACCACAACACAATAATTATGGGTGACTTCAACACACCTCTCTCACCATTGGACAGATCCTCCAAACAAAAGTTGAATAAAGAAACTATAGAACTCAATATCACAATCAATAACCTAGACTTAACTGACATATATAGAATATATCAACCATCATCAAATGGATATACTTTTTTCTCAGCAGCACATGGATCCTTCTCAAAAATAGACCATATATTATGCCATAGGGCAACCCTCAGTAAATATAAAGGGGTGGAGATAATACCATGCATTTTATCTGATTATAATGGAATGAAACTGGAAATCAATGATAAAAGAAGGAAGGAAAAATCCTACATCACATGGAAAATGAAAAATATGTTACTGAATGATCAATGGGTTACAGAAGACATAAAGGAGGAAATCAAAAAATTCTTAGAGATAAATGAAAATACAGACACAACATATCAGAATCTATGGGACACAATGAAAGCAGTTTTAAGAGGAAAATTCATCGCCTGGTGGTCATTCCTCAAAAAAAGAAAAAACCAACAAATAAATGAGCTCACACTTCATCTCAAAGCCCTAGAAAAGGAAGAGCAAAACAACAGCAAATGTAGCAGAAGGCAAGAAATAATTAAAATCAGAGCAAAAATCAATGAAATTGAAACAAAAGAAATTATTGAAAAAATTAACAAAACTAAAAGTTGGTTCTTGGAAAAAATAAATAAGATAGACAGACCTTTAGCCATGCTAACGAAGAGAAGAAGAGAGAGAACTCAAATTACTAACATACGGGATGAAAAAGGCAATATCACAACAGATGCTACAGAAATACAGAAGACAATTAGAAATTATTTTGAAAACCTATATTCCAATAAAATAGAAGATAGTGAAGACATCGATAAATTTCTTAAGTCATATGATTTGCCCAGACTGAGTCAGGAGGATACACACAATCTGAACAGACCAATATCAATGGATGAAATTGAAGAAGCCATCAAAAGACTACCAACCAAGAAAAGCCCAGGACCGGATGGGTATACAGCGGAGTTTTACAAAACCTTTAAAGAAGAATTAATACCAATACTTTTCAAGTTATTTCAGGAAATAGAAAAAGAGGGAGCTCTTCCAAATTCATTCTATGAGGCCAACATCACCCTGATTCCGAAACCAGACAAAGACACCTCAAAGAAAGAAAGCTACAGACCAATATCTCTAATGAACCTAGATGCAAAAATCCTCAATAAAATTCTGGCGAATCGAATACAAAAACACATCAAAAACATTGTGCACCATGATCAAGTAGGATTCATCCCTGGGATGCAAGGATGGTTCAACATATGGAAATCAATAAATGTTATTCACCACATCAATAGACTTAAAGATAAGAACCATATGATCATCTCGATAGATGCAGAGAAAGCATTCGACAAAGTGCAGCATCCCCTTATGTTCAAAACATTAGAAAAACTAGGGATAACAGGAACTTACCTTGACATTGTAAAAGCTATCTATGCTAAGCCTCAGGCTAGCATCATTCTGAATGGACAAAAGTTAAAGGCATTCCCTCTAAAATCCGGAAAAAGACAGGGATGCCCTCTATCACCACTTCTATTCAATATAGTTCTCGAAACACTGGCCAGAGCAATTAGACGAAAGAAATTAAAGGCATAAAAATTGGAAAAGAAGAACTTAAATTATCACTATTTGCAGATGACATGATTCTATACCTAGAAGACCCAAAAGGGTCTACAAAGAAACTACTAGAACTAACAAATGAATTCAGCAAAGTGGCAGGATATAAAATCAACACGCATAAATCAAAGGCATTTCTGTATATCAGCGACAAAACTTCTGAAACGGAAATGAGGAAAAACACTCCATTCACAATATCCTCAAAAAAAATAAAATACTTGGGAATCAACCTAACAAAAGAGGTGAAAGATTTATACAATGAAAACTACAGAACCCTAAAGAGAGAAGTAGAAGAAGATCTTAGAAGATGGAAAAATATACCCTGTTCATGGATAGGCAGAACTAACATTATCAAAATGGTGATATTACCAAAAGTTCTCTGTAGGTTTAATGCAATGCCAATCAAAATCCCAACGGCATTTCTTGTAGAAATAGATAAAGCAACCATGAAATTCATATGGAAAAATAAAAGACCCAGAATAGCAAAAGCAATTCTAAGCAGGAAGTGTGAATCAGGCGGTATAGCGATACCAGATTTCAAACTATATTACAGAGCAATAGTGACAAAAACAGCATGGTACTGGTACCAAAACAGGCGGGTGGACCAATGGTATAGAATAGAGGACACATAGACTAATCCACAAAGTTACAACTATCTTATATTTGATAAAGGGGCTAAAAGCATGCAATGGAGGAAGGATAGCATCTTCAACAAATGGTGCTGGGAAAATTGGAAATCCATATGCAACAAAATGAAACTGAATCCCTTTCTCTCGCCATGCACAAAAGTTAACTCAAAATGGATCAAGGAGCTTGATATCAAATCAGAGACTCTGCGCCTGATAGAAGAAAAAGTTGGCTCCAATCTACATATTGTGGGGTTGGGCTCCAAATTCCTTAATAGGACACCCATAGCACAAGAGTTAATAACAAGAATCAACAAATGGGACTCAATTAAACTTAAAAGTTTTTTCTCAGCAAGAGAAACAATAAGAGAGGTAAATAGGGAGCCTACATCCTGGGAACAAATTTTTACTCCTCACACTTCAGATAGAGCCCTAATATCCAGTGTATACAAAGAACTCAAAAATTTAGACAATAAGATAACAAATAACCCAATCAACAAATGGGCCAAGGACCTGAACAGACACTTCTTAGAGGAGGATATACAATCAATCAACAAGTACATGAAAAAATGCTCACCATCTCTAGCAGTCAGAGAAATGCAAATCAAAACCACCCTAAGATACCATCTCACTCCAGTAAGATTGGCAGCCACTATGAAGTCAAACAACAACAAGTGCTGGCGAGGATGTGGAGAAAAGGGTACACTTGTACATTGCTGGTGGGACTGCAAATTGGTGCGGCCAATTTGGAAAGCAGTTTGGAGATTCCTGGGAAAGCTGGGAATGGAACCACCATTTGACCCAGCTATTGCCCTTCTCAGACTATTCCCTGAAGACCTTAAAAGAGCATGCTACAGGGATACTGCCACATTGATGTTCATAGCAGCACAATTCACAATAGCTAGACTGTAGAACCAACCCAGATGCCCTTCAATAGATGAATGGATAAAAAAAATGTGGCATCTATACACAATGGAGTACTATGCAGCAATAAAAATGACAAAATCATAGAATTTGCAGGAAAATGGATGGCACTAGAGCAGATTATGCTTAGTGAAATCCCTAAAAAACAAATACCAAATGTCTTCTTTGATATAATGAGAGCATCTATGAACAGAGCAGGGAGGAAGAGCAGGAAGAAAAGATTAACATTAAACAGAGACATGAGATGGGAGGGAAAGGGAGAGAAAAGGGAAATTGCATGGAAATGAAGGGAGACCCTCATTGCTATACAAAATTACATATAAGAGGTTGTGAGGGGAATGGGAAAATAAACAAGGAGAGAAATGAATTACAGTAGATGGGGTAGAGAGAGAAGATGGGAGGGGAGGGGAGGGGGGATAGTAGGGGATAGGAAAGGTAGCAGAATACAACAATTACTAATAGGGCATTATGTAAAATTGTGGATGTGTAACCAACGTGATTCTGCAATCTGCATTTGGGGTAAAATTGGGGGTTCATAACCCACTTCAATCTAATGTATGGAATATGATATGTCAAGAGCTTTGTAATGTTGCGAACAACCAATAAAAAAAATAAATAAAAAATAAAACTGAAAAAAAATTTAGTGACATAAAACAAACACCACCGTATTTCACTCACAATCCTGTGGGCCAGGAGTTTGGACACACTACTACAGGGATATCTTGTTTCTGCTTGAAAATGTGGAGCCTCAGCTGGGATGGCATGAATGACTGAAAATTGATGTGACAATTCTCCTAGGGCCATATGTCTGGGGCTTCAGTTCTTCCTCAGACAACATCTGCTAGGGATGAAATGCCCAAATGGCTCTTTTATTTGCATGTCTGATCCCTGGGCTGAAATGACTACAACATCTGGAGCAGGGCAGCACTGCTCTTTCCCTGGGCATCTAACTTAGCCTTCCTTGTAGCATGGCAGACTCACAATAATCAGACATCTTGCACAATGACTGGCTTCCCCCAGATTGAGTGTTTCAAGAACTCCAGGGGGAATTCCAATCCTCTTAAAATCCAGGTTCATAACTTGGCAACATCCCTTCTGATGCCTATTGTTATTGAAAAGCACTCTCAGGGCAGCCTAAATTGAAGAGAATGGAGGAGCAGAATCTCTACAGGAAAAATGTCATAAACATGTGGAAAGGGAACAATTCAGTGGTGATAATTTTGAGAAAACTATCACATTATTCTAAAACAAAGAATGCATATTCAGGGTAATGTATGGAGAAAGTCCACTTGGCTAATATAGTCAATAACAAACAGGGGTGTTTTCCAAATCTCTAGTTTTCACTTTAGTGAGTAATGATTCTGTTATTAGTACATGTTTTGACAGGGTCTCTTCGGGTTTTCTGAATGTGAAAAGAGCATTTGCTCTCTTGTACAATTCCTTGTGAGCATAAATATATTCTTCCAAAGACAGAGTTCAAAAGACAACAATCATGTTAACTTTTCTCTAAAACTTTGGATAGAATGTAGATGGCAGTAAATAGGAGTTTCTCTGTCCATGGTGCTGAATCACCCTAACTTTTCCCAGTAAGCCCTTTCCATTTGACTTACAATTATGGATGGTTTGGTGTCTCTGCAGTAGTTGGACTATTAGCTCCACAGGGTTACATAGTAGGAGATGAACCCAGAGGGGTAATCAAAGTCTGTGTCTTGAATGGTATTGAAATGAGAGATTTTGAAATGTATTGTTTTCTTCAAGGAGCTAACAGATTTTAAAAAATGGAGGGAAATGGTTAGGTTCAATTTAGAAAGATTGTCCTGGTGACAGTGAAGTAAATGTGTTGGAGTGGATTAGAACGATAAGAATCAAGTACTGTTTGGGCACAAAAAAAGACTTCAAGGAAGGTGATTTAGCACAAGATGCTGGTGTATGTGGAAATTTTGTCTCAACACACACACACACACACACACACACACACACACACACACACACCTGCTTATAAAGCCTATAGTCACTACGTCCTAACTCGTGTAGAAATTCCTTGAAATGAAGCACTGGTAGGGAAAGCATGCTCTGTGGCATTTCCTCCTGAGAATAGTTTTAAGTCCAGAGTATTGATTAGATCTTCCAGCTTTCTCCATGTTTTCTTGATCAATCCATATTTTAAGGGTTTGATACCTGGAATATTTGGACATGTTTGATTTTGAAATGAGTGTCTATTCAGTTAATGTCTCATTGGGCCAGGACAGTTTTTCAAGGTGAAAACCCCTTTTCATCTTCAGGGTCTTTGATCTAGGTTAGATGAAATTCCCTCTGATCTACAGATGTGACAGAGACTCAGAAAGTACGAGAGTCATTCCAAACTAGCAGAGTCACTTCTGTTTCTACTGCACTGGAGACCCAAGTGGTCATCCACTGAGTCTCCAGCCAGATGTGTGCTGTCAAATACATCCACTTGCGAATGTGGTCCCTGGGCATTTTCTCTGTGGCTCTTCTCATTCTGTCCTGTCACTCTTCTTTCAAACTGATCCATCAACAGAGGTTTACCTAATATCTCAATGTCATTGTTATGCTTTACTTATGAAATAGCTACTAGCCTAGCCTGCTCTGCAATTTAAAAATGCAAATCTCACCGTGCCACTGCCCAGCCAAAAACCTGCCAGTGGTTTCACATTGCCCTCAGAGTAAAGTTAAAATTCATCTCATGGCCCAGAAAGGCACAGAATGATCTGACTTCTGTTTATATTTTTAATTTCATCTCTTGTCACTCCAATCTGCTCAGGACAGTCCAGACTTTTTTTCCTCTTCTTTGAAAACACTAAGACTTTTTCCAACATCGTGACTTCTACAGCTCTGTTCTCTCTTTCTATAACATTCTTCTCCTCTATTGTTTAGCCACTGTTTATCCTTCTGGTATATGATTAAATGTCACCTTATGAAGGATTTCCTGAATATCCAATTAAGCAATTGCTATTTATTTTTTCTAATAACACTAAGTTCTTATCCCTCTTAACATGTACACACTGTTTATTAATGTAGGTGTTTTTTTTTTTTCAGTTAATATCTGCCTACTTTGATAGACTGTGCATAGACCACACTTCTGTTTTGGCTACCTCTGTATTTCTGGAGACTGGGATGGTGGTTTTCATAGGATAGATGATTATTATATTTGTTGAATGAATCATTTGTTAATTTTGCAGTCAAGATGGATCTTGATGGTTTGCTTTTAATTATTCAGCATTCAACTAACTATTTTTATGCATTGCTGGAAAAATTAAGGAAGGGCCTAAAGCCAGATTTGCAAAGTTGCTATTGGGGTTTAATCCCTTGATGAAGGAAGAAAGGCCAGGGAAGAATCTCTGTACTAGTCTTGGAGAGATGTAGAGGATGTACTTTGCACCTTCACTGCTTAGAAAGTACGTCCTGGCATCCTCATCCCAGTCATTAGTTATAAAGGTGTCATCACCAAAGGCAGGAAGATGTTGGAAAACTGCCTTGGACTTCACCACTCAGCATGCTTCAGAACCACTCTGTGGTCCTGCTGCCCCTATCTTTGTGGCCTCCTCCTTCCCCAGTCACAGCTTCTAGGTCTCCAACATTATGCCCTTGTGGGTCTTATCAATGAAAGTCTTACCCTTACGTCTTAAGAAATATGCCTCATTATGTTTGAATTGGAAGGTAGCAGAAACTAACATTGAGCTGTAACTATGTGCCAAGGGCTCTGCTAGATGCTGTGTACATATAATTTATTCCTCATAACCTGTGAGGTGATGATTATTATTGGCTAAAGTCTTTGCACATAAGTAAAAACTGAGGTTCAAAGAGGTTAAGTAACTTGCTCAATGTCACATAGTTATTAAGAGGCAGAGTTGGATTTAAATCTAATTTTTTTGTGTGCATATGATCCTACTACTATAGTGTCCTCTCTCCCAAATAATGAAAACATGCATACACTTCTGAGGCCTCTGAGGAGATAGCCTACTTGAAGAGTGTCATCTTCAAACCTCAGCATATAGGCTGTTCCTTTACTCCATCTATTTCTAAGATCACACTACCCTCTTCAGAGATCAAAGCATAACACACTTCAGAATGCTGCTGACATCCATGCATTCCACACCTGTTTTTTGAGCAACTACTCTGTGCCAGATGTGTTATACTTTTTGTGCATCATCAGTGAACAAGTAGAAATTGATAGTGACTTATATTTCTAAAGCTTGCATTCTGGTGGCGGTAGGAAGTAGAAAGAAGAACAAAAAATAATCAATGGACAATAACACATACATAAATTATGTGGTGCAGTAGCAAGCCATCAGTAGTCTGAAACAATGGGACTGTCTGAGATTAGAGATAATAAGTGGGGGAGGACTTCAGGTTTTCAGATATTTAATCAAAGACTTTGGAGATGTGAGCCATGTCAGAAAGGAGTGCTCCTGCTAGAGGCTCCCAAGGCAAGAATGTTCCTGATGTGTTGAAAGAAAGGCAAAGAATCCAAGGCACTGTCCCAGCCACAGTGATCCAGAAAATGAGGCTTTAAAGTACCCACTTTTTTTTTATTGGACATAACTTGGAGTTCCAAACCAATGAAGCCCATGAGAAGGACTTCTATGAATCCAGGTCCTCCCAGGAGGCCTCCTTGTAAATCTGTTGAATACAAGAGGCTTTCAAAGGACAACAAAGACCCTTGTACCTATGATACAATACCACTGTCATTTAAGCCTTTAGGGGCAGAAATCAAAGCCTTTCATCTTTGACTTCCATATACATAAGAAAACACATGTCCATCAGCACCTACAGTTTAAGGAGCTCTCCTTGGTTCTGACTCTGACCTTACTAACCCAGGAAAGTCTGCCATTGGATTTTACCTCCTCTTGCCCATCACTGGGTTCTACTATTACCTCCACTTGCTGTACTGGCAAATATCAGGTTGTGGTTAGGCTGGTCACCCATGCTCTGACCATGAATGACCGCCCCACAAATCTAATACATCTAACCCTATTTATACCCATTCACTTGGCCTTGCTTGGCAAGAAGCCCAGTGTACTATTGTCAAAGATGTTAGCTGGCACAATCCCTCTGTCATTGTTTTGTGAAAGCATCTTTTTAACTGACCCTAGATGCATTGAGTGTTTATTCCCTATTCCAAGTCATTTATTTAGCATGAAAATTTATTAGGCCATTGTTTAGCAAATTCATCACATTATACTTTTTACTTAGCAGAATCACTTAATTAGTGGTTTATTACTGGAATAGACTGTCAATTATGTGGCTAATTCATTTACTTAAGGAATGAATTTTTATCGGGGCAAAGCAATTCAAAGTGCATTGTTAACTCTTTAATGATTAAAGATTGCTGTCAATGACAATTCATGTCATAGGGAAAATTAAACCATTTATTTCCCTTGAAATATCAGATGCTGGAAATGTCTTCAGAAAAGTGTGTGGAGAGGGTAGTTTAAAACCTTTCATGAATTACAGAACTTTCATTAAATAAAATGGCTCTGAATACTTGGCAAAGATAAGCAAACTTAAGAGGAAAGTTTTGATTGGACCCTTTGGAATGAATTATTATAATATACTCTCATATGTGTTGAGTTTTATAAAGTCTGTAAGTTTTCTTTCATTGGCATTATATCTTTGGGTTCTCATTGTGGAATTATATTAGATTTTTGATTGGCAGCCTCTGAGATGGCCTTAATGATCTGTGCCCTCTAATTCACATCCTGGTGTAATCCCCCTCTTGAAAGTGCAGGCTAGATCTAGTAAGTGTCTTCTAATGAGTAAAATATGATAAAAGTCATTGAAAGACTGTGGTTTCATCTTGGTGCTCACCTGCTCCTCTCACTTGCTCTGTGGGAATTCAGGTGCCATGTTGTGAGTTGCCCTATGGAGAGACCCACTTGGCAAAGAACTGAGAGAGATATCCAGTCAGTAAAACATCTGAGTCCCATATGCTAACATCCCATGAGAAAAATGAATCTTCTAGCCAGCCTAAGTGGAACCAAATTCTCTCCACATTGAGCCTTCATATGAGACTGTTGTTATCACAGACAGTTTGGGGATACCTTCATGAAAGATCTTGATCCAGAGGTACCCATTTAAGCTGCACCCAAACATCTGACCCACAGAAACAGTGAGATCATAGATGTGTGTTATTTTAAGTGGCTGAATTTGGGTTCTAGTTTGATATGAAGGTATAGATGACTAATATATGGCTTAACATGTGAGATGGTATAATAATTTCCCAAAGCCTTGTGGTTATTTAAACCTGAGTCAAGATTTAACCCTTGTTCTAAAACATCTCAGTATATAAGAATATGAACTGCAGTTCAGAAGTCTCATTGTAGCCGTCAGGGATTCTCAAAATTTGACATCTCACAGGAGCTGTTATTTAGAGACTGTTTCTCTGTAGCAGTGATTCTCTTGTGACCTGCACATCTTCATTACCATATGAGCAAGCCACTGGGATTTTGGAGGCAAGCAGGCTTGAAGGACAGATCTTCTTTACCATGTTTTCAAACAGGAATTGAGTCAAATTTCCCCTTTGGGGGCCCTAGTCACTTTCTTTCCCACAAAAAAACATGGTTAAACCAGTAGTTCCCAAACATAACAGCCCCAATCCAAGCCTACTAAATCCCTCTGTCCAGGATATGGAGTCAAATAATCTGTATTTTATATGTTCCCCAAAAGACTTATTCAGCAACAGGATTTGGGATCCACTTTATAAGACAAAGTAGATTGACATGTCACTGATCAGCCTCTACAATTTGGCAACTGAGGATCTGCCAAGATATAACCTTGATGTGAATGGTCTGTTCTATTAGTTTTTATGAGAATGTTAGGTATCTTTGGTTGCTTACACTTTTATTTGGTTGGTTTTGAACAATACCAAGCTGAACTTCCTCATTCATTCACCAAAAAACAGAATCCCCCCCCCCCATTTTATGAGTAGCTCTAGAACCTTTCAAGACCAGATTTTTTTTTTATTATCTGGAAGTTACCTTAGGAACCATCTAATCCCTTGCTCCTCAAAGTGTGGTCCGTGGACCAGAATCATTGGCATCACCTAAGGGGTTGCTGCAAATGCAGATTCTCAGGCCACACTCCAGATCTACTGAAACAGAATCTTGATTTCAAGGTATCTCATCTATAAATCAACATTTGAGAAGCAGTGGTCTAATTCAGTTCCTTAATTAAAGTTAAGCTCCACAGAGGCAAGGAAATTGTATAAGATAATTCAGTGGCATAAAACCAGGTTGAAAACTCAAGTCTTGTGAGTCCCAAACTGTGTTCTTCCCCTCTATTAATGTTCTGCTGTCTGTGTGGTTTATTATAACCAGAAACCCAGCCTAAATATCCAGGGCGCAGTTTGAAATGGAGAAAGGAGACTTCAACATTGTACCTCATGCAATGGCAAACTCATTTGAAACAGGTGTTGCACATTTAAATTTCCTCTCCCAGACAAGGTTAGTCATTTCATTTTCTCTTCCTTACCCATCAATGAAGTACAAAGTCATCTGTCAGACTGGAGGTTGTAAAGCCTGTGAAAATTGAGTTTTTCTAGTTGAGCTAAGTATTACTCTGCAACTGTTTTGCATACCTTTGTCTTATTACAATTTTGTTGAATGAGAGAGAAAATAAGACAAGCCTGTATTTTCAGCATGAGGCTTTACTTGAAGTTTTTTTTTTTTCCTTCCATATCACACTTCCTATGAACATTTGGGTCCTGGAGGTTGGTGAGACACACGACACAAAATGCTGATCTGATGATTGCAGAACCCTGGAGCAGAAGAACTTCCAAATCACCACCAGTCCAAACTGGAGTGGCCCTGAGAGATGCAGATTGGATCTAGTGTCTTTAAACCCTCCAGAAGCCCATCTGAAGAGGAAGTGTATTTTGAATAAGTGTGACTATCAACCTCCCCACAGTCACCATGGCTAACAGCACAGAGGCAGGAAGTGGAAATCATGCTGGTTTTGCCATAGGAATTGGAAAGTATGAGAGATGGATCTGGAAAACAGACACATCCTGGCTGTGTTTATTGGCCATGGAGAAGGTGTTTCTCACAGAGCCAGTTGGACCTGCCAAACAAATGAGAGTATTTGTTGAGCAACTTTGAGATCCAGGAGACACAGTGGTAATCACCACAGAAAGGGAGCTTGCCTTCATGGAGCTTAGCGACTAGTCAAGGATGCAGATATTAAATTATTTCACTCCTAGTTATTCAGTCACTATTCCAATTCCCACTGAGAACATGTGCCCAGGAAGATACATAGTAGCTGGTGAAGGTGATGCTCTTAGGATATAACATGGAAATCCCAGTTGGAGATGGAGGCAGAAAGGGATTCTTTCTTGATGTCTTTATTAAGAAAAGTTAAGATATTTTTGGTAGACACCACTTGGATTCCATCATTCACATTATACTCTACTTATTTTGACACCTATCTTTCCATCTATCCATCCATTAATCTGTCTTGGCTTTTTAATGCATGTCAAAGAACATTTCAGACATGAGTACACATTCCTCTTCTTTCGGTATGGAACTGTATCTACCATGGGTGAAGGCCCAGTTTTCTTTTTCTTTTCTTTGAGATAAAATTGACCTACGAAGAAATGCACAAATCTTGAGTTTTTCATTGCACAAGGCCAGCACCTGAAAGCACTTGTGCCACCCCATTCTCTGGTAATGTCCACACCTGCTAGAAAGGCCCTCAGGCCCATCCCAGTCAATCCCTGCCCCTGGCCACTCCATGGGCAACCATATTTCTCAAGTTTCTTCCACCATAAAGCAATATACCTCTTCTAGAAGAAGAAACCATTTTTGAGCTTAGTCCTGAAGGATGAGTGTGAGTCATCATGCAGGACTCAGAAGGTTAAGGGGTGGTTGGTTCAACATTCCAGGAGAACAGCACATCAAGTCAGATGGGCAATAATTTGGTTGCAAGGACACTGTGACTGCAGCCTGGGGAGCAAAGGACAGAGACACAGACGATGAGGCAGGTGAGAGGCCAGACTAACCATATGAACTACTAGAAGTCTAGAATGTGGCTGAGAGTAGCATTTAGCCCATGCAGGCTTAAACAGAGAGGTGACATGCTCAGCTTGGACTTCTAAATATGGAATATTGTGGAAAACGGAGCATGGAGAAGCAAGAGGGGATCCTAGAAGCAGCAGGAACACTGTCTCAGTTATCAAGAGAAAAGAGAGGGGCAGCAGATAGGAGGATCCCAGCCATGAGAAAAGGGCAACCCTCTCCTTCCTCTGTCAACCTCTGATGTGTTGAGCTTCCAACAGTCATGCCATGGTTATGATTTTCCCTTTCTGTCTTCTGTTTTCAGAGATATCAGCCATAAAGACTTCATATAAACTAGTTCAGAAGGTTAAATAACTTGTCCAAGGACCCACAGCTAGTAAGTGGTATTGTTGAGGTCGCCACTCTAGTCTGTTGGTGTGGGGAGTCTATTCATGTTTGGTCCCTTCCCTGTCTTCAAGAGTATCCTGTGAGTTCCTCAGTCTTTTAAAGTGAAATCACGGCTTTCCTCATTATATCATATTCTTCAGACACTCTGGACTTTTCAAGGCAGATGGCCCTCGATGCTAACTAACAGTCCCAGCCAACTCAGTTCTCCACTTTGAGGAAAAGAAGTTTCTCATCTGAAGTTTGGGTTTTCCTTTAAGTGCTGGTTTGGGAGTGGGGCGGGCGAATCAGCATGGATCTTGCAATACCTGGTTGCAGCTCTGTCTGGCCCAGAAATGACATGGGGTCTCATCCGATGCTTTCTGAGCTCACAGCCTCATTCAATCTCTAATCTGTAATTCATACCCTTCCTCATATGACCTCAATCTTTCTTCCTTCAGACACAAATGTCTCCCCCAAATTGCTCATATGCTTGCAAAAATATTGAAACTATGCAACTTGTTTCTTTTATTATTTCTTCTTGAACTTCCTAACCAGGACACATTTTTGCATGTTCCATTTATATGAACACTCCACAGACAGGTACAGAACTTCTTGCTGATAATGTTAAGCAAACATAACAATATCATTCTCCCCAATATTAAGTGTCTTCACACTTTTTTTCTTACTGCACTAATAATATTCACAATGTATTTTATAGTCAGTCTATAAAATTATTAAGGAACATATTTCATTGTCTATTCATGGGACATCTTTGTGCTGGTCAACATTCAGTATTTTCCAAGTCCATTATTTTCAAACATAAATGTCTCTGAAAGTACAAATGAATAGTGAATAAGCAAGAATTAAACAATCGACTCACATCTTACATAAAAAAGGGTTCATGTTTCCAGTGGGCTCAAATATTTTAAAAGCCCACAATTTCATTCTTCTCCTTTGTGGTTCTGCAGGGTGTCTACAGGCTCCCATCTGTGCCTAACCCTCACTTCCTCACTTCCTTGCTAGACATAAGGGGTCTAGACCAAAGAATGTCTCCAGTGCTGCTTCTGGAACACCCAGTGGCTTTCATTTTTGTTCCACGTACATTAAGTTTGTAAAACCTATTTTTTGCCTGTTCGCCTACTGGTTTTCATGAAGTTATAACAAATTTGGGGAAATTTTCTTTCAAAGTTTTTGAAAATATAGAAACCCATTCATCAAACCAAATCAGACCTAGAAGACCACTTTCTAAAACAGATGCTGGATCAAAACCACTTAGCTCTGATTGTCATAGAGGTATTGAAAGATACAAGTGTTTGCCAGAACACACATACACATCTCACACATGTATGTGCACAAAACCTGATGGCCAGATTCACTCCTGATCCACAGAAGAAACTCTGAGCAAATGTTCCTAACTCTGCCTCAGCTCTTAGAGGACTAGGTCCAAAGATTAATATTTTGCTTTTTTCCTTCCCTTCTAGATCAGATGGGTGAAACTTCATCCTTGAAATACACATACAAACTGCTAGTCACTTGAACAAGTCAAGAATAATGGTATTTAATTAGAAGCTTGTGGGTCACAGGGCAGAGCTATCTGTGAATGGCATTCTCTGTAACTGAGCAGTGCACAGCTCACATAGACAGCCATGTGCAGTGGTCCCACGGAAGTTTGGATTAGAAGGACATCAGGAAAGAAGGAGCCCAGCTTTGTGGCTTCCTGGCAGAGTTTGTCACATCACTGAGAGTTACTTCTTTTCATTATTACTACAATGACCCAAGGTCCGGTAGCCATCCCCCAGCACAGAGGCAAGAAAGGAACTTCAAGGCTGGTGGTCCATTGTATGAGAGACCCATGGGATGGAAATGTCCCTGCATCTTGACTGTCGTGGTCACAAGGATCTACACACATGATAAAATTACCTAAAACTACACACACACACACACACACACACACACACACACACACACTACATGGGCATGTAAAACTAATGAAATCTGAGCAAGGTCAATATGCTATATTCACATGGGGGAAACAGGTGAAGGATGTGAGAACCCTCTGTTATTTCTTATACCTGCATGTGAATCTACAACTATTTCAAAACTAGACTTCTTATATTAAACAAGCTGGAGCCTGGTGAAGAGCTGGCATGTACCAGTTGACCCTGGCCACACCCACCCAGAATATCAGATATGTCTCATGGCCTCTCTGGTGATGGTCATGCACCAACCCAAGCATGTGATTGAAGTGCTTATTTTAATAGCCTTTTTTTTTTCATTGCTGTGGCCAAAATACATGACAAGAACAACTTACAGGAGGAAAAAATCTATTTGGTGCTCATGGTTTCAGAGGTCTGAGTCCATGCAAGGCCAACTCTGCTGCTCTGGGCCCAAGGTGGGGCAGCACATCATGGGGGAAGGCCCACCAGAGAAAAGCTGCTCAGGGCCAAAAAGGGTCAAGAAGCAGAGAGAGGGAGGAAGGGGCCACAGGGAAGACATCCCCTTCCAGGGTACATCCCCAGTGAGCCACCTCCCCCAGCCATGCCCCACCTGCCTACAGTCACCACCCCCCAGTCCTCTCACAGTGGGGTGGACTGATGAGGTCACAGCACTCAATCGCTTTACCTCTGAACATTCCTGCATTAACACAGGAGTTGGGGGAACCCCCCATCCACACCACACCAGTGCTTTACCAATCTCTAGCAGTAGTGGGGTGGTTTATTTTTATCTTTTTTTCCATAATCATTTTTTTGGCAGAGATCTGTCTGATTTATTGGTGTTTTCAATGGCAAGAGCTGACTCTTCTTTTCCTTCCGCTTCTCTGATTTCTGTGTGTTCCGTTTGCTTCTGTCCTTACATACGTATTTACTTTGGATGACATTTTTTTTTTTTTTTTTGTTGAACTTGCGTTGTTCAAACCCACCTCTCCTTTCTCCACAGCACGTTGCCTTATGGCTCTGGTTGGTATTTCCATTTTTCCCCTCTTTAATCTGTCTAAATGTATTTACTTGATAGTCTCTTCAATTGTTTTATTAGATTCCATTCCTGAGAGGCGTGCGTCTCTGTGTGTCATGTCTGCTGCCTCGTCCTCGGGGGGATAAGCGTCCTCCCGTGGCTTGTCATCCCCTGTATTTTATTTTCCCTCTCTGAGTTCATCTCTAGTGGAGGTGGTTTTGCTCTGTGAGAACTAATGTGTCTTGGATTATGAAAATACCCCGGTAGGATGGTTCTTCATGTGCTTGTCAGAACAGCAAGGTTTCCAGTGTTACTAGGTTTTGTATATGGATTTCTAAGTTTCCAGTAGCCTCTTACACAGACAGCATAAATACAGACCCCAGACTCACATTCATTACAGGTCCAGTGATTATTTTTCTTTAATTTTTTTCTCTGTAATAATTTGGAAGCTGCATGTTCTTTTTATTGTACTAATTGATATCTTTAACTTAAATACACACACACCACACACAAACACACTCAAAACACACACACTCACTGGAGATTAGATCCTTTACTTAAAAGTGTCGATTATTTTTTAAAAAAAAAATTTAGTTGTAGTTGGATACAATATCTTTATTTTGTTTACTTATTTTTATGTGGTGCTAAGGATCGAACCCAGGGCCTCGCATGTGCTAGGTGAGCGCTCTACCGCTGAGCCATAATCCCAGCCCCTAAAAGTGTCAATTATTGATGTATGTTGACTGTCCATTTTGAAAGGTGAAGAAGTCGACCCACTTTTATGTCCACGGATACATCCGTCCACCCACATCTGGGTTTCTGTTAATAAAATTTGAGATTTTAGATGAGAATTTTTATTCTAAAATTATTCTATAATTTCTCCTTAAGTACTCTTTTTTAAATATAATTTATTGTGTTTTTGATTCATAGTTATTGTGATTTTTATACTACTATCTCTATTTAACTGATTTGAGTGTTTATCACATTGTTCTTTGATACCATGACTTCCTTCATTCTTGGGGTTGGCTGGTTGGTTTGCTCTTCTGGAATTCCAGCTTGGACTGCTATGCCCACCCACCGGACCCTCTGGATAGGAAAACCAGCATGGTTTCCGAATCCCGGTGCATCAGAGAATGTCTTCCCACAGCCTCATGCAACCTACCTCAGTGTAGAACTTTTGGGTCCCATCATTTTCCCTTCAAAAATTTGTCCCTTGGGGTGCTTCTCATTAAAACTGGCATTAAAATTCTGTCATTTCTGGGCATTTGAAAGAGAAGCTATGGCGAGCATTGTTTCTTTATTTTGGAGATAGCCATTTTCCGGCCTAGATGTCCATCCAAGTATTTGTGCACTAACGGTATCTAAACAACTGGATCAGAGTATGGGTTCTATTTTTATGTTGTCTCGGGAGAAGGCTGCATTTAAAGACTTAGGTTTTATCCTGCCACAGAGCTGCTTCTACATTGTATCCTTTATTATCCCTTCTACTCATTCCTTCTCTTCCCTTCCTTAGTACCACCAATTATCTGTCACTCACAGATCTGTTTTCTTTTCTCTGAAAGTGTCTTCCTGTTGGCTCCAACAGGAGCCCATGAGCGGCTGACTGGTACAGAGGAAATATATGTCTCTTTGTTCTCTTCCTCTCGCCTTGTCCTCTGCAGTTTCTCTAATTAATTCTCTTCAAGTTTCTGCCTGTTGCTTATTCTCAGAGATTCCAGTGCCTGTCTTAATTCTGCTTCTGTGTATTGGCTTCCTTACAATCTTTCCCTGTGCGACACAGTGAAATTGTAAGATTCTTTTATTTCTTACTAACATGTATGAATGGGCTCAGAGCGCTCTTTAAACTCATGTATGCAGCACACACTGATCAAATCCAGTCTCCCGTTATCCAGCCCTGCCCCCAGTCTCTAGTTATCACTATTCTACATTCAGGTTGACTTTTCTCAATCTCCACGTAGGAGAGAACATCTGGTGCTTGTCTTTCTGTATGTGGCTTATTTCAATTAGCATAATGTCCTCTAGTTCCACCCACGTTGCTACAGAAGACAGGATTTCATTTTTCTTTATGGCTTAATAATACTAGCCACTTTAACTTGATTCATTGTTCAAAATAATCTCTTACCTTATTATTTCATCTTTGGCTCCCTTGATTCCTCCATGCTATCTTGAATTTTGTTTTCTAAAATGCATTTCTACATTCTGTTGAGTAGGTTAATATTCTCACATCAGAAACACCCAAATCCAATGGGCTTATATGATAAATTAATGCATGGAGATCCCAGGACAGCAAGTCAGCTGTTTCATGAGGTTCCAGAAGGTTCTTTGGAGACCCAAATTCTTCCATATTCTCCACTTTGCCATCCCATTTTGATGTTGCTCCTAGCCTGGCTCCCCTCAGGGTGCAAGGTGTTTTAGCAGTACCAGGTGTATTAACAAGGGACAGAGAGGGACTGGTGGGTTATACCACTTAGCAGTGAGAAGCACCCTAAGAGAATTTCCCTCCCATTTCGTTAAATTGGTGGCAGAGGGGGACTGCCAAGTGATGGGCATAAGAGAATCAAGATTTGCCCATGAATCTGGAAATAGGGTTATCCTCTCCTGAGACATATCAGAAATATGTAGGCACCCCAAATAATTTGGGGTACCTGACAGCAAGGAAGGAATTTTTTTTTTTGTACCAGGGATTGAACCCAGAGGCGTTCTACCACTGAGGTACATCCCCAGCTGTTTTTCTTTTGAGACAGAGTCTTGCCAAGTTTGCCAGCCTTGCCTCAAACTTGTGATCCTCCTGCCTCAGCCTCCCAAGTGGCTGGGGTTACATGTGTGCACCATGGCACCCAGCTTTGTTTGTTGTTATTGTTGTTGTTTATTTGTTGTTGTTTTGTTTTTCTGAATATTGAGGATTTTTTTTTCAGCATTTGAAGTAATTGTCCTTACTGCTAACATGGTGAATTTTTTTTTCTCAATACCCCATTTTGTCTTGTTTCTGTTTATCTAACTTTGAAGGGAAGTTTCTCCAGGTCTAGAGCTTGCCAGTAACAGGAGCAAGTAAATTCTCATTGTTACCCACTCGGTCCAACTGGTTATTGTCAGGATTCCTTTCTTGTAGCTTCAGCAGGAGGAGTAATGGCTGTTACAGCCCCCACCTCTCAGCACAGTGACTAACACTCTCCTTCCATCTGGCGTGAGGGCCGTAGGAGATGCAAAGTATCTTTTCCCAACAAAGAGGAGGATTAATTTCTTTATTAAAAAGAATAAATGAATCAAGAAAGCATTTCCTGGTGTCTGTGCCCATCACAACTCTGAATCTGTGTCTGAATCCAAAAAAAAGGACTGCTTTCACCCCTGCCATGTCAATAACTTCTATGAGGAGCTTGAGGAGGTGAAAGGGCTTGGAGATGCCCTCACACTGTGGTTTGGTGCTTGGTCATTGATTCTCCAAGCCCAGGAAAGAAAATGGGAGAAACTTTTCTTTCCTGTTCTTCAGGCCAATGGGCTTGCTTTACCTCAAGTAACAAAGTCTATCAGCATCAGTTGCCAAGTGCATAATGTCTGTTTCTGCTCCATAAAATCACGCAGGGCGGGTGGTATTCTATTGACAACTTGTTTTACGTGTTCAATCCTGGGCATCTGGTGAGACACAGGAAAAGAGGGAGAAGGTGCTTTGGGTGCCATTATATTGAGTGAGAGCAAATCCCCGAGTGGGTAAGAGATGGGGGAATATGAATCCACTGTGCCTGAGGGATCACAGATCTCCTACACCTATGCTCGTGGAAGTTGAGAATTCAAAAATACAGAACAGATTTTTCTTACCACATGACTTCCAAGCATAAGCCAAGTGCTTTATCTTATGCTTCACCAAAGAAATTGTGATCACTTCCAACTCTGGAGGGGAAACTGCCTTCTTGAGTCAGTTGAGAGATTATTTTGTACAGTTTCAGAGGTTTTCAAGGAATTTTGACAAAATTAAGTCTTTATCTTTATGCACATGTTAAGTGTGATGCTGCTATAATTAACGGATATTCCTCCCAAATTCTGGCACTAGGTTGGTTGACAGACTTTGACTTCAGTTCTATTATGAGTTCATAATCTTGAGGTTGTGTTGGGTTTTGCTAGGAGAGAAGGGATGTGGCGTTGGCTGCTAGCCAGGTGCCACCTGCAGACTTCTTCCAGTGGACCTTTGTGACAATCTTCTCAGATGATGTTAATAAAGATGATGGTGATGATGATATCAATCACAACCATCACCAGTAGAAATGAAGATCTTAGCTTGAAGTTACTTACTTGAGGCCTCTTAAGCTAGAAAAGCATGAAGCTCCTATTTGAATCCAAGTTTTGTCTTGGGATTCTGTGCTTCAACTGTGGCGCCTGCTGTTGCCACAGCCCGTGAGGTGCTTTGCTGATCACATCCCTGTGCTAGAAACGAGGTCTGGGCTCCTCTTTGCTTCAGAACTCCTCTCAGGCTCTCCCCTCCCAGTTAGCAGTCTCATTTGCTATGCACTCTTCATGCTTTCATGCCCTAAAGGGCACATAGGCTTGGGAGGAATTATGATAGATGAAAGAAGAAATGGATTCTGGTGTCCAAAACAACAGGAATTTGATTGGCTACTTAAGAAATTTTGTCTTGACTCTGTTCAGACTTTTGCCGAGAAAAATGACTTGATCAGAAACTGTGCAAAGAGAGCTGTGAAAGCAGAAAGAGCCATTAGGAAACTGATGGAGTGGACCTTTCATGAGAATACAAACTAGGGCAAGAGCACTGGGAATGGTGTGAATTAGATGGCTTTGGAGGAAAGTGGAGAGAAGACAAATGAATAGAGAAGCTGGATTAGTCTGTTTTCCATTGCTATGACAAAATATCTGAGACTGGGTATTTTATAGACAAAAGAGGTTTATTTAGCTTGCAGTTGGGGAGACTGACAGTCCAAAAATGGATGGCTCACTCTGTTGAGCCTCTGCTGAAGGGCACCTTGCCTGTGTTACATCATGGCAGATAGCAACATGGTAGAAGCACATGTGAGAAGGAGAAATCTCATGGTAAGTCAGGAAGCCAGAGAAAGAGGACAGGTTGGTCTTGCTCTTTTGTAGCAAACCTCTCTCAGGGAACTGATGAGGGTCCCACAGGAAGTACATTAATCTCTTCCAGGGCCAGTGCCTCCAGCGACCTCATCATCTTCTGCGAGATCCTATCTCTTTAAGGTTCCACCACTTCCTTGGACACACTGAGACCAACCGTCCAATACATGAATCTTTGGGGACACACCTAGCCATACCAAAACCTCATAGCAGCCCCAGACTTCCTGTATGCCCCCTCCAGTTTGTGACATCACCACAGCATCATCACAAAAGCTTTTGTTCTTTCACTTCTTACCAGTTGCCAGGCCTGGTTCTGAGCACCCGGCATGCACTGTCCCTTTGAATCTCCTCAACATCTATTTTTCCTCCTTTTTAAATGAGGCTCAAAAAAAATTGTCACTTGGGCCAGGTCACAGAACCCATAACAGGTTGATTGATAATTCAGACCCCCTCTGTCTGATTCCAGAGCCCAGAATTTCAGCATTTCTCAAGGTGCCTAGAGTGTTCCTCTCATGGGACGTGGACAATTCATGTCTTACACTCTTACATCAACATTTTAGTGACCACTAAAACAAAACTAGCACATCACACCTGTTGTTTTGTGTTTCACTGTCATTTTTAATGAGGCAAAGTAAAAAAAAAATAAGTTGATTTAAAGAAAACATCTGAAGGTATGATTGTTTAGATCTACACTGTTCACATGTGGCTGTTTACATTTAAATTAATTGAAATGAAGGTGAAGAAGATTTATTTCCCTAGGCACATTAAATATATTACAGGGGTTTGAAGCCACAGGTGGCTGGTGGCTACCACATTGAGCAGGGTAAATGCAGAATAGTTCTGTCATTGTGTGAAGTTCTGTTGGATACAAACATTTCACACAAGATCAATGTCTTGATTGATTGATTGATTGATTCTGATTTGTTACATATGACAGCAAAATGCATTATTTTCATATTACACATATAGAGACAATTTTTCATATCTCTGGTTGTACACAAAGTAGAGCCACACCATTCTTATCTTCATACATGTACTTAGGATAATAATGTCCATCTCATTCCACCATCTTTCCTACCCCCATGACCTCTCCCTTCCCCTACCACCCCTTTGCTCTATCTAAAGTTCCTCCATTCCTCCCATGCACCCCCATCTCCATTATGGATCAGCATCCTCATATCAGAGAAAACATTCGGCATTTGGTTTTTGGGGATTGGCTGACTTCACTTAGCATAATATTCTCCAACTCCATCCACTGTCCTGCAAATGCCATGATTTTATTCTCTTAATACTGAGTGATATTCCATTGTGCATATATACCACATTTTCTTTATCCATTCATCTACTGAAGGACATCTAGGTTGGTTCCACAATTTTGCTAATGTGAATTGTGCTGCTGTAAACTTTGATGTGGCTGTGTCCCTGTAGTATGCTGGTTTTAGGTCATTTGGGTATAGTCCAAGAAGAGGAATAGCTGGATCAAATGGTGGTTCCATTCCCAATTTTCCAAGGATTCTCCATACTGCTTTCCATTTTGGCTGCACCACTTTGCAGTCCCACCAGCAGTGTATGAGTGTGCCTTTTTCCCCACATCCTCAACAACACATTGTTTGTATTCTTAATTAGCTGCCATTCTGACTGGAGTGAGATGAAATCTTAAGAGTAGTTTTGATTTGCATTTCTCTGTTGCTAGGGATGATGAGCATTTTTTTTGTATATTTGTTGATTGATTGTATATCCTCTTCTGAGAAGTGTCTATTCAGGTCCTTGGCCCATTTATTGATTAGATTATTTATTTGTTTTTTTCGTGTCTAGCTTTTTGAGTTCTTTATATACTCTAGAGATTAGTGCTCTATCTGATGTGTGAGGGGTAAAAATTTGCTCCCAAAATGTACTCTTTCTGTTCACCTCACACATTGTTTCTTTTGCTGAGAAGAAATTTTTTAGTTTTAGTCCATCCTATTTATTGATTCTTGATTATTCTTGTGCTACAGGAGTCTTATTAAGGAAGTTGGGGCCTACCCCGACATGATGGAGATTTGGGATTACTTTTTCTTCTATTAGATGCCAGGTCTCTGGTTTAATTCCTATTGTGCATAGTGAGAGATAAGGGTTTAATTTCATTTTGTTGCATATGGATTTCCAGTTTTCCCAGCACCATTTGTTGAATAGGCTATCTTTTCTCCAATGTATGTTTTTGGTTCCTTTATCTAATATAAGATAACCGTAATTACATGGGTTTGTCTCTGTGTCCTGTATTCTGTACCATCGGTCCACAAATCTATTTTGATGCCAATACCACGCTGAAGTGGTATTTTCTTTTTGTTACTATCTGTTTTTGTTACTATTCTGTAATTTTCATTGTAGAGGTCTTTCATTTCTTTTGTGAAGTTGATTCACAGATATTTTATTTTTTTGTGGATATTGTAATTGAAAGTTTTCCTAGTTTCTCTTTCAGAAGATTTGTCACTGATGTGCAGAAATGCCTTTGATTTATGGGTGTTGATTTTAAATCCTGCTACTTGGCTGAATTCATTTATTAGTTCTAGTAATTTTCTGGTGGAATTTTTTGGGTCTTCTAGGTATACAATCATATCTTCAGCAAATAGCAATAATTTGAGTTCTTCTTTTCCTATCTGTATTCCTTTAATTTCTTTCATCTGTCTAATTGCTCTGGCTAGAGTTTCAAGAAATACATTAAATAGGAGGGGTAAAAGAGGGCATTCCTGTCTTGATCCAGTTTTTAGAGGAAATGCTTTCAATTTTTCCTCCGTTTAGAATGACATTGGCCTTGGTGTAGATAGCTTTTACAATGTTGAGATATATTCCTGTTATCCCTAGTTTTTGTAGTGTTTTGAACATGAAGGGTGCTATATTTTGTCAAATGCCTTTTATGCATCTATTGAGATGATCATATGATTCTTTAATTTTATTGATGTGATGAGTTACATTTATTGATTTCCATATATTGAACCAACCTTGCATCCCTGGGATGAACCCCACTTGACCATGGTGCACTATCTTTTTGATATATTTTTGTATTCAATTTGTCAGAATTTTATTGAGAATTTTTGCATCTATGTTCATTAGAGATATTGGTCTGAAGTTTTCTTTCTTTGATGTGTCTTTGGTTTGGGAATCAGGGTGATATTGGCCTCATAGGATGAGTTTGGAAAAGTTTCTTCTTTTTCCATTTCATGAAATAATTTGAGGAATATTGTTATTAGTTCTTCTATAAAGTTCTTGAGGAACTCAGCTTTGTGTCCATCCAGGCCTGGGCTTTTATTGGTTGGTAGGCTTCTGATCACATCTTCTATTTCATTGCTTAAAACTGATCTATTAACACTGTGTATATCATCCTGATTCAGTTTGGACAAATCATATGACTCTATAATTTGTCAATGACTTCTATATTTTCTATTTTATTGGGGTACAAATTTTCAAAATAATTTCTAATTATCTTCTGTATTTCTGTAGTGTCCACATATGTTAGTAATTTGGGTTTTCTCTCTCCTTCTTTTTGCTAGCATGGCTAGGGGGTGTACCAATTTTATTAATTTTTTCAAAGAACCAACTTTTTGTTTTGTTATTTTTTTCAATTGTTTCAATTTAATTGATTTCAGTTCTGATTTTAATGATTTCCTGACTTCTACTGCTTTTGGTGTTGATTTGTTCTTCTTTTTCTAGGGCTTTGAGATGTACTGTTAAGTCATTTATTTGTTGACATTTTCTTCTTTTAAGGAATGAACTTCATGCAATGAACTTTCATCTTAATATTGCCTTCATAGTGTCTCAGAGGTTTTGATATGTTGTATCCATGTTCTCATTTACCTCTAAGAATTTTTTTAATCTCCTCTTTGATATCTTTTGCAACCCATTGTTCATTTAATAGCATATTATTTAGTCTCTAGGTGTTGCAGTAGTTTTTATTTTTTATCTTATCATTGATTTCTAATTTCATTCCATTATGATCTGATGGAATGCAGAGTAGTATTTCTACTTTTTTGTATTTGCTAAAAGTTGCTTTGTGGTATAATATAGTCTGTTTTAGAGAAGGATCCATGTGGTGCTGAGAAGAAAGAATATTTGCTCACTGATGGATAATATACTCTATGTATGTCAGTTAAGTCTAAGGTGTTGATTGTATTATTGAGTTCTATAGTTTATTTGTTTAGCTTTTGTTTGGAAGATCTATCTAGTGGTGAAAGAGGTGTGTTAAAGTTACCCATAATTCTTGTGTTGTGGTCTATTTGACTCTTGATCTTGAGAAGAGTTTGATGAGTATAGCAATGCTCCACTGTTTGGGGCATATATATTTATAATTGTTTTGTCTTATTAATTTATGATTTGCTTAAGCAGTATGAAATGTCCTTCTTTATCCCTTTGATTAGCTTTAGCTTGAAGTGTACTTTATTTGATATGAGGATGGAAACTCCTGCTTATTTCTACAGACCATGTGAGTGGTATTTTCTTCCCAACATTTCATCTTCAGTCTGTGGATGTCTTTTCCTATGAGATGAGTCTCTTGAAATTAGCATATTTTGGGGTCGTTTTTTCTAATTGATTTTTTAATATATGACAGCAGAATTAATTATAATTCATATTATACATACAGAGCACATTTTTATATCTCTGGTTATATATAAAGTATATTCACACCAATTTATGTCTTCATACATGTACTTTGTATAATAATGTTCATCACATCCCACCATAATTTCTAACCCTCTGCCCTCTCCCTTCCCTCCCACCCCTCTTCCCTATCTAGAGTTCGTCTATTCCTCCCTTGCTCTCCCTCCCTACCACACTATAAATCAGACTCCTTATATCAGAGAAAACATTCAGCATTTGTTTTTTGGGATTAGCTAACTTGACTTAGCATTATCTTCTCCAACTCCATCCATTTTCCTGCAAATGCCATGATTCTATTCTCTTTTATTACTGAGTGATATTCCACTGTATATATATGCCACATTTTTTTATCCATTCATCTACTGAAGGACATCTAGGTTGGTTCCATAGTTTAGCTACTGTGAATTATGCTGCTATAAACATTGATGTGACTGTGTCCCTGTAGTATGCTGTTTTTAAGTCCTTCGGGTATAGACTGAGGAGAGGGATAACTGGGTCAAATGGTGGTTCTATTCCCAATTTTCCAAGGAATCTCCATACTGCTTTCCATATTGGCCACACCACTTTGCAGTCCCACCAGTAATGTATAAGTATACCTTTTCCCCACATCCTTGCCAACACTTATTATTGTTTGTATTCTTAATAGCTGCCATTCTGACTGGAATGAGATGAAATCTTAGACTAGTTTTGTTTTGCATTTCTCTAATTGCTAGAGATGATGAACATTTTTCATCTATTTGTTGATTGATTGTATATCCTCTTCTGAGAAGTGTCTGTTCAGGTCTTTGGCCCATTTATTGATTGTGAGATAGATAGATAGATAGATAGATAGATAGATAGATAGATAGATAGATTGATTTTTGGTGTTTAGCTTTTTGAGTTTGTTCTTTATATACCCTAGAGATTAGTGCTCAATCTGATGTGTGAGGGGTAAAAATTTGCTCCCAAGATGTAAACTCTATTCACCTCACAGATAGTTTATTTTGCTGAGAAGAAACTTTTTAGTTTGATTCCATCCCATTTATTGATTCTTGGTTTTTATTTGCACTACAGGAGTCTTATTAAGGAAGTTGGGGCCTAATCCCAACTGGTGAAGATTCGGGCCTACTTTTTCTTCTATTAGATGCACGGTCTCTGGTTTGATTCCTAGCTCCTTGATCCACTTTGAGTTGAGTTTTGTGCATGGTGAGAGATAGGGTTCAATTTCATTTTGTTGCATATGGGTTTCCAGTTTTTCCAGCACCATTTGTTGAAGAGGCTATCTTTTCTCCAATGTATATTTTTGGCTCCTTTGTCTAACATAAGGTAATTGTAATTTTATGGGTTAGTCTCTGTGTCCTCTACTCCCTACCTTTGGTCTACCAGTATGTTTTGATGCCAATACCATGCTGTTTTTGTTATTATTGCTCTGTAGTATAGTTTAAGGTCTGGTGTTATGATGCCACCTACATCACTCTTCCTGCTAAGGATTGCTTTAGCTTTTCTGGGTCTCTTATTTTTCCAGATGAATTTCATGATTGTTTTTTTCTATTTCTACGAGGAATGCCATTGGGATTTTTATCAGAATTGCATTAAATCTGTATAGTGCTTTTGGTAGTATGGTCATTTTGATAATATTAATTCTTCCTATCTAAGAGCAAGGTAGATCTTTCCATTTTCTAAGGTCTTCTTTGATTTCTTTCTTTAGGGTTCTGTAGTTTTCATTGTATAGATTTTTCATCTCTTTCATTCAGTTGATTCCAAAGTTTTGGGGGGTTTTTTTAGGCTATTGTTAATGGGGTAGTTTCTTCATTTCCATTTCTGAGGATTTGTCACTGATATACAGAAATGCCTTTGATTTATGGGTATTGATTTTATATCCTGCTACTTTACTGAGTTCATTTACTAATTCTAAAATTTTTCTGGTGGAACTTTTTGGTCTTCTAGGTATAGATAGAATCATATCGTCGACAAATAGTGCTAATTTAATTTCTTCTTTTCCTATGCATATCCCTTTAATTTATTTTTTCTGACTAGTTGCTCTGGCTAGATTTTCAAGAACTATGTTAAATAGAAGTGGTGAAAGAGGGCATCCCTGTCTTCTTCCAGTTTTTAAAGGGAATGCTTTCAATTTTTCTCCATTTAGAATGATGTTGGCCTGGGGCTTAGTGTAGATAGCCTTTACGACATTGAGTTTTGTTCCTGTTATCCCTAATTTTTCTAGTGTTTTGAACATGAAGGGGTGCTATATTTTGTCAATTGCTTTTTCTGTGATTTTCATATGATTCTTATCTTTGACTCTGTTGATGTGATGAATTAGATTTATTGATTTCTATATGTTGAACCAACCTTACATCCCTGGGATGAATCCCACTTGATCATGGTTCACTATCTTTTTGATATGTTTCTGTATTCAATTTGCCAGAATTTTATTGAGAATTTTTTGCATCTATGTTTATTAGAGATATAAAAAGTTTTCTTTCTTTGATGTGGCTTTGCCTGGTTTTGGAATCAGGGTGATATTGGCCTCATAGAATGAGTTTGGAAGTGCTCCCTCTTTTACTATTTCCTGAAATAAATTGAAGAGTATTTTTATTAGTTCTTCTTTAAATGTCTTGTAGAACTCAGCTGATGGCATCTTCTTTTTCATAGCTTGATATTGGTCTGTTTAAATTGTATATATCATCCTCTTTCAGTTTGGGCAAACCATATGACTTAAGAAATTTGCCGATGCCTTTAATAGTTTCTATTTTATTGGAGTACAAGTTTTCAAAATAATTTCTAATTATCCTCTGTATTTTGATAGTGTCCATTGTGATATTTCCTTTTTCATCATGTATGTTAGTAATTTGAGTTTTTTCTTTCCTTTTCTTTGTTACCATAGCTAAAGGTTTGTCAATTTCATTTATTTTTTCAAGGAACCAACTTTTTGTTTTGTCCATTTTTTAATTGTTTCTTTTGTTCTGTTTTCATTGATTTCAGCTCTAATTTTAATTATTTCCTGCCTTCTACTGCTTTTGGTGTTGATTTGTTCTTCTTTTTCTTTGGCTTTGAGATGTCATGGTAGGTCATTTATTTGTTGACATTTTCTTCTTTTAAGGGTTGAACTCCATGTAATGAACTTTCTTCATAGTACTGCTTTCATAGTGTCCCAGAGATTTTAGTATATTTTATCTATGTTCTCATTTACTCCTAAGAATTTTTAAATCTCCTCCTTGATGTCTTTTACAACCCATTGTTCATTCAGTAGCATATTGTTTAGTCTCCAGATGTTGGAGTAATTTTTATTTTTTATTTTATCATTGATTTCTAATTTCATTCCATTATGATCTGATAAAATGCAGGGTAGTATCTCCACTTTTTTGCATTTTCTAAGAGTTGCTTTGTGGCATAGTATATGGTCTGTTTTAGAGAAGGATCCATGTGCTGCTGAGAAGAAAATGTATTCGCTTGACGAAGGATGAAATGTTCTATATCAGTTAAGTCAAAGTTATTGATTGTATTATTGAGATCTATAGCTTCTTTATTCAACTTTTGCTTGGAATATCTATCCAGTGGTGAGAGAGGTGTGTTAAAGTCACCCAAGATTATTGTGTTGTGGTCCATTTGACTCTTGAACTTGAGAAGAATTTGTTTGTGAACATAGCTTCTCCTTTGGTTGGGGCATATATATTTATAATTGTTATGTCTTGTTGTGTGTGGTTCCCTTGAGCAGTATGAAATGTTCTTCTTTATCCCTTTTGATTAACTTTGGCTTGAAGTGGACTTTATTTGATATGAGAATGGAAACCCCTGCTTGATTCTGCAGTCCATGTGAGTGGTATGATTTTTACTAACCTTTTACCTGCAGTCTGTGTATGTCTTTTCCTATCAGATGCGTCTCCTGGAGGCAGCGTATCATTGGGTGTTGTTGTTTTTTTTAAATCCAATCTGCTAGCCTGTGTCTTTTGATTGGTGAGTTTGGGTCATTAACATTCAGACTTATTATTGAGACATGGTTTGTATTCCCAGACATCTTTGTTTATTTTTGTTATTTAATTTGACTTGTTTTCTTCTTTGATTAGTTTTTCCTTTAGGGTACTATCTCCCTCTGCTGATTTTCATTATTGTTTTTTGTTTCCTCTTCATGGAATATTTAGCCAAGCATGTTTTGCAGTGCTGATTTTCTAGCTATAAATTCCATTAACTTTTGTTTATCATGGAAGGTTTTTATTTCATTATCAAATCTAAAGCTTAATTTTGCTGAATACAAGATTCTTGGTTGGCATTCTTTTCTTTCAGAGCTTGATATATATTGTTCCAGGATCTTATAACTTTCAGGGTCTGTGTTGAAAAATATGCCATTATCCTAATTGGTTTCCCCCTATACATAATCTGATTCCTTTATCTCATGGCTTTTAATATGCTTTCCTTATTATGTATGTTGGGCATTTTCATTATAATGTGCCTTGGTGTGGATTGGTTGTGATTTTGAACATGGGTCTTTTTAAAATCCAATCTGCCAGTCTATATCTTTTGATTGATGAGTTTAGGCCATTAATATTCAGGGTTATTATTGGGACTTGATTTGTATTCCCAGTCATTTTTGTTTATTTTTGGAATTTAACTTGACTTGGTTTCTCCCTTGATTGGCCTATAGAACTCACAAGAAAATGTGTTCCTGCATCCGAATACTTAAGGCTACTTCAACTAAAAACATACCACTGGGCCCACACTGAGAACTAATTTAGTGTAGATTCTCCCTTTGCTGAGTTTCATTGTTGTTTTTCATTTCCTCCTCATGGAATATTTGCCAAGAATGTTATGTAGTGCAGGCTTTCTTGCTGTAAATGTTTTTAGTGTTTCTTTATCATGAAATTTTTTATTTCATTCTCAAATCTGAAGCTTAATTTTTCTGGATATGAGATTCTTGGTTGGCATCATTTTCTTTCAGAGCTTGGTGTATGTTTTTTCAGGATCTCCTTGCTTTGAGGGTCTGGTTTGAAAAATCTACTGAGATCCGAATTGGTCTTCCCCTGTATGTAATCTGATTTATCTCTTTTGTGGCCTTTAACATTCTCTCCTTATTCTGTATGCTAAGCATTTTTATTATAATGTGTCTTGGTGTAGACATGTTGTAATTTTGTATATTTGGTGTCCTGTAAGCCTCTTGTGTTTGATTTTTCCAATTCATAAAATTCTTCATACTTGGGAAATTTTCTGACACTATTTCATTGAAGAGATTGTGCATTCCTTTAGTTTGAATCTCTGTGCCTTCCTATATCCCAATAAATCTTAGATTTGGTCTTTTGATGTTATCCCATAATTCTTGGATGTTCTGTTCATGGTTTCTAACCATCTTCACTATGTGGTCAATTTCATTTTCAAAATTGTGTATTCTGTCTTCATTATCTGAGGTCCTGATTTCTAAGTGATCTAGTCTGTTGGTGATGCTTTCTATTGAGTTTTTTATTTGGTTTATTGTTTCTTTCAATTCAAGGATTGTTTGTTTTTGTTTTGTTTTTCAGAATCTGTATCTCTTTCTTGAAGTAATCTTTTGCTACCTGTATTTGCTCTCTTATTTCTTTGTTGGAGTAATCAGTTTTTGCCTGTATTTTCTCACTTAGGTCATTCTTTAATTCCCAGATCATTTTAATTATGTACATTCTGAACTCCTTCCCTGACATTTCATCATTTGTGCTATCTATGGATTCTATTCTTGGTTTGTTTGGTGCACTTTCCTCCCTTGTTTTTAATGATGTCTATGTGTCTTCCTCTCTTGCCATGTAGATCTGAGGTATTGCAGCTTCAACCCTATTGTCTTATAGTGTCCCTACATGCTACCAATACTTCACCTTTAAGAGGGATATCAATATTACTTCCCCCAACGTAACCAACATGCAGCCATATTGGTTATGCAGTCAATTAGCTTCTATTTTGGCATTTATAGATTTGTTGGTGTGTACAGAAATGATGAATTTGGTTGTCTTCTACCATATAGTCAGTAGGTTTGCATAATGATTTACAGTTTCTAATTCTAATGGTGGGAGGAATAGGCTGTGATGTTTATGAGGTAGGATATAAAAATATAGTTATTATACTATATGTCTAGTGAAAAGGTAATCAAAAGAAGTTTGCTGTTAGCAGGAGAAACAAGATAGAAGCTACCCCATGCAAGGCTCCCTCAGCAACAGGATGATGACTGTTAGTACCCCAAGTAGAGATACCTCTGGTGCAACCAGTCCCACAGCGTCCTTGGTGACATTTTACCAGGTCCTGACTATTGTCCCTAGATGGAAGCAGTGATGTCCCACTTTGGTGGCAGTGGCAGTATCAAACCTATAGGTACCTTGATGTTGGGCTGTGGAGCCACACTTGGATGAAAAGGAAACGAAAGTGCAGGTGCAGTGGACCTCTCCGTGTGTGCACAGTGTGCTGGGCTGGGGACTCTTAATTTAGAGTTAATTTGAGCTCTAAATTATCCCTTTTTAGAACTGGCTCTGAATAAGTCTGTGTGCACCTACATCATCCTATATGGCCACCATTTGTCACCTGTGTCTTCTGAGCCTTGGGGATATGACTAGTCTGAACAGAAATGCTCTCTATGCTTAAAATACACATTGGATTTCAAAAGCCTTTTCATGAATAAGGAATATAAAATACAGCATTCATAATTTTATATTGATTGTATGTTGAAATATTATTTTGGACATATTGTATTAAATAAAATGTATTGGAATTAATTTACATGTTCTTTTCAACTCACTTCATGTTGCCACAAGAACATTTCGAACTACATACGTGGCTTGCATCGCATATCCACAGGCAGTGCTGCTGTCAACGTCTCTGTCCCACTGTCTGACCCCAGAGCTCCATCTCATTCTCTGTCCCTCTCCCTACATCTGTGCTACGAGTGCAGGGGCCACACACCACAGGTGGATATTTCAACTGAAATGAATTAAAATCGAACAAAATGTAAAATTCAGTCCTTTCGTCACGTTTGCCACACTTCAGATGCCTACCACAGAGAAGGGGCACAGACACTTCCATCATCACAGGAAGCTCTGTCAGACGGTGCTGCTCTAGGTTGTGCAGAGAGATGGCGAGAGGCACAGAGGTGGACCATGAATACCTGAAGCTTGGGCAGGGTTTCCACGGTGCAGGATGCTGTGGCACTTCATCCTGCTATCTCCCAAGATACCTTTGTCAGCCTGTTTATGCATGACTTATCTCCCCTCTCCACCTTGGAGGGCTGTGGCATGCTTATCTCTCCTGGAACACACCTTCCTCCCCCTGCCCATGTGTAAACATCTCCTAACATGGTGCTCTGTACAATACAGGTGCTCAGGATGCGTTTGTTAACCAGGCAGAGTGGCAATTCCTAGCAAATGGCTGGTAGCAGGGGGCTATCAGAGAAAGGAGAGGGTGTCAAAGCCAGGTTCCTAAGGAAGAAGGAAGAGAAGCTAGCTGAGAAAAAGACCGTGGTGACCCCAAATCTCAATCTGGTCACCAGAATCCCCCTGGCCCACCCCACAATCTCCTCCCAGGCAGTCACAAGACTTACTGCAGGGGAATTCACAGGCTTAGGCAGTAGCCATACAAAGAGCGCAAAAGAAATCCAAAATATTATTATGTGATAAATAAACACGCAAGACCCATAAACGGGAAGCATGAAAATGAAGGGTCTGGTGAGGGGGGGAAAAAATGAAAAATGTCCTCTCCCTGGGCCAGCTGGTTTGAGTTACGTTTTATGAGCATCTTGAGAATTCCAGCGCCCTTGTTGAATTAGCGGCAGAAGCGCACATTAGTTTTAAGGCTCCCTCTCGAATAGGAACATCATAACGTTTTTTAATTGGGCCTGATAAAAACGTAGCATTACTTGTAGGTTCCTGAGAGAAGTGAATTGTGAAATTGGGTTTTCATTAAACCTAATGATGGAAAATTAAGTATAGAGTGGCTGGTGAAATGGGCTGTGATAAAAGGCATCACTTGTGCATTATCAGAGGTTAATAAGGGAATAGGTGAGCTAAGATACATTGGAGAAGGGAGTCCAACGAGTTGAATTAATAAACCTTGAAAATCCCTTGGTTCCGAGTCTTCATAGCGTCATTAGCACTGGCATTCACATTATTACAAATGTTACGGCAACACAAGTTGTTACATTTCAAACAGCATTTATTTTCCATTCCAGCGTTGGTTTTGCTGACACCAAGTTTACAGTCTGTCTAGCAATGTGTTTAGGGAAAATATCCATATTGATAGCTATTGGGTTTTGGAAACATTTAGCATCTTGCAAAAATTGCCAGGTGCCCATGCCTAGGAAGCCTGCCTCTGCCGGGCAGCCAGTCTCCTGTGCAGCCCACGCCCCAGGACCTGGGGGATGAGTTTCAAGCTCAGGCTCGCCTTCCCTCTGCATCCCCAACCTCATCACACCTTCGTGGGTGTGATATTCACTGGAAGCACATCTTAGATCCATGACAGCTAGGACACCTACGAGAAAAAGTGTGAGTCTTTAAAGAAAGGGGTTTTTCTTCCAGCCCTTTAACGGCTTCACACTGGCTTCTGGAGTCCACGTGTTCACCGTGTTTCTGGCTCTGCCTTCGCGTGGTCTCTTACAGCATTGCCAGCGGCTTGAAATCCATTATCAACCTCTGCTCCTACCTCTTGTGTCCACCTCTCAGGCCCTGTACACCCACTTCAGATGGTCCTGCTCATCGTTTTCCCTATGAGACCATCAAGCCCTGAGGCTGGACTCTTTATCTCTGTCTGCATCGACTCTGCCCACCAGCCCTTGGCACAGAGTGGCTTCTCATGAAGTCTGACTGGTGCTCATGAGGTTGCAAAGGAAAAGGGAAGCATCCCCATATTTTCCAAGCATCACATTTAAGCAATGCCAGTGAAGATGTGTCTACCTACTACCTAAAATCCCAGGAGAAAAAGTAAGCAGTGCAGCCAGGGAGGTTTTGCTAATGTCTCACCTAGGCCCTTCTTTGTGTGTAAACTTGTGTCCTCAAGATCTTTGTGTTGGCACACCAGGGTTGATTGGGCTGAACTCATAGGGCCAGCTTCTTTTTTTTTTTTCTTTTTAATACAGAGGGGTGTTTAACCCCTGCCATGCCCTAGGCCTCTTTTTTATTTTTATTTTGAGACAGGGTCTCGCTAAGTTGCTGAAGGCCTCACTCAGTTGCTGAGGCTAACCTTGAACCTACAATCCTGCCGCCTTAGCCTCCTGAGCCACTGGGATTACAGGTGTGCACACATCAAGCCTGGTGCAAAGGGCCAGCTTTACCTTGGTCGTGTTTACTGGCCACATTAAATCAGGGAGCTTGAGAGATCACACTAGGCTCATGGTAACACCACCTACTTATTATTAGGTATGACCCAATTGATATCTCAAGCTCAGACCAATCAAATGAGTAGCCCCTCCTCCCTGGAGAGTTAATAGGAGGGGACAGGCAGAGGGATGGGAAGATGAGAAATGCATTCCCCACTCCATCCCCAGATGTAGGTGAAGCCTGAGGGTGGCAAACCACTCTCTGTCGCCCAGGACGGAGGGATTCCCAGAATACTGGGATTTCAGGGCTAAAACTAGAAAGTATTAAGCAAATGGGGACCAGCTGGTGACCCTGCAGGCCACACAATCCCCTCCACCACCCCTTCCTTACCAGGAGCAGCTTGCTGGAGTGAACGTCCACACAGTCTGTGTCTGATGGGTCATTGTGACATGACAGGCAAAGCTGAGGGAACACGGCTTTTGATGAGACAAATGGCAGAAAATCAGGAGTACAAGCTTAGCTTCCCAGGGACTGCGTGGGGCCCAGGCCTCGGGGATGGCCATGCCGGTGCCTCACAGTGACTGGAAACATCTGGGTGAGACACATGACGGCCACGTCTGGCAGCTCTCACTTCATGCACACCTCAAATGGGAAGGCCCCGGGCAGAGACTGTCCATGTGTGAGAGGAGCTGGCGGGACCCAGCCTCGATGGTTATGGGGAAGATGAACTGAAAGGCTGGCAGGGCTGCCTGGAGAGAAGCTGGGGGGGCCAGAAACTGCATGCAAGGGAACAGAGGAATTCAAACCCAGCCTGAGCAGGCATCGTTTGGAGAGTGATCCCACTAACAGGTGGTAGTTACAGCAACTCATTGGGTGTAAAGATTCTTATGGGAGGGGGTAGAACTCGTATCAAGGAGAGGTTTTAGGAAGGACATGAGGCATAGGATCTAGGTAGGAGGGAGCAGCTGGCAGGACTAAGGAAGAGGTTCAGCTGCCTTCCCTGCAAGGTGATCGGGGACATTCATGGACCAGCAGTGTTAAGGGGGAAATTAGATGATAGGAAGATGGTGGTTGCTGTTGCAGAGCCTATAGCTGGAGTGTCAGGGACACTACTAGCTCCTGGGGGTCCAAGACTGTCTCCAATTCCTCTCAGGGTACAGTCCAGAGTGGGGCATGTTGCATCAGAAAAGAGGAAACCTAACTTGCTGGCTGCTACCCGCTTCCCGGTCTTGGAGCCGCACACATGTGGCTAAGATGGCACCTGGCGATCATCCAGAAGGCGTTACCGTGGGTTGTGACAAAAAATCAGAACACCCCTAGAATAGGCTCAGAACCCTTCCGCCCTCATGGACAGCTCGTGTCACCCATTACTGCCTGTAGGATGGGTGTACACGTGAACTCTCCGCCCTGCTGACCTTTATCCTGATTGGCTCCTGTATATTATATTAGCTGTGTGTGTTTTCTCAATAAACGAGCTCCTGCTTTGACTGGTCTCCCTGATGTGTCTGATTGTCCAACGGCGAGGGAGGGCTGGGTGCGGTTGGTCAGTCGGCCCTCTCCTTTCTTGGCTCAATCTGGTCGGGGCGAGCTCTCCCCATCTCCCCCCGACACCAGAGGAAACTAGCTAGTAGAGAAATCAGGGCACAGGGAAGAAGGAGAAAGGTGCATATGGCAGCCGTGGGGAACTGTCCCAGCCCACCCTCACCATCCTGGGGGAGACACAACCCGTGGCCCCTGTCTGCAGGCACCAGAGGCTCTCCTCACCTGCAGGTAGGCATCGAAGGTAGGCACCCTGCTTCCTAAACAGAAGAGTACCCCAATATTTTGGCTTGGCCAAAGCCCATTCTGACACCTAGAGGAAGATCTCATACCAGAAGGGATGACAGGCAACCTGGAACTCTGTCTTCCCTCTATCCAGATGCACCCTTGCAGTTGGCGTGAACCACGGTAGCCGTGTGCGTTAGTTCATTTGTTGTTTTAGGTTATGAGTCTCCCCCACAGCCTGCATCTCCTGAGCAGTCGAGTCCCCAGTTAGGTCCCTTTGTCCCCCTCAGGCCACACCAGGGGAAGCAGGGAGGACAGAGAACAATGTCCCCAAGTGGTGATGGCCTGCTCCCCGTCTTCTCTTTGAAGCAGATGGCAGCCGTGGGGAGCTGTCCCAGCCCACCCTCACCATCCAGACTCACCCCTACCGGACCTGTGACCCCGTGGAGATGAGCTACCCCAGGGACCAGTTCCAGCCCGCCATCCGGGTGGCCGACCTGCTGCAGCACATCACCCAGATGAAGAGAGGCCAGGGCTACGGGTTCAAGGAGGAATATGAGGTAAGAGACCAGCCTGAGGGGAGACTTCCGGTGGCTCACAGGCTGACCTGGGTGCTAAAGCCTTGCTTCTGGAAGTGTGGGCCCCACCAGCAGCAGCAGCCCTCGGGACCATGGTGGAAAGGCTGCAGCCTGTTAGGAGAGGTGTTAAATTTGAAAAGCGCTGTGCTAAGAGATCCTGATATCTCCTTCCACTTTCCTTTTTCATTCTCTCTTGCTCTCTCTCTCTCTCACTCTCATAAGCCAATTAGCTATAACATGTCTACACTTCCGAGTCACACCTTTCATATAAAGATACAATGCTTTAAGCCTCCTTCCCACATGTTGTATAAAAGCCAGCAGATCTCTCCTGCCGGTGATTTCTGGCATGCCTGTTGCCCCAGTCACCTCTTGCCCAGTGTCCATGCTCCTGTGCTGACCTCCCTACTCCCAGCTGAAGTGAAGCCTCACCTCTGGTGACTGCTGTCACCTCCTCTCCACCCCTGCATTAGGCACCCCTTTCCTTGCTCCCAAAGCATCTCTAACACCAAGGACTTGCACGCAGGTGGGGCTCGTTATTGCAGCTTGGGGAATAACACACAAGGGCTGCCGCAAAGTGCAGCAAGTGTCTCTGGTTCTTCTAAGTTCCTTAGCCATTACTTGCCGCAGTCTGGCTGGGCACAAATCACGAGCCACTCAAGCAGGAACAAACTTTATTTCTGAACTCCACCAGCACACTCCACACACGCTCCCCGGGAACCTCTCTCTAACGCCACCCACGTGGCTCCTCGAGGCACACACCACACCAACTGGAAATCCCTCCTCCGGACCTTCCCCAACCAATGCGAACCCTCTAGGAATCCCAGCGAGAACTCCAAAGTAGCTTGAGAACTCCAAAGCAGCAGCGAGGAGGCAACAAGAGCCGCCCCATTGCCCGACAGTAAAGGTCAAATATACAATACAATCAATCCAGCATCACAGCAATTATATATAACTTAACTCAAATCATCAACTCAATGGTTCGCTGGCCTCACCTTTCTTTTTTTTTTTTTCTTTTATTGGTTTATTTCTTTTTTTTTTAATTTTTTATTGATTATTTAAAGCATTACATAGCTCATGATATATCATCTTTCATACATTAGACTCACCTTTCAAACATTCCCTCTGGCAAATGCCAGGTGTCATTCTGACCAGCCGAGGCTCTCAACAATCACTTCACTGGAACTTTCTATCAGTTTGTGGCCTGACAGGTCTCTATCCACTCTTCAAACCACCATCTCCCCAGCATCCAAAGAAAGACTCCCACATTTTCTTTATCATGCAGAACAAGTTAGCTTTCTTTGTCTCCTTCCCATTTGACCTTGCCCATTAGACCTCACCTTCCATAAACAGAAAGTAAAACAAAACAGAAGGAAAACCTCATTAAGATGTTTTCCTGAACCAAAGAGCAGCTCATTCCCCAAGAGGGATTCTTCACCTCCCCTGCTGCTGGGGGAATCCAGCTGCATCCAGCTTTGAAAACAAGCCTTTCTTCCTTCACTCATCTTTCTTCTCTCTCCCTCTCCTCCTTCCGTCTCAATCCCTTGAGCATCTTCTGTGGGCCAAGCTCTGAGTCAGAGATGACCTCATTTTTTTTTCTTGTTTGCTTGCTTTTTCTTTTCTTCCTTTTCTTTCTCTTTCCTTCCTCTCTTCTTTTTTCTCTTTTCTTTCTTTTTGTTTCTTTCTTTCTTTTTTTGTTATTCACATGCAGCGTGTGTGTGTCCCAGATATGTTCAGTTCAGTTTCTCTGGGTGCAGTGAACACTCATTGGCTCAAACTCCACACATTCGGCATTCTTGATAATGCAGACTAAGTTTATCTCTCGGGCTATATTCAGAGAAAGAGCTTACAAAGCAATATTTCTGAAGTCATGTGAGGTCATGAAATTGAGCTGAAATTGGAGTCCAGACAGCTGGATTCTAATACAGTAAACTGTGTGATCTTAGCATATCATTTTGCTATCTGACTTTCAAAATTCTTTATGGGTTGAATGAAGAGTTTGGATAAGGTGATTCCTAAGGACCTGTCTGCTCCTAAAACTTTATGAGAATATAAAACATGGTGGCAAGGGACACGTTTGACATATTTATGAGAACAAAAACATTTATGTCAATGATGTGAGTAATTACCAGCTTGGGAGAACCAGCAGTTAATTTCAAATATGGTCTAAGTAAGATAACATTTTTTATATACTCAGTATACAAGTTTCGGAAGATTGTTAGAATAAGAGTTGAAGGAGATGATCTCATCACCTCCCATTCCTAGGTCTTGTTTCCCAGAGAGATGAATGCCCCGACCTTCATGTTGAAATAAGGAATCCGCCTGTGCACATTTATACACATGTATGCAAATCTCTTTATTGAGTCAATGTCAGGAAGATGCTGTGTTGTTTGCAGAGACTTATTCAATGTTATGATGGTGTGGCAAGTCATTTGTCATATTAATTCATCTTAAAGTTTCAAATAGTACTAAGGAAGATACGTGGTTTCTCAGAACAGAGTTTACCCAGGTAAAGGCTAAGAAACACATATTCTGTACAAATCATATTTGTAATCTAAATTTTGATAACAGAAATACAAATGCACTTGAGTACTTGGGTACATTTCTTTTCAGAATGTTAATTTTTTCCTTTTTTTCTTCATTTGTTTATTTTTTATTGGTACATTGTAATTATACCCAACAGTGGGATTCATTATGCCATATTTGCATGTGCACATAACATAATTTGATCTCATTCTCAGAATGTTTTTTAAAAGCACCTATCTCTGTGGGGTAGATTGCCTTTCAAAAAATCTCTTCTTTACTTACCCCTCTTCACATTTTCACAACTTTCTAGCACAGAAATGAACTTCTCTTACCGTGAAGCGAACAATACGTATTGTTTCATCATTTGAACCTCAACCCAAATTATCTCTAAGGAGTCTACCCTTGCCCTCAATTAGTTCAAATTATATTAATCAGCCTACTAGAATGCCTAGCTTCTAGTTAACTGCGTTTTCTGAGTAACTGAGTGTTAGTTGGAAACTTCACTTAATGAACCTGTGCTAGTTTCTACACTGTGAAAGTTCACGTTGTTGGAGTTCGGCTGGGTTTTGCTCTGACTATAAAGGTTCCCGTGATATCTAGGATTTATCCTGAGCACGAGTCACAGATCTGTATGGAGACTCAGCATCCTGTTATAGATAAAAGACTCCCAGGCTGCCAGCGTGGCTCTCGTACTGACCTGCTCAGTGTAGTCTGTGGCTTTCCACTGACCCATCCTGCTCTGTTTTTCTGTACAAATGAGTGGGTTTGACAAGTTGACATCTTAGGCACCTCCCAGCTTCTGTGAGCTGTGTCTTCTAAAATTTAATTCAGTGGCATGATCACTTACACATTTGTTTGATAAATATTTACTATCTCCAAGGACCATTCTGCATATTTGCCATATGATGGTGAACAAAGAAAACATCCATGCCCTCACGAAGCTGATATTATTTTCCAAGGGAATTAGGAAATAACCACGAATTTTAAAAATATGTATATTAGAGAATGTAGTGTGTTAGCGAAAAAATACCACTTGGTGTGTTACAAACTTCTCAAACTGAGCAAATAAAATAATTGATTTATTGCAGTCATTGGTTGTATGGGTTAGGAATTTAGACAGCAGAATCTGTCTCCAATCTGTAATGTCAGATCCTTGACTGGGAAGGCTCCAAGGCTGGGGGGCTGAAATCTTCCAAAAGTGTCCTCCTCATTCCCAGGCTGATGTAGGCCACTGGAATATTTACACATGGCCCCTTCAGGTGGCTGGGGCTTCCTGACAGCATGGTAGCCTCACCATAGGTGGACTTTAACATGATGGCTCATAGCTAGAATGGAGCCTCCCAGCTGACAAGGTTAAAAAATGCAACACGTTTTGTGACTTAGACTTGAACTTGGCACTGCACCATTCCTAGCACATTCTATCTACTTGTAAGCAAGTAGAGACTTCCTCCATTCTAGGAGAGGGGAACCAGACTCCATCTCTTGATGAGAAGAGCTGGTGGCCAGATTCTAGAAGAAGATACAAAATAGAAGATGTTGGAAAATATGATCGCTGCATAACACAGCCTGACACAGCTACCATGGGAAAAGAAAGAGCAGAGAAAGAAAGGGACACAGTGTGCCCCAGGAACACCAAGTGAAGGAGGTCCCACTGCTCAACGGGGCGGAAGGGCAGCCCTTAATGAGATGATGGTGGAAGCCAGATAAGAGTTCCAGGTCATGCCTGGCCTGCAGGAGCAGAAGCCAAGAGGCGGGGCTGGCAGGAGTAGAGGAAGCAAGGTAAAGGCAATAGAAAATTAAACTGAAATAAAGAGGCCTCTGCTGCCATCGTGCATTAGAAGCCTTCGTAAAGACTTGGGCTTTTACTCTGAGTGGAATGGAAAGACTCTGCAGAGTTTCAGAGCTAATGATCTGACTTTCCGTTGAAAGACTTTTCTAACCACCCTGTTGAGAACAGGGCAGGGGGGGAAGCAAGGATAAAAACAGGGAGGCCAATGGCCAGGTCACTGCAGTGACCCAGGTAGAGACCACAGTGACATGGGCCAGGCACGGCGGAGGGCTGGCAAACAACAGCTGGAGTCTGCGTCTATGTTAAAGATAGAGCCAACAAGATTTCCTAACACAGGGCACGTGAGTCAAAGAGCCTAGAGTGGCTCCAGAGCTGGTGCCTGAGCCACTGGAAGGCGGACTTGCCATCAACAGAGATGGAAAACTTCAGTGGCACAGAGTTGGAGCCATCAGGAGCTCAGTGTGAACCGAGCTTGCAGTGTAGACTAAATGCCTTAGTGTAGACCACAGGAGTTGGCTATGTGGGTTTGGAATTGGGAAGGAAGCCTGGCTGGAGAGCAAATTTTGGGAATCCTTGGCATACTGATAATATTAAAGTCACATGACAGGATGAGGTCACCATGCATGTAAAAAGGACCAAGGGACAAACTTTTCAGAATTTCAACTTTAAGGAAGATGCACTGTATGGGGGGGGGGGGGGCGGGTTCTAGAAACAGGAAATGCAAGAAGCAGAGGCCTCGCCTGCTGGGGAACTTGGAGCCTGCTCTCAGAAGCAGGCACATAAACTGATGGTTTTAATTTCTTGAGAAAATACCATGATAGAGGTCTAGCCAGGATTAGATGACTGTGGAGGGGTAGGTGCATTAGGCCTAACAGGAAGGTAGATAGGCAGAGACTTTCTGGAAGACACAGAGCCTCAACCAAAGCTCAAAAAATAAGAATAACCAAAGAAAGAAAGGAAGGATTTTCAGGGCAGAGGAACTAGAACAAGCTACAACATGAGCATGTGTGCAGCGGGTTGAGGTAGGAGAATCTGAAACTGCTTGATGTATGAGATTTGGTAGGGAGCGTGGAGGGAGAGGGGGCCAAAGTGGTTAGCAGGGGCCGCCTGAGGGGCTAGGGGAGCATTTGGCAGGCTCAGGAATTTGGGTTTTATTCTGGGAGCCACAGGGGCCATAGAAGGGAGCAAGATTTTAAAAGAAGATTTGCATTTTCAATCTGTTGGAGATCAGGGCAGAGATACCCGAGGCAGGTAGGCAGCCAGGACAGTAATTCAAGGAAAAGATAGGACTGTCCACAGCAGGAGACTGGGCTCAGAGCCCAGACAAGCCCACACACACTCTCTGCATGTAGCACCATAAAATCAGCTTGTTCTCTTTGGCATGAAAACTTGAGTGTCTCGATATATATTTTAAGTTCAACTGTTTGAATTAATACATGATTCGTCCTGAATTGAGAATCAAAATGCCTGGATTCGAGTTCTGTTGCTTTCATTGAGTTTCTGGTTGATCTAAGGGAGGGTCACTTCCAGTATCTGGGCCTCAGTTCTGTATTTACAAATGAGGTTAAGGGGTCCAGGTGATCCAGAGATCCCTTCTGTCAATGACATCCTAAGAATCTAAAGAGGAATCTATTGGCCAGGCCAGTAGGGTTCTAGCCCTACTCTCGGGCTAGAACCCACATGGTCAAATCTCAAGTTCTAGCCACTGTGATTGTCTGAGGTCTTTAGGCTCCTAAGAACTCTAGGAGACCTAAGTAAGGCAAATCAACTTCACCTGCCTGAGGATCTGGGTCTTGGTCAGGAGTTTTTGGTCTTGACTGGATATCGGAATCACTGGGCAGGAAGTTTTAAAAACACCGAAGCCCAGGCCACATTTCAGGCTAATTAAATCAAAACCACTAGGCCTGAGACCCAGGGATCAGTGTTCTCTAAGCTCTCCAGTTGATTACCACATGCTCTTAAAAGTTGAGAGCCACTGGTTTAAGGACACGCATGCAGTCCCCAGCATGTGCCGCGTCAGTGTCCACAGAACTATCGTCTGGCCTGCTCTACTTACTGACCCTCAGATCCACCCTGGATGATGGATCCCAGCCACATTCAAGTCCAGGGGCATGATGTGATCTAAACTCTTGCCCATCTTACTTCTCCCAGCCCCAAATATCCCCCACCTTTCCCGGTTACAAAACCCGCACCCTCTGTGTGTCACCCCATGCTCACAGATGTGGGCCGGAGAACGGGGTTGTCTGGGGGCCCTGTGAGCCCAACCATCTTGGTGAGAAGAGCAGCAGGTTTGGGAAAGATGAGGTAGAACAGGAAGAGGTGACTTCATGATAAAGAGGAGGAAGGAAGCATGTTAATCCCAGTCCAACGCGGACAGCCTATCATCGTAATGAATGGAACGAGCCCAGTCGGGCGGCCAGAAGGTGTCTGGTTATTATAGCTCCATTAGGACTATTTAAGGCAACAAGGAACAGCTGTGAGGAATATGATGCCGCCTAATGAAGAGCAAACATTTGTTCACTTTCCAGCTCTGGGCGGACACGCCATGTGGATGGCTGTGGAGGGGCGAGGCTGCCATCTTGCTCTTGGATGTCTGTGGATGATGGCGGCAGGCAGCCTCCTGATGGGGCATAACCTTGCAGATGCACCCCCTTCTCTGCCCAGAGGTGCCTGAGCAGGGGCAGAGAACTCCCCTGCTTCCCCCCTCCACATTCTTTCTTCTCCATCGGTAATGGAGTCAAGGAGCATGCCCCTGCAGGTGACCCCACAGGGATTACGGTCCAGTTCTCAATTTGCAGAAGAGAGTGGTTCTGGGAGGAGCGTGAGAAATTGGTGGCAGGTGCCCAAATCATGAATGGGAAAATCATGGCTGTTCTTCAACCCTGGAAACTCATAATGACCAAAATGGAAGACCCGGGCTCCATCTGCTCATTTTCTTTCACCTCTCCTGGATTAAATAAGAAGAAAATGGGCCTTCTTCAGAGAGTGGCCAAAAAGCATCCGTAACCCACGTGGTTTCAGGCTAGGGAAAGAGCTCCCGTGGGAGACACAGTGAACTCAGGCCTCTCCTCTTAGCTGATCTTCATCATGCTACTTCTAATCCTGTTAAAAGTCCAGCAGACAGGACCTTCCCTATTTAAAACAGGAACCTGAGTGGGCAATTTTCAAGGGATGTCATAGGGGAACCCTTGACCATGAGACTACACGGTTCTCCACCCTCTCCTGAGATTCTGAGTGGCCTTGGGCAAGACTCTCTGTCTCTTCTGGGGCTCAGTTTCATCCTCTCTGAACTACTTGTTAGCATGGACTTTTGAAGCCTGATGGTATATGCTTCACTTTAAGCACTCACCTGGCCAGAAACATTAATTAAGTACCTATTGTGTACCTTACACTATTCTAGTCACTCAAGTAGCTAAGAAAACAGACTTTCCTTTAAAGGAAGCACGTGACCTCACTGTACTACGTAATTCAGGAACAAAACTCTAGTTAAAATTCCGTAGAGACGCACAGATGAGGGAATAGGCAGGTGGTGGTCGTTGCTTATTTTCGCTTTGAGTCCCTCCTTATTGTCAAGATCATCCAAAGCTTCACAGAAGATAAGACAACTGAGTTGAAGACAAGAAGGGAATGAGGCAGAGGGAGAGCGCGTGAGCAGAGAGAGGAGGGCACACGCACGGACCTCGGGAGCATGGAAAAGTGAAATGCTGCAGCCAGGGCTGGCAAGGGTATCAGTGAAAAGGGATGGAGTTAGAGAGAAAAGTGGGACTCTTACACCCCTTGCCGCGTCCCGGAGCAGAGTTAACAAGGTCGTCTTCGTGACCTCTGACAATCCATACCTCTGATCCCTGGACAATTTCAAGTTTAATAAGAGGTGTGGGCCCAGAAATAGCCACACGGAATTTCACGCATCCCACACGGACTGGCGGTAATGAGCAGAAACCTATGCTGGGGAGACCACCTAGATCCTGGGCTCTGAGCTTCAAGGGACACAGGACCCTCGTGTGAGCTTCCCCCGTAAGCTTGAAAGCAGGGATAGTCTTACTCATTTCTCTTCCCTGAAGCACCAGGGAAATAGCAGATAAATATGAAATGTTAATTGAGTTATAAAGGGCTGGTGAGAAACTTTTAAGTGATTAGGAAGAGGTCCATCCAAAATGCAAATCACAACCCCAGTGAGCTCTCTCCTCACTCCAATTAGAAGGACTGTTATCTAAAAGGCAATAAAATGACAAATGCCAGAAGAAGAGACAGAAAAATGAGGAACTCTCGTACACCGTTGGTGGAAACGCAAATTGGTGCAGCCATTGTGTAAAATAGTATGGAGGCTCTTCAAAAAACTAGAAATAGAACTACCACACGATCCAGCTCTCCTACTACTGGGTATGTATCCAAGAAACTGGAATCAGTGTATTGAAGAGACATCTGTACTCACATTCTTACTGCAGCACTGTTTGCAATAGCCAAGATAAGGAACCAACCTTGGTGTCCATGAATTGACGAGCGGGTAAAGAAAATGTGGTACATATGTTCAGTGGAATACTACTCATCCATGCAAAGTGAAAGAGTCATTTGCAGTAATAAGGATGAAACTGAAGAACACTAGGTTCAATTAAATAATTCAGGCACAGAAAGATAAATACCACAGATTCTCACTGGTATGTGGAATCCAAAAAGTTGATATTGAAGATGTAGAGAATAGAACAGTGGTGATCAGAGCCTTGGCAAAGGCTTGGGGGAGGGAGGGATGGGCAATGGGCACAGGGTGCAGTTAGCTAGGAAGAATAATTTCCAACATTCCCTAGCACAGCAGGATAACTAGAGTCGACAGCAATTAATCATATATCTAACAGCCAGTGGAGAGGATTTTGACTATTCCCAGCACAAAGAAATGATAGGTCTGAGGTGATAGATATTGCAATGACCCTGATCTGATTATGAAACATTGTATCCGTGTGTGTTGAATGTCACACTGTATCCCATAAGCAGGTACCTTGTCAATGGATAATAAAATACATTTTAGAAAAGAACAATTCTATCCAGAGAAAGGCAACATCTCTTGAAGAAAGAGACCAACCCAGAAAGACTCCCGCTCTCCCTTTACCCTGTGGGTTGAGTCTCCCGAGTGGAGATCAGACTCCAAGCTGTTGCCAGACACCAAGCCATAGGCTTGCCGATGCGAGGTAGGGCCTGAGCCTCTGCATTCTACCAAATTCTCTAAGAAATCTGGTTGCCTACCAAAGTTTGAGGATCACTGGCCAAAAAAACTATCATTTACAAGTAACCTGTTGGCTTTTCAGTGGGACTTTTGAAGGCTGCATTGTGGCTCCAAACACCGACATGCACTCAACGGTTCTGCCTCTATCTGAGCCCTGTCACAGACAAATACCCCCATCTTGCCGCAATCTGATTTTCTACTTAGCTTCACCAGCCGAACTCATAAATTACTGTCTATTTAGTGACATGGTACGCAATAATATTTGCTCTCCTGATGCCACTCAGAGTAGAAGCCATTAGTCATCCTCTCCTGCCTTCTCTGCCCACATTTATAATCCCTAAGGCATGCATGTGCTTTTCAGGACAGAAGGTATCATTTGTGGCGAGCCTGGCCTCTGCCAAGGCCATTCTAACTCATACAGCACATTGGAGTGAAATAGCCGAAGGTGCACTTGTCTCCAGGAACCGGACTGTCACTTTCCAGAGAATGTTTGTGATATATATTGATATCTACAATGAATGCCAGGTACAGAGTGCTTCCTTAGATATGGTGTCCTTGAATTGGCCACAACCTATACAGCTGTCCATGGTGGCCCTTACCATCTACCATGACCACAGACTCCAGCAAATATGGTTGTTGAATGATCTCATGGACCTCTATTGAGAGCACACCTTAGATTCCCAACAGATCACGAAACTCTCTTCCTCTTCACGGATATTATGTCTATAGATACATCTACGATGTTCCTATACCTAGAGTAGCCAACTTGTCCCAGTTTCCCCTGAATGATCCAGTTTTAAAATTGAAAGTTCTGCACCCCAGGAACCACTTTAGTCTGAGACAAACCAAGATGGACATGGCAGAGTTCCAACTTTGCTCTTGGGACAATAAACTGGACATTTCATTTCAATGGGTACAGAGTACCCTCTGGAGTAGTCCACAAACACTCAAGGTCACACCCTTGGGAAGGCATGGGACAGAAGAGTCTCTGAACACCTACAGTGTGCCTCTGCCTGGTGCCTGGGCACTATCTCAGATAATCAGTAATCATCACACAATTCTACAGGTTGTGTTATCTTTTCATTTTTTAATATTTATTTAAAATTTATTTTTAAGGGGTGCACCATGACATGGGTTTGAACAAAGGCACAGAATCCTGTGAACACCAACGTGATCAGGATACCTAAGTGTTCCATCAACCAGAGAAGTTCCTCTTGCCACCCTGGTGGAGTTTAACCCCTCCCCACCCCTCACCTGAAGGGTGTATTGTTCTCTAAGGTGTTTTCAGAAAAATTCACTGAGACCTAGAGTGGTAAAACGATTTGCAGTAAAAATATCCGAACACTGCAGTCTGCTTGCCTTCTGCAAAGCCCTGCCTGTCCCCTGATTCATGGGTGTAGTTAGTGTGCAAGAAGTATTTTTTGACAAGAAAAATGAATGACAGTCCTGGGTACGGGGAGACTCCTTGGTGAAGACTCTGGAGTCTCACCTGCACAGAGTACAGCAGTGGACAGAGGCAGGGAAAATCCTGGTGGGCTGGATGGCTCACAGAGGAGATCAGCCCTCATGGTGCCCTGAAGCATCTGCCCAGAACTGCCTGATCAGCAATCCCCGGGCCTGGTTTTGCTGCACCCCGGGGCATATCACATCCAATTATCTCCACGGAGGCAGTCGAGCCGGGGGAGAGAAGGGAGGCTCCGTAGCTGACAGGGCCTGCTGCAGATAGTGGGGCAGACAGGTAAGCGAAGTGGACAGGCATGCCTTGGCCTCAGAGTGGAGGGGAGCTCTTCTTGGAAGCCCTGTGTTCTGACGTCTCGCCATGCGGGTCACTACTCAGAAAGGCTTAGCTCCAGAGAAGGAGACCCTCTTCACTCGGCAGGGCCAACCCAACAGGTGGGAGGACCCAGCCAAGAGGACTTGGGGGGTACCCTCAGTTCTAGCTAGGAATCCAGGTCCTACGTGGGGAGAAGGAGGCGGGTCACCCAGACCAGTGGACTGAGTCAGCTCTGTGGGAGTAAGAAGCCTGTGGCTTGTGGTCACGGCCCCTGAGCCTCCCACTAGCTCAGGGAGCCTGAGCTTTGTGGCCGGGAGCGTGGGTTGGAGCCTCAGGGTGTCACTCTGCTGTAGGCACCAGGTGATCACTCCATCCTAAAATCCATGAGGCTTGTCCACGAGGATGACGGGAGGCCTCCAGGGACAAGCGTTCCCAGCCCTGTATCGTGAAGCTGGTGCTGGCTCGGCCGTCTTTAAAATGCCTCCAGAGCTCTTCCACTGACTTAAAGTAACACTCGGGTTCCGGCCTTTGGTCTGGGAGACCTGGACTGAGCACCCTACCCATCTCTCAATCCACATTCTGTGTCCCCCACCCCCTCATCTCTGCTCTGGGGAGTCCCCCTTCAAGTTCTAGAACACAATGACCTCCCTCCCTCCCGGGGGCTCTGCACCTGCTGCTTCCTCCGCCTGAGATGTTCCTTCCCAGCCCTTGCCACGCCAGCTGGCTCCTGCTCATCCTTCAGTTTTCAGCTCAATGCACCAGCCACACAGCAGCAGGAACACACCTGGGGTTGGGCAGGTTGGGGGTGTTACTTGTGCAGTGAGTTCCTCAGGGAACTGAGGGCATCTGAGGAAAAAGATGTCACAAAGGACCCATAGGAAGCCAGGTGCCGTGGCGCGTGCCTGTAATCCTAGCAGCTCAGGAGGCTGAGGCAGGAGGATCCTGAGTTCAAAGCCAGCCTCAGCAATGGTGAGGTGCTAAGCAACTCAGTGAGATCCTGTCTCTGAATAAAATACAAAATAGGGCTGGGGGTGTGGCTCAGTGGTTGAGTGCCTCTGAGTCCAATCCCTGGCATCCCGCCCCCAACAAAAGGAATAAAGGACCCATAGGACAGGGGCTGTGATGAGTGATGTGCAAGAGAGTTTGAGAATGCGAGGCGCCATTCCAGAATGGACACCACAGGAAGTGGCGTGGTCAGGCATCCTAATATTAACTGTGGGAAGGGAGGCCGACTGGCAAAGACGCACTGGGCACTCACATCAGCCAGCGTGGGGTGGGGGGGAAGCCTGGTAATATTTTGGATTGGACAGTGCTCACATGGCTGTTCTTGTTGAGCCATGACCACAGAATGTTCTTGCTTTCCTCTCCCTCTATTTGATCTCTGAGCCACTCATCTCAGGCTGGTGTTCTATGACACTGTGATCAGCACAGAGCACCAAGACCCAGCTCTGAGTGCGAGACCAGCTCCCCAGGGGCAGGGGCTGGTTTTCTTCTCCTCAGATATCACGTGTGTGTGTGTGTGTGTGTGTGTGTGTGTGTGTGTGGTGATGGGGACTGAACCCAGGGCCTAGTGCATGGAGGCAGGCACTCTACCAACTGACCTCTATCCCCAGCCCTCAGATCTCACTTTTTTAAGGAATCCTGCCTATGCCACCCTGTTCGAGTAGCCCCTGGCCCTGTCTGCCCTGGCACCCTGCTCCCTGCCTCCACAGCACCCATGGCAAACAATGATCTGTGCGTTTGCTCCTCCCAGGGTTGGAACAAATCCTAGATTATGTCTGTCACATCCACCTGCCATTGTCCCTAGACCTCACCCAGCCCTGGTGGCATCGGTCAGGTGGTCTCTGTGGGAGAAAGGAGCACAGTGAGAGCCGCAGGGTTGGGTGTTGCTGGGCAGGTCATTTCCTGCCTCTGGACCCCACTTTGCAGACCTATAAAGGAGCTCAGATTTTTCTCGAAAGGCCCTTCCAAATCTGACTTTTGGGGATTCTGTGAATACTGGAACTCAGCTTTCCAGGGACAAGGACATCCCCAAATGCACCTTTTGGACTAAAAAAACAGAGTGACCGCCTTAGGAAAGCAACGCTGGAGGGTAGGAAACACTTCTGCACTTGGAGAGAAAAGTAAAAATAGCACTCGCTGAGGAGGAAGGGATGAGAGAAGGAGAGAGGAGACTGATAATGGATGAGTATAATGAGGTGGCAATTTTGGTTTCAAAAGAATGTGATTAGCTCCTAATGACTGCCACCATTCCCTGGTCAATCTACTGTAACTAGCCACTAATGTAAAAATAATGCCCCTGGCTCACTCACTTTGAAGATGGAGATGAGTCTTCCTTTCCTACTTTCACCCCCTCAGATTCTTTTTCCTTGAAGAGATTATCCCCTATTAGGTTGACGCTCCCTAGGAAGGGAGATAGATGTGTGATCAAAGCCTGCCAATTAGGGGTCATTACCAAGGCCCCCTGGGCGGCTCCATCAGGCACTGCCTCTTTGCCTCTGTCAACATATCACAGTCCCCAGGCCCCCTGGGTCCCCTTCAGCCCCCAGGACGGGGAGATAGGGGCTCCTGGGCTGTGTCAGGGGGTGGCTGCATGCCTGCTGGGGTGTGTCCCAGAGGGCATGGCCTTGATGTTCAGAGGATCATCCAAGGATTCTGGGTGTAGCAGGAGGGACTTCATCCAATCTCTTCAGTATCACAGAACAGAGGGTCCATGCTTGTTCTGTGAGGCCTCATGGGGCACAGGAAGGCAAAGTAAAGAAATTGGGGCCATGCTCTGCTCAAAAGAGAGGCAGGAGACTTTGGGAGGTGGTGAGCCTTCTGCCACTCCGGGTGTCCAAGGGATAGATGCTGTGCATCAACTTATCGGATGCCTGAAAGGCACGTAGACAGGAACACAGAGAGATGATTTCCAAGGTCACATGAACCTGTGAGATTCCAGGATCTCTACCTAATTATTTCATTCATTCATTCATTCCAAATGGATCCTTTGAGCACATATAAATTGCAAAGCCAGCATTGGGTCCTGGAGATTTGATCATGAATAAGATTCTTTCCCAGGAGAAGCCCATGACCAGGTTGGGAGACATGCATTTAGATGATTCGATGCAAAGATATCCACCTAATAACAGAAGGAGACAACTCGAGCTGGGGGGATGCCGTGAGGAAGGATGAACAGTTTTCACAAAGGAGAAGATGCTTGCACTGAATTTTGAAGGATACGTAGGAGTTTGCCAGACAGATTCAGGTAGAGAAAGCATGCATCAAGTCACAGAAGAGCTTGTCTTAACCCAGAAGAATGGAAACCAGAAAGGTAACACTGTACACAAGCCCTGGTCTTCCCACAGGAATGGTTGGGATACCTCGTAATCGAACCATCAAAATAAGGGCAAAAAGTGGGACTGGAGGCACCCTTGGGGTGAAGGTATAAAAGACTTGTTATCGAAGAGTTTGGATTTTATCCTGAAGACAATAACAAGGGAGTCACTGAGTTCTATTCACATTTTGGAAAGATCTCTCTGATTACAGTGGAGGGTGGCTTGGAGGGGACAAAAGCCAGCGAAACCAAAGAGGAGACTCATGTAAAGTATTTCTCCAGGGAAATTAACCATTTGCAAGAACTGTGGCTGCACGTTAGAATTACTTGGGGAACTGTAAACACCATCCACCTGAGCCTTTCTTCCCTGTCCACCTGGGGTAAGGCCTTGACCTTGGGAGTCTGAAGGTCTCCCTGAGTAATTCTACTATGCAGCCATCAAGAGATCTTAAGGTCACTGTAATGCAAACCCTGGCATATACTGGGTACACAGAACAATGGTTTGTATTTTTCCCCCCAAGATATTAGTATGGAAAAACCAGAGCCTGCCGCCCTTGGCTTTACACCGTTCTGGGGGAATGTGTCGGGATGAACAGTCAGTTTTTATCACAGAGACAGGGAATGCATCAGCTCGAACATCAAGAAACCCGGTGCTGCCACTAAGGCTGGCACACAGCAGTAAACCTGGCAAGTCACCTGAGGGGAGTTGGAGCCACCTGGTTGGGGTGAGAGAAGAAGGCCAGGGGCTAGAATCCGAGTTCCAGGAGTTAGGTGCAGGAGCAAGAAGCGTTTGTGGTCTAGAGATATCCTAAGCCAACGGCAAGAGGGGTGCAAGGTAGCAGTCTTTTTAAATGAAGAGCCAGAGGAGGAGGAGGAGGAGGAGGAGAAAGGAGAGGAGAGTAATTAATAATAAGTGATAAGCGCTGCACGTGGAAGGCAAACCCTGTCCTCTCTCCAGAACACTTTATCACACCCAGATGTAGATGTTCGAATCTTGGCAACAGAGACTTACCATCTGGCTTGTTACAGAAAAAGCTTGCAACCCCTGCTCTAGAAAAAGACCTCCCCAGCTTGTCTTAACCCAGAAGCATGGAAACAAGAAGGGTAGCACTGTACACAAGCCCTGGTCTTCCCACAGGAGTGGCCCTGCCTGCTCCTAGCATGGCCCTCTGCATTGCTATATTCCTTGCTTAAGATGAGCCTACCGAGAAGTAGATGGGCAAAGACCAGGCTGGTGTGTTCCCAAGTGACGGTCTGCTCCCAGCACTGCTAACAGAAACTGTGCAGGCTGAAGCAGTTGCCAATCTCATCTCAGAAGCAATGCAGAGGCCAAGAGCAGGACATTCAGTCTGTTCCACCCAAGGCAGGGTGGACACAGTAGTCAGAGCATGGCCTGACCTTCATGCTGCTGTGGGTTTTCTAAAGCTGTTCCCACTCTCTCCTGCACCCAACCTCCCTCTCCATAAAACAACTGGCCGCAGCCCTGCACCTCCGCACCTCCCCTTTATTCCAGACCACTTGGCTCATAATTCTGCTAAGTCATCCCAGGGGTTCGTCCGCTTGTCTGTTCGTCCGCTGTGGCTGCCACCCTCTTAAACTAATGGACGGCTCCTATCTCCTCTCTCCCGCTAAGCTCTGGACCTCTGTGTCCAGCTTTCTACTCAACACCTCAACCCTGGCAGCCATGATTAGTATGTTATTAATTTGAGCTTGTTAGAACGTACACAGCCCTCAGTGCCGGGACTGCCCTAAGCACTTTATGGACCCAAAGCTTGAGACTTCATTCCTGCCTCACAATCCCATTTCCCTCCCAGGTTTCTCCAGGTCAGTAAGTGACATCTTCTCCGCTCAGTTCTGTAACCTGACATTCAAGGGACCAGCCTTCCTTCCCCTTTCCTGCACACTCCCTGGCTATAGTGGATGCGCTGGGGCCCCCTCCATGTCCCCTCTAGATGCACCATTCCCATGCACACCTCCCTGATGGCTTCCTTCTGTATACCCCTGATTTTTTTTTCCACTTGAGGGCTTCCTCAAATAAAACAATGTGCACATTTTGCCTATAGTGCATGGTAGAAGTTCTAGGGAGTTCCCAAGAGTTGTTCTCGGTCAGTAGTAGATGGGAACTGATGGATAGACATCTCATCTCTGGAGGGACAACTCTGGGACATGAGCTGTGCCCCCAGGGTTAAGTCCAGTTGCACATGGAGGCAGCTTGTTTGTTGGTGTGCCCTGAATTGGCTTCATCCCTTGATGGTCTCCCTTTCCCTGTTCTCCTACCAGTCTCCCTAACAGACTGCTTGTCTCTGAGCCTGCTTCGGAGGCAGGTCAAGTCAACAATATTCAACTGAACAATATCCTGAAAACAGTCACTCTTCTCACCTACGGCGACTGCCTTGTCCAAGGGTCCAAGGCACCGACATTTCTCACCTAGACATGCAATGTGTTCCTAACGAATCTTCCTAATTTTCCCCGGGCCGTCCTAGAGCCTGAGTCCACTCATGAGCCACAGTATACTTTGTGTAACAGGACGAGGGATTTACCTGCTCAGAGCCCCTTCACGTTTTCCCATCACACTTAGAACAAGACTCCGTTTGTTACCCAGGAACTTGGAGGCCTGAATCAATTGGGACTCTCCCATTCCCTCCCCAAGGTCTGACCCCTCGTCCCCCTACCTCACTCTAGTCCTTGAATGTGGTTATTTGGTTGCTGCCTGGCAGCCACCTTACCACCTGCTCTTCCTCCTGCCCGGAAAGCACTTCCCACTTTCCTAGGGGTGACTGGAACTTTCCCATCATTAAAAAATGAACGAAAACGTTACCTCCTCGGAGAGGCCCTCCCAGCCTGCGTGATCAGACATGATTCCCACTCCTCATCTCCTTTCCTTCATCCTGCTGTATTGTCTTCATAGCACTTTGACTATCTAAAATGATGTGGGTTTGCTCGAGGGGACCTGTCTAATTCTCTGTACTCCTAGTACCTAGAGCAGGGCCCAGAACATATTCAGGGGACCAATCTGTATCTGTGTATATGAATGAGTAAATGATCAAATGAACAAACGATTTCCCTACTGGGCAATAGGCTCATGACACACTGAAGATACCAACCACGTGTAAGTCAGTGAGCAAGCAAAGGAGTCTACGGAACAGCTGTGTCTGTGTTCTCCCCATGCAAGGCCACACAGCCTTTTGCCCTGAGTGTCCCGTCACAAGTGGGTTCTCCTTTCCCCTTGCTGTTCATCTGCACCTGGGAGGTGCTTCGCCGTAGGCCTGTCTAACCACCTGTCCTTGTGTTGTAGGCCTTACCTGAGGGGCAGACAGCTTCGTGGGACACGGCCAAGGAAGATGGAAACCGCAACAAGAATCGATATGGGAACATCATATCCTGTAGGTGCCCTTCTGGGATGTCTAGGCACCAGGCTTTGGGAACTCAGGGGGAAAAAAATTGTTCTTTGCCTAGAATTTGCTATAAAATAATCCGTGATGTTTCCAACTCTGGGCCAAGAGACTAGTGCAAGGAATGATGAGGCCTGAACAAAGGCATTGACAATACTCCTGTGGGGGAGGAAAGAAAGAGAGAGGCTGCCCCAGTACTGACGGTCCCACGTGGGTAACATGCAAGTATGGCCACTACCCAGTATCGGTACGCACAGCCTTCAAAACACCCTAAATACAGGGGGAGCAAAGTTATCTCAGACAAAACACCGAGCAGGTATTCTGATGAGAACAGGAGTCCACAGCAGCCCATTCAGATTCAGTGTGGCCACCCTGGACCTTTGGACATCTTGCCAATTGTGTGGGGAACTCATCCTGGTCTCAGATCTTGGGGTATTTGAGCCAAAGCGTGGGAACAAATAGGATCCTGAATGACATATTATTTCTAGCACAGTTTAGAGTTTTGTTTTGTTTTGCTTTGACTGTCTAGACATTGCCTAAGAAAAACTTGGAGAAAGAAAGAATAAGACACAGGCAGATTGTAAAAGAAGAAAGAGGCAGAAGTTTTAGCTTAGCTGTTTCCTGTGCTGATTTTAGGAATGGGCTATGAATGGTGGAACTAATCAGAAAACATTTATAATTTGTCTCTTGGAAGCTAGCAATGCAGACAGCAAGATTTCTTGCAAGTGATGTGTTGGGAAGAGATATTCAAACATCAGCGAACACATATTAAGACTTAGGATGGGTAGGCCTCCTTTGAATGGTACTGCACTGGGCACTGGGAGATGCAGTCTCTGCTCTGTGGTCAGGTGGCTGCTTGCTCAGACTAGTCCCTAGCATCATTTTTTTTTTGTGCACAGAAACACTGTGCCCTAAACTATCTGTCTTATCTCCATTCTCTCTATCAGATTGTGAGTTTAGACAGCGTCCACTAAATCATAGGGTGCAACCTTAAGCAAGGACCCTAGTCCTTAGTCTCTGTAAAATCTTTTTTACAATGTCTTCCTCCTAGGCATGTTGCACAGACATGAAAACAACAACAACAAAAAAAAAAAAAAAAAAAAAACTATGACCAGAGCACCATGAACAGCCACGTCCCCAGGCCTAAACTTTAGGGGGCCGAAGGTCAGAAGCCAAGCTATATGTCCCCACAGCTCAGCATCACCTAAGCACATGAGGCTGGCAGGTTGGCATGTGGGACAGGACTGGGGGAGAGGAGTGAGGCCATTCGAGGAGGGTTCGCTCTTGGCTGTCGGTTCTGTGCACTCTCCTCTTTGCTTGAGTGCCCCCTGGTCTCACCCGAGCTCTGCCCTCACTGCATCTCTGCCCAGGGATTTCTCCATAGCAGGGGAAGGATGCTGTGCCCAGGCACCCGGTAGCCCGCCCACGCTGACCAATCAGTGCCCTTGAGAAGCATGAAATCCCCGGCTTCCTGGCCCATCCCCAGAAGTGCTGTGCCACTGACTTTTCCAGAGTTCCCACAGGGATTCGGCTGCAGTGGTCCACCCTGGTGACAGGGCTTGACAGCCCACCCACTCCCTGCGGCCCTCTCCTCCCTACAGGTGTTCCCTGTTCCTCCTAAGAAACTGCTTGCCCTGGCATCTCAGTCTGGCATCCACTTCTGGGGAAACCCAAGTGGAGGCAGAGAGAATTTAAGTACCGAAATGATACCACTTTGTTGGGTTTAAATAAACCTGAATCTCATTTCTCATTTGAAGGTCAATGATGCAAAGGATCAGGGCCAGAGCCAGTCTGCACTAGGTATGGCGCCCCCGTCAGCCATCAGCCAGCCGACTCAGAAAGCAGCGAGACACAAAGGGGAAACATAAAAGGAGGGGAGGGGTGCAGTAGCAGGGAGTTCTGGAATTGAAATGAGAAAGGTAAAAGAGAAGCAGCCCCGGGAAGGGAATGGCGAGTGTTCCTGCCCTTGTATGTGTCCCTCCCTGAGGCCAAGCCTGCCATGCCTTGATAAATAGAATAAATAGAAATATTCTTGGCTCAAGAAAAAAAAGAAAGAAAAACAGGTGTGATTAGCATCTTAAGGAACCCAGAGCACCGAGAGGACAAAGGCCCAGGCCTAGGAGAACAGGAAAGACTATAGAGGAAGGGAGGGCGGGCTGTGCCTGCAAATGAACAGAGAGAGAAACCTTGGCGAAACTGGCCCTTTCTTCCAAATGATTCTGTTTAGAATTTAGCCATTGAGACAGTGGGGCTTCCAGGGGGTGGGGATAGAAACAAGTGAAAGGCAAGGAAGTGAATCGAGAATAAGAACAAAGAGTCCTTTGCTCTCAGGTAGCTCCAGGGCCCAGACTGGGGCTCAGGTGTGCTGAAGCATCCCCTGTGTGTGCTTCCTGGGCCAGCAGGAAGCGAGTGACACAAAGAGGAAGCGCTCACGGGGCGGGGGCAGACTTTACAAAATGAGGCTCCCCTCCAGGATCAGCGCCCGATGCCAGCAGGAAACAGTTGGTGCCCTTAGAGAGGATTTTGAGGGGAGATACTCAGCAGACCCTTTCTACAGACACAATGCAGAAGAGACCTAGCAAGGGAAAGTGCAGTACCTGGGGTAAACAGGGTGCTGCAGGGAGAGGTGACCAGGACCCCGAGAAAGAAAGACAGCCATTGTGGTGACCCCACCAATGGCAGCCACCAAGGGACAATACCCTGACCTTGCTGTTGTCCCTCTGCCTACTCCTCTGTCACTGCTTTCTATGGGCTGAGCCCAAGCCAGAGGATCTGGAGCACCTGGGAACTCCTTCAAATGCTCATTCTCCACCCCAGGTCTACTGAATCAGGAGCCTGGGGCAGGGCCCAGTGTTCGTATTTTGGAAGCCCTCCAGGTGAGCCCGATGTTTGCCCAAGTCTGAGGATCTACCTCTAGAGTTCAGCCAGGTAAAGAAAATATGACCAGCAGGTTTACCCAATCTAGGAAAAGCCACTGGGCCCAGGTGTCCTGGAGTCCTGGTTAGGCAGACAGAGCCAAGTCCTAATCCCGGTTCTGTCATTTATCTGTGCCTGACCTTCAGCAAGGTCCCTTCCTTTCTCGGACCCTCAGTGTCTCCTCTGCAAGGGGGAGTTCAGGTCAGATCTCAGGTTAAAGAGGCCTAATGAAGATGAACGATATGGAATCTGAATCTGATGTGGAGCCTGAGTCAGAGATTTATGAATATTCATAAGGTCTAGTCTAGTCTCTGAGTTCATGGGCAAGGAGAGAAGGTGCAGAGAAAAGACTGGCTGCCCAAGGTCATGTGTCAAGCCTGTAGGACAACTGTGACCAAAGCTCTGATCTGTGGCTTAACACTCCTTGCCAAGGAATCCGCTGTATCAAGATGGGTTTAGGCTTGAGGGGGAGAAGGTGCTGCCAAGGGCCAACCTCCGGGAACAGGAGCTCCTCCAGGTGCTCCCTTCCCAGAGCAGGTGGGTGGTGTTGTGCACAGAGGAACCGGACTCCCAGGAGGAACCCAGATTCAGAACAAACCCAGAGGCCTTTACTCACAGCAGGTTTCTCGGTGGATTCCTAAGGAGACAGCATGGGATGACACAATGGGTACTTATCTGTTGCTCTGGGGTCTTGGCCTCCATTCTTTGCCTTCTCTGAGGGTGGCCCTGGTCTGTGCCCTGCAGACCTCTCCTGGCGCAGAAATCACTGGATTCTGCCCTTTCCCGCTTCCTTACGTGCTGGTCCCGATTCTAACTGCCAACCCGTGTATCTCTCTGAGGTATCCCTGTTCTGAGGGCTGAGCCTCCTCTGGGTGCTTGCAGGACAGGCAAGAAGTGCCAGGAAATTAAATGTCCCCTCCAAAAGCTGCCCTCGGTCAATGCCTGATAGGTGCATAAGTACCCAGCTCCCTGTGCCCTAAGGAGGAACAGCTTGGAGGTGCGTGTTCTGTACTTTCTCTCTGACCCCCTCAGCAGGATAGAGCCCCAGTTCTCCACAGTGGTCACTGCTGGGTGCCACACCCCAGGGCTTCCTTCTCTCTTTCCTCGTGTTCCCTGGGATCATGTCTCAGATCACCTAATATAATCACCCAAATCCTTGGCTCCGGTTCTGCTTCTGAAGGAATTCAATTAGGAAACCTTCCCCCCTCCCTTTGGAAAGGCCCCTCAGAGGGGCACTGCCTGGTCAGCCTGCTAAGGAGCTGTGTCAGGGGGCCAAGTGCCCCTCTGGCTCCTCTCCTGACTTTCCCACTTCTACACCTCAGCCCCCTCCCTGTCCCCAAAGGGGAGCACTTCCTCCCGGAGGCCCAGCTTCAGGAGGGGATAGAGAAGGAGGTGCATGGCACGCTGGGCTGTCTCCGGCACGCCCAAGCCACCCTCTCTCTTGATAATGGTGATTCAATCAAGATTGAGTGCGCAGACCTTTCGCTTCAATGGGGTACCTGGGCCGTTTCCGGGGGAATTACCTGTCTCCTCCCAATCCACTCCTGCAGGAGGACGGCATTAACATTTCCAATACTTCTAGGAAATGGCTTTTCAGCTCCACAATTCATTGTAATGAGTCAAATCTCTTTTCCCTGAAAAATGGTCCCTTTTTCTTTATCCTCTGCAGTGCCCAGAAGGCAGGAAGAAAGAACGTCAAGTATCCAAATGATAGGCTCTTCCCAGCCCCACCTCTCTGGAGTGATTCTCTCTTGACATGAGTGTGACCTGAGATGACTGATTTATTGGGTCGCAGCTGATGACGGAGAAAGGGCGGGGGAACTCTAGTTTGTCCCGAGTTAGAACTGTGTAGTGGGCGCGGGGTGGGCCTGGGTCTGCAGTGGGGTGGGGACCAATGTTGGAGGCTGAGATATGAGTGGAAGTGGGGGCTGGAGGAGCCTGGCACTGAAGGGTGGGCAGGCAGCTGGTCTCAGGGCTCAAGGAAAGACAAGGACCCCACCACTCTGTATAGAAGCTTATAACTTCTCCTGAGTTATCAAACTTAATGGAGTCTTGGGTTTCTCATAAAATGAGGTAGCGATGTCTGCCTCTCAGAGTTAGCCTGAGAATCAAATAGCATAGTGTCCATACCACTTCCAGAATAGCGCCTGGTCCATCTTGCCTCTCTACAGGTCAGTTCCTGTGGGTCTCTAAACGCATGGCTGGGTTCCAATAAGATCTTTTGGTCCTTCCCAAGAGAGATCAAAGTGAACACCCAGAGCACCTCTCCTTTAAATAACTGAACATTGATTATTCTGTCTACTCAAACCCAAGTATGCATCCTAATTATCACACAGTACCAAGGCCCCATGCCAATTTCTTCTGCAGGAAGGTCCAAGAATTTGCATTTCTAACAAGTTCCCAGGTGCATGTTCCTGGTATTGGCCCAGCACAAAATTTAGGGCACCCCCTGGTCTAGAATAATAAAAACCAACGTTCATATCTGTGCTGATTCTTACAACATATCAGGGCTTTCATATCTGACCTATTCTGATGTTTGCAGCAAGTCTACAAAGATATATTTGATTTTTTTTTTTCTCTTAGAGTTGGGCAAGTCACTGTTCAGGAACAGTGGTAATTTGTTAGATTAGGATGTGGCAGATCTCAGGTCTGCTTTCATAGCTCACTCCCTTGGCTTCCTCTTACTGAAGACAAGAGTTGGTTGGCAATCTTCAGCCCAGCACAGACTGAGTTCACAGCTTTGGTGAGGGGCCAGGTATGAGGTAAGAAAGAATCAGAATGCAGGATCCAACTACACTCTCAGCCTGGGATAGGAATACTCCTTTGCATATGCAAAGATCCTGTGGCCAGAGTGGACATCAAGCATTTGAGCAAGTTAAAGAAGGCTGTAGTTATTAGGGTACTGTGTGGAAAGGAGGTGGCCCCTCACTGTGAGATCATCAAGGTGTTTTGCAGCTGTGATGCACTGTAGCCAATACATACCAACTTTCAAAAAAGATCATTAAATTTTCAGAAATTTTTTTGAGCTGGTTGATGTGTGTTGGTAGCTTTAAATTGGTGATAGTAAGAGTATTTACACCACAGAAACCAGCAGATGATACAGATCAGAGTCCTTCCCTCCCCCCAGAGAACTATTTGTAAAATATTTACCAACATCCACTGATCCTTGTCATAAAGCAAGGAGGAACAGATCAATTGCAAACAGGGAAGACCTTCCCCTATGGCTATGTGCAGGGAATGTTTTTGGACTTTCAAGTCCTGGAAGTTCCATCTCCCGTCTACCTGCTGCCAGCAGCTCCCTCCTCCCACCATCCAGCCCTTGCCCATCTCCCACCTCATCTGAGAACCTGGGCACCCGGCTCCAGTGCCTTCCTCTCAGAGCACCATTGAGGAGTCTGCCTCTGCTCCATGTGACTCTTCCCAACTCTCTCCTTGTCTTGAATATCAAACGAGGAGTGCCAAATTAGCTGTTTTTCAGGCTTGCAAAATGTAGATAGAGCATAATGAACGTTCCGGGCTGCTTGTAAATTACCTTGTATAAACTCCTCCGTGTCTCCTGCCGCCCCATCTTTCTCCGTGTGCGTGTGGGTAAACACAATTTTTTATCTTTCTAATTACATAAAGTTAGAAGAAGAAAGGGACACGGAATAATATTAGCATTTCCCAGAAGAAATAAATAAACCATGAGGACACTGCCACTCCTTACAGTGCCTTCCTGGTGGCCCTGTAGTTGGGTCCTGTCCTCCGATGAGCGCACACAGCAGATCTTTGCCTCTGCAGGGAGGGGAGTCTGTACTTGGTACAGAAGGGCAGAGGGAGAGCATCCGGTTTCTCAGTGTTTCTGCCACCAGGTCATTGCCTGCCTCACATCCATCTCTGAACCACCATTTATTAAGCACCTGCTGTATATCAGGTATTGTCCCAATACTTTCTTTTGCAGTAGTTTTAGGATTGCAGAAATATTGAGCAGCAAGCGCTGATTTCCCACACATAATCTTCCTTTTATTAACATTTTGCATTAGTACTTTTATTTATTACAATGGATGAACCAATATTGATCCACTATCATTAGCCAAGGTCCACAGCCTATATTAGGGTTCACTTTTTATGTTGTATAGTTCTATAGCATTTGACAAATGCATAAGGCCATAGGTCCGCCTTTACAGTAATATGTAAAAGAGCTTCACTGCCCTGAAGGTCCCCTGTACTTAATCTATTCCACCCAACCTCCTTGTCCAAGTCGCTGACAACACTGATTATTTTTTTCACTGGTTTGGCCTTTTTCAGGATGTCACACAGTTGGAATCACACAATACCTAGCTGTTTCCAGATTGACTCCCTTCCCTTAACCACATGTACTTAAGTCTCCTCTGAGTCTTTCACGGCATGAGAACTCTTTTCTATTCATCACTGGATAATATTCCACTGTATAGATCTACCATAATCTGGCTATCCATTCATCTATGGAAGGACGTCTGCGATGCTTCCAAGTGTTTGCAATTATGAGGAAAGCTGCCGCAACACCCATGTGCAGGTTTTGATGTGCACTTAAGTTTTCAATCCATTTGAGTAAATGCCAAAAAAGTACGATTGCTGGATAGCCTGGTGAAACTATGTTTAGCATAGTATGAAACTGCCACACTGGCTTCCAAAATGGCTGTGCTCTTTTGAATTCCCACTAGCAATGAGTGAGAATTCCCACTGCTCCAAGTGATCACCATGTTTGGGAATTTTGACCTTTTTAGTGCTTTATAGCAACAGCTCACTTATCGTGTTAGTCTGCAATCCCCTAAGGACACAGAATGTTGAACGTCTTTTCATATGCTTGTCACTTGTGTATCTTCCTTGATGAGATGTCTGTCCAGATCTTTTTACTAGGGTTATCTGTTTTCTTATTGTTGAATTTTAAGTGTTCTTTGTATGTGATGGATACATGTCCTTTAACAGCTATGGGTTTGGCAATATTTTCTCCCACTCTGTTGCCTGTCTTCTCTTTCTCCTAAGGTCCTGACACTTTTCATGCCTTCATCTTCTCAATGAATCCTTCCAGCTTTCTGAGAGCTGCATAGTGTTGGCTCCATTGTACTAAGAAGTCAAGGCTAAGGGGGAACCAACAACCTGCCACGTGGTGGAGCTAAGATCTGACCCACAGCTTCCTACTCATGTCGCACATTAAAAGTTGGTCCTGTTATCAGAGGCCAGCCCAAGTGGGAATGAGTTTTGGTTATTTCATACTAAAATACCCTCCCACGATCCTGGAGAGAGACTCTGTACTTGGATGTCCTACAGAGCTCAGCCCTGTTATTTCAATATGCATTAAAGTTGTGTCGAGAGACCTCTGTCTCTAACCCCAGCTGCCTTCTCGGCTCACCCTGCCTCCCACACTCCTGTACCCAGGACAGGGCCTCAGCAGCTCACCCAGGATCTCTGCCTTTGGTCTTGCCATTCGCTCTAATGGAAACACTCTTTCCCATTGTCCACTGGTCAACCCTCATTCACTCTCTTAATCCGTCGTTCATGTCACTACACAAAACTCTGTGTTCCCCACTTTCTAGACCTTCAAGTTCCACTTCTGTGTCTAGGCCTCCCCCACTAAATTGACAAACTCCTTAATCATGAGGCTCACATTTGGAAACATTTTCTTAGTCCCTTCAACTAGCATGGTATATAGTAGGTACTCAATAAATGCACCCTTGATAAATGAATAAGAGGGAATATTGGCAAGTACCATCAACTGGTGGTTGGAGGCACTTTCATTTTTAAGGCTATTTAGCTAGAAGAAATAAGCTTGGTTTTTTCTGCTTTCTTTTTAATGATTTTTGCTGTGTTTTTTTAAACTGTGTATATATATATATATATATATATATATATATATATATATATATTTTTTTTTTTTTTAATTGCTTTCAGTTTTTAAAATCAGAATCTCTGTTTCTAGTGCTATGGACCCCAGGGGCAGGTGTATCTTAATAAATAAAAGGGATTTTTTAATAAATAAGTTATTAATGAGACCATTGAGTCAAAGCATAAGATGCATTTTCATTTTTTAAAGGTTGATAGTTTCTGTAATAAGACTTGACACCTGAGGTTCAGAGTCAGGCACCAGGCCTTGTTTAAACCCCAGCCTGCTGGATTGGCTGTACCCTCCCCTAAAAGTCCCTCTCCTGGAGCTAGAATACTGAAGGAGCTGGGGACCAACTGCACAGACTCTAGCAGTACCTACAAGAGCCCTGAGGTGCCAGGGCAGCACCTGGCAGGTGGAATGAGGATCAGACAGGCCTGGGAGGGAGCCTGTGGTAGTTGGGAGGTCAGCTTAGCCTCTCTGAGCTTTAGTTTCTATATCTCTGCAAAAGGAAGACTCGTAATACTGCACCATTCCAGTATTGCAATGAGTTATAGGCATGTGGTAAGGAATAAAATCATTGAGGTAATGTTATAGTCTCTGGTGCCCACCGTCACCTGGATGAAGTTCAAACTCCCCCCCCCCCACCCATTCCCCCAACGGTCCACTTAGAAGCTACTCCTTCTAGTTGCTTCCACTGAAACCCTTCCCCATGGTGGTAAGAAAAGCGGCATTGGGTAGAACCACCTAGCACAGCGCCACGCGGCGAATCCTGGATGACTAATTCTGAATAAATGGATTAATCGATGTGGGATGGTGTCGCATACCCGTCACAGTTGTCCATAATCGGGCCCATTCCTCACCTTCCCCCATTCGACTCTGCATTGCAGGGAACTGACCTGCAGGCTCCATCCCCCAGGCTCTCTTGTCAGCTGGGTTCGGCCCATGACTTGCCCTAAGTGGGATATCGGGGAGGAGAAAGAGAAGCAGGAACTCCCTACTGTCCCAATCACAGTCCCCTTCCTTAGCAACAAGAGAAGCTCCTCCTTGTCTCCAGCTCCCACCAGGGAGGCCCCTGATGGTCCTGTCCAGCAGCCAGCCCAGCTCCTGAGCTCTGGGAGTCCCACCCCCTCCTTCTGTCCCTCCAGCCCTGGGGGACACAGTGTCTCCTGGTTGCTTATCTCCAAGTGCGTGCACTCTCTCTCTCTCTCCCCTACCAAACACTTTTCTATCACCCAGAAAATCACTTCTCTGCAGTTAATTCTCTCTGCTCTGCACCCCAGAGATGGTTTCTCATGCCCTGCTTAGCCTGGGAAGCAGAAGTTAAACCCAGAGTCAAGAGGACCCCACTCTTCCATGTGCCATTGGCCACAGAGCCAATCTACAGGAGCCTGTTCCTCATTTGTAACAAGGGCTAACAGAACCATCCTGCACTTTACAGGGACATTGTGAGGATTAAATGAGGCCATCTGTTGGCATCCTCCCAGGTATTTGTTGAGTGCCTGCCATCTGCCAGGCCCTTTCGGAGTACAGGGCACGGAGAGCAAGGAACAAGACAGAGTATGTCTGTGCCCTCAAGGAGGTTCCAGTTCATTGCAATAAATGTATTTATAAATTGCAGAGTGTAGGAGTCGGACAGGACATGCGGACTTGACTTCCCTCACCCCGGGGAACCCTCAAGGATGCTCAGAGCTCTCTATCCCACTTGCATTGAACCCCACTCCTGCCCTGAAGTAAGGAAGACTGGCCAACAGCCAGTGGGTGCACTGTGATATGTGCCCAAGGACCTGGGTAGCAAACTAAGTTCCTCCTTCCCAGACCCAACCAGCTTGTTCCACTTGCCTGTGTCTATTAGAATGTCAGAGCTCACCTTCATTACTTGTAATGGATTTATCTTGATTCTTCTCATGTACTACTTTTTAATTTTTTGGTGTTATTTGAAGTAAGCATGCAGATCTTGTTTATGCCTAGATTGTGTTTGAGAATGTATCATCAATAACACGATTTTAGTTACTGACGACCTCTTTTGTAATGATTCAGTCAGTCTCACTCTAATGAGAGTATTGATACCAATAAGAGGCCAACAATCTATTTGCAACAGTACTCCAAGAGACAAAGAAAAAGCAATTTGTGCACATGTGGAAAATAGGTGAACTTGCCACTTTTAAGCAAGCCTGGAAATGTAGCACATTAATTCACATGCAACTCCCACATCCTGAGTGTATCTGTATGGTCTCTCTTGCGTAGTCCTAGGAAGCAAGTTTTTCCATCTCCATGTTAATGATGATATTAAGACTTAAGAAGCAGGTGACTCATACAGTTGGGTAACAACAAAACCAGAATCTAAAGGGAATCTAAAGAAAAGGTGGGATCCAAAAGAGAGGAAGTGCTTCTAGTTTCCTTTTAAAGCTAGAAACTACCAGGTGTGGTGGCACACACCTGTGATCCCCAGTGGCTCAGGAAGCTGAGGCAGGAGGATCTCAAGTTCAAACCCAGCCTCAGCAAAAAGTGAGGCACTAAGCAACTCAGTAAGTCCCTGTCTCTAAATAAAATACAAAATAGGGCTGGGGATGTGGCTCAATGGTCAAGTGCTCCTGAGTTCAATCCCTGGTACCAAAAAACAAAAAACAAAAAAAACAAAAACAAAAACAAAATATCAAAAACTTACCTCCCACAGCCTCAACTTCATCATCTGTAAATGGGATAATAACTGAGCAGTGCTGAGGTTAAGTGAGTGATTGTCACCATAGCTGGTGTGTAGTAACTAATTAGTGGTAGCTCTAAAGGAGAGAGAATCACTGGCTTCTCGCCTTAAGGCCCCTTACCCACCACCCCTTGCTTTCTGTTCTCTCTGCAGATGACCATTCCAGAGTGAGATTGCTGGTGCTGGATGGAGACCCGCACTCTGACTATATCAATGCCAATTATATTGACGTGAGTGTCTTGGTGGGGCTGGGTAGCTGGGGCCTGAGGTTTGCTGTAGAGGCTCAAGGTCTGTGGCTATCCTCGACTGTTTCCACAGAAGGTGGCCTTCCAGATTGTGCCAAGCGGTCTGCTTCTCCGTCATTTGCATGACCCAAGTGGATTATCCACCTAAAGCTTCATCCTCTTCCGGGCAGCCAGGACAGCCGCTAGTCTTATTCATTCCATCTGTGTATTAATTTATATGTGTCTGTTCATCTGTCCATCCATTCATTCATTTGAAGGTGAAGGTGCAGCCATGAATGCAACAAAAAGATTTAAGGTGACCACCGTATGCTCGATGCTACAGAAATCATAAAACTACAAATGCCACGGTCTCCACCCTCGAAAACCTCAGGAGGGAGATAAGCCATGCACATCAATCATGCCAGGGCAGCCTAGAAAGTGACAAGTGTCACATTCCAGATAAAATGCTGCAGGGATTCAGAGGTAGGGGAAAAATATCACTTTTTTTCCCATCAGGAATGCAAAATGTGATGTGAACCAAAGCTTCCAGCACAAGTAGAATTTAAAATCAAAGAGAGAGAAGATGGCCTCTGGTTAGAGGAGGGCAGTAGCTGAGATGGGGCAGCTGTGAACAGGCAGCCACTGTGTTCCAGGGGAGCAGATCGAAGTAAGGTTGGACTGGATTATCAATGGCTTAGATGGCCAGACCAAGGTCAGGCTTTATCCTGAGATTTTGCTCAAGGAGATGGCCGATTCCGAATTGAGCTTTGGGGTGATTTATCTGCTGCCAATGATAAGACAGATCAAATGATTTTGGAATTAAGACAACTGATTAGCAAGTAGGCTGCTTCAGTATTTCAGAGACTACTGAGGAAGGGACTCAACTCAAAAAGAAGTCAAGAAGTTTCTACCACCATGGCCTTTTTGTTCACGGAAGTGAGAGAGTTTGCAAGAGGATAAAGTGGCCACTATGGCCAGGTGAACATCCCAGCAAGAAAGATCAAGCCAGACTTCTGAGGACCTCAGTGCACAGCCCAGGAGTCTTGAAGAATGGCTCAGAGATGCCCATTGGTTCCTTAGACTTCCAAATGTACCTGTAGACAAACTGCAAAGTTCAATGGCATGCTTTGCAAATTCCCTCACCATCGGGGCTGAGCCTTGTTTCATTAATTCAACAAATGTTTATGGAGCCTTGTGTTGGCCATTTGTTTGCCCTCAGATCCAGTCCTTAATCTTTTCTGCTCTGCTTTGCATCGCAGGTGTGTGTGTATGTGTGTGTGTGTGGAGTGCAAAGAAGAAGGGGAGCTGATTCCTTCAATGAGAGGCACTGATGGGAGATCAGGGGATGATAGAAAGAGAAACCAGCATATTCTCTGCCTGTCTCCCTCCTCTGGGTGGCAAGTCCTCAGCCAGAACCACCATGGCTCCACCTTCTGCCAGCAGCCCCAGCTCCTCGGCTGTGGAAACTTCTCTGTCTCCCCTTGTCCCACTAGCTCTAAGGGTCACTGTTCCCCTTGGCTTCCCCGTCATCTGGTCAACCAACTCCCCCACACTGGATCCCTCTGTCTGAAACACCTGGAGGGGTTCCTTTCTATTTCCCAGACTGCATCCTGACTAACAAGGGGCACCGTGTGGTCAGGAGTTGGGGCTGGAGCTTCAGTGCAGATGAAGATAGACAGTCTACCACCAGGGCCTTTCTGGAAAGTTCACAAGGAGGTGGCCCCTTCTGAGTGCACAACGCACTCCCAGCCCTTACCCACCATGCCACCATCCTTGCTCCTGTGCACCTGTTATTCACTTCACAAGCACAGAGCAGACCTTCTACTGCGTACTAGAAATACCAACCTTCTGGACCAGGTGTTGACCCAAAAGCAACTCAGTCTGGTAAAGGGGGGTCCGATAAGAAAAAGAAGCCTTCACAGAGCAGGGAATATAGGAGCAAAGCCTCAAGGTAGAGGGAGGGTGCCTTAGAGGCTGACAAAAGAACCAGCCAGACAAATAGGGCCTTTAGTAAACTAAGGATCACTGATCCCCCCTCATGTGCCAACACCACCTTAAGTAGTACCTTAACTGGGCAGGTGATCATTACTACCCTTTCCAGGTGAGGATGCTGAGGCTCCTAAGGTTAAGTAACATATCCATGATCACGCTGTGAGCTGTGATGGAGGGGGTGGGTTTAATTAGGAATGGCTCCCCACCATACCCTGCTGCCTTAGTAACATCAGTAAGCAGAGATGACAGCAATGGTCGCAGTTTAAATGAGTCAGCTTACCAACACTTCCTAACAACCCTTCAGGGGAGTCTTGTCGCCTCCAATTCCCCATGGGAGGCTGAGGTTTAGAGATATTGCAAAGCCTGTCCAAGGCTGTGCACTGGCTCGTGGCTGAACCAGGATAGGAATCACATCCAAATGACTTCCCAACCAGTGCCCTTTCTTCTGCCCCTTCATCTACCTCCTGCCACTTCCCAGAGTCAACATTTAGTGGGGACCTGATCAGTACATGTTGAACTGGTTTCTTCTTTTTCTCCTTGACCTTGCCTGTGGCTGGGTAGATGTGAGGGCGGGCAGATGTGAGGGTTCTGAGGGTCACAGCCCAGGCAGGGTCCTGCATGCCTCCAGTTGCTGTATCTATCTGGCATATGGCAGGAAAAGTCACTCTCATGGATACATGTTCAATCCACAGCTGCGTGAGCATCCAACTACAGTGAGAACGGAGGAATGCTGGTGTTGTAGTGTATCAAATGAAATTGCTTTAATGCAAGTGAATCTCTACAACTAATAACCAGTAATGCCACCTGTTTCTACCATGTTCTGTCATTACAAAACATTTCTGTGGGCCTTTTAAGATAGGAGACCAGGAGTTGAGATAAAGAGTATTCCCCAAGGTCACACAGCTAGACTTTAGTTCTCCACCCCACTAGAACACACCACAGCCCCTGTGTGTTGTGTTGTGTTGTGTGTGTGTGTGTAAGAAGTATGTTGTGCCTTCAGAACAAATAGCCTATGCCACATGCTGTCCTAACATGCAATGTTGAACCCTGGGCTGCATCTCAGTGGTTAGAGTCAAGGGCTAAGAAGACTAATGTCATAAACTAAGTCCTTGTTGGGTCAGCTGTATCCAAGCCTTGGGTTGGTGATTACTAACTTTGTGATCATGGAATATTGATACTCATTCTGGTATTTGTAAAATGGAATAATAACACTGACCCGTGAATACACAATAAATGATGCAAAGTATCTGTCTGAGTTCCAAAAGGAAACAGGCTTACTCAAAGAAGTAACTCTCCTTGAGAGAATAGGATTGAGAAAAACCAGCAGGTGTGGCGTAGGGTCTCATGTCTAGCAATGGTGGAGAGCTCTGAGTGGTTAGTAGCCCTCAGTAGTGAGGCAAGGCCAACCCATCATGACTTGGCAGAGAGGGACCTAGGATACCTGCGGTCCCCGGTACAGTCCATGCAATTTGCCTCCACAGCACAGAACAGAGCATCAAAGGAGAGAGAGAGAGAGAGAGAGAGAGAGAGAGACCAGAGAAAACACCAACCACAACTGTCTCCTTGCACAGTGTCACCACTATGGGGTTGACAGTGGAGGAGGAAACACCGCAGCTATGAACCTGCTGTATACTCCAGCAAAGTTAAATTCTTGGGGTCTCCCTGAGATTCCTGACAAGACACACATAGCTACCTAGTCTTTATTCCTTTCCCCTGGGCTCCACCCCAACCAGAATCCTTCCTGGCTCCCCAGAGAGCTAACTGCTCAGCATAGAATCATTCCTCCCCAACTGGACCTTGACAACCCATTAAAATGACTCCCTTCGTATAATGAGCAGAACGTTCCCAGCCCCGTCTGGGCCTCTGGTCTGCTACTGCCTGAACCGTCCTGCTGGTGGATTTGTTTGCACACCCAAAAAATGTATTGGCCACTTGAATCTGTTATAAATTACCAGCCTGGAAATAAATATCATATCTGGGTCCCCAGTAAGTAACAGATGCATGAGTGCAGAGTGAGATGAATGCGTTTTGGATGCAAACCTCTTTCCCATTGCTCACAGACAGATGGAGGCAGGCCCAGAGCTGGTTTGCAGTCGATTTGCGTGCTGTGTAGGTGGGACTCAAATGAACTCAAAGTTCTTTTAAGGTTAGGAAGTTTTCAGTACTAGCTCTTGGCAAATCCCCAGAGGAGCCCGAATTGAGCAGCACATCTCCTTTTATCTCCTTGGCTGAGGAGTCTCCTGGTTTGAATATTTTCTCTTTGGGGACCGCGTGGGTTTTGGAGGCCAGGGAGGGTCTCTCTACTCAGAGGCAGTGTGGGGACAGGCACACAGCAGGCATGCATTCAATATGTTTCTATCAAGACTGATGGTCCAGGCAGACTTCTCTGGGTTGGGGACACGGCCATGAGCAAGCCAGATACCGCCCTGCCATGGTGGAGCTCCTGCTCACCTGGGGGAGACGGGCAGGAAGTGAATAAAGAAGCATCTGCCGTTGGGCGATGAGTACCCCCAGTGAAAGTCAGCCAGGGAAGGGAAGAGGTAGCCCGCGTGTTGAGAGAAGGGCTTTCTGGAGCATTGGCTGGCAGGTGAGCAGAAGTTTGAAGGGACTGAGAGAAACCACTCCATTACCTGGGGACAGAAGTGGCAGCCATGGGAAAGGGCCAATACCAAGGCCTCTGGACAGGACCATGGCTGCTACTCCTGAAGACGAGTAACAAGCCAGTGAGCAAGGGGGACAGGTGTAGGAAGACTGAGAAGATTGCTGAAGGGACATAATGGGAATGACAGGGATATTTAGAGGCCCAAACTAAGCATAATTAAGAAACCAATTAAACCACCACCTCCTCAGAGAATGCTCCTCTGGCCTCCATGCCTGAGTCAGCTCCCAGGGGGGCTCCACAGGCCCCCTCGTCTTCCCCTTGGTAGCTCTTACACCAGTTTGTTGATGTCTGCAAGCTGCTCCCAAGCAGAACCCACGTCCATCTGATCCACTTTTGCATTTCCAGTGTCTTATACAGTATTTGCTCCATTAACACCTGTTGATTGAGTAGTGAACCACCGAGCAAAGAAATAAAGCACAAAATAGTGAACCTGAGCCATCTCTATTGAAAGGTGAATTCATTTCTGGCTCAGAATTTCATCTTATTGACTTTCAAGCACGTTAGAATCTGTCAAATCACAGTTTGCTGCAGGGTCTTTGGTCTTCCAGCCCATGCATTAAGGGGGTGTCCCAACTTCACCTCAAAAACATATTTGTACATGTATTCCACAAACCAGCCTGTACTGAGAACTGCACTCAGCTCTTGGTGGCATGTCCCACGGCCCAGGTGGAGGAAAGTACAAAAATACGCATTGCAGCATGTGCCACCAAATTCGTTGGGCATATCCAAAGCCCTGCTGGATCTCTCAGGTCTGCATCGCCCAGGAGATCATGTCTGAAAAGCAGGGCAGTGAGGATAGAACATGGGGTACGTGGATTGTTCAAGTAGGTGGAGAAGGACACCTGGGCGTGAGGCTAGAGATGACAATGGAGACTACAATCAGGCATTTGGGCATGACCACTCAAAGAATGGGACGCCATTGCAGACTTACAAATAGGAAAATAACACTCCAATGTAAAATAAGGAGTTCACTGGGGCAGAAAACAGAAGGGGTGGAGGCCAGGCTAGAGGCAGGGAGGCCAGCAGGAGGTTGATGTTGTGGCCCAACCCAGAGCTGCAGGGCGGGGATGGCAGAAGAGGGTGGACTTGAGAAACCATGTCATCTCAGGTTCTAGGGGTCTATTTTCTGTTCCCAAACCTACTCCAGAAAACCTTCATGTCTGATTTTCCTGGTCAGCCTGCCCACCCTGTCCATCTTGACTTGGAGGAGCAGATAGGCCTTACCTCTTGTGTGTCAGAGAATTTATTGCACTAATCGAAGAGAGGACCCATCCTGCCAGCAGCCCCTAAGAGTCTGGTAGGCACTTATAGTCATAGTAGTCTCTTAACAAATATTTGCCAAATAAATAATAATATAAACATAATAAGAGCAAAGACATTTATGTTAAATCTTAGAACAGTGCCTGGCATGTAATAACTGTCATATGTTAACTCATCTAATCTGAACAATACTATGATTTAAATACTCTTGTCCCCATTTTACAGAAAAATAATAATATCCGAGACACAAAGAGGCTAAATGGCTTGCCCTACTCTATAGCTTAGAAGGGACAGAGCCAGGATTCAAACTCAGGAAGGCAGTTTGGCTCATGGTATGCATAACCACCACGCTGCACTGTCTTTCTAATTGGTTTGTCTGAACTTGCTTATTGGGCAATTTCTCTGAGTCTCAGTGCACTAGCCTCTAAGGGAAATTTTTAAGAGGAGGCAGAGTTTGTCAACTCAGTGTCCTCGCTATGTAAATGGGACCACTCAAGCAGAGTTTAGTCGGGGCTGTTTGATGGCTAAGTGGTTGATCCAACAGTTCTGGTCATGAATTGGCCTTAGGTTGGTGTCACCAGTCTGCTGTAGAGAATGGCCAGCAATTGGAAGGTATCTATTCAATAGCTATTAGCCAAATGAAAAACTAAGGTAGAGAAACTAGTCTTTGCATCAGCAAGTAGACCCAGAACTTCAGGGATGCCACATCTATTGCACCAAAAGCCATGCAGATGGCAATTCCAGCTTATTCCTTGAAGTAGGCCTTAAGGCAGCTCATCCACTTGGAAAGGACAGGACCACTTTGATAGGACAGAACTGTTCAACATTCCGGAGGGAAAAAAAAAAAGTTTCTTGAAACTTTAGGATTTATTTTCTCCAGGCATAGTTAACCATAAAGTCTGAGTGGTTAAGTAATTTCTGGATGGTCACAATCTCTCTGTAGGCTCCATAGTTGGCATCTGTGTTTTAAAATAGAATGTGTCCATCCATTCATTCATTCTCTGAATACTAATAGCATTCAGTGTTCTATAATAAATGCAAACCTGTCAGTCTCTAACACTTGTACTCAGTATGACTTGCTACTTCTCTGTAACAAGGAAGGGGACCCTCCATCTGTGCCACACCCAAGCAAAAGAGAGGGTTATATTTAATCTCTGATGACTAAAGTTATGGGCACCAGGGTCACCCCCACCAGAGTCCAGCAGGGCTTTATGGGAGCCCTCTGAAATATACAGGGAATCCAGAAAGTGGTCTTTGCATTTGCAAGTAGCTGGTCTGCATATGGACACCTCCAAACGGGTCCTCTCTGCACATAGAACTTTAATTACAATCCCAAGTCTGTTGGCAGAGAGAATCAATGTGGCATTCTTCCCAGTTTTCTTTTTTTAATTGTTACTAATGCAAGGAGTCAACAATAGAATTGTTTCTTCTGTTTTCTCCTCTGAGTGTCCCACAGGGCCTTGTATAGTGTTCTGCATATAATCACAGCTCAGGAAAGACTTTTTGGTGGTCAATGTTCCCCCCAAAACCTGAAAACTCCTTCTCCCCTCTTTTTGGGTGCGTGGGCATAAGTGATGCATGCATGGATTTTGCTCCCCATGCCCTGGCTCCAAGGAACGCCTGGATGGGCACCTCAAGAGTATTTATGATACTAGTAGCATTTGATGACTTACTGAGTGTTTTAAATGCATTGTCTCATTTCACCTTTATCACTTCTCTGGGAAATGGCTAATGCTCTTCCCATTTTGCCTATGAGGAAATCAAGCCAGAAGAAGATATTTATTAATATTGTGCTGCTTGCAAACTTTGACTGGAGACTGTGCTTTTCTTCTGCTATCCAGGGGTACCACCGACCCCGGCACTACATTGCAACTCAAGGTAAGTGCCATACCTCTGCCTCGTGCTCCCAAGAGATCTCAAGGGCTCCAAGGAAGAGGGATGTCTGGGGAATCAATGCAAGCTTGTTGTCAAAACACTCCCTTTCCACTAAGAGACCTGACCCTGCCCTGGAGGAGAGGAATGAGCTTCCATTGGCAAGGAAGCCGGGGTAGGGCTGAAGAGGCTCTAGAGGTCCCTAAGAAGGAAGGAGGCAACAGATGCAGCCAGGAAGGGAATGAGGAAGGAGCTGTCCCTAGGAAAGGGTCAGGAGGGAGGACCCGAGGCAGGGCCGAGCAGAAGTCTCAGCCTCCAGCAGATGCCACCCAACAGAGCTAGAGCTGAGGGTGTCCTGCTTCCTAGGGGGTACACATCCATGACTGGTGCACATGCAGCAGGTCACCCTAGAACACAAATTATCAGTAAGTTAAGAATGATCGTGACTTTCAGATCCTTCTAGAAAGATTGCCTGCAGGTAATTCTACATATGGACAATGACATAGAAGCACATTCTTCACAGGATTACCTACAATAGGAAAAAAAAAGTGAAAACTCTTAAATGCCCAATAATGGGTTAAATAAAGTGTATTTATTGTAGAAAATTCTGCAGCTATGAAAACTATGATGCTTGGTAAGAATTTTTAAGGACATAAAAAATGTTCATAATAGATACAATATTTACTGCAGTAACTACATATATATTTGCATAACAGAATGTTATTCAAACTTTTATAGAAATAAAATACATACACTACTTCTGTAATTTTAAAAATGACTGGACACTGGAAGAGTAATTTCCAAGGAAATCGCTTTGGACTGTCTGATCCTATCTCCCAGTCTTTGTCTTTTTTCTTTCTTTTTTTCCTATCCCCTCTTTCCTCCTCGGGCTCCAAGTGAGTGCCTCCAGCATCTGTCAAGCTTAAAATTGGGCCCCTCCACCCTCCCGACCCCAATTCCCTTTCTGTCTCTCACCAAAGACTAGTTTTAGGAAAATTCCTTGAACACAATCCAAAATATAGTTCATGGGACAGCAGGGTTGGTGGGGCTGAGCAGGAGGGTGACAGAAGGGACAGGGGTGCTGTAGACCAGGCAGGTTCCGGATGTGGCTTTTCTTACCCATGCTCTGCTCTGGCTCCACCAGGCTCACATGCCTCGGGCCCCAGTCTCAGCCACTTGGTGTACTAGTGAGGGTCCCCTGACCTCTCTCCTGCTCCCCTAAGGCAGCCAAGAGCAATGAACTCCAGGCGGCTTCCTTGCCCTTGCAGACACTGACCCTGTCACCTTCTGTGTTCTCAGGTCCAATGCAGGAGACGGTAAAGGACTTTTGGAGAATGATCTGGCAAGAGAACTCCGCCAGCATCGTCATGGTCACAAACCTGGTGGAGGTGGGCAGGGTAAGCCTCTCCTGCAGTTACCTGGGCAGAGGATGCCAGGGGTGCGCTGGAGCATCTCCGTCGCTTGTGTTGTGCCAAGTGCCTCCTCGTCTACATTGCCCCCTCCCAACAACCTCCAGGGGAGACAGCATCTGGCAGTGTCCTTTCCCTCCAGGTCCCTACCCCCTTCTCCACCTCCACTCTCCATCGATAACATCATCTCATATATTTCAAGGAAATTGAAGTCATCAGACTTGACCTCCCTCATTGTCCAATCACAAATCCGCCATCCTACTTGTATCTACCACCATCTTCTTGTTCTTCCTCCCGGCTGTCAGGTTCAACCATGAGAAATGGCTGTTTTTCTTTTCTTGTCCCCAAATGGTCAAGCACGGGCTGTTTCCCATAGCTCTGCCCAACAGGACAGAAGCTGTGTCTCTGCCCTTTCAAAAGCAAGGCTCAAATCTCAGATTCTGCTCCATGATTTTCCCATTGTCTCCATCACTTGAAAAATGCCTCCTCCTCATTGCTGGATTATTCTACTCAGTGCGCAGACATGCTCAGTAGCTTCCTCCTTCAAAAGACAAAATGGGCTAACGAAAATAATTCTCCTGTCCCCACTTTTCCACCCAACTTTAGCGACTCACACCATGGTTCAGTTTCTTCAGCCCCAGAAGTAAGAGATTACGCCCTCCAACGTAGCTGCTCTCTCCATCCCACCAGTGGCGACCTCCTCAGCCTCACCCACATCCTCCATGTTGACAAATCCAGTCGCCACGTCTTTCTTCTCTCTGCTCATCTGACTCCACCCCTCAGCAGCATCTGTGCTTTGCCTCCTGTTCTTCCTCCCCGACCTCTGAGCCTCGACATTCTTCAGGGCTCAGGCCTTGGTCTCTTTCTCTGATCCAGTCAAACTCTGTCCTAGGTCATCCTTAACGAGGGCTTAGAAATGGGACTACTATTCCAGGTGGCTTTTGACTACCAGTTAACTATGGCAGGTGGGAGGGCTGCTGAGTGTAAAGGCAGGTGTGCAAACGCCAGGAATCAAAGGGCCTCTCTAGAAGAGTGGGCAGGTAAGTTTTGGTCTTGGCTAGAACCAGATATCCTTAAAGCGCCCTGGCCATAGCCATGGAAAGGGGAAATCTGGGCTGTAACCGTTCAGTTTGGGGAATGGACATCACATGGCATTACAGGGATTGGGGGCTAGGTGCCCCTCTATCCTTAAGTTCACCCTTAAACAGTCCATTCCTCCATTTTACAGATGAGAACACAGACCTGAAGGGACAGAGTAACTGCCCTATAGTCACCTAGCCAGAACCCAGGCACAAAATCGGACTCTTGACTCTCATTCTAACACTGGTCCCCAGGGACTCAGTCCCAGTGTGCAGCTACTGAACAAAGTAGCCAGCCCAGGAATTAAGATTCAGAGGCAAATTCCAGCCTGGCCCAAAACAAATTCTATGCTGCAAACGGCTTCCTTTGAGGGATCCACCATGACTCTAAACTGGATTTGGGGAGGAGAGGGCCCCTTGCTCCTGCTACTCTCAGTAGAACTCCTGCTGGTGTCGCATGCAGTACAAGAACACTTAAATTTATCTCAAAACAATTGTACAAGGCCCTGTTGCTGGTCATTGTTCAGATGGCCTAGGTTTGTATCCTGGCTCCAACTCTTGCCAACAGTTGACGTTGGACCATTTTCTTCATTTCCCAATAATTTAGATCCTCATCTGTAAAATGGAGATAATAATATCTAATTCATAAAGTTATGGTAACAGGTCATTAAAATATTCACAGGACACTTAGTAAGCAGTGTTAACAGGAAGCTAACCCAGGTTTCAGAACTTTCTGGAAGCTACTTACCTACTGAGTGTTAGAACCAAGCAGTGAATGAAATTGCCTCCAAACCCCGTTGTACTGTACCAGTGTTTCCCTAAGTGGGTTCCATGGGATGCTAGCCTGCAGGATGCTTAGTGAGAAGCGGGTTCCATGGTTAAATACGTTTGGGAAATGCTGTGTCGTCTGCCCCTTTTGGAGAGCCCTAAAACATTAGCGTTAGCCCTCGAGGAGCCAAGTAGTCCTGTAGCGAAGCAGCCTGTTAAACTTTGTGTAATCAGCATTTCCCAAACTCATTTGACCACAAAACCTTTTTTTGTTTGTTTTTTTGTTTCTTGTTTTGTACCTAACACCTATTAGCACCCAGCGGAACACACTGTGGGCAATGCCACACTAGGCCGCGCAGCGTCCCCCGGAATGGTAATAACGCTTTTGTTCTTTTAAGGGGAAAACCATGGTCTCTCTTTCCTCCGCGGAGTGACTTATAGAGTTGAATGTGGGAATGGCTTGTGTGTAGCATCTGTCCCCACTGTCAGGGCAGAGAGCAGGTGCAGTCTTCCCTGTGAGCTCAGCACCTTCCATCCTTTTCCCAACTAAGAACCTTTCTCCTTCCAGACCCCAAATACCGCCTCTTAATAACAACCCTCTCCTGACCACTTCTGCTTCCTCCTCCTTGCTATTTCCGTTGATTCTCATCTTTGCTGAGCTGATAACACTCAGCTAGCTGCTCTAGTCTGACCTAGTAGAAATTGAACTCGGCCAAAACTAGAAAAAACTGGCCTCATGACCTTGGGTAAGTCACCAAACCTCCAAACTAGAGTATTATTTTCATCTGCAAAATGGGAATAATAACACCCACCAATCTCACCTCGTTTTCTGTTTGATCACTTAGTGTGATAATGCTTCAAAAAAAAGTAAGAGGAGCATTTGCAAAGGAAGGTCCTGCTATTATTTCTAATGGCCCTAATGCTTCTGGGAGTGGGCACGGCCCTGTGCTGTTTGACAGTCCCTGGCCAGCTGAGCATCCCCTGGACTGAAATGCCTCTAAATTTTCCCTTGGGTTTATTTGATCGGAGAACCGGATGCGGTGGCTGCTCACACTCAGCCACTTGCTCACGCAGCCTCATCTCTATCCTCCTCCTGTCTCTCCCTTGGCCACAGGTGAAGTGTGTACGATACTGGCCAGATGACACAGAGGTCTACGGCGACATTAAAGTCACCCTGATTGAAACAGAGCCCCTAGCAGAGTACGTCATCCGGACCTTCACAGTCCAGAAGGTAAGCTTCCCTTGGCTGTGGGCACCCCACAGCGGGATGGTCCATCCCTTGATCCTGGCCTGTTCTCTCCCTCCGGACAGGATTCTGCCTCTCATCTTGGCCCATCTTAGTTTGGATTTCCTAGAAGCAGAGCCCAAGGCAGCAGGGATTTGGGTGCCCAGGACCATGGGTGGAGGGAGAGCTTGCAGAAAGGGGTGAGGAAAGCAGGACAGGTGGCTGGTAGAAGGAACCAGTGAGGCGTGGTTTCAGCAGGAGCCCTGATGCCACCAGAGCTCTGGAGAATGATTTGCTCTGCACCAATAGTCTTGTCTACAGACAAAGGGTCTCCTGCACTTCCAGGAAGGTAACCAGTCCTTCTTACCCAGAAGAATCTGGTCTTAGCACTGAATGTCCTGGGAAATCCCTCTGTCCTGGGCAAACTAGGCAGCTGACAAAGCCAGTCAATCACAACAACTTTCCTCTCCATCAGAGAGTCCCTGAACCCCCCACCCCATCCCACCTCACCCCAGGAAGTGGGCTCCTCTTCAATTGAGGGCAGTTCCCTGAAGAAGGGGAGACTATGGGCTGTCTTTAAACTCAGAGTAGCTGTGGATGGTGCATCAGCCCAAGGACAGGGACCTGAGTGGGCAGCAGTGCCCTCTGCATAATGCCTAACACACCCGCAGAATCCACTGCCCTTCACGTGGTAGCTGTGTGGGGGAGGGGTAGCATCCTAAAATACAAGTCCAGGGATGCCCTTGCCCCTCCGTGAACCATCCAAGCAGCCACCTGGAGCCCCCAGTGCCTATGAGGTAAAGTCAAAGGCTGTGCCTGGGATTCAGGGCCCTCTGCGCTCCAGCACGGCCTGTCCTCCCACCAGAGTGTGACCTCCTGTCACCAGCACCCCCTTCCACGTTCCTCTAGTGTGGCCTTGGGTTCTTGTGAGACTCTGCACACAGCACGCTAAGTCCCATTCCCATCCCCTCCTGCCTCCATCTCCTCCATGTCTCCAACGGGGTAATGCTCCTGCATCAGTATCATAGCAGTGAGGAGGGCAGACTATGGAGCCAGACAGCCAGAGTGCAGATTGCCACTCCATGTTGTGACGTCACTAAACCTTGCTCAGCCTAAGTTTCCCTGTCCAAGGCGTGGAGATAACAGTATGGGGATTGCTTTAAGCACTAAATGAATTAATGCACTGAGGTATTTTGCAATGCCTAATAAATGTTAGTTATTATTATCACTTATTACTTTCACTATTAATATCTTTCAAGATTCAGATTAAGCTTCACCTTGTCCAGGGGGACAATTTCTCCTCCCCCTGCATCCCATTAGCTAAACACCTTTATGCAGGCTAACTGAGTTATCCACACGGGAGTCCTTCCTCACCCTGGTGAGGTCATGAGTGGTCCCAGCACAGGAGCTGTGGCTTTTATTTCCTTCTTTCTAGAGCCAACACAAGTCTGGGCACATATTACCCTCAGTATTTTTTTTAACTGACAGATAAACAATGAAACCTCTCTAAATAACTGCAGAAAATCACTAGGGAGAAACAGTAAGTAAGAGGCACTAGGTAAGCAAAGGCTCAGAGGTGTGACCTGCCTGTTCAATAGTCAGATCACCAGTATTTGACCCGGGGTATGTCTATGGGGGAGGGGATGAGAGCAGGAGATCCACTCAAGCTCAGGGCCCCACTGCCTCCATTAGTCAATAGAAGCATCTTATAATTCTAAATAAGAACTTATTTAATAAAAATATTGGCTAGCTGGGCACAGGGGCTCATACCTTTAATCCAATGGCTCAGGAGGCTGAGGCAGGAGAATCACGGATACAAAGCTAGCCTCAGCAACTTAATAACAACATCAGCAACTTGGTAAGACCCTGTCTCAAAAATAAAATATATAAAGGGCTGGGAAGTGGCTCAGTGGTTAAATGCCCCTGAGTTCAATCCCTGGTACCAAAAAGTAAATAAAAATAAAGAAGTTGGCTAAATTTTAAATGTCAAAAGCCACATAGACTATTATAGACAAGGCTGGAAAACGAGAGGCCCCCAGATCTCAGCCACTGAGAGGGCTCATATTCCACTGGCAACACCTGGAACTTGGTCTTTATGGCCATCTTCTTTCAATCTGGGATATACCTACCACGAAACCTCTGTCAAAGGAGGTCCCTGGGCAAGCACTGGGTGCTGTGTCTCTCTTGGAGACTCGGAAGGTACAGGAACACAATAAAAGGCTCTGAGAAGTCCTGCAAAAAGCAACCAGTCTGCCTTTGGTTCCACATTTTCCAAATGGAATGATCACAGCGTCCCTCTCTGTGGCAACACCTATAAACTGGACAGCGGGAGGCTGGGTCCTCGGGTGGCAGCTGTGGCTCTCCACCGAGCCAATCCAGGCACAGAGCAGCAGCTGGAGGCACAGAGCCCATTCTCTCCTCAGAAAGGCTACCACGAGATCCGGGAGCTCCGCCTCTTCCACTTCACCAGCTGGCCTGACCATGGGGTGCCCTGCTACGCCACTGGCCTCCTGGGCTTCGTCCGCCAGGTGAAGTTCCTCAACCCCCCGGAAGCAGGGCCCATAGTGGTCCACTGCAGGTGAGTCCAAGCCTCCCTGCCTCCAACCAGGTGTGCCTCTGCAGCTCGGTGGGCAGTAGCCATGATTCCTTGCCTTAAAGACTCCCCTGCCTGTGTCCCCACACCCAGCCAGATGAGACTCGGGTCCTAAGGTCTAAACAACAGCATTTGCAGTGGCAGTCACAGTTTCATTATAGTCACCAGGGACATGGGGGGCACTGGCAGCATGTGCTGCATCTACCATGTGCATCTACCCACGTCATTTCATATACTTCTCATCCAGCTTTGGGAGGGGTCTCTATCATCATCCCATTTTACAGATGAGGAAACTGAAGGCTGAGAGCTGACGTTTAACATGTTTGCAGCTCCTTGATGTGGCCGTGGGGTGCCTTGGTGAAGCATGCTTCTCTTCATTGCTGTTATTTTAAAAATTAATTTCTGGCCTGTAGGATCCTTAATGGAGAATAAATGGACAGCATCCGGTTCTATCTTATGAAAAAGAGCTATTTTCAGCTTTGACCTAGAGAGTCACATTGAGGATGAGTGGCGCGTTTTTCAGTCCTCCTAAGTGGAGATGAAGCACTGTGTCAAGGACACTGAGAATTAGAGGAAGGCAGATGTCCAGACCTAAAGGCCGCTAGCAGTCCTCTCTATCCTGGAGTGACCTTGGGTCCCGCCCATTTCTACAGACCCTGCACGCTCCAGATCTCATCCCTGCCCTGGCAACGTCCATATCAGTCCAGGGACCAGGAAGGATTTTACAAACCATGGACACTCAGATCCACCTACTTCCCTACATAGCATCCTTTTAAAATTTTCTCTCTCTAAATAGAATAGGAAGCACCTGATCCCATTTCAGAGATGAGGGGATTGAGGGTGTGGCAGAAGCCCTCTGGGCCCTCTGAGCATTTTGGACATGTTCTCTGCTTTATACCTCATAGCAGCCCAAGGGCAGTGAAACTTTAGCCCCCACCCCAAGATCCCCAAAAGCAACCAGAGCAGAGATAAAGGAAAAAATGAGACAACAGAAAATATTTATCAGCAACACCTCCCCACTATTAACCAGTGCTGTGTGTGATGGCCCTGTGCCTATATCTCCATAGCAAGGCACTTTCATGCATCTGAGCATAGTGGTGCACACTCCTGAGGCTATTATAAAGATGAAATGGGTTGGCTAATGTGTGCTGAGTGCCTGACAAAATTCCTGACATATAGTAAGCACTTTAAAAATATCATTGTTCTTCATCTCTTAATGTTGTCCCCCTCCCCAGGCTTTTAATCCTTTAGGCAAGAACCAAGTTTTACTCATCTTCATGTCCCCACTCCTAATCCCAGCATCTGAAGCATCATAGATAGTGGAAAAATATCCATCAAATATAAGTCGCAACAATTTATTGAGAAATTACTCTGTGGCCAGGCTAAGCAATTTGCATGCATTATGCTTTTTAAACATAGTGCCATGCAATTTACATACATGGTACTCTTAATGCTATGAGGTGGGTCTATTTGCTATCTGCCTCATTTTATGAATGAGAGTCATGAAACCCAGAGAGATGAAGTCATTTACCCAAGGTCACACAGCTAGTAAGTAATAGAGCCAGAATTTGATCCCAAGGGTCTCTTCCAAATACTAAATCACTAAAATGTTTAATAAACACAGCACAATCCTTACAAGGACTCTGCCAGGAGGCGAGTTATATGTCATATGCCAGGCTGTGGAGGCCACTTTGGGGGAGTTCTGGGTCAAGATGGTAGTAGATGTTCTCAGGCAAGAATAAGTCAGACTGTACTCAGTTCAAGCCATTGAAGTTCCACCAGGAATGAAAACTGCCCGAGAGCCTTGAGGGCCACAGTCCCATCCTGCCAGCCTGTGCGCCTCGGATTTATCGGCCAATGATGCTTCTCTGTCTTCTCTTCTCTCCCTTCCTCTCTGCAAATCCTCTTACTTCCACATTAGTGGACAAAGCCATCTGTGTCCATGGCGGAAGCAAAACGGGAGACTCAAGCCAAGGTGGGCCTCCGGGACAGCCTGCCTGGCCTTCCCTTCCCAGGCTGGATGCATTGAAGGCAAATGTTCAGCACCAGTATTTTAGGACCCACCACTAATCAGGGCAGGGCTGGCCGTGTTCCAGGAGCCTCGCTGAGGTCTGAGATTCTCCTGAGGAAGCCATCAGAGATCCGAAATTGAATGTGTGCTGGGAAACTCAACACCTGGCAAGGGTCGGTCTCAGGGCTGTCAGCTGCTCCAGTTTCAAAAGGTTTCTAGCTCCTGGTCCTGGGGAAGCAGGTCCAGGGGGAGCCAAATACAGGGCCTTGGATCCCTTTCTGCCTTTGGGGAAGCTCCGAAGTCCTGGGCTTCCACTCTCTCCCTCACCCCTCCTCTGCTCCTCCTCTCCTGCTCTTCATTACTTCCATTATCAACCCAGTTGCTGAAAAGAAAAAAAAACATAGAAGGAGAAAAGAAGGGAGGGAAAGAGGAAGGACGTGTTTATTAGGCGTCCGCAGTGTGGAGGGTCCCACACTAAGTGCTTTACACTACACAGTGGGTCATCATACCTGTCAGATGAGGAAACCACACATATACATGCTGCGTTAAGACCCATTATACACTGTAAATCTGATGGAGGAAGGAAATGTAAGAGCACATGCTCTGCAGCCAGACCGCCTGGGTAAAGTCCCAGCTCTACCACCTGCCGGCTGTGTCACCTCAGGCAAGGCCAGACCTCTGTGCCTCAGACTTCTCACTTGGGAAATGGGGAGAGAAACTTGCTAACAACCTCACAGGGTAACATTGTAAAGCTCCCAGGACATTGTGCGGCACTTGGCAAGTGCTGAATAAGTGTTTGCTAAATGGATACAACACAATAAGTCACCCTGATAAAGTGCCCCCAAAGACAAGCATGACTCTGGCATCTTACAAAGGACAGAGGTGAGGTTCTAAAATTGGTTGCCTGCTCGGCATCTCTCAGGAAGGTCTGGGGTTCCCACCCTTCTACTATCTGCAACATCCTGCCTCTCAGCAGGGCCCTGGATGTGGGGCTGAATGGTAGAGGACGCTCAGAGCTGGAATTACCCCAAGATCCCTCCCCACACCCCATAATCTCTCTTCCAGTGCTGGAGCTGGGAGGACCGGCTGCTTCATTGCTATTGACACCATGCTCGACATGGCTGAGAACGAAGGGGTGGTGGACATCTTCAACTGCGTGCGTGAGCTCCGGGCACAGAGGGTCAACCTGGTGCAAACAGAGGTGAGTCCTGGAGGACTGAGCACCAGGGACCAGCATCACCGGCCACACAGGAGCATGGTGGACAGAGACCCAGGGATGGGGTCAATAGAAAGGAGCCTGAGTGTGGGACAAGAGAGGGAGCTACCACATAGTTTGCTATGGGGAGACCACTGTAGAAGCTAGGACTGACATCGCCCCCCCAAGTCAGTCCTGGGGGTCCGTGGTACAGGGACTTCCCCCAATAATGAATGATGATAAGGCTCCCATCTCTGAGGGTATCTAAGATGGGACTGAATGGCAGCTGTCAGGGATTCTTTGCCTTCAGAAAAGGGGTAGAGAGGGAAAGGATTGGCATTTATGGATGCCTGTTATGTGCCCAGCATCCACTCAGTCTCTATAGGAAGTGGTTTAATCATCCAAGTCCTTGAGTAATTGAACTAGCAGCTGGGGATTCAAAGAGAGATGATACACAGCCCCAGCCTTCAAGGTGGCTTTTGGGTACCTCTGTCCAGATAGAGAGCCTAAGGAGCAAAATGGAAGGAGTTTGTCTTTTTCGCTGTGAGGCAGGCAGCATGTGTTTTATGTTCAGGGTATAATATAATATCCTAGGAAGTAGCCCCTACCAGCATCTCCATTTTCATCCCCGAGGAAGAAACTGACAGTTGTGTCCCCAAGGTCTCACCCAGCCATACTGTGGAAGATCATGGGTCCCTGTGACCCTCAATAACCACCTTCTCTCTAAGCAAACTTTCTGCCCATCCTCTCCTCCATGCCTTGATTTGTTGTTCCGGCAGTGAGTCCATCTTCTGGTTCTAGTGAAGGCTGTGGGTGCCCAGGCAGAGCTGGGATTTGTGAGGAACTGTACACATCATCCACCCTGGAAAAGGAAGTTGCTTATGGCTTTGGGCACAGCAGACCCTCCTGGATCTGCAGTGAAGACCCCCATTGTTGGGTGTATATATACTGGACCCTGCTGCAGGCTCTGAGCAGACTCAGCCCTATCTTCAGGCTTCTAGCACTAGAGCCAAAAGGACTGCATGCAGCAGGCAGGCTTGCTGGTTGGAGTCAGGCACATTGTACTTACTCTCCATGGGGAGACATGTTCAAATGATGCATCCAGATAACCACACTATGTAGAGGATAAACCAAATTTTGCAAGAAAAAAGTCACTCAACAAACACTTAGCAAGGGCCCAGAAGTAACAACTTTGGCTTGGTGGACTTAGAAAAGACTTACCAGAAGGAATGAAACATTGAACATCTTGAAAAGGGGAGTGGAACTTCAGGAGAAAAGAATAACAGATACAAAGAATTGGGATAGGAGAAAGTATGGCACATGTTTTCAGAGCAAATCCTGAGAAAAGAGTTCAGGGCAAGCTGAGTTTCTTTGGGAATTGATCCCAAGACACTCTGGTGGGTGAGTGGGGAAGTGAGATGGAGAAGGGAAGGAAATGAATGAAAGGTGCTTTATCAGGTTTTAACACTATGGACACCTGGGGAATTTTGAGATGTGGAATATGCATCTTTAAGTTATTCACCAAAGGGGAGAAGGAACTTAGATTTTCGCCCCCAACTCTCCATCTATTATTGCTTGAGGGCTGCTTCCTGGAGCATTAACTCTTTGGCTCTTTGGCTTACCTGCACACAGCCCAAGTGTGCTCCTGGGACTAGCAAGAAAGCCCTCAGCAGAGAATCACAGGTTTTGTGCAACAAGAAGTCTTCAGAAGGCAGGTGAAAGTCAAACCTGAGAGGATGTGGGCAAGGCACCACAAGCACTTGCTGTCTAAAAGTGGCTCACTTTTATCAGTGACTCTACTGTTCAATCTCATACAAGGAAAAAAAACCCCATGAAATCTCTATAAAATATGGAAACCTGGCCCTTTGGGTTACAAGATAAGGTGAAAGTATAAATCCTGTGCATTCTTCAGTGCTGTAAGATTAAATGTGGACAGGTCTCCCAGGAGACTGTCCCTACCTGCCTACTCCCTCTCTCCCAACTATGCAGGAGCAGTATGTGTTTGTGCACGATGCCATCTTGGAAGCGTGCCTGTGTGGCAACACGGCCATCCCGGTGTGTGAATTCCGCTCTCTGTACTACAACATCAGCAGGCTGGACCCCCAGACGAACTCCAGCCAGATCAAAGACGAGTTTCAGGTACAGACAAATCCTAGGTTCAGTGACTGTCTTAGTCCAGGCCATTATAAAAAATTCCCATAGACTGGTGGCTTACACAACAGACATTTATTTATCACATTTCTAGAGGCTGCAGTTCAACTGATGGAAAATCCGGGGTCTTGAGAGGGCTCAGGCACTGTTCTGGTGTGTGGATGGCTGTCTTCTTGTTGTAGCTTCATGTGGCAAAAGCATGTTTCTCCCTTTCAGGGCACTAACTCCATTCATGAGGGCTTCACCCTCATGACCTAATCACTTCCCACAGACCCCACCTCCTAATGCCATCACCCTGGGACTTAGGATAAGAATGTGTGAATTTGGGGAGTTGCAAGCATTCAGTCCATAGTTGTGTTCCAACCAAGTTCAAGGTGCTGTGCACATTTGTGGAGCTTTCTTAGTGAGAAGTGAGATGTCCATGTGTTTTCAGTCTGTAGCACCAGGCAGCTACAGAATGTCTTGCAAACAACAAATGCACAGCCATGAGCAAGTAGGAGCTCAGTGATTGGCCAAGGCCTCTTTTTAACTTAGGTCTTATTTAGTTCCTGTCCAGACAAGTTTATAAACACAAGTGTGAAGTTCATGCCTCTTTGTCCCTGAAGGGACTCAAGTTTTCTCTGTATTTTTTGGTATATTCTTACTCCTCACAGTGTGGTCTAGAGAGTAGCTGTAGCAGCTTCATTTAGGAGCTTGTTAGAAATGTGGAATCCTGGGTACCACCCAGACCTACTGAATAAGAATCTGCAATCTAACAGGATCACTGGTTGATTTTTTTTTTTGTCTGAACATGAAACTTTGAGCAGCATCACCCTATAGCATAGCTCAGGCATAGCAATTCCATGCTGGGCAGCTCATATGGTCCAATTTGTGGCAAGCTCTGTCTGAGGACCCTGGATTTGAATCAATAGTTAGAAAGTTAGAGTCTAACCCTTCCTCCTAAGGCAGTGCCAGAGTCATAACCTGGGCAATAGAAACTGAGAACCAGGCAGGAGACTCGTGTATGCTTCAGCCATGGGCAATGGGTAGGTTTATGGTTCTATGGCAGATACTTCAGCCAAGCCAATACTTTAGTGCTCCTTCAAACAAATGATCTTTAATGATTTGGAGCAGAATCAGAGTGCAGAATGAAGGGAGGATGGGACACAGACACATGGTCATTGTGCACAGCATCTATCTGTTGGCTAGGGTATCTCTGGTCCTAAATTGTAATTTGCAGGGCATAACTGCAGATTTTCAGACCTATTGAAGCTTGCCCCTTGGAGGTCTCACATCCACCTTGAGCAGCTCATCCAAGCATCCTTCTGTCCTCAGGCAGTCTCCCCTGGCCCTCAGAAGAATGTTCGTAAATCATTCCCTTCATTCCATGACACTTTAAGTGATGTTTAGCACTCAAAGGGATTCCCTGCCCTCAGCCCCACCATATGCCCTCTGCATCCCATCCTTTACTGTAGCCCTGGATGGCTTCAACAACTTAGTTCATATTGGTTGGCAGATGTTGGCAGCCCAAGTCTGAGCTTGTGTGTGGGCACACTACCCCTGCAGCCTTGGCAACTGGAAGGTGTCACACAGCCCCTGGCACGGGCTCTCAGCTCACAAGTGCTATAAGATATGAAGGAACATCACCGTTGTGGAATGGGATTCTGGATTCTGGGAAGGGGACAGAAGGGCCAAGCTTAGAGGGTGGAGATAAGTGAGTTAGGCTAAACTGGTACCCTCCTGTCTCCTCTGCTCAGGGGCAACCACCTGAGTAGTACCTGTCGACCCACCTTTCTGCCCCACAGACGCTCAACATAGTGACACCTCGCATCCGGCCAGAAGATTGCAGCATTGGGCTCCTGCCCCGGAACCATGATAAGAATCGCAGCATGGATGTCCTGCCTCTGGACCGCTGCCTGCCCTTCCTCATCTCAGTGGATGGAGAGTCCAGCAACTACATCAATGCGGCACTGATGGATGTAAGCTGAGCCCTGGAAGAGAGCTCCTGGCTGGCATTCCAGGGAAAAGTCTCTTCCCTAGGTGGAGGTATCTGGGCCCAGGACCCTGACTCTACCAGCAGGCGGCCTCTTCTTGCTTCTGATCCGCTGACCTTAAGGACTTTTGCTCCCCTTGAAGGCTCTGGTCCAAACCCAGACACAAGCTGTGCTCTTGGTTCCTTGGCTCAAAGAACCTGGAAAGAATAGCTCCAAAGTTTAAAGTAACTCCCATGACACCACAAGGCTCCAGTCCTACCCTGCACCCACCCACTCCCATCTCCCACAGAGCTGACTCAGCCTGAGCAATAGAAACATTGTCTAAGCCAAGCCTTGGCCTGAATCCTGGGAGCACAAGATGGTATAGGCATGGGTTCCACCTGCAGATACTTCCCATTCAGCCTCTCAGACATCTCCTGTGCAGAGGCAAAAAGGTGGGCACTTAGTGGGTGCTCAGTAAATTAATATTGAGCAAGTGATGGGAGGAAAAGAAGCAAGGAGGGAAACAAGCCATGTTCCTGCATAATCTGTTAGGGGCTCCATCTTGTACTCTCTGGATGTCAGGTCCAGGGAGGACCGTCTACCCTGATGTGGCTTGGGATTAGAGTCGTATCCTTTCCCCAGTGGGCCCATGCTTCTGCCTTACGTGCTTGATCCTTGAGCCTTCTAGCTACTTCTGGGTATCATCATTTCACCTCCAAGATGCATAGGTGTTTGCAGAAGCATGGAACCATGGACCTAGCCTCATCCATGCACTTCTCAGCAAAGGAAACTGAGGCCAGATTGAGGAAGGGACTTGTGCTAGGTCGCCCTGAAAATTAGTGGCAAAGCCAAACCCAGGGCTCCTGATTCCCACTCTAGAGTTCATTTCTTGAACCTCCCCCACAGTTTCCTTGATTCATTAAGATGCAGGATTCTTGCCTCTTGAGGTTCAGAATCAAGAATGCCATTGCCTAATTGGACATGAACTCTTCCAGGTCCTCTTCCACTGTGTGTCTGAGATCTTGGCCTCTACTTAGCCCATGCGACCCTCCCACCTCCCTCAAAACAGACAGGGACATGGAGCACTGTCTCCTAGGGCCAAGGCCAACTACTTCTCTGACTTCTGATCTTCCTAAAATTCCCCTCCAAGGGCCTGATGGGTTGGAGGCAGGCGGCAATGAAAGGTCTCAGCTCTCAAAAGGGCTGCCCTGGCCTCTGTCCATAGGTGCCCACATCCTCCATGAAAATCATGGCTCTGGGCCCAGATGAAGGGCGTCTTGTCTTGGTCATACCAAATAGCTGGAAGTAAAGAAAAGACCCCTGGCTTTAGCTTAGTTCCATATATGCATGCGTGCGCGCATGTGTGTGTGTGTGTGTGTGTGTGTGTGTGTGTGTGTGGTGAGAGATGGGGTCCAGGTGTGCACCCACACTTCCAACTTCCTCCTAGCTTTGTTCCTGCTTTCCCAACACCCCTTTCCTGCCTTCTTCATCCAAGCAAGGATCAAACAAACTCTTGGCCTCTACTTAGTAGGTTAGATCCTGCCGGGAGTCAAATGCCTTAAACCAAGCTCTGATTCTGATTGTATTCTCTTTGTCCACAGGGCATTTCTCCAGTGAGCCAGCACTGAGGCCTTTGCCTTTCTTATATTAAAAAAAAAAAAGTCCTTATCTGTATTCCAGCTCAGTCCGTGTATTATCTGGTAACCATAGCAGCTTTGCCTCTAGCAGAAAAATATGAAGTCCTCTGGGTTAATTTTTAATGTTTCCCCTGGTAAAGGATGATGTTATCCATGAAATGGATTGCTGGCTGATCCCTGAAACTCGGCAGGAGCACGGATCTCGAACATATTTTCAGATAAGGCTTTGTCAGGCGTGCTGGCCTAATAGAGCATTTATCACAGAAACAGTGAAAAAGAAAAGAAAACTAACGTTCCCTGAGCGTTGGGCACCATGTCGGACCCTGGACTTGCACTGTCTCATTCTGAACTTGGGTATTATTATCCCCCATTTTTTGGACAGCTACTGAGGATAAGAGTATTTCCATTACTTACTCAAGTTCAACTAGCTCAGAAAGGGTAGAGTCAAGGATCTGAACCCCAGATCTGTCTCTGAAGCCTAGATTTTTTTACAGATCTTGAAATGGCTTAAAGACCATGCTGTCTGTGACTGAGGAATTTGGCTTTTGGGCAGCTCCATGGTCTGCCCTCCCAGGCTCCTCCTCTGACCATTCCACTGGCCTTGGAAGTAGTTCTCCTTCTGCCTCTGTGATGTCCATGTTTGCAAGACATTTTCCTGCTATTGCCAGGGCCTTTGCCCCTGATCCCGCTCCTTTTCCTCCTAACCTATAACTACACTAAAAACAGCTACAAACGTCCATAGGAACCATCTCCCAAGAAAACTTGTTGAGAATAGGGTTATTGATCAGGCCTTACCAACTATTGATGAAGTGGAGATGCTTCCTAATCTCAAACACCTACTTACAAGGTTGGCATGCCAAAAAAAGCCCAGGTGAAGCTTCCAAAATCACACAGCCCTTTTTCTTGGGGTCTCTGTTCCCCCATCTATAACATAGGGTTTGAATTAATGTGACTATTGGCTGGAGCTACACTTTACCTAGTGTGTTCCAGACCCAAGGCTGGTACCCAGGATGAACACCAAGTCAGGAGCCTTTCTGCTGTTGTCCAGGGGGCTTCCAGTCAAGCTCTTGCTTGCTGGCCTTTCACATGCAAATCTTATCCAATTGTCTGACAACCATCCCTTTGCCTTTATGATTGCCATTTTCCAGATAAAGAATCTGAGTTTTGAGATCATCTGATTTCTTCTCTGTGTTTATCACCCCCTCCTTCCCCCAAAAGATACTCTACAAATGATGTTTGAATAAATGAGTGAACAGATGAATGGATGGATGGATAACTCGTAAGTTAGAAGTGGAAAAGCTGGGTTTGAACCCCAAGTCTGCCAGACTTTAATACCTGGGTAACCTCAGCTGTTCCACTGGCTAAAGGACACAATGCCCACCTTCTGCCAGCTAGCTCAGTCCTCAATCCAACAAGAGTAAGCTGTGTAATAGAAGCTCTTTTGGAGGCCCGCCCAACCCCTCCTCAACATCATGAGCACAAGGACTCAGCAGATCTCTTATATCCCAAGAGGTGTCTTGGCCAGCAGAGCAGCTAATCTGCATCCAGAATCTTTCATTTCATATTGTAATGATGATTATTTGCTAAGCTCCAAGACATAAATAATTTATTTGGATAATCCCCATCCGAGTGACACTTTCCTAATGAAATGTCTTAGTTTGGAGGAGAATGTGTTCATTACAAGAAGGTCCCCTTTGCCGCCAGGGCATTCAGAGAGAACAGAACCAGCAGGTGCTTTGTGAAATCCATTTGGCAGGCTCGGGGCTGCTGGCAGCCATCCGGGCCTCATCATCATCAGAATATCACTGACAGATATATATATATATATATATGAAGCCTGTGTCATTTCTTTGTCAGAGCCACAAGCAGCCCGCCGCCTTCGTGGTCACCCAACACCCTCTACCCAACACTGTGGCGGACTTCTGGAGGCTGGTGTTCGATTATAACTGCTCCTCTGTAGTGATGCTGAATGAGATGGACACTGCCCAGGTAAGAAATAGCCCAGCAGCCACCCTAGAGGGGCCTAGGTGGATGGGGGGAGCCATACTGTAGACTCTGAGGCAGACCCTGGGAGTACCAGGAAGCCCATTCCTCTGTCCACAGAGGCAAGGAGGCCTCTACCCCTGGACCCTCAGTAATGACTCCCCCATCTATGGGCTTTGTTCAGCTCCCCACCCGCCAGGGCCACACTCTACTGTTCTGTGCTGCAGGCACTAGTTAGAGTCTTGCTCTAAGTCACACAGAGCTGTCAGAGCTGCAAGGCCACCTCCCCAGCACTGAGCACCTGCAACCCTGAAGGATATCTGGTGCCTGGCCACACCTCCCTGCCCTGGTCTCTCTGCCGTGCAGTTCACATGGGTAGAGCTGGGGCTTGAGCCTTGGGGGCTTGGCAGCAGACAATCACAGAGCCCTGACTTCATGCTAGCTCTAAGCATCACATGCACACTACACATCCCCATTCTCAGGACACAGGACATGTCTTGGGACAGTGTCTGAAGCCCTTGCCTCTCTGGCAGGGAAGCCTTTCTGGAGACAAGAAGATGAGGATGACCTTTCAGGTTTTTGAAAAGCTGTCCTTTTACTGCCTTGAAGAAAATTCAAAATAACTCAATGAACTCTCGTATGAGTGCTGGCCTTGCCCAGGCCCTTGGGCAGGAATAAAATGTGTTTTCCAATGGGTCTGAGCGGTAGTCTCAGCCCTCCAGGAGTTCATAGTCTTCCTACAGAGACAGACGAGCAAATTGTCCCCAGCTCATGTGACCATGCTGTAATAGAGGTCACTGGTGAAGTGTTGTGTTGGCAGGAGCAGGGAGCAATTAATTCTGCCCAGAGGGTGAGAGAAGACTTCAAAAAGGTGACTTTGACCTTGAAGAAAGCAGAGGAGATTTGGGTTTATGTGAGATGAACTATCGGGGAAAGGCATTCCAGGCAGAGGGAAAGGCAGGGCAAAGGAGAGAGGGAGAGATGGACATAGGCTTGTGGGAAGAACAGCTTCTGCTCTGGTGCAGCTGGGGCTTGAGCTCTGTCCAGAGGAGAAGAGCATGGTGAGGCTGGAGAGGGCGTCAGGGGCCACCTTGCAGAGCTCCTGAGCCAGGCTCAGGAGCTTGGGCCATGGACTGCAGCATTAAAAGTGTCAGACTTTTACTTTGTAAGCCACAGAACTCTTTCTCCAAATAAAAGCTCTCATGCAAGCCCAGTGTGTGAAGAGCTCTGATCAAGAGCTAGTCATATTGAAGCAGGAGGCAAGGGTCTGGGGCTCCCCCTAGAGTGGTCTCTCATCTTTTCCTGGTGGCCCTTGGAGAGTTGATCACTCTGGTACCTTCGTGGAATCCTTGGGTTCCTAGGAGCACAGTTAGAAAATTCTTCCTGTCCAGTGGGAAGAGACTCTGGAGGGGTTAACCTTGATGGGGAGCAGAGCCAGAGTCAAGTCTGCCACCAGGGAGGAGGACAACTGCAGCACAGACCTGGGAACCAAAGACTCGGGGAGAAAATCTGTCAAGTGTGCAGAAAATAAAGCGAAAATCTGAACTAGAAGTGGCCTGGAAGCAGGAGAATTGGGACTAGATATGAGAATGTTCCCAGAGTTGAGTCCACAAGGTGTAGGGAGCAGACGCCAGTGGGAGGTGAGTGCAAAGGAAAAGTCACCGATGAGGGCAGGTTTCTCATCTGGGCCAGCAGGTGGCCAGGGTGCACCTCGCCAAAATGCCAAAATGCGAAGGCAGGAAGGAGGCAGAGGCAGGGAGAGAGTGGAGTAGGACAGGCTGAAAGTGAGTGCAACTTGGAATGTGTCTGTGAGAGATGTTCAGGAGAGAATTCCTCATCCACACGACCCACATTTGTTGAGCATCCGCTGTTCCTCGCTGGAAGCTATTCTAGGTGCTTAGAATGCATCAGTGAGCAACACAGATGAGGGAAACGAGAAAATTCCCATCTCTCATGCACTTTCTGTTCTAAAGGGGGGAAACAGACCATAACCAACAATGCTCTATAATGCACTTAGTTATGTGTGTTGGGAGGGAACAAAGGTGTGGTGAGGTCAGAATTCTGACAGGGCCGGGTGTAGACATATACCTTGGAGGTCATAGGAAGAACTTGGGGGTTCACTTTGCAAGAAATGGGGAGCCACTGACAGACTTTAAGCACAGAAATGGCTTAATTTGGCTTTGTTGTTGAAAGTGTCCCTCTGACTGCTGTATTGAGAATAGATTCTTGGTGGGGGAGGGAATGGGCGGTTGCTAAGAGTGGAAGCAGAGGGCACAGAGAAGAGGCTACTGTAATTACAGGTGGCAGGTGACGATGGCTTGGATCAAGGTGGGTTCTGGATATATGCTGAAGGTAAATTCAACAAACTATCCTGTTGGGTTGTATACGGAATGGGAAAGAAAAAGACGAATCAAGGATAATTCCCAGGGCTGAGGGCCCAAACAATGGAAGGTTGGAAACTGAGACAGCTCTGAAAATAAATTAATTCCCTGCAGAGATCCAGAATTGGAAACCATCACCACCTATTCCTTTGCCTGCAAAAGTAGAACAGAGATCTCACCTCCGTGAGGCAGGAGTAAAACAGGGCCTTCAAAATCCCATTTGCTCTTTTCTTTTTTTCAACATCCTTTTTTAAGAAAACTGGAGCTCAGACGCAGAGGAGGGGTTTAAAAGAATCTGACTTTGGGACAGACAGGATCAGAGTCATTGGCAATCACACCCCCTTTTCAGGGTAGGTCCTGGGTGAATGAAGGCTCTTTCAGGCCCAGATGTTGGTACAGCCTTTGAGAATCGAGTCTCTAAAGGCAAAAACATCAGGCTCAGAAGCTCCCCGAGGTTGGCTGCCGTATGCAGCTGGCAGGCGTGCTCTGAAATCGGCAGATGAAGAGAGTCCTTATTGATATAAAAATCATCACCGCAGCAGCTGGGCGCCTTGCAAAAATAAACAATGACACAGCGTGAGCATCAGAAAAGCCGCCCTCGGCACCTGGAGGGGCGGTTCTTTGAAGTGGCATCAGTATTTGTCTGCCAGCAAGCTCCTGCCAAGGCAGCCCATGGTTCGGGCCAGACCAGCACCATGGACAGATCTCCTTGGGTCCTGACTGATGCCTACCCCAGGAGCCCCGAGAGCTCCTGCTGTGGGTTGGGAAAGCCACCTATAGGTTGCAGCAAAATAGAGCCAAGGAGAGGATGCAGGCTGCACGCATGCTTTATTTTCTTGCACTGTTGTCCAAATCCATCTGCCTCTGCTCAGAATCTTATACCACGTCATTCAATCAGCCATCCCCAGCCACAAATTTCCTCTTTTCCACAGTGGCTGCTTTTCAAAGCATGTAATCATAAGAGCTCTGATCAATGAGGGCTCCTGATATAGACTCTCAAGTCTCTGTCTTTGACCCTAAAGATTTTTCTAACTCTTTAGGGCTCCAAAAGCCTGTGATTGGATTAGTGGGGCAAAGCCCTAGAACTACAACATCCAGTAAAAGACACTGGGATTCCCCATATCTATCAGGAAGAAACTTTTCAACTGTATCCAATGGCATTGACAAGGTCTCTTCCATCTTTGTGGGCTCTTTGGATAGATTAGCATCCATGGAGGACAGAAACCAGAAAAAATAAATAAATACACAAACCCCTCTGCAGTCAGCCACACCTACCTTAGTGTTCAGAAAGCTCAGGAGATTATCCATGCCAGTCATACGGTGGGAGGTAGAATCATGGCTTCCCAACGATGTCCACATCCTAATCCTAGAGTCCTAAGAATATGTGGGAAAAGAGATGTGATGAGCTGAAATTAAGGCTCTTGAGATATGGAGATTATCCTGAGTTTCCATCAGGGTCAATGTGAGAGTCCTTAGAAGAGAGAGGCAAGTGGACCAAGTCAGTGGATAGGGATGTGACAAGACAGCGGGAACTGAAGAGAGAGCCACCTCCAAGGCATGCGAGGCAACAGATGGGTTCTCTCCTGGAGACTCCAGGAAGGAATGCAGCCCTCCTCACATCTTGACCATAAACCCTGAGGACTGCTTTCAGAAGTCTGACCTCCAACATTGCAAGACAATAAATCTGTATTGTTTTCAGCCCCCATGTTTGCGGGGATCGATTATAGAAACTGTAGGAAAACTGAAACCATCAATTCAGACCAGGAGTAGGAGGGATCAGAACAAAGCAGAAATGAGAATGAAATTATGGAAAAGCCAGAGTTAGCCTCAGTGTTGGAAGGGGAAGTGGTTTGGGCTGGAGGAAGTCTGTTTCCATCAACATCTGAAGCCGGAGTCATCAGGAGCCATGAGGGAATGGGATGCAGCGAGCCAACCAGGAGGCCAAGGTCCACCAGGGTAGGCGGCATTGCCAACTAGAGGGAGGGCTTTCAAAAGTCAGGAACTATACTTTCTGGGCCTCATTAATCATTCATTGATCAGCATACATTTATTGGGAACCTACCCTGTGCCAGGAAAACCATGGACGTGACAGAGGACAAAAGAGGCACGACAAAACTCCCTGTCCCTATGGAGTAGCATTCTGGTGAAGTGATGTCCTTTCCCGGGCTCTCTTTAGCATTGGACAGGATGAAATTATCCTCATAGAGAATCATCTCAGCAAGACCCTCAAGTGGCAAGAAGATGCTGACCATGAAGAGAAGGGTCATAGGACACTGTGTCCAGGGTACACATCACATGGCTCTCAAGCCTTGGAGATAGCTATGGAGGATTCCAGCAGGAAACAACCACCCTGTCATATTGGAGTCGAGTCTGGGTTCAACACGACCCAGCTTTGCTTGGGTAGCCTCCATGTAATCATAAGAGCTAGCACTTCACCTTTCCTTGAATATTTGGTTGATTTATTACGTTGATTATACTTGGAGTCTCCCTGGGAGTTTCTCATTATTTTGCTTGTCACTAATTCTAAGGAGCACCTTTTATCCTATTTAAATCTTAGAGCTTCCATGATCCAAATTTCCTCCAAATGCCTTTCAGTATTTCCCACATCCTCCGTCCATGGGCACGCTCTTTTGAAAGCTTTTGTTTCCCCAACTGTATTTACTAGTTAATAATGAGTTACTTTTCTTGCATTTTTGAAATTCTGATCTGCAGGACGTATGCAGAACTGATACAGTAAGATGTTCTGATTCCAATCCAAAGCCAGAGACGGGGGTTCCCCCCTCCAGAACAACAGATGACCCTCCTTTTATTTTCAAAGACTTTGGAAACAGCTCATTGTTAACTTTACAGATGCCACTTTGAAAACTACTGATTTCACACTGCAGATCAGAAAACTGAGGCCCAAATATGGAAGGGATTTGAACAAAGTCACACAGTCCATCGCTGACTTTTGCCCAGGGCCTCCTGCCAAGAAGAAGATGTTTGCAATTGTTTAGTGACAGATTCCCAGGCCCCAGTATCTGATAATCATGGATCAGCTGGTACCTAGATGTATGGAGAAGGCAGGAATGTGTCCTAACTTTAAGAAAAATGAGAGCCCACATCTTAAATAAAAGCTGAATTGCCCAGTTTTGAAGCTCCCACTGTGGAAAACCTGAGAAGTCAGGTGACGCAGATGCAGGTGGAGAGGTAAAGAGCAGGCTCTGATTATCTCCATGGAGGTGAGGATATCTGGAAGCCAGAGAGGCAAGCTCTCCATCCTGCCAGGAGAAAAACAGGGTGATGTTTCAGAGATGTATTTTGCTGTCATCGTACCTGCAGGGCAAATAGCAAGCACTGATATCCCCATTTTTATCTCGGCTTGTGAAAACACAGCCTAACATGCTAACAAAATATACATCATGCCTAGCTCTGCCTCAGCCAGCCTCAGGTCTGACTTTTCCAGGGGCTGTCTCTCTCTCTTCCCCACCAGAATAGGAATAGTAGAATTGAAAGTCTTGGGTCAAGGACCTGAGTTCAAGTTCTACCCTTGCCTTTCGCAGTATACTTCCCTGAGTCAGCTTCTTGACTCCCCCCCGAAGCCTCTAACTCATCCTCTGTTAGACTAGTAAAACCCAGGTGTCAGCCAAGTTCCCTCTGTCTTTGACGTTTAAACAAAATTTGGCTACATTCCTTACAACCCATCCTGTGGGAAAACCCGATGTCCACCCCCATGGCTTGGGGGAATGGTGGGGTCCTATGCTCATATTCACCCCTAAGTTCTAGCTGAGGCTTTAGTGGGGCAATGTGAGATTCATGTTGTAGCAATCCTGTGACTGAAGGTTGACCTTCACTTTTTTCTTATACCCCACCTCACTTCTTCCCCTGGACTTCAGCAACACATCTTCCTCCAACTCATTGCGCAAACCATTTTCTTCCCATCTGCTCTCTCTCAGCCCTCCCACACCCTCCCCCAAAGTTGTTCCTTTCTTCAACTGTGAAGTTCAGCTGTCTCCTTAGCCCCCAGCCTTTCCTCCCACCCAGGCACACTCTTGAAAGTATTGTCCTAAGCCCCCACTTTTCCTTCTCAGAAACACACTAGGATCTAGATGTTAGAAGATGGATCAAGTTTCCACCCACCACGAGCAGGGAGCATGACCATTTAGGGTTGGTCTGTCTGTCTGTCTGTCTGTCTGTCTATATCTCTCTCTATCTCTCCTGTGTCTATTGCCCCTGACCCCATAGTTTGTCTTCTTTAACTGATCATAGTGTTGAAGCCAATTATAGATTTTTATAGAATCGGTTTACAGGAATTTTACAATTACTGATCTGAATTTTAAAACCAATTCAGACGACTCTTCTATTTCTCTTTTTAAAATACTAATTGACTTCCTCTTTAGGTGTCCTGGGATTGACTTTTCTCTCTCTGGATCACAGAGATCTGGAGAGGTGGAATCTTTCATTTTCTGAAAGATTGGCCTTTCCATTTTATCAAAGTATTTTTTAATTAACAAAAGGCATAACTAAGGTGCACTGAAAGATGCTTTAAAATTGTTTTTTTTTTCAAAAATAGGCCTGTCTGCTAGTTTTCATTCAACTCATCAGAGCATGTTTATTCTAGTGACTAACAAGCTTTCTGATTCCATCGGCAAGAAAAAGATGTTTAACAAGGGAAGCTACCTTGCATTTGTTATATTTCACGCGTGAACTTGCACCCCCAAAGGACATCTTTTCACGGTCCGAACAGCAATGGAGATCACTAGGTAGAATAATGTGTGGCAGCTGTTCCAGGGCTGTACACACAGGCGTCTCAACTTCTGCTTGGTTTAATTCATCCTGACAATAAATAGCAGAAGCCCCTCTGCTTTTCTGGAAGGAGTGTGGCCATTTCTAAATCATCAGAACATCTGGACTGGCTTCCCCTCCCAAATGTGCTCATTGCCTCTACCCATGTACCTCTGCAGGTCAGACCCTCCCTTTGGCCACTGTGTCCTCCCCAGACCATGGAGGAAGGGAGCGGGGAACCTTTGCAATGAAGTGAGAAAACTCAGCTGGTTCAGATTCCAGGCTAAGGAATTGGAGTCTATTCTTGGAGACAACCAGCTTCAAGTTTCCCAGCTGCACTGAGTTTAAGTGTGGCCTTGAAGTCAGACAGATCCTCATGATCTTAGAGAACCAAGTTTTATCTTTACTTTAATCATTACTTCCAGGGTCTTAGGAAACCCCAAAGTTTCTATAAGCTGCTGATGCACCGGTGCCCAAGGTCTGGCCCCTCCATGCACATGTGATCTCCAATTCACTGCCATGTCATTCAGGAAGCATGGACAGAGAGCATTCTGCAGATATTAGAAATGCATAGAGTAACTGGGAGGTTGGGGAAGGGATCACATGAGGCTCTGAATCGCCTTCTATCTTCCAGTAGTTCCACTACCCTCCCAACATCCTCTTTAATTTTCTGAGTCCCTCTCTAGAAAAACCTACAGGTCTATTTTCCTTGGCATGCAGAATTTTGTCCTGCTACCCAGGATGGTGCCTGTCTCCACAGCTACCCAAAGCTGGTCCATCAGGAACTGTCACAAGGGTAGTCTTGTGGCTATTTCCTTAAAAAGAAATTTCCTATGGACTAGAAAGAAGAGGGAAGAAAAGCCTTCCTTGTGAATATCTTGTTTTGAGCAACCCTTCTCCATTCTGCCTAATAATAATAGCAGAGTGCTCAGCAGATTCAGGCTCATGTGTGAGGAGACATTAAAATTCCCAGTCACTCATGAGAACCCAGAGAAGCTAAGGGACTTGGCCCAGTCATTCAGCTAGAAAGTGACCACAGCTGGGACCTGGACCCAGGGCACTCCAAGTGGGGACCTTGATGTATTTCCCCACCCTTTTGCTACACAATATACACAGACCAAGTAGATGGTTCTGGTCCACTTGCAATCACACACTCGGACACCAGGTCAGTCTTGAGCTAAACCATAGAGGATGTTTCTTGCTGATGAGAATCATATCTGAGCCCCAAAGGGTTACTGGGAACAAAACGAGTGCCCCCCGCCACCCCACTTCTTTCTCTGCCTTTCTGTGGCTAAATGAGATGCAATGTCATGGGCTGTAGGAAGACGCTGACGATCCTTGGCAGCTCAAACCCACATCACCCGGCTGAATGTCACCCGCACTGTTGCAGATGTGGTCTCATAAATTAGGGAACCGGAGTGAAAGGATGACTCTGATTTAGGATTAGAAGGGCCCTACAACCTTCCCCAGGCCCCTGAGCATTATGGGAGAGTGACCTGGAAAATCAAATGCTGAGAAGTGTCCCAAAGCATAGGCATCTTGTTTGAGGCATAGTAGACCCTATTAGCTTGAGAAATTGCTCTGGAAATCTTATTAAAAGAGACAAATCATTCCACATTCTCTCCAGGCTGAAAATATTGGGGGTAATAGACTTTCTCTGATGCCTTGGATCCATGCACCCCGTGTCAGGATCACAGACAAACTCTGGCAAGGCTAAGTTCAATGCAGGCAATAGAGGCAATTATTTTTTTTTTTCAAATGGGCAATTCTGATTAATTCCAATTTCTCCGGCCAGCCACAGACTTATCTGTACCAGTCCCTCATTACTGAGAAGGTTGCAAGGCAGAAGAGCCAATGGCAAAGAGAAATGAAGTTCAAATTGTGGGTTTGTCATTACTGCACAGCTCAGCAGCTGCAGACGGTCCAGCCGCGGCGGCCCTGTGACCGGCCCTCCCCGCCCCCCCACACATCGCCCTTCTCCACATGCTCCGTTAACCCCGATGAAGATGCTGGGAAAGCAAGGCACGGTGGCTTATGAAGCCTGACCTTGCTACTTAGATGGCTGATGAGAAGAATCCTTCAGATTTGATATACAGATTCTCCTCAATTTACCATGATTCAGCTTAGAATTTTTTGACTTTTCAATGAAAGTGACATGCATTCAGTAGAAACCACACTTCAGATTTTGAATTTGGAACTCCTAGCCAGTCCCCCAAACACAAGGGCATACCCGATCTCTGCAGTATCTCTGTGCTGCTTGGCTGGGGTGCTGGGTAGGTTAGGTATATTAAGTGCAATTTTGACTTAGGGTATTTTCAACTTAGGGTGCATTTATGGGGAATTTAACCCTATTGTGAGCTGAGGAACATGTGCACTATGGTAATGAGATAATGGCAATAACTACATAATAACAACTATTTGCACTCTCAAATAAGTGCTTATTCCATGCCTGGTGCTGTGTTAAGGGCTTTCTTGACATGAATTATCTCCTTTGTTCTCATAACAAACCTGCAGAGAAGGAGTTGGCAAAAATTTTCTGTAAAGAGCTGGACAGGGAATACTATAGGCTCCTCAGGCCACAGGGCCTCTGTCAACACTACCTTTGGTGATGGCACAACAAAGTCATAGACAATACATAAAAAAGTAAGTGTAGCCATGTTTCAATAAAACTTTATTTATAAACCTTTATTTACTACAGGTTTGGGGCAGTAGTATGCTGACCACTGCTGTAGGGTGAATGATGTTATCCCTAAGTTAGAATTCTGGGTATCCACCATTAGGAGAGTGGGAGATGTGATTTTTCCCTCTCTCACATCTCCTCTCCTCTCTTTTCTTCCCTTCTAATTTGAGTTCTGGAGAAAGAAGAGAATAAAAGACATTTTGGCATGTGACTCCCCGGAATGAGTTTGTTCTCCATCAACAAAGGGGAATGTCACCTCTCTTCTGTGAAAACCCTGTACCAGAGGAGGCCACCACCATCTTTCCAAGGGTCACCTCTGTCAATCTAACTCCTTGTCTGCATGGAGTGTGGCCAGTGGCTAACACCACTGATGAGAAACTCAGGCCCAAACTGCTCTCAGAAGCCTTGGTGGGTCTTTGTGAGTTTCAGCTAAACCTCCTGGGTAACGCCCACATGGTCTTTCCATCACATGGCCTCTGCCCATCCTAGAGTGGCCCCCATAGGCCTGCACCCCTAATCTTAGCTGTTCTCTATGGTCCAGCTCTGGGGATTGTGCACCTTGGCATCTCTATGCCCCTTGGAAACCGATCAGTACCTCTGCAGCCAACCCATGGCCACTTCAATATTGTCTCCCTAATGAAAGTCACCTAGCAGCTCACCAGATACAGTAGATGAAGCATGCATCTCTCTTTCAAGATGATACCCATACACATGAACAACCAAGATTTCTCAGTCTCTGCACTACTGGTGTTTAGGGTCAGATAACTTCCCAGGGGGACTGTCCTATGCACTGGGGGGGGGGGGGTATTGAGCAGCATCCTGGTCTCTATATACTAGATGCCTATAGCAATTCCCAAGTAGAACAATAAAAAGTATCTTCAAACATTGGAAGATGTCACCTGGAGGGACAAAACTGCCTCTGACTGAGAACTATCCTCTTAGACTGAAGGGTGACCATTCCCTACTGCTCTTGGCTATGAGTTCTGATTCCCAATCCCAGAAAATTGGAAAAAGTATCAACAAGACCTGTCCAATACAGGTGATGTTTCCTATAGTGCAAGGGAAACATAATTGTCCCTAATTTACATATGAAAAAACTGAGAACTGGGACACAAAAGTACTAAGCAGCAGAGCCTGGATTTGGACCTAAGACTTTCCTAGGCAAAAGCCTGTCTTTTAAAAAAAAGTTAGTCATTATCTGATCATGAACGAACATTGTAGGTTTTCCTGGAATGAGGGAAAGTTTGCCACAACTTTCATGTGAAAATAAATCCATATCATATCTCTTCTAATCCTGACAGCAGCATTTCAAGGTAGATATTGTTCTCTCCACTTTACAGATGAGGAAACTGAAGTCTAGCAAATCTAACAAATGGTTTGAAATCAGCCCAGCAAAGATGCTTCACCCAGTGTTTCTGTGTTCAGAGCCTCGACATTGCAATACCAAAAATCTTCTCCCAAATAGGAAAGCTGAGTTCGGTTTCTATGTGATATTCTACCACTCTAGTCCCATAAGAAATGGCACTGATGTCCACCCCATACCCTGTGTCCTCAGCCTGCTTCTGTCACCTCTTTTCTTGCCCCAGCTCTGTATGCAGTACTGGCCCGAGAAGACCTCCGGGTGCTATGGACCCATCCAGGTGGAGTTCGTCTCCGCGGACATCGACGAGGACATCATCCACAGAATATTCCGCATCTGTAACATGGCTCGGGTAGGTGCAGGGCTGCCACGGCTTGCCTTGTCTCCTTCCCAAACACATGGAGGCTGCCGGAGAGGATGCCACCCAGCCAGCCAAGAGTCTGTGTTAGGCTCTCCTGATAATCTCTTCCTTCGGGAAGTGATGCCTTTGCCGATTCCGGTTCCACAGCCAGCGGTGACTCCAGCAAAGATGCAGAGAGTGACATCCAGCCTGCCATCTGCCTGTTTCCTGACACACTTGCCGCTGTGTAGACAAAACTTCCCAGACATTAGCTCTTCCCCACGGTGCCACGCTATTTTGGCACCAGTTGATGCAGACTGATTGGATATAAAAGCTCTGGGGTAGTCCCGCAAGTACTGAGAGGGAAAATAATTAGGTGCTTTCATGAGGATACTCCCTGGCTGAATGGAGGAGCATTGGGCAGGAGGGGGCAGCTTGGTAACCTATGAAATGGTAGCTAACTGTTGGTCTCTGTTGGGAGCTCAGGGTAAATATAAGTCAGCCACTACCCTCAGTTTAGTCTCTAAAAGGAAGGTGAGATGAGTTCTGACATGAGCCTCAGAGAGAAAGAACTCTGCCCAGTAGAGTCAGGGAAGGTATTTTGAAAGAAAGGGGCATTTGAATTGGGTTTTGAAGACTGAGTAGGAGTTTTCCAGGTAGAAAGGAAAGGGAATCAGTGTGCACAAAGCTGTAGATGTATGTGTGGGGATAGCCTGTGACTGTCCCCATGATGTCAAGACTTTAGCAAGTCTTCCACTATGCAAAAGCCCTCCCACGGCCACCCTCCCCTGCTCCAGCCAGGATATCTGGAAGGTTGCATCCCAAGCTCCCGCAGTACAATAGCCCTAACAAGCTCTCTGTTCTCAGCCACAGGATGGGTATCGTATAGTCCAGCACCTCCAGTACATCGGCTGGCCTGCCTACAGGGACACACCCCCCTCCAAGCGCTCTCTGCTCAAAGTGGTTCGACGGCTAGAGAAGTGGCAGGAGCAGTATGACGGGAGGGAGGGACGCACCGTGGTCCACTGCCTGTGAGTACTGTGGAGGCGTCTCCAGAGCAACGGGTTGGCGGGCGGTAGAGCACTCGTGAGGATGCTGCTGGCCACAGCTCTGCCACTTCTCAAACCCCTGACAGGGCGAAACACGAAAGCCCTTCAACCAATTGCCCGTTGTCCTGATTATTGTTATATGACATGTGATTGTGCAAGCCATGGAGGGGCAGACCACTCCCCAGGGCTCCCAGCATAGGGGTGAGTCCCATCCTCCAAAAGGAGGCAGGACGTGTCCTGCTAGTCTAAAGAGGATCATGACAAGCACGTCCCTCTTACCAGAGTCTCCTTCATTATTTCCTGAAGAAGAAGAGAAGGGAAAGCCTTAGTTAGCTCAAGCAGACGTTTTAAACAAATCACATCATCCCATCTGCAAGGTAGATACGATCATTTTTGTCGTGAGAAAACTGAAGCCCAGACAGGGAGACGGATCAGGGGTTAAGAGATGTGATTTGCATGCCCTGGGCTCTAAGTTAAACTGCCACCCCCTGAGCCACACTGCCTTGGAAGAAACAAAGGGACTCACCCACCTTGTCTGCCTCCTGGGATGTCTCTTAGAACAGGCTTAGAGAGAAAACAGGGGAGATGCTCCTCGGAGGAGCTGACGGATGGATCTGCAGAACCTGGGAACTTTTCCCCAGGGCACAGTGGGTGAACTGGAGTCTTCACTTCTTGTCTTAGAATGAGCACAGCCCAGAGACCCCCATGTTGTCATCTGAGGTGGGGGTCAGGACCCTTAGAAGATTGTGGCTGACAAACTGTGCAAATCAAGAAAATCACTTAACCATGGGGTCCTCACTTCCCTCATTGGGATGTTGAATTAGACCATCTTTAGACCCTGTAGTGCTCTGGTGTGAAAGAGTCAGGAAATGAAAACAATATTTGGTCTGTCAACAAAGAGATCAACAATGCCATGCTACAGGAAATGTGGTCCAAAGTCTTCCCTTTTACACAATAACTATTTCTGAGCAAGTGGAGACATTTATAACAGCTCACTAACCTCAAAATTGAGTTCAGTCTTTTCAAAACCAGCTAATTGTCCACTTTTTCTCAAATAGGCAGTGCACGCGCATCAACAAAGTCAGAGCAAAAAGGTGGTTAAACATATATGTGCACAATTGGAGCTTCAGAGCCCCCACCTATAGCAAAACCCCTTCCCAAAGGAGACAGATCACAAGATTAGAGTCCTGGAAGTTGCTGTGTGGCGTACTGGGTCGGGCTGATGCTAACATGGGCCACACCATGCTGGCTCTCCCAGAAACTGCAGCCTGTTCCCTGCTAACCTACCCTTGCCCACTCCAGTTCCCGCCACGCATTCCAATGACTCCACTGTCAGCACAGGCCACCCCAACCCTTCAGGGTCTCACTCCCGCAGGCCCTGAGATACCTGTGTCCTCTTGACTCATCTTCTTGCTCCAGAAATTGCCAAACCCTCCTTCTAGGAACCCTCCCTGCTCTTTTAGCAATAGTGCCTTTTTATCCATGTATCCTCTAGCCAAGGTGGCCAGCGGTTTGAACAGGAAGAAAACACAGGATTGACACTGTGCCCACAGAGAATAGGAACATAGCATCCTTGTGGACCCCAGGCACCACAACAGCCACTGAAATGTGGGCAGCATCCAGCGGAAGAAGGACAACTATCTGTACTTGAAGCATCTGGTCATGGGATATCCTGTAGCTAGAACATCTGGGAGGCTGACTGAGTGCCTTCGTTTCTGTCCAGATGTTCTTTAGACACACACCATTACATGAAATCATTAGCTGCTCTTGGCAATGGGCCCAGGAGTTTAGAATCAGGTAAATTCCTGGAGGAACTCTCTATAAAGAGTTTGAGGGGTGTTTCCAGGAAGATGATTTATAAAGCTTCAGAAAGGAGTGACAGAGACATGGTCCTAACCAGAGTACTCTTTCCCCTAGACTCAACATCAGTAGGATCCTGCTCAAATGAAGATGTGCAAGTAGAGACCTATTATTTCAGGATACAGCCTCCCAGGCCCACAGTCTCAAGCCTGGGCTGGCTGACCCTAGGCTGCCCTTAGTGGAGGTAGGAAGACATCATAAGGAAAATCACCTGACACCTTCCTTTGTCTTCACTGGATATGAAGGTAGACCCAGAGCATCCTGCAGGACAAGGACACAGATGTCACATGAACAAAGACACAATATCCTCCTGTCTTGGGGGCTTCAGCCAGGGTGCCCTGGGTGACTGTATCATGCTCATGGAAACAAGGAGAACTAATTATATCTTCTATGGTCTTCTAGTCCAATACCTCCATTACAGGAATGGGGAACTGGGGCCCAGATAGGGAGGGACTTGCCTCCAGTCAAAGAAGGTTCATGGCACAAATGGAACTCAAGCCAGAGCTCACAACTGAGGCTTAAGTTCTCACCCTGATGCCTCATCTTGCAGGCTTCACTCCTACCCTGAGGTGCTAAGATCAGCAGGAGCTGGGGTCGGGGGCACCCAGGGATATGGCTCACCCCTTCACTCTCTGTTTAGAAATGGGGGAGGCCGCAGTGGTACCTTCTGCGCCATCTGCAGTGTGTGTGAGATGATCCAGCAGCAGAACATCATCGACGTGTTCCACATTGTGAAAACATTGAGGAATAACAAATCCAACATGGTGGAGACCCTGGTGAGTGTGCCAAAAGCTCCAACAGTTAGGGGCTGACTGTAGTCCCTGGAATCAAGGAAAATGACTTCAGGAAGGAGAAACATTCAACAGCTGGGTGTTTACTGAGTATGCACAGTCTGTCTGCATATCTCTAGGCCTGCCCTGTTTCTTCCCCTGCCAAACTGACCAAGTTTTCTTTCCTGCAGGGTAATGCAAATGTTCATCCTGGTACACCTACTTTGTTTTACTTTCTACCCATTCCTTAAGAAAATATCACTAATTCAGGCTTAAAGGAAAGGCTTCTGAATTTGTAGAGTGTGAATTATGTTTGCAATTCAGTCCAATCCTATTCTAATTCACTTATGCTAATTTTTACAGTATGAAGCATTGAACTAGGACACTGTAGGAGAAGGAGAGTAAAGAGAGTGGGGAGGCAGATCCCCAGAAGATAAGACCTGGTGCAAGGGAGGAGTCAGGCCATACACAAGGAATTTTAATATAAATGTCTTTAAACCTACTCAAAGTGTGATCTTACCCAATGTGAGATCCCACTCAGAATCTGCATTGCCTGGGAGTGTGTAGACTCTTGAGCCTCACTCCAGATCTGCTGAATCGGCAGATGCATTTTTAACAGCTGTCCCTGGGTGTTTTGTACACAGGTTACCCTGTGAGAAGAACTGGTATGCAGAATGGTAAGAAGAAAGGGAACAATCCCAGCTGGGCAGTTGAGAAAGCTCAGGTGGAGTAGGCATCCAAGGGAACACTGAAGGATGTCCAGATGTGGATAATTTTGAATTGACTCTGAATGGATATAAAGTTTTTCTCAAAATGCATATCTCAAATCTAATGCATTTTTCCCTTTCCTTTCCATCTCTCTTGTTTCTTCTCCTTTGTCTCTCCTCCTCTCAGGAACAGTATAAATTTGTATATGAGGTGGCACTGGAATATTTAAGCTCCTTTTAGCCCATGGGATGGGGAACCTGCTGGAGTCCACAGGCTGCTGCAGCCGAGCCCCATTTTCTGTGAATGGCAGTGACTGGGCTCAGGGGCACAAAAGTGACACCCGCGCCCAGCTCCAAGGAGAAGACTGATGGTCCCATGTTCTGCAGTGGGCTCTGCACCTTCTTAGGGGGTTTCCTGTAGCTGTGGGAGATGCCGTGCTCACAGGCCCAGGCTTCCCTTACACACCTGACCAGCCACAGCCCTGGGCCCAAGCAGAAGTGCACCCACAAGCAAGGCCCTGGACATCCGGTTCCCAGACCTCTTGTTTTCATTCTTTCCAAGTTTGTGAATCTCATGGCAAGCCAACTGTGCAGGTGCTAGAGAGTGGGAGGCTGGCCAGTACTTCCTTCACCCTCGTTCCCTTGGTAGTGTGGGGATGTGGGTTCTGCTTCTCTATGCCGTTATGGAAAAAATTGGGACCTTGGAAGTCACTGCTCTGATGCCCTGTATACTCTCTTCTTCAGGGGCCTCTGGTGCCAGATACCTGCCAGTCTGGATCAGTGTGACCTTGGAGTGGCCCCTAGACCACTGTGGAGGCCACTGTCCATCCTCATATTGAACCTGCATGGGGCTTGGCCCACTGCTATTCTGTACTCCTTTCCCAACCCAGGCCCTGACCTTCTGTCATTCACTGGCCAGCCAGCTGTGCCCACAGCACACACTGATAAAGGTTTTCCATGCTCCTTTGGGGTCTGTGGGAGGGGGTGCAGGGAATGTCACTACTCCACTTCATCTTTGTAAAAGGGACCACCTTCCCAGGGCAGGGCTCTGTCTGGTCTGTCTAATGTAAACCCTGTGTCTCTTGGATGATAGCTTCCTTTAGGAGGAGCCAAGAAGATAAGATTTGGTTATTTTCTCAAGTACATGTGGAAAGAAACTTTCTTTTGAGAGTGTAAAATTTTAGTCTCATATGTCAGGAAATAAAAAAGACAGAGTGGGAGTTTGAATGTGTAGCTACGAGATAAATCTCTTGAACCTATTTTATTTCCTGTCATGGCCTTGAAAGGTCCCAACCTTGGATAGCACAACCACTGAGGAAGGCAATATGGGCTAGTCAGAATATGATCCCTGGGTGCTAGGACAGAGAGAGTAACAGCTTTGTGGAAAATCTGGATCTCCAAATTTGTATTCCCTAGAGAAATACAGCCGCCATCTTGAAAAAGGCCATTGTGGACCCATTCATGCTTTGGTTTAAAATTGGCCAAGGGGATGAGGCCTGGGACTCTGAGTCTTGCCCAAAGTATGGATGAGTCAAGAAAAGGGAGCCAACATTTGCAAATGTCTACTGTATGCCAGGTGTCATGCTTGGCACTGTCCCTAGTGACAACTGCTTAGTACCTCCCATCGAGGAGCTATTACCATCATCTCCATTTTGCAATTGAGGAAACCAACACACCTTCCTCAGAGATGAAACCCTGAGTCCCAAAAAGGCAGGTGATGGAGCTGAACCTTCTCTGTACTATTTTCTTCAAACATCCCCAGCCAAGCAATTATTTTATTGGAGAAAAAATAAGGCTAGAAACTTCTGAGCAGAGAACTCCACAAATGGAAATTTAATTCTTTCTTTCTGATGCCAGTTCTTCTGGGAAACCCAGAATTTCAGATATATTTTAGTAACTCATTCCTGGTTCTCCAGGAAAACTTAGTCTTATCTAATTTCTTCTTCATGAAAACCATGTTCCTGCTCCCTCAAGCTACCAGGGAGCCACCCAGGGATGCTTTACCTTGGTCTCTAGCCAGTGCCTAGGCACAGTATCTGGTAGCCTCCCGTGGCCTGGGATCTAGGAAGCCCCATCTCGCAGGCTGATCTAACCTGAAATCGAGGATAAGGGGCAAAGAATTTGGTAAAGCACAGTTTTTGCCCTTTAGGGCTCACTATATACTGGGAAAATTAAACCACTGCAAATGGTGTGAATGAGTATTACCTGAACCTGGGTGTGAGGCTCTACCTTTGGATTCCTTGAAGAGGCAACATTCATTCCAGGCAACAGGTAGATAAAGAAGAAAAGGAAATTCAAGCCAAGGGATCAGTCAGTGCAGTGGCAAATAGGTGAAAAAGGCATCTGGAGGGACAGACGGTGGGAGGCCAGCCCAGCGGGAGCACAGCAGGCCAGGGGAAAGTGGCAGGCAACGAGCCAGGGTCAGGGACACAGATACCCCACCGAGGGTGCAGACATCACCCTGCAGGCAACAAGAAGCCTGTGGAGCTCAGCAGTGATGTGCTCAGTTTGGTGTTGGAGAAGGCTCCCTCTGGACCTGTGGGGCTGCCTCTTTTCCTTTCATCAGACACTGTGAAAACATTCCCTTAAGCGTGTACTTTTTAATAGCATATCTATTTTGTCTGTCTGCTCAATATTTTGTTGCTGGAACAAAATATGCAGTGGATCATGAGACTCAGCTCTTGTGAGAAACCCAGGGTTTCTGCTTTATCATGGAGCAGGGTCAGCAACCCGGGCCTCTATGCTCACCAGGACAGGACATAAAAGGAGCCCAGGGAAGCTGCTTCATTGGCATGGACTCTGGAGCTGTCTAGAAGTCCAGGGACACCAGACTTGATCAAGGAAGGGCTGTCACTTTGGAGGTTCAAAAGGAAACATCTCAAAGCAAAGGCAGGCAAAGGAACCCCATGATGAACTTGCTCCTCTCTTTTGATGGGCCTCTTCCCGGGTGTATTTGAGCAGGTCCCCAGGACCCAACCCCCACTGATCCTGCTACCTTTGCCTGGCTCCAGTCTACTGCCCCAAATGATCTTCCCCAGCCTCAAGGAGCCTGCAGCCTATTATATGTTGTTTTTCCCCCACATCTTGGGTGGAAGCAGGGCTATTTAACACAAATCCTATTATTCTCCTCAGAAAGGGGTTAAACATCTGACAGATGATGATGGCAGGTGTTTCCACCATTTCAAATGGCAGAAATTTAAAGGGTGACTTTAAATTGTAAAAACTCAGGCCATAGGGGGTAACCCAACAAGGGCCAGCTCATACCCTCATTTTCTAACAACTTAGTCACCCTCCAAAGAGGCTAGTGTATGCAAAACAAAATGAAAGTTCCTTGGTGGAGATAACTTCTCTAAGATCCCACATGGAAAATATGTGGCAAGTCTTAGACAAGATGGGGTAATGGTGCCCAGGAATTTGGACTTGATCCCTTACCCAGGAAATCACCCAAGCAAACACCGCCTCCCCAGAGTATCTCCTCACCCCATGGTAGTTAGAGGGTAGGCTTAACCTTTCATGAACAGTCTCCACAACAGAAGCTAGATTCATGTCCAAGGCACCAAAGAGTCTCCTCTCTTAGCAAAGATCTTCCTAAGATTTTCACCTTCTAGACATGAACTTCACTTGAAGAAGATGCAAGGAATTAATGAGAATCCAGGAACTGTCCCCACTGGCATGTGTTGGTGGCCTAGATAGCTTCAGCAATCAGGAGCCTGCAGGTGTGAAGATCATGGGCCATCCAGGTCTTCCAGGCCCCCAGACAGCCACAGCAAGCCTCCCTTTGTAGGAATAGAAGGGAACTTGTGTTAGGTATTGTCCCTCTCTGCGGTGTGGCCTGAGTAGTATCCCACAGGATGTCAGACATCACATGGGGCCAAAAGGCTCTGGGCTCCAATTATCCTAAGGAGTGTTTGTGATTATCATAGCCCCAACTTACTGATGAGGAATCAGAGGCTCCAAAGGGTCAGATCATGCTCAAAGTTCCACGGCTGGTGAATGAGCAAGCCAGGACTTAAACTGGGTTTCCTGATCACTGAGACAGTATTTTTCCACATTGTTTCTGAGACTTTCCCATGGAGTTATCCATATCTGCAGAGACTAGAGTGAAGCAGATAACTCAGTGGATCCCAGTAAATCCCAAAGTGACAATGGTAAGCTTAAAATTCCTTAAAAAGTATCCTGGTTTACTCTAACAATTCATGTAATACCTGAAGTACACTTCCTAATTTGTTCTGATTAGTTTCGATATGACTATAAAAACACTAAAAGAAAAAAAAATGGAACCCTATACCTCACATAGCTTTGATCTGTCCGGCCCACTCTGAGGGACCCTAAGGGAATGATGTCCCAGTCTGAGGCATAGTGATTGACTATGCTGCTTTCTCCTGAGGCTAATTCCATACTCAAGCTCAAGACCAGCTCACCTCCGCCCCAAGCAGAACCTTGGTGTGGAGGCGTCCTGACCTCACTGTTCCTGAGTTGACCTCAACTAAGGTCCCTTCCAGTTAGGTGTGGAAGAAATCATTGACCTACTAGAAGGATGAGGACTCGCCCATCTGGCATGGTGAAAGCCAAGCTGGATGCAGCCTTACACAGCAGATTCCTGATTCCTGGGTTTTAGAAGGTGGTACCCATTGTCACAGTGGAGTCCCAGCATTGCTAATGCAGGCAAATCTTCTTCACATGAAGGTCTGGAGTCTAGAAGTCCCCTACTTTATTTTAGCCACACACACTCACTGGATTCCTCCAACCTGCAGCACCCTAGAGGGGGAGCCACCAGAAAGCACAGATTTCTATGTAGGATTAGTATGGCACAGGGCAGCCCTCGGTGAGGGATGGGATTGTGGTAGAAAGAGCTCAGTCTTTGGGTTGAACCCTGACTTTGCCATTCCTTGGCTATGGCATGGTGAACCAAATAATACATAGAAAAAGAACATGAAAACCTGCTTCAGCAGGTTAGAATGGGTAGATTTGGAAGGCTTCAGGCAGGAAAACAGGAAGGCCAGGCCAGGGAATTGCAACACAGTGAATACTCAGAACCAAAAATGGTCATGGACCATTGAGCAAAGTGGGCACTTCTATGACACAACAGGACAGGGGCATAGGTAGGACTTGTCAGACTCACTTAGAACAGGGGTGCTACTTTGGAACAGATATTGGCATCTGGGGAGAAGCTGACTATTTTCTCTGTGGCCAATCATGTTCATTCATCCTCCATTTCTGGTTGCTGTGTTAACTCCTGATGTATCCTTACCAGGATCCCTATTTGCTCTGTTGACAACCCCTGTAGAGGAGCTAGGTGTGTCAGTCTAGGAAGGCTGCTGCAGACAATAGAGGAGCAGCCCAGGGAGGAGTAGCCAGGCACTTACCAGGTCACCTCTGGAACAGTGATTGCCCAACCCAAATCAAGTCCAGAGACATTAAAATAAATGATCATTCACCTGGACCTCCCTTCCTGAGAGCAGAATGAAGAAACTTACCCTTCTTTGGCTTGCAGCTGACCTCTCCTGAGCTGGTCATCAGCACCAAGCTAAACAAGGAAGGAGTGATACTGTGGAAGACATGGGTGACCTCAAGGGTGAGCATCGTGGGATGCTGATCCTAAGCCTTAAGTTCAAAAAATTGTACCAGGCCAAGATCCCCAGAGACAAATTGCTAACCCAAGCTGAAGGACAAGTCAGAAGATGAAACATAAATTGTCATGTCATCTCAAAGTATTGATTTGCCCTCCCCATCACCCAACCAGCTTCTGATCAGCTCCAATTACAGCCAATATAACAGAAATAGGAAAAGTGAATCCAACTAGAGGAAACCAGCTGAGATTCTATCTTATTCATATATTCCCATGCAAGGGCTCCCTGTTGGAATTTTCCAGGTATACACATCTAGAAGTTTTAAAGGGCAGAGGCTTGGCTTCACCTAGACATCAGTAATGACTATCTGTGCACGTGAACAAGCTCTCAGTTTCTTGGGAACCACGGATAGATTTTTGCATGGTACTGGCTATTCAGCTAGCTATCTTATAGAGATTAAGGTCATCTCTTGTGTATCTCCTGCCCACCTCCAAAAGAGGTTGGAAAGGGTAACAAAGGGGCCACATTCACCCCCTTAAATCCACCCATGAATGTTAGGACTCCAAGAGAAGGGATCAGCAGTCACAATGGGCCCCCACTCCTGGTTTTCCACCCTTCTAAGAGCATAGTGGTGGTCCATTGGGGCCAAAACAAGGGATGTGGGAAAGGTCAGGATGGAAGAGAATCTATTGGAAAGAGCTTTGAGATATGGATAACATCAATCATTCTTCTGTATCTGAGAGCTGCTCTGGGCAGTAGGAGTCAGAATTTGGTCCCTGATTAGAATATTCAGAGAATGAAGGCCTAGGGGATTTGGAGTATTAGGAAAATACTTGGGTAGAATTCTAGAGTTCAGGGTAATTAGTGTAGTTCATGATTCCTCAGAGAATGAGACTCTTGGATTTAGGGGAGGAAGAGTAGTGGATAAGGAACTTGCCAAAATCAAAGTCCCAGAGTTATAGTACTCTACTACCTCTGGGCTCATGAATGCAAGCTAGTGGGCCCCGACATGATGGTCCAATAAACTCTCAGTGCCCACTCTGCTCCAGTCCCTCCCATGGAAGAGTAATGATGTAAAGTGTTTGGGAGCTTAGAGGGAAGAGTGGCATCATTCTAAGTAAAATCAGGCTTCTGAAGGGTCAGGCAGAATACCAGCCCCCATATCCCCCATGGAAATGCAGATTATTCAACAAAGTCAAGCACAGTTTGCTATCCCAGGTCACCTCTGTGAGTGGAACTAGGACCAGAGGGTGAAACTGAGTAGCTATAGGAAGAATATACTAACTGCAGGAGAGCCCATCTCAGCAGCTGCCTGGTAGAGCCACATGTCTCCTTAAAGGGAACAGGCAATGTTGCTTAGATGGCCTTTAATCCTCTTCCATTCTAGGTGGGTGAGATCTTGTGGTTCTGGGATCATGTTTGAACTCATTCATACCTGCAGAGCCAAAGCTGAGCAGGTCACACTTGATTCGTGCAGGTTGAAGCCTTCTGCTTTCCCACTCAAGTCTCCCCATCACACAGGACAAGTTGCTGCTCTGGCCACATATCCTGGGCTCATCCAAGTGGGTTATCACCAAACAACAAGCCAGAGGGAACAGCTGCTTTGCCACAGACCTGATGCCTATGGGTCTCACTGATGAAAGCAGCTATGACCCAGAAGGACCCAGAGCAGAGCTTTGCTTACCATAGACATTATCTCCAAAGGTTAATTCTATCCCCAATCCCCACTCGAGGCCTGTTGGAGCAGATTTCAAAAGCACAGTGACTCAGTTGATGCGTGATTATAATCATTCCCAGTGCATACATTTCATCACGAGGTGGATCTTGGGCTAGTCCCAGTTAACCCACATTGGTAATCAATTTCAAAAGCACTTTTCTATCTTCTCTTTCACTCTACATCCTTATAGCCAATCAAAGGCAGAGTTGAGGATTCTACCATTGCCTTGGCTACACGACACCCTCATAGCTCTCTAAGGGCTATCATGAGCTTCCCCTGCAAATCCAGAGAGGCTAACATTTGCATATCCACTGGGCATATGATATTGCATGAGACCAAAGTCTCCACGCTATTTGCAGCCTCCTCCATGAATCCCAATGGCCTGCACTTGTACAGTTTGGGTGTTTGATAGATAAAGCACGTATGAGAAGAGAAAACAAAATAAATCAACTTAAAAAAAAAAGCCAGCACTGTGCTGTCAATGTTCTTCTTCTTTTTTTTCTTTTCCTTTCCAATTCTAGCTTAAAAAAGCAGAAGGTAAATAATGACAGGTCAATGAATATCAGATATATTTTTTGACTGTACATTACAGTGAAGTGTAACCTTTTTACACCTGCAAGTCCATCTTATTTATTCTTGTAAATGTTCCCTGACAATGTTTGTAATATGGCTGTGTTAAAAATCTATACAATAAAGCTGTGACCCTGAGATTCATGTTTTCCCAAGATATTTGCCCTGGTGTTTTCCTGAAAATGAGTGGGAGTGAGATGGGGACAAATCAAAGTAGAAGGGGAAAATTATGTTACCAACTAGGTTTTCAATATTTATGTTTATTTAATCTTCACAACATAAACAGAAAATACACATTATTCCCTCTTTACAGAGGAGAAAGTTGAGGCTCAGAACTACCACAGGATTTACCTACACACTGAGTTAGTAAAAGGGTTGGGTCTAAAGCAGTGTTTCTCACATGTGGTTCACAGAGCACTGGGTTAGAATCACTGGGACATTTTAAGCTCCTACAGAATCACAGTTTCAGGACAAGCTTCCCAGATGTATCAGCTAGCTTTTGCTGTATAATAAACTACCCCAAAACTCAGTGACTTGAAACAATAGTCTTTTATAGAAGTCAACTTGGACTTAATTGATGGAGGGTGATCTCAGTTAATCTCAGCATGTTTCACTTACATGTTTGCTGAGGGCTTAATGGGCTGGTATGGATTTGCTCCTTGTTTCTCCCATTCTCTCTTAAGAACAACAAACTAATCTAGACATGTTCCTCATGGTGATGGCAGGAGCATGAGAGAACATCCAATCATGTGCTTTGCCAAGACTTTGCCTGAATCATATCTGCAACATCCCCATTGGACAAAGCTAGCTACACGGAGTACTCAGAATCAAGAGGCAGAATTTCTGCCTCTTGATATAGACCCTCTCCTCAATTTTCCAATCAATGCTAGGATTAGACACCAAATCAATGATGCTGATGTAGCCTTTAACTCTAATATCAGAGTGTGGTCCATGGGCCTTCTTCATCATTTCAATGAAATCTAGAAGGAAACATCTATACACACCAAGTCTAATTCAGTAGGTCCAGGATGACAGCCAGGAATATTCTCAGTTAAAAAAAATGCCCCAGATTATAACAAGATACACTAGAGTTAGGTAAGCCCTGTTCTAAATGCTGTTGCTCTCAGTGATGGACAGAGCTGAGCCTAAGAAGGAAGGGGATATGTGCTCTGCATTCTCTAGCTTAGAAGAAACACCCAGAACCAAGTTCTCTTAGATTACTTGTTCTTATTTTCTTTTTACATATACAAATGTAAACATGCACTGGAAACATGAGCCACAGGGCCACAGCTCAGGGTTCATTTTATTCTTCTTCAGCCTTGGAAACTGTCAGGATTGCTCCACCTATTGGACCCTGATGTACTTCCCATCTGAGTCCCCAAACTCACAAAGCCTGGAGAACATGTGCTTCCCAGCTTGGGTCCTAAGTTTGGAAGCTGGTGTCCAGCCAGCTAGTTATCCTTGTCACATTGTCCTTGGTCATTTTAATACTGATTCTGCCAGCTCTAATTATTCTTTGGCCATGAATATAATATTGGAAAAAGAAACTTAAAAAAAAGGAAAAAAATTCTTACACGATGCCTAATTACCAAAATACTTCAGGGCATATTCTCTCTCTCCCACCCCCAATGGAAATACCTTTTGAAGCATTATTACAAAACTGGTACTTACATATATAAACATACATACATTTTCTACATAAATGCCATCCATCGGTATACTCAGAGACCTTTTTTCTTCTCACTTGAGAACATACTGTGACCATATTTACATGAAAATGTGTTTAAATAAATATCCTTATCTTCCCTGACACCTTTCAGTATTCTTGAACCTGAGCTAACTCAGTTTGGGTACATGAAGATTCAGAGCTTCCTACAATTACCCTGAGAAAGCCACCCCAGCTTTTGGGCCAACATTAACAATGAGAGACACTCACCCTGTATGTTTCAGCCCTAGAGAGAGATGGACAACAGTGGAACCTTCCTCTTTATACTATTTGCTCCCTGAGTGGGTCCTAACCCGGCCTTCTGTGTGGCTGGACATAGAGTGTGGCCTACATCAGATCTAGGAGCACCTTGACTGAAAAATGATTGGTAGCTCCAGATTGGCTTAAGATCTTCCTCTAATTCCAGGGGCTCACACCTTCTCTCACCAGAGCTCCAGGGGACCTAGAAACCCTGAGTCACGTGAGTGTGTGGCAATGAGGTCAACCAACATGCCTCACAGGAGGCAAGAAAAAGGATTTTATTTCCTCTGGCAGTGTTTGGGCATGGCAAAAAGAACAGAAGTCAGTGAGAAAGAGGAAGAGAGCTACTGTGGATAATTTTAGAAAAAATTTTACTACTTGCTTTTTGGAAAAGGCAACCAGACTCCTCTAGGTGTTAGCCTTAGTGACTTTCTCTTGAAATTTAGCAAAGGGACTGAGATTGGAATCTCCTTGACAGGCAGTAGAGACATGGCACCCACGGAGAGATGACACCCATAAATGGAACAACTAGAGACGGAGAGTTACATGAAGTTATAAAGCCCTGGACATCAGTAGTGCCATAGAAGGTTTCAACTTTCACAGTCCATAGAATGGGCTTTGGCATGATGTCTGGGACTCGGGGACATCTGGAACTCATGGATGGAGGGATGGAGAAACATACAGAGAGTTATAGATGCATAGACATAGAAAATAAATATGTAAATGGATTATGTCTGATATTATTAGTAATTAACTCTCATCTCACAAAGCATAAGTAATTTTTATTCTTCTTTATAGTTTTTTATATTTTCTTAATTTATATATTTTTTTATAATTTTTATAATTTATATTTTTTCTTAATATTTTTAAATAACTTTCTTACCAAGAAAAGTCCATTAATTAAACAAATGGAGAGAGAGAGCAGAATGTAAGGAAATGAAGTCCGGATAGATAAGATGACACCAACTATGGGGTCGATCCCAAAGACCTGCCACATGCTTAGATCAAGAGTCTCAAAAACTTTGCCTAAGAAGGAGGATATGGTCCACTAGTTAACTCAGTATCCAAAAGGGAAAAACTCAATTTCTCAGCATCAATAAAAGCACTTCTGCTACAGAACCTAGATGAATTTTTTCCAATAGTTCCCTTAAATAATGGCTTCAACAACATCCTTAGCAGAACACAAAGCATTTCCCTCCTTAAAGGCTGAATGGCTTCATGCCATCAACCAACTTGGTGAAAGCTTTTAACCAAAGGGCCAAAATGAAGGGTCTCAGCTACATATTTCTCTGGAAGTCAGACCTAAGCCAGGTGTAGCTTTGCAGAATTTTGAGTATTATACTGCCTGAACATCACTCTGCATCCATGAGATAGAGGAAGGCTTTTATCCCAGACAATTATCAGCAAAGTAGCCATTCTGAGTTGCTGATTAAATTTGGAGCCTGACTTTAAGAGCCAGCTGAGCAAAGAACAGGATTATCACCCCTTTTGAACAATGAGGAGCCTAACAGCTATATGTGCCTAGACAGAATACATCCCTCTGTGAAGGTGGGGCAGGAGGGGCCATTCCAGGTTATAACGAGGACTGACTCCATCTCATCCCATTTTCCTCCAAACTATCTACAAATATGTGGTCAAGTCTGCAAGCCTGTGACACACCTGGCAGTCAAACCATTGTGTAAATCTGGGAGGAATTTTCTCTGATTACAAGACACAAAATGAGAATCATAATCAGTGGTAGATGCTGAAGCACATTTGCTACCTAAAAGATGTAAAGCAGCCTCAAAGAAGATGAAGTGGTTCATCCCTCCCAGGTGTCTGTTCCAGATGGTCCATACTCACTCAGAAAATTGGTCAATCGTCCATTTCTATCCCCTGGGAGATGATTGACATTAAGAAAAAAACAGAGTGGCAGAGAGAAACTTACAGAGATGCATGCTGAGGATTTCAACTTTCATGCCTTCCATCTGTTTGGGGCACCTCAGAGAGAGGAAGGAAGAGAGGGGAGCCCAATTTTAGTTTAGTGTGCAGAAGATTAACCAGGTAAAGCAGATGCTGCTGGGTACCACTTCAAATACCCTTTGACCTCAACTCTTGTCTTGTCCATGACTATGGTGACTATTTCCAAACAGGTTTCTAAAGATTACATGAAGGAATAATCCAAAGTACTTCCTCCCAGACAGACTCTGCACCTCTCACTTCCTGCCTTGTGATTGCTGATTCTATGCTCTGAGACACCCTTTGCACCACTCATGTGTGTGCCCCCAGAAATGCAAGAAAGTTGACACCCCATAGTGCAAACTTTACCCAGCTGAAGATGGAAGCCTGATGGCAGCTCTGAATGACAACTCATATAACTTTTCAGATGGTCCCAGAACAAGCAAACAGATCCTTGCAGAGGTGGGCAACTCTGCAACACACGTTGTATTCCTCTCCCTCTTTCCCTCCCTGATCAACACCCCCTACCTTCATTGCTTCCTAGAATCACTCTTCCTAATAGAGAGTGTCTCCAACATTGCTTTTAGAACACTAGCTGGGAAGCTAGGCCTAAGCCATGGGCAATATCCCATCCTCCAGCTGTTACTCTGCCAACACTCATGGAGGGCTGCCAGCTGTCCATTAAGCTTTTAATCCAAGAACAAAATGGACTTGGTGTAAAACAACCCAGGTGGAAGAGATTTTACTCGGTCCTAGGCTCCTCCTGTATGTCATGCAGCTAATTTGCTACTCGGATTTGGGAATAGGAGTCTTGCCATCTCACATTTTTGATGAAAATAGCAATCCTGCCCAGTAGCAGTAAAAAGGACATCTAGTGGTCCTTTACAGGACCCTATTGTGAGCCCCAGCACAAAGGGGTAATTGGTGAATTGCGTGGAGGAAAATCTGAATCTGGGATCTGTGCACAAAGGCTCCTGCAGCAACACTTCAGTCTACACTTGGCCAGGCGTGGCTTCTGACAAGCGACACAGACAGTATCTCCTAATGGAAGACACTGTGCAGGGAAAAGATGTGGGTGGCAAGTTGGGTTTTCCAGCCAATGCTAAATGCAGATACAAACTCTTCAGAGACGAGGAAGCTCCTGGCACTAGCTCCCTGTTCCATCTCTGCTAAGCCCCCTGTACTCACTGGCTGTCAGATTTCTAAACTGACAGAGGGAGAAAAAAAAAAATAATGGCAAATCTCAACATCCCCTTCCTTCTCCTTCTGGACGCTCCCAGGATGCTCTCTGGTAGCTCCTAACTCCAGGCAAGCTCAGAACTCCCTTGTAAGGATGAACAAACAGAAAAACATCACCAGACACATGAAAAGATGCAGGAGTTCAAAAGCAGAGGTTCACTTTGAGGAATCAGAGAAAGTGCCTGCCTTATGAAATCAAGTCTTTGCCAAGAAAAGGGAGACATTTTACAATAACTACAAATGCAGAAAAACACAAGATTTGATAACTGAATCCAAGAACACTTTTGTTGTTGTATCCTACAAAATAAATTGCTGACACATCTAATCAAGATAAAAACACAAATACTCAAAATTAGGAAACAGAAAAGGGATATAATAGTGAATGAGGAAATTATACAGCATTATTAAAAAGCCATTATGAACAATTCTAGCTAATAAATTTTAACATCTTGATTGAGTAGTTGATTTTGGAAATGTCTGAATATTATCAAAATTGACACAAGAAATAGAAAAGCCAAGTAGACCAATCATCAGGGGAAAAAAAAGTTTAAGTTGTTAATTCTTCCCTGAAAGATACAAGAACAAATATTTCCATGTGAGCTTGATCAAACTTTCAAACAAAAAAAATAATTCTTTGTATGCACTATTTCAAAAAATAATGCAAATAAGGACAGTTTCCTGATTATGAATGTTATGAAGCTAAAATAGCAAGAATACCAAATCTGATAACACACACCTAGTGCCTATAAACCAGTCATATTTATAAATGCAAAAATTTTTACTAAATTTTAATGATGACACTTTGTGGTCTTTTAAAAATAATACACCATGTCAAAGTAATCTGTATACCAGGAATTCAAATAATAATTCAATATGAGGAGTTTACAAGTAAAAGAGGAAGACATATAATCATCTTAATAAATACTGTGAAAGCATTTGACAACATGTAATATAGATTCCTAATGAAATACAATAGCCTCAGTAAGTCAGTAACAATAGGACATTTGACTAGTAAAGGAGTTAAAGCAATGAGCAGTAGGGATTTCTGGAGTCCACCTGTATCTACTTCTCCACCTCATCTGTACGTGAAGGCAGATGACACCTTCAGATCCTCCTTGATATTAGTTGGGGCCATAAGACAAGTCCTGGCCAATGAGCTTGAAGAGAACTGATGTGTATCAATTTCATGCCAAAGCATTTAATTGCTAATGAAAGACCCTCCCATGCTTTCTTTCCTGACCTATCAATCAAGGATGACCTGTATTATAGATTCTGCAGCTGTAGGATGGGGAAGTCTCCATCAGCCTGAATCATTGAACCACAAATGGAGAACGGTTGCTCTGAGTAGTTACTTGGATTTTAAGAACTTTGTGTGTCTGTCTGATAAATAAACTTATGTTGTCCTTAGCCACTGACTATGAAGAGTACTTTATTACAATATAATGCTTACTGCAAATAGTAAATATGTTAAATAATAGAGATAAACCTAAGAGTTTTTTCACTAATGTCATGAATGTCTATATCATGACTATTATTTGGTATTGGTGGCTGATGTCAATGCAGTTAATACAACTCAATAAGAGGAAAAAGAGATTATTGTTACAATTATCACTGCAAGGAGAATGTATTCATGTATCACTTGTGTAATTAAAATTTAACCAAGGAATAATGGGAACACTGGGAATCTTAAATATATATATATATATATATATATATATATATATATATATATATATATATATATATATTTGTGCAGTGTCACAGATTAGCCCAAAACAAACTTTTTAATTTTGTTCTGAATTTTGTGGGTCAGGATTTCAGGAAGTTTTTTGCATAGGGTCTCTAAGGTGGTTACAATCAGATATTAATTAGGTCTGAAGTAATCTTTAAAAAAAATTTTTTTAAAGTTATTCTTTTTAGATATACATAACAGTAGAATATATTTTGACATATTATACATACATGGAGTATAATAAGCCTTGTCTGGGTTGGATGTCCAAGGTGACTCACAACCATTTTTAGATTCTATTGATCACAAGGGATTCACAGAGATCAACTGTGATTCAAAGGGAGAGGGCCCAGGCTCATCCTTTTTATAAAAATAGTATAAAAAGTTTGCTCACATGTTATTAAACTATTGTAAATGAAGTTACAAAATGATTATAATCAATGACGTGTGCCTATAACTCCAGACCTATTTAAATTGATAAGAAAATTTTTAAAAGGCACATATTATAAAATAAATATGCAAAATAACTGGCTTCTCTTAGCATACTTGTAGAATGAACTAATGAATTCATTAATTCATTCTTTAAATAGCATCAATTATATGTTAGAAAATATAATAGTAAAGATGATTTTCACAATAGCAGTATAATATATATACAAAGCCTAGGTTTAAACTTGAGAAATGCACAGGACCTGAATAAATAAATCTATGGAACTCTATCTCAGAACCTCAAAGAAGACAGGAATAAATGAAGAGATGCAACAGAGGATAAAAATCACTATAGTTAAAATTCCAATTCTATCCAAAATTAAAAGAATATGTTTAATGCAGCTTCAGTCAAAATCCATATTTATCCTGTAATAGGTAACTTGAAAATATCATTTTAAAGCTTATCTGAAAAAATAAACACACATTATAACCCAAGAGTTTTTAAAGGAGCTATAAAATCAAAACTATGTAATACCAATGCAGGAACACATTCTGGTCAATTCCCTGGGATTTCTTGTCTCATCAGATATTAGCAGGACATGTTTCACATATATTAAGATACAATTTGAATAAAACTGGTTTGATATTATCAAGTTTTCCAGTGATCAAACACAAGGGAAAACTCTTATAAATCACCAAAGCAGAATTTTTGTTGGCTTTGGTTCAGTTCAATTCAGTGCATTTTATCCTATCCAACACATGTGTGTGTGTATGCATATATGTGTGTATATATATATATACATATATATATATATATGTGTGTGTGTGTGTGTGTGTGTGTGTGTGTGTGTGTGTGTATGTTTAAGATTCCCAGTGTTCCCATTATTCCTTGGTTAAATTTTAATTACACAAGTGATACATGAATACATTCTCCTTGTAAAATAATCAGAACACTACTGATAAACCTAGGCCTCTCTTTGGTCTCCTCTCCCAGGCTCCAGTGCCTATGCCTTATAGAAATAGAAAATCTTTGGTCTATCTTACCACCCTTGATCCTCTTACTTTCCAAATCACCTTGAGGACCAACAGGCCCCAGAGCACTACTCTAAGGCATTAAAATCAAGGTCAACAAATGGCCTTACCTGGTCAAGAATATCCAACTTGAAAATGAAAATAAGCAGAGACGACCAACTTTAATATAATCTCCATTGTTGGTCCCTGGACTGGAAAGATGGCTAAGTCCTCCCTCAGGGTTTATGCCAGATTCCACAAGTCAGATCCAGCAGGCTTTGTGCAAAATAAGAAGCTGGGTGAGGAATTTTCCTCCGAGGGGAGTCCATCTGTCTCTTTAAGAGTAGCCTTGGAAAGCAATCAGCCATCACTAATGGCTCCAAGGAGGGCCCCCAGGGATGCCCAGACAGCTCTGGCATCCAGCTCCCCAGAGATAACTAAAGCTGCCCCAGGGTCGTGGAATAAGCACAAGCTAAAAGATCCTCAGAGAGGCACCATATGTCCAAACAGACTGTGGGTACCTTCAGAGGGGAAATGCACTAAGACAACTCATGTCCTGCTTGTCAGAAGCAGAAAGACAAAGTGTCCTGGTCACCCGAGCCAAAGAGAGCCTCATGCGACACACTCTTTTTTTTTTAATTTTTTTTTTATTGTTGGTTGTTCAAAACATTACATAGTTCTTGACATATCATATTTCACACTTTGATTCAAGTGGGTTATAAGCTCCCATTTTTACCCCGTATACAGATTGCAGAATCACATCAGTTACACTTCCACTGATTTACATATTGCCATACTAGTGTCTGTTGCGACACACTCTTAACAGAGGGAAAAATGTTAGCAATTTTCCTTATCTATAGCACTGGAGAAACAAGAGCCCTGAAACCAGGAATACGTTAAGAGGTATGTTCTAAACACCTTGAAAAAAAATTAATATTCATACCTACATGCTAAAGCCATTGAGTCAGGGTTTATTACTAAACCATCCCAGTCAGACAATTCCAGGAGAACCACCTTGTCTGAAGAAGCAGACTGGTTACCTGTAAGTCGCAGCTCCCTGGGAAGTAGTCACTCTGACCCTCACAAGCCCTGCTCAACAAGCCCAAGTCGTGTATGGCTTTCCAGTTCTGAAGGCAGGAAAATGGGTCTGTAGTTTTTCTACACTGAGTGAAGATTACTGGAGAATCCACCAAAGAAAAATTCCCAGAGACAATGATGTTGGCCACAAGCAAGAGGAGCTGCGACTCAGGCCTGCTGTCTGGGAAAGAAAGGGAGGGGTCAGTCTGGGACACAGCAAGAGATCAGACCAGTTGCAGGATAAGGGCTGAGACATTTGTTTGAAGGAAATAGCCACAGGAGGGGGATGAGATGTGCGTGGTGTTGCACCTTCTGTCAGTATGCACTCAGTTCTGGAAGCCAATGAAATCACGTGTGGAGACATCCCCCAGAATGGCATTATCCACTCTTAGACAGATGGACCTAGAGTAAGAATCACAGTCCTGATACTTCCTGATACCCAAGAGCTTTCCCAGAAGGACTGGGAGTCCCCACTCAGCAGGGGAGGAAGCTGCTCATCTTTTCAGATTTCAGTCTTCTCAGCCGTTGCTCAAAGAGGCCTAACAAAGCCAGTAATCTCCCAGCTGACTCCATTCAAAAAGCCACAGAGATGTCCCCTTTTGCAGGGCTTCTTTTTAATATGTCCCATAAATGGAAGGGAGCCGAGGGCCCTCCAGAGGCCTGACCAAGTGGGAGATGAGCAACTCAAGAAGAGGAGCCCTGGGGCTAGATCATGTACCTTCGATGCTTGTAGGTACCTGATTACCTGTAGGAATGCCAGCATCATTCACCTCTTCACCACCTCTGGGCCTGGACACCTTCCTGAACAGGACTGTTATGGTTTACATATGAGGTGTCCCACAAAAGCTCAAGCATGAGACAATGCAAGAGGATTCAGAGGTGAAATGATTGGGCTATGAGAGCCTTAACCTGATCAGTGTGTTAATCCCCTGAAAAGGATTAACTGGGTGGTAACTGTAGGCATGTGGGTGTGGCTGGATGAAGTGGGTTCCTGGGGACATGCCTTTGGGATATATTTTGTCCTTGTTGAGCAGAGTTCTCTCTCTGATTCTTGGTGGCCCTGTCCTGACCTGCTTTCCTCTGCCACATTATTCCGCCACGATGTTCTGCTTCACCTCGATCCCTTAGGAACGGTCTCAACTATGTGTGTGGACTCAGATTTTAGGAAACTGCAAGCCCCCAAATAAACGTTTCCTCTTTAAAAGTGTTCTTGCCAGTTATTTTGGTCACAATAATTAAAAAGCTTACTAAAATGAAGACTTCTGCTAACCATCCCCTGGGTTGGGGTGTCTTGGTCTCAGAAGGCAACGTGACATGTGCCATAGACTGTGTACGGAAACATGAAGCACCTTGTGTCAGGCCTGGAGGAAGTGTCAGTGCAAACACTCTTCCAGCCACTCGAGTGTGTACTTCCAGAGGAAGAATCATAGCCCTGGGGAAGCCAAAGAGTGTACCCTACCATCATCGCAGGGTGATACTTCTCAAGGAACTAGTGATTCCTCCAAGGGAACCTAAGAGGATGGCTGAGGAGGCAGCTAGGTGGCAGGCATGCCAGCCTCTGGATCTTCCAGATGTGGGTGGGGCGTTATTACTTCCAGGGTCCCTGCTAATCTTACTGATTGTCAGAAAGTCAAAGCAAAATTAATTAAACACATAAAAATAAGTGATAAAAATGTTGAATTAAAACTAAAGCAACAGAGGGAAGATGGCCGCTGCGTACGGGGGTTGCTGAAGTGCTGAGCCTGGTGCTCAGAGCAGCGGCTTTAATCGAGACTTCGTGCAGCTTGTTAGAGCTCCTTTCACCATTAATCTGTAGTGGACCACCCGGCCAAGCAGCAGAATAAACAAAGAGATTGAAAAAGAGACGCTTGGCTCCCGGACGCTTTCCTGCTCAGAGCCGCAGGCGCTTTGCGCCCATCTGCTTCCTCTCTCACTTCGCTCCCGGCAGAGAAGCTGAATGGGTAATCAGCAGTGGATTGTAAGTACCTGAGGCAAAGAAAGCTCAGTACACCCCGCCCTTTTTTTTTTTTTTTTGAATATTGTCTATACAGGGAGAGTTAGTGGATTGGAATTGTTGGCGGGGCTGTGGTTTCAGGGCCGAAAATCCACTCCGCGGGAGCCGCCATTTGCTTTCGGCATGCTGTCTTGATGGCCCTGTCTACACGGTCCAGCTGCCGCATCTAGAGACTCGAACTGGGCTGCGTGCCGAGCCCTGTCCTCCGAAGGCTGGACCACGGCCTCAAGTGCCTCGGTCGCCTGTTCCCTGCTGCACCTTGGGGCAGAGCCTGCTCTGGGGTCGTTCGGCATCCCCCTGCGAGGGGACCCGTGCTCCAGAGGAGGGGGTGGAGAGCCGTGGCGGCAGCCGCTTGGGCCCCGGGAGCTAGGCACCGGGCCGAGGAGCAGCGGAGGCCGCGGCAGCGCTGCTAAGGTCGCGGACAAGCGCGGCGCCCAAGAGCGCGGCCCAGAGGTGGAGGCGACGGCAGCAGGGTTTCAGTTCTAGAAAACTGGACTGGAAACAGAAGCAGCAGTTTGTATAACCCCAAGATCTTGCTTATGCCAGGAAACTGTAAGGGTAACATGAATATCACTGAGGAGGTCTAACATGGCGGCAGGCGTGGAGAGATCAAGTCTCTGACCTCTTCAACTGCGCGGGCATAGGGAGCTGTAAATTATCTAAAGCCTATTTGCTCAGGATCACTAGGCAATGCTGAGCTGACATGGAGCTAGGGCGTACACTTTGGGCCCCTCAGAAAACACACACTGAACACGTATCTGCTGCGTTTAAGCCCCAGATCGCCTGCTTCTCGTGACTCAGCACTAACGACCCAACTGAAATAACTAGTCGGCCCACCTGATCTCACAGAGGTAAAAGCCAACTGAGCACCATAGCCAGACCCAGGGAATCAGGAGTGACGTGGGACTAGCGACGCAGAACCCCCGGCTATCGCTCCCACCAGGGCTGACAACACCGGTCCCTTGCACCAGCTACCAGGGGAGTTGCAACCTGAGGGCAAACAAATTCGCTGGGGGTCCTCAGCCACAAGCCCTACAAACTTAGGGTCCGAGGGAGGCAAACAGAAAGGGTGTGCCCAGGCATCCATTAAAACATGGCTCCCAGGAGCAGCAGACCCGGCGTGTAGCCAGTAATGTGGTAAGCGTCACAGGTGAGTGGGGCCTGGATTGAGGAACCACAAGAGAAGGACCTAGGCACTCAGGACTGGAGACCTGCACAGTCTGGGAAGAAGAGCTGAGGCACAGTGATTGGTTCCCACCTATCAAGAGGAGAAGCCTGGCCCAGTGGGCATAGCTCCACCTACTGGAAGAGAAGTTAATCAAGCTCTCTGACTGCATTTATTATTATTATTATTTTTTTAATGATTATTATTAGTATTTTTTTTAATTTTTTTTATTCTCACTTTTTGTAGTTGATGTTGTTCTTGTTCTTTAACTTTCTTATTAATGGTTTCAATTTTTTTAATTCTTTTTATTCTATTATTATTACTATTATTTTTTAAACTTCAATTTCCATTTTTTTATTATCATTATAATTTTTTTGTTTGTTTTAAATTTTTATTTTTTCGTTTTTTCTTTCTTTCTTTTCACTTTTTTTCTTTTGTTTTTTCATTTCTTTTCAATTTTCTTATTCCCCCTCTCTTGAATTCCACCTGCCTACACTCACTCCCTTTAGTCACTTCTTCCCTTCCCTTCTAATACCTCTCCTCCCAAGCATCAAATAAATTTATAAGAGTAAACAGTAACTCAGCAGTCAAACAGAACAAGAAGTATCATGAGCATAAAAAAGCAAGGAAGAAAAGGAGTACAAACAATGAAAGACAGCCTAAATATTCAGGAGGACCTGGAGTCATCAGAAAAATGGCCATATAAAGAACTCAAGGAACACCTTAGACAGATGGAAAGGAACCTTAAAGATCACATTGAAAATGAATTACATAAACAGGTAAAAGAAGAAGTTAAGCATCTTTATCAGGAGATAGAGATTATAAAAAAAATCAAACAATAATTCTAGAAATGAAGGAAACGATAAACCAAATTAAAAACTCAATTGAGAGTATCACTAACAGAGTGGAGCAAGTAGAAGCCAGAACGTCAGATAATGAAGACAAAATATATCATCTTGAAAAGAGTCTAGCCAACTCAGATAGACTGGTAAAAAATCACGAGAAAATCATCCAAGAGATTTGGGATAACTTAAAAAAACCAAACTTGCAAGTCATCGGGATAGAGGAAGGCACAGAGATTCATGCCAAGGGAATGAGTAACTTGCTGAAGGAAATAATTACAGAAAACTTTCCAGAAATAAAAAAGGAAACAGATATACAAATTGTAGATGCATACAGGTCACCGAGCACACAAAATCACAGTAGACCAACGCCAAGACACATTGTTATGAAGCTATCCAATATACAGAACAAAGAGAAAATATTAAAAGCTACAAGAGAAAAGAGGCAGATTACATTTAGGGGTAAACCAATAAGGTTTACAACGGATTTCTCATCACAGACGCTGAAAGCGAGAAGATCCTGGAACAACGTATTTCAAACACTGAAAGACAATGGATGCCAACCAAGAATTCTGTATCCAGCAAAATTAAGCTTCAGATACGACAACGAAATAAAAATATTTCATGATAAACAAAAGCTAAAAGAATTTGTAGCCAGAAAACCAGCATTGCAAAGTGTCTTGAGCAAAACTCTACACGAAGAAGAAATGGAAAACAATAACCAAAACCATTAGCGGGAAGTGCCTCGGTAAAGACAGAGGACGGGGGGAAAGCTAATCATGGAGAAACAAACTAAATTAGGAAAAAAAAAAAAGAGATAAATAATCAAACATGGCAGGAAGTACAAACCATATATCAATAGTAACTCTAAACGTTAATGGCTTAAACTCTCCAATAAAGCGACATAGGCTGGTAACATGGATTAAAAAAACAAATCCAACAATATGCTGCCTCCAGGAGACACATCTGATTGGAAAAGACATACACAGGCTCAAGGTAAAAGGTTGGGAAAAAATATACCACGCACACGGTCCTCGTAAGCAAGCAGGGGTGGCCATTCTCATATCGAATAAAATCGACTTCAAGACTAAGTTAATCCAAAGGGATAAGGAAGGACATTATATACTGTTAAAAGGAACCATTCACCAACAAGACATAACAATTATCAATATTTATGCACCAAATAATGGCAATGCAACGTTCATAAAACAAACTCTCCTCAAGTTCAAGAATCAAATAGACCACAACATAATAATCATGGGTGACTTCAACACACCTCTCTCACCATTGGACAGATCCTCCAAACAAAAGTTGAATAAAGAAACTATTGACCTCAATATCACAATCAATAACCTAGACTTAACTGACATATATAGAATATATCAACCATCATCAAGTGGATATACTTTTTTCTCAGCAGCACATGGAACCTTCTCAAAAATAGATCATATATTATGCCATAGGGCAACCCTCAGTAAATATAAAGGGGTTGAGATAATACCATGCACTTTATCATATCATAATGGAATGAAACTGGAAATCAATGATAAAAGAAGGAAGGAAAAATCCTACATCACATGGACAATGAACAATACGTTACTGAATGATCAATGGGTTACAGAAGACATAAAGGAGGAAATCAAAAAATTCTTAGAGATAAATGAAAATACAGACATAACATATTGGAATCTATGGGACACAATGAAAGCAGTTTTAAGAGGGAAATTCATCGCCTGGTCGTCATTCCTCAAAAAAAGGAAAAACCAACAAATAAATGAGCTCACACTTCATCTCAAAACCCTAGAAAAGGAAGAGCAAAACAATAGCAAATGTAGCAGAAGGCAAGAATTAATTAAAATCAGAGCAGAAATCAATGAAATTGAAACAAAAGAAACTATTGAAAAAATTAACAAAACAAAAAGTTGGTTCTTTGAAAAAATAAATAAGATCGACAGACCCCTAGCCACACTAACGAAGAGAAGAAGAGAGAGAACTCAAATTACTAACATATGGGATGAAAAAGGCAATATTACAACAGACGCTTCAGAAATACAGAAAACAATTAGAAATTATTTTGAAAACCTATATTCCAATAAAATAGAAGATAGTGAAGACATCGATAAATTTCTTAAGTCATATGATTTGCCCAGACTGAGTCAGGAGGAAACTCACAACTGAAACAGACCAATATCAATAGATGAAATAGAAGAAGCAATCAAAAGACTTCCAACGAAGAAAAGCCCAGGACCTGATGGGTATACAGCGGAGTTCTACAAAACCTTTAAAGAAGAATTAATACCAATACTTTTCAAGTTATTTCAGGAAATAGAAAAAGAGGGAGCTCTTCCAAATTCATTCTATGAGGCCAACATCACCCTGATTCCGAAACCAGACAAAGACACCTCAAAGAAAGAAAACTACAGACCAATATCTCTAATGAACCTAGATGCAAAAATCCTCAATAAAATTCTGGCGAATCGGATACAAAGGCACATCAAAAAAATTGTGCACCATGATCAAGTAGGATTCATCCCTGGGATGCAAGGATGGTTCAATATACAGAAATCAATAAATGTTATTCACCACATCAATAGACTTAAAGATAAGAACCATATGATCATCTCGATAGACGCAGAAAAAGCATTTGACAAAGTACAGCATCCCTTTATATTCAAAACATTAGAAAAACTAGGGATAACAGGAACTTACCTCGACATTGTAAAAGCTATCTATGCTAAGCCTCAGGCTAGCATCATTCTGAATGGAGAAAAATCGAAGGCATTCCCTCTAAAATCTGGAACAAGACAGGGATGCCCCCTATCACCACTTCTATTCAATATAGCTCTCGAAACACTGGCCAGAGCAATTAGACAGACGAAAGAAATTAAAGGCATAAAAATAGGAAAAGAAGAACTTAAATTATCACTATTTGCAGATGACATGATTCTATACCTAGAAGACCCAAAAGGGTCTATAAAAAAACTACTAGAACTAATAAATGAATTCAGCAAACTGGCAGGATATAAAATCAACACACATAAATCAAAGGCATTTCTGTATATCAGCGACAAAACTTCTGAAACAGAAATGAGGAAAAACACTCCATTCACAATATCCTCAAAAAAAATAAAATACTTAGGAATCAACCTAACAAAAGAGGTGAAAGACCTATACAATGAAAACTACAGAACCCTAAAGAAAGAAATAGAAGAAGATCTTAGAAGATGGAAAAATATACCTTGTTCATGGATAGGCAGAACTAACATCATCAAAATGGCGATATTACCAAAAGTTCTCTATAGGTTTAATGCAATGCCAATCAAAATCCCAATGGCATTTCTTGTAGAAATAGATAAAGCAATCGTGGAATTCATATGGAAAAATAAAAGACCCAGAATAGCAAAAACAATTCTAAGCAGGAAGTGTGAATCAGGTGGTATAGCGATACCAGATTTCAAACTATATTACAGAGCAATAGTAATAAAAACAGCATGGTACTGGTACCAGAACAGGCAGGTGGACCAATGGTACAGAATAGAGGACACAGAGACTAATCCACAAAGCTACAACTATCTTATATTTGATAAAGGAGCTAAAAACATGCAATGGAGAAAGGATAGCATCTTCAACAAATGGTGTTGGGAAAACTGGAAATCCATATGCAACAAAATGAAACTGAATCCCCTCCTCTTGCCATGCACAAAAGTCAACTCAAAGTGGATAAAGGAGCTAGATATCAAATCAGAGACTCTCCATCTGATAGAAGAAAAAGTTGGCTCCGATCTACAGATTGTGGGGACGGGCTCAAAATTCCTTAATAGGACACCCATAGCACAAGAGTTAATAACAAGAATCAACACATGGGACTTTCTTAAACTGAAAAGTTTTTTCTCAGCAAGAGAAACAATAAGAGAGGTAAATAGGGAGCCTACATCCTGGGAACAAATTTTTACTCCTCACACTTCAGATAGAGCCCTAATATCCAGAGTATACAAAGAACTCAAAAAATTAGACAATAAGAAAACAAACAACCCAATCAACAAATGGGCCAAGGACATGAACAAACACTTCACAGAGGAGGACATACAATCAATCAACAAGTACATGAAAAAATGCTCACCATCTCTAGCAGTCAAGGAAATGCAAATCAAAACCACCCTAAGATACCACCTCACCCCAGTAAGATTGGCAGCCATGATGAAGTCAAACAACAACGAGTGCTGGTGAGGATGTGGGGAAAAGGGTACTCTTGTACACTGCTGGTGGGACTGCAAACGGGTGCGGCCAATTTGTAAAGCAGTATGGAGATTCCTGGGAAAGCTGGGGATGGAACCACCATTTGACCCAGCTATTGCCCTTCTAGAACTATTTTCTGAAGACCTTAAAAGAGCACACTACAGGGATACTGCCACATCGATGTTCATAGCAGCACAATTCACAATTGCTAGACTGTGGAATCAACCCAGATGCCCTTCAATAGATGAATGGATAAAAAAAAATGTGGCATTTATACCCCATGGAGTATTACACAGCACTAAAAATTGACAAAATCACGGAATTTGCAGGGAAATGGATGGCACTAGAGCAGATTATGCTTAGTGAAGCTAGCCAATCCCTAAAAAACAAATACCAAATGTCTTCTTTGATATAATGAGAGCAACTAAGAACAGAACAGGGAGGAAGAGCAGGAAGAAAAGATTAACATTAAACAGAGACATGAGGCGGGAGGGAAAGGGAGAAAAAAAGGGAAATCACATGGAAATGGAGGGAGACCCTCATTGTTATACAAAATTACATATAAGAGGTTATGAGGGGAATGGGATAACAAACATGGAGGGAAATGAATTACAGTAGATGGGGTAGAGAGAGAAGATGGGAGGGGAGGGGAGGGGGGATAGTAGAGGATAGGAAAGGTAGCAGAATACAACAGTCACTAATATGGCAGTATGTAAAAATGTGATGTGTAACCGATGTGATTCTGCAATCTGTATTTGGGGTAAAAATGGGAGTTCATAACCCACTTGATTCTAATGTATGAAATATGATATGTCAAGAGCTTCGTAATGTTGTGAACATCCAATAAAAAAATAAAATAAATAAATAAATAAAACTAAAGCAACAAATAATAACCAAGTGTAAAATATAAGACTCCAGTAAGAGAATTAAACTATGGACACATAAAAAAGGAGGTATCTTTTAAAATCACACTTATTTTATATTTAGCAAACACTACATACACTGCCAGAGCTAGTGGGGTTCCACAACTGATCCATGCACTCCCTGGCTTTTCCCAGGATCCTTCTAATTATATTGGGGCCATGTGACAAACTCTGGCCAAATGATCTAAAAGGAGATAACATACATCAGCTTCAGGCTTTTAAGAGACTCCAGAGGATGGTGGGAAGCTAGAGCACTTGCTTAGCAGTATAAGGCCCTAAATTCAATCCCCAGCACACGCACACGCACACACACACACACACACACACACACACACAAAGAAGGAGAGGAGAAAGGAATGGTGAAGAGGAAGAGGAGGAGGAGAAAGAAAGAAGAGAGAGAGAGAGATACTCTGGACATGTTAAGAGGCTTCAAAAGCTGAAGGGAAGATGGCCCACTGAGTCTCTTATGAAGAAGGATCCTAGAGAATTACACTTTTGGAGTTAAGCCACTGAGACGTGGGGATTTACTTGGGATTATAGTGTAACTTGAGTGACACAGGTGCATATTATTCATTCATTTAATCCTTCTTACAACCCTACAATATAGGCTCTATTGGTATACCATTTAAAATCTGGAGAAACCAGCATAGAGAAGAAACCTGCAAGTCACACCACTGGTAAGTGGCAGAGCTGGCATTCAAATTCCGTCAGTATATGTTCTTACCACTATGGCAACCTGGCCCTCACAAGGAAATACAAGGAACTTCACAGACATGCACCTTCACATACAGAAGAATTGGAAATCAGGGCAAGGTATTGGGGTAAGAAGGTGGCAGTCATAAAGAAGCAAGACCAGTATGAATTAATCCCTTCCTCCCACTCCCACAGCATATGGCTACCAATCCCATGGGATAAACTAAAGAGGGCTCTGGTCCATGGAAGTCAGTTCTAACCTCCATCTTTTCAAATAGTTCTTCTCTTTTAAATTTCCACACTGATCTAGTAGAGAAACCCTCACATCTAAGAATTTAGATACCTGAATTTTATTTCTGGGTTTACCAAAAGCAAGTGGTTTTCCAGGCACGGTGGCACACGCTTGTAATCCCAGAAGCTCGGGAGGTTGAGACAGGAGGATCACGAGTTCAAAGCCAGCCTCAACAAAAGTGAGCAATTCACTGAGATCCTGTCTCTAAATAAAATATGAAATAGGGCTGGGGATGTGGCTCAGTGGTTGAGTGCCCCTGAGTTCAATCCCTGGTACCCAAAAATAAAGCAAAGGAAAGGAAATAAAGCAAGTGGTTTGACTTGGAAACTTCCCAATCTCTTCAGGTCTCAACTTCTTCTTCTAAAATTTGTAGATAATAATTTCCTTCTCATCTGGTAGTAAGTAGAAAGTATCAGACCCAATAATGAATGTGAAGATGCTTTGGGAAATCCTAGAATGTTTTGCAAATGTAAATTATTACTTTTATTAGACTAGCAGAATTAAAGAGCCCTGCAAGATCATACACCATCACCCACTTTATGTAGGGAAAAACCAAGATCTCAAGGAACTGCTCAAGAATACAAAGGATTACTGGAGTTCGGGATTTTACCTTATGATTTGATGATAACAAAATGTGAGTGAAGGAGCCAGGGACCGGGCTCCCCAGGCCTTTAGCTATGTGGCATCAATTTTCCCAGAGTTGTGATTTGAAAGTTTGCAGTTCCTTCTTCTGTGTACCCCACCTTGCACCTCCCTGGCCAGAGCAACAGAGAGAGCAGGCAGGAGACTGAAGGGGCTGAGACACTTTGAACCAGAGACACCTAAGTCCTGACCCGGCTACTGTCTCTGGGTCTCTTTTTTCTCATCTTCCTATTGCTGCTGGATCTATTGTATCTGATCATATCAAATTGCTATTTTTATGGATCAAAATGGCCAGATAGCATAATCTTATATGGTTCAACTTAATCAAACATGGTGCTGCATGTCAGATATTTCCACTTCTTCTCCCTTCCCTTGGACCTAGATCCTTGAATCACTTCCATACATCTCCTCCACATCTTCCCTTAGGGTAAGATTTTTCTAGGCTCCTCAGACCTCATGCAAAGCAACTATCGATGGCAGCCCTCCAAACACGCTTAGATACACTGATATCATCAGGATGCGGCCCTTGAGCACTTTCCTGACTTCCCTTCATCTTATTTCATCCACAGTCTGTGGGGAACAGAACCGGGGCATCCCTGCAAAGTAGAAAGAGCCTGCAAGTCAAGTACCCAGGTCTCTGCTGCTGCCTTGCTGTGTGTTGTGGTTTAGATGTGGTGTCCCCCAAAAGCTCACATGTGAGACAATGTAAGAAGGTTTGGAGAAGAAATAATCTTAACCAAATCAGTGAATCAATCCCTGATGGGAATAACTGAGTAGTAACTGGAGGCAGGTGGGCTGTGGCTGGAGGAAGTGGTTAATTGGGGACGTGGTTCTGGGGTATCTGTGCATTGGAGCCCCCTCCCTCTGCTTTCTGATAATGTTGTGAGCTGTTTCCCTTTGTCACACTCTTCCACCATGATGATGTCCTGCCTCACCTTGAGCCCCAAGGAATGAAGTCAACCTCTTAAGGACTGAGACCTCTGAAACCATGAGCCCTTAAATAAACCTTTCCTCTACAGGTGTTCTGACTGAGAGCTCTCAGTCCCAGCCGTGAAAGAGGATGGTCACTGTGTGACCTGGGCCAACATCACATTCCTCTCTGGTCCTCAGAGTCCTCATCCAGAACGAGGCTATTGGATGAGATCAGTTGCAACAGAATCTCTGGGCTTCTAGAAAGTTCAGATACCCATCAGATATTTTTAGTAGGTCTGCAAAGATGTCTGGATATGGGGATCTATTGACCTTTTCCCAGGTGATTCTAACATGAACCTGGATTGAAAAGCACTTGGCTAGATGAACCAAAGGCCCCTGATTCAAAAATTTACCAAATCTCTGAAGAACTGTGTGAATCCTTGTGCAATTCCATAGCCAAGGAAGACAAAGGGCCAGAGCTCCTCGAAATGAGTCCAAGGGCTCATTAGGCCTAGTTGGGGAGCAGGTCTACAGAGCCCCAGTTTCCACCCCCCGCCCTACTGCTAGAAGGCTGCCAGGGCTCTCAGGGCCCAGCTAGAGGGCCATTTAGTCTGGAGAATGAGTTCCTCTTGGAAGCCTCCTTCACTGATCTAGGGAACTGAGGCTCTTCATTTTAATTAGCAAATTCTTGCTGCTGGTTCATTGCCTTTGCAGATGATGTTGTCAGCTGAGATGGTGTGGGGGGGGAATGGGACATGGGAGCTGTTATCTGGTGTAATTTCTGGGCTGATGGGGGTCTTGGAGGACATGAGAGGGACTGAGCTTACAAGGAGCAAATCCTACACTTCAGAAAAAAAAAAAATAGCTTCTTGTCTTCAGGTCCGTGTCTCTGTGGAACTGCATGTCCTTGTGCCATGGGGAAGAAGGAGTGATGTTAGACCATCGGGACTCTGGGACCCCTGAGGAGAGATGTGTCACATTTTGAGCTAAGAAATGCTTTTTGTTCGGGGAGAGGGGAGCATACTTTTCACAAAATAGCTAGAGATGGAGATGAATACAAAGTAGTGAATGTCTAATGCATGTTTTATGAGTCCCAGCACTTTCAGAGCTAGGAAGAGTACTCCTTGGTCATTTCATTAGTCCCTGAGGCAGGAGTGAGAAGTGGCCTTCCTGAGGTGCTGTAGATCATGGGATGCCCCATCCCAGGTATTCAACGGGAGGGAACAGCCACGCATGTGACTCTGTCTCCAAAGATGTGGTTTGTTTTGATATCTAATGTGAATAGCACATTTTCTGGAGCCAATACTAGCATCTTTTTTCTGAGTTCTCCCAGTTGTTAGTCCCCCCCCCAAACTGAGAGAACTCTTGGTCCTGATGAGGACTATTATAAGGTAAGGACAATTCATAAAAACATCCTTAAGCAATTAGCCAGACCAGGGAGGGAAAAGGGAGGACTCTTTGCAGATGTCTTAGAATTCATCTTCTTAAATCCCACCTGGGGAATAGAAGATGGCACCGAGCTACCTGCCATAGTCCACAGTGGGACTCACGGACCCAACAGGATGTTGCCCCTCCTCCAGGCCCTACTGTCCAGCCACACTGAGCTAGGGTACCTCCTTCCTGTACCACACTGCAGTCTGGCCTCATGCGCGCCAGGCTCCTGGGTCAGAATGCTCTCTGCTTCCATTCCTTCTCCCTCCCCTCTTTTCTTTAGGGGCCCTGTCACTTGAACAAGTAGTTAAAGATAGAAGATATATCAAGACTCAGCACCCTTTTCCTGTATTTACTGAATACCTACATATGGTAAACAAAATTGTCACATATGGTGCAAGTGAGGCAGATATTCTATGAAATGGTTGCAAAATTGCATGTAAAATCATCCCAGGGATAAATGCTTGGATGGAGCGGTCCAGGAGAGCTAGGAAAGTGTATGAGGAGGATTCATCGGGTGGGGGAAGGTCTAGGAAAGCTTCCCAGAGGCAGAGATGATTGAGCTGGGATCTCAAAAATGGGAAGAATCCAAGATGGATGGAGAGAAGGCCCTTTGGAAGGTCCAAAGTGAACTTTTGTAGGAAGCCTTCTGTTCTTCCCTGTGCCAGGCATGAAACGGGGTGACCTTCTGTCTTGGTTTGCCTAAGATAGCCCCAGATATGCCCGTTGTCGAGTCTAGCATTTATCCCAGAGACGTCTCCATTTAGATGATAAATTGTATCATCACTTCCTCAGTGGTGCTCCTCTCACATTTTATCATTGTATTCATGCAACTGTCTGCACTCAGAGGCACACACCAGTACACACACACCTGTACACACACACACACACACACACACACACCCCTCATGTCCACACAGGGCTGTACGTCATTCTTTCAGCACTGGATTCCACATGTTTCACCCTCTGCTGGACCCTTGGAGATGGAGATGACCATGTTGATGCAGGGAGGGGTGTTTGGTGGACTTCTCTATAGAAGGTGTTTGGTGGACGTTTCTTGGAAGAAGTGAATAAACAATGCAGGAATAAGCCCTCTAAAGAGTCTCAGACCTCTCAAGTCCTCCATCCCATCTCTGCTGTCTCTCTTTCATGCTATTGTGATGCTCCAAAGCATGTGTGTGCCTATTTCAAGTGTGTCCAAGGGCCAAGAGAACTGAAATGCATTTTTTCTGAAGTCTGACTTGGCCTCAGAAGTTAACGCAAAAGCATCATCTCATCAGAGGCTATTTGAATAGAAATTATAGGTTTGTTCTCAGAGTGAGGACTTGAGAGCTCTTCATAAGATAATCACTTCTAAATATCTGAAGAGAAATAACCTTATTGGCTTCTAAAACCCATCCCAGGTCAACCTAACCTCAATTCCTCTCAATACAATTAGAACTGCAGGAAGAATGAGAGAAACAATGGATTCCAAGAACACCAGGACCCCAAAGGGACGATAAACATTGCCATCGGAGGACTGAGAGGGCCTCAGGGGAGGGCAGAATGTTCTGGAAGGCAGCCTAAAGTGTGTGGAATACAAACCCTCCGGTTTTGAGGAAGAATAATCAGCTACTTTCTCACAGGAGGGAGGGAAGTAAACACCCACCAGTTTCTCGAGTTTACCCCTCCACTTCTCTGCCTTTCCTGGTTCCACTGAGGATCAAGAAGAGGCTCAGTCCCGTGTGAGCTTTCAGCCCTTCACACAGTTCCTTCTTCTCTGAATGTCCTTCTTTCTGCACCTCTTTTTCTCCTATTTTTCTCATGTCTTCCCATTTCTCCCAGCCATGCCCCTCCCTGCCTCCCCATGGTCATCCCCATCTCCAAGGGCCCCGCAGAAACATAATGGTGGCATGGTCAGGGGAAGGCAGAGGGAGTAAGTTAGTGAGCTTGTCAGGGTGGGCTGCAGGAACCGTCCCCCCGGGGACACCGCTCAACTTGAAGTTTGTAAATGGTACCCCCAGATTCCAGGCATTTAAAGCCTTCTTGTTTGCTCTCAGAGAAAAAAAAATTTACTCTGCTGGCCTGCTTGCTTAAATTCTTGCCATTCTGTCCCCCCTTTCTCTCACCTCCCCCCACCTTAGATTCTGAAAATCTCAAAGACAAGACAGGAATCAAATCTTTCTAATATCTATGTTCCCAGCTCTTTACACAGTCAGCAAAAGTTTACATCATCAAAAGAACGCATGAATCTAAAACCAGAATGGAAACAGGTGATAAACTGGTATCTTGATCCAACCTGAAGGCAGACGCATCATAAAAATTGGGGAGGGGGGACTTTTCAAATGCTTGAGTGCCATTTGGAAATGCTTTTTTATTTGCTTTCACAGAAACATAAAAGAAGACCAGAAGGTGGTGATTTTGGAGTCTCACCTCTACCTCCACCTCACCTGCTTAGTGAAATACTTGGGAGAGGGAAACATCTTTAAAACCATTCTTTTTCTACAGAGTAGGACTCCAGGTGACCTCTGGAAGGAAAAACGGGGAAACAGACCTCACCTTGTCTTCCAGGTGACAGGTCTCTGCCAGTCTCTGACCATTCATGCCCAGTGGTCCACAGGATCTGTGGCCACTGCTTTGGAGGGCACTTATTCTGCCCTCCCTCTCACCTACCTCTGCTCAGGTGATTGAGCCTGGACACTGGTAAAGAGCTGAGTAGGTCTTTCCTGAGTGGGATGGAATTCCAAGGGGAGAAAGGGAGTGGGGGAAGCAGTGGGGAGAGATAGTGGAGGCAGAGAAGGAGATCTGGAGTGCTACTTTGCTATACCCTACACCTCTACCTGAGCATACCTATACCATAGAAAGATGGCAGATTCCAGACAGCACAATTTAAAGACAGCTAACCAGAAATAATCCTTGGGGGGTCCCTCCAGCTCTGACACTCTGTGAGTTTAACATGGAAACACATTTTGCTCAAATCATTGGCACAGTTAGACAGTAGCTTAGCAATTGCATTTTATGAAAATACTGTCTCTCTAAAGTACAAAATATCTACTTAGGAGCTCTGATTCATTCTTAATACTTATCATGAGCTGATTTTTAAAATCTCACAATGGCCCTCTCCCCAAAAAATATAACCAGTTTCTAAAAAAATAGGTCTATGCAACCGGTCTGCCTTCCCCTACCCATACTCACCCCAGTGAGTGAACAACACCACAATGAGAAGATATTCTAGATTCCTACAGCTGCCCTCCCCCCACACATACCACTTTGTTCAAGGTCATGGGCTCTATTGGGAATGGATCCATCATGATTGAGATTAATATTCTAGGTTATAAGAAATATCACTCAATATATACACCCATATTCAAGGGCTCTATATAGCCACAAGGCTCAGGACATTGTTCATTCGTAACCTAGTGACCTGTACACTAGTGATCTTCAACATGTTTCTTGACCTCAAGCCCCAGACTCACTCCTAATCCAGCCTAGACTTCTGCCTCAAAATGATCCCAAAATCTCATGAAAGATTGGCCACTCTTCCTCCCCAGCCACTTCATCAATTTATCTCCTTTACTATATAAAGTAAAGTAAGACAAAGATAATGGCTGGTTCAACTATGTTTCCTGGATGCCAGACAGGAGCTGGCTCCAAATACGTGCTAAATAAATGCTAATTGAATCCATGATGGAAAAATGAAATGAATGAATAAGCAAAAGGGTTCAAGTTGAAAATGGCTCGGTCTCGTCGTCTATTAATAGGTGGATTTTTCAAACACATAGAGCCAAGAAGATGGATCTGTCTCCAAGGTGTCCATCACGCATGTCCTTTCTCAGGAGCTCCTCGCTGTCCTCCCTGTGACATCGATATTCCTGTCACTGAAGTTACCTGTGCCACAGGCAGCTACTCCACAGCTAAATGACAGGCCATTGAAAGCTAATGAGGTGAGAAATGCTCCCATTGTCTGAGTCCACTGTGCCAGCACTGAACTTATCACACCTCTGGTGTTCCCGAGAGGGTTCCCGGAGGTCCCCCAATGAACAAGTGGTAGCCAGGATGAAAAACAGAGGCATCTTGGTTTGGAAAGAAGACCAGAGTTCTGCTCCCAGACTTCCTTCCGTCCACTTGAGTTTGTTGTCATTGTACCATCAGTAAATGGAGATGACCAATACTGCTCTTCTAGCTACCCTTCAGACTTATCCAAGAAATTTTCAAAAATACAGATTCATGGTCCTGGTTCCATGAACCATTGCATCTGGAAACAAGACCCAGAATCTGGGTTCTTAACATGCACCCAATTAAGGATTGTAGCCAATCTAATTATTCTCAGGGCCCAAGTGCTAATGCAGAGGTTAGACAACTGTAGTCTAAGAGGCACATCCAGCCCGCCACTTATTTTTGTAAAGAATGACTTACTGGCACATAGCCACATCTGTTGACCTGCTGTCTGTGGCTCCCTTCACAATGGCCCAGTTGACTCATGGCAACAGAGACCTATGACCTGCATATTTGCTGATGGCCCCTTATGAGAAAAGTTTGCCAGCTGTTGCTGTGATGGACAAAGAAGGTTGGTGAGGATCTGGGTTAAAGCCAAGGGCACAGGCTGTCTTTTCAGGAGGAGGAGCACATAGGATAAGAAGAAAGCCCAAGAGCCGTACCCCTAGGAGACCAGGCCTCACCCAACTTCAAGGTTGCTTGGGAATGTAGATGGTGCTGCCAGGCGACAGGGGAGCATCTGCAAGGCAAGGCCCTAAAGGTGAGGTGAGGCTGAGGCCCATCTGGAATCCAAGCTCCTGTTCTCCAAAACCCTAGTCCTGGTGAGGGGTGCAAAACATGGACACAGATGAGTTGAGCTTCTTGTTTTTAAGTGCCCCTGCACCTTCCCCTCTGTTGTCTTTAAAGAAGGAGAAGGAGAAGAAGAGGAGGAAGAGGAGAGGTGAGGGGTGTGCAGGCTAAAAAACAACTCCTCAAAACTCCAATTCTCCAAAAAAAAAATAAGCAGGTAGAGTAACTGAATTTGGGGCATAGCTGGGACCCACAGGTGTCTGAGAGGGAAAGAGGCCACCAAGGCAGCTCCAGCCATCTGCCTTGTCAGGGGCTCCACAGGGCCTGAGGCCTCTGTACTCTGGTGAAAGTGTATCATCTGCCCTGTGCTCAGGAGCAGAGTCCAGGCCAAGCACCAGGGATCTGGGCCGGGCTGGGCATGGGTGAGTACCAGGCCGCTCCAATTGTCAGACTTCCCTGATAAAGACTGCCCGTGCCAGGTCTGCTGTCTGTTTGTCCTTCTGTGTCCACCAGGGCATGCCACCCCAGATGTTCAGAGGCAAACTGTAGTCAGCTCCAGGAGGCTAGGAAGATTTGTATGACTTAAAAACTGACTCAAAACACACACACACACACACACACACACACACACACACACATCAATCAGTGTAATCTGTTCAGCTGGCAAATTAAACCAGGCCTCGGGGAAATTCCAGATCAAACAGATTCACCAGGAGCTAAACAATCTGGGAGCTTTGTCTGGAAACAGCTTCTGGTGCCTTGAAGTTGGGGGCATGTGGCTTCTCATAAACAGAAGCCACAGGGTCACTTGAACTTGAGAACAACTCTCTTCGATGTTGTCGCCACTCCCAGGGAAAACTGTGACTTAATTCAGATATGGGCATCAAAACAAATTTTAATTTTGTTTGTATACATACACCAGCGCCAGGCCCAGATGGAAATCCAGAAGACGATCTTGGCATTTAGGGAAACTTCATCTCTTGATTCCCTCTCCCCTGTCCCCAAAACCAGGAGTAGATTTACTACCAGTCTCCATGAGGACCTGATGGCCATCCTGAAGGCTGGATGTCCCTTGCCCTCCAATCTACCCTCCCTGGAGGACCTGGCTAGGTTTGGCAGGTCTGTGGTCACAGTTAATCCGCCAAGGAAGAATAGGGAAATGATGAGCCAGAGACTGGACCCTTCAAAGCAAGGCAGAAGTGAAGTTTCACAATCCATTCTCCTCTCTGCCTGCCCCCCCCCCCCATTTCCTGCAATGCCTCCTGGAGTCACCATCCAAATGAACGACTACACCCAATTCCTCATCTCAGAAACCCAAATAAGACAGCAGGAATGCATCCACTGCCCACTCCTGCTCCCTGCTGGACACCCCCATGGATCAGCTGACCCCCTCTGCTGGTTTTAGAGCTTGAGAAGAATCCAAGCTCAGCTCACTAGTGATCCTCTGCATAGAGTGAGTGAGGTGATCAGCAAAGACTCAGAATGCTGACCCCAGCTAGTGGCCGGTCTCTTAGGTGGTGCTGCGATAGGACCCAGCACCGTGTCAATCATCCCAAGGTTCTCCTGGGCAATGCATTCACAGCAGACACCCGAGCCATCTTTCTCCCATTTAGTTCTCCCTGGGTGGCACTGATGTGGGCTTTTCTCTGCTTAGATGAGCCAGTGCTTCTCAACAGGGAGTGCTATTTTCATAAATTTGTGTTTCTGGATCACCCACAGCTCCCAGCCCAGCTTTTAGCATGTAGAGGAATAGCCAGCATGCCCCTCTCAGAGACACGGCCACTCGGTCACAGGCGTAGCAGCCCCCACAGCACCTTCTCCGAGCAGAGCACCAGACCTCACTCCTCACTCTCCTCCGTGGCTCAGGACTGTGAGCATCTCCTGATCCACTGGGTGTGCTCCTCAAGGTTTCCCTGTGGAATTAAAGCTTTGCTTCCACTCACACCTGGAAACAGACATTCTCTCACAGGGAATACACTGGCCTCTGTGTGTCAGACAGTGTGGAAGGGTTAGGGATACAGAAAAGAGTTGCAGGAGGCCAAGGCCCTTGGGATTCCATGTCTGCTCCGGAGACAGCGAGGCTCAACACTCAGAGAGACAGATTGGTCGAGAGCAGAGACACAGAGTCAGACTCACTCAGTTCAAAGCACAGCTCTACCCCTTGGAAGTTTTGTGACCTTGGGCAAGTTACTTAACCTTTTTGGGTCTCAGTTTTTTAATCTGAAAATGTAAAGAGCTTGAAACAGTGCCTGACCAAGAGTCTCTGTACATGCTTTCGGAGAAGGTCAAGTGCCCAGGGCAAGCAGTAGGGTCCCAGGCAGCAGCTCTGCTTATAAGTAAAAAAATGGGAACTTCCAGAGATCAAGAAAGGAGAGATTTCCCCTCCTACTCCCAGAGCCACTGCTGAAGTTCCCCAATGACAAGGAATCATCACTGAGACCCACAAATCTTTAGTGAGAAAGAATATCCAGGTGGTGTATTGCCAGCACCCCTGGAGTTCTCAGAAATGTTTGGAGAGGGGCGCTGGGAAAAATAAGAATACCAGCTGGGCCTGCAGATGGGGACCCAGAACCACTCCACATGGGTAGAACTCATGATGCTGCCTGTCTGCAGGCTGGTGGAGGGACACTGAGGTAACTGAGTTTTGATGAGGACCTGGAGAGACCTGCTCTCTGCACAGTGCCCCCATCATCTGGGAAAGAAGGGTGAGGGTCCTCTCACAGCCAGCCTCCCTTTTCTGTCTTTCTGATGAGATCAACCACTTTGGGGTGTGCTTCCCAGGAACACACATCCCCTGAGGAAGAGAGAACGTTTTAGCTTTGTTCAGGGGCTGGTTCATTCAAACATTGTAGTAGCTTCAGGTTTCCTTTAAGGTGTTCGATTAAGAAACTTGCCTTCAGGAAGACGTTATCAAGGTGCTAACAGGAGATTTTTATGCTTTTAATTAGAAACAGATAATAGCGTTTTTCTTTTGATTTGACAGTCAAGAGAGACCCCTAAGGGGAGGCCAATCAACATGACAAGGGCCTTCTGGAAGGGTAGGGAACCATGATTGACTGAGGACCTCTGACATGCCAGCAGCGTCAAAATGCATTCTCACGTATGAACCCATGAATGGTTATCACTATTGTGTGTTTGATTCAAAAAAGTTAAGGATCTAAATCAAAGCCATAGTGCTTATTCCAGTTATATTTTGCTAAGTAACACACTACCAGCCCCCAAAGCTTAGTGACATTTTATTATGCTCCTGCACTCTGAGTCAGCAATTAGGACAGAAGTCTGTACTCCTCAGTGACTGAGGCAGGCTGGGGGTGGCTTAGTGGTAAGTGGCTGGTATTTTCTGGAAGACTGTTTACTTACCTTTACTCAGGGGTCTAGTGGTTGATCCTGGCTATCAATGGGGACCCCATCTGGCCCAATGGGCCATAACACCTACCTGAAGACTTTCCATGAGCCTTGAATCCCTCGCAAGGTGACAGACTAGTCTTCTCACATGGTGGCTCAGGGCACAAAATGTGAATGTCCCAGAAGAATCAGGAAGAGGCTGTATCACTTAGGAACCATACAGCGTCACTTCTGTCCACCCTATTAGCGAAACAGTCACTTTGAAACTGGGTTGCCAGGTCCAAAGAGAGGGGACACAGTCCTACCTTTTGGTGGGAGGACATCAGAGAATTTGGGGGCATGTCTGAAAGCACAAAGGCAGAGCCAGGTTCTGAGTCTACATCAGGGCTCCTTCCCAGACTTGGGAAGAATTGGCTTTACCATATGATAGGCATCATGAGTGATTTTTATAATGAACTCTACTGATTAGAAGTTCATCTGGGACTTTTCTTAACCTCCTTCACAGCTTACAAGCTACTTTTTATAGAGAAAAAGTAATTGGTTGCAATGGTTTGGAACTCTGAGCTTCACACCATGACACCTAATGTGTGAATCATACAGCTCGCCTCCTGTTGTGTTCCTATCCCATGCCACCGCAGGAGAATCCTGTAGTCCTCATCCCCACCTCTGTCTCTCCACCCTTCAGCTTTTCCAGAGCAGAACCTGAGCTACTAAAACCCTGCATCCAGAGACCAAATCTTGGAAGATGACATCGTGTATCAGGGAGAGTCCTGGATACAGAGTCAGCAGATAAAATGTTAAGTCCTATCTCCCTCAATACAAAAAGCTAATAGCCTTGGGCTTAAACGGCCACAAGGGTCCCGCATCACTCAGAAAAGATGACTAACAAATCTCCCAGGGGAGTCAACTAGCTGTGCTTAGTTGTAGTCCCAACTGTCAGGGGCATGTCTTTATCCAGAACTAAAGGGTGCGGCCATTCCTTTGGGCCAGACTCACATATACAAGCCTATAAGGAGTTGATGGGTTCTAATGCCAACACTTAAATTCACTACAAGAAATGTGAAGGCTAAATTACCCATTATCTATCCACAGAGAATCTGCAAAGGAGCCAATTTATCACCAGATAATTATCATGTGACTGTGCAAGTAGAGTTGTCTATGTGATCAGGGTGCGTGACAAGCTGGATAGAGAGGGACGGAGTGGTCTGTCTTTAAAGGAGGCCCTTGCCTCAGACGCATACCAGGTCTTTGACAGCCCAGGCAGCAATCCCCCAGGTTACATGCCTCAACCAATTCAGCTCTGGGAATCCCTATTTGATAGGATTGGGCTGAGCCTAGAAATCCCCTCCACACCTCGCCCTCAGTTAATAACAGTATCCCTTTAGACAAGGCAAAATCACCCAACAGGCCATACCAAGATCTTGTTCCACTTCTGGTCTGAACGACATTATATATTTAAGGCCAACAGTTGTGGGACTGTCTTGAATCCCAACAAGTTGCTTATCTACACTGAGCTTCTGTTTTTCTCATTGGAGAAACTAGGCAGGGCTGATGCAAAAATTAAGTCACATGGTACAATGCCTGGCACACATGTGACAATTCTATGTGATGCATGGACAGTACCAGATACCCCAGATCATCACAGCAAAGGCTGGGCCCTAGCTGCTATGGCTGCCCCAGAGATGAAGAACTGAATCAGAAAGATGCTGAGCCCTTGGGCACCCTTCTGTGGCTGCAGACAGAATCAGGAATCCCACTCATCCCCTTCTTCACCCAACACACACACACACACACACACACACACACACACACTTTCATGCGACAACCTTTTTAATGTGTACATGTAACCAGCAATGTTCTTCCTCAGCCTAACAAAACAAATTGATCAAGAGTCAATACGAGTCCTAATTACAGGCTCCACACCAGAAGATTGATGGCGGGAGACGAAGAAGGAAGAACAGGCCCTTGATGGGCGCCTGTAATGAGGTGTCACTGGTCCCCACTGTAAGTCGTTTATAAACATGGTCCCACGTCTGCAGCTGTCAGCATCTCCACCAGAACTTAATGAGCTGCTTCTTCCTGCCCCAGGGTTAATGTCAGAAGCTGATCTTGTTTTCTGCTGCGAGAAGGCACCGCCTGATGGTTGGTGAGTTTCATCTACAAATGGCCCCATTCACTTAGGAAATGCCTTTTCCCAAAATTCCTGACAGGGATACCAATGCCTGGAAAGTGCCACTGCTGACTTCTTCACCTGAAGCCTGATCTCTTTCTTGGAGGGATGCAGGAGAAGAGTATCAACCAGTCCTGAAGTTTGAGTCTGGAATAAAATGATTAAGAAGGGAGACTTGGCATCAACTGCCCAGGGCTGAATCCCGGCTGTTATTCACAACCTGTGGGACCTCTCCAAGCCTCAGTTTCCTCATCTGTCAGTTGGGAACAATAATAGTACTACAAAAGAAGACCTTTCCACGCAGAGAGACACTGGGTTCTGGGTTTTTCCACACTGGCTCAAACCAGCTGAAGCAGATAACAATTTGTGCACTTGGGCTGACCCCTGGACAGGCAACCGTGTCCAAATGTAACTGAAGATTCTTGTTTAATTAATATGCAGTGAGACTTAATGTCTAATCCAATGGATTGATTTTGTCCAATCCGGGATACCAACTGTGATTCTTCATTAGCATAATCACAATGAAACTTCCTTTCCTGACACATAAATTCCTTGACATTTTCCCTTCGGAAGCCACTGCATGCAGTTTCTCCCCAATGTGTTTCCCCTTGGCTGTTAAATAAATAAGCCCCATGCTCACTGTTCCAGTCATGGTGGCTGTAGTCTTTCCGTTAACAGCACTTCCTTATCAATAGCATCATCTGTCTGGTGCAGAATGACCCCCTTCCAAAGATGTTCTTGTCCCCAGAATCTGGGAATATGTTAGGTTCTATCCTAAAGGAGAAGTAAGGCTGTAGATGGAATTTAGCTCGCTGATCTGTTGGCCTTGACATAAACTTATCATGCTGGGTGATCCAGGTGGACCCAATGTAATCATAAGCATGAAGAAGAAGAAGGAGGAGGAGGAGGAGGAGGAGGAGGAAGAAGAGATGACTTTGTAGGTAGAAAGGGGCAAAGTGCTAAGAAATGCCAGCAGCCTCCAGAAACTGAGGAAAGGTGAGGAAAGGGATACTCCCTTACAAAGAAGGCAGCTTGGCCTGCTCCTGAGTGAGATCCACATCAGACTTCAGCCCTCCAGAACTGGCGTAGAATAAACTCATGTTGATGTAAGCCACTAAGTTCAGGGTGGTTTATCACGGCAGCATAACAGAGGAACTAATGCAAGCATTTCTTTTATTGGTTTCCTTTAAGGATTGAGGGAGTCTGTACATGGAAGGTGCTAAGACCCAGGCCCGGCAAATCATAAGCATTCAATTAATATTATTATGATTATAAATGTCATCCATGTCTTCATTATACAGCTTCCTGCTTTCTCCCTCCTTTTGACTGTTCTCAAAACTCAGCTCTTGGCCAATAGAATTGGAGAAAGGAGAAGAACTGACCTTTTCCTAGTGCTTCTTGAGAACAGGCATTGTGCCAGGCACTCTGCCCAGTGCTTGGCATGAGTACTCTCTCTCGAATGATGTGTGTCTGGAACCACCTTCTTTGGAAAACCAGAGCAAGCCTGGCCTGGAGGGTTGTGAAATCCCAGTAATCAACCCATCAGCCATTTGGGGCATCTTATGCAAGCACCAACAGTTACCAGCACCCAGCCTTGCCCCAGACACAGGCAGGAGGCACTGCTGTGCTTGGCATTTTTACAGCAGCCATCTGCCAAGGATGCAGAGCTACCCTGAGAGCCCAATCTTAGTAGACCTCTGCTTCATCCAAACTCCAAGCTTGGCTAATGCCTCCTCCTGGGAAGCAAACACCTCGGCTTGCCCTTATCTGCCTGGCTCCTTATCTCACTGTGACCTCCTCCAGGACCCAGGCAATGCCCAGTGCCTAGCTCTGGCATGTGTATCTCAGCAAATCCATTGCACGAAGGAGAGGTGAGATTACAAGTCAATTTTACTTACTTCTTTAAAAGTTAATATCTCTCTACAGCAAGGCTGAGATGAGCAGGTTGGATCTTTTCCAACTCTCGCTTTGTCTCACCCTCATCCCAGCCCTCTCCACTGCAGTCCAATATTGTCTCTCCAGCAACTGTTACTGGAGCTTAAAGCAAATCTCATTAGACTTCTTAATGATGGATAAATCAATTGTCCAGCATCACTGGAAGATGATATAATTGGCTGGTGTATTTGATAAGGATCAAGCTAGGTTATGCTGTGATAACAAATTAATCCTGAAATCTTAGTTGGCTTAACATGGCAAATGTTTATTTCTCACTCACATTTATGTCTACTCCACAGAGGCATCTGCTCCACACAGTCACTCAGGGAGCCAGGAAGATGGGGACTTCACTATGTTGTAGCTGCACCACCTGGAACACATGGCTTCTTGAGGTAGGGAAAGTAAAAGCACAGGAAATTCACCCTGTTCTTCTATACTTTGGCTCAGAGATAAGTGCAGTGTGTTTCTACACATTGCCCATTAGCTGGAAACGGTGGCACGTCTTATATAATCACAAGAGAAGTAGGAAATGGACTCCTCAACAAAGTAGAAACAAAATTATCTACTTGAGGAATATAATTAAAGTTCCTGCTTGACTGAAAATTACAGTTTCAAGCTATAATTCCCAAACTTTGTGATATAGAACCATTAGCTAGGGACTTTGTTTAAAAATGTTGATTCTTGGGAAAGCACTTGCCTAGCATGCAGGAGGTCTGGGGTCTAATCCCCAGCATTGGAAAAAAAAAGGAATTGCTTTTAAAATTGTGGATTCTTTATTCCTACCTCCACAAACTGATTTGGCAGGACTTGGGAAGGCCAAGACATTTATAATTTTTCTAGCACATTTTCTAGAATGCTGTTGCACACATACCCTGGGAAACAAGATCTGGTAGCTACAATCCAGTGAGAACAAACCATTTCCACCTAACAACTGAACCCCTGCCTCTGTCACCTATGGTCTGAGCCCTGTGTGTTCACGGAGGACATTTGCCTTCACGTGGATCTCTCTGAAAGAATATATTTAGTTGGGTTGGTCTTAAAGGAAGAGGTCACGCTGCCACTACAGAGTATCCTCAATAGGTAAATATAGCCTAAGGCATGAAACATTTATTATAGAGGCAACTACAACCATTTGGGGTTACCCATCTCCACTGCGGGGCCTGAGAGCAGGCCCCGCAGTGGAGATGGAGTGGAGGACTGTGGCCCTAGACAGAGCAAATTCTCCAACACAGCTTTTATGAGTTGGGAAAGAATCTAAAATCCAGTGGAGTTTGGCTGTAGGGCTGGGCTGTGAGTGAGATAATGACCCAGAGGAGCAGTAGCCCTATTTTGTGTAATGCAAGAAGAAACGTTGAACTTTGCAGCAGCTGCTAAAATGGAAGTAACTTCAGTGCCAAAGAGCAGCTCCGATGAGCACCTTGGGGACTGAAGTAAGCAGGATTCCAAGGATCTTGCAGATGATAGAAATGATTCTGAAATGTTTTTAAGAAGAGGAGAGAGCAAAGAGGACCAGGGCTGAGGAATGCCTGAGGGGAGAGAGAACGGGAAGAGAATCCTAGTAGGCTAAAGAGGTGTTTGTTAGTTGTTTTCCTGGATAGCATGAATTAAAACTATCTCTTTGGTCTAATCTCCAGGAAAATCTCTGGCAGAGTTGGGCTTTCTTTGCAGGAGGGCTGAGTCCCGTCAATAGTGTAAGTCAAATAGAAGTGAGCCACTGCTTCATACTGGGTCAGTCTGCAGCTTATAGGCTCTGGGCCTTCCAAATAGGTTTTTTTTTCCATAATTCTGTCCCTTCTTTTATTTTTTTTATTGGTTGTTCACAACATTACAAAGCTCTTGACATATCATATTTCATACATTAGAATCAAGTGGGTTATGAACTCCCATTTTTACCCCAAATACAGATTGCAGAATCACATCGGTTACACATCACATTTTTACATAATGCCATATTAGTGACTGTTGTATTCTGCTACCTTTCCTATCCTCTACTATCCCCCCTCCCCTCCCCTCCCATCTTCTCTCTCTACCCCATCTACTGTAATTCATTTCCCTCCATGTTTGTTATCCCATTCCCCTTATAACCTCTTATATGTAATTTTGTATAACAATGAGGGTCTCCCTCCATTTCCATGTGATTTCCCTTTTTTTCTCCCTTTCCCTCCCACCTCATGTCTCTGTTTAATGTTAATCTTTTCTTCCTGCTCTTCCTCCCTGTTCTGTTCTTAGTTGCTCTCATTATATCAAAGAAGACATTTGGTATTTGTTTTTTAGGGATTGGCTAGCTTCACTAAGCATAATCTGCTTTAGTGCCATCCATTTCCCTGCAAATTCCGTGATTTTGTCATTTTTTAGTGCTGCGTAATACTCCATGGGGTATAAATGCCACATTTTTTTTATCCATTCATCTATTGAAGGGCATCTGGGTTGATTCCACAGTCTAGCAATTGTGAATTGTGCTGCTATGAACATCGATGTGGCAGTATCCCTGTAGTGTGCTCTTTTAAGGTCTTCAGGAAATAGTCCTAGAAGGGCAATAGCTGGGTCAAATGGTGGTTCCATCCCCAGCTTTCCCAGGAATCTCCATATTGCTTTCCAAATTGGCCGCACCCGTTTGCAGTCCCACCAGCAGTGTACAAGAGTACCCTTTTCCCCACATCCTCGCCAGCACTCATTGTTGTTTGACTTCATCATGGCTGCCAATCTTACTGGGGTGAGGTGGTATCTTAGGGTGGTTTTGATTTGCATTTCCTTGACTGCTAGAGATGGTGAGCATTTTTTCATGTACTTGTTGATTGATTGTATGTCCTCCTCTGTGAAGTGTTTGTTCATGTCCTTGGCCCATTTGTTGATTGGGTTGTTTGTTTTCTTATTGTCTAATTTTTTGAGTTCTTTGTATACTCTGGATATTAGGGCTCTATCTGAAGTGTGAGGAGTAAAAATTTGTTCCCAGGATGTAGGCTCCAAATAGTTTTTGAAGAACTGCTGGACCCGGTTAAGCAGGGGAAGAGGCAATCCTACCTGGAGATGCCCCGAAGCAGCACTAGATGTAGCAGAACTGCAAATGACAGCCATCACCATCAAGAGACAGTACCTGGGAAGCTTGCTGTTCAATGCAGGTGCGATGACACCTGCAAGCTCCCTTGGGGGCGAGAATACTTATTAATAGGATTTAAAGGTAGCCCATTGGCAGGAAGGAGCAAGGAGTCAGGGTAACTTGGATTGAACCACTTACCTGACCAGGTAGCTATAAGAGGAAACATAGTAGTGATAGTGATAATAAATAACACTTTGGTCAACCTATACTATGTCTAGGTCTTTTTCTAAGCACTTTACATGTATTAATTGGTTGCCACAATAACCCATGATGTAAGTGTATGTATTACTCCTGTTTTTCAAAAAAAAAAAAAAAACTAAGCCCAGAAAGAGTGAGTTGTTCAAGGTTACACAGCCTGCAACAGCAGAGTGAAATTTGAATTTAGGCAGCATGCCTTCAAGGTCTATGTTCTAAACCACTGCCCCCTAATATATGTAAAAGTGCTCCACTAAATAAATTTTAAAGTGCTGAACAGTGCAATGTATCACTGGGCTCCTGGATGTCTAGACAAGATATTAAAACAGAAGAAAATAAAATCCAAATCAACAACTGAGGACTCTCTGGGAGGTAGAGAAAATGCAACTTAAAGATATTTCCACTTAGCCTGTGACCTCCCCCAGGTGAGGGGAAATCTACACCATGCCCAACATCTCAGTCCTGTTTCATAGTAACAAAAGCTGATCCAGATGCTTCTCTTTCTCAGATCAAAAAAAAAAAAATCAATCCTTAGAGGTTACTATGAACCAGAGCAGGCATTGCTTATACCCAGAAAGTCACAAAGCTGAATAGAGAGAATAAAAAGGGGAACAGAGAGAGTGGTGGGTTGGGCTCATTCAGCACCAGGAAGTGGTGGGAAACCAGCCCAGACCAACATGGAAGTGGCCCAGAAGATACCAACAGGATGCAGGGTTGAGCCCAGGAACCAGGAGCCATATGTGAGCACAGCCAGAAATACAAGTGCCACCCCTGAAGAATCTGACCAAACCCGCAGAGTTTCAGCCAACAAAACCTCCTAGTTCCAGAGGCTAAGACTTCTCCAGTATTTAGAACACGGCACTGAAAATACCTCCTCCAGGTGACTCCGGGCTCGATGATCAGTGCAACTGAGGCTTTGCCTATACCACAGCCAAGTTGAGGCCCACCGGAGATGCAGGATGTGTTCCTGCAGCTCTGCCAGGCCCCAGAGATACCCTTGAAGCATGTGAGAAAGGCTTTCCTGATTTCTGTGACTACATTTAGTCTTTGTTGATGTATTTATGTCAAATCTTGATCATCACACTTTCCTATAATTTAGGCTGTTTTCTTCCAAACACACTAAATACATGTTATTGCTAAGAAACTGAGTTCTCAATTTACACTGTTTTGCACTCATTTCTTAAAATATCTTGGTAACATCTCATTGTGAACTGCAAAACTAGCCCTGATGGTATTTCTGTCTGGACTATGAGAAAAAGCAAATGTGATTCCTAGGAGTACCTCTGGAGATGGTTAGCTTGCATGACAATTCCCAGGCAGGCTTCTCTATCATGCTCTATCAGAGATGTTAAAACCCCAGCAAGAACCAGGAAACCAGGAGAGGTCTCCAATTGAACTTTAAATAAATTCAAATAACCAGATCCCAAACTCGTCCACCCTGACAGGAAAAGACCCCAGGACTCTATGCACTTTGCCTGCCCCCCCCCCACCTTTTTGAGAGACCCAGGACAAAGATGGCCATTGGAACCTCCCAAGGTGGCTTCTCCACTAGAGGACAGAGGGTGAACCTTCCTTCTGGCCCTCCTGTTTCCATGGCTAAGTTTGCAGGCTGCCCTTGTGGCATTTAATTAAAGAATGAAGCACTTTGCACCAAACATTGAGGAAATGCAAAGTAAAACCTCCATGAGATATCATCTCACCCATCAGAATGGCTATATCAAAAAGACAAAAAAATAAAAAATAAAAAATGCTGGTAAGGATGTGGAAAAAGGGGCGCTCTCATACACTGTTGGTGGGTATGCAAATTAGCACAGCCGTGACGGAAAACAGTATGGCGAGTCTCAAAAAGTTCCAAACACCACATGATGCAGCAATCCAACTACTGAACGTCTATCCAAAAGAAATGAAATCGGTATGTCAAAGAGACATCTGTACTCCCATGTTCGTGGCAGATTGCTCGCAACAGCCAAAAAGGAATAAATATCCATCAACATACGAATGGAAAAGGAAAATGTAGTTTATATAAACATAATGGAATACTGGACTATTATTCAATCTTTAAAAAAGAAGGAAATTCTATCACTTGTGACAATGTGAACAAACTTGGAGAACGTTACGTTAAACAAAATAAGCCAGACACAGAAAGACAGATATTGCCTGATCTCACTTACCTGTGGAATATGAAATAGTTGAATTCATGCAAATGCAGATAAAATGGAGTTAGCAGAGTCTAGGCATGAGAAGGCTGGGGAGATGGCAGTTGCAGAACACCAATCTTCAGTTAGATAAGAGGACTAGGAGCAAGAGATCTATTGTTCATCATGGCAGCTACAGATAATGACAATGTATTGTGTATCTGAAAATTACTGAGAGTCAAATTTAAGTGTTCTTGCCACCCAAATGATGAGTATGTGGGGTCATGCTAGTTAGCTTGATTCAGTATACATATATCAAAACATCATGTTGCATACCATAAATTATACAATTTTACTCGGTAATTAAAATGAATAAAATTTTAACATAAGGAAGGGAGAGAGGGGAGGAGGGAGGAAGGAAGATACCTTTGCCAATGACTGGATCCACAAGGAGTCTCCCTGAAACTATGATAAGGAAAGGAAACCATTAGGTACCAAGAGTCTCTGCCGTGAGCATCCCCTGCTTTCTCCTCCGCAGCCCACAAACAGCAAGATTTGATATCTGGGTGAGGGAACATGAATTGGGAGAACTGGGGAAGAGGTCGGCCCTGAAGAACTTTTGTGCATTTCAGGAACTCAGGGAAGCACTTTCCTAAGGCCTCTAGTCCTCCCTCCCCAGCCCCCACTCTAGTTCTCCACCACCCAGCATCTCTGCCGAAGCAGCACGAGGTCTCACTCATCCCCTGGAGCCCAAAGCTGTCTAGGCTTGGCCTTAGCTTACTCTCCCTCCTGCTCCCACTTGTTATGCTACTGCCTGAGCCTGCTAGCCCCTGGCCTGTCTCCATGCACTTTACTACCCACCCCCCGGCAGGTACCCTTCCACCCCCACTCCACCTCACCCATCCTTGCAGGCCCCCCACAACCTCTTCTTTTCCACAACTCCCTTCTACATCTCCCAAGTTGGACTCCAGTCTTGCATTTCTACCTCATGCCTGAGGTAGAAATGCAAAATCCTGTTGTTGGAGTTCTTAATAGTCTAGTATATACCTTGGGCTTATTTCCTTCTCATATTTTCCCCATATATGAGCTGTGTGACTTTAAGGAAAGGACTTTACCTCTCTGAGCCTGTCTATTTATACATGAAAACCATAATGTCTTCCTTCCAAGCTTTTTGGGGGGATTTGAGCAGATCACATCTGCAACTCATTTATCACAGTGCATCACAAGCAAAAGTTACTCCAAGAATGTATGAAATATCATCCTGTAGGGCTTAAAGGGTGGTCTTTGGAGTCAGACTATCTCAATTCAATCCCTGGTACTATAACTTTCTAGGAGTATGACTTTGGATAAGCTACTTTTTCTTTCCATGCCTGGGTTACTTACGCTTAAAATACAAATAAGAATAGCCAGGCTCAGTGGTGCAGGCCTGTAATCCCAGTGATTTGGAAGCATGAGGAAGAAGGACCTCAAGTTCAAGGCCAGCTTGGACAACTTAGTGAGGCCCTAAGAAACTTTGCAAGATCTTGGTTGAAATTTTAAAGAAAGAAAGAAAGAAAGAAAGAAAGGAAGGAAGGAAGGAAGGAAGGAAGGAAGGAAGGAAGGAAGGAAGGAAGGAAGGAAGGAAGGGAAAAGAAAAGAAAGAGGGCTAGGGATGTAGCTTAGTGGTAGAGCACCCCTAGATGCAATCCCCAGTACCACACACAGAAAAAAGGAACAGGGATAGAATGTACCTTAAATGTGTGCTGATGACAGTAGGATGACACCTAGAGAGTGCACCCAGCAGTCCCTGGCATAAAATGAACATTCCACCCATGTTAGCTCTTGATGCCGGTGGCCACACTCCCTTCCGTGCCTGCGACACCCCACCCCCCAGTATCAGCGCTGGTGCCCAACAGAAGAACTCAGATAGCACCAGTCCCTTCAGTGTCCTTCCATCATCTATCTTCACATCACAAAATGGCAAAAGCAGAACATCTCACCTTCACTCGGCTGCGCATTTCACAGACGCGAACGGGAAGGCGGAATGATGCAGGAGCTGAGGAGTCCCCGGCACACACAAGTGCATTTTCTCTCTCAGCCTGACCTTCCCTGTAGGAATGGCCCTCATCACTGAAACGTCAGCTTACCCCTCTGCCCCTGTCCCTGTCCTTGGGTCGCCTTTGGGTACAGCTTACAGATCAAGGATGATGAGTCCTGTCTACTCCTAGGTGTGGTAGCCACCGTTGGCTCAGCGGGGACAGGAATCTGACACGCCAGGCCCCTCCTTTTGCTGGAGATGCAGCTCATGCAGGGATCCCTATATTGTTGGCTCCAGGTCTAAACCTCTCTGAATCTGGGTGGAGCAGAGTCTAGGTGGAACTCCACGCGGGCTCCACCCCAACCAGGGCAGAGACTGTGAGCGACACTGACAGTCATGACCCCTCGTTGCTGCACCCCATCACTGCTCCTGTCTACAGGTGATGGTGATGAGGCTGGAGGGCCGGGCTGGAGGAGGGGAGTGGCGTGCCCCAGTTTGCACAGTTCACTTGCCAGTTCCCAGGGTCCATGTAAAAATGGAATCAACTGGAGCATGAGTGAGCACCGGGAGGCCTGTGTGTGTGTGGCCACAGGGAACCATTTCCTCTGGCCATGATGAGCACATGGTCACGTAACCTCCAAGAAAAGATCTTTCAGCTCTAGCGTGTGGTCACAAGTGGGTGGCCAGGTCTTTGGTGACAGATAGCTAACCCCATATGACTCATTTGAGCTGGGGATCTTGGGGTCCCATTGAGTCTTCATTGCCTCTTCCATTGATGGCTTTTAAAAATACCTCTTCCTGCTGATTTGCAAGGTGCTTCCAGATGTATCCTGAGGGAGGTTTTTGTATTCTGCCCTCCCCGCCACACACAGAGCACTCCCGGGGCATCCTTACCTGTGTTGGTTCTACCTGGCTCTGGCTGTGGCCCCTTTGACTAGACCTGCCACCTGGGCTTTCTACTTCCCCACTTCTTTGCCTTATAATTCTCACCTGGCCTGTATCTACCCCAGACCTGGATCCCCTAATGCTACATTTTTAAGTGGTCTCCAGGATTCCTGGTGTTATTGCCATCTAGACGTCTACACCCCATCATCATCTTATTTGCTAAGCACTGTTGGAGGTGCAGTGGAATGGAAGGAGCCCCAGCTGTGAAATCTCACACGCCCAGGAAGGATGCTGAGCATGGCCACTCTGCAGCCTGGACAAGTTAAGCAGCTTTGCTGAGTCTCAGTTTCTATGGTCATTGTCACCCCATGGTTATGAAAATGACATAAGATCAACCTGAAAGCTTTCAGTAAATCTCAGCTATGAGTTGTATTAAAGATCTTGCTGCTCAATCAAGTAGAGGAGCAGTTATTGGTGCCCTGATTGCATGCCCCCTTTTACTACCCCAAAGTCATCTAGGGACTGTTCTCCATGCACCAATGGCCGTAAGACAGGGCTGGGAGTTACCAGACCAGGAACAAGCCTTGCTCACTGAGGAAGGGAGCTGGTGCATAAATTTCCCAGCTTCCTCCCCTTGCTGGGACAATACTGAGGTATATTCAATACCACCTGTCAGAGGCCCCAGTGGGATTGAGACCCAGTTCCCACATCATCTGTTCCTCCCTGATTTGTTATATTTTCCCCTCCTCATCCCAGTTTGTCCTGCTATCCCCTCCCCAGTAAACAATCTGCAGAACTCTTGTCTCAAGGTCTACTTTGGGGGAACATAAGACACAAGACAAAGGAGTGAACATCCATTATAACCTAGAGCCATCGATGCTGTGATGGAAAGAACTGTGTAACCGAGGGCGTCATTCCAGTCTAAGGGATGCATAAAAACAACCCATGATGAGATCTCCCCATGGGAAATGGTTACAGTCAAACTCAAGTCCCATCAATTTTTAATGAGTGCCTATTTTGTACTAGGCACTCTGCCAGGTGTGCTCTAGCAATAGTACTGTACACTTCTATCCTGGCAGAACTCACCAGCCAGGGGAAAGTGGCAAACATAATTATGTACTCAGGGATGCAGCAGGAATCTGCTCAGGGACTGTGGGATGGGGGCTGCGTCCGAGACAGGATGACAAGCTGAAGCCTGAGGGGTGCACAGGCATCAGCTGGGCTGTGGGGAGGTGAGGGCTCTTGGTTCTCATTTTTTAGAGTCATTGCCAGCGATGACAGATGTTGATGCTACTTCCCTCATGGTTGGGACTGACCAGAAGTTCTTGCTCTTGGGAGCTGATACTGAGCTGCATTTTGGAAACAGTCTAGAATTTAGAGTTTCATGGGCCTAAAATCCAGCTCTGGATGAGCCTCTTTCTACCCAAACCATTTTACCTCTGTGGACTTCCGTTCACTGGAGTCAATAATACGTAGCTCTCCTGGCTGTTGTGTAGATTAGAAGAAATGAATGAGAGGTCAGTGGTAACCAGGAGAACATAGTGAATGAACACTTAAATGTGGCCTTAGCTTATTTCTTCTGTCCCAGATGGAACCCAGGCTTCTTGAGAAATGTATTGGGCTGAGGGCTTAGTGTGGTGTCTGGGCACCTCCACCCAACCTCAAAAGCCTATTTTGGAATACAGGCTCTATTCCCACTTAATGAAACCTCATTTCTAGCCATCTCCAGAGTTACTCCTACCCAGGGTCCTAATGTTCCAACTGGGCTGGGATTCAAGGAACCAGAGATGGGCTTAGTGGGCATGTGACCACAAGAATTCTCCCTGTCAAAGGCCAGAGGCTCTAAGACCTACATGAAACCTTATATTCACTCTACTTTTTTGGACATAATAAGTAGAAACTAACCGAAAGTCATCCTTTCAAATGATTTAACTTCTCATAGAATTTTTCAATATAACAGAAAATTCACCCAGTAAAATCTAAACTATCTAAAGTAATTCCTGATATTAATTCATACCCCATGCACATACTTGGTGTTGGGGGGTGGGGGTGGGGAATAGAAAGCCATAGTGCCTAACTATTAGAAAGGAGCTGAGATGGTTTATACCCCTGGCAACACACTACAACATCACTTGGAAAGCACCCTACATAAAGACCTTCTTCACAGTGAGGTCTACAGCTTCTGGTCAGACTCCTTCTTCAAAAATTTGGAGAGCAATTCCACGGACGCTTGCCACAGAGTTAAGTGTCATTGAGCTGTGAGTTTTTATCCATAGTGAACCCAAATAGCTGGTATCAGTGCATATGCCCAACACAACTCCACCCACTGTTCATAGGGCTCAATGTATATGCAAATTAGAAAATCTTGTGTTGTAGGAGGCTTCTGACATTGTCCCAGTGAGCCCTGGTATTTGTTCTCTTATATTTATATGCTTATACAATACCCTCCCCTTGTGTGGAGCTGGATCTAGTATCTTGTTATCTTGCTTTTAATGAATAGAACATGTCAAGTGGTATGGTTGGATGTCACTTCTGAGATTAGGTTACAAAAGACCATGAGAGAATCTCAGTCTCTCTCTCTCTCTCTCTCTCTCTCTCTCTCTCTCTCACACACACACACACACACACACACACTCACACACACACACATGAACTGTCACTCACTCTTGTGTGCTTGCTCTAATGGAGCAAGCTGGAGATGCCCACGTGGCAAGGAACTGAGGACAAGATGGCCTCTACTCGACACAAAGCAAGAACCTGAGGCCCTCAGTCCAACCTCCATCAAAGATGAATGTTGCCAGCAACCACATGAGCTTGGCATTGAGTTTGAACCCAGCTCTTTCTGACTTCAGAAACAGCCCTCTTAACCACTGCAAAATAACCATCACTAAGCTTCAAAAAGGGTCAGAACCATTTACAGGATGTTGGAATGAGGGTGAAGGTCTACCCCAGATTCCATTTTCCATATCCCTGATGTGTAATAAGACAATTCCACAAAGGAACCTCCAGATCTATGTCTGACACTGTGGGTGGAACGCGGTGTCCAATAAGTCTTCAGTGAGTCCTGTAATCATGCTATAAGCTACATGCATTGCATTTTATTGTAACATTAGTGACAATAAAGAATAATTAGAAGGAGAATAAAATAAAAAACCCCTGAGGCATAAAGAACAGTAGCCTTGAAATCAATTGCAGGGTAGGCTGCTGAAGTTACAGGCTTAAAGGTCTAGCATTCCCAAGGTTTTTTAATTTTTTGCTTTCCTGCATCTCCTCATTCAAATAATTCACCAAACATCTGAAGAGGGATTGTATAGGGGAACAATGGCTTTCTAATCCAAACACCTCAGCCCAACAAATACAGCTATTCATTTCCCCAGCCTTATCTATCCCCCACCTCTGCCCTTACCCACATAGAGACAGCTTAGGAATTTGGGAATAGTTTATCTGGATGTTTCTGGCTAAAGATCTTCTAAAGGTTCCAGTCAATGTGTCAGCAAGATCTGAAGTCACCTCAAAGCTCTCTTGGGGCTGGAGGATCCACTCACAAGTTCACCCACTTGGTTATTGATAGACTTCCCGTCATCTTGGGATGTGGCCCTAAGTACTCACTTGATCAGGATCGCTTAGAACATAGGACGGCTCTCAACACAGCGGCCCACTTCCCTCCACACAGGAGAGGACAGAGAGAGAGGGAGAGAGAGGTGCAGGGTACATTTCTGAGTGTTTATAACCTAACCTTAGAAGTGAACTCCTATCCCTACTCTCATGATTGATTCATTAGAAGAAAGTCTGCAGATCCAGTCTACACCCCAAAGAAGGGGGTTAGGACTAGGGATGTAGGTCAGTGGTAGAGTATTTGCCTTGTGTAAACAAGGCCCTGGGTTTGATCCCCAGCACCGGAAGAAAATTTTTTGAAAAAAGAAAAGAGGAGATCACACAAGGGTATGAGTATCAGGAGGCTGGGATCGCTGGGAGCAATATTAAAGTTTTCCCACTACTTACCACTGCACATAATCCATAGGAGTCACATGGTTAATAAAGAATGAGGAGCCTTACCCCTTTCCTGCACCTTGAGCAGCTCTGCTGGAGTCTGGACCTACCTAGGGATTTATAATCTGTTAACATTCATGGAGGACAACGGTCTCCCTCCTTGTAATAAGTTTGTTTTCCCAAGATCTGTCTCCTCTCCCTGTCCTTTTCTGAGACTGTCCACTTGAAGGAAGCTCCTTGACCAGGCTTGGTTTAAGGTGACCATCACTTTTCTGGCCAGGATCCTTCCTATGAAGAATACAGGCCTTCAAAGCCCTTTCTCTTTCCTGTGGAGTCTGTCTCTTTTTTTCTTTTTCTCTTCTTCTTTCTCCAGATCTACTTCAGTGAGTTAAATTCCAGTTTGGAAGAAAGTCAGAACATTCTGACCCTTAGTGCAATGGTCAATGACAGGCAAGAATGCATGGGTTAGAATCCCAAATCTATCATTTACTGTGCGTGTGACATTGGTAAATTATTTGTACCTCACTTCCCTCATCTGTGAAATCATAATATAATAGTATACCTACCACAATAGGAAGATTTACAAAGCACTTGGAACAGTGCCTGACACATAGTGCTATAAATATACTTGTTGAATGAATGAATGATCTTTACAAAGAATGGGGCAGAATAAAATTAGTAATTATTGTCTCCTTCCCTTGTGCTAAAGTATTTATAAGGTATCTTCATATGAGGACCATCTCTAATTCATAACAACATAGCAGTGAGGTAGTATTTGTTATTACCCAATTTTGCAGACAATTGATGTATAAAGAGGTTAAATGTCCTGGCCAAGGTCACATGGAGAATTAGTAACAGAGATGGGAGTCTCAAGATCCCAATTACTCCGGGCTGGGGATGTGGCTCAAGCGGTAGCGCGCTCGCCTGGCATGCGTGCGGCCCGGGTTCGATCCTCAGCACCACATACCAACAAAGATGTTGTGTCCGCCGAGAACTAAAAAATAAAATATTAAAAAATTCTCTCTCTCTCTCTCTCTCTCTCTCTCTCTCTCTCTCTTTAAAAAAAAAAAAGACCCCAATTACTCTATACCATGCAGAAAAGTGGATGCTCCTCCAAGATAATGACTGGCATCATTCTCCAGTTACTACATTTCTGAATCTCTCATAAGGGTAAATCAACAATTAAATGAGCAGCATGGGGTCCCTGTTGATTGAGTTAGTTCACGCAAACATCTTTTCAGTATGCTGATTAGTCAGAGAAATCTTGAGCTGTCTGTGACAGCTCCAAATGCTCAGACGTGGGGCCCAGAAGGTGCTACAAAAGTTCAGATTGGATCCACACCTGTCCATTCTGAAGAACTCCTCTGCTGTCATTATATATTAGCTTCTTGTATGTCCCTTTTCATTACAACTCTGCTGAGAAATGTTGCCAAAATATGGCGCTAGACCCTGCTTTCACCTTGAGGGAAAGGAGTATGTCGCATCTAACTCTGGATTCCCAGCCCTCAATGTGTCTGGCAGTTAAATGTTCTGAAGATCTGCTGATGAATGATCTTTGAAGTCCCTCTTAGATCTGGCATTTAAAATGCTGACAGCAAGCCAGGCATGATGGCACACACCTGTAATCCCAGCGACTCAGGAGGCTGAGGCAGGAGGATGGCAAGTTCAATGCCAACCTCAGCAACTTAGGCCCTCAGCAACTCAGCGAGACCCTGCCTCAAATTTAAAAAGGGCTGGATGTCACTCAGTGGTTAAGGACCTCTGGGTTCAACCCAGTTTAAAAAAAAAAAAAAAAGCTAACAGCAAAGACAGGGACAGAAAAATAAAACTATTTAAAAATGGACATGATAATCAATGAAAGCTCTCTGGGGCCACTCCTATAGCAGTAAACAGTAGATTCTGATACACTCTTACAATGTTGGTGTCGGGGGGACTGCAAATTAATACAACCACTCTGGAAAGCAGTGTGGAGATTCCGCAAAAGGACTAGGAATGAAACCACCATATGACCCAGCTATTCCTGTAGGTATTTATACAAAAGATCCAAAATCATCACACTTTTAGTGATACAGGCACATCAATGTTTATAGAAGCATAAATCACAATAATCAAGATATGGAACCAGTCCAGGTGCCCATCAATAGATGAATGGATTTTTTAAAATGTGGTACATAAACACAATGGAGTTTTTACTCGCCATAAAGAATGGCATTTGCCAATAAATGGATGGAAATGGAGAAAATTATGTTAAGTGAATAAACAAGACTCAGAAAATCAAGGGTCAAATGTTTTCTCACATGTAAAAGCTAGAGCAAAAAAAAAAAAAGGAAAGAAGGTGGTTGGGGAAGGGCTTAAGTATCATAGATACAGGGACGATTAGGAGTGGAAGAAAGAGAATGAGAGGGAGGGAGGCAGGAGGGGAAAAGGGAAGAAAAATGGAATTAATTTAACAAAATAACGTTATATCTATTTATAAAGGTACCAAAGGGAATTTCATCTTTATGTGTGTGTAGATGAAAGGATATTTAGTAGTTTAGTAGAGGTAACCCATAAAACCACCAGAAATTCAATTTAGCTGGCATCTTTTATTGGTGCCTACTATGCAGGTACCAAAAGGTGTGAATTTGGGTTCTCCAAGAAGCAGACACCAAAATGGAACTGGAAATACAAGACACTGTTGGGGGACGTGCCTGGGAATGGTAGACGGTAGAGCTGTCAGACTGAGACGAAGGAGTGACAGCTGGAAGGACAGGGAAGCACTCAGAACACAAAGCAGTGACAGCCAAGACAAGTTTATTTTGGCTCATGGTTTCAGAGATTCAGTACCTGGTGGGCAGGTTCCATCGCTCTGGGCCTGAGGGGAGGCAGAGCATCATGGCAGAAGTGCATGGTGGAGAGATGCTGCTTATCTCATGGCCGCTGGGAAGTAGGGGTGGGAAGGGCAATAAGGAAGATGAACCCTTCCAGGACATGGCCCCAGGGACCATCTCCTCCAGCCACATCTCGCCTGCCTGCAGTTACCACCTAGTTAGTCCATCCAAACTAGGATGGACTGATGAGGCTAACAGCTCTTAAAATCTAATCATTTCACTTCTGAATATTCCTGCATTAACACAGGAATATTGGAGACACCTCACATCCGAACCATAATAGGGAAGCTCCACCTTAGGTAAGAACAGTTGTCAATCTTTGGCTAGAAGAAGTCCACCAAGAGGTTGGCCTCAGCCTAAGTGCCACGGAGGGTCCAAAGGCACAGCACCTTGGGAGGGAAATGACCCACACACACAGGCCCATGGCATCACAGATACTCTCCAAAGTCCCAGAGGTACAGATCTGCATAAAATACAGTGCATTTTTGGAAGATGCTGATTTTCCTTAAAGAAAGAAGAATCATGAACAGTGATTTTTTAAAAATATTAGAAGGGATGTATGTAGCAGAGAAGAATAAATCTTTGGCTCACAGGCAAAGAATGGAGGCTCAGAGAAGACGAGACAACCAGTCAGAGTGTCGAGGCACGAAGCTGGAATGAGGCGGCAGGGGGTAGATGGCCTGATGGACTGTTCTGTGGAAAAGAACAGATTCTAAAAATCATACCACTGTAGTCCACAGAGACATAGCCTGAAAGGGACACTGACCAATCTACAGATTAATAAGGGAATAAGGGGTGGTAACAGTGAATTTGTGCCTCAAATCCCATGACTGAGGGAAGAGGAGAAAATGCTTTGCAGAACATGAAAAAGGTTCAGAGGAAGATTTTTTTAAAAAGAAGATTGTCACCTTGTTCAGTTAATCAAAATGAACTGAAGATACCACAGCAAGGCTGCAGCCATCTGACCCTATCAGAGAGGAATTTTTCCACGCCACACAATTTCCATATGACAGGATGTACTTCTTTCAAAGACGACTTTAAAAAATACAGCAGGTAGAAGAGAAATCTTTCTCAAATGAATTAACCAATGTCCTGGCTTTTAAAACACCATTAAATTTTTTTTTCCAGGTGACTTGGATAAGCTTGCTATGAGCAAGAATGACTGTGATCAGATACAGTGATACAAATCCAATAAGGTGTGGAGAATTATCTGTACCTACACCAAATAGCTCCAAATCGCCCTTCTGAAATTGCCCTGTCACCTCCTCTCCCTACTCTCCAGTAATCAGTGGTACTTCTTGCTTCTTTTCATGAATTTACTTATAGGAAATTTGGTCCTGTGATCCCTTCTAATGTATTGCTTCCGATCTCTAGGTTAGAAAACCTGATAACCATTCTCATTAAAATTATATTTAATTATATTTACTATGAGGCTAACTACATTCTGAATGAAGAACCCAGGGCCCCTTCTAGGAGTACAGTGATTGATTCATCAGTAATACATCAAGTTGATGACATCTGTTTTTTGCACAATTGGGAAGAGGAGTATTTATTTTATTCTTTCTTGGATCTGAGCTACATTCCTGATAACTGAAGTTGCTGAGCAAGTCCTTTCTGGATAAATGAATTTCTAGATGATCTCACTATGATTGACAGTTAAAGGAAACCTGTGCATTTTAGAATGATGCTGTCCTACCAATACCCCCTGAGCTCCCAACATGCAACAGAATAAATAGCACATAGACGTGAGGTCAGCTTTTCCGATTTTTATGTTCCTGAGTTTCTTTGCCTTGGGTGAAAGTGTACATAAATAAATAGCATTATTTCTCATGCCTCTTGTAACTCTATTCAAAGCTTGAAAAGTAACACTTGCCTTCATTTTTACTCATAGTTTGTACTCAGTCAGGCACTTGCAAGAATAGGAGGTGGACAGCTACGGCCCAGACCAGCATTCCTGATACGTTATTTTATCCCAAAGACTACAGCAACACCCAGAAGTGTTGTGAGATGGTTGAAAGAGCAGAGATTGCTAGGGTTCCAATTGTGTGCCAGGCACCAAGCCAGATGCTTTAATATCCATTACTTCACTTATAATATCTATATGGCAGATACGATGAGCTGGATTTTACAGATGAGAAGCTCAGGGAAATTAGCGCAATTGCCTGAAGTTGTGCTGCCTGTAATGGACAGAGCTGAAACTACAATCCACATTTCTCATTTCAAGCCCAGTGCCCTTTCCGTTACCCGCAGCATCCTAAGGAGTCTGGAAGTTCCATTTCCTGTGAGGAAGCAGTCTCGGGGGAGAGAGGACATTGGCAGTTCTCCATCACTGTCCTCTGGACCAGACACTTGGTGTCCCCTTGGGGCATCCTCAGTGGTCCATTCTGAGTCCTTTGGTGCTTCAGCCTCTGCACTCCAACTCTGTGCACTTTTACTACTTAGGAGAGATGACATGTCCCTCTATGATACAGCACCTGAGACCCAGACCTCTCTATCTGGGCTTTCTCATGCCCTCTCCTGCCTCATTCCCACTTCACTTTTTCTGATCCAACCAACAAAATCTACTCAGAACCCTCCAGATCCCTTCCTCTCCTTTCTATGCCTTCCCTTTGGGTTTGCATCTGTCTTGATGAGAACACATGTCCCCTCCTCTTTCATTTGGGCTCCTCTCCTCCTTCAATCCCTCCCCAAATCCATCTCCCCTGGGTGTAAGTAGTTAAACTCATTAACTCCCTAGCTCCTTAGGCTGTGGAAAATACATGGCCACCGAAGTCAGGAAGAACCAGGGTTGTCCTAACACGACCAGTAACTAGCTGCCTGATCATAAGTGAATCGCTACTCGTGAACCTGTTCCCTTAGCTGTAAAACAGACTTCAACACCTACATCCTGCCTGACCACAGCAGAAGCAGGGCTGTATGATCTGATTGAGCCACTGACCTCAGGAGTCAAACTGCATGAGTTGCACCCTGGTGATATTTATTACCTTGAGCGGTTGTTGAGTTAAGCCTCATCTGGCTCCTCTGTGAAGTGTCATCTGACAGTCATACCCAGAGAGCTGTAAGATTGCAAAAGGAGATGATATTGCAAAAGGCTCAGCAGAGCATCTGCAGGTTGTAATTGCTCAACAAATGTGAGTTGCTGCTGTTGTAGTTATTTACTACCCATCTCACCAGGTGGATGCAAGAATAATTAAAATAAAAAATCTTGAGCCAGCAGTGTGGTGAAGCTGCCTTGCATCAGCTTATAAGACTCCATTATTCATTGTTAGGAATTTTGAGAGCAAATTGATGGCAAATTAGTAGCTTGAAATCAGCCACGATGTATTTCACTACAAAAATCAACAAATGCTACTTTTCTTGGGGGGGCGGGGGTAGGGGTTGGTTACATATTTACCCGTTTGCCAGCACACAACCTTGAACTGTGCCTGGAACACAATAAATACAGTGTGTTTACTTTCTGTCATTTGGATTAAACTTAGAATCTTTTCTCCTACCGTTAATTCCTGCCATAAGTCATTCTCTCCCCAATTCTCTACCCATGATAGAGCAGCCCAGCTTCCGTTTTCGCCTTGCCAATGGAAGGGCGCCATCTAGTGACAGAAATAGCAATACAGCCTCTGTAATGTAGTCTTCATCACAACTGGGGCCATCCATACAAACTCTAACCTAGAGGCCAAACCTGGCCCTCCACCTGATTTTGTAAATAAAGTTTTATTAGGACACAGCCATACCCATTTATTTACAAATGCTCAGTGGGTATTTTCACATTACACCACACCAGAGTTGAAGAGTTGTGATAGAGATGGTATGCTCTGCAATGCCTATTTACCACCTAACCCATTACAGTAAGTTCGCTGGCCCTGACCTTCAGTACAATTGACCCACCTGTGTTTCTGGACCACAAATTTCTTGAGCTTATTGGCTCCAGGACATTCAATGCCTGCTTATCATACAGATAGGTCATTTCGCATATTCCTATTATAAATTATACTATAGGGAAGGGATATCATTTTCATTGTAAAATCACTCAGGTGTCCCTAAGGCAAAAAGCTCACTCTGTCACCAGAAGAAAAACGCCCTAGTTGTCTCTGGTGTTCGCTGCCTGTTTATTTGGAGCAAGGCAATTAGCACTTCTGAAGCTCTGCTCCTGCATCTGTTAGGTGGGACTCACAGTATTCTTTGCCTCCCTGGGTTGTTGTGGGGAACAAATGAGATCATTTATTAGCTAGCCTTTCATGAGCTACAAAAACAAGTTCACTAATGTTGGTTTTTATTACCTATATTGCCAACGGGTGGGGGTGCATGACTTCCCTCATTAATTACCCAGGACTCTGTGGAGAACACAAATTCTTATTTTGAATGTGCTTCTGAAGGCGTCCCCAACATCCCTACTCTCATCCTCTATTCCACTTATGTCCTTAAAATGTGAATGCTTCCTAGTCCCCACCAAGTCTTGGATGTGGCTAAGAGAGGAAAGGTATGTTGGGTAGATGGGAGAGGAAGGTAGTGTCAAGTGTGGGACACCCCTAGAATCATCCCCTAATTTACTTTGGTCCAACAGTAAATTAGAGGCTGAGCCAAGGAAGGGAGGAAGCCTCTTTAAAAAACAGTTGGAGGCTCTCAGCCTGCCAGAGGAAGGTCCCAATATATCCCCAGCAGGAGACTGAGAAGGGAAGGCCACACCCACCAAGGTGGGAACAGGACCCTCAGGGGCGTGGCCTGCTGCTCCCATCCTGAGCCAGCCCCTAGGACGGTGCCCTCATTGGGTAGGGTTTTCCTTCTTCCTGTCAATCATGTTTGGCTTCTCCTCCCTCTTTTGTCCCTGCTCCTCTCTTGTCGAATACACACATGTGGCTTATAAGAGGGACATTTGATGCTGTCTGTAACAGACAGTATTAAGTGCTCCACTGATAATCCCTTAGTACTCCCCGTTACCATGCACACAAACTTGGTAGCTTCCAACTCCAAACACGTGCTGCTCTGCCTGCCCACCAGGAACTGGTGGCCATCGGTGGATGACCGCTCCCGCCCTCTTGCCTCCTAGGGGAATAACTCTGAGGAGTATTATGCATGCTCAAGGTTTTTCAAGGGTTAAGCCCCATTTCCCACAGCAGTAACCTACTGACTTACTTACATTGGCTTCTTCTCTTCCTCTGTCTAATTCCCAGTGCTCATATACTAGTACTTTCTGGAATCACCATCCAAATAAACTACCTTCACTCTCTTTTCTCATCCAAATAAACTACCAATACTTTTCTTTCCCTGCTCCTAGGGCATCCAATCTAAGACATCTAGTTATAGCTACCTAGACTTTCTGCCAAGCAACTCATAGTGTGAAGAAGGAAGACAAACTCCACTTGGTGGCTTCTGAAGCCCATGTGTCCTTGTGATATCACCTTCAATTATTCCCACTCCTTCATTGTTCCTCAGCCCTTGTAGTTCCTCCATAAAGCAAAGTTCTTTCTTGCCTCAGGCCCTTTGCACATGTTATTTTGTCTTCCCATACCACTCTTATTCTTTTGCCCAGGTGACTTCTCAGCCTTCAAATCTTAGCTTACAGGGCACACCTTCAGAAAAGTCATTTCTAACTATGTTACCTAAGTAGGATTCTCCCTTCATTCCCATTATTCCTTCTGAATATTTTATCCATTTGCTGCCTTAACTGCATTCCTATAATTTGTAATTAGAGGATTCATTATTTGTTTGCTTCTTTAATGACTACCTTCCTTTCTAAAATGGGCAGGAATAATGTCTGCTTGATTTACTTTTGTTTCCCTAGAGCCAAACAGTGTACCTGGCACATAATAGACACATAATAAATATTTGTCAGATCAATGGCTGGATGGAGCTCTGAGCAGATACTTTTTGTCTTCCACTGTCCCTATCTGTGGATGCACCTTGCCCTCACCAAACACTCACATGTGGTTACCATCTCCTACGAGATGTCACCATGTTTCCTCCTCCCTGTATCCCTAAATAACTGTAAATTGATCAATTAATCAAATTCTACTTGTTGAGAGGAAAAATGGAAGGAGAAAGATGAATGATTCAGAAGTCCCAAGACCTGCGTCTGCCTTAGCCTTACCCCATGACTGCGGTTTAGAAACCCCTTCCATCTCTCATTTTTGTCATCTGTACAATGAGCACAAGAACCCTGCTTCAACCCCAAGGAGCAGATTATGTGTATAAAAGGGACTTTAAAACTGCAAAGTACTACACAAAAACCTTACTTAATTCCCTTGTGAGGCTCTGTGAATTGCCACACTAATCCCTTGCTGTTGACGTGGCAAATAGCAAAACAAAGTTCTTAAGCCCCGAGAGTTTGCTTACAGTGACTAACTGCTCCCCATGTGTTGCAGGTTCCCAAGTGCAGGAAGCCAGGATAGAAGCTACCCAAGCCAAATGACATGTGAGTAATTGACTACAGCTGGAGTCACTAAGCTCTCCCCATGGTGTGTTGATTCAGGACGCTGGACAGCCCCAGGACCCCAGGAGCCTTCCTTGTCCGGAGTAGATTATGATGCAGGAGGGGGGACTCACTTGATGGCGTCTGTCAATAGAAATTCACTAGAACAAGACAAAGGACAGCAGAGATGGTAGGTGACCTTGCTTTTGCTTGCAATGAATTCATGAAAGGCCAAGTGCTGGGGAAAGGGTGGAAGATCTAAATAGGCACATGAATCTTAGATTTTTGTCAGCCTGTCACTCATCTGAGAGATTAATTCCAGGACACACAAAAGCACATGCATAGGTTCAGTCAGGATCTCAATACCCTCCTGAAGTTGAGATTCAAAGGTTTCTCTGTAAGAAGCAAAATCAGGAGGAGGACCATGGCCTTTAGTGCCCAGTGTTCTTGGATTTGAGTTATCTGGGTTATATTAGCTGTGTGATTTAGCCAAGTGTTTAAACCTCCCTGAGCTTGTATTCCCCACATATGCAATGAAGGCAAAAATGTATTCATTATTAAGTATTGGGTCAGTATTCATTGTCCTTAACTTCTCACCCCTTCCTGCATACAAACCTTTGCTGGGGCCTCACCATGAGTAAAATATACTTCTCTGCCCTTTTTTTTCTTTTCGGCCATGGGCCTCGTTTGGCCATTGATCTATGAATGGAGATACCATGGACGTGGGGGAACATGTCTTGCCTAGCTGCCTGAAAGAAGGAGGATGAGAAACAAGGAAGACGGAGCAGGGCCATGCTAGGGTCTTGCCGTGAGAACCAAGGCCATTCCAGCACAGATGGCACAAGTCAAGCGCCAACCAATTTACACACATCTAAATGACAATGACCCGTTGTTTCAAGACACTGAGTTGTCAGATGGCTTGCTACAGGTCATAGCTTACAGATTTAATAGCCAATAAGCCTACTTCCAAAGCTCCTTACACAAATTACCTTAGACCATGCCCATCCTTTCTGAGCAAAGAACATGACCCATATGAGAAACTGTGTGGACCGAGGCTCTCCCCTGGCCGACTCTGAATGTGAGGGTTGCCTGGTGACTGCTGCTGGCTTCTGCCATATTCTGATGCTCCCAGCTTTTGCTTTGGAGACGCCCTTAGTGACTGAAGGGAGAAGAATGTTTTCCTTCCTTATTTCTTGTGCCTGGTGCCAATTAAATAAAAGGGATGGAATTTACTGTGGTTGGTAATTATCCTGGGAAATTTATTTTGGACTATTTAAGAAGCACTCTCCTCCCTTTCCACCCACCCCCATTCGCTAGCTGCAGGGCAGAGTTATGACTGCAAAGTCTCAATTGCAAGGGAAAGAAGCTACTGCATTATTTATTTCTTTGTGTTTGTGTTTATCTAGACAGGTAAGGGATTTCAGGCTATTCACATCTCTTATTAGAAAGGAGGGAAGGACCAAAGATTTGGATGTTCTAACTTCACTATCACCAAGTTCAAAATGAAGTTAATTATATTGCTAAGCCCTGAGTGGTTCCTACAAGGCCACATGGCTCATTATTTTATTCTTTTGTTTATTCATTTCTTCATTTTCTCTGTTGTATAAGGTAGTAGCAACACAGAGGAGCCCTTGAGGCAGACTGCCTGGGTTCAAAAACAGTCTCTACCAAGGTCACGTGTGATCCTGGGTCAGGGGCATAACCCCTGTGAGGCTCAGTCTCCTTGTCCATAATATGAGAGGAATAATGGGCCACCTCATACAGCTATAGAGTCAAAATGAAGCAGAGCATGTGAAGATGTGAAGTGTTCAAGTGTTAAATACGGGCTTGTTCTGTGTTTCCTGTGGGCGTCTCTTGTGCTTGGCTCTGTGCTGGGGATCCTGGAATGAACAAGATGTGGTCCTTGCTTTGGAGAGGACACAGTTTTATGTGGCATAGAAAAGTGAGCCTGGCTCAGGATGGAGTGCTGGGGCGGATAACAGAATCCAGTTGGCCCAGCACAGGGTGAGACGTCAAGGAGAACTTCTCAAAGGAGCTGGTACTTACCCTGAGTTTATTGCTCTTATATTTGTCCTGCCCCCTGCAAGGAATGATTCCAAAATTCCCCAGAATCCCACGCCCTTCTTCATGTCCAGAGGAAACGAGGGGGGCTCAGAGCGGCCTAGAGGAAAGACAATTAATTCACCTTCATTAATCCCCTGGGAAGAATCAGGCATTTTTTCATAACTTTTCTTACCTGACCCCAAGCCTGGAATGTAGCTTTATTTATTTCATTTTGCTCATAGGGGAATTGAGACTCACAGAGTCTGACTTGCTCAGAGTCACAAAACCAGTAAATATTTTTAAAGTAGGTTTCAAACCCAGATTTCTCAACCTTTGGCCTACCTTTGTCCTAGGTACCTTGACCTACCTTTGTCCTAGGTACCTCCTGGAACAGAACCAGCTATTGGACTGCTAAAGAAGGCGGGGCCAGATCTGACCATATATTCCCTCTTACCTTATTTCTGAAGTGTCATTAATAGATAATCATTAGCTGAATCAAAATCTAAAACTAGAGTCAGAATAAAAACTGTAACATTCTCAAAGATTATAGAAACTTCCTTTTTTCCATAGTTCCTGGTTCCTCCACCCCTCCAAAATAATCCATCAAGAGTCTAACACGGCAGGCATCTGAATTTAGGGCTGGTATTGGTTAGGTTGAAATTTTCTTTGTAACTCCAAAAAGATGAAATATGAACTCTCCATTTCCCCCTGCCTTTAAATTCAGAACAGAAAACATAAAATACTACTGCAAAAAAAAAATATATATATATATATATATACATACACACACATATATATATGAAAGGTTCAAATGTGTTTTGTTTTCAAATTATGACAGGGTAAAGGAAAGCAAAGGAAAGATAAAGGACAGGAATGGAGGGGAAGGAGTGAAACCAGGAAATGGTCCAGAGCAAAATGTGAAGGAAGAGACAGAGAAAGGAGAGAGAAGGAACAGGCAAACCAGCACCTAAAGAGACACCCAAAGAGAAGGGGGAGAGACAAGGCAAGAGGAAAAAGTGGGAGAGTCACAAAAGAGGTTTAGTCATTAGGATCCCCAGAGAAAAAGAACCAATAAGAGAGACAGGGATGGACACAGACAGAGAGACAGATGATAGGAAGTGGCTCACCTGATGACGGAGGCTGACAGGTCTCTTGATTGGCCACCTGCAAGCTGGAGACCCAGGAGAGCCTGTAGGGGAATTCAGCCCAGTCCCAATGCCTATGAATCAGGAGCTCTGAGGTCCAAGAGCAGGAGATGATGGTGCTCCCAGCTCAAGAATAGGCAACAAAACCACCCCTCCTCTACCTTTTTGTTGTAGTGGGGCCCTCAACAGATTGGATAATGTCCACCCACACTGGTGACAGGGAATGTCCTCTGCTCTGTCCACTAGCTCAAATGCTAATCTCTCCCAGAAACAACCTCACTGATACATCCAGAAATAATGTTTTACCAGTGACCTGTGCATCCTTTAGCACTACCAAGTTGACATCGAATTAATGATCACAAGAATAATGCTGGTGTAAAAGAAAGACAGAAAAAAAATCCAGACATGGGGGAAGAAACTGAGAAAGTTTTGAAGTAAGTTCAAGTGGGAAGTTAACTCTTGACCATAGCTTTCAAAATGCTGTTGCCTGATTTCTCTTTCCCTTTCGGGAATTGACTGCCAGGTAACCACGAGTCTCCGTTCCTCTTCTACTGTTCCTTAAAGAAACTTTAAGCTGCAGGACATCTACATGCAGGAAATTGCTCTCAGGGCAAATGTAAACATCCTCTGAAAACTGAGTGAAATATAATACAGGGTGAAGGTTTTTCCCAGTTTACTAATTTGAGTTGTTATTAGAAAATCATTTCACCTCAAATTCCAAATATTCGCTAGAAGATCAAGTCAATGAACCATTTCTCTCAAGACCCTTTAAAGCTCTATGATATTGAAAACAACTTCAACAAAATCACTTCTCGGGTAAAGGGGAGACTGAAGTGAAACAGAGGCTGAAATCCATTGATTTTTCTGAAATCCACCAATTTTTCCCTGTGAACAGATTCCATCAGCCATGCAGGCTAATAGAGCTGCACCCACCTCTGAGTTTCTCTTGAGGCAATTTTTTTTTTCTTCAGGACCTTGGCCTCTGGCAGCCCTTGTGAAACGTAGGCAGAAGGAACTATGCAAGACCAGGGAAGATAAATAAATCTGGTCTGACACCTCAGACTGTGGGCCAGGTGGCCACTAGGGCTTAACTGGCCAGTCATAGTTCTGACTTAAAGGGCCAGGACAAGAAAGCTCTAGAGAAGTGCCCTTGTCCTTTCAGTCTGTGAGGCAGATGACCAAAGCCAGTCTGGCTCCTTGAGATGAGGGGGCCAGGAGAGGCAGAGGCCTGGAGTCTCTCTTGCTGCCCAGCGACCCTCCCTGACCTTGAGTGAGGTAGCCTTACAATGTGTCTGTACCCAGGCCCACCATCATTTAGTGTGATCAATGCCAAAAGAATCTTTAGGTTCTGCCCTCAATTTTGTTACTACAAAAAAAAAAAACCTGAATATGAATTCAATGTAATAAAAATCAAAGCTACGCCAAAATATGTAAAATCAGAACTAAGCCAAAGTCCCCTATAAACCACCACCACATCTTCTGCCCAGGAGTAAGTATTAATAAGAGTCTGTCATGCAGAATTCTACCTGTTTTTAAAATGCATTTGCCTCTGTGTGTGTGATTTAGAAATAATTTTATTTAGATAAGTAGGATTGTCATCTATGTGCAATTTTGTCATTTGCTTTTGGTATTCAACAATCTATCTGTACTTGTCAGCATTCTGTTGCTGTGACCAAAATACCCAAAGATAACTTAGAGGAGGAAATGTTTATTTTGACTCATGGTTTCAGAGGTTCAGTCCATAGTGGGCTAACTCCATTGCTCTGGGTCTAAGATGAGGCAGAACATCATGGCACAAGGGCATGGGGAGGAGCTCTGCTCTTCTCATGGCATGCAGGCAACAGAGAGGGAAAGGGGAAGGGGTAGCAGGAAAGATGAACCCTGCCAGGTTATCCACCCGTTTTTCCCTGTGAACAGATTTCTTCAGCCACGCTGGCTAATAGACCCCAGTGACCCACCTCCTCCAGCCACGCCTCACCTGCCTACAGTTACCACCCAGTCAGTCCATGTAAACTAGGATGGATTGATTGGGTTCAGCTCCCACAATTCAATCATTTCCCCTCTGAAAATTCCTTCATTAACACAGGAGCTTTTGGGGAACTCTGCACATCCAAACCCTAGCAGTATATTTTCATGGTTTTTCTTTTTTTCAATTTTGCATGTCAGAACATAGAGTTCCCCTTCATTATCTTTGCTATACGAATTTGATGGGTAATTAGATCACTTCCAATTTTTCACTATGATGAGCAATGTTGCAATGAATACTCCTACTAATGTATCTAGCCCAAACACGTGAATAATTCTACAGGATAAACTGATATCTGGAAAGAAAATTGCAAAGACAATTTTTCATATAGGAAAATTGATACTCAGAGAAGGGAAGAGTTTCTCGAGGTCACATAAAATGTTAGTAGCAAAAATGCATTGAAAATCAAGAGCCCCAAGTGCTAGACCAATCTGTCCTCTGATGCCATCCTCATTGGGACTGTGAACTTGGGCATACCCAATCTGCTCTAGTAGGATGTGATGTTTCCTACCCTGTCCTGAGCAGATAAGCACCAAAGTGAAGATGGAAATCCTAGTGTCATTAGCCAAAGACAGTGGCTAAAAGGTACTCAGGAGAGGACAGCAGAAAGCTCACTGAGCTTACAACCCACATCCTCCAATTCCAGTCTGTAGCAATTTCATCGGCTTGAGCCCTGTTTCCTCTGCTGTTAAATGCAGTTAATCATCCCTACCTCACAGGTGAATTGAGAAGCCTAAATAAGTAAAATACTTAACACTCATGTTAATAATTAGCATTTGCTGAACTCTTACTATATGGTAGAGACTCTGCTAAGCACTTTTCCCACATCATATTTGACCTTCACAATAACCCTATGAGGTAGGTCCCATTTTGTCCCCATTTTACTGATAAGGAAACTGAGGCACAGAGAGTAAGTCCTTGCCCAAAGTCACCCAGCTAATAAATAACAGGCTCAGGAGCTGAATCCAGGCAGCCCAGCTCCAGAGCCCAAACTCATAGCCATCAGAAAGGTACTCCAAACCTATGAGTGCCCTAATATGGGCATGAAGTCCCTCAAGAAGGCTAAGGAAAGACACTGGATGTGCAAGGCCCAGGGTAGGGGCCAACCCCCCAAATTCCCCAGCTGTAATATTCTGGATTCTGACAACTGCAGAATCCCAATGCTCATTCTCCGAGGTTCTGCTACCAGGCTCCTCCACGTGGGCCTTTTACCATTGCTATTTCATGACATAATTAACAAGCTCCACTGAGAGCTGCCAGTACCTGGGGCCAGCAGGGCCCTAATGGAAGCACACTGGCCATAATTGCCACCATCCATCACCCCAGCCCCTAGAAGAGGACAGAGGCTGGTGGGAGGTGTAAACAAGCTGTTTCTCTGCAGAAACTAGAGCCAGTGACACAACCTGACTTGCTAGGAGTCTGAACGGGCAACACAGACCAGTGGCCATGCAGGGTCTCCACTCACAGAGACGGGGAGAGAGAAGGAGAAGGTGAAGGAGGGAGAGAAATAGCAAGGAGAGACAGACAAAAACAAAGTAGATGATAGAAAGACAGACAATTATGTATGTCAATGTATATTTGTATATGTACCCATGTATACATATTGATACACTTTCATTTTGATGATGTCCTAAAAAATAAACATGAGCATATTTTGGATTTTTTAGCCTACCACTCTTGAGCAGAATACTGCCACCCAGTTTAACTGCCCAACCTCCCCACCACCAGGCCCCAATATATGGATAGTAACACTTTCTTTTCCAGGTGACAGTAGTGTCAAGATAATGTTCATAAAGTGCAGAGTACATATACATTCAAGAGAGGTCATTATTACTAGTTTTTTTTCCTAAGACACTAATGAAGGATGACCATCAGTGCAGGTTTGGGAAAGTGTATTTAGAGACGGTGCCGTCTGCACTGGGGTTTGAGGGATGGGATTCACCAGGTCAACAAGTGAGGAGCTGGGCTTTCCAGGCAAAGGGAGACCGTCCTTGAAACAGACGTGGACATTTCAGGAATGGCTGAAATGCTGGGAGTGAGAGGGGATTGGTGGGAGATTTGTTTTTGCTTTTTGTTTTGTTTTGTTTTTGTTTTTGTTTTTGTTTTATCCTGAAGCACTGTTGGATGACATTTCCCAGCCTCCTTTGCACTTTGGTGTAGCCACATGGAGTGGACACTCTCCAAGCCTTGCCCAGTCTCTTTGGATTCCTTTCCCTATTTCTGATGCCCATCCTCACATTTTGCTCTGAGACAAGGGTTTGCAGATGTGAGTTTCTTGTGAAGATTCTCCTTAGCTAATGGAACCCTGTAGTTCCAGGGGGCCAGAAATTCCTGGAGTTTACAGCTCCCAGGGGCAGCCGTAAACTCTGGGCTAGCTCTGGGACATTTCCTGATACAATCCCCTGCTTGTCCAATTCCCCTTGCAGCTTGTCACTTCTTTCTTGATTTCTCTAGGAAGCAGCTCCTGGAGACATCTCTTCTCAGGGTTTGCTTCTGGGGAACCCAGCCTAGGACCCCACATGACTGGGCTCCAGCCAGTGGAATGTGAGCAGAAGGGCCACTCGCTAGTCTTGCCGTAGAAACACACCTGTGCTCCTCCAGGGTCTTTCCAGTTGATGGGAACAGAAATGGCTAGAAGGTCACCGTGGAAGACTGTTGATGGCAGAGCCTCCAACAGCTGGATCTTTGAATTACCATATAGAAGAGAGATAAATGTGCCAACCAACAACACTACTCTTGCCTCTGAAGTGAAGGAGGAATACATCTTCACTGAGCAAGGCCACCAAATGGCATGTCAGCTAGTGCCACCCATACTAAAATAGAAAAGTGGCTTTATTCTAGCTCTCAGTGAGGTCTAGAGTGGATAAGAGACAATTGAGGAAAACCTTTTCCAATCTTTAGGTTGATCCCAGGGAACCCAAACAAGTTGAGCTCATGAGTTTAGCAAATCTATTGAAAAAATGACAAAATTTAAGACCTCTTCTATCAAGGCCAGAATTCCCAGAAGATAACTATACAAAAAGTCCCCAATATCTGGGACCCACATTATTAAGATATAAACTATTCACAATTATCCATTCTCCCTATAGATTCTAAGGAAAAGTGGCTCTTGCTTTCTGAAGATTCCTAAGATCACTTTTGTTGTAGAGAAGCCAAATCATAGCTGAACCAGAGAAAACAGTAATAGATGTCAGAGAAGCAAAAACAACATTTGTATAAAAGGACCAAGACAGTCTGGCTGGAAGATCAGGAAGAAAAACAGGAAAGCTATGTGGATTCCATGAGATAGGAAGTGAACAGAAAAGAAAAAGGTTTGAGTAGGCATAACAGCCATCTGGGTAGAGGGTAGCAACAGATGCAGAGATCTGGGAAGAATTTTTATCATTTTTACGATGTGTTCTCTGCGGTGAGCCTGGCCTCTATTTCTGGCATTCCCTGAAGAGACAGTGCAGACTTGAAATACTCGTAATTGATGTTTGGTTCCTAGGCTATTCCTAAGAAAGTGATCCTTTGAGGGACCTGTACATTTAGAACCATAAGTGATCCTAGAATCACACTAGCTAGTTTCAGGAGTCTCCAGGATTCTGTAGCAAGAGTCTGGAACACTTTCGTCCACTTCCATGCTTTACAACAGTGAAAATATCCCAGCTCCGATGAATTTCCTGAACCAATGTGATAAAACTTTGCCCCTACATTTCACCATCCTATCCTGCACTCCCTGGCTATCTGCCAGTCCCTCTAGCTCTTACTTTAATTACCTACTTGTCAAACTAACGGATACTGCATTTGATTGTAAACTCTTTGAGGACAGATATTGTCTTTTTAACCTTAGGGCATCTGTTTTTTTATGTTCAATAAATGTAAAGATTTCTGTCTTGAGCTTGGTTTTCTTTCCAGCACCTTCAGGATTATCTGATTTATGGTAGATGTTTGGTGAATGTTTGTCCAGGGACTGAACGAAAGAAAAAAAAATCCATCAGTCCTATCAATCAAATCTGAATTGATAGTCATCATAGTCTCTGGCTAAGACAGCTCACAGCCTGCCTCATTACTACTCAGGTTTTTCTACAATATTCACCTTTACGAATTTTCTCTGTGCTTACTCTCTGGGACGCATCATAGACCCAGCCAAGCTCAGGAGAGGAAAGGCAAAGAGTGGGAAATGAAGTCAGAGCTAAAACACATTTCATCTACCTCCTGGGTTGCTATGATTGCCCCAGTGATAAATATCTAATACCTTCATGCCAAGGGCAAATCTAGTATCTGCATTTTGGTTCAAGAATGTCCTCTCATGTAAAGCACAAAACATACAATGGCCACTCCTCTGATTTCCAGCACCATAGCTTTGGTCAAGTAACATAACTTCTCTAAACCTCAGCTTCCCCGGCAGGCAAATGGGCATGACAATATCAACCATACATGGAAGGTGTGTGATCATAAAGAGAGACGACCTATGTCAGCTCCCAACCCAATGCAGGTCATGGCTCAAAGAATGTTGCTTTCCTTCCTGGCTGATGACATTACACAAATAGAAATGGAAAGAAAGAAACCACATTTGATGTTTTCTGGATGTACAAAGAGGAAAGAGCTGTAGGTTTCCTCTTTCATGACCTTCAATTTCATCTAAGGAAGAAATAGGGCCACGGGCCAACTCATGGGCCAAAACTATCTCCTTAGTAGCTCATTTCTTCAATCAGAGATGAAGTGCTCCAAGGGCAGGAGATGGGAGACTGAGTCCTCTGGATAGTTAATGTGATTGTCTCTTAAGACAAAGGTGAAATAATAGTTTCATTCATTTGTCTTAATTGAACAATTTATAATTGTGATTCCATCTGTAACAGAAAAGAAACTCGTTATTTCCACTATTTTTATTTCTTTTAAGAGAATGGTGGGAAAATTTTACCTAGCTAAATAAAATTACTTTTAAAGGAATAGGAAAGGACAAAACTAATTTTTGGTAATTTTCTTCCAATTGAGATATTTCTGATAATGCTGGACAAACTCTGATTTTGAAATGACCACCTCCCTGGTTGTTTTCTCATCACATCTCCCAAATGCTACAGCAACAACCTCTTGAGAAATACCAATCTTATGCTTGAGTGAAGAATATAATTGTTACCCTAAAATTTTTTTTGGTGTGTTAAATTATATGGTATGTCAAAATATAGCATTCTCACCATGATACTTAAATTTTCATGGGTTTTTAAATCTCTTTCATAATATTTAAATAGCTTGACTATGAGACTAAACCACTTAAAAGGCAAGTTTACTTACAGCATTTTTAGCCCCTCATGCAGACCCTAATTCAAAGGTCTGCTTTCTCTTTTAGAAACTCTTCATCTTTATTAGAAGGAAGAAGATGAGACTTGCATCACGAATATAGATAGTTTTAATTCCAACTTTCTCTTGAATTAAATTATTTGGATATTATTTTGAAGAGAGGATAATCCAGAGACCAGAAGGACTTGGATATAATTACTTTCATCATTCAAGTCATTCTGCTAAGTCCAAACTAAACCACTGGCCTTTGAGAGTTGGTGAAAGAGGCATTTCAGAAAAATCAAGACTTGCAGAATATTATTTAATATTTTTTCCACTCATGCATGGGCTCACACGATGGAAAAGGTCTATAGTTAACTTAGAGAACCAAAAACCTTTAAACCTAGAAGAAACACCGTGTTCAACATTTCTAAGAGCCTTACAACTTATAAAAATAAAAACATACAGGAACACTTAATCTTTTCATCACAATAATCACCATGTGAAACACGGATTCTGATCTCCATATTTACAGAGAAAACAGAAACTCAGAGATGCAAACGTTTTGTGCAAGTTCACACCATAGTAAGTGGCAGACTGGGCCGGACCCCAGATCGTCTAACTCCATGTCCTCAAGGGTTCTTTTTGTACCATGACCACATGGGATGCCTTAGGGCTGAGAACCAGTGGTCTCAAAGCAATACCACCAATGGCAAGACAGTGTGCAATACTGGGTTTTATCCTGTCTCAAGCTAAACATTACCATCAGTTCATGCCAATGCCTGCAACCCAATCCAGACAATTATATCAGAATGTCCAGGGACTGGGTCTGGAAATAGGGTTTTTTAAAAGTTTCCCAAATGACTCTGATGCCCAGCCAGAGTGGCACATCATTGTGCTAGATTGATTTTTGGACAAATAGATCCTAGGCCTGTCTTCGTCACAGCAATGAACAGCAGTTTGGCTAGGGGTGGTTGGTTTCAGAATTGTGTCTTCTAGGCCTAATGTCACTTTGCAGCACAGATACACTGTGGATTCATGTTGACCCTGCAGTGGCCAATGGAAGATTCAGGCATTTTTTATAATAAACTCTAATTGATTTCACTTCTGATCTATATTTTTATGGGTGGTTTTTTCAATTTAAATTTTGGTTGCTCATAAATAAAGGACCTTGACGGAAAATGAAGTGAGGTTTCAGTCGAAAGGATAAGGCTAGATATGGGAGAGTTAGCTCAAGATTGGAATCAAAAAGATAGAAAGCAAAGGGGTAGTCTGTACTTTTCTTTTTTTTTTTTTTTCTTTTGAGGCAATTGTGAATGTCCTCCTAATTTCTCTCTCAACTCATTCATCCTTGGTATATAGGAACACAATTGATTTATGGGTGTTAATTTTACTGAAATTTTTTGAGTTATAGAAGTCTTTTGGTGAGTTTTTTTTTTGGGGGGGGTGGGGGTTTCTAAATACAGGATCTTGTCATCATCAAATACAGATAGTTTGAGCTCTTCTTTTCCTATTTGTATCCCTTTAATTTCTTTCTTTTGCCTAATTGCTCTTGCTAGAGTTTCAAGGACTATGTTGAACAGAAGGCGTGAAAGAAGGCATTCCTGCCTTGTTCCAGTTTTTAAAGGGAATACTATCAGGTTTTCTCCATTTAGAATGATGTTGGCCTTGAGTTTAATGTACATAGCTTTAAAAATGTTGAAGTATATCTCTACTATGCCTAGGTTATCTAATGTTTTGAACATGAATGGATGCTGTATTTTGTCAAATGTTTTTTGAACATTAAAGAAAGAAATTGGAGGCTGGGAAAGTAGCTCAGTTGGTAGAGTGCTTGCCTTGCATGCACAAGGCCCTGGGTTCAATCCTCAATGCCTCCACCAAAAAAAAATAAATAAATAAAAAGAGAAAGAAAGAAATTGAAGAAGACATAAGAAAATGGAAAGATTTCCTATGTTTTTAGATAGGAAGAATTAATATTGTCAAAATGGACATACTACCCAAAATGCTATACAGATTCAATGTGATTCCAATTAAAATCCCATCATCATTCCTTATAGAAATAGAAAAAGCAATCATGAAATTCATTTGGAAAAATAAGAGACCCAGAATAGCCAAAGCAATCCTTAGCAAGAAGAGTGAAGCAGGAGGCATCACAATACCAGACTTTCAACTATACTACAGAGCTATAGTAATAAAAATGGTATTGACACAAAAGCAGACAGGTACACCAATAGTACAGAACAGAAGACACAAAGACAAACCCACATAAATACAGTTATCTCATCCTAGACAAAGGCACTATAAGTATACACTGCAGAAAAGACAGCCTCTTCAACAAATGGTGCTAGTAAAACTGGAAATCCATATGTAGCAGAACGAAATTTAACCCCCATCTCTAGGCCCCACACTCCATCATGTTGGCTTAGGAACTGACTTCCTCAACAAGACTCCTAAAGCATAAGAAGTAAAATCAAGAATCAATAAAGGGGATGGTATCAAACTAAGAAGCTTCTTTACCACAAAGGAAACAATCAAGAGCATGAAGAGAGAGCCTGCAGAATGGGAGAAAATCTTTGCCTCCTGAACCTTAGATGGAGCATTAATCTCCAGGACATATAAAGGACTCCAAAAACTTAACATAAAAAAAATATAAAATAACCCAATCAACAAATGGACAAAGGAAAAGAACAGGCACTTCACAGAAGAAATACAAATGGTATATGAAAAAAAAATGCTCATCATCTCTAGCAATCAGAGAAATGCAAATCAAAACTACTCTAAGATATCATCTCACTCCAGTCAGAATGGCAGCCATTATGAACACAAACAACAATAAGTGTTGGCGAGGATGTGGGGGAAAAGGTACACTCATAAACTGCTGGTGGGAATGCAGATTGGTGCAGCTAATTTGGAAAGCAGTATGGAGATTCCTTGGAAATCTGGGAATGGAACCACCATTTGAACCAGCTATTCCTCTTCTCGGACTATACTCAAAGGAATTAAAAACAGCATACTATAGGGACACAGCCATATCAATGTTTATTGCAGCACAATTCACAATAGCTAAACTGTGGAGCCAACCTAGATGTCCTTCAATGGATGAATGGATAAAAAATATGGCATTTATACACAATGGAATATTACTCAGCATAAAAAAAGAACAAAATCATGGCATTTGCAGGTAAATGGATGGCGTTGGGGAAGATAATGCTAAATGAAGTCAGCCAATCCCAAAAAAAACAAATGCCAAATGTTTTCTCTGATATAAGAGGGTGACTCATAGTGGGGTAGGGACGGAGAGCATGGGAAGATTAGATTAATTCTAGATAGGGAAGAGGGGTGGGAGGGGAAAGGGGATTAGCAAGGATGGTGGAATGTGATGGTCATCATTATACAAAGTACATGTATGAAGACTTGAATTGGGTGTCAACATACCTTATATACAAACAGAGATATGAAAAATTGTGGTATATATGTGTATTAACAATAGTAATGCAAAAAAGTACATATATAATGGCATAAATTGATGTGAACATACTTTATATAGAGAGATACGAAAAATTGTGCTCTATATGTGTAATAAGGATTGTAATGCATTCCACTGTTGTTGTGTATTTTAAAAAATCAAATAAATAAATAAATAAATATATATATATATATATATATATATATATATATATATATATATATTAACCCAATCAACAAATGAGCAAAGGAAAAGAACAGACACTTCACTGAAGAAATACAAATGGTCAACAAATATATAAAAAAATGTTCAACATCTCTAGAAATTAGAGAAATGCACATTAAAGCTACACTGAGATTTCATTTCACTCCAATCAGAATGGCAATTATCAAGAATGTGAGTAATAATAAATGTTAGCAAGGATGTGGGGGAAAAGGTACATTTATAAAATGCTGGTGGGATTGCAAATTGGTACAACCACTCTGGAAAGCAGTGTGGAGATTCCTCAGAGAACTAGGAATGGAACCACCATTTGATCCAGTTATCCTACTCCTTGGTGTATACCCAAAGGACTTAAAATCAGCATACTATGGTGACACAGCCACATCAATGTTTACAGCAGTTCAATTCACAATAGTTAAGCTATGAAACCAAACTAGAGATCCTCCAACAGATGAATGGATAAAGAAAATATTGTTTATATACACAATGGAATATTACTCAGCCATTAAAGTGATGGCTTTATGACATTTGCTAATAAATTGATGGATTTGGAGACTATAATACTAAGTGCAATAAGCCAATCCCCAAAAAACCAAAGGTGAAATGTTTTCTCTGATATGTGAATGCTAACACACAAAAAGGGGGCACAAAGAATAGAAGTTCAGTGATTGGAAAAGGAGAATGAAGGAAAGGGAAGGGAGATAGAAGTAGGAAAGACAGTGAAATTAATCTAACTTTCCTATGTACAAATATGGATACACCACAGTGAATCTCCACATCATGGACATCCACAGGACTGGGATCCTAATTAGAATAAGACATACTTCATGTTTGTATAAATATGTCAAAATATACTCTACCATCATGTATAACTGAAAAGAACAAATAAAATTTCTAAAAAGACAAATACAAGAAAAAAGAAAGAAAGCAAATGGATGACTTAGGGTCTTCAAAACAATGAATTAAGATAATCTGACAACTGTCAAGCTTAACAGTTTTTAGAAATTCTAGATAACAACATCCTCTTAATTGAATAAAACAAGTTGCCTGTTTTGTTTGGGTTAAACAAACCAGCCTGCTACCTGTGCTTGAGTAGATGCACTTGCATGTTTTCTCCCAAGGAGAACGGCGCGAAGAAATATTCACCAGCCGGCAACACTGGTTATCTTGGCAGGGGACAGAGGCTTGGAGAAAGGCCGGAGTATAATTAGCTTTTCCTTTATATAGCCAGCAGGTGTTCTGTAATTTGAAAAACATAAAATAAATAAAATTGAATTAACTGATATATAAATTCACAACAGCCAAAAAATAAGAATTAAAAACAGTAATTTATAATTTGCATTTTATGGTGACATAAATATTGAAGGAAGTCATTGATACGTTCTATAAACCTGAAATGGAGTTATCATTCTGTACACATTGGTGTTTCCTGTTTCTTCTGAGACTTTAAAATTATATCTAATGTCCCTAGAGCTGTCCTGATGAATTCATTAAATGGCCTTTGCCCCTCCTACGAACCCACACATACACACACAAAAAGGTAATATGTAAATATTTAAAATAAACAACTGAGCTTAACAGAAATAAGGGAGACTCGTTAGATGGTAGAACTGAAGCAGGAATTCTAAACCAGAAGGAGGGTAAGAGCTGCCGAGGAGCCAGACACTGTGGCACACGCCTGTAATCCCAGCAGCTCGGGAGGCTGAGACAGGAGGACCATGAGTTCAAAGCCAGCCTCAGCAAAAGTGAGACACTAAGCAACTCAGTGAGACCCTATCTTTAAATAAAATACAAAATAGGGCTGGGGATGTGGCTCAGTGGTCCAGTGTCTCTGAGTTCAATCCCCAGTAACCACCACCCTGCCAAAAAAAGGGCGGGGGGCGGGCTGCCAAGAAAGGGCAGGCTAGGGCATGGGGCCCAGGCAGTCAGACCTCATGCCCATCAGTGGAGAGTGCTACTGAAGGAACTAGCGGAAGACACAATGTGGGGAGGTGAGGCGGGGGTGGGGGTGACCAAAAAAAGATAGAGAAATGCAAGAAGCAAGAGTGAAAACCGAAGTTGGCAAATACAGAGACAAAACTAAGCATTGAACGTATGAAGAGCGTCGTGAGGATGATGGCAGTGATGATGAATTTGCAGGTGTTAAAAAATGAAACAAATATTCTAGACAATAATTTCTAGCCAGATGAGAGGGATGATCAGAGTAAAGCATCCCTTAGGCTTTGAATCGTGTGGGAATAAAGGAAAACTTTGGTTACCTTTAGTATTCATGTCAAAAATAAAGATTACAATTTGAAGGGGAATGACTAACAGAAAATTAAGGATCCCAGTAAAAGTGGGGAAAAGTCATAAAGATGATTCATTTTGGTAGACTAAGGAAAGGAGGAAACAGCACAGTAAATTGAAGGCACGAACAATAAAATAAATACTAACATATCAACCAGAACAAAAAGTGTTCCTAGGCAAAGAGGGTGGTTCTAATTCAGGGAATTTCAAATTGGATTTTAAAGCTAACCCAGTTAGAAGATGTTTTATACATGGCATACCTAACACACAAGGACTCAGAGAGTTGGGAAATGGATCCATGTAAACAGATACTCCCCAGCAACCATGGAGGAAACTGGGGTAGCTCCTTGGGAAACAGCTTTGAAGGGAAAAAACCATAAAAATAAGAAGAATCATTATAAAAATGATAAAAAGAAAAAAATCTATTTTAAAAAAACCATTCTAAAACAAGATGCAAAACAGACAGCATGAATAGAATTATTAGCCTGGGAGAATATATTTACTACCCAGACAACTGATAACTAGGATCCAAAATCAATTAGGAAAAGACAAACAGATAGCATAAAATAAAACAAAAGATACAAATAATTGAGTCACAGAAACAGAAACCCAAAGAATCAACAAATATAAAAAAAGAAAGCCAGCCTTGCTCGTAAGCAAAGGAATGCAAATTAAAAAAGAAAAAAATCATAATTTGACACTCATTAGATCTGTAATTTTTAAAAAGTTTGGTAATGCCAAATAGTGTTGAATATGTAGCAAATGTGAAGCCCAGACGTTGCTGACGGGGTGTAAACTGGTGGCTTCCCTTTGGAGAACAGTCAAGCAACGCTTAGCAACTTGGAGATATATATGCCATGCACAGGGCAATCTACTTCTAGATATTCAGCCTGGAGCTATTCTGTAGCTGTGCCCAAGGACACATTCGGTGCTCAGTGCTGCAATTTATATGATAGAGAAAAAGTGGAAATAACCTAAACATTTCTCAGTAGAAGAATAGATAAACAGTGTTTATTCACACAACATTAAGAGTAAAAGATCTAGCTTATATGAATCAAAATGGATAAATCTGAAAGATATAATGTTGGGTGAACAAAAAAGTTGCAATTTATATGTATAGTAGGAAACCAAATATATAAATTTTTGAAACACAAATTTATAATGTTAAGGAATTCATACATATGAATAGAAGTATTAACTCAGGGAAAGGTATGGAGGAATGTCAGAATCCTGGGTATCTCTGAGGAGGGAAATAGGTGGGGAGCAAAGAGGAACCATTAAGCAATGTTTTCTTCTTCTCCTTCTCCTTCTTCTTCTTCCACAGGGGATTGAACCCAGAGGCACTCTAACACTGAGTTACATCCCCAGCCCTTCCTTCTTATTTAATTTTTCATTTTAAGAACCTGTCTTAAAACATATAAGACCTTTATATTTGGATTCAACACCCAGGCTGGCCTCAAATTTGTGATCTTCCTGCCTCAGCCTCCTGAGTGGCTGGGATTACAGTCATGGTCTTTTATTTTTTTTAAGTTCTGAAATAAATATGCGTAATTTCTAAGTCAAAAACATATAAGACCCTTGTACCTGGATGGCTGATGGATAGATAGTGTATGTATGTATATTTATGCATTAACATAATAATTATATAATTAGTAACTATTTTATACTCTATAATGCTATTCTATTATATATACATATGTGAAAAATGTGCTTGAAATAGTTCTTAGAAGTTAAAAATGATACCTTTGAACCCCAGGGAGGCATTAAGGAAGGGAAAGAGAAGGGAAGGTGAAGAAGTTAGCAAATCCCTGAGGTTGGTCAGTAAGGGGCTCTCCAGTAGCCAGATTTTAAGAGGGCACAGGACTGGCAAGAAGACAGGTTAAGTGGATAATGAGAGGGCGAGCTCTGGTTTCCATGAGAGGAGATCTGGGGTCCATGAAAAGTTAAGAGTAGTCGCTGGCCAAGAGAGGTGGCCTGTGGACACGCAGGCCAATGCAGCTGCGGAAAGCAGCCTGCTTCACAGCCTTGGAAACCGTGATCAAAGAGAAACAGAAGCTGGCCTCCAACTTGGGAGAAGCTGGGGGAATTCAGATTGTGTCCAAGCATGGTTACATTCTCACTATTGTGAGCCTGGGGATGTGGGGTAACTGTGATTCCTGAAAGAACCACATGGGGCAGTTCTCAAGGCCAGCAAGAGATGCCACATCAGGAAAATGGGCTCAGATTCTGAGCAGGCAAACAGCAGCCTCTAATATTGTGCTTCACATCTGTGGACCCCATTGTACAGATGAGAGAGCCAAGAGTTAGCCAAGCTAAGCCACCTGCCCAAGGTCCCAGGTTCAAAGATGGCAAAGCCAGACCCCAGGCTCACCCAGCTCCATCTGGTCAATTGCTCTGCCCATGACTGTTGCTATTCTCCTTTTGGATTTAAAAAGTAACATTGCTTCCATCTGCCCCTCAGAAGTTTCCTTCACCTTATCAATTCACTGCTTGCACAAGAATTCTCATCTCAGACTCTGCTTGTGAGGAGCCCGACTCGGCAGTGACCCAGCAAGCTTTAATGGTGCCAAGGCATGGGTTCTAACAGGCAGCTCCTGGGAGGTGGGGAGGGCATCTAACGGGTGGCCAAGTCAGCCAACCCCCAGCATTCATGTCTCAACGTGGTTTAGAGGTTTTGCATTCCTTTTCTCCCTGCAGTAACTCTTATGAAGTGCTAAGAGCTGTGTTTCCTGGTTTTAAAAGCCTATTACTTTATACATTTCTCTTTTGTCATGTATTTATACAATCATTAAGGCTCTGGAGAAAAACATGCATTATTCAGTTACATTTTACTGCATTTTATGGGAGAAGAGTATATGCTGTAGTAGAAGTCTTAATTTAAGGATTCATGAAGGTTTTGAACTTATTGATTATCATATTCCTTCCATTCTAAGACATATAATTTAATGTTTTTGAAAGTCTTAGAATCAATGAATACATTTAGCGGATGTTTTTACTCTCATCACACTCCCCTAAAAATCTATTAAATGTTTTTTTATTCATCCACATGAATTCTAGAGTCACCTCATTGGATTCCAAGTCACCCACCCCCATGAATAAAATGTAGAATAAAATTAAGTCAAGCCTATAGATTAATTTAGAGGAAAAATGACGTCTTTATAACATTGTGTGTCCTTAACCAGTAATACGGTAGGCCTCAAGTCTGTTTATTTCTCCCAATTGATCACTGTCATTTTCCTCTATGTATACTCTGCATAATTCCTATTAAAGTTAGTATTTTATATTTGCATTGCTAATGGGAATCTGAGTTGTTTTCCATGATATTTTCTAACTGACATTGTTAGTGTATGTAAAATATACTTTTAATATGTTTTAAGCATTTGATTACCTTACAGATCTTTTTTTTTTTTTTACTATTACTGTTTTTGTTGTTCACTTGGTATAAGGTATAGATAATTGTATTGCAAAAAAAGATAGTGCTGCTTGTTATATGTTTGATTTCTGATATATGTCATTATATTGAGTAGAATTTCTTTAAATTTTTAAATAGAGATAAAAGAAATTATTTGGAACAATCTTGTATTTCATCACTAAACATGAAACTAGATATTAAATACAGATATCTTTTCAGCATATTATTAAAAATGTGTAGGCCCTTCTTATGATTTAGATGTTAGGTGTCCCCCAAAAGCTCATGTGTAAAACTATGCAACATTCAGAAGTGAAATGAACGGGTTATGAGAGTCTTAGCCCAATCAGTGAATTAATCCCCTGATGGGATTAATTAAGTAGTGACTGAAGGTGGGTAGGGTGTGGCTGGAGGAGGTGGGTCATTGTGGATGTGCCTTTGGGTCTATATTTGGTAAGCTGAGCTTAGTCTAGTCTTTCTCTGCTTCTCATCATCATGCGATCTGCTTCCCTCTACCGCCATGATGTTCTGCCTCACCTTGAGCCCCAAGGAATGGAGCCAGCTGTCCATGGACTGAGACCTCTGAAACTGTGAGCTCCCAAACAAACTCTTCTTCCTCTATAGTTGTTCTGGTCAGCTGACTGAAACAGCCCTCCAGAGGAAAAGAGAAAGGGACCAGGGCAGGGGAGTACAGGAGGGAAAGGAGAGGTACTGAGAAATGATAGTGACCAAATTATATTGTGATATTATATGCATATATGAATATGTAACAGCTATTAGGTATAATTATAATACACCCATAAAAAAATATGGAAAATGCATCTATCCTAAGTATTAAGAAATTTCCATCCATGATGAGGTTGGATCTTATCAAATGCAACTTTAGGCATTTAATAAACTGGTCTCAGGATGATGTCCTGGGAAGTACTTCTATACTGGAATGAGTTATTGCTGGACTCGAACCCTAACCCTAACCCAATGCCAGCCCTGATACTTGCCTTATCCTTGATCAACTTATACATCCTCATTCAACTGCCATTTCTTTAGTCATAAGATAGTAACAATGCATAAGGTCCTATGGTCACTAATCTAGTCTGTACAGAGTATCTCACACACTGGTGATCCCATAATAGTTGCTCAATTACTCACCATTTCCAAAATAAACTCTTCTTTGCCAAGGTATATCATTCTTTTAAAATGTACAAGTGGATTTAGTTTACCATTATTTTATTTAGAATTCTCCCATCTATTTTCATTCCTATGTGCCAAATAAAAAAAAAACATTCTATTTTCTCTGTTTGACTCACCTAGAAGATAATGGTGCCCATATTATTTTTGTTGACATATAACAGACATACAGAAAATTGCATGAAGGAATATACTAATGAACCTATCTAGACCTAAAGCACTTGATGGATTTTTTTCAATATCTGCTCAATTCAATAACCATCATTTTGGACGCATCACAGGCCAGCACTATGCTAAGTAATTTCATATATATCATTTAATACTATTGCTATGAAAATAATAGAAGGAAATTACTCTCCCCATTTACAGATGAGAAAACTGAGTCTGAAAGAGGTAAGCATCCTATCCAAGTTCACACAGTAATAAATGGTACAAGGTAAAGCTGAATCAGAAATAAATCATATTTTTCAGGTTTGGGGGGAAATTTCATACTGTTCTCCACAGCAGCTGTACTAATTTACATCAACAATATATGAGAGTCCCTCTCTCTCTACATTCTCAACAAAATGTTTATAGATATAAAGCAGTTATTCTAAGTGGGTGAGATAATTTCTCATTGTGGTTTTGATTTGCATTCCCCTCTTGGTTAACAGTATCAAGCATTTTTTCATACATTCCTTGGCCATTTGTATTTCTTCTTTTGAGAATTATCTATTCACAGTTATCCTACTTCTGGGTACACAGCCAAAAAGAAAATGATATCAGCATACCAGAGATACCTTCACGTCCATGTTGACTGCAGCACTATTCACAACAGACAAGAGATGGACTCAACCTAGGTGTCCATCAACAGGTGAATGGATAAAGAAAATGTAGTACCTATAGACAGTGGAGTTTTATTTAGCCATAAAAAGAATAAAATTATGCCATTTGCAGAAAAATAGATGGAACTGGAGGACAATCATGCAGGTTCTCTCTTAAGTGTGGAAAATGAAAAAAAGTTGACCCAAAGGTAGACAAGTGATAGCTAGAGTTTGGGGAAGCATGATGGACAGGGTGGGCAAAGGAGGCTGGAACTGACCAGTGCATTTTCAGGCATGTATTGGAATATCACCAACTCCCGTTAACATGTACAATTAATCTATGTTAACCAAAAATAAAATATTTTCCAAAGAATACAAAAATAATTCCTCTTATACGCTAAGCAGTGCTGTCTTGGTGAAGAAATCTCAATTGGTCTAATTCTTCCATCATTTCTGGTAGTTCATATTGTTCTCAAAATAATGCACTTGTTATAAAATTTCAAATATATTAGAATTAAGTTGTTAAAAAATGTCTTAGGATTTTAAAAATCTTCCCAATATCTACTTGATACCTTTTAATTCAGTTCTAACTTTATGCATTTTTCTAGCTTTCTCTTTATCTCTTTATTTATCCTATCATCATTTTCAAGACAGTACTTGGGATTACTTATCAATTTTATTCTTCTTGTTTTCCAACTAACAGCTGCTTTTATCTTTATTATTTCCTTATTCCTGGTTTATCTGAGTTAGTTTCAAGTTTCTTTAATATGTCATTCTTCTTCATTCTATCTTGCTTAAATTGAAAATATTAAAACATTGCTTTCCTTTGAATACAGCTTTCACCATTCTTAGAAATTTTAAAATGCAGACTTCTCTTTTTCCTAATATTCAAATAATGCATAATTGTGGGTTTGCTGTTTTCTTGGATTTAAAAGATATAAAGACTTTTTTAAAAGAAGTTTTGAAGTTTTCATTGGCACTTTATACTCATTTTGTTTCATTCGTATCAGAGAGTTTAACCAGAACCATTTATGATGTTCTCATAGTCAGATTATTTTTTGTAAACATGTGCAGGTTAATTGTGGTCAATAGTCCATGAACAATGAATTATAATTTTTCTCTCCATTTTTCAGAACACAAAATACTCTAAACTTACTAAATCAAAGTCAGTGCTATTAATCATCCTTTATAACTTCTGTTTATGGTTTCTTAGTTTTGATTTGAGTTTTTGTTTGGGGGTTTTTGTTTGTTTGTTCGTTGTTTGTTGCCTCAACATCTGAAGTATATAATATCTGCCCATCAATAGTGATTCTGGATCAAGTGGAAATTCAGTCACCTTCCTCCCTCTGAATATCAGTGTGGTGTGCGAGATAGCTTTTTAGGAAGGCTTGTAAAAGAGACTCTTTTGGGCAATTTGTGCAATTTTTGTTGAGAATCACTTCGACAAATGGAATCAGTGTCATAGCGTTTGTGTGAATTTTACTCTTTATCAATGTAAATGACGCCCTGTGTCTTAATCCCTGTGCTTGCCTTGTACTACACTATTTTACAAATATTAACATGTCACTCTGATTCTCAGTTTTGTTCTTAACATTTTTCTCCTCTTTTAGGCAAAGCTTTGACAACTAGCTATAATTGGTTTTGGCGTATTCTGCACCCAATCTGAGACAGCGTGTCTTTTAATAAGTGAATTCAATCTATTTCCATTTACTGTCCTCACTAATGGTTGACCTTCACATATTGAACTGATATTTGTCTATTCCAGTCCAATCAGCTGTGGATTGAAGCAGTATTTTGTTGTAAGCTTCCCTGGCTGGTCTTCCACCTGCTTGCCCCCATGCCCATGACTGACCTGCCTTGCTGGTATCACAGGGGATTTCCCCTCCATGCCCTGTGTTTTCCAGGTTCTCCCATCAGCTGGCTCCAGGCTGGGTTTGGCCAGTAGGAGACGCTGGCAGAAGACTGCAGTGTGGGCAGCAGAGAGAGGTCAGAGTGTTTCTCCCTCCCCTTGGCCTCGGTGGCACCCCTTCTGCGGAACCCCTACTGGACGAGGCCTGCTGTGGCTGGTGTCCCTGTAGTGACCCCTTGGTCTCAGTTACACCATATCCTCCTTTCCCCATAGCCCAGGTTCTCCCTTCTCTGCCCTCCACGTATCCTCTCCATTTAACACGGTCTTCTTCCTGGGTTTTTCTTTTTAATATATCCAGAGAGACCTTCTTAACTTTATCATCCTTAACCCCAGTTCCATTTTCTGCAATGTTATTTCTTTTTCTTTACTGCTTCAAATGCAAGCACAAGTTTTATTATGCTATTGCATTTTATATTTCTTTACAATCTTTATCTCAATCTCTGCTTGCATCTCAGCAACCATTTTAATCTTACCATTCCATCTATTGATTTTTGTTTCTCAGAGTTCAAATTTATGGAGAACAAAAAGATTCATCTAGTAAAGGCTTTCTTTTTAACTGATCCCTATTTTTTTCAAAGATTTGCTTTTCCTATGGATATAGTATTCCCTTTTTCATGTTCAGAAAAAATCTTTAGAGGTCCCTATTTTTTTTTCTTGTTCATTTGATTATCCATGCTTGATGGGGGAGAAACTGATCAGGCACGTTGCCAGTAAATACTCTAAGTGGATCTTTTTTGGTCCAGATTATTAACCATATGATTATTATTAGAATCCACAGAATTGGCTGAGGGCTAATGTGCACACACTCCAAACTCCCAGTGGTAGGATCCTTTGTCTCCTGTCTAAGCTGGACCTGAATGGGCTCGTGACTTCACTGCCTGACCTTCTGAATGTGTGGGAGGGGGTTTATTCTGGGATGCCTCTACGTACTCTAGAAGGCGTCTCTTCATTGTGAAAAGCAATGCCTGAACATTTACACTCACCAGTTCACAACCACCACAGATCTCTCTGTTTTTTCATCTTGATTTCACAATCCAGAATTGCTATGCTCTGAATGTGTCCCCAAAAATCCGTACAAAGAGACTTAATTGCCAATTGATAGTATTAGGAGATGACGCTTTTAAGAGGTGATTATTCATGAGGGCAGAGCCTTAGTGGATGGATTAGGCCCTTAGGAAAGGGCTTCGGGCAGTGGGTTTGTACTCTTTGGCTTTTCCACCATGAGGACACACTGTTCCTCTCCTCTGGAGGATGCAGCAACAAGGAGTCCTCTGAGAAGCAGAGAGAGCAGCCCTCACCAGACACTGCATGATCTTAGGCTTCCCAGCATCCACTATGAGAAAATAAAGTACTATCCTTTGCAAACTACCCAGTCAGTGGTATTTTGTTATAGCAACACAAAATAGACTGACAGGTATACAAAGCCCCATACCGGTGTTTTAGTCATCTGTTTGCTGCTGTGACCAAAATACCTGACAAGAACAATTAGAGGAGGAAAAGTTTATTTAGGAGCTCACAGTTTCAGAGGTCTCAGTCCATAGATTGCCAGCTCCATTCCTTGGGGATAGAGGTGAGGCAGCGCATCCTGCTGGAAGGATGTGGCAGAGGAAAGCATGTTAGGAATGATAGTCAGAAAACAGAGGTGGGGGAGGAAGAGAGAGAAAGGAAGAGGGGGGATAGGGGAGGGGGGAGGGGGAGGGGAGGGGGAGGGGAGGGGGAGGGGGAGGGGGAGGGAAGGGGAGGGGAGGGAGAAGGGGAGGGGGAGGGGAGGGGGAGAGACACAGCTGAGCTCACCAAATATATACCCCTAAGCCATGTCCCCAATGACTGGCCTCATCCAGCCACCCCCCACCTGCCTACAGTCACCACTTAGTTAATCCCTATCAGCTGACTAATGCACTGATTGGGTTTCATCATCTCACACATGTGAGCTTTTGGGAGCTATCTCGAATCTAAACCATCCCACCTTGTTTTCTTTTGCTATGGGCCCTTCCCTTTTAATTTCTGGGAAAATAAAATCCCACATTGGATAAATAAACAGGGATGATGGTGGGGGTGCTGGAGTTCTGGTCCCTCCCCTGTCTTTGAGGTAGGGAATAGAAGCAATAACAAAAAACCTCCTGTCACACGTCTTCCACTGTTTCACCTGGAGTGTCATCCTTAGTTTCCTAATCAAAAATTCCTTCTAAAATCTAAAAGGCATGTTACTGAAAAGTGGTCTTTTTGTATGTGTTTTCATGAGAACTGTCATAGGAAGATGGTAGAGAGAAAAGGTTCACCAAGTGCCCCCGCTAGACGCCAGCTTGCTCTGAAGTCCCACACCCTTGTTCTTTTAAGGAAACCCTTCTTAGTCCTTCTCAGCTTTCCCATTTGACCCATGGTATTCCTGTCCAGAGTATGTGCCAGGCTGTTGTCCCATCTGTACCCTCCCCTACTAAGAGGTGAGTGCCAAACTGCCCCAAGTCTGTAGTCACACCATTGATCCCCACTCACCATCTTCCAGCCAAGCCCCTTACTCACTTACGACTATTGGGGGGGGGGGACTGCCTAAACCCACTCCTCATATTGATCCCCTGCTCTTCCTACCACATGTCAACTTCTTATGCTCAAGAACGATGTTGGGAGTCTGCTGATTCTGCATTTATGAGGAGCCGGTGTCCCTAAGTGGTACAGGAGGCAAAATAAAGAATTTCAGGCTGGGGATGTGACTCAAGCCGTAGAGCGCTCACCTGGCATGCATGGGGTGCTGGGTTTAATCCTCAGCACCACATAAAAATAAAATAAAGATGTTGTGTCCACCTAAAACTAAAAAATAAATATTTTTTTTAAAAATTCTCTCTCTCTAAAAAAAAAAAGAAAAGAATTGAATGAGACAGGACAAGGGTACCAGTAAACAGGGTAGTTTCCAAAAACAAGGATGAGGATCTTTGGGCAGAGACCATGGACTAGAATAAGAACCAAGAAGACAAAAGAGCAGAAACCAGAGGACAGGATTGAGGTCTCTATTTGGCATGAATTGTGGGCGAGATAAGCTATGTTTAAAAAATCAGAGTTGGGGTGGACATGGAGTAGACAGACCTTCAGGAACATTTGTTAAACTGGCTCCACCAACATGAACTATGGGAAGGGACAGAACTTTCAATTCCCTCAACCCTCTGCCAGAATCTGTCTTTAAAAGCTACCCTCAGTGGATAGGATCTGAAATTGCACAGATGCGCCAGTTTAAGACCCAGGCCTCTGAGACCCACCACACATCTCTGTCTGAGATCTTGGGTCACCGACGCTCTGAGGGTGACAGTGCCCACGTGGCAGGGCTTTCTAGAGGACTGAGTCCCATATAAAGAACCAAGTACCCTGGAATCATTCGATCTCTGTTAGTTTCCATCCGCCTTGATCAGGGTACCTTGTGAGTCTAACGAGGGTGAAATGGAGATGCTTACTTAACAATTTGGAGTAAGCAGCTCTGGTGAGCAGACGCGCGTTCTTGATTTCATTATGTGCCGGAAGATGAGAATGAACAGCCCCGAGGATCACGCCCGGTCCCTCGCAGCTAGCTGCCCCTCTGCTGAGGGATTTACGTTCTGCGTGATTAGGCCTGAAATGGACAGGAAGCTTTATTGTGCCAGCCTGGCAGGCCGCGGAGGAGCAAATTGATAAAGATGCCCCGGTCAGTGGCAAGCTGGGTGGTTCCTAATTTATAGAAAGGCATCGAGTTCCATTACTCAGTCGCTTCAGTCTTGCTCCTAGCTCCCCACCCCTGCTGCTGGACCTCTCGCTGCCCTCCCTTGCCAAATGGTGACTTATTTACGGGAAGGAAGAGGATTTACTGATAAAGAGGAGCCAAGCCCACAGCAAGCGAATTCCCAGAGAAGCAACATATGGTGATTTGACTCAGTACCACAAATATTTTCAGAACTTCACGCATGCCAGGTGCTGGGATGTCAGTGATGTGGGGGCCATAGGTTAGAAGGAGTCTCAGCTCTGCAGGCATTAGCTTCTCTGTGTCTTCTGAGGGAAAAAAAAAAAAAGGAATAATGCTAGGTCCTGTCTCACGGTTAGTAGATGCTCAATAAAAAATAGCATTTATTATTACTGTTGTCCACCCAGGATTCTAGTCCTTAAGGGCCCCTTCCCCATTGATCATGCTAGACTCCAGATGCCAGATTTTGAAAATAAATAAATAAAACCTGCCTCTTCTCAGGGAAACTATACTAGTTCAACCTGTTCTCTGGACTTTTGCTTCAGAAAAAAAGAGAGTGATATAAAAAGTAACAGAAAGCCACACATAGTCACTGAGGAGCTCTTTTGGGTCAAAAGTGCTTTGGGGTGGGCAAGATGGTGGTCATTTAGATTGTAGTCATTTCAGGTAGCAGCCTCCTCTTGAGACTCCCTGCCTTCAGTCTCAGCCTTCCCTCAATCCCCCATCACCTAAGGTATTATTTTCAAACACAATTCTGATCCATTGGGGCCTGAATTAAAATTTTCAAGCTATTCTCATGAGCTGCCATATGAAGGTCACCTTCTCTGTCCAGCAGCCAAGGGTCTCCTGGACCTGGTCCCAGGAGCACATCTCACCTCCCTCACACCAACTAACTCCTCCATGCACCTGGATCATGATATTTCAAGACTCAACTCTCACATTCCATGTGCTTTTGATCATGCAGATTTTTATAGAGATTGCTTTGAGTTTATCCATTAATTTTGGAAGGACAGACACCCTTAAGCTATGGACTGATTCTTCCCATCCAGGACACACTGTACCTCTTCAATGATTCTGGACATTCTTCATGGCATTCAGTAAAAGTTTTATATTTGCCTTCATATAAAGCTGGAATATTTCTAGTTAATTCCCAAGTGTTTTATTGTTTTTTTTTTTTTTTGCATTGTTGTTGCTATTATAAATTGGTCCTTTCGTATATTACATTTTCTAATTACATGTTTCTGATCAATAGAAACACCATTTTTTCTTCATATTCATCTTATATTCAGCTACCTTATTGAATTCCCATATTAGCATCAAACACCTTCAGCAGAGTCTCATGAATTTTCTAAATAGACAGCTATGTCATCTATAAATCATGATTTTTTTTTAATTTTAACAAGAATGGTAAATTTATCATAAGGACATTAAGGCCCTTCCCAAATACCAGGAGCTTGGTAACAAGTAGAATTAGTCTCAAGTGTCAGGAGAACTCTTTCCATCACTCCCTGTGAGCCTCAAGTCAGGATTTTTATATGAGTTTACTTATTTTTATATGGATTAAAGTTTATAATCCTTTCCTTATTTATTTACTTCAACTATTTTATACATTAACTTAAAGGATCTCCATGTTATAAAAACACATAGATGTACTCAGCTAAGGATTATTCTCTAAAGATACATTTTTTTCAAGAGAGTATAAAAATTCAAACAATATAAGTCAGATTTGTGTTTTTCACTCAACACTGAGATGCCTAGATGCTGATACATGTAATTATCCTCATTTTTTTCTTTTTCTCATATTTTTAAAGGCCATATATGGGGAAATTGGTTCTTGTGTGTGTGTGTGTGTGTGTGTGTGTGTGTATGTGCATAGTTATGGTTTCAACACATATAGATTTATATAATAACCCCCACAATCAGTTTATAAAACAATTTGAAATAGTTCTTTTGTTCTTCCCCATTTTAGTCAATGCCCCTTCTCATCCCCAATTCCTGGCCACCTCTCATCTGTTCTCCATCACTATAATTTTACCTTTTCCAAGATATTGTATAACTGAAATCATACAAATCATGATATTTCAAATCTTTCTTTTTAGTATTTTCATCTTCCCCCTCTCATTTTCTTGTCATACTGCTTTGGCTAGGATGCCATTGGATTCTGTCCAGTTTACTTATGCCTCTCCCATCAGACTTTGAGATTCTGAAGTGTAAGGATGACATCTCCCTCCACACCTTGCCTAATCCTTAGGTGATGTAGGTGTTCACTATGTGTGTTTGGAATACAAAAAGGCATTGGTGTGGATGGATGGACTTCCTTTGGGGCCACCATGCAATCTTCCCAAAATACCAAAGTCTTTTCCAAGAAAAGAGTAGCTTCTAGTGCCTCACTGGCTCATGGGCCTAGAGATAAGTCCCCTGGACCATTTCCTTTAATTAACTTGTCAAGACACATGAAAAATCCCGCCTATTACATGCTCACTTTGCCACATGGAACTGTCAGTCTCTAATTAGAATTAATTAGCTAATGTGTGTTGCAAATTTGGAAGACAAGAAGCTCTGCCTTGTATGCTCATTTGGTGTTAATTATCACGGAAATCTGTTTCAACCCAGAGACTTGCTCAAAGCACTGAGATACTCCTTCCCACGCAGACTCCAGGATGTAACCGGCGTGATATTGGCTGACAGTCAACAACAGGACTCCATTGAGTCAAGATCTTGGGAAGAAGAGGACACAGGGTTCTCTGGGGAGCTTTATTAATGTTTCTCTATCAGGAGGACTTCTGACAAATTCAGAATGTTTTGGTAATTCCAGTATAAGAGTTCCAAGTTCAGCTGGCATGTGGAACTCAAATTAGAAGGGGCTAGGTCTGGAACCAAATGGTCCCATCTGGTGCCAAGTGAGGCAACAGAAGGACACACAAGCCATTTGATTAATCCATTTGTAGGATCTCAATCCAAAAGAGATTCCCCACCCCTAGACTGTGTAGAATGACTGCTTCTTGTACTTGCCAAGAAAGAAAAATGTAACAACCTACATGTCTTAAGAAAAATTTGTTATATTTCACACAGAAGAGAGCCTATGTATTAGTGACTCCTGCTCATCTGGTTGTCCATGTTGACCTCTCAGAGTGTACAGGATTTTCCCCTTTGTTTCATAGCCATTGGTGGACCTGGATCTCTCCACTCATACAGGTCATAGCTAGAGCAGACATGAGAGTTCATGCTGGTGCTACTTGGGCAGCATCCACATCTATGTTCTGTTGGTGACACAAACCACACTAGCATTTCTATGTAACACCCCTGCCTCTTGCTCATTGGTCATCCAGGCTGGTAATGCAGTGGGTCTCCTATCAAATGTCATGGGGTGGGTCAATTGTAGGCTTAGAGCAACAGTTTCAGAATCAAGGATTTTCTTCTACCCTAACTTCAGCACCAGGGAGAAATAAGTAATGAAGCATTAAAGAGATAGAGAAGAATTTTAAAAATTAGGTCCTCTATTGGCCAGATTTAGATAAAAGTGAGCTGAGAAAACAGGGGGTCGTTTTTAATCTTCAATCTGACAGCAAACCTATTTCTTTCCTTGGGCTGGGTCCTTTCTGATCTGGATTGGGTCAAATTGGAGCTAAAGTCACAAGTAGAGGTTCCAGAGGAAGATTAAATCACACCGATTATTGTGCATTTAATCACCTGAATTAGGTGCAAAAAGTGCAAGTCTTGATTCAGTTGGTCTGGGGTGAAACTGGAGGTTCTTTTCCTCTGAGGAGCTCCTCTGTAATGGTGACCCTTTAGACCACACCTTGAGTGGTAACATGTAAATTTTCTATTGCTGCTATAACAAATTATCACACTTAGTGCTTCAAGCAACACAAATTTATTCTCCTAGAGTTGTAGATATCAGAAGACTAAAAAGGACAGGGACGGGGAGCGTCTTATAAGACTAAAACAAAAGGGTCAGGCAGGTCTGATCCTTGTGGAGGGTACAGGGGAGAATATCTTCTTTGCCTTTTCTAGATTCTAGGGGCTTCTTGCATGAATTAAGAAAATCCTTGATTCTGAAACTGTTGACTCAGAGCCCCTCTAGCAATGGCAGCACCCTAACCTCTTTTCCTTCAACAAATTATCTTCTCTAAATCTGATTCTCCTACCTCCCTCTTACAAGGAGACTTGTGATTACACAGGCCCCACAGGGTAACACAGGATCGTTTTCTCAAGATTTTTAATCACACCTGCAAAGTCCCTTTTGCCATGTAAGGTGACATATTTCCAGATTCTGGGGATCAGGTCATGAACACGTGGGGAGGTCATTATTCTGTCTACCACTACAGGGATTACCGAACCTGAAGAAGATAGTAAAGGACATGTGTAGTGGTGATCCAGATAGATAGATAGATAGATAGATAGATAGATAGAGCTAAGTTGTGATCCTACAATGACTTGGGAATGCAAAGAGCCGATATTTGAAATTTCTAGAATTTGGACCCAGAAGGGCAGGTTGTGAGAGCTGTCATGGAGTCTGAGAGCAGGTACTGGGTTCTAGGATAAAAATATAACAGGACTTCAGAGGCTACAAGGGGACCTGGTGCTGAGCAACTCTAGAAATAATGAAGTCACATCCTGCTCCATGTCCCTTGGGCTAAGGACACCAAATTAAAGAGTTCTTGATTCCCAGCAGAATCAGCTTCTCTGGTCCTGATTATGACCAGCCAGGAGGAACCGGTTGCCAAAGTATAAGTGATAGGAAGCTTGAAGGAAAGTAATGATATCAGCTCAGATCTCTAAAGGCCAAGGTAAATTTGGACACATACTCAGAAGCTTAAAGAAACTTTTTAAAGGTCCAGATAACGATTGGCATAAGATTGTGACAGAGAAAATGACTCAAGGATGCTTTCAAAGACCCAGTTTTGACCATTTGTGACCCCAGGGAGAGAGGAAGAGCCCATATATGATATTTTCCCAGAGGCTTTGGTCTTTAAAAGCCAGGCAAAGATGGAGCCTTGGCACATCTCCAAGGTGACACGGACTGGTAAAGATGGATGGGAAGCTAAAGCCCCAAAGAGCTGGAGCTAAAAAACAATCTCTCAAAACAAGACAGGTTTTCATGGTTCATTTAGAAGAACAAGAAGGTCAAGCAAGAGATGGGGCTAGTACTTGGGTCTTGGGACTAGATATTCTTCACTCACCCACCCCTGCTCCCACTCTGCCTTTCTCTGCTCTGCTGAGTCCAGGAGCACCACCTGTATGGACTCTACCACCAGCTCTCTTGTTCTCCAGGTTTCTGCTAGTCTAGCTAATGAGAAACCCAGGACAGAGACAAATGGATGGATGGAAAGAAAACGCAAGGATTTATCTTCAGGACCTGCTGGATCAGAGTGGGCCCTGGCTGAATTCCCCCACCCAGGGCCACAGCTCCTGTCAGCCAGACATCTTTTGGGTACTGGTAACTCCTTCCACTCTTTTTTTTTTTTAAAAAAAAAAAGAGGGAGAGAGAATTTTAATATTTATTTTTTAGTATTTGGCGGACACAACATCTTTGTTTGTATGTGGTGCTGAGGATCGAACCGGGCCGCACCCATGCCAGGTGATCGCGCTACCGCTTGAGCCACATCCCCAGCCCACTGCTTCCACTCTTTTCCCTTCTGGTTTGGGAAGGATGAGAGCTTTCTACTATGGCTAAAATCTGTGGTGTTTCTCCGTATCCTGTTAGTTTCCCCTCACTTAGCCTGTCCCTTATAAATAGTCCCTTCATTAAACTCTCTCCATTGCTCTTCTAGATTTACCCCACCAATCCATTTTCTTTGGGGGGCCCAAAAAAATATGGGGCTGATGGGGCATGTGGATGAGTGACACAGAGAAGGTACAGTGCCAGACCTCCAGGCAGAGAGCAGTGATGGTTTAAGGGAGACCAGAGGATTCTAGTCACCAGTCCACCATGGCCCACATGCTCTGGCAATTAAAGTAGTAGAACCTTACTTTTGACAGCATTGGAAAACCAGGAAATAAAGAAGGTGCTGAAAGACCAGAGGGCCAAATGTTCCCTTCCATCACAGAGAACAAAGCCTGGATAGAGTTGGTCTTGGCTTCATGCTGTAGATCACTATTTGGATTTTTAAGGCTAGGGGAAAAATGGTCAATTCTACAAGCCACAAACCTAGAGTTCTCAAACATTAACTTGTGTCTCAAGAATCAGGTGGAGGGCTGGTTGAAAACACAAATTGTAAGGCTCTACTCAGAGTTTCTGCTTTAGTAGATCTAGAGTGAGATCTGCACATTTGCATTTCTGAGAAGGTCCCAGGTGAGGCTGATGCTGCTGGTCTGGGCCACCACAGAAAAGAACCTAACCTGTGAGCTTGACACCATCAGGTAAGCTTGCTAGAGGATGGCTGCCCATCTCCATGCATTTACAAGGACTGAAGCTGTCATTGACCTTCACCTCTCCCTTCATTTCATCCTCATAACTCTTTAGTATGGACCATGACACTTCCCTTTCACACAGGAAACAAGAAGTGTTAAATAGGTTCAGTGCACCTTCTGGGTTGACACACCCCCAGGTCTAGAAGGCAGGTCCATCCATGCCCATGCACAGCCCCAGCCTGTGGTCTATTTTCTCAAGTTGTGAGGTCCTTCAGGAACTTTCCACTCTAGTCTCAGTTAACAGATGAGTACAGAGAGCTTTGCAGAGCAAATGAGAGCTGCCAGGATTTCCATAGCAGGAGGGGCACAGCAGCTAGAAGAACCCTCTCTCCTCACCCTGAGCCAGTCACCATCTCCTTCATCAGCTACTGCGGACTCTCCTAGACCTTAAACTCGCAAATATTCATCAGGGAGCATTACTTATAAGTTTAGACACTTTCAAGGCCACACATATTGACTTGACAGACCAGAACAATAAGAGCCAATCATTCTTATGTACTTATTCCATGTAGAGCACTATGCACTCATATGACTTGGATTGATCTAACCAATCCTTGCAGCAATGCTATGGGCTGAAGATGTGCGCAGAGGTTACCTCTGGTCTTTAGGGAGCCCAGAGTCTAGAGGGGAAGACAAGCAAGCATCTCTGTATTTAAATAATAAAAACAATAAAACATTATTGAGGGCTTGCTACTACACAGGTTCTTATTTAGATCATTTCATTTGTTTTTTTCACAGCCATGCCAGGAAGTAAGAGAATATTGTAATCATTTTTACAAATGTGGAAATCCAAGTTGAGAGAGCTGGTGTGAGTGGCAAATGGAAAAAAAAGTTTGCTAAACACAACATTCTGATTTCAGAGTTAGTACTTTTCAAGTCCTTGTTACATCATACCCACTGTATATAAATGTGTGTGTCCCTGGGGGGGTGCGTCACCTTTGGTTTACAAGAAAATAAAGGCAAAGAACAGAAACGACATTCATCCAACTAGAACACAAGTGGTTTTTCTAGCACATTCTGCAAAAAAGCCAAGTCCAGCCTTGAGTGCCTCACACTTTGATGGGCTAATTATAAGTTAACTCTTCTCTGCTCATTAAGGCCAGATCTGTTGTAGGAAACCCTTGGTTAACTCTGTTCCTATTCCTTTAGTCTCTTGTAAGCGGCATTGGCAGCATTTCTTTTTAAAAAAATATTCTGCATTCAGAGCATTACACATAACTGATTTACCCCCTGCAATTCTTCATTACTTCCCCGCATCCCTTGGTCTTCTTGTCTTTTCCTATGGTCCCTGAGTGAGCATATCTCTCATCTTCAATCAATGAACACCCTTAGCTGGACCCTGAGTCCCAAGGATAACAGCAATTAAATGAGATAATGCATATGGCATCCCTTTAAAACCATAAAGGGCCACGCAGATGCGGAGGGTTATTATTATGAGCCTTTCCTGTTAATGAGTATTAACGAGCTAAGGCTGCAGATTCCTAATGCTAGAGAGCCCTGATATTAACCATATGGAAGTCTAATTTTCAAAGAGAATTTGAATGAACTTCAGAAGAGGCAGCAAAAGAAAAAAAATTGGATTCAATCCCTCCCATAGCTCTGGGTATCTTGACCGCAATCTGCAGGAAGCTAAACGGTTATGTATTTACATAATGGTTTGTCTTTGTTCTTAGCTAATTGCTTTAGGATACCTGCCCCCACATTATTCTGCATTTTCATGGTCCTCTTGATAACAACCTGGATTTTTTTCTGTCAATTAAGTAACATCTTTAACTTGAGCTTTGGGATGCATGGATGCTGGAATTGAGAGGACACATCAGAATTCCAATTATTTCAAGTTTCTGGGATTCAAGGAGTGACTGGAGACTTCTGCCGCCATGTTAAGTTCCCTGACTCAAGACTTGAGATGTTCCCTGTAAAACTCTTGCACAGAATTTGGCACAAAAGCTAGATGTAATGTTATCATCATCAATTTTGATTCACTGACCAATACTAAGACAGGGTTTCAGATCACAAAGAGTCTCAAAGGGCATGCTCCAAGTTTGTGTCTTATTTCCTAGACCATGGGAAGTCATGGAATGTTCTTGGGGGAGGGGTGTTGAACATAATTTTGTATTGGGGGGATTTTAACCTTGACAGCTGGTATTGGAGCAGGTATGTCAGAAAATTAGGTAGGTGGCTGTTCCAGGAATCTAAGAAAGCATTGACAGGGACCTAAACTGGGCAGGGCCTGTGGGGCTGGAAAAGAAAGTTCAGACAAGAGATTTTATATAATTAGAATGGATAGGACTTCGTGATTGATCAGTTCTGGGGAGTGTCAGAGAGAGATGGGAGGACTCTAAGAGCCTAGGGGATTCCCAGGCATCAGCTGTTGAGTGGATGGGATCAACCAAGACGGATACAGGAGAGGAGGCCTGACCAATACAAAGACAGCAGCAGCCTGTTGATATATACGGAGCCAGAGACTTCATTCTGGTGGTAGGCATGGCTATTTGATTTCAGGACTCTGTTAGGATGATTTTCCTTGCAGAAAATTGAAGTTAATTTTGTTTCAGAGATCTAAACAGAAAATGACTCAAAATTACAAAATCAGAAGGACTTTGAGCCATCTCTTAATCCAGTCCCATCATTTTATAGTTGAAACTGAGGCTCAGGAGGGGAAGTCACTTAGCAAAGAGCACACATACTTTATCAAGGAGGTTGGGCTCCTATTTGAGCCTCTGATAAGCCCCCAGAGGAGCTTCTGTCTGTCTGCCCCACCCAGGATGATGAAGAAGGCATTCACTTCATGCCAAATGGTTTTCTAGAAAGAAGTTAGACTCTGCTAAACTCCAACTAAGGAGATTTTTCAAGCTTTGACTACACCTTGTTTTCTTTTAAATGAGTCCCAGCTTGAAGACATATTATTGTATGCATATAAACACCCAGAAAAGCAAATGTCCTGGTGGTGGAAAGAAGGGGAACATAAAGGAGAAGGCATGGGCACTTTAGGGGAGGAGAAAAGGAGGTAATAATAGAGGAAGACTGTGCTCTGACCCCTGAGAGGGGTGAGAAGAAAACAGTGCTAATGGATAGGGAACAAGGCAGGTTAGAAGCGCTGTGCAGGGGTGCTGTGGCGGGTGAGGGGACCAGGCAAAGCATGAAGGCAAGAACCTCGGAGCCAGAGGCAGCCAGAAGAAAACAGGCTTTCTTTAAAAAGCTTAGAACACCTGTCCTGGGAAATGGAAGGTCATTTCCAATCGCCCATTTCTGGGCAAGTTCACACCATGACACATCCATCTCAACACCTGTGCCTAAACATCTCTAGTGACAAGGAAACTCACTCCTCAGGTGTGACCCTTTATATCTCTATTAGGGAGACTTTTTATACAACTGGTGCATGTAGAGAGAGCCCTGAGACTGAGCAGAAATCATCCCTCTTTCAAAATGTCTATCACTTCTAGAGGTTTTTTTCCCCCTTGTCCTTTAGTTGAGTCGCTAGTTTGGTTGTATCTTTCTAGAAATCATCCATGATGGTTTGGAACAGGATAAAACCAAGAACAAAGCCAAAGTTCCATGGTGCACTATCTAGGATAGCTGTAGAATTTGCCAAGCACACTTTGCAAGCTATGCAAAATGAAAATGTGGAGTCTGACCAGAAGTGCCCGGCAGTCAATCTCACCTTCCCATGGTCTGCTGTTCCAAACCATGTGGATGGTTGATCACCCAGGAACTGCAATGTTCTTGCCCAAGACAGGTACCTGGATAGGAGTCAAGACATGACTCCACCAAATGTGCTATATGAGCTGTCAGTCCAGGGTGGGGACAGCAGCAGCCTTAAACAGTTCTTAAACAGGGAATGTTCCTAACAACAACACCCCCTCCAGGATGGAGATTGACAGTGTAATAGGAGCCTCTACCCACAGTGAGACCTGCTCACATTTCAGATGGAGGGGGACAGCACTCATGGGGTAGGGAAGGGAAGGTGCAAGAAGAGGAAGGTGTCTGTCAAGTTAACCTCCTAACTCTAAGAGAGGTAGGAGGTGTCAGGAGTTGGGACCATTCATGAGCTGAGGCTCCAAGACTCAGAAGCATGATCCATTGTCCCACCAGACACAAAACTAAATCAAAGGCAAAAATCATTAAGTATTTCAGAAAACAACTACAGAAAACTAAACCCAAGGGAAGGGCTCTTCTGAGGGCAGGGCTGGGCCACTGGTTGCCTGCTCCAAAGCCACTGACCTAATCCTTTAGGAATACCCACTCAGCCTATCAATACTTTGCTAATTGCTCTTACAGAAAGGCTGCGCTCAGCTCTTTTGAAAACCCCTCCATTTGCAGGTCACACCAGCTCTCTAAGCCTGAGTTTCCCCATCTGTATACATGACTATAATATTCCCTTACTTCATGGTGTGACTGTGAAAATCAATTAAATCACCTAAATGAATACCTGAAGTGACATTATCTCCATTGAAAGGTTACAAGAATTAAATGAAGGAAGATGTGAAGGCCAATGACAGCCTCAGTCCATATAACACTGGTGATGAGGAGTGATCTTCCAGCAGTCTTACCTGATGGTGTTAAGCTTACAGGTTGGGTTCTCTGGTGTGGTCCCCCCAGAACTTCTTAGAAATGCACACTCTCCAAACCCACTTGAGACCTACTGAATTAGAAGCCCTGGGGTTTTCACCAGCCCTGCAAGTGATTGTGGGGCACACTCAAATTTGAGAGCTCCTATGAGGAGAGGAGCTCTATCTATTAAACAAAGGCTGCTAGAGCAACAGGTTCACAAGTCCAGATTCAAATCCTGACCTAGTAGTCACTTCTCTGGGACCTAGAACAAATGATTTGACATCTGTCAGTCTCAGTTTCCTCATCTTCAAATGCACATCACAATGAACATCCTCTTCTGGTGCTTCTAATTTCTCCAGGATTATAGCATCTTGCAAGGTGAGATGAGTTAACGTGATGAGTTAACATGAACAGAGTCATCATACTTGCATAGAATGCTAGGATTCCCAGTTGTCTGACTTTTGTTTACTTTCACCTGCCCCCAGCCAAACAATTATCTTCGTATTTCCCTGAAAGTGTGTCTTTGAAGTGTGCTTATGCTGTTTACTGTATCTTGGTGCTTCTCAGACTTTCATGTGGCATATGAAGCCATTGAATATTCTATGAAAGTGCAAATTCTGATTCTTAGGTTTGAGGAGAGGGGTGTTGAGATTCTACATTTCTAACAGGCCTACAAGAATTTCTACTGCTGTTGATCCATGGACCACATTTTGAGTGGTAAGGGTCTGACCAACACAGCCATCTCTCAATTTCCACCTGACAAAGCCCCATACTTTCTACCATATAGCTTGAATGCTACAACTTCCACTAAAACACTGAAAACAGATTAAAGAATGGGTTGGATAATAGAGAGAAATCTTAGTGGAGAGAATACTTCAATAGTCCTAACAGGAGGTGGTCTGTGTTCCAACTAGGGAAGATGGCAGGTGGAAGCAGATGGGAAATGACACAGTTGAAAAATTAGAGTAAAGGTCCTGGACTTATTGACCAAAGAGCTATAGAGAACACCATCTTCAGCAGATGATATTGATTGAGTCAGCGCACGGAGGAGAAGCAGATGAATGGGGAAGGCAGCCTGTAATCAATGTGGGCACCCATGGACACACCGGGATGAGGTGCCTATAGATCATCAAACTTCAGACATCAAGTATCCAAATGGATATTTACATCTGGAGCTTTACATCTGTGCTAAAGGCTGAAATTTGGAGGTCACATGCATTCAGAAGTAGTAATAAATAGGGATGAGGTTGTCCAGGGGAGAATGGAGAAGGCACCAGAGATGTATGGGTGGAAAGGTGCATACAGCACCCGTCCATGCCTGAGCTATCTCAACTCCCTGTGGTGTCTGTTCTTTAGACCCATCTCTCCCTGTTTTGATCCAATCTGGGGTCTCTGTGAGGCTGGAGAACGGGAGAGGAGTCTAGAGATCCCTTTGGTAGAAAAAACATGTCAGAGTTTTGGAAGCAGTTAATTCTGGGTTTGAACGTCAATTCTGCCACCTGCTGGCTCTCTGTCCTCAAGCTTGTTAACTCCCTTCTCAGAGCGTTCATTTTGCTATCTGTAGAAAGAAAGTAATAATATCGACCCATCAGGGTACAGGACTCAACAGGACAGGTAGATGCCTACATGCTTCCTGGAACCCAGTAAGTGCTGAGGAAATGTGAGTTCTCTTATGGAAGAGGTAGCACCTCTTCTGACTTACACTCCATGGAGCCCAAGATGCTTGACTTACCTGAAGAGAGATTTCTTCCACCACATTTCTGTGTTTCACCAATAAACAGAATCCTATGCTCTTCTCTTCTGCCCCATCCCCAGACTCGTACCTTTTCCTTAAAACTACAGCTGCCCATATCCCCAAACATTATATCCCATGGTAAATATTTGTGGAACGAACATATTTTAAAAAAGATAAATTCCAGACTCAGAGATTTAGAAAACTGCCCAAGGTCACACTGCTGCCTTAAACCCAAGTTCAGGTCACAACCCACGAAATTTTCACTTTTCAATGACACCAGAACTTGTTCTCACTGCCCTAAGACTTTCTGATTTATTTTTATTTTTAATTCTGCTTCTCTCAAGCCAAGGTTTCTGGTCTGCAAATGAATCCAAATGGCCTCTGCATTTGCCAAAGTCATTCTCGATCTGTCCAAGGGCAGAGCTCTGCCCAGGAGTTGTGTACAGAGGCTGCCCCGGGGATGTTTTGTGGCATTTTCCCTGGAGCATAATGGACCTTAGGGGTCAGTGCTGTAGCTCTGGGCATTGTGCTGCCTCCTGTTCATCTGATAACCACCTCCCAAGGACAAAGCACTTGTCAAAGTGCTTGATACTGCATTATGCTCTTGAGAACTAGAAAGCAATTCACCGCAACAAGGAAAAAGCCAGATAATGTTAGAAAATGAGTGGAACAGCTCCATCTCAACAACATGATCCTTCTTCTCTCCTTCCCACCCCTCTGCCAGTCCCACCTGCTCTGGAGCTGAGCTGGGCTCCACCTGCCCATCAAACATGAGGCCCCATTATGGCCAGCCAGCATCCTCCTAAGATCGCAATCCAGGGCCTTGTACATGCGAGGCGAGCACTCTACCGACTGAGCTATATCCCCCCATTGGGCTCTCTTGATTCCAGAAATAATTGCATGCTCCTGGTAACAAGTCTCTATTTCATAAAACCTCTCACTAAACAGGAAGACAAAGCAACCAGTTCATGGTTCAAGCCTAAAAATATCCATCCCAGACTCCAGTTCATAACTGGGAGGCAGAGACAAAGTATTTGCTTATTCATAATGCACAAGCCATAATTACCAAGCCACAGCAAAACTGGCAGTCACCTGTCTCCTTTGATCTCTACCCTGCACAGCTTTCTACCCCCAAGCTGCATAAAAGAACTTGCATAGGCTGAAGCATTCTTCCCCAAATGTTAAAAGCAAGCAGTCAACAGATCCCCACACTTACTTAATAAAGAGTTTGTAGTTACATGTGTGGTTATTTGATTAAAAATCTGTCTTCTCTACTAGGCTGGGAAATCCTCTAGGAAAGGGCTGGTGCCTGCTTGGTTCATGAATATAGCATGAGTGAATGAATGAATAAAAGATGCATAAGGACAGGGCGGGACTTCTGTCTGCCCTCCCACTTAGCCACAGGAAGAATCTGGGAAGATTGAGGCTTAGAGAGCTAAGCTAGCTATAATGGTTTGGCCTCCATGAAGGTCAACAGCCAAGTTGGGTGGCTAAAGGGGGTTGTGACATCTCTTTCTAAGAGTTCAAGTTCATGGTCCCAGAGTAGGTAAAAGATGGCTCAGGGCAGCAGTGGCTGGGACCGGGTGTTTCAATGGTTAGGGGAGCCTGTGAACATGATGGTGCACACACACAAGCACACACAATCTTGAGTTATCAATGTCTATCAGAGACCTACCTTTGCCCATGGATGCAATTAATGCACCCATGTGAACCCTTCAATCAAAACCATATTTGAGCTAAACAATGCTTAATTTATCAGGGCTTCTGTGCCAGGAGCTCTCCTTCCCAAATAGCAGCCAATGTGACCATAAGAGGGAACCAAACCAGGAGAAGGAGATCAGAAGTTCTCAGCAGAAAGAGGTTTTAGTACGCATTGCTGGATGCCCTACCTGTGGCCCCCACCTCATGCCACATCAGCACCTGACCTTCAGCTGCCAGCACCTGCCCCTCTTCGCTGTGGGCTCCTCCCACAACTGAGGCTCACTTTTGCCCATCTTAGCATCAGGCCAGGAGGCGCTAGGAAAGTAACACCTTTCCTCCCTACTCCCTGATGCAAGCAGCCTCAACCAACAATTGGTGTGTTCATCCCCAGTCCTCTCACCCTCAGGTGGGACAGCTCTGGGGTGTGTTCTACACTGGCTCCCAGACCCTCCCCAGGGTGTAAGCTTCAGTCACCACAAGTCCCATGGTCCACTTTTCATGGGTTGCCTTCCCCACCCAATTTCACGTTCTGCAACCCTTCGTGCTCCCTGGGATCAACTCTTAAATAAACTCCACTTGAATCTCTGCCTCAGGTTCTCCTTCTGGGGAAACCTGAACTAATATTGAATTTTTTATACCAAAGCTTAAGGAGTGAAATGATGATGAGTTTGGTTTCAGAGGAAGGTGGAGAATACAGGAGATGTGTTTCAGGGAACTGAGGCGGGCAGCTGAGGGCAATCCTGGGGGCGCTTGCACCAGGCTGCGGAGTCTGGTTTCATCTGAAGGGTGGTTACCTGGAGAGCAGTGCTGCAGACGGCCATGTGAGAATGGCTCCTGGGGCCAGAAAAGACCAACTTTGTCCAGCGTTGCCCCCATCCGATATTTAAATCCCCTTCAGTTTTCCCACATCTGCTGGAACGCTCACTTGCTTCCCAACTAATTATACCAACCAGGTCTGACTACTGATAACTTCTAGAAAGTTCTAAATAGATCCCCCTTGTTTCTTAGATCTCATTGTTCAGCCACATATATTCTTTACTATTATAAACTATGTCTCCTCTTGACTCCTTTCCTCTCCGGGCTGGATTTCTTCCATTCACTTGTCCTACCCCAGGCCCTGCCATATTCATGTCCTGTAGGCTCCCAGCTGTGGGAATGATATCCCAGGTGTGATCCGACCAGCCCAGAGCAAAGGCGGCTTCCATTATCTTCTTCCAGAGAGCATCTTCAGGCCAGGAGCTCAACATCCATCACCACCCGACCCATAGAAGCTGTCAACTAAAACAACCTTGATCACATCATTCATTCATTCATTCATTCAATACATGTTCCCTTGCATACTTACCATGAGTTGGACATTGTTCTAGATCCTGAGTGTAGACCTATAGATTCTAGAGCAGGAGCCAGCAAGCTACTCCAAATCTGGCCCGTGGCCCATTTTGGTAAATAAAGTTTTGTTAGAACACAGCCATGCTCATTGGTTTGCATACCTCTGGTCTGTTTTTACACAGAGTTGAGGTTGAGACTGCATGGCCCCTTGAGGCTAAAAATGTTTATTATCTCTCTCTTAATGGAAAAAGGTTGCTGACCCCCAGTCTAGAGCACCAACTTGCATGCTTGATGGAGATAGAGTGCCGCAGTCTTGGCTGGGCACAGAATCACGAGCCACCACACAGCTTTGTAGATTCAAACAGCAAATCTTTATTCCCGAACTCACACCGGCCTCCACACACGTTCTGGGGCAATCCCAGTTCTTCTGCCCCCAATTCACCTACTCCACGAGGCTTTCTTCCCAAAATCTCTCTCTGAATCTCACGAGAACTCAATGGGAGCTCAGGCAGCAGGAACGCCCTAATTCCAGCAGCAATAATCCTCAACATCGAACTTCCCTAAAATCCAAGGTCTTAAACTGGGAACGCCCTTAACCCAAGGACCGGGATACTTCCTCAAACCTGATCAGCTCTAAACCCGGATCCGCCTTGGTCTTTGAGCGAGGTCACCTTACATGCAATGTCAACAGCGAAATCATTAACATGGGGTACGCTAGCAAGGAGATTTTGATGCGTCATTTCTACTTGGTAATGGCCCTCAGCAATAGAGCAGTGATGGAATGAAGCTCCTGCTCTCCTAGGGTTTGTGTTCTAGAAACCCTACTATGTACTCAGGCAATGTGTGAGAGACTGAAGTTTCTGTGATGAGCAGTTCTAGCATCTTCCCTCATAGAATATTCCAGAGGGACTATGATGTGCCATGTTTCTGCAGATCCCTGATACAAACTTGAACCAGACAGATAAAATTCTTATGCCCGTGGACTTCCCAGTCTGGTAGGGTTAGGCAATAAATAAACAAAACAACAAAAAGACACCTTTGGATGATAATAAATGCTATGAGAAAGATGAGCAGGAGACACTTCCATCCTCGTAGCGCAGCTGTTTTGGATACACATGGAGGCCTTGATACCAATGTAATCCTGTTAAATTCCATCTGGTTGGGCTGGGCTTTGAGTTCCTGGCTACTGAGATGTGAACAGGAACAGATTTCATCCACCATTCCAGCATGATCCCCAGGGGACGGGACCAACGTCACCCCGGCCCCAGGGAGCTGGTGCCTACAGATGCCCGATGCATCTTGTATATCCTCTTATCTCTTCCTTTCAAAGGGAGAGCAGAGAGATGGGCGTGCGGGCCTAACATTTTAAAGGAATCTTTACTGCTTCATTTAACTCAACTATTTTCCACCTAAGTTCCCCTGCTCAAGTATTCCTCCTAATTATCATTCTTCCTTTTACAGTGTGTTGTGTACTGGTACACAGAAGTAAGCTCATGGTGAGCAAGAGCCCCTGGGGTGGTGGGGAGAATAAGACCTGGCTATTAGGGGGCTCGGTGAAGCGGCAGCTTCTGCATCTTCCTGGCAGGGGGGAGAAACGGTCCAGAAACTGCACCATACCAGACCAGATCCAGCTCAGTAGGACCTGGCTCTGAGCTGGCTTAGTAGGATTGGGAAATACCATTGGCTTTTCGGGGGGTTGTGGAAGCTCCATCCAAAAGCCTGGGATGTTCTGGAAATTTTAAGTTACTCTGTGGGTTAAGACACCACCAACTGTGCCACCGGGATCTGATTTCCTTACTCAGACTTTGTGCAGGGATATGTAAGGGATATTTCTTGTAAGGAATGTTTACAGCACTTAGGTGTGGAGAGCATGTGTGCCTGGGGGAGAACATGCACTCAGAAAAACAAAGGATTGAATGCTGTTGTTATAACACCCAGACACTGCCTGCTCTTATTCATTCATTCATTCGTTTCATCTTCCAGCAGACATTGTCCAAGGGTCAGTGATGTCCTAGACTACTTTGCAAGATGAACAAGATGAGAAGGGACAGGACTTGTCCAAGAATGGGATGCAGGGTAAAGGTGAGGGAGGGGTGAAGTGTTGCTGGCTTGCATTCCTTGGAAGGATGGAGTTGTCATTCATTGAGACTGGAAACCAAGGATAGGTCTGCATTGGGAAGGGTTGGATTAGGAGTTGGGTTGGGAGCACGATGCTCAGAGCTGTGGGTGGATATCCCAGTACAGATGTTCACTGGGCAGTTGGGGCTCAGGTGGAAGTCTGGAGAAGCCTTGTGAGTCTGAGGCTATTGCGTGGGGCTACCTGATCATTTCTTTTCCCAGATTAGGTCTGATTCTCAAAGGAGACCAGAGAGAGGTCGCTGGAGCCCTAGGGCAATCAGCACAGACTAGCTGTCAGAAGGCCATTATTTGATTGAAAATCAAGAACAGTAATCAGGCTTGGGCTTCTGCCATCTGATGGACCACATTTTATCCTTCTATGTATACATCAATTTATGTAAAAATAAAGATATAGATACAGATATAGGTATAGCTCTCCAACATACTTAGTAGCCAAGCTCTGTCCCAAATGCTTTACAAATATCAACTCGTATCCTTAGTGTGACCCCATGTGCAGCCATATTATTCATGTTACAGATAAGGAAAATGAGCAGATTACTTTGCTCATGCTATCACAGCTATTAAGTGACAAAACTGGAATTCAAACCTGGGCCGTCTGGCTCTTCACTGCTGTCCTTTTGCTGGCCTCTGGCAACAGTGCTTCCCCTGAACAGGCCTGGAGCAATAACCATAGCCTCCATTTCTAGAGCTGGAAGGGTTCCCAGGAGGGTGCATGTTTTCTCTGCCAAGGCCACAGTCAGTCCCTTCCCTGGGGCTCCTGCCGTGTGCCCCTCTCCTCAGACAGGAACCAGCCCTGGCGTCCAGACTTTGATCCCCATCTTCTTGCTCACGTGCTGGGACCAAGGACAGTCCCAGGGCCCTGGCACAGCACCAAGGACTGGAGTCTTAGCAACAGGAGGTTGGCTCCGACTGCTTCAGTGTGGGCCGCCTCCTCCAGCTTTATTAGCCGTCTTTTAAAATAGACTTTTCTATTTCAAACACCTCCACGTACCACTCGCTGCTCATCTTTCTGCACAGCCACTGTGTTTCCCTGTCATCGTAACACACTGCATGGAATATCACAGACATGCCGACTTCCTGTGAAACAGCAGCCCCTTGAGACAGAGCTTCCTTTTCCTCCTTTAATGATTCCATCCTCCAGCCGGCCTTGTTCTTTCTGAAAGGCGAGTCTCCAATTACCAATGGCCCAATCATTAATTTCAACATTTTGATCACACTTTACAGGTCGAGGCAGGAAGTGTCTGCTGCTGATGGTGCATTTCCACCCTTTTGCTTTGCAAATGAAACAAGTGGGTCTCAGAGAGGGAGCTCGACTTGTCTGAGATCACACGGTCTATAGGTGGCCCAGCTGGGGCTAAAGCATGAACCAGTTAGCACTGAGGTGTGAGGATTGAATAATGCAGCCGTAATAATAATTCATCGTTGTTAAAGTTGACAAAGCTAAATCTTTAGTTCCCAGGTCCTATGGTTGGTACAGATGGTTCTCTTCTCCAAGTAGAGAGGACTTCCTCTTCCACAGCCAGCTGTCCACTCTACCCACATCTGGAATTCTAAGTTCTTTCAACATGTAAGAATCAAGTGCCCACAATGATATTTGAGGCTCAGCCAAATGCAATGAGCACTTATTTGAGAGCCTCATATCAATGCCATCGTCATTCCAGGGCTAACTAAGCAGCCAGACCCCTTCATCTCCCCAGACACCTCCTCTCCATCCTCCTACCAGTGTTTCCCTATGGGGTGGCAGGAGGGCACTAGGGTTTCCCCATCGAACAATAAAAGGCCTCCCCAGTAAAGACTCAGCAATGATGAACCTCAACATTGGAAGTTCAATAGAAATCATTTCATCCAACCCTCCTACTTTACAGAGTGGGAAGCTGAGTCCCGGGAAAGAAAAATAACTTGTCCAGGATCATATTGCTCAGATATAAGAAAGAATGCCTGAATCAGCTATCTGTTGTCTCATGTATTCTAGATCCTCAATACCAGCCTATGGCTAAATGCTACCTTGAGCTAGTCTTGTCTTATTGTCTTATTAAATACAAATCATCCATGGTGGGTAGCAGTAAAATTGTGGGACACCAGCAGTTCACCCACCTCACCCTTCCATTACCAAGCTGTATGATTTTCAATCCTGCCTGTGCACCAGGATCCTCTGATGTGTTACAAATATTCAGATTCCAAAGCCCCACTTCAGATTAAACAGATCAACATCCCAGGGCATCTGTGTAAAATTGACTGAAGATGCACAGGTGATTCTAACAGGAAGCAAGGGATAGGAAAGGTGGTCAAGAATCCTATCCAAATCCCCCGTGGATTTGGATCATTATGATTTAAATGGAATGTAACTAATTATATTTTTGAGCTTTAAAAGCTTGATTCTAATACAATTAAACTTACCCTCCCAGGTGGTCTTTCCCATTTTAGTTCTACCTCATAAAATCCAATCTGACCTCTGATCAAATATGAAGTCCAAATCTCAAAGTGGAAGTTCTTTTGAAGGACAGTAGGTTCATTTAGAAGCTAGAAAGGCAGAAGGAAATGCATGAATAAAACAGGGGTCCCCATGAAATCTGCATCACTAGACTCTGGACTCCATCCCCCTCCCCCACGTTCACCCTGGGTGCATGGCTAAATGGAGGCAAGGTTTAAGGAATCCAAGAGCCTCCTGGAAACTGATAATTCCACCACAACAACAACATGTTCTGCCTGATGAAAGAGTAGAAACATTTCATCCTAGAACTGAAGAGGATTAATGAAGAGCAGGCATTTTCTCAGGTGTTTTAAGAAATACAAGGCAATCGATGTTTAGATTTTCCTTGAAATGCAAAGAGCCCCCTGTTCTGCCAGGGTGAAAAGAGAAGTAGAAACCAGCTCTGGTTGAGGGTTAAATGCTTTTCTGACTCTGTCTTCTGCTTGTTTCTTTCCCATTTATCACCTGCTCCTGATTCAACCATCAGCCCAACTACATTGGTGAGTAGTTATAATCATACCCATTCAGAGGATGAGGAAAATGATCTTTGGAAGGGTCAAGAACCCTACCACCACCAAACCCCACAAGGTTAGGAGTTCACAAAGCTACATTTCAACTCATTCTCTTTTAAATGCAAGTAGGGGGAGATCAACAGAGCTCTGCTAGGACACAATGCAAAGCTAAGAGAAAGATAAGGGGAGCTTCCTTGATCATCTGTGTGGGAGCCATGGACATCTTTCCAGTGGGCTGTAATGTTAAATTGGAGCTCTCTCTGGCTAATATATCAGAAACAGGGATTTTAGTATCTCCTACTGATAGAATGGAGCTGTATTAAACATCCTTCCCATGATTTCCTTCTGCAATTATTTATCACTCTTATAGCAAATCCTCAGACTGTGGTTTCTGCTCTCCTTTGAGTTTTTTTACCACCCTTGTTCCATGGGGAGCCAAGAGTTTCCCCCTTCCAATCTTCCAGTTCCATCTTCCACTCCTTGGGAAAGGAGCAAAGGGAGATATTTAACAAAAGGACAAGAGGCTGAATCTATTGTTTATGCTCCAAATTCTCGGCTACAAGTTTTGGCCATTATGCCCAGGCCTCAACTTTTTTGTTTTTTCCATTTTACAGAAGAGAGAGTTGAGGCTTTGGCAAATTGAGTAACTTGGTCAAGGTCATGAGTAAGTGTCAGAACTCGACTTGGAACCCAACACTAACCTGAAAGCCAGTGTCCTTCCCACAGCACCACGCATTTGCAAGAGCTAGGAAGGGGTGCCAAAGTGGTCTGCTTGGGAAGGGAGTAAAGTGGATGGGGGGCAGTTTATCTAAATATCAGAAATGGCTCAAACTAAAGGATCTCAGTGAGGGTCCTGATAGGCACACAATCTTAAGCCCAATTTGGGCAATTTAAGGACAATTTACTAAAGAGGCCATTTACAAAGATTAGGGCAAGATGTAGGAAAACCACAAAGAATAATGCAGAAACTTGGGGACGGTAACATGGGGCTGCTGGTGGCCAGCCTCGCCTATAATGAACAAGTGGAGGGACCCGTTACTAGAACCTGGAAAGAAAGCGCTGTATGGGGTGGGCTGCCTTCCAGGAGCCCAGCCCCTGTGGAGACATGGAAGGCAGGTGGGGGAGTGCAGACCCCTCCTTCTCTTGCATCTCCTGCTGATGCTAGTCAGCTGAATCCAGATGGAAACCACAAGGAAGGGAGCCCCCACACTGTCAGCCACCCAGGCAGAGCTGGGTGGGGAAGGGTAGAGGTGGAGAGTGGAGTCAGAGGAGCTCACAGAAGAAACCCACCCTGCTAGTTTCAAGAAGAGGCAAGAACCACAGAGATCCAGGGTCTCAGGCCTCAGGAGCTCATAAGGAGCCCCTGAGATGAGACCAGTGTGCTAAGATGCTCCTTTCATGGGCTCAGCTCAGAGCAACTCTGTGGTGCTGCTTCAGCTGTCTTTAAAGACTCAATTCTTGACCAGCGTCTGCTACCTGCTCCTCCTCCTGTCCCGATCTTGCTGGCTTCCTGCCTTCCAAGAACACAGTGCTCCCAGCAAAGGTTCTGAACTAGTTTCAAATCCTGCCTTCACTTCTCACCAGTTGTGTGATCTGAATGAAATTACTGAACACTTTCCTGCCTCAGTCTCCTCATTAATAAAATGGGTATAAGAATAGGGTCTCCCTTAAAGTTAATAGTAAAGTGATAATTATTATTTACTGAACAAAAAATACAAAATAATAATTCCTTTTAGTTTGCTACTTTTCTAAGTATTTCTTCTCTTGTAACTAGAGGAGAACTAACACGGGACTCCAAAAGTACTTATTAATTAGTAAATGTTGAATGAAAGGAGCTTAGTTAATTCTCCTAAGTTCTCTAAACCTCATTTCTTTATTCAATTATAAAATCAAGGTATCATATACTTTACCTTCCTCCCAAGGTTCATAGGGTTCATAAATGTGCTAAGTGTCAAAATCATGACAGTGAAACCTGCCATATTATTAAACAAATCAATCCATGCACGGCAGCAAGTGTCCCTTCAGTATGATATACACTCAATGAAGTTTAATGTGTTTGCCAAAGTAAAATAAAAAAAACTGAAAAAGAGAATATGCCTCTCTTAATGGAATGCTATGAAAAATGAATATGTCAGTGGTTAACACGGTACCTGGCACATACCAAGAGCTCAAAAATTATTAGCAATTATCATTATTATATTTAATCCTGCACAAATATTTATTAAGCTTCAGGCTGTGAATCAGAAGGAGAACCATCTGCAAAGCTCATGGGGCTCTGATAGATTCCTGTATGGGATGCGCCATTGACTCTGGCCAAATATAAGGAGATGTGCTAATGGGCAAGTCTCAGGTGCCTCTCAAGAGGGAGTCCAAAGCTCCAACCATAAATCAAAAGGAAGCCAGAGGCTGAGAATAGTGAGTTAAAGGCAGCAATTCAAACTATAGTTCAAATGATGTGAACTTGGGAGAAGCAAATAGCAAAGGATGGATCCCCAGTGCCCCTCAGCAGATATGGGTAAGGAATATGGATCAAACCCAAGCAGCACCATGGAGTTCAGGCAACATTCCACCTAGAAACTTTGGTTTTTAGTTTTGCACCCTGGGGCCAAGCAGTCCTTCCCAGAGCAGTGAGAGAAAGTGATCTTGGGCATTTCACAGAGCATCTTTGCAAACAGTGTTAGCAGAGTCTATTTGCATAGAAGTTAACACATTTGCATGAATCACCGAAGGAGCCAATGGAACAGAAGGAGCTAAAGCAATAAAAAGAAGTTGGCAGGACCTTTAAAAGGCTAAACTGTAAGAACTGTGATTCCACAAGCTGAGAGGTCCTTGTGATCCGTTTATCATGGTTCTGCTATAGAGAAACAGGTTCTCGATATCCCCACTGGACAAGAAAAATGAGGGAGGGACACCTCTCTACCTGGAGAATCGTGTACAGGCAGGTGGGGAGTAGGGGTGTTGTACTGTGGGTTAGCCTTTGAATCAGCCAACCAAAATAGGAGTAGAACCAGAAAGGAGCTGGGTCCAAACCACAAGGGCAACATGATGGTCCAGAAGCGAATCTAAACAACATGCAGAGAAGGTACCAGACCTGAGACAGGCCAAGGACTGGAGCAATTTCTAAGCCAGAGAATAGGCCTCATGATCAATTTCCTCTAGATTCTGCAACCATGGACAGGGGCATGCTAGAAGATAAAGGGGCAGGAAGTGAACAGTGACCAGGCTGATGTGTTCTAGCATGGGCTGTTGCATGGGTTCATTTACTCCTTCAGCAAATATTTAACGTCGCCTACACTGTGCCAGCTACTGTTTTAGGCAAGGGATATACAGCCACAAAGAAAACCAACAAAATTCCCACCCTCACAAAGTTTATATTCTAGTGATGAAGACAGATATGAGCCAATAAGTTAATACTATCACTTCAAGTAAAGACAATTACTATGAAAAATAAATAAAGTGGTTTGTGGGGAGAGATTGTGAAGGAGTTAAGGTGGGGAGACTCCTGGCTCCCCACTTCTTTCTCCTTCTTGACTTGACCTATACTCGGGGATGCGCTCTAAGGCACTAATTGAATCTCATCTTCCAGTGGGGGGTTCACCTCATTTTAAAAGAAGATTTTCTCTGGCTTTTTTCTCTCTTACCCAAGCAGCTGGAATAGCAAATAACTCAGAGCCCAAGCTCTCAGTGCAGACCAACTGGCCTTCTCCTCTTCGTGCTTCATTTGTGTGCCTAGAGCAGCAAGGTTCTCTGCCAGGCAGGGCTTGCTCAGTCAGAACACGTCTGTCCATCTCCTGATCTCTTCTGCCTCTTTCCTACACATAACCCCATGCAGAGAGATAAGAGGCTGAGGTCCGGGAGCAGAACAAGGTACGTGGAGACTGAGGAGGGATTGGCAACCAGGGCAGCACTGATGGCTACTTCAATCTCATTCTGCTAGTTCAGGGTAAAAGGAGTTTCCACGTGGTCCATCTCGGTTCATCAGCAATTTCCTGCTTTTGCTTGGGGACCCAAGTCACATCAGTAAAATGGTGATTCTGCACCATTGCCAGGTGTATCAGTCAGCTATTGTTGCCTGACACCAAATCAATCCATAGCATAAAACTACAATAAGCATTTACTTTGCTCCGGTGCATGAGGTTCTGCTGGTTTTGCCTGGCCTTGGCTGGGCTTGGATGGGATGGATGGGCAGATATAGTTCTGCTCCAGCATCTCCAGGGTCTCTCACCTTCCTCAGACTGGCTGACCCACCAGCATGTCCTTCCCATGATGACAGGAGAAGGACAAGAGCACAAACAAAGCATTCAAGGGCTCTGGCCTCAAAATTAGCACATGGTTGTTCTGCTCATAGTTCTCAGGATGAAGTAAATCCCTCAGCCAAGTCTCACCTCAAAGAACAGGCACCTGCATCTACCTTTAATGGGACAACTGTTAAGGTACCTGGAAGCAGGTGTGAGCACAGGGAGGGGTGGAGAAATTAGGCCAGCCATTCCCCATGCACACACCTGTCTCCAAAACATCCTGAAAAGTACAGCGTGGCCACAGGAGAAAGGGACCCTCCCTTAGGCACCCACCTTGGATTTGACTGGAGTTTGCCAATAGGGAAGCAATGATTCTTTATTAGTGGTGAAAAGTCCAACACATATTGGTTACTTACTCCCTGCAAGGCATAATTATAGATGTTTTACATAAATAAATCCATCTTAACCCTCATAAAAACCATTTGAAGTGGGCTTCAAGGTCTTTGCCATGTTTTTCAGATGAGTAAACTAAGTCACAAGGAGGTGAAGTAAATGGCTCAGGGTCACAGAGCTAGTGGGCACCAGCCAAGATGGGGACCCAGGCAGTTAGGCTGGAGCCTCCTAAACACCTTCTCCAAACAGAGGGGCCCGAGCCCACATGTCTCTGGTCTATTCCGTGCACCTTCCACCATCTCAGTGGATTCTTTTGTATAGAAGAGGATTTAGACATTGGGAGGGAGGGGGAGGTCTGGGGGTGGTGCCCAACCTGACTTACAGAATTGCCAGCTGTTGGCATCTCTAAGGTCTCCCACCTTCCTCAGGCTGACTGATTAGCCAGTGTAGCCTTCTCATGATGACCACAGAAGGACAAGGCTAGTTAAGCTTGGACCAGGGTGACAAGGGGAAGAATTAGAAAAATTCTCCCTGGGAAGCTGGAGAAGAGATGATGTTGGTAAGAGAAAAGCTGAGTAGACTCAAGGGCTAGAATCAGGCCCTGGGGACAAAACAAAGACAGCTAAGCTCAGCATCCTTTGTCTCTCTAAATCAGCGGGACCTGGAGTTCCTTATCCAAGCCATCCTAAGAGTGAGGGCACAAGGCAGGACAGAGGAGAGGGAGGGAGAGTGGGAGTAGCCTGGGGCCATCGTCCAAGTAACCCAAGTATTTGAGTGCTAAGTAATGAGACAGGGAGTCCCCCAGAGGCATGTTGCTGGTTCATATCCAACTTGTCACTCAGTTTAGTCACTCTCCTTATTTTCTATTATGATAAACAATGACAACTGCTTAGCCAGTGAGCATTTTATGAGACATTCATTTTCAGGCACGGGAGTTGCATTGAACACACATAACACAACACAGGAAGCAACTTATTTTAAACATAATGCTATCCGGATTCAGAGAGGTTAGATGCCTGGTCTAATGCCATGAATCTGATTAGGATTAGAATCAGCACCTCTACCTCTTACCCCTGCACCAACCTCATGTGCTTCCCTGAAAGAGGGCACGCAGAATAAGCCAGGCATTGATTGATCTCTTAACAGAAGGAAGTACTGGAAGTCTGTATCAATCACTCACACTTTAGTATGATGTATATCCAGGCTGGTCCTGAAGGTAAAAGAACACCTGGATGTACTAGGAAGGTGCAGCAGGGCTCCCCCAAGGGGCCAAAGGGAAGCAATACAGTGAACATCAAAATAACTTCACTCTTGTCACAATTTCTCCCTTCCTTGGGATTCAGTTGTTGAACCCAAGTTCATAGAGAGACTTGGGACAATACAAAAGATGTAAAATGAAGAAACTCAAATGATAATTATTACTGACACATTTCCAGCTGTAGGGCGCTGTGTGAACACCTGCTCACACTCCAGGACACGGAGAGAGACAATGAAGATGTGCACAAATAAAAGTGTGAAGTAGTGACGACCACTATAAGGACAAGGACATAGCGCAATGGTCAAAGAGTTTTGAGAGTGGCAGGGTGTGGTTACCTCTGGGTTTGGAGGTCATGGGAAGGCCCCCTGAGAACATGACATTGGGTGAGATTTGAATAAAGAGGTGCCAGGTTTGCCCAGATCTGGTTGATGGAAGAACAGAGTCAAACAGAGTCAGGACCCCAGGTGAAAAACAAAATAAAATGAAAATACCAGTCATAACAGTAGAATAGTAGCAGTAGTGGCTCATGCTCATCATGTAGCCCTTATTATGTGACAGATATTGTTCTAAATAATTGACACATATCATATATTTATATTCAGCAGATATTATAAGGTTTTCCATTTTATCAACAAGGAAACTGAGGCATGAAGGTGAACTTGTTTTTCAAGAGCAGATAGGAACCAGAAGGAGAGGTGCTGGGTGGTTAATGATCAGTTCCCAGGATCCCAGCCATGAATTTCAAAACACAAAGAGCCCAGGTCTGAAATTGGAGGTAATGGGCAGCACTTTGCAGATCGAGGATCCAATTGAGTGGCAGCACAAAAATGATGATGTCATCAGATGTGAGGGCTTAACCTCTACCCTGTGGGTCCCCACTGAGGAAGACTTTGCATTGCACAGAGCACATGGGAGGTCAGCACGACACCACCTACCACCTACCATCTCATCTGGGTTACAAATGACAGCTTTGTAAAAGAGACCCACATTCGGGGGGGGGGGCTTTATTGATAAGCCCACTTCCTAGTCTTCTCACCCTATAAGAATGATACAATAATCTGATCCCAAATTCAGATAGGTCAGGAAGTCAAATGGTTCATGTCAAAAGATCGTGCTGAAAGTGTCACCACCACAAAAATGACATGGTATTGGCACCCAAACAGACATATAGACCACTGAATAGAATAGAAGACACAGAGACAAACACACATAAATACAGTTATCTCATCCTAGACAAAAGTGCCATAAACATACATTGGAGAAAAGATAGGCTCTTCAACAAATGGTGCTAGGAAAACTGGAAATCCATATATAGTAGAATCAATTCTACTATATGCACAATCAACTCAAGTGGATCAAGGACCTACGCATTAGACCAGAGACCCTGCTCCTACTAGAAGAAAAAGTAGGCCCAACCCTACATCATGTCAGCTTAGGAGCCAACTTCCTTGTTCAGACTCCTAAAGTGCAAGAAGTACAATCAAAACAAAAAAAGCTTCTTCACTGCAAAGGAAACAATCAAGTATGTGAAGAGAGAGCCTACAGAATGGGAGAAAATCTTTACCACATGAACCTCAGAGCATTAATCTCTGGGTTATACAAAGAACTCCAAAAACTTGACACAAAAAAAAATCTAATGAATAAATGAGCAAAGGAACTGAATAGGCACTTCACAGAAGAAGAAATACAAATGGTCAACAAATGTATAAAAAAAATGTTCAACATCTCTAGCAATTAGAGAAACGCAAATTAAAACTACACTCAGATTTTATCTCCCTCCAGTCAGAATGGCAATCATCAAGAATACAAGCAACAATAAACATTGGCAAGGATGTAGGAGAAAGTTACCCTCATACATTGCTAGTGGGACTACAAATTGGTGCAACCACTATGGAAAGCAGTATGGAGATTCCTTAGAAGACTTGGAAAGGAACCACCATTGAACCAATTATTCCACCCCTTGATATATACCCAAAGGACTTAAAATAAGCATACTACAGTGATGCAGCCACATCAATGTGGCTCAATTCACAGTAACCAAGTTATGGAACCAACCTAGGTGTCCTTCAATCAATGAAAGGATAAAGAAAATGTGGCATACACACAATGGAATATTACTCAGCCATTGAAATTATGGCATTTGCCAGTAAATGGATAGAACTGGAAAATAGCATGCTAGTGAAACAAGCCAATCCCAAAAACCTAAGTTTAAATGTTGTCTCTGATATGTGGATGTTAACCCACAACAAGAGAGGGTGGGTACGGTAAAAATAAAAGTTCATTGGATTAGTCAAAGGGAAATGAAGGGAAGGGAGAGGGGAATAGGATGGATGGTAGAATTAATTCGACATAACTTTCCTGGCCTTGTATTTGAATACACAACCAGGACAACTCCGCATTATGTACAACCACAAGAAAAGGATCCTAAGTAGAATAATTATATTCCATGTATGTATCATATGCCAAATACATTCTACTGTCATCTATATGTAAAAAGAACAAATAAAAAATAAGAAAGATGTGTTTGTTCTCCTAAAGACACCACTTTTCCTGCAGGCCTGGTCTCAGTTAAAGAGGTCATCAATCAAGTCAGAGGCTGTGTCCCCTGCCCCCCTGTTCCCAGGGTCTCTCCTGGTGGTTCCAGTCATGAATAGAGCACGTGTCACATTATAGTGTTCCAGGAGCTGAATAGGTATTTGGGGATAGGGAGGGAGGGAAAGAGAAGAAAAAAGAGGAGCGTGGAGTGTGTATATAAATCCAGGAGTGGGTAAACCAGAGCAGAGCAAAGGTCCAGGCTGAAAGGGAAGAAGAACATAACAAAGCCTGCCCCCAAAAGCTCCTGGCTGGTGGGTAAATGGGCACAAGGCAACAACTCAACACGGCACTCGGCTCAGAATACCTCTGACCCCATGCAGCGGCAGCCCAGAGCCAGCAACAGCTTCTACTGAGGAGGGCAGAAAAGCCCTTTGAGCTGAGTCCTGAAGGCGAGCTGGAGTTGGACACATAGAGGAGCCCATCAGACAAGTCTTGTCAGCGCTCTAGGTCCCACCAGGCTTCTTCTTCCCCCAAAGGCGGAATCCTAGTGATGCTGATGGTGCCCACACCCTTCTGCTCCCTGCACCCGCATGCTAGCCAGTTTTTCTGCCTTACAACATGTTCTAGCTTTGTCCCTGACCCTGGTCTCCACTGTCACCACTGCCACTTAGAGTCATCCATGCAAAGCCTCCGGGCCAAACCTTTGTTATTACAGCATCCTCGTCTCCCTGCCTCCTGATTCTCCTCACTCCAATCTATCCATTCCCAATGACCACCACCACCACCTCCACTCCGCCATTTCTGAGCCATTTTCAAAAAATCTGCCCAGCTAATGATGACCCAAGGAACCTGAGACTCACTTCAGCTAGAACTCAAGGGCCCACCAAAAGGCAACTTACAGAGGAGACTGACTACAAAGGTCAGAGTCCTGAAGAACAGGGTCATAGCTACGCAGGCGATGGAGGCAGTGTTCACCCACCCACTCAGCAGCATCATGGGCCAGTTAGTCCAAGTGAGTCTCCACACCGCATGCAGGGCCAAGAGTGGCCCACAAACTAGACCCGTAGTCTCATGGAGTTTGGAGGATGTGGTGTTGATCAAATAATTATACAAACGAATAAATAGTTACAAATTGTAATATGCACACTGAGGAAAACCTGCGTGATCGCTAAGGTGGTGAGACAGTCAGGGATGTCCAAGGATGGGACAGCGGAGCTGAGATGCAGAACTGCACACCCAGCTTCTAATCAATAAAGGGGCTCTCTCCTGGTTCACCCCAAGTGGGACAGCCTCTCAGATACCAGCAGAATTTGCAAAAAGTCCTCAATGTGGGTGATCCAAAATTGATAGTTACTGTTACAACAGGTGACGAGAAGGGATAAAGCTGCAACTATCCCCTGAACCCTACAAGATGAGAGGCGTTTTTCTACAATATTTCATGGAGGCCACACCCATTCCTTCCTCGATCTTACCATCTCCTGCGCATAGAATGAAGGAACTGAGTCTCAGAGCTATTGAAAAACTTATCCAAGGTCACACAGTGGGAAGTGTCATATTTATTATTTTCCATATTTTTATTGGCACATTATAGTCGTACATAATGGTGGGATTTGTTATATAACCGTACATGCACAAAATATAACAATATAATATGGCCAATATCATTCCCCAGTATTTTCCCTTGGGAAGCATCATATTTAAATCCAGGATGTATGATTCCAAATTCTAGCCACACAGCCCATACTATCCCCCAAATATATTCTTTGTGGCTCAACACACACACACACACAAAAAAAAAAAAAAAACCCTCACACTCACATGCACATAAACACACAGCCAAAACTGTTCATGAACACTTGCAATTTCTCCCAATTCTAAATGCACAAAAAAATGTGACGCTTTTAAAGATGCCCCACCTCTGAGACCAGAGGAGGAGGAGTGCGGTAGGTGCTGCCTTGGTGACGTATTTAGTCTGTGGCATTGCTCCTCTATACTTCCAGACACCTGGCAGTCCCATCTGTGCTCTGCGGAGGATAACAGACAATACAGCTGAGGAGTCAAGGTTGAAGCTTTAGACCCTGGAAAACAGGCTTTCACTGTTTATTTCATAAGGTGTCCTTGGCTCTCTAGGAACTAGGCCAGGGGCTGAGCAGGAATGCTGGAAACATAGTTGGTCCCCTGAGCAAACCCATCGGTGTTTGTGCTTTTCTGTCAATGGTTAAAGGTGACTTCCTGAGTTCCAGTGAAGACTCTTTTTATGACCTGAACAATTCATTTGGTCTTTCTATGCTTCAGTTTCACCACCTGGGAAATGGGAATAAGTGTCACTCAACCATCTTATCTCAGTCGGTTATTAATATGATGATGCTGGATAGCAAATGACCCCCAAATCTCAGTGACTTACCCCAATAAGGGTTTATTTCTCATTCGAAGGCCTTCAGGTTGACAGGTCTACTTCAGGCTGCAGGCTAAGTTCATGTCTTTTCCACTGTCTCTCACTTTGGGGTGAAGGAGCTATTAGCTGGAGGATGATCTTCCTATAACCAAGGAGCCCAAGAGGACTGGCCAAGCATGTGAGCACAGTGGAAAGTTTTGGTTGGATGTAGGATACATTGCATCTGCCCACATCCCAGTAGTCAAAATACATCACATGAACAAATTCCAAGCCTGTGAAGTGAATGTCCCACATGAAAGCCAAGGGAAGATTAGGGAGCTGTTTCAGTTACTATTGATGTGTAAACCTTTATTCCAAAACTTAGCAGCACAAACCAACCTGATTCACTTGCATTTCATTGTTCAGGAATTTGGAAAAGGCTCAACATGTCAGTTCTCACTTGGGATCGTTCTTGTGATTATAATCAGGTGGAAGCTGGGTTTCAGGCATCTGAAGGCTCCACTGGGCATGGCTGCCACTTAAGGCTGGTAGTCAGCTGGGCTGTCAAGCAAAATACCCAGCAGTGCAGTTTTAGGGTATCAGAGTCAGACTTCTGACATGGTGCCCTGCTTCACCCAGAGTGAACATCCCAAGAGACCCAGGCAGAAGCTACAAGACCTTTTCTGACTTTGCCTTTTAAGTTACATGGCATTAATTCCACTGCATTCTACTGCTTACAAGTAACTCAGGAAAGTTGACCCAAATTCAAGGGCAGCAGACATAAAACCCACCTCGAAAGTGCCAAAGACTTTGCAGGCATGGGTCTAAACTATTACAAGAGGCACATCAGGAAAATAAATAAGTAATATTATCTACCTGCTCCCTTTCAAAACTTGCTGCAGATATGTCTAAAGTACTTAGCACAGTGCATGGTGCAGAAGGCACTTAATAAATGGTAGCCATACAAGATCATAGGGTCCCTGAGTGGAGATTCCAGGTGAGCCACGTATCTAGCATCATAACTCCGTCAAGGTAGCTGGTCTACCTTGCTGTGGCCAAAGGGAGCAGAAATGGGGCTATTACCTGCAGCTCACCTGCAGGGTGCCAAGCGCTGTGCTGAGACATCTTCATCCAGTGTCTGATGTGATCTCCACAGCAAGCTCGTGAGCTTGTGTCATTGTTATTATTCTTGTACTCTGAAAACTCTCACGTCCACCTGTCAGACATTAGGCTGTTGTAGGAGCACCACAGTGGGAGGGCGTACTTGGATGAGCAGCCAAGCATTCCCCCTACCACCTCACCTCTCCTCCCTGTTCAACGGTCCACATCATGAGAAAGCCCAAGCGATTGGCTTTTCCCTCTGTCACAGCTGTAGTCTTACCACATGTGTCACTCCGGTCCCTTTCATGTCACTGAGGGCTTCAGATCTCTCTGTGCATCCTGTGCCCAGGACAGAGCTTGGCCGAGAGGAACGTGAAGGCTTTTCGTTTGTGCTTCACGCCCCTCTCCACCTGGATGGGCCACATCTGTGGCCTCCTGCACCTCTGCTTCTGGTGGAGTTTGACCAGAGGGGCATCCTGGTGGAGGATCAGAGGAAGAGAGGAGGGTACAGTCAGGGTATTCATTCCCCAGCTGCTTCTCTAAGAGGTCACGGGATCTGGCTGTGCCCCACAATCAAGGGCCCACTCCCCTTCCCCAGCCTTCTCTCCATAACACTGCCCACCCAGGCTCCCGTGGTTGGGACTTCCTCCTGCTGCCTGCCCGCGGACCTGGGGATCTGAGCCCGGTTTTGCCTTGAGTGTTTTAGGTTCAGTTGGCCTCCGCCGTGCTCGGGCCTTTGTAAGTAGTCTCGAGAACTCTTTCTGAATTGACCTAACTGGGGTGGGCTGGATGCAGCCCAATGACCTTGACTGATCCAGAACACTCAGGCAACAGTGGCCAGACGCACATATTTCATGACCACGGACTCACCTCGACACACAGTCTAGGCCAGGAGACCCGGGACACCGTGGCAGGGGGGTAACCAGCCCTGTCAATGAGCCATTAAACTGTCCCTTGTTCCCACTTGGAGCTGTCAAGCTTCCATCTGAGGCTTCATTAGGGACAGAGCCTTTCTCTCCTGCCATATCAGTGACAGAGAAGATTTCAACTAGAGCTGCAAGGGCCCTCGAGGCCCTGACACATCTCACGACTGACAGTCCCACAGCATCCTGAGGCCTGCCAGCCTGCCCCCCATCCTGTCCCCCTCCCACGAGGCTGGGCGGGCACAGTGAGCCCTCCCCAGGCCTGCAGTCTTCCAGCTCACAGTCAGATGGATGCGACAGACTGCACACCAAGGGAACCTCCAGAAGCACCCCTTGGAGGGGTGCCGTTGACGCCAGGTCTCCTTACGGACACAGTCCAACCCCTCCTGTCCCTGCTCAGATCCCCCTGATGACTTCCATTGGCTCCAAAGCTCAAATGCTACCTGAGCCCTACCTGCTCCCCTCCCCCACCCCTAGACTGAGCCGGCGTCTCCTTTTCTACACTCCCAAAGCACATTGCTTTCTCCCTCCTCGCCCTCATCACAAGTGGCTTCAGTATGTCACTTGGATAATCATCTGCATTCTGTTCTCCAGTCAGATCACTCCTTGGCTCAGACTCTCAGCTGGCTTCCCATGTCACTCAAGTAAAGCCAGATTTCACAGTGGTCCCTGAGGCCCTACCCAATCAGGTTTCCATGAGCTCCTGCTGCTTCTTTTTCTTTTACACAACTCAGACTCCCTGGACTCTCTTCAGGGTCTGGAAAACATTAAGCACATCCCTGCCTCAGGGCCTTTGCATGTGCTTGCTCCTTTGCCTAGACTGCTGCTACTGTGATTTTCCCTGCTTTCTTGGATGTTTTGGATGTGCCAGTCTTATAGCTGTAAATTCTTTTAACGTTTGTTTATCATGGACGGTTTTTATTTCATCATCAAATCTAAAGCTTAATTTTGCTTGGTGTAAGACTCTTGGTTGGCATCTATTTTCTTTAAGAGCTTGATATATGTTGTTCCAAGATCTTCTAGCTTTCAGGGTCTGGGTTGAAAAATCTACCATTATCCTAACTGGTTCCCCCCATATGTAATCTGATTCCTTTCTCTCATGGCTTTTAATATTCTCTCCTAATTCTGTATGTTGGGCATTTTCATTATAATGTGCCTTGGTGTGGCTCTGTTGTGGTTTTGTACATTTGGCGTCCTGTAGGCTTCTTGAATTTGGTTTTCCAATTCATTCTTCCTGTTTGGAAGGTTTTCTGATATTATTTCATTAAAGAGATTGTTCATTCCTTTGGTTTGGAACTCTATGATTTCCTCTATCCCAAAAACTCTTAAATTTTTTATGCTATCCCATAATTCTTGAATGTTCTGCTCATGGTTTCTTACCATTTTCACTGTGTGGTCTACATTCTTTTCAAGACTATATATTTGGTCTTCACTGTCTGATGTCCTGTCTTCCAAGTGGCCTACTCTGTTGGTGATGCTTTCAGTTGAACTTTTAATTTAGTTTATTGTTTCTTTCATTTCAAGGATTTCTTTTTGGTATTTTTTTAGAACCTCTATCTTCCTTTTGAAGTGCCTTCTACTTCCTGTATTTGTTTATGTAGCTCCTTGTCAAAATGATCTTTTGCTGTCTGTATTTCCTCTCTTCTATTATCCTTCAATTCACAGAACATTTTAATTATGTACATCCTGAACTCCTTCTCTGTAATTTCTTCTGCTGTGGTTGCCATGGATTCTAATAATTGGTATCTTGATTTGTTTGGGGCACTTTCTTCGTGTGTCTTCCCTTCAAGTCTGTGGGTCCAGGGTGTTATCGTTTTTACCCCATAGGTTTGTAGTGCTCCTGTAGGGTTCCAATACCTCTCCTTTGTGGGAAAGGACAATGTTAACAGATCCCAATATCAACAGTATATCACCTATGATCAGCTCGTTGTTATTAAGACATTTACAGTTTAGTCATGATGTGCAGAAATGTTGAATTCGATTATTATCTATAATATAATCAGTAGGTTTGTAAAAGGGTTTACAGTTTCTGATGGTGGACAATGAACTGGGGGTGAGGTGTAGGATGACATGCTGAGGAGGTAGGAGGTGAGGCTGTAGAGTTAATATATCTTAGGAAGTGTGAAGGAGAAATCTAATGAAGAGGGTTAGTAGCAAGAGAATAGACAGGAAGTAATTTTGGGTAGACAAGTATGTGGGAAGACAGTAGAGTACATAAAACAAACCCACATATGTATTCAGAAAAATAAAGGTTGTTAAAATAGTGAACATTAGAGGGGAAAAGAAAAGTAAAAGAAAAAAAAGAAAAGAAGGGCATATACAACACACCTGTAATATATTATTCAGGTGTCCCAGGCCTCAAAATCCTAATTCATGCAAAGTTCTTGGTTTCACGTATGGTGGGGATGTGAGGGCAGGAGAACAGAGGAGGAGGAGAAAAAGAGAAAAAAATTCTCCAAGGAAGAAACCAGGGCAATTGCTAGCTTTAGAGATCAGTATCTTTCCTGCTTCTCTTCTCATCCAATAGGTGGGGTTGTCTGTTGTTAGCTGGTGTCTCCACCCTCAGGATGGTGAAGGTAACAGGGTGGGAAGGCAGGTCCTGATGCGGGACGCCTGGAAGTGGGGAGCGGCACCTGTCAGTCCCTGCAGGGAGCCTGCGACTCAAGGGTCTCTTTTTCGGTCTGCTCGTACAACTTGAGCGCCTGGTCGCCTCTCCCTATCTTGCCTGAAGACTTCCCAGTTCCTGGTCTCTCTGTGAGTCTCCAAACTTTGCCCCATTTCCCTCTCCCTTAGCAGTTCCCAACTGAGGCACCTCTCTCACTGGGGTTCCCGTGGGTGGTGCCCTGGTCACACTGCACACCCGACCCACTGAGAGCTGTTTTGTGTTGGGCAGCTACTGAGCTGGGTTACCGTCACTGGGGAGAGGGGGAGTTGGAAACCAGGTACCTGGCCAGCTGGAGTTCCAATCTGGGAGCTGCCCCCACCACATATGGCAAGGAAGGTGAGCCAAGATGGCAATTGTCTGCTTCCAGTGCCGAGGTGTCAGGTGGGGTGGGGGAGCCAGCGATGGCGTTGTGCCATGTGTTCAGAGATGATGTCTGTGACACTCAATACTGCAGCTTTGGCTGTCTTCAGAGCCTGTGAGATGCCCCCAGGTACAGGCAGATACCGCATAGGGGACTGTGGTAGTAGCTGTGGAGTTGAGTCGCAGGATGGATGTGACCAGGGGATCCCCTTGTTGGTAGATGGGGGTCCACAGGGGAGTGGCAGCCTGAATTCCTGTGGAGAGGTAGCAGCTGAGTGTCCTGCGTTGGAGCAGACTGCGGTCTGAGAGTCCTGCAGTGGTGCTGTTAGGGATCCTGCTAAAGCGCTCGCGAGCCCTGCGTGGGCTTGAACTTCAGGAGTGGGGTGTGGGGAGCCCTGCGTGGGCTTGAACTTCAGGAGTGGGGTGTGGGGAGCCCTGCGTGGGCTTGAACTTCAGGAGTGGGGTGTGGGGAGCCCTGCGTGGGGGCACAGCGCTGGTGATTTCTGCTGGAGAGTAGCTGTAGAGGGGTCCTCTGTCACTCTCAGAGAAGCAGTATTCCCACTAGTTGAGACCCTGGTCACGCAGTGATACAGAATGCTGCCTCCCTCTGGCCTACCATCTTGGATTCCCATGTTTTTCATTTTGATGATGTTCAATGTGTCTAATTTTTCTTTTGTAGTTTGTGCTTTTGGCATCCTATCCAAGAACCCATTGCTAAATCCAAGGTCATTCCACACAATGAAATGTTATTCAGCCATGAAAAGGAATGAAGTATGGACACATTCTGCAACATGGGTAAATATCCAAAGCAAGAGACATCAAAAAATTTACCCTTATGTTTTCTTCTAAGAGTTTTATGGGTTTAGTTCTTATATTCAGGTAGTTGATCCATTTTTAGTTTATTTTTGTATATGGTGTGAGATTGTGCTCGCACTCCAGTTTTCTACAGTGGATATTATCCATTTACCCCAGAACTATTTGTTGAGGATGAAGACATGTTTCCCCATTGAATGGACTTGGCACCTTCATCAAAAATCAATCAGCCATAAGTTTCTGGGTTTCTTTCTGAACTTAACTGTTCTATCCCATTGGTCTCTATATGTCTTTCCTTATATCAGCATTACACTGTTTTTATTACTTTAACTTTGCAATAAGTTTTTGAAATCAGGAAGTACAAATCCTCCAAATGGTTCCTTTTTAAGATTTCTCTATTTGGGATCTCTTACTATTTTACATAAATATGAGGATCTGTTTTTCCATTCCTGGAAAGAGAAGGCCATTAGAATTTTGATAGGATTTCTATTAAATCAATATATTGATTAATTCTTCCAGTCCAAGAACATGAGATGTCTTTTAATTTATTTTGATTTTTGCTTTCTTTAATTTTTCAGTAATATTTTGTGTTTTTATTTTTGCTTTCTTTAATTTTTTTCAGTAATATTTTATATTTTTAACTGTACTAGTATTTCACTTCCTTGTTTAAATTTATTGATATGCATTTTATTCTTCTGGATGCTACATAAATATAATTGTTTTCTAGTTATCTTTTCAGATTTATATAAGCATTGGGGTTTTTGTTTGTTTGGGTAAACATTGGTAACTTTTTTATTACCAAGTAAATATACAAGTTTTAAAATTTTTTTGTTGTTTTTTGATATACATGACAATTTGTGTGTGTATTTTGACAAATTATACATACATGGGGTGCAACCCATTACAATTTTGATCCCATTCTTGTGGTTGAACATGATGAGAAGTTACACTGATTGTGTATTCATGTATGAACAGAAGAAAGTTATGTTCAATTCATTCTCTGTCTTTCCTATTCCCATCTCTCCTCCCTTCCCTTCATTCTCCTTTGTCTAATCCAATGAACTTCTATAATTCCCCTTCCCACCCTCCCTTGTTATGGTTTCGCATCCATACATCAGAGAGAATATTTGACCTTTGGTTTCCCGGGGAATCGCTTATTTCATTTAGCATGATATTCTCTAGTTCTATGCATTTACGGGCAATTGCAATAGTTTCATTCTTCTTTGTAGCGGAGTAATATTCCATTGTATATATACACGTTTTCTTTATTCATTCATCTGTTGAAGGGCACCTAGGTTGGTTCCATAGCTTGGTGATTATTAATTGAGCTGCTATAAACATTGAGGTGGTCCTTTGCGTATATACCCAGGAGTGGAAAAAAATGGGTCAAACAGTGGTTCCAATCCAAGTTTTCTGAGGAATCTCCATTCTGCTTTCCAGTTGAGCTCCTATAAACACTGATGTGGCTGCATCACTGTAGTGTGCTGATTTTAAGTCCTTTGGGTATAAGCCAAGGAGTGGGATAATTTGGTCAAATGGTGAAACTTCAAGATAGTAAATGGATCCATCTTTCAATGGGCTCTTAAGCAGTATACAACAAAGCATGTACTTTGAGCACCATCACTATAAGACAGTAATGTATTCTTTTTAGCTTTTACCTGCTGTAGTCCCCTACAGTGTTTCCAAAACTTCTACACGTTGTTCTTTACATGTTATATAAGCATTCTTAAATGTTGCAGGTAGAAGACAAACTAATGCCTTTCTGAAATTTGTTTGGATAGATATTTTAAAATGTGTGTGTGATCTAATGTTCCAAATTTAAGAAGTTATTCTAAAAAGATAACCTTAGAAGCACATGAAGATATTTGAGGGGAAAAGTTCCTTTATTTTTTAATTTCTGATTATTAAAATTTGAAATGATGGGGCATTCATACAATGAAATAAATACTGTTTAGCCATTTATACAATGATGGTGTAGAATTGTTTAATTAAAATGGAAATATGATCACAATATGTTATTACATTATTTTAAAAAATGGCATGTGCAGCTCATTGAGGTAAAATTATATATTGATGCTCATGCCTCCAAAGATCTAATAAGATGTTCTGTCAAATGTTAACTTGTTTATTTTTGGTGGTCAGATTTGAGATTTTCTTGGACACTAAATACTTAAAAGGAAAGTTGAAACATAGTAAAAAATTAATATTTTTCTAAGTCTATAAATTTCATTCATTCCCAATCAAAATAACTAAAGGTTTTTATAAAAAAAATGTATTTGACAAAATAACTTTAATGTTTGTCTAGGAGAATGAGTGTATAATAAAAACCAGAAATGTGCTTTTTAAATTTTATTATTATTGTTGTATTGAAATGTTTTTTAAAAGAAAAACTTAAGAGGAGGTTTGTCCTATCATATCTTAAATATATTAATGTACTACATGAGCTAATGGCCCTAGACTATGTTTATTTTGCTAACAACATGGAGGGGACTTTCAATAAGCATCTGTAGAATAAAATGATGAATGAAAATGTATTTCTAGTTATCAGAGAAAAGCAATTTGAACTATGACTGTTAAATCAGCAAGAAAAATTATAATCCTTATTGTTGAGGTAGCTGTATAAACAAAGCATTAAGCATTGATGACGGAAGTATAAATCGGCACATATTTGATCCTGCAAATTAGTTACATTTTTATATATTAATGTATTGATGCAAAACTATTAATAACAGTGCATTTGAAAGCAATATTTTCCCAGCAATTGGAGATCATTTAAATTTTTATGATACATACACATGATAGAATACTATCAAGCCATTAAAATTATAACATAGATATACACTTCTTCACATGGAAAGATGCTTATAATTTACTGTTAAATATGTTTTTTAAAAGAACAAAATTATAATCTGCTATTTAATAAGTATTTATAAAAAGCCTTCAGATGGTCTGATGTGATGAAAGACGAGCCAGAATTCCTTCCCTCATGAGGCTTACTGTCTAGTAGGGGGAAAGAATACTAAAAAAAGAAGACTGTGGGTTATGGCAGAAAAATGCAGGCTACTGAGGGATGTCAGACTGGGACACTTGATTTCAAGTGAAGATTTCTTGAGTAAGATTGTCCAGGACCAATAGGAGAAACAGGGGAGGAAAAGGGTGATCGAAGACTAGGCAGTGTTCTCTGAGGAGGTAGATGTGAATGTGTGCAAGAAAGAAAAAAGGTAGACCTCATCAGAATAGGATTAAGTTTTAGAGCTTTATCCAAAATGTAATAGGGGAAGGTGACAAAATAAACTAGGCAGGAGAGGGACATGATCAGTGTAGTGTTTTCAAAAGACCAGAGCCTGGTTGTGCTGTAGAGAACAGAGTGAATGCTCAAAAATCAATATTATTGCATTTTAAAAACACAAACTGTATATATTATATACACTTATACATATAATTAATACATCTATATATATCATATACCATTATACACATTTTTACACTATGTATATTATGCATCAGTATACTTAACTATATATATATGTATACACATACACATCTATGAGTGTATGTGTATACATAATATATAATATACCTCTAAGGACTTTAAACACATATCTATGTTAACCTGTTTTATATATATATAATATATATGCAAATATATATATTTGTGCTTACTATATATAGCTAGGTAGCATATAGATATAGAATATTTAACATATATTATACTGGTAAAATTAGATATATAATATATGTCCAAGCATATAATATATAAGCTATATAGTCTATCTGTAACCTGTACATATAAAATTAACTATATATTTATATATGAAAAGTATGCATATAGACCTACATATATTATATATGTATGTGTCTATACTATTTGTATTATGTATACACTTATGTGTATCCCTTATAATCTATTTATATTTTTAATATACCAGTATATATTTTGTATATATATGTGAGCTACATATTGTGTGTGTGTGTGTGTGTGTGTGTGTGTGTGTGTGTGTATGTTAGTCAGCTTTATGATCACTATGACTCAGAGTGGTCTCTGAGTTCCTGGGCAGCTGAGCATAATAAAATGAATCCTGGGTAACAGCACTCTAGGCACCCCTGTGTGAACAGGGTGTCCTCAAGTTCTCTGAAAAGAGTTTTCACTTCTGTACCATTGAGGCTGCAATGGTCTTACTGATTCTCGAGATGCCCGCAATTTTCTATTGTCTCTGCACAAAGTGTTTAACTTCCCATTAGTGGCAGTAATCTCTTCAGCAACCACAACTTCTTGGCCCTGATTTTACAGGCACTTTTCTGGTCAAACTGCAAGTTTTTAAAATCTTTTTCTTCCACTTTTTCTTCTCAATTCTAACAACAACAACAACAACAAAATATTGGCTAAAATTTTCCAGCAATACTCAGGCCACCACCAGAATGTTGTGATGCCTTAAAATTTCCTCTGCCAGAATAATTAGTCCATCATGTTTAAATTCAGTCCCACAGAAAGCCTCAGTACATGGGCAAAATGTAAACAACTTCTTTGCTAGAATTTAACATAAATGGCCTCTAATCCAATTTCCAATAGAGTCCCCATTCCCCTTTGAAACCTCATGAGCACAGTCTTTACTGTCCACATTTCACTTGACATTCTCGCCTTCTCTGCTCCCACCAGAATCACACATTAAGCTCTGCTTAAAACATCCTTAAGATATCTCCAGTCTGTATCTCCAAGCTTTTCCAAATTCCTCCTTCAAAGTAGTTCCAAAGGCTTATGGACCACATGGTCAGGTATTGTCACAGCAATGAACTTCTTGGTACCAATTTTTGTGTCTGTGAATTTAATCACTAACTAAAATACCTGACAAGAACAACTTAGAGGAGGAAAAGCTTGTTTTGGCTCATGGTTTCCGAGGCTCAGTCTGTGGTTCATCAACTCCATTGCTCTAGAACCAAGCGGAGGCAGAACATAGGGCAGAAGGACATGGTGGAGGAAAGCTGCTCAGCTCATGGTAGTCAGGAAGGCAAACGAGAGAAAGAGCAGTCGGGGGGCAAGATATAAACCCCCAGGCACACCCCCAATGGCTAAATTCATCTGATATGCATCTAACTGTCAACAGCTGGGTTATGAAATCATAGAGAATTACATCTCCCTCTTTTTGTTTTTTAATTTTCTATCTTCTCTTCCATTGCATTCTAGTGATCAGACATTATACATTTATTAAAATGAAGAAAGGAAAACTAAGGCACTTGGAAGTTAAAAGAGTACTCCATACACCTCATTCCTCCCCTTGGCCAGGACACAGTGTCCCCTAGAAAGATCCTTGGGTGGGCTGCCTTCACCTCCAGACTCCCCACTGAGGGCCACTCAGTAGGACCCCTGTGTTCTGGGAGGGCAGGTTCCCTCACAGCTCAGCCTCCAGCTCTGTTAGCAGCCTGACTGCCCCTCAAGACAGAGCAGCCCCAAGAGTCTCAGGAGTTAATGAAGTGGCTGCAGGAGCTCCAGCCTGCAGGTACAGCTGCAATGCTAAGCCAAGGGAAGGGCTCTCCATGGAGACAAAGTCCAAGTCACCCGACACAGGTGGGGAGCTTATGAGCCTCAAATCCAGAGGGGAAAAACAAAACAAGACATCCCTATTCTCTCTGCAGACCAAGTTTTTGCTCTTGGGTTTTAAGTGGAGTCAGGAAGGTGCCAGCAGGTCCAGAATGAGGATGCAGCCCAGAGACAGCACTATGGTCCATTCACGCCAACCTCTGTGCTTATCTGACAACCCAGAAGCCCCAAGAAACAAAGAGATTTCTGTCTAGGTCTCAGAGAAGCAGAATTTTATGCACATATTTATTGCCCTCCTGGCAATTTTCAAATGCACTGTCAGTCGGAAACTGTTTCCTGGACACTAAGGCTAATCAAAAGCCTGTTCAGAATGCATTATTGCGGGTACCTAACATAACCACATACATTAGTTTCTTATGGTTTTTAGATTCAACAGAAATTTATTGAGCACAGGCTCCATGCAAGACACTATGTCAGAGGCTGTGAGAGCACAGAGAAGATAATACACAGTCCCTGTTTGTCCCCAGCCCTCAGCAGGCCTGTTGGGGGTGAGTATGTGGATGAGGAGAAATTCACACTCATGGATGGCTCTCTTGGAAGGGCCACTGCTCTAAGTTCCAAGACAGAGTCAGAGACAGCAGATTGAAGAGTGGAGGCATATGGTTCATTCTGGCTGGGGGATCAGTGGTGGTTTAATTTACCTTTTCCTGAATATCACCTCTATTATCTCATCTAAGCCTTACAGCAATGCATAATAGGTATTATTACTCTCCCCATTTTTCTGATGGGGAAACTGAGGCCAAAAGCATCTGAGTAGATAATGCAATGACACACAGGTAATCAAATCTGTTTGACTACATCATTTGATCTTTCTGGAAATACCAGTAGTCCTTCCTCAGGAATATATATCAGCCTAAAAGAGATGTTTCAAAATACATGTGTGCATACCCCACCCTAGATCTACTCATCAGTCTCTGAGGGTGAGTTCCACAGGTGTATTTTTGAAAATGCTCTCTTAATGGCTCTGAGGTGTGCCTTGGCCTATATTTGATGAGGGTTTCAACAGATGAGGATAGGGAAGAAGAAAGCATTCCAGGTTCATAGAACTAAATAAATAAAAGTGCAAAGCTAGGAAAGTAGCAAGTAGTCCCAAATAGAGGAGTCAAAAGGAAAGGCAGGATCAGCCATGGTGTTTGGGAGTCCACCAGATCATCACTACCCTTCCTGACAGCTCCAACTTGTGCTCAGTGCTCAGCCATGCCCTAGCCTCCATTCAGGCCGCCCTCAGTGAGAGGAGCATGATCTGCTTATCTAATTGCACTGGGTTCAAAAGAAATCAGCTTCTGTTCAGAGGGAAATGAAGGCCTGTCTGTCATTATTGAGCACCTACTAATTGCCAAGCATTGCATTGAGCCCTTTGCATACATTATCTCATTGATTCTTCAGGTTAGCTCTGAAAGTTATATACTTACTATCTGCATTGTTTAAAAGATTAATGAGATTTACAGAGTAATTTGCCCAAGGTCACAGTCCAATAAATGACCTAGCCACCATTCAACCTCACGTCAGTCTGACTTTAATACTTATGCTCTAACCTCTAGAATCCAGTGCTTCCCAAAGATTGTGGAAATGAGATCAGAGAAGATGAAGGTGAGGTTGGGTCATGTGAGGAATGAGGATGCTATGGAAAGTGCCCCTGGATAATGATTGAAGGCAGTTGTTTAGTCTGAGTTCCCTTAAAAGCAGAGACTGTGACAAGAATTTGGGCACAGGAAATTTATTTAGGAGGTGATTAAAGGAAGAAAGTACCAGGAAGGGGAAAGGAGACAGGGAAGAGAGGAAGCCAATGAAAGGTTGGGTTAGCACTATGGACAGCTGGGGCTCATTCCCACTGCAGATCCTCCGAAAGGCTGTGTGGAGTACACCTCAGAGCTGCCCCACTGAGGAGCAAGGGGCTGGGGTTCCTATGCTCTTGTTGGTTGGGGTGAATATGTACAGCATAACTTCCCAGAACTTCCCTTCTGCCTTACTTAAAGGATGAATATAGTTCTGGGACACTTTAAGGCAGCAAGGCTGTTGGAATCCTTTGATGTACATGGAACCTGTCTATAGGCAACTTCCAGAGCAGAGTAAGATGGGAGAGGTGGACATCACCAGCCTCTTCTGCCATGACTGTGTCAAATCCTTGAGGACTAGACCAATGCATTCTTCAAGAATTTGAAAAATAGAAAAATAAGATCTCCTGGTATAAAGTGATTCTAGAAAATTAATAGAGTCGGAATCAAAAGAACTGAGCATCCAGGAGAAGAGGAGATGACTCCCAAATCCACATGTCAAGTAGGTAATCTGATCACACATGTGAAGATCTCAAAAGACGCACTTATGGAATGGAACAGGGCTGACCAACTGTAGGAACACAGCCCAAGGTGCTCCAGAGGGAGGAAGTTGACTGGGCCTCACCCAAACCTGTCCATAGAAAAGACTCCCTGGTCGGGGGGTTGAAGACTGCCAGTCCCACTAGCCAGACTAGCCCTACTACAAGATGCACATATCTGAACTTTGTACCCTTAGACATCATGGGACCATCCTCCCTGGTCTGTGACCAGATTTTCCATGTGAAACTTCTCCCCCAGAAAACTCCTATCATTGATGATTTTGCACAGAAAGATCATAGCTCAGTATCCTAACCCCAGTAAGCATGAATTTGCCAAAGGAACGGCTCCATTTCTCACACAAACAGGCATCCAACTCTCCAGACCCCAAACTAAGCTTATTCTGAATTGTCTTACAGAATCCAGCCCTCCAGCCCGCTCCAGACAACACCCCAAATCCCAGCAGTCCCACAGTACCACAGTATCTTTGTTTTTCTATTTAAGTTTCTATGTAAGCGACATATGGAGACCTCAAGAAGACATTAGGAATACAGGCTTTTACTCATATTAACAATCACAAGCCTCAGTCACTTTTGCTCTGCTAAACATTCTCACTGTGTGTGTGTGTGTGCGTGTGTGTGTGTGTGTGTGTGTGTAGGTAAGTGCACATACATGGGCATGTATGTGTTTATCTGAAATATTTATGTGTGTAAATATATGCATGCATATGTACTTGTATAAATAGATATTTGCATAAATATATGCACGGAAGCAGCAGACATGAGCTCTGCAGTCACTTACTAGTTCTGTGGTCTTGAGCAAGTCATTAACAACCTCTCCTAGCATTGCTTTCTGCATGTGCAAAATGTGTATGGTGGTAGTACCGACTTCATAGAATAGTGTGGGGCGGGGGGTTAAATGAGGTAATGCTTATAAAGCGGCTGAGTGTGAGCCTGGGTGAGAATTCAGTGCATGCTGGCACTTGGCATTCTGGGCCACCATTTGAAGTGATTCTGTGTGCATATGGTGGGCTTAGAGTTCCAGTGATACCGATCTGTTTGTGACTTTGTCTCCATAAGTCCCCTGACATGGTGTGGTCACCCATGCATGGGAGCAGTCACAAGCTCAGGGGAAACTCTAGAACATGACCACAAAACCAGCAGGACGTTCCTTAAGGCAGTGGTTACCAATAATCAGAGGGGGCGAGAGCCAGAATGATGGACAAAGATGGCCAAGTCACAGAGAAGAATTCAGTCCACAGGATGACATGAATCAGCGTGCAATTCTAAAGACCCTTTACACCACATCCCACATCAGCAGCCTCAGCCAGCAGTGTTTGTGGGCATAGAATCCAAGCCTGTGACTTGTGTGCACCCTGATTGACACTTTCCACAGGACTGTAGTGAGACAGAAACATTCCCCCACCCCTACCCAAACACATCCAGGAAAAAAGATTTCAAAAATGCATGTCTCCCTCTCACCAATAGTGGGAGTCTGGATTTGGCTGTTTATCTCTAGTCTTGGGCCTCAGATGATTATTCTGATAAACTGGAATGAATCTTGCAGCAGAAGGAGAACTAGCAATAGCCCTGCTGATTTATCACCTTTCTCAACCCTGTTGGGTTCCAAGAGAATAAATCTTGCTTGCCTCTGGCTAGGTACCCACAATCATGCCACAGACCATGACTTTCATATCCCATTAACTCTGAATTACTCAGTCTGGGGCTGAGCTGAGAGGTAATTTAAAATGGCAAAAGGGGAAAAATGTTCTGATTTAGATCTGATAGAGACTGGATTAAGTCCTCCCATTTTTCAGAGTTTAAATGTGAGCTTTGTGGAGGGGGAACACCTGCAGGTTGCAGGGGCTCCTCTGAAGGACCCGAGCCACAGATTAAATGAAAGGAGTTCACACATATTCCAAAGGTCTGTGGTTCCACCTCATACTCGACCACAAAGCAGATTTTTCGGGGAACCGGTCTATTAAAAATCACCATTCTCTGCAGTGTAAATTATTACAACCATTTCGGGTAGCAATTTGGCAGTTCCCATACAAATGAGAAAGACTCATAACCTCTGACCCAGACATTTCACTAGAGAAACACTTGGCCATGTATTCAGGGGACATGTGCACAGTGTTCACTGTAGCCTTATTTATAATACTGAAAAACCAGAGAGAAACAGGATGACCCATTAGTAGGGGATGCCATGCGGAAGGATGTAACACCCATTCTCTGGGAGGATGAGCTCCCATTAAAGAGAAAGAAGTAGAAGGAGGTTGGGGATATATCATTGTTGAGTGGGGGAAAAAAATTAACATGCAAAATAGTGTCATATAAAGTGTGATCCTGGGGGCTGGGGCTGGGGCTCAGTGGCAGAGCGCTTGCCTAGCCTGTGTGAGGCACTGGGTTCGATCCTCAGCAACACATAAAAATAAACAAATAAAATCAAGGCATGCTCTCCATCTACAACTACAAAAATAAAATGAAATAAAATAAAGCGTGATCCTGTATTTCAATAATAACAACAATGAGATTACATTGAAACCATTGTTTCTTTTTTAATTTGATATCTTAATATATAAGGCACACCTCTCAGCAATCACACAGACTCTGCAATTTGAGATACTTTGAATATCTCAAAATGCTTTCACATCCAGCCTGGCCTTATAGCTAGTTTCTGTAATCAGGCCTTCTTGCCAGGACCATTTCCAGTACCCAACTAACAGTCTGAGACTGCTGCAAAGACCACTGAGTCAGAGGAAAAGAAGAGAAGGCTTTTCTCTGCAGCAATTGATCTGGTGCTCATCTTCCATTGTGTATGTAGAGAGGTGTGCTGAATTGAATCTCCTGCCAGCACTGTGGGGATAAACTCTCAGGCTTCCCCACATGCCTAGACCTACTCTAGTCAAGTAGGTAGGAAGCATGCCTTCCATAGGCATGGAGCATTCTGCTCTGTAACAGCTAAAAGGTCTCAGCCTGGTGTTTGAGACCAAGAAATCAAGTCATGCATTAGCCAGGATAGAGAAAGATATGCTACAGTAACAAATAAACCCCATTATCTCAGTGGCTTAACATATCAAGGATATATTTGTTTCTCATATAAAGTCTGGTTAATGAGTCTCTGTGATGCAGTGACTCAGAGATTCAGGCTGTCACTGTCCTATGACTCAGCCATCAGCCATCTCCACAGGTGACCTCCATGGTCACTGCAACTAAGAAAGAACTGGAGAAGAAACAAGTGTTCTTAACTGCCTCAGCCCAGAATCTACCCCGACTCAGTCCAGCGGTCAGAATTATCACACAGCCTCAACCTGGGAAATAGTGTCACTGTTTCCACTCCAGACCCCAGCCTACCTATCCAGCTTTCTCATGCACTCCTCCCTCGCCTGCTACACTTGGGCTCCTCTCCACTCTGACCTCCTGCCAGGGAGGGGAGGGGAGACTGGAGCCCCTGGTTGGAGAGAATTCTACACACTCCGGGTTCCTGCCTCTGGGCTTTTGCTACCACTATTCATGCTCTCATCCATTCACCCAACAAACATTTAGCACATGGGCAATATCCAAGCACTAAACTAAGTCCTGAGAAAACATCTAGTAAAGAACAGGAGAGGTACAGTGTCTACCCTCCAGAAGTTTACAATCCAGCAGCCCATTTCCACCATCTCTGCCTTCCAAACCCCACTGGGCTCCGCTCAGCTAATACTCTGCCTCATTGCGTATGGAGAGCTGTTGGGAGCATTCATTGGGTTAGTGCCTGGAGGGCATAAGCCAGGCACAGGCAGAAGGCAAAATTCAAACACTGAGTTTTTCAATGGGGCGCCAGGACATGTCTGCCATCTGTACCCCATCCCTTGGTGGAATTCCAGTCCCTGTTCCTCACTTACTCTCTCAGGAAAGGATCCTGTCTATAAATTTAGCATAAAGGCAACTGAACAGTTTCATAGGTATGGAAGCTTCTGTCAAAATTCTTTAAAAATTTCCCCCTTTGGACTTCAAGAGAAAACTGATCTCTTAAATATTGGGAGATCGGAGGCTGTTTGAAGGAGTCCAGTGGACTTATGCCAACTCTCTATACACAACTAATCAAGAAGGAAGAATGAAAAGCATGGTGAGGCCTTGGGGACTCACTCTCTCTGGCTCTCTGCTCAGGCATCACCTCCCCCAGTGTGGCCTTCCCAGACCTCCCTGCATAAGAGCATCATCTCCAGCATTCTCTATTCCTTCACCCTCTTCTCGTTTTCCTAATGCCATTTATCCCAGCTATAAACAATGAGCCTGTTCTGAGATTGGCGTATCACCCAGGGCACTGGCGGGCTCTATAGTCCTGAACTGGGCTCCTGGGGGACACAGAGTAGGTGGGGTTGTCCTTGGCACCCTCCTCCTCAGGGACTGCAACTGGAGGCACACATGCTCCCTAAACACACTTCTTGACTGAATGCATCTTTAAAACCAGGATGGCAGGGAGGTTATTAAGAAGTATGTTCTGCACCTCAACTTTTTAAATTATGTTAAACTTCAGAATTTCTGTAGGCGCCTGTTTATAAATAGAATTAGATTCATCCAAAATTGAGTTATTCTTCATGGTTGGTTAGTTATTACTGGGAATTTAAAAGCACTTATTTGGATAATATCCAGGTCATTTGGAGTCGGCATCTTCAAAAAGTTGGCCCCATTACAGATGAACACCCATGCTGGGCTCCCGGCACAGAAAGTAACAAAATGGTTCATTTCCTAGAATATCAGATGGAAGGACAACTCCTCCCCCATCCTCTAAATATAGCCTTTCTCTAAACAAAATATTCAGTACATAGCATGAGATAGCATTTGTGTCCCAACATGGGTTTCTGTTAACATACCTCACACTGCTTTTAAAAATCAGATAGACTGGTTAAATCCTTTTAAGAAAATTAGGCAAGCAAAGATGCCATTAGTTTTAGAAACCCATCACATATGTAATGGAGGCTCAGTAATTATTTTTAAGGCTATTCTTTTTTATAATGCTTGTCATTTCTGGGTATTAGCTCCAACAGCCCAAACTCCAAATCTCTTTAGGAGATGCCCTTAGTATCAAAGATAATATAACTTGTCACAAAATGTGCTGGTGGTTTTTGATCTTCCTTTCAACTCATTTGTCAGTTATGTACAGGATGACAATATAATTTACTACCCGAAGACGTTTAGGAGGGTGAAAGGGCTCTATTAATATGAATAATGATGCCAGGACAACAAGCCAGGCATGCAATGCCCCAGTTTGACATTCCACGAGCTTCTCTCACAAGCAACATGCAGAGCCAGGCTCTGCAGGGTGAATGTGATAAAATCCTCGGACTTGATCTTGGAAGGGAACACTGATCCGGAATCAGGAACCACTAAACTTTTCTTAAGGGACCAGATAGTAAAGATTTAAGCTTTGTAGGCTGAGGCCAAATTGAAGATATCATATAGGCACTTACATAACCATTTAAAAATGTAAATAAACATCCATCCTTAACCACAGACTGGATTGGGCCCATGGGCTTTAGTAAGCCAAGCATGGAGATAGAGCATTAAAGACAGACGTTGAACACTAAGCTAAGAAGCTGGGATTTAATTTCTGTGGCCATTAGTTTCCAAAAGTTTTTTTTTTTTTTTTTTTTTATGATTTTTTTTTTTAGGAGAACAAATTTGTTCTCAAATGAAATCTTATGTGGAAGCCCAATATATATGCAAAACAGATAAAAAACGGTGGCAGTGTTTGAAATGACAGCAGCAATGAGCACAACCTCTCTCACCCTAGTCTCAGGCCCAGAGCCCAGGAGGGATTCTGCCAATCAAGACTTAAAAAACCACAGCCACAGTTGGTGGGCTGCTATTAAAGACTCCTGAGGAGAGGTGTAAAGGGATCCCAGCTGTGTTTTACAACACTCCCTCAGGGCAAGCGCAGTGTGAAAGAGGAATGGGGAAGCAGAACCCTCCCAGCGACAGAGGCCAGCCTGGGAGAGCCAAGATTACAGCCGCTGGTTCTGAAGCCAACGTGGGGGCACAGATGTGGGTTTGAGAGGAGTAAGGCATTCACGCAGGTGTGTCTTCCTGGGCAGGGGACCTGTGCAGCCCCCAAGGGTCCCATGTCAAGAGACCCACACTTGGTCTGATGCTTTGTCATCATCATCTGGAAAGCCTTTAAAATTTTTTAACCAGGACCCTACATTTTCATTTTGCACTGGGTCCCGCAAATTATCTAGCCAGTCCTCCATCCAGGGATGACGGGACCCATTGGAGCCGAGCGCACACACAACCAGTCTCTTCCTCCCACCTCCCTGGCCAGGAGCATCTGTGTAATCTCTGGGGTTAAGTGCTTTTCATTAAAAACCCTAAGTTTCATAGTTCTTTCTTGGAGTCTCTGTGTCTCCTCTATTCTGTTTTGCCCTCAAAAGCATCCAGAATGCCTCCCCCGCCTCCCCCTGACTCCTGCATCTTAGAGACACCAATCAGAACCAATTGGCGACTGCTCCAAATCTCTGAGATTCAAATTCAGATTCAATCTGAACATAATGCCAGGTGCTCCCACTTGCCAGTAGCTGCTTCCTTCTGACCAGCAGATAGTCCTGAACTCCCTGGGGTCACTCATCTTGGGCTCCACCAGGAACAGACTCCAATCAAGGATTCAGATGCCAGTCATTTATGCATGTGATGTAATCCCAGGAAGCCTCGGGAGGGCTAGAGAGGAAATGAGACAAAAGAGGAAAGGAAGCCCAAAAGTGCAGGCTACCACTGAGTAGCTGGGCCCAGTCCCTCCAGGGGCCCTGAGAGTCTGTGATCACACATAAAGGTGAAGCAGCCTGCTTTGATTGAGTTGTTCCTGAAGTCCCCAGAAATTCTGGCTGCTCCAAATGTGGGTCAAACATCCTCCTGAGATCAAAGAAAGAGACACAAAGCTGCCACCAGGTTCCAGAATGGCCCACAGGTGACCTCTGGGATAGTATGGGGGTGGGAATAACCATGATTGTTCTATCCTCAGAGCCACTATAAGACAAATGATGTGGGGAAGAAAGTAGACTTCGGGCATTCCCAAAGTCTGAGAACACACCTGCCATGTTACCTGAAGTCACCAAAGCGCCTGTGAGAACCAGCTATGTGCCCAACACTACTTTTAGGCAGAGCACTGTTCATGTTATAGAAAAAGAACCACGGCTTCAAGTTTACAGCCAGGCCTTGTCAGATATAAGGAACAGATTGCAGGAAGGAGCACAGAAGGACCCAACCACCTCACCCGAGTTTAACACATCAAACTCAGACTCTTCAGGATTTGTCTAGGGTCAGCAGGGGTGGGGAACTGCAACACCCAGAGAAGGAAAAGAAGCCAGCTCAGAAAGACTGGTTGAGAGAGAGTGACATGCATTCAAATGATATCAGAATATTTATTCAGAAAAACATTTAGGATCTCTTTGTTAGCCAAGATTTTTAACTTCGAAAACACATAGTGGGCCAGGTATGGCGGCACACACTTGTAATCCTAGCTACTTGAGAGGCTAAGGCAGAAGCATCACAAGTTCAAGGACATCTTGGGCTACTTAGCAAGATCCTATCTCAAAGTAAAAAGGGCTGAGGATGCAACTCAATGGTAGAGTGCACCTGGGTTTAATCCCCATTACTAGGGGGAAGAGAAATCTAACATGGTCTTCATATACTGCTGGTAAGATTAAAAAATGGTGCAGCCACTTTGGAAAACAGTTTGCTGACTCGGAAATGGTTAAACATATAGTTACCATGTGGCCCAGCAATTCCACTCATAGGTATATAGCCAAAAAAATAGAAAGCACATGTTCACACAAAAACTTGTATCTGAATGTTCATAGCAAAATTGTTTAAATGGCCCCAAAGTGAAAACAACATAAATGTCTATGAACTAATGAATTAATAAATAAAATGTAGTATAGTCAAGCAACAGAATATTATTTGATCATAAAAAAGAACATAATAGTGATATGTACAACAAAACGAATAAACCTAGAAAATATATTGTATAACCCATATATAAGAAATGTTCTGAAAAGGCAAATCTATAGACAGAAAAGAGATTAATGGCTGCCTAGGGCTGGGGGAGGAGGTCGGAGAGAAATGAAAAGTAACTATTAATGGACACAGGGTTACTTTGGGGGGTGGTGAGAATGTTCTCAAATCGATTTGTGGTGATGGTGGCACAACTCTATGAACAAATGAAAGAACTAAAATTGTACACCTTAAATGGGAGTGTGAATTATATACCTTAATAAAACTGTTTTATAGAAGATAGCATGAACTTTTATTGGGGATTGATTTGCACTCTTCACGGACATTTAGGATCTATCTGTGAACAGGTAACCAATATCACTATCCTCTGAGAGTCTGCATCCCCAGGAGAGCACAATGAATCCTAAATATGACATGAAGTAAAGTATACAGTATGTTATTGTGAAAGATGATCAGCAGTGTATGGGGAGGAATAAAACAAAGTAAGGAGATAAGAAACCCGGGGTGGTAGAGCCATAGTTTTAAACATGGTGGTCAAGGGGCTGGGGTTGTGGCTCAGTGGTAGAGTGCTCGCCTTGCACGTGTGAGGCACTGGGTTGGATCCTCAGCACCACATTAAATAAATAAAATAAAGGACTTGGAAAAATAGCTCTAAAAAAAAAAGATATGGTGGTCAGAGTAGACATCATTGAAAAGGTGACATTTGGGCAAGGTTTCCAGGAGCTGGCTACAAGGTTGTCCAGGATGGAGCATCCACGTAGAGGGCACCACTGCCACAAAGACCCAGAGGCGGGAGCGTGTGGGTGCATTGGCAGAAGTCAGCAGGTCAGCTGAGCATCTGAGCAAGGAAAGATCAAGGTCAGAGGGAGGGTGATGAGGGCAGAGAGGTAACTAGGGGACTTGTTGGTACTGCAAGGGTCAGCAAGGGCGGAGCCAGGAGGGTTCAGATCAGATGCAGCTTCAAAGAGGAGCCACGTCACCTGATAGGATAAATGGGGACTCACCTCTCCTCCCATTGGTGGTTCACCCAGCTGGAGACCAGAGCTCTCACCATTCTCCCCCGACCAGAGGAAGCAGGTAGCCCAAGCTCACCCAGACAAAGGAGGGGGTACCAGGTGGAGATTTGCTGAGCTCCAGCTCCAAAAAGCAAAAATGAGAAGTCAAGAAGCAGCAGGTTGATGGGAAACTGTAATTTCACCATCCAATAACCCAGCATGTTTGTGATTTTCAGGTTCCAATTTTTGTATCGTCATGGTCAATTACAGGTCACAGATGATTTCCAAAGTGGGCTGCCCAGGGAGGAATTGTGCAAATCCATTTGCCACAGTCGCACACTCCTAATCTGCTCAACCCCCCCCCCCCAAACATACTTTGAAGCACACCATGTGGGAGCCCACAGAGGCAGAGTGATGGGGAGGGACCCCTGGGCTGAGAGAAAAGAAATGAAACCAGGCTGGGAGTCTGGATGGTGTTTCCACCTCAGTTCTGCCACAGACCTGCTGTGTGACCTCACTCAGTCATCTTACCTCTCTGAGCCTTTCTTCATATGAAAAAGCTGGCTAGGCCTGTCCTACCTCACTAGGAATGCTGGGAGACACCCCATCAAAGGGATACTGGGAAGCAACATACGTGCATGGTCCTGAGAAGAACTCCATTCTTTTAATAGCTTAATTACAGTATAATTTACACACCATAAAATTGCACTCATATGAAGTGTGCAAGTTATTGCGTTTTAGCAAATTTAGAGGAGTATAACCACCACAATTCAATTTTGGAATATCTTCATCACTCTAAAATGATATCTCCAGAACAATCCTTTGAGGTTACAGTTCTATACGTAATAACATCAATTTAATGCCATATAAAAGAGAAAGAGAAGAATAGTGACTTATCTGGATGTACCCACACAAAATTGCCATTTTTTTAATAGGTTATCATGTCCAAATATTGACAGTTTCACAGTTTAACCATTAAAAGAGAACATTTATGAATACAGTACTATAAAATTTTAGCTGTATATCAATTGTATATTACCTATGATTGCCTGTGAATTACCTGTAATATGAATCTATACATTATATTTTTATACAGATGGATGTTGGACATTGTGGGTAATTGAAGAAACCTGGATTTTTCAAGGGGGCAATTTGGTCTGTGCTGTTTTCACCTTGGGCACTGTCATCAGAGACAAACCTCCACAGAGATGGCCCACTTTAAGCCTGCTCTAGCTAGGATCTTCAATTTGCAGTTGAGAAAAATAAATCTTAGGCAGCATGGGTGGAACTATTCCTGCACTGCCAACACCATCTTGTCTCAAGAAATGTGAATGAAGCATTTTAAGTGAAATCACCTTGTATCTATAGCATAAAAGCATCATGATTTTTAGAGTTTTGGGTTGTCTTTGATGGGGGATTTACGGGGTACTGTTACCAGAGATTGAGCTCAGGGGCATTTGACCACTGAGCCATATGCCCAGACCTATTTTTTTATTTTATTTTATTTTATTTAGAGTCAAGGTCCTACTGAGTTGCTTAGTGCCTCACTTTTGCTGAGGCTGTCTTTGAATTCGAGATCCTCCTGCCTCAGCCTCCTGAGCCACTGGGATTACAGGCATGTGCCACTGCACCTGTGTAGTTTTTTTATTATTATTTTGCATGCTTACTTTTTAAATTTTATCCCTACTTCCGACTAGTCTAAAATTCATGATGAAAGATCACAGGTCTTGTCTCTCTATACTCCCTACACCTAGCTACAAAGCATCAAGTGTATGGTAGACACTCAATAAATAATAAATGAAATAAATTTGATGGAGACCCTGGTTCACATGTGTAAGTACCCCCTGCGGTTCAACCACACATGTACACACAGGGCCTGATCATTAGTGCAGACTAGTGCAGACACAGAACAGTTTTGGGGTTGACTACATGAATGGATCCTGATATAAAAGGCTTTTATGTCAGTGTACGTCAGATCCACTCCGAGCCAGCTCAAGCCTAGCAGAGACACTTCCTCCTTGATAACACAGAATAACCTGCCCTCCAGCACCAGAGCCAGGAATGTGCATTCCCAAAACTGGGATGAAAAATAAAGGACAAGAGGAGACATTGCAAAACTTCCCACCCTGTGGTGCCTTGGCACCTGAGGTCGTTAAAAGGTCAGAGGCCAGACTCTTGTCTGAAGAAGCATCTAGAAGGAAGCTGCCCAGAGAAGCAAGGAGATTCCATGCTGGAGCTTGTGAAAATGCACCTGGCTAGGCTTTTGAGAGGGAGCTGCAGGGATGTAGGGAAGGTGCTCAGTATGCAGAGTGGGAACAGTGCCACTATTCAAGGTCCAGGTTGATTTATACAATCCCACAGGGGAAAAAAAAAAAAAAAAACTTCCTCCAAAATATAGCTCTCCCCTGGTTCCCCTAAAAGGAAGAGATATCTGTGGCCCAAATGATAAAAACCTAAGACATCAATTGGACTTGGATGCAAATGGACTACTGCTTTAACACATGGGTGATGTGGGATTCTTTGCTCCCTGCCTCCGAGAGAGAGGCAGACCAAACTTCTGCCAATGTCATATTTTGCTTAATGTCCTTTACACAAGCGCCGTTCTACACTCAAGCACACGCTACACATTTGCAGAATGAGGGCTTATTACCTCAGCAGCTCTACTAAAGATACAGCACCATCACCATTTTCACAGATGGGAAATACTGAGGCTCAGAGAGACAGTGGAAGAACAGATTCGCTGATGCCATTTCCAACCAAACTCTGCTCTGTTTCTATGGATTAAAGGAGAGAGGAGAAGGAGGAAGGTTAGGAGATAGGTCAGTAGTACTTAGCTCAAAGTAGAGAGGAGAAAGGATAAAAGATAGAAGGAAGAAGCTACCAGTAGCCAAGTGGACAGATTGGAATTAAGTTACAAGAAAAAAGAAATACAATCCTGGTGGGTAAAGGTGCCTGCTGTCTACTGTCAAGAAATGAACATCCCGTATCTTTTTGTTTTCTTTACCTGCCATGGCAACCAGAAAGCTTCGAATCAGATTTATTGCTTGAGTAACAATAATCTCCAGAGTCTAGAAGTACCTACTCCTTCTTCTTCCCCTCCCAGAGAAGCTCATTTTGGCTTTAAGATTCTCTCTGCCCCGAGGGAACACCCAATCCTCACCTGACACCTCAACATCACGGCCAAGTATTCACATATTGCCTTTATTGGACTGCTCTTTGATTCCTGGTATTTCACCAGTCCTATACTGATCATGGGAATAATAGCAACTGTAATTAGGCATCATAAGGACAATGGTTTCATTAAAGCTTTTAATGGACCCGGACATGTACGAGGCAAGGTGTTATACAACACAGTCAAACATTTTATCACCTTGTGATAATTAGAGTTGCTGAATTACAGAAACAGAGCAACTGAAGGTAATTTCCTGTTTGGCCAAAGTCGTCTGACCTCCCGCAGGCCTCCAATTATCATATTTCTTCTTGGAATCAGATCTCCCTTCTACTCAGAAGCTGCTGTAAGCTCCAGGTTATTATGGCAGATGCTAAGCTTGCACGGGAGCTGTGAAGTTCTAATTTTCTCATTACACAACCTCATCTGTCAGCTATTTACTGGCAAGCCAGCCCTGTTCTTTGGTTCAGGTGATAAATAGGCATGAACCGCTTAGCGAGCAGAGAGGCAAATAAACATTTGAAAATGATCAGGCCTGAGAATCTTCCATCAGATAGCATTAGGGATCAGAGCAAACCCAAGCATACCATGGAATGAAATACGGAGAAGAGGCTAAATCCAACTTGCCCTCTTTCACTCAGCAACACAACGGCAGAAAAAGGCAATTTTTCTGCCACATGGATGGCCTCCGATGGTTCTTTTATGCTGTCAAACTCAGCAGACTACATTGATAAGATACCATTTGTTGAATGCTAGTAGGTGTGCTACAGTGTGTGAAGGCTTTAAATTATATTGGACCCAATCAGAAATCAGGAGAACAGTGTACACTGTGTACTGTGACTCACTGTATGTCCATTAAGTGACATTGTAAAAGCCTGGCATATTGAAGAGCTCTACAAGTGTTAGTGACTGGCTTCTATTATTTGAGACAAATGGCTCAATGCCTATGATGGACCCAGCACCATGACATACTTCCAAGGTGCAACTGTGAAGGACACAGATACAGTCTCTGAGTTCAAGGTGCTTAGAGTCTAGCAGAGTATAGATACAAATAAATCAGCCTATGGGGAATGATATTAGCCAAATTATATCATTATATTGTATGCATGTATGAATATGTAACAACAAATCCCATCATTATGTCTCACTATGATGCACAAATTAAGAAATGTGGAAAAAAATTAGTAGTCTGATTAACTACAAATACCAAAATTCTTGTTGTTGAAATGAATATAAATTACAGAGACCATAAGAAGATAGAGCAAGGGATCTGACTTACTCTGGTCTGGGAGGAGAGGTCAGTAAGGCAGTGGTCTTGAGATTAAGACTCAGAGGTTAGCCAGGGAAAGAGGTAGAAGAATATTTGAAAAAGAAAGAATAGAATGGATGGAGGCTCTTCTGCAGGAAGGAGCCTGGCATAACAAACAAGGAGAAGGATAGCTTTTCTACAGCTTCCTGGGAAATAACTAGACATTGGTAGATACAAGATTATACAGAACCAGAGCATGGTAAAGGTGTGAATGTTATCTTTGAGCAATAGGCAGCTATTGAAGGCTGATGTGTGGTCAGTCAGGGACCTCTGAATGAGCAACCAGCATGATTTATATGACTTCTGGATGGATTGACAAATAGCCAATCCATCCAGAAATGTTCCTATAGAAAATACTACACAAAAATTGTCAGACTCTCATGGAAAAGGGGCAAGAAATTTCTCACTACTTCCAGTTCTTGAAAAAGAACAATTTAGCCAGAGCATAAGGTTCAGTATTAGAAGAGAGTAAGTTTGGAAACTTCACAACTTAAAATGTTAAGATAAAGAATCTAGGTTGTTTTATTTTTTCCTTTAGAGAGGAGAAAAGAACAGGAAAAAAAACAGGGAGAAACTAACCTCTCATCTGCTAGACACTATGCTGGATATTTTGTACATAGATTATCTTGTTTGGTAATCAAACTCTCCAAAATTAATTTAATGTAAGCATCTGCTCATTTACCCTCATATCATCAAATTTTTCAATTATGAATGCTGGGACTTAGAGACCTTTGAGAAATTACTCAAGCTGAGCTTAGGATGCCAATCATTGCCTTCCCATGCTCACCCTCACCTAAGACATTCTGGTCCTCCCTACATGCTTGCTACCACGTAAGTCTCCCAGCCACACATCTCTCCAGCCACCGCTGATGACCTCAAGGTGCCTGGCCCAGGGGATCTGTTCCATAAAGTAGGGTGAGGAAATGAAGTTTCCCTCCTGAGATTCTGAACTAAATGAACCAGAGTTGGGGTCAGTGAGGAGATGGTAGGAGTTCAAAACTGGAGCCGGAACCAAACAGGTCAAAGCTGAAGGTGTGGGAAGCAGAGGAACACTGAGCAACAAAAAGTTTATCCACAAAGAGCATGGGCCACAGGCAGTGTGCCCTTATCAGAAATGGAGGACATAATCTCAGCTTTTATTAGGAAGCAAGTCCTAATGAGAAGTGGTTAGGTCATGAGGACTGTGCCCTCATGAATGCATTAAAGCTGTTACAGTGATGGGTCAGGCAGCATCATCTTATCTCTTCAACCCAGGTTCAGTTATCTATTCTCTATAACAAATCACTCCCAAACTGAGCAACCTGAAAGAATGATAGCCATGCTATTCTTAGCTCCCACATTTCTGGGGTTGGCCGGGCTCAGGGAGGTGGTTCTTGTTGAGATCTGTCCTGTGGATGCAGTCAAACAGTGGGTGGAACCACAGTCCCAGGAGGTTGGCTCACTTGCAGCTTGGGGGCCTGGAGAGGGAAGAGATATAAGCAGGGAGAAATAGCTTGGGGTTCTCAGGCATACTTTTCAATCTCTCTATGGTCTCCCCATAGGGTCTCTCTTCTATGGTGGCCTGCAGAAGCCTGGAAATGTCCCAGACTTCTTATAAAGCTACTCAATTCTCCAAGGCACATGTCTGCAGACAGAGCCAGGCAAGAACAGGCTCACCTTTTATGACCTAGCCTAAGAAACCATGAAGCATCATTTCTACTGCACTCTACCATTTAGCAGCAGTTGTGGAGGCCAGCTGAGTTAAGGAGAGGCAAAGGACACTCCATCTCCTGATAGAAGGGCTGTCAAATAATTTTCAGGAATTTTCTTTAATTACCACAATCTACCTTGACTTTCTTTGTTCCTTGTTCTTGGATGCCTGAGAGATCCTCCTTATTCCTCTAAATCAAAACAGTTTTACCAGTGAGAACAGATTGTCTCATAATCAAGTGTGTTGAACAAAACACAAGATAGTTATACTAGGAACCAGCCCCTGTTTTTCTTACTGTACACTTATTATTCACAATGAGCTTCCAGACCTCCATGGGAACACTGTATGGATGCTCCAATCAGCTAGATAAGCCACTGGAGTTCCAGTATGGACACTGCAGGATCTCACCCAGGAGTGGCAGTTAATTCTGTGGGGTGAATACACTCTCTCAAGGGCAATGTCTAAAAGGCAAAGAACAGCAAGAGAAGGACAGAAATAGGGGAAAGAGATCACAGGAGCTACGGTAGCTGGCATATGTCCTCTAAAACTCATGTGCTAGGAACTTTATCTCCAATGCAGTGGTGTCAGGAAGTAAGTCCTCATGAGAAGTGGTTAGTTCATGAGGACTGAGCCCTCAGGAATGCATGAAAGTGTTACAGTGGTGGGTCAGACATCACAGGAATGGGTTCCTGATAGAAGAGCAAGTTCAGCTCCCTCTTGTGCATTCGCTCTCTCTCTTCCCCCCTTCTCCTCTCTGTCTCCCTTTCACAGCAATATTATTCACAACAGTCAAAAAGTAGAAATAACTAAACTGTTCATCTAGACATGATGGATAAACATGAAGTTGCATATCCAGTGGAATATTGTTCATCCTCAAGAAGGAAATTCTAACATGTGTTACAACCTGGATGAACCCTGAGAACATCATGCTGAGTGAAATACGCTGATCACAAGGACACATACTGTATTTCTCACAATGTGAGATAACCCAGTTAGTCAAACTCATTGAGGCAGAAAGTAGAATGGTAGTTTTCCAAGAATGGGGGGAAGAGGAGAAAATAGGACTTATGGATTAATGGGTATAGAAAAGAATTTTGAAAAAGACCTTTGAAGATTGAATTCAAAACAATGCAAATATACCTAAGAGTACTGAAATATATTTTTAAATGATTACTATAGTAAATTTCACATTTTTCATATACTTTACTGCTATTTAAAAACAATTTTTTGAAAGAGTAAAGATATTTTTCTATTCTTTCACTGATAGAGCATGAATACATGGAACATAATAGGTGTTCAATAAATATTTGTTAAGTGAATAAACACCAGAAACTTCAAGGGAGCTCTCATAGGTACCAAGAAAATAGGACCAGATTGAAAGCAAGGTTTGAAGTTCTCACTCTCAAGAGTGATCCATCTGGACAGAGAGTAGAAAAGTCAACAGAAAGGCTTAGGAGACAGTACGTTCAGCTCTTCTTAATAAGTGGGGCTTTTTCCTATATAAGCAGGCAAACAATTGTTACGAATCTGTGTAATAAAGTAGGAAAATACTTTGACAAAAATTTTAATTCTTGGAGGAAAAGACAAAATTTCTATTGACAAAAGCATACAGTGATAAGAGAATTTTTAAAAATACTAGAAGCTTTCCCAGGATTTTTGAGAAAAAGACAATGACACAAATATGATTAAGATAATAGAAGTGAGAGACAGAAAAAAATGGCCAAATGCAGCATACAAGTAATTCATTCATTTTCAAGAGAGACCACAGTAGAACAGAAGCAATAATTAGTAAAACTAACAGAACACTTTCCCAGACTAAAGAAAAAATCTGTAAGATTACAAGGATAACTACATTTCAGATACCTGATTTTGAACATCAGTAAAAACAGATGAATACCTAAACACACTCTGGAAAAGTTTCTGACCCAAGAATTTTAGACCCAGAAAAATTGTCCTTTGGAGTATAGAGGCAATACTAAAACTACTCTCAACCAAGACGTTAAAAAATATGTCACCGGGTATCTATCTAGAATTTAAAAAAAAAAAAAATTTAAATGGGCTCCAGCCAGTCAAGACACGATACAAAGTTAGAAGCTCAACTTTTACATGAAAAGACAGTGGCAAGTTCTGCAACCAGTTTAAAAGGAAGTAAGTCTAAGTTACACTTTCAAATCTGTTAATAAAATAATGTGATTGTCAAAAATTATTTGTAAGAAATAATAACCTGAAGCAAGTCACTACACTGTGTGAATAAAATCCAGAAACTGGAGATAAGGGAATAAAAACATGCTCATGTTATGTATTCAGGACAAAAAAAAACTTTAAAATATGATTTGGGTTATAAAAAGTTAAAAAACAATCTTTAGTTTCAGAATGTTTCTGAAAAATCTTACCCAGAACCATGACTTTGGTTAAAACGTGTCTTCTAAAATAAGATTTTTAATTAAATGTAGTCCTACAGTAAAAAAAATAATGAGGAAAAACAATGAGGCATAGACATTAAAAGCATCAAGATAAACTAAAAAAGCAATACCAGTTGGTTATAACTGTAAATGCCAATATGTCAAATTCCATGAGTAAAAGACAAAGATTCCCAAATTAAGTCCAAGACACATACAATTATAGAGTTTTCAAGAGAGACAAGTGAAATGTCTTCTATGTTAAACATAAAAAAGCAAATATATATTAGAAAAATGCAACCTTTTAAAAGAATAAGCATAGCATTCATACCAGATAAAATCAAAGCAAAAAAGAAAAACTTTTAACAGAATAGTACATAATTTTATACATTGTAAAGTTCTAGGTTTCATAATGAAGATTCAACTTTATATCTTAGTCTGTGTTCTCCCAGAAGAACAGGAGACAAAGACTTAAGCACAAGGACACATGGAACATTAATTATAAAAATCGACCATATTCTGCATTAAAGCAAGAGTCAGCAAATTTCAAAAGGTTTAAATCATGCAAAGTAAGGTCTTCGACTGCAGTCGAATTAAACTCGAAAGCAGAAGCAAATAATAGCAAGAAAATCCCCATATAGGTCAAAGAAGAAATCACTAAGGAAATAAGAAAACGTTTTTAGATGAATCATAATGAAAAAAAAGCATATCAAAATTTGAGGGTTATAACTGAATCCATGCAACCATTAGAAACAAAATATGAGCTAAAAATAAGTAAGCAAAGCATTCAATCTCAAAAAAAAATTGGAAAAGAATAGCAAAAAGAACCTGAGGGAGTGGAGAAAATAGGAAAGTTAAGGTCAAAAACTAGAGAAATTAGAGAGTAGAATGCGGCAGAGAGTCACAAAGTAGAGAACTTTTTTTAATCATATACAGAATTGCAAACTAAACAGGAAAAATTACATGGTAAATTGGATTATATTATAATTAAGAACCATATCACCAAAGAATACCATTAAGATCATGAAAAGGGAAATCCAGAGAAATTCAAGCAAAATGTAACCAAAAAAGAGCTTCCCACACATAAAATTAAAAGAATTCATATAAATCCATAAGAAAAAGGTAAACAGTCCAACAGAAGACTGGAGTAGGTATTTTCCAAAAGAGTAAATCCAAATGGGCCTCCTTCCATCAAAAAAGTAAAACTATGATCAATCTTACTAATGTAAATTCAAACAAGGAGCTACCACTACACACTATAATGGCTAAAATAGAAGAACTGTGCCAAAGTGCTGTCAAGGTTGGCTGCACTGGGGGCCCTATTGCACTTCTGGGGAAAGTGCTCATGAGTATAGCCACTTTGAAACAGCTTGCATTATACTGCTGAAGTGAAGCATGCACATACCCTCTTACCCAGCAATTTCACACTTCAGCAATGCACGCTCACAAGCATCCAGAAACACATAAAGTATGTTTGTAACAGCATTATTCATAAACATCAAAAACTGAAAACAAACCATTTAACCCCATTTCACCATTTATCCATTATCAACTCACTAATCCTAAAACTAGAGAGACCCATTAACCCAAACAATCCATTAGCAGTCAAATGAACAAATTAATGGTGGCATACTCCTGTAATAGGATAAAAAATAAATAAATTGCAGTGTAGTCATACAATGAAATAAACAAAAATTTAAATGAGTGAACTATAGCTGCACATCATAAATGAATTTCACAATAATATAAGGCCAAATAAGCTGGAGAATAAATTGTATTACTCCATTTATATGAAGTTTAAGAAACAGATCAAGGTAACCATAGTGTTTAGGTATACATATGTAGGCGGGGAAATTAAAAAGATAAGAAAGGAAGTAATTAACAAAAATCAGAGAAGTGGCTCCTTTATGGGAAGAGTGAAAGCAACTGAATAGAGGCACAAAGGCCACTTCTAAAATGCTAGTAATGATCTATTTTTGTTCTGGGTGGCAGACACCTAAGTGTCTTTGTAATAAATCATCAAACTGCAAAAACAAAAATTAGACATAAAAATAAATTTTTCAAAATTTCATACGGAATGTGATTAAAACCCTATTCAAGAGAAAAGCCATGTAATTAAATGTTTTGCTATTAAACAAAAAGGAGTATAAAATATTTGCTAGACCTAAAACTCAAATCTTAACTATAAAAATAAACTCCAGCAAATCAGAGAAACCATGCAATAATCTATTCAATATACATCTCTTGATTGCCTATTATAGATCTGACATATACAAATTAATAAAAATACAAATGAAAAGTAATGAGGTAGAAAACTGAAAATGAGTAGAATTAATCAATACATCTTTTAAAATTGGGAGGTAAAATAAGACAAATACACTTCTCACTAGTTTAATTATATGTACATAATTAATACAGAGACCTTTCCAGGTGGGTTTTCCACCATAAGCAAGATGTAACCACTTGACTAATGGGGGATAAGGTTTGTATTCCAAAGTACAGTAACATAATGTGTATTATGTGGCAGATTTTAAGAATTCCCAGAATTCTGTACCCTTCACTGCAGTCATGCACCTTGCAATGTGACTTTTTCACTCCTGCCATGAAAAGATTTAATCTTAGAATCTTAGAATCTTAGAATTTAATCTTAGAATCAAGTCAAAAGAATGTAGCAGAGTTGATTTTGTAGGGCTCCAAGCCCAGGACCCAAGAAGATTTATCTGTTTCCTCTCACTCTCTTGGAACACTGCCATCATCAGGTGCGCAAATTCAGTCCCACCTTCCAGAAATGAGAGACCACAAGGACTAGAGATAAGCTAACTAAGCTGAGGCCGCCGTTTGACCAAACATTCCCAGCAGACACGGCAGCTGACTGCCCAGCTCAAACCAGAAGAACTGCCCAGCTCAAACCAGAAGAATCACCCAGCTGAACCCAGCCCACATTGCTAAAGCACAAAATCATGTTGATTTTTTAAGGCACTGCATTTTGAAGTGGTTTGTTACACAGCAAAAGCTGACTGATACACATTATGGGGAACACTTTGGGTTCAGAACTTAAAAAGCTATAGTCTGAAAATAAGACTTAGCAGCCTTGTTTTGGTGGTTGAATATTATCATAGGAACTTGTACTTATCTTCATATTCTGTGGTTCTTTTTGTACTGTTGACTCTTGTAAACTATGCTGCAAGTAGAAGTGTTAGGTCAAGTTCAAAGGTGAATGGGAGGTTCCTGCTGTGAGGACATAAAGGCAGGAAAGGAGACATTTGAGTTTCTTTCAATACTTATAAATCAATTTTTCATTTTTAGTTTGTAATAATAAAATATATCTGCAGAAATAAAAATGTATAAATCTTTATTATTGACATTTCTGTAGGAAAAATAACAAATATGGGTCTGAAATTCTATAACTCCTAACACTCTTGTCACATTGAAACAACTTTTATCATAATATAATCTTTGAAATGAGATGTTTTGAATGATATGATTATCTCATACCAAAAAGATACTGTAAAAGAAATTAGGAAAAATACTCAGGATTTATCTTTTTATTATCAATATTAACTCATATTAATTGTACAAATTAATGGGCTTCACTATGACATTTTCATACATTCATACATTCTATTTTAGTCATATTCTCCCTACCATCTCACATCAATGGGTGAATGAATTAAAATGTTTTAACACCTCAGAAAAGCAAATTTTGTTAAATTTTATTTCCCTAAAGAATATTTGAGAGATTGGAGAACTCTAGCAAACCATTAATCAAGAAATATTTTTAAAAGAAACATAAGAAATAATTTTAAGAGAGAGAGAGAGAGAGAGAGAGAGAGAGGAGAGAGAGAGAGCACGTGCGCCCATACTCTTGGGATTAGACATCTCAGAAAAAAATCCAATCTTAGCTTGGCACAGAGAGAATTTATTGGGAGGATACTGTACCCAATGTAACAGAGAAATGAGAAACTCTTCCTAGATCTGTGTCAAGGACAGCAAAGCCAAATGCTTTCTCTCTACATTGTGTGGACTGCTTTTTCTGTATGCTTGGTTCATTCTGCCCTTCACTCAGCAAGGATTCAGTTAAGCTATAAATCCTAATTCTTCATTCCATGGCTCTTGCAATCAAAAAGGGACTTTCCTTAGGCCTCTTACTTCCAAGTCAAAAATTCCTAGAAGGGCTAGGGGAGTAGCTGAGTGGTAGAGCACTTGACTAGCATGCAATAGGCCCTAGCATGCAATTCATCCCTAGGACCACAGGAAAAAAGAATATCCTAGAAAAGACTTAATCAGTGATAGCTGAGGGGGCAGACTCCCACGGAACACATACAGCTCCTGGGAGACCACCAGGGTATGCTGGAGCCCTTCCTGAGCAAGGAAACTCTGTTATATAGTTTGAATTCACTGCCTGCATGAAAAGAAAAAACTCAAGCAGTTTCAAAGTAGATTCTTTGAAATTTTCAAACAGCAGATATAATAAATGCTTCCAGAGCACAGTAAAATAATATAAAAGACCACCTGCTCTATTTTTTCCAAGTTAGCAGAATGGAATACCAAAAATAGAAGAAATTAAAACTTCAGATCAAGTTCACATATTAGTACAGTAATATGTTAAATAGTAAAAGATAAGGAAATATTATCAAATATAATTTGAATTAAAAAGGTAAAGAACATGAAAGGTATTTCTATTTGGGATTGCAGCAGGATGCTCATGATTATTTTAACATTGTCCTAGAAGTGCTGGTGATGAAAGGAAAAGGAGAAAGAAGTAAAAAAGAAGAATATTGACAAAATGTACAAATGTATAATAATTATAAACAATGACAGTGTCTACTCAGGAATCCCAAGATTTTTAAAGTAGCAGAAGAACTAATAGAACAAGTCAATAAATTTTATGATTGTAAGATAAATATAAAAGTGTGTAGTCCCCCCCACACAAACACACCATAAGAAGTAGAGGAGAAGAAATCCTATTCCCAGCTATAACAAAAATACTGTCTATCCAAGAATAAATTATCAGCAAGCAAAACTTTTATAAAAAAAAAACATCAAAACTTTACTGAGGCCATAGAATAAGACCCCTTCCCTCTACAGAACAGAAAGTGACAGAAGGTTCCTGAGGGCAAGATCTCATCATATAAAAGTGTAAAGTACTCCAAATCAATCGGAAATTTCAAGTAAGTGATAAAATTCTAAGAACAATTCTAAAGTTTAACTAAGGGGAAAAAATGAGAAAACCAAAAAGGTTTGTATAAAGAGGAATTATTGGCTGGAAGTTTTATCCAGGAGATGTGAGAAATTGTCAAAAAGTAAAACATTATATACAGTTTCAATTATAAAACCACTTAGGTATCGCACAAGGTGAGACATACAGATCATTGAATACAATAAGAAGCTTCAATATAAATATTTAGCATGTGAAAATAGCAGCATTTTCAAATCAATAGGAAAAGACTGTGTTTAATAAGCATTGTTCAAGTTATTTAACTACTGGGAGAAGAAACAGTACTACCTGTACCGACCACATACCAAAATAAATTCCAGATGTATTAAAGGTTAAGGAGTTTTAAATGTAGGCAATGAAACTACTTAAATATTAAATTTTAGATATATGGACAGATAGATAGGTTTATATAAGCTTGAGCTTTAAGCAAGCAACCAAAAAAAAAGAATAAAGAAAACTTGATTGATCTAGTTATATAAAAATGTAATATTTCACTATGTCAAGAAACACCACAAAGAAAATTGGAGCCAAAAGATAAATGAGAAAAATAATTGCACTGTGCTCTCCAGACAAAGGGTTAATTTCCTTAATATTTAAAGACCTCTTATAAATTAGCAAGGAAAAGGAATGCACAGTAGAAAATTGGATAGAGAATGTGAATGGAAAATTCATGAAACAAGACAAATGACCAATAAATACATGAAAAAAATGTTTACCCTCGCTAGTTGTCAAGTCAATGAAAATTCAAACGCTAATGTGACACCATTTTTCATTCAGTAAACTGTCAAAAGGAAAAAAAAATGTTTAAAGTCCAGTGCTGTGAAGAAGTCAGCCTGTAAGCACCGTCAGGCAGTACTGCTCAGGTACAGATCAATGCTACCTTGTAGCAGGCAACTGGGGAAGGCTCATTACAAGTTTTTAAATCTTCATATCCTATTCCCTCTTCTTCGATAATGTGTTTGAGACTTTTATTAGGAATAATTCACTAAGTTTATGTGCTTTTACCTGGTCATTTTACCTGTACAGATTTATCCAAAGGAAGTAATAAAGAATCTACATAAAGACATGTAGAGAAACATGGCGGCAGGCGCGGATGGATCAAGTCTCTGACCTCTTCAGCTGCGCGGGCATAGGGAGTCGTAAACTGTCTAAATGCTGTTTGCTCAAGATCACTAGGCAATGCTGAGCTGACGTGGATCTGGGGCGAACAGTTTGGCCTCTCAGAACACACACCGAGCCCGGATCAGCTGCATTCAAGCTCCGGTTCGCCTGCTTCTCGTGACTCAGCACTAATGATCCCGCTGAAATAACTGGTCGGCCCTTCTGAACTTACAGAGGTACAAGCCAACCAAGCCTTCATAGGCAGTGGCCACAGGATTGAAACGGGACTTAGGAGAGACAGTCAAGACCCACCCCTTGCTGGTCACCCGGCAAAGGGAACAACAGTCACCATTTGCATGGGATACCACCATGGCAGAGAACTGATGTCACGGGCGGAGGAGATAACTTCATTGAAACCAGCGGCAACAGGTATGTAATCCCCTAGCCATATCTCTCCACACAGCAGGGAAACCTTAAGGGCCCCTCCCAGCTCTCCCGTGAGCGTGATACCCAGACTGAGGGAATCAGGAGTGGCGCGGGACTCGCCGTGCGGAACTCCCGGCTACCGCTCCCACCAGTGCTGACAACTGAGGTTTCTTGCACCAGCTACCGGGGCCGTGGCTACCAGAGGGCAAGCAAATTCACTGGGGGTTCTCAGCCCCAAGCTCTACAAACTTAGGGTCTGAGGGAGGCAAACAGGGAGAGTGTGCCCAGGCGTTCATGAAAACGGGGCTCCCAGGAGCAGCAGATCTGGCGTGTAGCCAGTATTGTGGTGAGCGTCACAGGTGAGCGGGGCCTGGCTTGAGGAAACACAAGAGAAGGCCCTAGACACTCAGGATTGTAGACCCGCCCAGTCTGGTAGGAAGAGCTGCTGCACAGTGATTGGCTCCCACCTATTGAGAGGAGAAGCTTGGCCCAGTGGGCACAGCTCCACCTACTGGAAGAGAAGTTAATCGAACTCTATGACTGCATTTATTATTATTTTTTTTTAATTTGGGGTTTTTTTCTTTCATTTTCATTTTTTTGTTGTTGTTGTTGTTCTTTAACTTTTTTGTTTTTATTTTTTTTAATTTTTTATTTTATTATTTTTTTTTAATTTTAATTTTCATTTTTATTATCATTATTATTTTTTCAAAAAAAATTTTTTTCTTTCTTTATTTTCTATTTTTTTCCTCTTTTGTCTTTTCATTTCTTTTCAATTTTCTTATTCCCCCTTCCTTGAATTCTACCTGCCTACTCTCATTCTCTTTAGTGACTTCTTCCCTTCCCTTCTAATATCTTTCCTCCCAAGCATCAGATAAATTTATAGGAGTAAACAGTAACTCAGCAGTCAAACAGAACAAGAAGTAACATGAGCAGCATAAAAAGGCAAGGAAGAAAAGGAGTACAAACAATGCAGGACAGCCTAAATATTCAGGAGGACCTAGAGTCATCAGAAAAATGGTCATATAAAGAATTCAAGGAACACCTTAGACAGATGGAATGGAACCTTAAAGAGGATACGAGACAGCAAATCCAAACAGTGAAAGAACACATTGAAAATGAATTACATAAACAGATAAAAGAAGAAGTTAAGCATCTTTATCAGGAGATAGAGATTATAAAAAAAATCAAACAATAATTCTAGAAATGAAGGAAACGATAAACCAAATTAAAAACTCAATTGAGAGTATCACTAACAGAGTGGAGCAAGTAGAAGCCAGAACGTCAGATAATGAAGACAAAATATATCATCTTGAAAAGAGTCTAGCCAACTCAGAAAGGCTGGTAAAAAAAATCACGAGAAAAACATCCAAGAGATATGGGATAAAATAAAAAAAACAAACTTACAAGTCATCGGGATAGAGGAAGGTACAGAGATTCAAACCAAGGGAATGAGTAACCTGCTGAATGAAATAATTACAGAAAACTTTCCAGAAATAAAAAAGGAAACGGATATACAAATTGTAGATGCATACAGGACACCGAGCACACAAAATCACAGTAGACCAATGCCAAGACACATTGTTATGAAGATAGCCAATATACAGAACAAAGAGAAAATATTAAAAGCTACAAGAGAAAGGAGGCAGATTACATTCAGGGGTAAACCAATAAGGTTAACAACGGATTTTTCATCACAGACGCTGAAAGCGAGAAGATCCTGGAACAACGTATTTCAAACACTGAAAGACAATAGATGCCAACCAAGAATTCTGTATCCAGCAAAATTAAGTTTCAGGTATGACAACGAAATAAAAATCTTTCATGATAAACAAAAGCTAAAAGAATTTGCAGCCAGAAAACCAGCATTGCAAAGCGTCTTGACCAAAACACTACATGAGGAAGAAATGAAAAACAACAACCAAAACCATCAGTAGGAAGTGCCTCGGTAATGACAGAGGGCGGGGGGGAAGCTAAGCATGGAGAAACAAACTAAATTTAAAAAAAAAAGATAAATAATCAAACATGGCTGGCAGTACAAACCATATATCAATAGTAACTCTAAACGTTAATGGCTTAAACTCTCCAATAAAGCGACATAGGCTGGAAACATGGATTAAAAAAACAAATCCAACAATATGTTGCCTCCAGGAGACACATATGATTGGAAAAGACATACACAGGCTGAAGGTGAAAGGTTGGGAAAAAATGTACCACGCACACGGTCCTCACAAGCAAGCAGGGGTGGCCATCCTCATATCGAATAAAATCGACTTCAAGACTAAGTTAATCCAAAGGGATAAGGAAGGACATTATATACTGTTAAAAGGAACCATTCACCAACAAGACATAACAATTATCAATTTTTTTTATATTTATTTTTTTTTTTTTAGTTATCGGCAGACACAACATCTTTGTTTGTATGTGGTGCTGAGGATCGAACCCGGGCCGCACGCATGCCAGGCGAGCACACTACCGCTTGATCCACATCCCCAGCCCCAACAATTATCAATATTTATGCACCAAATAATGGTGCTGCGATGTTCATCAAACAAATTCTCCTCAAGTTCAAGAATCAAATAGACCACAACACAATAATTATGGGTGACTTCAACACACCTCTCTCACCATTGGACAGATCCTCCAAACAAAAGTTGAATAAAGAAACTATAGAACTCAATATCACAATCAATAACCTAGACTTAACTGACATATATAGAATATATCAACCATCATCAAGTGGATATACTTTTTTTCTCAGCAGCACATGGATCCTTCTCAAGATAGACCATATATTATGCCATAGGGCAAGCCTCAGTAAACATAAAGGGATGGAGATAATACCATGCATTTTATCTGATCATAATGGAATGAAACTGGAAATCAATGATAAAAGAAGGAAGGAAAAATCCTACATCACATGAAAAATGAACAATATGTTACTGAATGATCAATGGGTTACAGAAGACGTAAAGGAGGAAATCAAAAAATTCTTAGAGATAAATGAAAATACAGACACAACATATCAGAATCTATGGGACACAATGAAAGCAGTTTTAAGAGGGAAATTCATCGCCTGGAGGTCATTCCTCAAAAAAAGGAAAAACCAACAAATAAATTATCTCATACTTCATCTCAAAGCCCTAGAAAAGGAAGAGCAAAACAACAACAAATGTAGCAGAAGGCAAGAAATAATTAAAATCAGAGCGGAAATCAACGAAATTGAAACAAAAGAAACTATTGAAAAAATTAACAAAACTAAAAGTTGGTTCTTCGAAAAAATAAATAAGATCGACAGACCCTTAGCCATGCTAACGAAGAGAAAAAGAGAGAGAACTCAAATTACTAACATACGGGATGAAAAAGGCAATATCACAACAGATGCTACAGAAATACAGAAGACAATTAGAAATTATTTTGAAAACCTATATTCCAATAAAATAGAAGATAGTGAAAACATCGATAAATTTCTTAAGTCATATGATTTGCCCAGACTGAGTCAGGAGGATACACACAATTTGAACAGACCAATATCAATGGATGAAATAGAAGAAGCAATCAAAAGACTACCAACCAAGAAAAGCCCAGGACCGGATGGGTATACACGGAGTTTTACAAAACCTTTAAAGAAGAATTAATACCAATACTTTTCAAGTTATTTCAGGAAATAGGAATAGCGGGAGCTCTTCCAAATTCATTCTATGAGGCCAACAGCACCCTGATTCCAAAACCAGACAAAGACACCTCAAAGAAAGAAAACTACAGACCAATATCTCTGATGAACCTAGATGCAAAAATCCTCAATAAAATTCTGGCGAATCGGATACAAAGGCACATCAAAAAAATTGTGCGTGGGGATGTGGCTCAAGCGGTAGCGCGCTCGCCTGGCATGCGTGCGGCCCAGGTTCAATCCTCAGCACCACATACAAACAAGGATGTTGTGTCCACCGAGAACTAAAAAAAAAAATAAATATTAAAAAATTCTCTCTCTCTCTCTCTCTCTCTCTCTCTCTCTCTCTCTCTCTCTCTCCTCTCTCACTGTCTCTTTAAAAAAAATTGTGCACCAGGATCAAGTAGGATTCATCCTTGGGATGCAAGGATGGTTCAATATATGGAAATCAATAAATGTTATTCACCACATCAATAGACTTAAAGATAAGAACCATATGATCATCTCGATAGATGCAGAAAAAGCATTCGACAAAGTACAGCATCCATTTATGTTCAAAACATTAGAAAAACTAGGGATACCAGGAATTTTCCTCGACATTGTAAAAGCTATCTATGCTAAGCCTCAGGCTAGCATCATTCTGAATGGAGAAAAATTGAAGGCATTCCCTCTAAAATCTGGAACAAGACAGGGATGCCCTCTATCACCACTTCTATTCAATATAGTTCTCGAAACACAGGCCAGAGCAATTAGACAGACAAAAGAAATTAAAGGCATAAAAATAGGAAAAGAAGAACTTAAATTTTCACTATTTGCGGCGACATAATCCTATACCTAGAAGACCCAAAAGGGTCTACAAAGAAACTACTAGAACTAATAAATGAATTCAGCAAAGTGGCAGGATATAAAATCAACACGCATAAATCAAAGGCATTTCTGTATATCAGCGACAAAACTTCTGAAACAGAAATGAGGAAAAACACCCCATTCACAATATCCTCAGAAAAAATAAAATACTTGGGAATTAACCTAACAAAAGAGGTGAAAGATTTATACAATGAAAACTACAGAACCCTAAAAAGAGAAGTAGAAGAAGATCTTAGAAGATGGAAAAATATACCCTGCTCATGGATAGGCAGAACTAACATCAGCAAAATGGCGATATTACCAAAAGCTCTCTATAGGTTTAATGCAATGCCAATCAAAATCCCAACGGCATTTCTTGTAGAAATAGATAAAGCAATCATGAAATTCATATGGAAAAATAAAAGACCCAGAATAGCAAAAGCAATTCTAAGCAGGAAGTGTGAATCAGGCAGTATAGCGATGCCAGATTTCAAACTATATTACAGAGCAATAGTAACAAAAACAGCATGGTACTGGTACCAAAACAGGCGGGTGGACCAATGGTACAGAATAAAGGACACAGAGACTAATCCACAAAGCTACAACTATCTTATATTTGATAAAGGAGCTAAAAGCATGCAATGGAGGAAGGATAGCATCTTCAACAAATGGTGTTGGGAAAACTGGAAATCCATATGCAACAAAATGAAACTGAATCCCCTCCTCTCGCCATGCACAAAAGTTAACTCAAAATGGATCAAGGAGCTAGATATCAAATCAGAGACTCTGCCTCTGATAGAAGAAAAAGTTGGCTCCGATCTACATATTGTGGGGTCGGGCTCCAAATTCCTTAATAGGACACCCATAACACAAGAGTTAATAACAAGAATCAACAAATGGGACTTACTTAAACTGAAAAGTTTTTTCTCAGCAAGAGTAACAATAAGAGAGGTAAATAGGGAGCCTACATCCTGGGAACAAATTTTTACTCCTCACACTTCAGATAGAGCCCTAATATCCAGAGTATACAAAGAACTCAAAAAATTAGATAATAAGATAACAAAGAACCCAATCAACAAATGGGCCAAGGACATGAACAGACACTTCTCAGAGGAGGACATACAATCAATCAACAAGTACATGAAAAAATGCTCACCATCGCTAGCAGTCAGAGAAATGCAAATCAAAACCACCCTAAGATACCATCTCACTCCAGTAAGATTGGCAGCCACTATGAAGTCAAACAACAACAAGTGCTGGCGAGGATGTGGAGAAAAGGGTACTCTTGTACATTGCTGGTGGGACTGCAAACTGGTGCGGCCAATTTGGAAAGCAGTATGGAGATTCCTGGGAAAGCTGGGAATGGAACCACCATTTGACCCAGCTATTGCCCTTCTCGGACTATTCCCTGAAGACCTTAAAAGAGCGTACTACAGGGATACTGCCACATCGATGTTCATAGCAGCACAATTCACAATTGCTAGACTGTAGAACCAACCCATATGCCCTTCAAGAGATGAATGGATAAAAAAATGTGGCATTTATACACCATGGAGTATTAGGCAGCACTAAAAAATGACAAAATCACGGAATTTGCAGGGAAATGGATGGCACTAGAGCAGATTATGCTTAGTGAAGCTAGCCAATCCCTAAAAAACAAATACCAAATGTCTTCTTTGATATAATGAGAGCAACTAAGAACAGAGCAGAGAGGAAGAGCAGGAAGAAAAGATTAACATTAAACAGAGACATGAGGTGGGAGGGAAAGGGAGATAAAAGGGAAATTGCATGGAAATGGAGGGAGACCCTCATTGTTATACAAAATTACATATAAGAGGTTGTGAGGGGAATGGGAAAATAAACAAGGAGAGAAATGAATTACAGTAGATTGGGTAGAGAGAGAAGATGGGAGGGGAGGGGAGGGAGGATAGTAGAGGATAGGAAAGGTAGCAGAATACAACAGTTACTAATAGGGCATTATGTAAAAATGTAGATGTATAACCGATGTGATTCTGCAATCTGTATTTGGGGTAAAAATGGGAGTTCATAACCCACTTGAATCTAATGTATGAAATATGATATGTCAAGAGCTTTGTAATGTTGTGAACAACCAATAAAAAAAGAAAAAATAAATAAATAAATAAATAAAAGACATGTAGAGATTATGGATGATGGTGGTAGTAGTGATGGTGATGATGGTGATGATAATAAGGATTTAAGATCAGATGAAGCTTTTGTTTCAAATACAAGAAATTTCTTTGACTTCTTATGTTCACATAATTGGTGACCCAAAATGATTGAATCAAGAATAACCCTGTGTAGTAGGCAGAGACCCTAAGAGTTTCCAATGCTCAGGTGATGTCAAGTTTTATTTGCATAATAAAATCAATACTTCACATGTGCATTCTCCTTCAATATCCTGGAAATCTCTCCTAAAATTTAGCATCACAGAGAAATGAGAATTGGTATCAATACTCCCAAGATGATGCTACAGAATAAAGTTCTCCTTGTCGATATCCTTCTCCCAAATACTGTGTTTTGCCTGTTCACAGTTCAGAGGTAAATAATAAAAATTGTAGTAATAATAATAGTACCTTCTCCTTTGATGGCAGGGTAGAGGTAATGTGAATAGAGAATTTTCTTTTCACATTCTCAAATCCCAGACTCTGTGGCTCTGGTTTAACACATCAAAGCCCTAAGCCTCTAAAGTTCACCTTATTTACATTTGCCTATATTTCTTGTTGGGGAAAAAAAAACTTGAGATTAACGAAGATCCCCAAGTTCATGGGCTAATACACAATAAAGAAAAATTGCTTATTCAAAATGGTAAATGAGCTCAGTGGCAGAGTGCTTGCCTACCACACATGAGGCACACATGAGGGTTTGATCCTCAGCACCACATAAAAATAAAAAAATAAAATAAAGGCATTCTGTCCATCTACAACTACAGAAAAAAAATATATTAAACAACAACAAAAAATTACAAATGAGCCTCTGCAACAGAATGAAAGTTCACAAACCATAAAATAAGAATGTGGCCAGTTTGACCAGACTGATGCACAACTGTTCCTGGCCAAGAGGAGATTTTAGAAATGTTTAATATCATTAGAAGGTTTTATTCTTTTTCTAATAAAAGGTCAGAATTAGTGGAACTTTACAGAAATTTGATATCATCTGAGAAAACCTTTAGGGAGAAAACTTGTCCCAAAAGAACCATGTCTTTCTTCTGGACTCACTCCACCTTGCCTCACATCCAGAGCTTGGATGGATGATTCTGGGACAGTCAAACAAATCCAGCCACTGTGTAGATTTGCCCATGATCAAACTTCTGGGTGTTCATCAGAGTGGACTGTGTAACCACCCTGCACTCCAAACCAGCTGATTTGCCTCCAGGGCAAGCAGCCAGACTATGTAAGATGGTTCAAATTAAATGATTTCTGGCCTTCTAGAAAGACTGAGAAAAATATAGAAGCCCTTGGAGAGGTGTCCTAACAGGGTCATTTTGGATTCCTTTCAAGAATGACTGGCAACTGCAGGATGGGATTGGTACCCCAACACAAGGGATGGAATACCAGATGGCCAGCCAAAAGGAAGGACAATTCCATCAAGGAAAGCAAGATTCAGCTTTGAACACCTGCCAAGCCCAGAGAAGAGTGACACCAGCTCATGATAGGACTAGCCAAGTTAAACCTTTCCTGCTCTTTAATCCAAGCTGTGCAGAAGCCAGAGATGGTTACTGGTGAAGGAAGAAGGAATGAAAGGAGCTACACGTGAACTCCTCATCTGCTGCAGGTTTCTAACCTGAAGTAGCAACAAGCTTTAATTTCTCCCCTTGTTGCAACTGAGATGCTGAGCATGCCCTACTATCAGTCAGAGAGATGCTCCACCTAGGATTCTGACAGATGCAGGGATGCAGATACAGTATGAATTCATGGCAGCAGCAACCAGGAGCCACGTCTCAGCCAGAATGTTCCTATGTTTCCTGCTGCCTGGTTCTCAGCCATCCAAACATTTTCATGAGCTATACCCAATATCCTACCAATGAATTCCTTTTCTGCTTCCAAGAGCCAGAATCCTTTTTTCTAGTACTTGCAACTGAAACCACCTCTTACACACTGAACTGGATGGTTTTTATCTCTTGCTGACTCCTACCTGCTATTGCAGAAGAAAATCATCCATGGAGCCAAAGTAACCACGGGATCCACAACAAGTTGTTCTTGTGATCTCACAGGAAGAACTTCAAATGAGTCACACAGAGTACAGACAGGAGTTTTTTAGAAAAAGTGAGAGTATAAGTGCCCAGTGTGGGCACTGAGCAGAAGTGACTCTGGGAGGATGGTGTAGCTCTTACAGGGTTGGGGGTTATTAAGGGATTTGGGTTCCTTTGATCTTACTTTAGTTTCTCATTTCCATTTATGTGGTTTATTGGGCTTTGTCTAGCCTTAGCAAATTTTCTCTGTTAGGTCACGACAACCAGGTCACAAGGGTGATTGTGACATGGTTTCAGTGATGGCCTGGTCACAGGGATAGATGTAACATGGTCTTGAAACAATAGTTCCCTTAAGGGATTATAATAAACTATGGCCAGGGGAAGTTTCACATATGCTCAGCTCTGAACACATAAGAGGCTTGTCTGCTTTGATAAAGTTCCCTGGGATTCCCAATCCTGTGACCTACGGATTCTCTTTGATGTATATGTCTGATGTCCTCCCTGTAAGTTACCCCCCACCAACCTGCTCATGGCTGTCTATCTGCCCAACACCTGCCAGGTATGATATCATCATCTTCCAAAAGCCGCAGAGCAACTTGAGACTACAAGAGTCAAGAGTCCCAGCATGAATCACAGATGTACTCATATGGGGACAACAGCGGGAGGCTCTAAAAAAGGGACCATTTACAAAGTCATGGGCAGGTTATAGGGAAGTTTTGAGAGATGGTTCAGAGACCTCACTTACCATTTTTGAATAAGCAAATTTGCTTTGCTAAATTTTAGGAGAAATTCCCAGAATTAGTAACAGCATGGCTATTACCCTTTCTAGGCTCAAATTTAGGAGAGATCAGATACAAGGAACAGAAGGAAAGTCACACAAAGTGGCCATCTACGGAGGGACAGTGACCTTCAGTTGAGGGCACAGCCAATCTCAGGCAATTCCAGGGGAATACATGCCCTCCCCCTCTGATATCCTGCCGTGGGTCCTTCCCACCTGCTTATGCAACTCGCTAGAGTCAGCATCCAGGGAAGAGAGCTGAGTGGTGAAGAGGCCCTTGGAAGGCATTTAGCACAAACATCTAAGTAAAAAGTCCCCACAAGCCCAGACCATTGCCCAGCCTTCCCCCAGACAACTCAAGCCCAGACTCCATCAGGACCCCAGAACGGGCTTCCAAAGTGGGGGGTGCTTAGCTCAGCTTCCTCCTCTGTCCCTGGACTGCCTGTCATCTCCATTCCTCCCTCCAATCTTCCCTCACCACAGCCCCACTCCTTCCTCCACAGCAGACTCCTCCAAAGCCAGCTGAGACTTTTTTTCAGTTGAGGACAAATCTACAAGTTACCGTTTCTGCCAAAAAGCCAGGGGCTATAAAACCACAGTGAAACCCAGATGCAGCCAAGAGACAGAAACCTCAGATCACAGGACGCTCAGATCCAAGAAACAAAACAGCGAGCAATGACATAGCCATTTGCCATTTGTACAAGCAACTGTCTGTAGGCATTTGTCTAAGAATATTGCAGGAACATAGATCTGCTAAAACATAGTTCAGAAATAGTTTCTACTTGATTGTAAAAAGGCTATAAGCAATTATAAATGCAGAGACTGCAAATACTTTGAAACTACAGAAGCATGAAAGGCCTTGATACAGGGATGTAATCCTTATGACAGACAATCATGAGGTCTAGAAGCAGATCAATGAAAAACACTGACCGAGGATTCATCTATTTCGACCTTCCACAAATATTTATTGAACACTTACTGTGTTCTGGCCACTGGGCTATAAAAGAAGTCAAAAAGAGCTAGAACAGAATGTTTTCCTTCAGCTGAATCTAATTAAGCTTTTCCCTGTTTCCCTAAGGAAGAGAGATTAGAAAATCAATAGCTGCCATTGTCCGGGCATTCACCATGTGCCAGGTATTCCAAGAAGTGTGTCCCATCTACAATTTTGCAGATCTAATAGGTAAACAAAGACTGTTCTTATCCCCATTTTACAGTTTACAGGGCAATAAGTCACCAAGAAAGAGAGGGGACAGAAAAATACCTGAAACAGGACCACAGGATATAGTATTTCACTGGAGTACCACACTTTCCAGGGTAGGAGTTTTGCATGGGACAGTATGGGGTCATGAGGGAAAGGGGAAACCCACGCTCCCCATAGACTAAACTTTCCATCTCATTGATTCCCCCTTCTAAAGTTGTTTTCTTCATTCTCAGGTCCTCTGCCACAAGACAGTGCACTGACAATGTTTTGTCAGAGAATATTGATGCTTGGACATTTAAATCAATTAATGCATCCGTTTCAATTGCCTGATCTGTCAGGAACACCAAGTTCTCTTGCCAAATAAGTACAGAAATGGAGGATGAGGGCAGGAAGAAAGAGTATATTTGGAGAAGTATTTATGATTATATAAAAAAGAGAACTAGTTATGCTTTCTTAAGATAAAAGCACTGATTAACTAATATTTTTAATCTAAAAAGACAATCAGGGTAGTACAGTAGGGACTCTGCATTCAGATTGCCAGCATTCACCTCCCAGGACCAGCTCTTCCTACCCCATGTGATTTTGAGAGGAGTCCTGAACCTTTCTGAAGTTCATAGAGATCATAATTGATTGTGTTAAGAGCTCAGCCATTTGTCATTTAGCCATCTTTGTCCATTTTCTGTTAGGATGTGCTGCCCAGAGCCCACAGCACTAGAATGTTCGGGGTCAGAAAGTTACTCTGTAACACACCCGTTCACTTCTGCATTTAATAGCTATTTTTCGCATTGCTTCCAAGCCTGCTTGTGCCATTTATGCTTATTACTACAAACACAGATTTAATTAAATATTGCATACAAGCCAATGTGTTGATGAAAACTGCATCTGAATATTTTGCACAAGGCAAGTCACTTATTAAAAAATTTTAGAGAACTAGGAGTTGAAAGAAAAAAAGTCTGGGGGAAAAAAATTCTAGAAGGATTCTCTGCCCTCGCATCCTTCACACCTTAAAATTGTCAACTTCAAAGAAAGCCAAACTAGATATCATAAAATATGTCTAAGAAAAAGATAAGCAAGAAAGAGATACGAAAATTCTCAGGGAAAAGACCTTGACCTCCATATGGTGAATGAATGCACACACATGCATGTTTAGGTGTGTGTTCATTCACTTTCAACACTGTGACCAAAATACCTGACAGGAACAACTTGGAAAAGTTCATTTTGGTTCATCATATCAGAGATATCAGAGGCCTCAGTCCACAGTCGGCCAACTCCATTGTTCTGGGCCCAAGATGAAGCAGAGTATTTAGTCTGAAAAGAATGACAGAGGATAGCTTCTCAACTCATGACAGCCAGAAAGCAGATACAGAGAGAGAGAAAACAAAGATCCAAAGACAAAATATATAATCCCCAAGGCATGCCCCCAGTGACTCACTTCCTCCAGCCATGCCCCACCTTCCTACCACTCAGTAATCCCATTCAAATGACCCATCCATCAAATGGATCAATCCACTGATTAGGTTATGGCTCTCATTATCTCCTCCTTTCACCTCCTGCGCTAACACAGGAGCTTTGGAGGGATACCATATACCAAACCACAATGAGGTTCCAATTAAATGTTTAAGGTTATATATTTCATACAATTTCTTGACTTAATTGACTTTAGATTTTCTGGTCAAACATCCATCGCAGATAAGAGTGTGGTCCTGGAGCTGAAGCTATAGTTCAGTGTTAGACTGTGTGCTTACTGTGCGTGAAGCCCTAAATTCAATCCCTAGCACCACAAGAAAAGAAAAAAACTGAACTCTTCTGTACCTACCTCAAAGGGATATGGTGAAAATTAAACAGAAAAACTCAGAGGTCAATGACCGGCACACGGTAAGCTCTCTTTATAGTAGCTCCAAGGCAGTGACCTCAGTAGGCACACGGCTAATGTTAGCTATTAACCTAGAAGGAGTAATAGTATTCTGGTAATGCCACTAATTAGTGGGACACTCACTAAGTCATTTTGCCTCTTGTCAACAATAAATGGAAGCATTTGGACTAGAATCAGCAATGTTCAAGTTTTAGTGTGCATGTAAATCACCAGGGGACCATCCTAAGCTGCAGGCTCTGATTCAGTAAGTCTGGGTGTGGCCTGAGAAGTTGCCTTGGAAACAAGTTCCCATACAATGCTGATGCTTCCCATCTGTGAGCTACACTTTGAGTATCAAGGGCCTAGCAAGTAATTCTCAAACTCAGGCGTGCATTGGAATCACCTGGAGGGTGTGTAGAAACAAAAATTCTGTGGGTAGGGACCGAAGAATTTGCCTTTCTAATAAATTTCCAAGTGATGCTGATGCCAAAGGTCTACCTTCCACATTTTGAGAATTACTGACTGAGAGGATCTCTAAGCAGTCTTTTCTGAAAAATATTTTTATTGGTGAATGATATTTATACATAATAGTAGGCTTCATTGTGAAGTATCTGCAACTGTACCTTACACAATATGGTTTATTTCATTCCCCTTCTGTTCTCCCTCCCCTGATCTATTTGTTTTCTATTCTAGTTTCCTGAGATCCCTGTTTTCCCCTTTTTCTTCTAGCTTCCAAATATGAAAGAAAACATAAAACCCTTGACTTTCTGAATCTTCATTCACTTAGTTTGAGCTTCTCCGGTCCTATCCATTTTCCTGAAAATGACATAATTTCTTCCTTCTTAATGGCTGAGTAAAACTTCATTGTGTTTTTTTATACCTTTATGTTACTTTTTTTTTTAATATGGTGCTGAGGCAAGCACTCTGTCACTGAGCCACAACCCCAGTCCTCCATTGTGTTTTATAGATAAACATAAAGGTGTAAAAATATTTTAAAAAATTTAAAAATGAAAATATTTTTTAAAATAAAAAGTATAAATAAATAGCAGTAAGAACAGTAAAGTCCGAGGAAATAAAACAAGGGGAGGGAGAAAGAAAGTATAAGAGAATGAAACGAACAAATTATATTTTATGCAAGTATGGTTATGTCAAAATGAACCCAATATCATGTATAACTATAATGCACTAATAAAAACATTAAAACTTCATTGTGTATATTTACTACATTTTCTTTATCCATTCATCTATAGACAGGCACCAAGGTTGGTTCGGTAACTTGACTATTGTGAACTGCACTACTATACGCATGTAGCACTATATATACTGACTGTAATTCCTGAGGATAAATACTAAGGAGTGATATAGCTTCTCAGAATGGGGGTTCTATGCCTAGTCTTTTGAGGAACCTCCACACTGATTTCCATATTGGTTGTACTAATTTACAACTCCACCAACATTGTGTGAGTGTCCCTCTTTCCCCACATCCTCCCTGACACTTTATTAATTGTATTCTTGGTGATTGCCATTCTAACTGGAGTGAGATCACATCTCAGTATCATTTTTATTTGCATTTCTGATTGATGAAGATGTTGAACATTTTTTTTTCAAACATTTGTTGGCTGTGGTATTTCTTCTTTTCAGAAATGTCTGTTTAGCTCCTTGAGCCATTTATTGATTGGGTTTTTTTGATTCTTTTTTATTATTATTAATTTTATTTGTTTTAATTAGTTGTACACGACAGTAGAATCATCTATGCACTTTGCTATATCATACATAGATAGGATATAATTTCTCATTTTTCTGAGCGTACATGTTATAGAATCATATTGGTCATGCAGTCACATTTATACATAAATAATATCTGTTTCATTCTACTATCATTCCTATCCCCACATCCCCTGGTTTTTTGGTTCTTATTTGGTGTTAAGTTGTCCTGTTTTGCTTTTTAATTTTTTATTTCTTCTGGATGTTGATCCTCTTACAACTTGACTCAGAGACTCAGAATGTACTTGACCATTTCAATTTGAGCAAAGTGCTGTTGTGTTATAGATGAGGGAGGCCAGGTGGGCTCTCAGCCTTTCTAATCATCAGGGGTCCTACCTGGAATCAGAAAGATAAAGTGACAAAATTCTAGCCCTCTGTCCCTATGCAGCTCCACCTCTGAAACACCACTTCCCCATCACACGATGAGGTTGCTTTATCTGTTTCCTTTCCCCCCTGTTCTTTCTTTCTCATCAAGAAGCCCATAAGGAAAGCTTCTAGCGGGGGTGGGAATAGAATTTCAGTTCTAATCCCAGTGTCTTGACAAGCCCAAAGATGCAAACATCACTTAACGTGACAAGCAAACCGCAACTACCATGAGAAAACACTGTGAGTCAGGTAAAGAGATAATGTGCACAGAGCACGCTGAGCAAATAACAGCCCTTTGTGAGTCAGTATTAGCATAATTACTGAACATCAGTAATTGCTGAAATTATATTCACCAGGATCGTTTATAATTCTAAGTGAGAGGCTTCTTCCACGTCTTCTCCCAGCAGGAAGGTGAGGATGGCTCACCAGCTGGTGCCAGACACTCAAAAAAGCACTAGCCATCTCCTGAAGGGCTTCTCAAGCATGGACTTTAGATGGATTGTCCCCATCAGGTAGCCTGCAAACTCTGTTGGAAATTTCTCCACATCTCTGTCTCTACTGTACTTTTCCTCTAGAATTTCACCCCCCTCTTCGTTCAGTTCATCAGTAAGACATGGTGATATGGTGAAATGTGGAGGGAAATGTTTGGATCATGGTGTGCAGAAAGTGCAATGGAAGCTGGATCACCTGTCCAGGTAAGACCTTCTTAAAGTCAGATTTCAACCAGGGAGCTGCCTCATGCTGCCAGATGCAGGGCAGGATATGAGAACTCCCATCTCTGCCAAAGGGCAATGAGTTTAATTGGTTGTGAACAGCACCTTGCAGAGTATAATAAGGGAGAAGAAACCTTAAAGCCCAGCACCATGTGGATCTACGTCAGAGATGGTACTGTGCAGGTGGAGGGAAGGGGTTCATCAGAGAGTAACTTTGAGCTCATTAATCCAGACACTGAGAATTGGCTCCCATTAGTCCCCGGCCCTAGGATGCAGATGATGGAACACAGAATTCACAAGAGAACCAGAAGAGGATCCAGAGCCTTGCAAAGGAGAAGAACTAAAATAATCAAGGCAAGATGATGCCCCTTAGCAACTGGTGACTAAGGGTCTCAAAATCGCATCATGAAGCAAATATCACTCTATCCCCTAAGGCAGGAAACCTGAGAATTGGCCTCATTACTCCCTCTCCTTCCTCTGCATTCCACTTCCCACCACTGCTTGAGCTACATAAGCACATTTCTGCTTGTTTTGTTTATTGCCATACCCCAGAGCCTAGAAGAGTTGAATTAATGAACTGAATGAATACTTCAGCAAATCCTGACAGCTCTACCCCCCAAAAAAGACCTTGCACCTATCTGCTTTTGTCCATCCCTAATGCTAACATCCTAACCCAAATCCTCACCATTTCTCCTCTGGTCAAATGCGTAAGTCTCAACCCAGGCTCATGCCTCAACCCTGATGCCCTCTGAGCTGCACTGCTTACAGAGCCAAGCAGTTACTAACACTCAGACAGCCTGCCCAGTCCTGATGGTCCAGATACCTCCCAAAGTGTAAAACAGCATGCCAGAATCCCCCTTTATTAAATAAAGGCCTGTACTAAGCTTATACTTCTGTATTATACATCCAGGCAAGCTGGGCATGGCGAGGCATGCCTGTAATCCCAGCAGCTCTGGAGGCTGAGACAGGAGGATTGAGAGTTCAAAGCCAACCTCAGCAACAGTGAGGTGCTAAGCAACTAGGTGAGAACCTGTCTCTAAATAAAATACAAAAACGAGGAGGACTGGTGGGGCTCAGTGGTTGAATGGCCCTGAGTTCAATCCCCGGTACCCAAATAAATAAATTCTACGTCTAAGGAGTCTTCTATGAACTTTCCAGAGCCCACTCCTTCAGGAACCCAGCTCCATCCCACTTTGTCTGGGAGGTCTTTTGTGACAATGCCTGCCCAATCGATCCCTCCTGATGCTGAACCATTCTCTGTCTACACGTTTGGCATTGAGCATTTGCCACCCAATTTCAGAGAATGGCCTTTCGCAGGTATTATAGCATTACAAATCCATGTGCTGTGCCTTCCTAGTCTCAGAGGATTCCTCTAACTAGAAACACAAAACAAGTTTGCTTGTCCATCTCTGTGATTTTCATTCCTATTTTACAGATGAAACTGAATTCCAGGGAAATTGCTCAAAAGCATATAACTAACGAAGGCAGAGCTGAGATTCAAACCCAGGAACTCAGACTCCAGCCTCCATATTTCCATATATCCCTTGCTCCATTTGCCTGGCCTTACCCAGTGAGACTTATTTATGACCTTCTATGCCTATCAAAGTGATATGTAAATAATGCATGATGAATATTTATTATGTACTTATTGTCCATATCTTATATGTCATTTACAGGGCTTATCATTTAATTGTCACAACCCTATGAAGCATATCCTATTATCTCTCATGCTAAAGTGAAAGATGAGACTTCTGAGGCTCAGAGAAGTTAAATAACTTTTCCAAAGGCACACAGCAGACAATAACAGGGCCAGGATTTAAAATCAGGCAGTTCAGCTCCCAAGCCTGCACCCTTAGCCACCATGCTCTCCCATCTTCCTCTCTAGTCAGCCCCCTGAGAATATCTGTAGGTTGATTGGTGACCCCATAGACCATCAGAGCCAGGAGAAGGGCCTTGACGAGATCAACCATCTACACCATCCATAAAATATCTGTCTTGGAGTGACAGTTGGCAGTTGATAAGGTTTGACATTCTCAAATCAATTTCTATTGATTTCTTTCTCCTGAAAAAAAGGACAAGAAATTTGATGGATAAAGCCAGCATTCGGTGTGCTTGGGAACGGTGGGGAAAGTGGGCCACATGCTAGCTCTGCAGAGGGTGGCAGGAAGCAGGACCCGTGTGTGGCAGAGGCCTGCACCGAGCACGGGGCAGTGTCAGGTGGATCCCACAGGCTCCCTTCTGTTATCACATGTGTCTTCTCCCGGCAAAAACCGTGGTCTGCGCTTGGGCACAGCCATGAAGTTATGAATATTTATGTGGTCAATGCATACCATCTCATTTGAACAAATACCATTTTGATGGATTTAACAAGTTAATCTAAGCGATTTCCATATCCTGGTGGATGCCTGCAAAAGATGAATGGATGGCATTTCTGTAAATTCTACTGAGCGTGGAAACACTGGAAACAGATGTGTGTATAAATCCACGTTGATCTGGTAAACATATTATTCTGTGATTCAGTCTTGAGCCTGTGCTATGTGCCTAACAATGTGCTGAATTCCCCGGCCACTCTGAGAGATCCCATCCCCACTAGGTCAGCCAGGATCTGATGGCAGCAGGATTTAAGGGGAGAGGCACACCTCATTGGGGCAGAACTTGGGAGTGTGTGAGGACAGCTAACACAGGGCTGAGCCCCAGCCTATTGAGGCTGGAGAGCTTGCCACCCCGTGCAGGCTGGCTTGGGCAGGACCGAGGCTCCTGGACCATTCAACTTGAACTTCTCACTTCCCCAGCTTGTTGACTGCTGGGGACCACGGCTCCCATCAGCTTCTTCCTCAACCTGGGCTCCTGTGCAGGTGTCCCACTTCAGCTAACAGAGCATCTTTACCTGCTTGATCACAATTGACTCTCAATAAATAATTGCACTTTTGTCTTTATTTCATAGCAGAGGGAAATGAAGTTCAGTATGCTTCAGGGGTTTCACCACAAACATGTGGTTAGAAAGTTCCAGGCTGGTCAGGGACATGAAGACAGATCTTTTCATTCTACATCATGTACAATTGCTCCCAAACCTGCTCCTTACCCTTAGAGTCCTCTGCTCTGGGACTTGTTCTGTGGGCTCCCCCAACCCAATGCTTTTCCACCTGAGGTAGATTGGATTGCTGTCTCTAGTGCTCTCCTCCTTCTCTGTATCAGAACTGTGCCTCCAAGCCCTTCGCTACATACCTTCAATAGTTCCTACCACTACCAGGTGGAACATATTGCCCCAGCCTCTTGATGTTGGCCTTGGCCATATGATTTGCTTTGGCCAATGGAGCTCTGAAGATAACACAAACTGAGAAGAGCAAGACCCAAGTGGTTACTAGTTCAAGGAGACCAGAACCCAACCCATACCCTCTAGCCAAGATGAGCTTGCCCTGCACACCTCCAAGCCAGAATATGAATGTTTGTTATAAGCCCTTGTTGTGTAGCAAACACTGATACACTACTAAATAAGGGCAGAGAGCCCTTCAGAAAGCATGCTCTTAAATCATCTCTTCTCCATCAAAAGAAAAGTTTTGCACAATTATGCACTGGTGCGAACTGCTATAACACAAGTTTACCTTACCAGATAGGATGTTTTGCAACTACTATAATTCGACAGATTTCAACTCATTACATGGATGGAACACACGTTAAATACAGAACGGGAGATAGAAGAAACCTGACTCAGTTCTCGCAGGTGCACAGTCTTATGGCAGAGAGTAGCATGAACACAGTCCTCAAGAAGTAAGTTCTGTAACAGGAGACAAAATGGTATCCAAAGACAACCCTTGAGGTGATCCTTAAAGGCCAGATGGGATTCCCAAAGTCTTTGATGGAAGAAGAGGTAATCCAGGGAAAGAGTACAACTGAGCAAAAGCCAGAACACTGTGGTTAGGAATATCTTTTTTCACAATCAGCCAGAGGCAAGGGTATCCAAAATGGGTTTTAGGAGATAGAGGGACGTCATGGAGAACCTTTGATGCTAGACCATGGGGTTTGCACAAGACGTGATGGGCAGTAGGGAGCCATGGAAGTTTCAGGAGGGAGCACTGTGTGGGAGCTATATCTTAGAAGATCATTATGGCCAAGGCTAGGTGAAAGGATCCAGGGAGTCAAGAATGGAGTGAGGACACCAGGTAAAGAGCCTGTTGCCATTGCCCAGCTTTGAGGGTTGGGACTAGAACATCAGACACATGAGCAAGGACTTGGCATCTGATTGATTGCCTTGGACAGGGCCATAGCAGGAGTCTGTAGTTGGCTCCAGTTTACACCCACACCCTTTCTCCTTCTCCCTTCCTCCAGTTTTCTATTCCTGTTCCTCTTTTTCTTGGGAGCCTGCAGGGTTATGTCTGCCGCATATTCTATCCCTCCAGCAAAGCATTAGCAAAGCCATCCATCCGTCTGCTGACTCCACAGAAATCGGTGAGTACCAGATCCGGGGACAGGGGAGGAGGCGGGAGGGAGGGGACACTCTCCTGATTACAATATTGTATCCTCAAGCTTTTGCCACCATCCATCAGTTTTGCTAACACGGCAAAAATTCTAGAACTGAATGATGGGGAGAGGAGAGAAGGCTCATCTCCCAAAGGACCTGACAGAGCTCCCCCAGAAGTCTGGGATTTGGGGAGCTAGATGTCAGATTGACAGGCCCAGAGGAGGCAGATTTAGGGGCCTGGGTCTGCAGGGTGCAGTGGGGAAGAGGAGTGGGAAGAGGGACAGGGAGCCAGCAGCCCCAGTAGACTTAGTAGATTCACTTTATTTTAATAATCACTCAAAGACTCGGTGTATTTTAAAAGGGGAGAATCCGAACATAGTTCCAGGGAAACTGTCCTCCTCACTCCAAGTGGAGGGACAGCTTCTCATGTCCACCCCAGCCCTAGGAACTGCTCCCTCTGCCTCCCTCCTGCCTGCCCCCCCTCCCCTCCTCCCAGACTCTCAGGCTTCACTTTGGTTTTCTGTGAGCCAGGAACTACGACGTGTGTGGCTTGTGTCCTTTTTCTTCAGCACCTGAAGCAGGGTCTAAGTGCTCAGGGATGTGTGTGGCTGAGGGCCAGCAGAGGCAGCCCCTGCCAAGTGTCCTCCCCAGAGCCGCCCTTCAAGCCAGCTAACCCAGCCCACACAGCTCAAGTGAGAAGCCAGCATGCAGTGCTGGGTTGTGTGGCCTCATACTGGGCTGTTCTGTGCCATCTGGCCTCCGGCTCTCTTTCCTGCCACTTCACACGTTGGTCTCCAGCTCCTGGATTTTGTGACTCTGTACAGCTTCTCTGCCAGAGACCTTGACTCCTGAATGTCCTATGGGTCACCTCCTATTTAGAAAGCTCTGGGTAGTACCTATCCCCACCCGGCCTGGGCCTCAGACCGCCAGCCCTCAACACACATACACACACACAGGGCACATACACACACACACAGGGCACACATGTAAACACACCATGCACAGCATGTACCTACACAGACAGCAATGTTTATACACCCACACATATGCATCACATAGAGCATGCACACATATCACACACACACACACACACACACACACACCACATGCATGCACAGAGGCACAAACACAATATGCACACAAGGTGTATGTGGACTATGTAAGCCACCCCACACATGCGTACATTGTGTACACCCAGCCCACACACATATACATACTATGTATACCATATCCGTACACACATATGTACATGCAGCATACAAACCCCACACATACATTCTACACACATGTACAGCACACAGATGTACACTCACACACAAGCACATACAGAAGATTCACCGTGACTATAATTCCTCCAAAGTGGCAACTTCTTGTCCAGCCCAACCAGAGGTGATTGGAAGGTCTCTAGAAACTTCATTTCTGTGGCTCTTTTTAAAACCGAACACAAGACTTTATTTTGTAGGTATAAATGTGGGGCTTTTCGGCTGTCAGATAAAGAGAAGGGCCATGCTGGGCCTAAGCGGGGAAGGCAGCAGGTAGGAGTCTAGCCCAAGCTGACATCTTCCAGGCAGTGGTGGGAGGCAGCAGATGGGAGGTTGTGCTGGGGCCAGAAAAGAGGTCAGCAACTGTGAGAGTCATGGTCCTTCTCCCACCAGGGCTGGGGCTGATCTGGCCAGGGGCCATCAAGAAGCCAGCAGAGATGGCAGTTTCCATAGCTCTGATGCCAGAACTGAACCCAAGACAATAGCAAGAGAGGCAGACCAGCCCTGAACACAGGCAAGCCAAGGCACAGAGGCCCAGTGGCACTCAGATAAAGGCCAGGATCTGGGGCCAGAGGCAAGATCCAGGTCCTTCTCCTGGAGGAGGGCCCAGAGCCAAACAGTTCTGGAGCAAACAAGGACAAGGGTGCCCTTTTCTCAGCCTCCTGGACCAGCAAGCATACAGGATGGAGCAAGGCAGGCTGTCTTAAAAAATCAGGGTGGAACAGTTGGAAAGCTACTGTGGAGAATAGCGGCCCTTTTTAGGGTGGTCATTCATTCATTCATTCATTCTCTCGGTGACTATTTACTGAGCTGCTACTCTGTGACTGGCACTAACTCAGTGGCAATAGGTAGACTCCTGCGATTATGGAGTTTACCAATTTATTACACGGTCATGTGCTGCTCAATGACAGTGACCCACTCTGAGAACTGCATCATTAGGTGGTTTCATCATTATGCAAACATCACAGAAGGTGCTTACACAAACCTAGACAATGGTGCCCACTGTGCCATCCCTGCTCCTGAGACCACGATGAACAAAACAGCAAGAGACAAAGATCACACACAGGAGCAAACAATGCCGTCAGGAGATGCAGGAAATTCAGGATGCATGAAGCGGCTGCCGGTGGAAGAGAGCGTGCTCTCCTACAGTAAGATTTTTTAAGTAAGAGTGCATTGTAAAATCATGATAAAAAGTGTAGAAGAGTGAACACATAAACCATTTATTATCAGTATCCTGTATTGGGAATTCTACATCTTGTATGTGCTGTACTTTTATATGATTAGCAGTGCAGTAGGTTTGCTTACAGCAGCATGTCCACAAACACAGTAACGCCATGTGCCCTGAGGTTGTGGCAGCTCCGACATCACTGGGTGATGGGAATTTTTCAGCTCCTTTGTAACCTTATGGGACCCCCTTCATATGTGTGCCATCATGGACCAAAATATCATTAAACAGAATGTGACTGTACTTAAAAACCACACTTTTAGGGCTTTACAAGGGTTTAATTCTGCCAAGTGGCTTTCTAGCAAGAGCCACTGTTAACCTCTAAACCTAACGCATTCTGACTTTAATGTTCAGCGGTACCACGTACAAACCCCCAAATTACCCTCTTAACACACACCCTCTCTCAGACTTGCTCTTTTTTTCCCACCAGCATGCCAATCTTGTTCCTAATTTAGCCCTTAGAATAAGCCAGGTTGTCAGTCTGCTATTCCCTAATCCCTTCTCACATGGCAATTGAAACTGATGATTGCAATATTGCTGAGTGCCTCGTTCCGCCATCTATTGTGCACAGAGCGTGGGTAATCACGGCCACAGACAGCTTATGAGAGCTCACAGAGCCAACACCGAACAAACAGCACCTCATGCCTCTGACAGGTCCATCTATGTCAACAAACCCCTGTGGGGTCCTTATGATAGCAGACAAGCCAGCCCTACTCTCTGGGGGCATAGGCCAGTGGAAAAGGCAAACCCTGGTCAATCAACTGGTACTGAGCATGGGGGACAAGCCGGAGCATCTTCCTGAAGAAGAAATTACATGAACCAAATCTTGAAGAAAGAGTGGGAGGAAGTGAATGCCCAAAGATGTGGCAGGAAGAGGAATCATACAAGCCAGAGAGAAGGTGGGAGTCAGCAGCAGGTCCAGATTATAGCCACTTGGGAGCTGCTGGAGTCCATGCAAGAGGCCAAGTAGGGAGAGAGAGGAAGCCTGGGACCAGCCCCTGGAGAACCTTGTGACAGGACAAGAGCCTGAGTGGATTCAGGAGCTGATGGAAAGTCACCGAGGGATGCTTTGCAGAGAAGGCTATCACACCAGTTCTAGGGTGGACTGGGGGAGAGGATAACTTCACCAAGTCACCCAGATGCAAGTTACCTAGGGCATCACTAATTTGCTGAGACTGGTTTTTGAACCTGTAAACCACTGGGATTACAGGTGTGTGAAACCAAATGTATCTTTTTAATAAGCTTCCCCTGCTTTTAAAGTTTAAGGGCCACTGAAAAAGGCAAAACAATCCCTAAGAAGGTGCTCACCAGTGTGCCATGAAGTTTATATACCCAGGTTTCCTGTAGGCTCACATGCAACTTGAGTATATTCTTAAGAAAATCCTTAAAAGAGCAACAACTGAAGATTTTAATCTCAGGCATCACAGCAAAGAACATGCCTTTCTTGCAAAGCCTTCTGTTCCCTGTTAAAACCCATCACGTTGACTGGTGCATCACTGTGGCGGGCAGCCCCTTTGTTCATGTGTCAGCCCAACCAGAGTTTAAGCAGAAAGGAGGAAAGAACATGAGAACGTGGGTAACAGATGCTGGCTGCTTACCAGCCACTAATGATTAGGCAAGTTACTCAGCATCCCAGACCTTGGTTTCCCTAGAACTTTCCACTGAAAATCCTGTGTTCCAGAAAACCCCTCCGTCCCGGGCTGGCAGATGGTTCATTACTGTCTTTTGGTTCTCTGATTTGTCAAATAAAAATGTCAATATCTGCCTGCAGGGACACTGTGAGGTTTGAAGAAGACCCAGGGTCTTCTTCAGTATCTGAAATATGTGGTCCAAAATGCCAGTTCCCTGTTTTGTGTATCTTCTGTCACTCGGGCTTCCCCCTCCGGGTTGCAAATAAAAGCATCACACCCCGCTTGATTGGAAAGAGCAGTCCAGCTCAACAAGCACTTTCCTAGGTCTGACTTCATTTTGCTTCTCACAATCCTGCATTAGAAACAGAGCAGAAAATTTGCACCCACTTGATAGATGGGGAAATGGAAAATCAGACAAGTTAAATAGCTCAGTGGGAAACACCCCTCTCAACCCTTTAAGTTCTGCCCACACCCTAAGGAAGGAAACTGCTACCCACACTCAGATTTAAACAAAAGTGACTTGAAAACAAGAAGCCTAGTTAAGCCCAGCAGCCAAAGCAAGCTTCCCCAGCCCCACTTCTCTCAGGGGACTTTGAATTGGGACTTGGTGCGCCTGTTCAATCATCGTTAAAACTGGGACTTTGTTTCTCATCTAGCTATTGATCCTTTGCCAGAGGACCCAGTGGCAGAGGGTGGGCTTGCAGAAGGGATGGGGAGGGGGTGCATACAGCCCTGACAACTATCAGGCTGCTGACACTAACTACTGGGATCGGTCAGGGCGTGACATTTACTGAGCTACATAGCACTGACGGGCCATGTACCAGGTACATACACTCTTTTCAGCCAAGTTGTTTGTTTTTTCTGTACAGTTATAGATTTGTTTGGTTTAAAAAAAAAAAACTCAGATTTAAACAAAAGTGACTTGAAAACCAGAAGCCTAGTTAAGCCCAGCAGCCAAAGCAAGCTTCCCCAGCCCCACTTCTCCCAGGGGACTTTGAATTGGGACTTGGTGCGCCTGTTCAATCATCTTTAAAGCTGGGACTTTGTTTCTCATCTAGCTATTGATCCTTTGCCAGAGGACCCAGTGGCAGAGGGTGGGCTTGCAGAAGGGATGGGGAGGGGGTGCATACAGCCCTGACAACTATCAGGCTGCTGACACTAACTACTTGTGGCTGATACCCCGATGGCAACACTTGAACCCATGGCAACTGCTTCGAGATCCAATGTGCTTTCCCTGCACTGTGCAGCTACGCCCTGGAAACCTCACCTCACAGGAACTCAATCAATTCTTGTTAACACTCTCACCCCAGACAAGCAGCTTTGAAAAAAGCTGTTTTAGGCAACACGATCAGCCTTTTGCTGTCGTTCATTAAGGGTTTAGCAGCTCACTATTGATTTCCTCACAGCTGCCTCTGAACTTTAATTCCTACAGCAGAAAAACAAGGCTCTGTCTGAGACATTTCCTGTCCGAGTGGCGGGTAACAACCATTCCTGGGATGCTGATTTTCCCAGTGATGCCAGCAAACCACAGGACTCCTGCAACATGTCCTTGGTCTATTCCAAAGAGTGATTTCTGTAGCTGCAGGAGGTCCCTTCAAATGCAAGCTGCAGCTCTACCTCCACCCTAAGTCAGCAGTGCCCTCAAACCCCAGCTTTTGAAAATCCAGTGACCACCCCCCTTCTCCCACGGATCTGCAGTTACAGGATTTAAGAAGGTGCTGTCTGGGTTTCTATTATGTTTGCCGCATCCAGGTTTCTCCTGGACGTTAATTCGGAGGAACTGGGCAGGACCTTAACAAGCTTCTCTTCCAAGCCCCTATACAACATCCCCACCAAGTGGCCATTCCGGCTTTGCTTGGACACCTCTCTGAACAGGAAACTCACCCCCTCCACAGGAAACTACTACATCTCAGAAAAGCTCTGAGAGGTAGAAAATGTTTCATTGTGTGAAATCAAAGTCTGCCACCCTGAAACAGTCTTTCCACTAGACTCAGTATATCCCAGCCCCTAGAAAAGACAGGGATCCCTTTGACCAACATGGAATATTGCCTCAATCCATCTCGATGTTTGAGAAGTTAAAGAATGAACCAAGTCAACGATTATTGCTAGGACCATGCATTGTGCTAGGATAATGTGACACCCCTGATAGAACGAATCCTGGTAATATGGAAGGATGGACAATAGCTTCCCTGCTTGTGCTACTCTGAGTTCCAGACTCTGGGGTCTAAAAAAGGCACGGCCCACCATTTCCAAGTACATCCGAGGGACTATTTAACTCTGGGTCTTTCAATACAACAGAGAGATGTGTCAAGTATCTAAACCCTTGACTGGATAAAGGCTGCATAGAGTTTATACTGTTGAGATGTGGTGTCATGTAATGGTTAACACGGACTCCCACACCACCAAACAGCTGGGCAACTTTGAGTAAGTGGCTCAGCCCCTCTGGGTTTCAGGATCCTCAGGTATCAATTGGGTGATAATAATACTTACTACCTCTTAGCACTGTGAGGATTGAGTTAATATAAGTAAGATACTTGCAGTAAATATCAGCTGTCGTTATTCTTCACGCTACGAGTGTCTCCGAAGACATCTGTAAAGAATAAGCAGTGATTGTCTCTGCTCCTCGTCACTGAAGGCCTGCACCGGACCCGTAGCACCTGTGTGAGTGGAGAACTACCTCCACTGCAGCTCTGCAGGCTCCTATGTGCTCTCTATAGTTCTCATCTCAAACAACCTGGTTTGGATTCCTGCGGTGGCATGGATACCGAGCCATATGAATCTCTGAGTCCTTTTTCATAGCTATCTCATGGGGCAGGCCTTGCTTTCTCCATCTTACAGACTAAGAAGTGGGAGCCTAGAGATGTTAAGTAAATTCCCTGAGATACACAGCTCATCAGTGGCAGAGTAGGGAAGCAATCTTACGGTTGCCTACTCCACGGCCTGTGTTCTCTGCACTATTCTGTGCTTCCTAAAATAGGGCAGTGCTTTCAGTTACAAGGGGAGAATGGAACCCGGCAAGACATGTCTCACCAGAGAGGCACCTTTCTCATAGCCACTCGGGACAAGAGAGAACCGCCCCTTGTGCATCCCTTCTGGATCTGCATCGAGCATGAAAGGAAGTAACATAACACCAATACCAATGGCCCGCAGGGCTTCAGTGACCCCCATGGTCACTCAGTGGCTGGTGGCAGTTTGCTAGGTGCAGCAGGGCCCGGAGTGACAACTGGTACCCAATGCTGGCTCCAAGGCACAGCTACAGAAATAGCATCCTGAGGATAGGAGTTGGGGGCTCATATTCACCAACCTGAACCCCTTACCTACGCAGCCACATACAGAATCTGTTTCTGCTTTGGGCCTGTATTCCAAGCCCACGCCCCAGTGACCAGGGTTCTTAGACTCTTCATCGAAGCTCCCATTCTCATTGCTCCTGCCTGTTCTCTCCTTCGCCACCCAGAACAGGCCTCTGGGACTCATTATTAACCCGCACTGTAACCACTCTGCTAATGGATGGGTCTGGAACCGGTCACAATGCCCACCACCCACTCCTGCCTGAGCCACAAAACAAGAAATAGGCCATGGATGGAGAAGGAAGAGAGAAGGCAGGGAGACCCACCACCGAGAGGCTTTTGCAATTGCCCAGATGACAATAAATCAGAGATGGGGTCATAAGACTGGAGAGGAAGGAACAGTGAGATGTACAGCAGTAAGGATGGAATGTGGTCACCAGTGGTATATAGGTCACAGTCATTGGGACATTAGGGAAAGCAGATTCTGTTGCCCCCGTTCATGCACATAAAACCCACTTGGATGTGGGCTGGACTTAGTGGCTCGTCTCTAACAGCAAAAGTGCAGGGATGTCACTGCTAAGATTAGTTTAGAGAAAGACCCCACCACACACAATTGTTCCATCTTCCTGGCCTTCCCTCACTCAGTAATGGAAGGAAGGTGCCATGGTGTGTGTTGCTCATGGAGAGGCCTCTGTGGCCAGGAATCAAGAGAGGCCTCTAGGCAATACCCAGCAAGGAAGCAAATCTACCAACAACCACATGGTTGAACTCTGAAGTGGGCTTTCCTCCAGCTGAGCCTTGAGTCGACTCAGTCCTAGTTGATGCTTTTATTGAAGCATGTGAGAGACCCTGAACCAGAGGAGCCTGCTAAGCTGCTCCAAGATCCCTTTCCACAGAAATTGAGCTAATAAATGTTTGTTATTCTAAGTTGCTAGATTCGAGTGCAATTCATTTACAGCCATAGATAACCAGTACAAGGAAATGAATAAGGTGTGTTTTTTTCAACCCATGAGGAATTTGGGTGAACTTAAGCATTTAAGACAAACAAAAAAAGATGGAGAAAGGATCCTGTGGTGATGCCTCTTCCTTTTCCAGCTGCTTCAAAAAAAAAAAAAAAAAAAAAAAAAAAACATCAGAACTTAAGAGAAAATTCTTAGGGAGCTGGAAGAGGAAAATAAGAAAATCCCATCGAAATTGACAGGCAGAAAAGCCTTGGGAACCCTGTCTGATTTTGAAATGACTAAGAAAGCTGAGCAGCTCTTTCAGATAACCTTTAACACAGGTAATAAAACCACCCAAAAAAATAAAGGAATCAAGAGATTTCCAAGATCAATAAAGCACACGCCAAAGGCTGGCATTGTTCTCCCAATCATATTTTGGTATTAATGTTGGACCTCTCTATGAGAGGTGACTCCAATCAGGAGCAGGTCTGGGGCACTCTCTGCACATTCTATATTCTCACTGACAAGACAGAAAGGGACTTTAGAGGTTTTTGACCCAGGGAGGACCAGCGTGGTAATTCTTTCCTCCTGAGTGGCAGATTTAAGTGCTTCTAAGAGCTGAAATGGTAGTAAGAAAGACTTAGCATTGTCAAAAAGGTCCCCGTGTATAGCGGAAAGGACAAGATTCTGTAGTAATCATTCAGAGTTTGAAACAACTCTGATCCTAGCTTACCATGTGATCTTCTTTGGGCAAGTTGCTTTGTCTCTCTGTGCTCAGTTTCCTCTCTGAAAATTAAGTAATAATACCTACTCACACAGGATGTTGTGAGGGCTCAATGCATTTTCAAAGACAACTACACAGAGTCTGACTCATGGTGGATATTTAATAAGTGTCTGATCATATCCAAAAGTGGTTTTGAAAAAAAAAAAGCAGAACAGAAGGAATAAGGAAGAGAGAGGGAAATATAAAGAATATACAGCTATGAATACACAGTTCACCCCGAGGTAGCCAGCCTCCAAGATGGCACCCAGTTGGGGCTGGGGATGTGGCTCAAGCGGTAGCGCGCTCGCCTGGCATGCGTGCGGCCCGGGTTCGATCCTCAGCACCACATACCAACAAAAGATGTTGTGTCCGCCGAGAACTAAAAAATAAATATTAAAAATTCTCTCTCTCTCTCTCTCTCCCCCCCCCCACTCTCTCTTAAAAAAAAAAAAAAAAAAAAAAAGATGGCACCCAGTGATCCCTACCTCCTGGTACCTGGGTTAGACATAGAACAGAAATGGTGGCATGTCACTTCTGAGTTTAAGTTATAAAGATTGTTTCTTCTCTCTCAGACTCTCACTGTCTCAGGGAGGGACACTGAGGTCCACGGGTCAAGGAACTGAAACTCCCCAAAGAGTCATAAGAGTAAATTTGGTAGTATGTTCTTCAGCCTCTAATCAAGCCTCACAATGACCTGCATCTTTTCAGAGACCAAGAGCCCGATCCATTTGGTGAAGCCACTCCCAGATTGGGGAACAATTCACTATGTGGAGGATGGACTTGTAAGTTGTTAAATTACCTATTCAGGGAAAGAAGGGGACAAGAGTGAGAGACAGCAAAATATAGTAGACTCTGGAATCTGATCTTGATTCTAACACTTACTGGTCAAGTGACCTAAAGGCTCAGAATTGCTCTCCATGAAATGAGGATATAAGAAATCCATTTGGCATATAAAATAAGTCATGAAAATATTTCTACATTTTATTCAATCATAGTGACTCTAGTACTCCAAAGGAAATAATCTGAAATAGGTGAAAACCGTTGGGCACAAAGATGTTCATCACAGAATTATCTGTGATAGATTTAAAGATGAAATAATCGATTTTCTCCCAATCAAGAAATAAGAGCATCTTCAATGGTCAAGCGTTGTATCTTACAAATTGCTACAATAGAGATAAGGATCTGAGACAAAGGGAAGTTAAGTCATTTTCCCTAGATTTTATAACTTAATGATGAATCAAATCTCAATGATTACAATTAGACTTCATCCTTATACAGCGTTCACGATGTGCTAGGCACTAAATACTTTGCATATAATAACTATTTAAATCCTGGTGTGTCTGACTCCACCATACCCAACAACATTAAAAAATTCTGTAGATCAGGCACTGTACTAAGCACTAAATTTTTTCCTTACAATTCTATAAAGTGTGTGTTACAATCAGATATATTATATGAATAAGGAAACTAAGGTGCAAAGAGCAATTTCTGTGCCTCGTTAGAGAAAATATATGAATGCTATAAAAAATATGTGCTCTTAGTCATAAGAAAGAGTTGGCAAATAGGGAAAATATATGTTTTATATGAACTAATGTGGAAGATATCACTATATAACTGCTATGAACACAGAAACAAAGAATTTGGTCTTATGTCACAGGATTTGGACTCTAGGAGGAAAGATAGGAAATAAGAAAATATATGTGTGTATATCTGCATATACATTTGGACAATATCTAATAACACAATTCCTAGCACATGACAGGACTCATCCCCACCTCTCTCTCCCCCTGAATCCTTTATGGTACTAATTATATGCTGACCATGTATGTGACCATGTATGTGGTCAGCTTATAATTAGTGCAATAAAAGAAAGACCAACAGAGCAGAGCATAGAGGGCATGAGACACAGTTGCTATGGAAAATGGGTACTCAGAGGCTACATCTCTGTCCAGATGACATTTGAACGGAGACCAGAAGGAAGGAGTGAGTGAACCATGCACCCAGGGAAAGAGCATTCCAGGCAGACAGAAGCAGCAAATGCCCCAAGATAGAAGTGTTCCAGCGTGTGTGAGAAATAATAAGGATGCAAACAACACCGAAATGGAGTGGGCTAGAGGGATAATAATAAAAGATGAAGACTGGCCCAGATGGCAGAGGTTCTTTTAGGCCATAGCAAAATTTCGGGTTTTACTATGAATGACATGGAAGCCAATGGCAGGCTTGGGCAGAGCAGGGACATATGTGATTTAGGTTGTTAAAAAAAATCACTCTGGCTTCAAGATTGAGAATAAGCTACATGGTAAAAAGGGCTGAAGCAGGAAGAGCTGTTAAGAGGCTACTTCACTAATCCAATGAGACGAGCTAATGGCTTAGTCTGGGACGGTGGCAGGATAAGGAATAAGAAGTGGTCAGCAGGAAGTGGTCAGATTCAGGACATATTCTAAAAGAGAGATAACAGAATTTGTTGATGGATTGAGCACAGGCATAGAAGTCAGTCAAGATGACTCCAAGGTTTTAGCCACAGGAACTAGAAAAGTAGACACATCACTTACTAAAATAGAGAAGACTATGGGAAGAGAAAGTTGGAGGAGAAGCAAAGCCATTAGATGTCCCTGTGGAAATAATGAACAGTCAGTTGAATATGAGTCTGTAGCATTCATGGGAGAAGTACAGGTTGGATTATAAATTTGAGAATCTTTGGTGTTTAAACCCACAAGACTAGGTGAGACCGCCTATGTGATAAGTGTAGATAAAAGATGTCCTGATTCTTAGAACAGTGTTTAAAAGCCAATGAAATGAGAAGGAAATAGCAAAGAGAACTTAGAAGGAGCTACCAAAAGTGTGGTGTCCTGGAAGAGGAGGAAGAAGTAAGCGATCAGCTGTGTCAGGTGTTGTTGAGAGGCAAGTGAGATAATAGCTGAACATGAGCTGTCGGACTTGGAAATGTGACAGTCACTGATGACCTTAGCAAGCACGATATTGGTGAGCAATATGAAAGAAATTCTGATGGGATTGGTTTTAAGAGAAAATAAAAGGAGAGGAAGTGAAGGCAAGTAAATATATCCCCCAATCTTAGACATCTCCTTTGGGCAAAAAGTGGTCTGCCTATGTGACTTGTGTGGGTTCAGAGGTACATTCACTCCTTCAAGAGGTGACAGAGCTCAGGAATAGAGAGGTAGTTCCTATGTGGTCAGAGAGAAGCTTTCAAGAGTCAGACAAAAGAAAGATGAAAGTACCAGGCGCAGCTCCATGCCTGGGGTGACAGAGAGAACCAAGGCAGGCCCAGAAAATCTACATATCATCCTTAGGAAGAGAAGCAAACGGATTCTAGTACCTCATGAGGAAGCAGGAGGGTGGGTTTGGGTGGGATCTGAGCCAGAGAATGCTAACTGTTACTATGGTGACCTCCCCAATTTCTCCTGCCCAAAGCATGATGCAAGATACAGATTTACATAAGAAAACATGGATAATTTAACTTAAGAAGAAAAAAATCAGAATTGTGATATATGCAGCATGACTGCTATGTGGAAAAAAAATAAACTTCAGAGATAAAGACACTAATGAAATTTCGCAAAATGTAAAATGGTGTCAGTATTAAAGCACTTGAATCATGGTTTAAGTTCCTATTTTTCTCTATTGTATAACTTGTAGAAAAAATACTTAGGTAGCTTTTAGAATACCAAAAAAATATTAAAGGGATAATAATCCAAGCCTTTCTCCCAGAGTTGTTATGAAGATTATAATAATGACTAATATTTGAATAGCTGACAAAGTGCTTTTCACACATGTAATCTCATTTAATCTTCACAACCAATATGCCTTCCCTTGACACTCTGTAAAAGCCTGTATTATTGCACTTAGCAAATGTGTTGCAATGATCTGTTTATGTATCTGCTTCACACCATAGACTGAAGTATCCTGAAGATAAAAATCACATCTTCTCTTTCTTCTCCTTGACAAGTAGCACAGGCCCTGACATATGATAGGAGTCCAATGAATGTCTGGGCATGGATGGATAATGTTTGGATGATGGAAGGGAAGATGAATGGTTGAAAAGATGAATGGATGGGTGGATGGATGGTGGATGGATGGATATAAGGAAGAAAAAGGGAGAAAGGAAGGATGTATGAAGGGACATATATCAATGGATCAATAGATCAATACTTTAGGCATGACGATTTGACTCTCCCAAGGCTACATAGTTACCCTTAAGTCCTACAGGCTGAGGCAATTACCTCTCCCTTCACCCAAAACTCAATCTTTGAAAGACATGACTCATGAACCCTCTGAATGTCCTAAATTTATAATTTTGGTGAGTCCTGCTCTTAGCTTTCTCTCCATCATATATTCACTGTTAGGTGCTGTTCTCTCCCCTCCCTCATTCAGTATCACTTTCGTCTCACCCAGACCTTCCCATTCAATAGTCTGAACCTGATGAATAACATCTTTCTAGGATATCCCTGTTGCATATTTTTTGGTGTGCTGCTGTAGTTCCAAGGACTGGGTGTGCGTGGGTGTTATCTCTTTATTGTAGCATTTTCCTCATGTTATCCAGAAACAGAGCATACAAAGTCAAATTGTCTATGTAGATGCTTCAGCCTCATTCACACGTTTAGAAAGATTTTATGACTAGATGTTTGCAAGAAATGTGATACACTCGGCATATGCATCAGGACAATTTCAATCGCAAGGAATAGAAAACTAGCTCAAATTGCTTAAGTTAAAATAAAGGGAAAGTATTAGCTCATGTAACTTAGGAAGCCCAGTAATGGCTCTGGTACCAGATCCTCAGGTGTTCATCTTTCTCAGGCATGCTCTTTCTTCTTGGTAATAAAGATGAACACTGGCAATCTCTACCTTATCCATGCCCATAATCCAAAAGGATTCATCTGTCGATCATCCAGAAGAACTCTGATTGGCTCTCAGTTACATCACATTTATAAAGCCCTAAAGAATGTTGAATTATGACCAAGAACCCAAAAGGAACATATGGAATTGAGAAGGGGGCAAGGCATGTGAATCCCTCAAAATAAAACAGTGTGCACACTACATTTAAGTTAAGTCTATGTTATCTCAAAACAGGTCAACAGTGGACTGGTTACTCACACGTCACATAATTAATTCTTTGACTTTTATATCTGCATCCCTTTTCAACTTAGCAAGAAGTAGCAGTATCTAAAGGGAACGTTGTGTTAGTTAACTTTTCATCATTGTAATCAAAACACCCAATCAGAGCAACTTAGAGGATAACAGGTTTATTTTGGCTCAGAGTTTCAGAGGTCACAGTCCATGGGCGACTGACTCCATTGTTTGGGGTCTGAGGAGAGGCAGAACATCATGGCAGAAAAGCATCACAGAGGAAAGCTCCTCAACTCATGGCAGCCAGGAAGCAGAAAGGGAGGAAGAGAGGGAAAGGGAGAGAAAGGGGCCAGAGACAGATGCAGTCTAAGCCCATGACCCCAGTGAACTACTTCCTCCAGTCATGTTCTACCACCTTCAGGTACCTCCTAGTACTCCATTCAAATTACTGATCCATCAAATTAACCTCATCCATGGATAAGCAGCTCTCATAATCCAATCTTGTCACCTCTGAGCATTGCTGCTTTGCCCAACACATGAGCTTTTGGGGGGACATTACTAGATTCAAACTGTAACAACAGGGTAAGAAAAAATGGGGTATTTTGCATCTATCAGAAATTTACATATGAAATTGTTAGCCAGGGTTTTTTTTTGTAGGGAAAAGGGTTTGAATGAGAGAGGCAAGTGTTGGAAAGAAATTTGATTTTTTTCCCCTTCATATATTTTTAAGTATTGCTTGGTGCTTTCACTGGAGTATGAAGGAACTGAAAAGATTTCTTCATAAAGGAAAGAGAATTGAAGATTCAGGCATCTGGTTCAAAGAGAAACTCTGAAGAAAGCAGAGGAAGAAATGAAATTTCCTAGAGGATGTGTACAGAGCCACAGGGCCTTTCTCCATGTCTTTGTTCTTGGAAAGTGACACCAGGCATGAGGCAAAGAATAGCAACATCTGTGGTCCCTTCCCAACACTGAAGAGCCAGCAGAGGGCTGAGAAAATTGTTGTTTTTACTGGTGCTGTATTTGTCTACTGTTTGGACCTGCACTCTAGTGTACTAGGAATTAGTTTGAACTTGGAAATTACAATTCATTTTCTTTGAATAGTATGCTGATAAATTGAAAGGTAAATTGGGTCTAAAATACATTATACCCTTAAAAAAAAATCACAGAATTTCAGAAAAATGGACCAGTATCGAAATAGGAAAAGACCTATTTGGGAATTAATTTTTCCTTCTATTTGGTAATTATTGAATTCCTGTGGATGCAGCTTTCAGCTGAATTATCAACCTTCTCTGGACAGAACGAGAATGATAAAAATAAAAAGCCCATAAGTCAAATTGGGTGAATGATGATGATATACAGTGTTGGTATATTTTGGAATGGGGGGAAAAAGTGAATGATATATTTGAGTGTCATTAAGGCTGTCATTGATGAGAAATGAGGTCACTAAATCTGACAGTGAGCTCGTGATTTGGGAACCAAATGGTCATGGAATATAAAATTGAGAGAGAGAGAGAGAGAGAGAGAGAGAGAGAGACATGGCATGCCTAATCCACGTTGAGAAATCTAATCTGTTTCACCCAAAATATGGTGGCATTTGCTGAGAATAACTGTGTTTAAAAAACATCAATATTGTATACTTTAGGGTCATGTTTAGTTTGGGAAAAGTATAGATAAAACTAGAGAATATCGTTTTATTGAGACCACCTGATGTTAAAGAATTTTACACTAATCTGAGTGGATTTAATTTTGTAAAGCAGAATATTTGTTCTTGTCTTGATCCCCTGTGGATGTGGGGAATAAAAAGACAGATAAACAAGTGTTTAACATTCCGGGGTAGAGTGAACCTTTGTGCATTATTCAGTATGCAGCTGCTTAGAGGGAAAATTACATACAGCATCTTTTCACCCAAAAAAAAAAAAAAACAAACAGGAATGTGTAACTTCCCATAGTTACACTCAGAAACTCCTCTTTTTTACTTTGTTAACAGTAAATTCATCCAAACAGACTTTCTAATACTGAATTCATCTAGAAGGCCAAGGAGAGTTGGAGTTTTCCCAGAATTAAAGTCAAAGAATTTTTTTTTAAAAAGTCAAAGAATAATTACATTAAACTGGTGATTATAAACAGGTATTTTAAATCTGTAGTATTACTGGGCAGGGAAAGGGGACCATTTGTCCCAGGACCCCATTTCTAAAGAATGTCAAACACACTGTCACATTATCTTCAATTGACTGATTGTATATCTAGTCTTAGAGCAAACTGACAAGTGTTCTTCATACAGCTTTAATCTTTTGTCTCATTACCAGGTCCCACCACCTTTAATGCACCAAGAATTAACCCTGTAATGACAGTGTGAAGGGCATAGCAGTATTGTATTGTATTCTTTGGAAAAAAAAAGTGTTGTCAGTTTGTTCATTGAAATCCTCTTTTAAGATCTTTGAATTTTTAGCCTGTTTCAGTGGATATCTTTCCTCCACCCCCTTTCTACTTCAGTCTCCTAATACAAGAAAAATGGGGAGAAGAGAAGACAAAATAGAAAGAGAATACTGTTTTCATCTCCGAACAGACATGGTCACCACCCAAAATGAATTCCAAGCAGTTAACGTAATCGAAAGAAATAGGATGGATGAGAGAAGGGAGTGGTGGAGACGTAGCAGTCTAAAGAGTGTATGCCCCAATGAGGAAGGAACAGTGGCTATTGGGTATTTGCTGATTGTTTCACAGAGGGAGCCCCTGGGGGCTGCAGGTGCTGCTGATGAAAAGTTAACATAACTAGAAATGGCAAGAGCCAAAGAGATAAAGATGGAGAGTGAAGACAGCCCTTGAGAGGGAGCCTACTGCGAGCCTCACTTTACAAATGAGGAGGTATGTGGAATCCACTTCAAGTTGAAAATGCTCACAGGTGTTCCCCCTTTGGAAGCATATCAGACAGAAGCAGGCAGCCAAGATACTTCAAGACAAAGGGACATGAAGGGAACAGCTTCTTTGACAGCCATAAGACAAAGCACAGGCAATCTAGACATTGACCCCAAGATTTGGGCATCTACAACACATCAGCAGTCATCAGCATGCAGGGTTTTGATGCAGTGCCATGGATACTCCGTGGGAATCACCAGAGATGGGAGACATCGTGATGAGCTGATATAGAAAGGGGGAAAGTGACAGGTACCATATGATAACAAAAGGCCATTGTGAAGGACTAGTGAGATAACCCCTGGAGACTTCTGATGCTATCCCATGAGAAAGTAAAGATGTATTTATTTCCCCCACTCTAGAGAAGGGCATGTGACAGTTTACAGTGGCTGATTTTTATCCACACGCTGCAGAAAGTGCACATTGGAGGTACACTGGGCTTTCATATCTCCTTTCCTCCATTGAGGATTGTGCGAATGATTTAAAATGACATAGATCAATTACCAAACTATTAAATGTCAGTTAACATCTTTGGAAACTGAATGAAAAATGAAATTACTAAAACTGCCTTGTTGTATTTCCATTGTGTATAAAAATTAGATTTAAATGTTTAATGAATGTATCAAAATAAAATTACCACATTATTGTTCTTGTAGAGATGATTAATAAGCATACCACTGACTTTTCCACTGTACTCTTGAGTTATTGAACTGGAATATTTCTGGTGGACTCTTTTTATACCTTTTTAAAATTATTTATAGTATTTGTGAGTATTTCCAAACTGCTTCTCCTATTAGACTCTAAGATGTTTGAGAACTGGGCATTGCAATTACCCATTCTTTATTTCCAACACCTAAGGAAAACCTGGCACATTGTGAGTGCTTATATGAAGGAAGAAACCTAACTTTGTGGATGAATATAACTTTTGCCTTTTTTTTTTCCTTCTAGTACTGGGGACTGAACCCAGGGGCACTTTCCCACTGAGCTACATCTCCAGTCCTTTTTAGTTGTTTTGAAACAGGATCTCACTACTTTGCTGAGGGTCCTGCTACGTTGCTGAGTCTGGCCTCAGACTCGAAATTCTCCAGGCTTGACCTTCTGAGTCTCTGGAATTACAGGTGTGTGCCACTGTGCCATACTATCTTTATTTTTTGATTAAACTTAGAACTGAATGATTCTAGGAGAAATTGATCTGGGTTCCAATCTTGGGTCTACCACTTCTAAACTGAACAAACATAATCAAGTCACTTGACATGTCTAAAGGTTATTGTTCACAACTGTAAAATGATGGTTGTCTTAGCTTTGGGTGCCTCAAAGTAAACCCTGAGATAAGATCTTGGACATAGGTAATTCTCTGTGGGACATGAGGAGATTAAGAAAATGAGACACAAAAACCAAGTAGGCACATATGAGCAAGCAGGTTACTCTTGTGGGCCATTCCCAGAGGAAGTGAACTAAGAAAACGTGCTTCAGGACCCTCATGCAAATCAGGGAGACTGGAGCACAGTATCTGGCTGCTCCATTCTCTTCCTGGTCCACAGCTACCCAAAAGATTTTAACTACCTCTGCTTTCACGTTTTTTATCTATGTACAATTAAACCAGATAAATCATGGTGCCAGATAAAGCCATCAGGCAGAGAAGAGAGACAGAGGCATCTGAAATGAAGAGCTTTTGTGCTCAGGGGACTCACAGTGGGTGAACTCAGCTGGGCCAGGTGGCACCTAGGCAAGGCACCCCCAGCATCTGTTACCACCTTACAAGCTGGAAATTTAAAATGAGAAAAATGTATGCAGTGCACCAAGCATATCACCTGACCCATATAAAATTGCCTATAAATTGCTGTGGTGTTTGGGATTATTGTTCTTGTTAAAGATGGTAGTGAAAATTGAAATTCATAAAGAAAATACTTGAATTTACAAGTCAATTTCATGTCCTTGCTGCCTATTCTGAACCAAGGTCTTTTGCAAGTTCATGAGCTATAGCAGAAAAGAAAATATGATCATACTGCAGAAGTCACCATCTATGTGGGATGGCCAGACACTAAAGTAAATGTTGTGTCCTGTTCTTCCTCACTACATCTCTTTGGCTGACACTAACAGAAAAGAACATAATGCCCACACATTTTATTGCTAACTAAACCAAAATACAAATAATTCCATCACCACTACAAAAATCTCCTACCATATACATGCTTTGTATGCACCAGTCACTGTTTGGACTATAACTATATTTATCATAATATGACTTTTCCCCTCCCAATCGGTATTACCCATCTTCAGTGTCTTCATGGTCCCCCAGCAGTAGACACTGTGAAGATTAAAGGGCAAGGAGTTTGGGAAGTAATCTTAGGAAACTCCAATAGAAAAGTGGGAAAGTGAGACAGGAAAAAAGAAGACAATTCATTTAGGGTGCATTATCAACCAGTTATCACTGTGGTCAGCTGGATCTTTGTCATACAGGGAACTGAGGAAATCATCTTAGTGTTATCCCACCTGAGCAATGAGGAATCTGAGGGCCCAAACCCCAAAAGGCACATGTTGAGGGCTGCTCTCAGAGGATGTTAATTCTCTAGTCCTTCTGTCCTGCTGTGCTTGGCCAGCAGAGTGGGTTCTGACTGCCAGAAAATACCTAAGGCAGTTGAAATCAGGCATAAACACAACTATAGTAAAGGCCCACCTTCACAGGAGTAGGGCACTAACGGGATCTGCTCAAACAGATGACGGCCTATAGATACAGATTGGTGACCACCATAGTATAAATGTAAAAAAGGTATCGTGTGAGCATAGAGGAGTCTCAACTGAGAGATCTTAGGTAGATGCACCGCAAACAACGCCACAGAGAAGAAATTCACTCCACAAAACTCCACGAGGCCAAGGACTCTGTCTGTCTTCCTTGTCTTGGATTCCCAGTTCTTGGCACACGGCAAATACTTTGGGGTGGACAGATGCATGCACATGTGACTGCATGGACACATGGATTCATGGCATTTGCACTGAGTCTTGAAGAATAAATGTGAGTTCACCTGCAGGATAAAGGGACAGTGTATTCAGAAATACCAGAAATACATAGTTATACAAAAATGTGTCTCCGTGTTGGGGAAGCTCTCTCGGGACAATCCATTACTTTATTCAAAATCTATAGCTGCTTAGAAAGCATTTTATTCCTTTTATGGTCTAGATGTGAGGTGTCCCCAGAAGCTCATGTGTAAGACAATGCAAGAATTTTCATGGATGGCATGATTAGATTATGTGATCTGTAGTTTAATCCACTGATATGAATTAACTGGGTGATTACTGTAGGCAGGAGGAAGTAGGTCACTAGGGGGTGTACCTTGGGGGTTTATATTTTGACCCTGTGGGGAGCAGAGCTCTCTTTCTGCTTCCTGGCCACCCTATCCTGAGCTGCTTTCCTCTGTCACCCCCTTCTTCCCTGATGCTCTGCATCACCTCAGGCCCAAAGCTATGGAGTCTACCAGCCATAGACAGAACTTCTGAAACTGTGAGTCCCAAATAAATTTTTCCTTCTCTACACCTTTTTGGTCAGGTCTTTTGATCACAGTGACAGAAAGGCTGACTAAAACACCTCTGTAGAGGCACAGATTGCTTCCTTGTACCTTCCCTTTGTCATCCTGCTTTTGCCCTCTGGAAGAACAAGAAGAACAAAAATTCTAACTTCATGTACAACCAGGTAGAACAAATAAAAATAATAATAAAAATTTAACAGTAATTCTAACTTCTTCATATCTCAGACCTTCTAATACCCATGTCCTCCTTTCTCAGACTTTAACATTCCTGGTTTTCATCAATGTCCCAGAATGAAGAGATTCATCCAGGTGTTTCTGACCATTTGATGTTAGATTTGGGGCCCTCAGATCAAGTGTGTGGGAAACAGTCTTGATTAATGACTCTGGTGCCTTCCAGATCTGAGTTCAATTCTGATCCTGCCAGTCACGTGATTTCGAGTAGCTGTGAACCACACCATTTCATCCATAAAATGAAGCTTCTCACTGGGAGTGATATCAAGCATTGAATAAAGGTCATCCCCTTCCATTGAACCCTCTGAACTTTTCTCAGCCATTTGCTGCTAAGCCACATCTCTCAGCACCCTCTGGACTTGTAAACCTTCAATCCAGAACAAGGATGAGACTAGATAAATACCCATGTCATCCAGGCTGCTGCATGGGGGATTTAGTGCCAAGGAAGCCACTCTGGGGCTCCCTCCTTCCTCTCCAGCAGCTCAGGGTTAAGCAGGCATCCTTGCTCCTACAAAAGCAGGAATAAGTACTGCTCACTGGTTCACCTGCTGAGCAAAAGGGACTGATTACCAAGAAAGGGAAGTGTCGCCCAAAGAAATCAATACAGAGGAGGCTCTGAAAAGGTTGGCTGGCTGCACAGGATTAGATATTGATCTCGCTTATTTTCCCAGTTATTGCTCTGCTCGCCACCTGTGGAGGCCACTTCTAATCTCCCCCTAATACCAAACAAGACAAGGGAGCTCAGCCCAGAGCAGACTCTGGGCACGTGGTGACTGTAGGACATAAAGGAATTCCCAAGACTCATGTCCAGAACATCATGAACACAGAGCAAAGAGATCCCCCAGCACCGCATGACAACTAGGTTGGTTAGAGAATTTTAAAGAACTAGATAGACAGACTGATACTGTGTGAAACCTAATCTGCATACATACTCCACAAAATTCTGAGGCATCCAGAAAAAGTCTGGAAGAAAGAGGAAAGCAAAAGCATTTAAATAACTGCTGATCCTCAGGGGAGACCTATGAATGGAAATTTGGAACATTAAAAATGAGGTCCAGGATTAAAATCCATATGGATATAGTAAGGAAACATGAAGAGAATGTTCTTCTGTCTGGCAATTGGAGGCAGGCTTTTTTTTATTATTATTTTAATGATAATATTGAGTAATAGCAGCTGCTCAAGGAAATGGAAGGTGTGAATAATTTTCTAGAGGTTAAGTTGATAGTATATTTCAAAAGATATAAAATTCATCATACACTTTGGACTAGTAATTCCACTTGGAGCAATTCATCTGAAAAGTGTCATTAAGAATGTGTGCAAGGCTTTGACAGAAATTGGAAGGCATAATATGCCACTTCTGGGAACGCAGGATTGGGGCAGATGGGAGGTTGGTTCTGAAACCCAGAACAGGGACACCACCATAAGCAGGGACTGTGGTATCCTCCTTGCATAGTGGAGGATCCAGACCTGCCTCAGGGGGTGGGGAAAAAGAATGTATCAAAGCCAAGAGATCCCAGGCTAGCCAATATGTGGCCATCACTGCATTAGGAATATGGAAAAAATAAAATTGAGTTAAAAATCTCAAGCTCTAGGGCCATTTGAGACAGCTCTGATTTTAAAATGCTAACTCTTACCAATCTCTTTTTATCCTACTTTCAAGTATAGGTCTTTCCAATCTTGTCAGTTAATTTTCTATATGAGACATAATCACTGAGCCCATTTATTCTACTATGGACTTTTGTTATAGATTCTTTCATACCTTGTCCAGAAATCTGGTTAAGACAACCTCATAGAGAAATCTAGTAATGTAATATATTATTTATCTATATGTTCATTGCCAATTCTCCAGTAGATACTAATTGGTCATGGGCTACCTAAGATCACTATTGATCACTATTGATGCTCATATTGAATCAGTCTCTAATACAATGTAAGAGGCAAGGTCAATAGAAAAGCCTTGATAGGTAAGCTTTCAATTCTACTTATATTATAGGCACTTTTCTCCTTATTTTTCAGTAATCAAATATACCTTTAGGAAAGGTAGACATGTGTCTACAAGCTACATAGGACAGAAAAAAAAATTCTCTTATAAATAGATACAATGACATTGTTGTGACATAATAAGTCAGTATGGAAAACTAGTTGTGCTATCAAATCACTGATAGAAGAAATAACTTTTTACAATTTATTTTTAAAATTTTAATTTGTTATATACGACAGCAGAATGCATTAGACATATAGAGCACAATTTTTCATATCTCTGTTTGTACAAAAGTAGAGTCACACCATTCATGTCTTCATACATGTACTTAGGGTAATTATGTCCATCTCATTCCACCATCTTTCCTACCCCCATGCCTCCTCCCTTCCCCACCCTCCCCTTTGTCCTATCCAGGATAGAACAAATAACTTTAAGATCAAATTCCCAAACCAAAGCCATTCTTTTGGTAATTGTTCTCCAGTATTATTAATAGCCATAATTAGCAAAGCAGGTTGACCATGGTTATTTCCCTCTGTGTCCATGTCCTTTTCTAATGTGACTGTGAAGTTCTACCAAGAGCCTTTTTTTTTTTCATTCTTTAAATATTGGTTGGCTTTGTAACTTGCATTGATCAAAAGAACGTGGGAGAGTATTAGATTTTCATGGCTGTAATTAAATACCTGAGAAGAACAACTTAAAGGAGAGATTTATTCATAGTTTCAGTCCATGGTCAGCTGGCACCATTGATTCTGAGCCTATCATGAGGCAATACCAAATGGTGGGAGAGCATGGCAGAGCTAATCTGCTCACTTCATGGCAGTTGGGAAGCAGAGAGAGAGAAAGGAAGGGGCGACGGTAAAGGTCGACTCTTCCGGGGCATGCTCTCAATGACTGACTCCTTCTAATTAGGGCCCATCTCCTGAAGTTTCCACCACTTCCCAACAGTCCATTCAAATTAGGAATCCAGTAATGGATTAGTTCTCTAATGAGGTTAGAGCCCTCATGATCCCATTATTTCATAAAAGCCTCACCTCTGAACATTGCTGCATTGAGGACCAAGCCTTCAACACAAGAGCCTGGGAGACATTTCAAGTCCAAATTGTAACAGAGTAACTCAGGTGTTAACAGAGTGTAAGTGGGAAACCTACACTTCTATGCCTACCTTCTACTAAAAAGACATAAATACTCACCTTCTGCTAGTGGTGTTCTTTCCTCTGATGTGTGGTGGCAAAGAAAGTCACCTAAAACAGAGTTTATAAGATCAAGAGCCTTATGGTACCTAAACTGTCCTTGATTTGATTTAAAAGTCACTCATTATACAAAAAGACAGGAAGATTTCAAACTGAATAAAAGAAAAGCTGAATAGAGGCCAATAATGAGATGACAGAGGTACTAGAGTTATCTTGCAAGATTTTTAAGCAGCCACCATAAAAATGCTTCCATGGCCAATTAGCACGTGCTTAAAACAAATGAACAGGGACTGGGGTTGTGGCTCAGAAGTAGAGCGCTTGCCTGGCATGTGTGAGGCCCTGGGTTCGATCCTTAGCACCACATATAAATAAAGTAAAAAAAAAAAATCCACTGGCAATTAAAAAATATTTTTTAAAAAGTGAACAAATGGGAAGTCTTAGCCAATGAATAAAAGATATAAAGAAAAGCCAAATGGAAATTTTTGAACTAAAAAAATAAAATAACCAAAAATTTTAAAACTCAATAGATAAGCTTAAGAGCAGAATAGAAGTGGGGGAAAGAATCAGATATGAAAATAGAAATCACCCAATATGACAACAGAGAAAAATAAAGTGGGAAAAAATCAGAGCCTCAGAGGCTGGTGTGATTAGAATGAAAGTTCTACCAGTCATGCAATTTGAGTCTAGGAAGAAGAGGAAAAAGATGGTAGGGCTGAGAAGTACCCAAAGAAATAACCGTAGATCATTTTTTGAAATATGGCAAAGGACATAAGTCTACAAATTCAAGAGAAATCTAAACAGAATAAATGTTTTCAAAATCTACATCATAGGGAAAATCTTGAAAACTAAAAACAAAGAAAAATATCCTGAAAGCAACAAGAGAGAAATGACATTTTATGGCTAATAGGGAAAAAAACAATTTGAATGACGGGCTATTTCTCATCAAAAACAGTGGAAGAAAGAAGAAAGGAAAACATTTTTTCCAAGTGCTCAAAGGTATCCATACCCAGTGAAAACAGCCTTCAAGAAAGAAGGGAAAATCAAGGCATTCTTAAACGAAAGAAGACTAAGAGATTTCCTCAGTAGCATACCTATCCAAAAAGAATGTCTAAAGGAAATATCTCTAAGTAGAAATGAAATGAGAAAAAAGGGAACTTTGGAATGTCAGCAAGGAAGAAAGAATGTAAATACAGTAGACTTCCCTTCTCCTCTTGAATCTAATAAATTATGTTTTGATGGTTGAAGAAAAATTGTAACAAATCATGAACAGGATTTATATGGCAAAAACTACAAACAGTTGACAAAGGAACTCAAGGAAGACCTAAATAAATGAAGAGATTTATCATGTTAAACAGGAAGACTTAACATAGAAAAGATATCAGTCTTCTCAAATTTATATACAGGTGGCATGCAATTCCCATCAAAATCCTTGCAAGAGTCTTTGTAGATAGGGACAAGAATATGCTGAAATTTAAATGAACATGTAAAGATTAGCTAAAACAATTTTGAAAAAAGAAGAATGAAGTGGGATAAATCAGTATTGTGGTTAGATGTTGGACTTCCACCCAACAGTTCAGGTGCTGGGGCTTGGTACCTAGGATGCTAGTGTTGAAGTTAGTCATGTGAACCTTTAAGAAGTGGATCCCAGTGGAAGTTGCTTGGGTCATTAGAGGTGCTATGCTTAGAAAGGAATGTTGGTCTCCTGGAGTGAGTTGTCACCAGAGTGAGTTGCTTAAAAAAGAACCTGAACCTGACCCCTGAGATGCTGTCTGGTTTCCCATTTGAGACATGATCACTTTGTCCCTCCATTGCCACCTACCCTGATGTGACACAGCCTAAAGGGCCCTCACCAGAACTGAGCCCATGCAAATGCTATGCCCTTGAACATGCAAAACTATGAGCTAAATACACCTCCTTTCTTCATCAGTGGCCTCCTCAGGTGTTTCATTATTTGATGAAAAGCTGACTGATACAATCAGTCAGCCCAGTTTCAAGACTCCTTTTATGGCTACAGTCATCAAGACAGTGTGATTTGGCAGAGGGGTAGACACCATAGATCAATAGATAGAAGAGAACCCAAAAATAAACCCACACAAATACACCTAATGAATATTTTACAAAGTACAAGAGCAAGTCAGTGGAAGAAATATAGCCTTTTGACAAATGATTGTGGAGGAATTGGACATCCATAGGCATAAAAAAAAATTAATGAAACTCAGCCTCATTCTCATACCTGATATGAAAATAAACTTAAAATAGCTTACATGAGAAATAGCTTGTCTGAAGAAGAGACTTAAATATAATGCATAACACTGAAAACTTCTAGAAAAAAAAATAGAAGAAAGTGTTCAGGATCTATAGGTAGGCTCAATCCTTAGACTTTACATCAAAAACACAATCCATAAAAGGAAAAGTTGATGTTGGAATTTATCAAAATTTAAAACTTTTGCTCTGTGAAAGACCACATGAAGAACATTTTAAAAAATTAAGCTACAGGGTAGGAGAAAATATTTGCAAATTACAAATCTGACAGAGAACTAGTGTCTAGAATATATAAAGAAGTCCAGGGGAGAACAGTAAAAATAAAACCAAAGCACTTAGAAAATGAGCAAAGGACATAAAAATATTTCAGTTAAGAGGATAAACGGGTGATTAGAAGTCCATAAAAAGATGTCCAGCAACCAAAGCCATTAGGGAACACAATTAAATCAGCAATAAGATATCACTACCAACCTATCAGGGGGCTCAAGCAAACAGAGACAGACACCACCAAACAGTGGGGAGGTTGAAGGGAAACTGTCACTCATATATCACTTGGAAGGAATGCAAAATGACCCAGCCATTCTGGAAAGAAGCAACTTCTAAAAAATAAAATCTATACAAGTAACTAACATATGACCCAGCAATTACACTCCTGGGCATTTATCCCAGAGAAATGAAAACATATTTCCCCAAAATATCTGTATGCAAATGGTTATAGAGGTTTTATTCATAAGAGCCAAAACCTGGGAACAACCCAGATGCCCTTCAGTGGATCAATGTCCATACAAACTGGCACATCTCTGAGGTGATAGGAATGTTTATGTCCACCCCCACCCCACCCCTGATATTCATAGGCTTAAATCCTACCCCCTCCTCTGCAAGGCATCAGAAAAGGGTGATTACATCATATGGGCAGAGCCCTGACTGATGGGAATTGGTGCCTTTATAAGCAAGAAATCAGAGAGCTAGCTAGTCTTTTCTACCATGTAGAACACAATATGAAGTCACTGACTATACGCCAAAAAAAGCAGGCCCTTATCAGGCACTCAGTCGGCCTTGATCTTATATTTTCCAGCCTCCGAAATGAAAATGGGAGAAATAAACTTCTGTTGGGCAGAAATTACCTACTTATGGAATTCAGTTATAGCAGCTCATGCCATGGAATACTACATGGCAAGAAAAAGGAATGTTACTGATAACAGATAACAACTTGGATGCATTTCTAGAGAAGTATGCTGAGTGGGGAAAAAAGATTACAAACTGGATGATTCCATTTATATTAGCACTGTTAAGATGATAAAATTATAGAAATGGAGAATACATAGGGATTAAGGAGGGAATGAGGGCACCTGAGAAGTGGGTACAGTTATGTGAAGATGATGGTCTTTGTGGGGATGAAATGCATCATGATTGTATCAATGTCGTTATCCTGGTTGGGCCATTGCACTATAGTCACGCAAGGTGTTGTCATGGATGAAGTTCTCTCCATAGTGTTTTCTTTTCCCATATTTTTAACAGTGCGTTATAGTTATACATAATAGTGGGGTTCACTGTCACATATTCGTACATGCTTTCCATATTATTTTCTATAATTGCCCATGAATCTACAATTATCTCAAAATAAAAAGTTAAATTTAAAAAGTAAAAGAAAAGAATGTGGCAGAAATGATGTAGGGCCAGTTCCAAGCTGAGGCCTCAAGAAGGCATCATGGTTTTTAAATCCACCCCACACAGATCCCATGTGAACAAGCCTGGGCTGGCTGTTGGAGGATGAGGGACCGAGGGAAACAAGACAAGCCATTCCCAACGGAGCCCATCATAGACCAGCCAGCGCCAGGCCAAGCTGGCAGGCAACTAAACATGGGACTGAGTCCAGCTGCCACCAGGAAGAAACACCTAGTTGAACCCTACATACCTGCAACACTGTGAACTAAGTCAGCGGTTGTTGAATTTAGGCACTAAAGTTTTGGATGATTTGTTGCATAGTAAAAACTAACTGATAACAATACATTTACATACTTTAAACCAATGTATGCTGAGAGCCACAGCCAGTCGGAATGGCACCTGGCATTTTGCCAGAAGTAATGGTTGAGAGGCGAGCCATTAAGATGATGCTGGATTGATTCAATTGTATATTAGACCTTTACTGTCCGCCTTGGGCGCCCCGCTACTTTGGAGTTCTCTCGAGGATTGCCTGGGGAGTTCGTGTTGGTTGGAAAAGTTCCGGGAGAGGGAGTTCCGGTTGGTGTGGTGTTCCGGAGGGCCACGTGGCCTTCGGGAGAGGTTCCCGGGGAACGTGTGTGCAGTGTGCTGGTGGAGTTCGGAAATAAAGTTTGTTCTTGCTTGAATGGCTCGTGATTTGTGCCCAGCCAGACTGCGGCAAATGTGTCTTGGAAGATTCTCTAGGAAAGTTACAGATTATTTGGATATATTGAAATCTTATATGACTGAATTGGACATTGAGCAAGTTCCATTAAAAATCTTTTCAGCCAAATAGTGCAGGACCCTTGATGCTGCTCACGGTATGCACTCTGCTGGCCTCATTAGGGAGGTGGGGTGGCCCTGTATGTAGGCATGGATCCTTGACATGCTCCTCAACATCCATTACAGGCCATCAGGGCTACCCCCAGCACAGTGGGAAGTCAAAAGCACACAGCTCTGCCCTTAATGAGCTTCACAGAAGAGCCACTGCCCAGACACTTGACCTCCAACACACTGCCACTCAGTTCTTTTAAGAGCTCAATACATGTAGAGACCTGTCTGAAGGCTTCAGTGCCATCCACTCCTCCAGGTATTCTAAGTGCTGTCCCTGCATTAAGCCACACCATCAGAGCATGAAAGGACCACACTGTTTTGGCCCTTGCAGTATTGTCTTTCTTAGTTTTGGGTTTCATGGGACTTTTTCTTAAGTGCCATAGGACAAGGAGCACTTAAGAAAAAGACCCAAGAAACCCAAAACTGTCCTTGCTCTGACAGTGGAGCTCAAAACCTTATCCACAGTGAATTCCTACAGGAGACATCTATGCTGGTCAGGGGAAGCATAACTGTCCTAAGCAGCTGGACTGTGTTGCCTCCGTGGCCCCCGTGATCATGCTACTGACATCTTCTGCACTTCGACACAGCTCAGAGCTGAATGCAGTAGTCCAGACTCTTTGGAACACTGTGCATCCCAGAACTAGGGACCCCCAGAACCAAACCCACCTCTTCTCACCCGTAGTCTCCCTGACTGCCATTCACCCCAAAATGATGGCCTACACCAGGGAGCCTTCTTGGTGGCTCTGGAGCACAGCACATTTATATGTGGAGTCACAGGGGAGTGAGCTTGTCAATGCAGCCCTGTCCATCTGCGAGTTAACCATCAAGTCAATCAGCCATGAGGCTTCTGGCCTGGAAGATGAGGAAGGGGAATAGGGAAATCCCCCTTGGGTAAGGTCCTCGGTGTGTCAGGATCTATGCAGATACTATTTTTCCTCATGACATCTGAGAGATGGAAATTAGTATCTGTATTTGTTCCAGAAGAGAAAACTGATGCTCAGAGGAACAAAGCAACTCACCTAAGAATCACACACTGATCAACAAGCAAAGCCATGAAGCAAGTTTCAGTCAAATTCTGAAACCCACGTTCTTTCCTCTGGACCAGGGCTGGCACACTGTGACCCGTGTGCTGCCACCTGCTTTTGTAAAGCCTTATGGGGCACAGCCTGTTCATTTCTCTACATAATATCTGTGGCTTCTTTCACACTCAACAGCAGAATTCAGTGTCACCAGCAGAGCCTAGAATATTTACTATCTGTTCCTAGACACCAAAAAGTTTACTGATCCACTAATCTAGACAAAGAGCTCCAGATAAATAATCCTTGAAGAGGGGTCATCTGAATCATCTGTTAGGTGGGAGAAGGCTTCCTGGAAATGCAGGTGGACTGTCCCAGACAGCGCTCGGAACCTGCATTTGTGACACCCTCCTGCCCCCTGAACTTCCTTCTGAAGTTCATAAGCTACAGCTCAATCTGGGGACTTCTCTCTCCCTCCAAGAACAGCCCTCGTTCTGATGGTCATGGGGATGTCAACATCCAGCTCCGTTGTTCCTCGGGCGGGGTGACACGGAGGCACTCTCTATGCTGGCTCCCAGTGTCCCCAGCAGGGCTGAGCCCCACCTGCCTCATGTACAGCAATATCGTCCCTGATCAGGTCCCCTTCTGTGCCTGTCTCCTCTTCCTCTCTCACTTCCCTGCTTTTCTCCTGGTAGTTCTTGGCATCAGTTCCTAAATTAAGAACTTGCCCTTGAATGTTTATCTCAGGGGCTGCTTGTGGAAATGACCCTGACCATGAGCCAGAGATATGGAGATGTTGATAAATACGGTTTCAAATTTTTTTAATGCTACATGTATTATAATTTTTATGTTTCTACCAGGGATCCGGTTCTGTGCTCATCCCAGAAGAGCAAAGGGTAGGAAAGGGATTGTGGGAAAGGGAATTGAGCTGCAGAAATGAATGGGTCCCTAGCTCCGTCAGAGCTGACTGTTTGGGGGCAGGGGTACTGCCCCATGATGACACAGAGAAATCAAAAAGAAAGATGGGACTGAAGGAGGTATCCAGCCAAGCTGAAGTCCCCAGATTGGGCACCTGTATTTACGAGGGGCAGGGACCCCTCCACTCTGTTTCACACTAGGCTGAAGGTCAGATTCACCAAGCCTACCAGGTCTGAGGGCAGCAAAGCCCATCCAGTGTTTTAACAGGCCGTTGTTCCTTCTTCCCACCCCCACAGCAGCCCTGTTAGGTGAATGGGGACAGCATCATCCCCAGTCAATGCATTTTCAGGTAAGGAAACCAGGACACAGAGAGGTCTAGATTGGCATAAATCAGCACAGAACTATCTCCAAGCCCACAAAGGCTTCTGTCTCTCTCTCTGTCACCAGGGACTTATTTGAGGGCTAAAGTCAGGCAGGACGGTAGTCTGCTAGAAGTCTCCTTGGCCAAGCTAAACTGATGATTTATGCTAAGGGAATCCTGATACTATCCTGTCCCAGTCAACTGTGGAGTCCAGGGAAGGGGAGTGTCTCCCGAAGAAAGAATCCCCAGGGGTGCAGTTCTGAGCCCAGCTGGGAATGGGGACTGGGTCTCCACCTCAGGAAGTGGAATTTCTCCAACTGGCCCTTAAGCTCACTCCCCAAGCACACCTCCCAAAGCCTCTGTTTTCCACCTCCTCACCCAGCCCACCCCAGTCTGGGATGACCCCTTCAGCTCCCAGTGGACACTTTCTAACCCCAGAGAGCCAGAGGAATAACAGAATGCTGGTTTCCATGGCAACACAGGCCATTTCACAAGGCAGCAAGGTCCTGCCTTTGCAGTCAGCTCAGTGCAACTGTCAGTAGCCAAAGCAATTTCAAGTCAGCCTATAAGGTTAATTTGCCTGCAGCTCTGTCTGCACAGAAGCTCTCAGCGTGGAAGAAAAGGCGAGTCGTCAGCCCAGACCACACCATAATCCAGAACCCATTTGATGTCCTTCCTTGCCCGCCACTCCAACCTGAGGACGACTGTCCAGATAGATACACAGTGTTTGGTCTAATAATCAGCCTCTTCGTCTCTGAACGTCTCATGGGCTGCATCAGAGGACAAGTGGAAACTTTCGTTATGTGCAGAAGGGCCCGCTTCTCTCTGAGTTCTCTGTCTCTCACCCCCTGTTTTAAAGAGGGTTCAAACAGGAAGATACCTGCCCCATGGAGGAAGCAGGGAGGAGGATCTTCTTGGATGAGTGGTTGTCAGAAACCACTAGTCCCTATGGCCAACTCCAGTTCAGAGGGAGTTTTGACGCCCTTCCTTGGCACTTGTCCTAGCCTGTCCTGGTCCCCACAAGTAGGAGTGGTCTGCCCAGTAAGAGGACATCGCCCTGACCAAGCCCAGTCACACATCCTGGAAGATCTACCTCCTAATGAGCCAGCACTCTGGAAGAACAAAGGGGCCTCTTAGTCACCTAAGGCTTGATTAGAAGACCCCTGCCTCTGGCGCTGGCCCTGCAGGGAGGCTGCTTCAGAGCACTGCACCTGACTGTCATGCCTGTGACTGTGATGCTCAGAGCAGAGGGAGGCCTGTACAGACCTCTGCCCCATGTTCGAGGGGGTGCATGCTCATGTGGCCTGTGGTATGGACACATCATTAAGTGCCAGCCAGGGTTTGGGATATGGCTTCCATCATAATTTTTAATCCACTATATTTGGACAACATGTAAGTAGCATATCCCAATGTCCTTATTTTTTTTTATTGGTTGTTCACAACATTACAAAGCTCTTGACATATCATATTTCATACATTAGATTGAAGTGGGTTATGAACCCCCAATTTTACCCCAAATGCAGATTGCAGAATCACATCGGTTACACATCCACACTTTTACATAATGCCCTATTAGTAATTGTTGTATTCTGCTACCTTTCCTATCCCCTACTATCCCCCCTCCCCTCCCCTCCCATCTTCTCTCTCTACCCCATCTACTGTAATTCATTTCTCTCCTTGTTTATTTTCCCATTCCCCTCACAACCTCTTATATGTAATTTTGTATAGCAATGAGGGTCTCCCTTCATTTCCATGCAATTTCCCTTTTCTCTCCCTTTCCCTCCCATCTCATGTCTCTGTTTAATGTTACTCTTTTCTTCCTGCTCTTCCTCCCTGCTCTGTTCATAGTTGCTCTCATTATATCAAAGAAGACATTGTCCTTATTAGAACAAATGGACCAAAATAGGGGCAAGAATAGCAGCTGCAACAATTTGAGGGCTCAGCATGTGCCAAGTACTTGCTGAGCATGGGATGTATGTTATGTTGTCTAATCATTGCCATGAATCCTAAAAAATACGACTCTCTTTTCTTTTCATCTTTTACTCTTTTCAGGTAACAGATACAATTCAGAAAAGTGAAGTTGCTCACTCAGGGTTACACATCCAGTAAGCAGTTGTGGGAATTTGAACTCAAATCTGTGTGACTCCAAATCCCACATTGTCCACTCTGCTCCATGCCTCCTTAACCCGAAAGAGAAAGAAAAATGGCAATTCCAAAGACAGCATTCATGCACTTCCTCCAAACACAGAGAATTCATCAGATTAAAGGCCCTTGGTTGAAGGAGACAGTGATAGAAAAATGTTGCAAGTTGGCAGTGAAAAGGGGCCACACTGAAATTTGCATCCCACCAAGATGGTGTTTCTCTAATCAGAAGATGAATGTGGACGGGAACGTTCAGGCTGGGGAGGGAGGGATACTGCCACTTTATTTGTCAATTTGAAGCTATACATGTAGCTTCCCAGAGGAAAAGAGGAACATAGGGAATAATTCAGAATCTGAGGGTAGGGCAAACATCCTAGACAAAGGGGATCCCAGATGAGATCCTTCTGGTTTTTTAAGCTGAAGCTATAAATGCATTTCTTCTTCATGAACAAAAGTCCACATTTCCCAGCCTTCTCTCAGTCAGGCACCACGTGTGACTGGGCTCTGGGCAACAGAATATGAGTAGAAGGGAGTGTTCCGTTAAAACTTCCCACCTGTCTCTTCCCCCTCTTTTGTCCCTCCAGTAGGCTGAGAGGACTGCAGTGGCCTAGAAAACCAAGAGCCCGTCTGCATCCTAAGTGACCATGGGGAAGAGGCCACCCCATAGAATTCTTCATCTGCTCATGGCTGTGAGGTGAGCACAACATAAATATTGAGTAGGTACAGGAGTGGGGCCTGGAGCCAGGGCTGGTGCTCACGTAGCCCTCACAGCCGTGGAGAAACGGGCCTGGGCTCACCGTGCCTGTGAGAGGCAGGTGGAGGGGAACTGGTCCCACAAAGCCACAGTGAAATGGAGGGAGACGTGGCCGCTGGGGATGACAAGTGGGTAAGGGCTGAAGCAAAGGTGGGTGGGTCTGTATAGCAGGAGATGGGTTTTATACAGAGGAACTGAGAAAAGAAGTGACTCAAAGGAAGAGGGAAGCCAGACTTGCCAGTGGCAGAGAAGGAACACAGGGATATGGAAAGGGGGGAGGCTGGGAGATTGGAATTTCATTTGTAACATAGATAAATTTATAATCATACTTTAATCACAGACATCAGACAAAGCCAAATTGAGTGACAGTCTAGAAAATATCTGGTCTGTATTCTTCAGAAATGTCAGTCATGAAAGACATTGAAAAGCTGAAGGACTATTTCAGATTAAAGAGGACTGAAGAGATGACAACGAAATGCAAAGCATGATCCTGGATAAATCCCGAGCCAGAAAAACAAGGTGTTTATAAAGGTTGTTTACTGAAGCAATTGGCAAGATTTGAATAAGTCTGTGGATTGCATAGGATTACTGTATCAATGTTAGTGTCCTTGTTTTTATAGTGGTACTGAGGCTATGAAAAAAGAGTATCTTTGGAAAATACACACTAAACTATTTAGGGTTTGTGGGCCATGATATCTGCAACTAACTCCCAAATATTTAGAAATATATATATATATATATATATATATATATATATATATATATATATACACACACACACACACACACACACACACACACACACACAGAGAGAGAAAAACAGAGGAGAATCATAAGATAAACATCATTAAAGTACCTTAAAGAGGGGAGTGGGGGAGAGGGAGAAGGCAGGAATCCTTTATTCAATTCTTTCAGCTTGTCCATAAATGCTGCATTATTACAAAATTTAAAATTTTTAAGGACAAATATTCTATCATGTGGAACCATTACATATTTGGTTCTAATTTGTTACTGCAGGTCAGTTACACAGTATATAACTGTTTTTTTTTCAAATAGGAGTTAGAATGCTTCATTCACATAATGAATATTTATTGAGTGCTCTCTACTTGCTAAGTACTGTGCTAAGTAGTGGGGTTATGACACTGAAGAAGACCAGCATGACCCCTGCCCTGGTGGAGCCTCTAGTGAGATGTGGTAGATATTAAACAACTAATTACATGATTTTTTTTAATCATAACAGAGAGAACTTTCTCTAACTGTTAAACACCATTTCTTTGGAGAAAACTTCCTGGACACCCCTAGAAAAGACTAGATTATTCTCTTTGAAACTCTTCCCCAGAACCCCCAGAATTAGGGGCCCTGCACAGTGGAGGAGTTTGGGGGAAATCTTGCACTCCCAGTTGTTTCCTCTGGGAACATGTTAGAGTTCATGTGGAGTCTAAAACCCAGGATGTGACCCATACATCTGCATTCAATCTGTGAACCCAGCACCTAGCTCAGTGGACAGGAGGTAAATCTCAGGGAATGAGTGACCCAGGTAAAACAAATAAGCAAAATGAGATGGAGACAATGTGAAAGATGATGCAAGAAGAACCTGGGAATTGATTTGATTCCAGGACACAGGTGCATAATGAAGAAGTCAAAGAGGACCTCTGGAGTCTTTGTGATCTGGGGGGCCAGAGTCCTTGAGCCGTTGTGGATGGTCTAACAAATTATCTTCAGTTCTCTCCCCGTAATCTTTCAGGCTCCCTACCATTTCTACACATGACAGAGCCCAGGCCCTGCATAATTATCAGAGACATGCTTTCAGGTGATGCCACTCTGCCTACCTACCTGGTGCCTGAAGATTAACATTGCCCTAGAGTAGCCCTTAACTCATGATTGATGGGCATGGGGATATAAGTACTCTGGCTCACTCACCCTTAATCTGGCATAAATCTGAAGTTTGTGTTTTAGAAGAAACTGTGATTTGAATATGTCTCCCAAAAGTTTATGTATTGAAAACTTACTCCCCAAGTTCACATGTGAAGGGTGTTTCCAGGTGAGGCTTTTGGGAGGTTAATAGGATAAAGTCATGAAGATAGGGCCCCATGATGGCATTAGTTTTGAGAAAAAGAGACCCGAGCTGGCAAGATTGCTCTGCCTCAGAAATGAATTACAGGCTTTGGGAAGATGGCGGCGAAGGGAGTGCAGCACCCCAGTGCACTGCGCCACTGTGCGGGAGAAAGACGAGGTGAAACAGCTGAAGGCTACCTTGGTGGGAATCCCCAGTGAAATTGAGGTGCTCCAGAATCTAGAGGACAGATTTCCAGCGTGCGGGATTCGGCTGCAGGGGCTTGGTCGCGGGCGATTTCTCCGCACGGAGGGAAGCAGTACCTGGTCGGCAGACCGCCCCATGGATGGAGTCTGGGACGCGCCCTAGTTAATTAGCGGCGAGGTACTAGAGCGGGATTACAGCGAAGCGGATTCTGGAGGCTCCTGCCAGTGGCGCACTGGCCGCGCTGAGTGCTGAGTTCCAGCTTTGAAACAGAGGAGAGAACCGGTCCAGTTCGATTCCCGACACTGGTCGGAACACGGAGGAGGACAGCAGCCGCCATCATGGAGAGCTGATGCAATCATCCCTGTTTTCTACTGATCTCAGCTCATTCAACTACGGAACAGGTGATTCCAGGCTGGTATTTGCCTGCGCCGCGCAGACAGATCGCTCAGGCTCGGGACTGGAAACTCTGAGGAGAATACTCTTCGGGCCTCACCCCTGGCAAGGCGGGCGCCGGACTTTGAGCGGCCAGATTCTAGTTCCCCGGGTTGCTTTGGCCCAGGGCGGGAGATCCTTCGGGGACTCCGGGCGGAGGCCAGTTACAAGTGGATTGTGCGCTGAGGGGCGGCGTGGCTCTAACTCCCGGAACAGTTTTGGCCCGGGGCTAGGGAACCCGCGGGGACTGCGTCTTTGACCCTGCCCCTGGCTGAGCGTACACTGAGCTGGGAGAGGTTGGAGCTGCCAGGCTCGGGCTCCCGGGGCTGCTTGGGCCTGAGGCTGGGGTACCTCTGTGGAGCCTGCTCCTAGCAGAGTGTGGCAGGGATCGGAGAGGCTGGGTTCTGGCTCCCGTGGCTGCTTGACCCCAACTGCAGCTGGGGCCGAGGAGAGTAGCCGCCCACGCCTGGAACAGGACCAGCGACCCGACGGCAGGGTAGCCAAGTCAACCCACTTGGAGTGGAGGCCGTGAAGAGCCGCCGTCTGATCCTGCAAGGTAGGCAGTCCTGCGTCCCACTGGCAGGACAGGCTCGGCAGCCTGCCAGTGTGGTGGACGAGTAGCATCGAGGCAGTCACGTCACACTGGTTGGAGTGGGGGTTGAACAGAGCCGCCGCCAGCGTCGGGAAGGAGCCCAGAGACCCGTTGGAGAGGCAGTTAGGTACCCCCACTGGGAGTGGGGGTTGAGCAGAACTGCCGCCCAGGCCCGCAGGGTGGGCAGATCTGAGACCCACCGGCGGAACAGGCTTGGAGGCCGACCAGCGTGGTAGACACGTCACATCAATTGGAGTAGGGGTGGAGAAGAGCTGCCGCCCACATCCGGATCAGGACCAACGATCCGAGGACGTGGTAGGATCGTCACCGCAATTGGAGTGGGGGCAGAGTAGAGCAGCCACCCGTGCCCGCAGAGTGGGCAGACCTACGACCAACCAGCGTAGTGGATAGATCACCCTGATTAGAGGAGGAGCACAGCCACTACCCGCCCTACAAGAGAGATATCCCAACTGTACAAGAGCAATATAAATAAACAGGGGGAAAAATTTCAAAAACAAAACAGTTTCACCAAGCAGAAAGAAACGCAAGCAATATGAAAAGACAAGGAAAGAAAGGACCACAAGCAATGCAGGTCAACTCAACTCTAGAAGAGGCAATAGCTGCAACAGATGGAATGTCAGATAAAGAGTTCAGGATATACATGCTTCAGATGATCTGGACTCTCAAGGAAGACATGAGACAGCAAAATCAGACAATGAAAGATCACATTGACAAGGAACTACAGAAACAAATCCAGGAAGTAAAAGATCAATTTCACAGGGAGTTAGAGGTAATAAAAAACAAACAAATAGAAATCCTAGAAATGCAGGAAGCAATAAACCAACTTAAAACCTCAATTGACAATACTACCAGCAGAATAGATCACTTAGAAGATAGAACATCAGACAATGAAGACAAAGTATTTCAACTTGAGAAGAACATAGACAGTTCAGCAAGACTGCTAAGAAACCATGAACAGAACATTCAAGAATTATGGGATAACATTAAAAGACCAAACTTAAGAGTCATTGGGATACAGGAGGGCACAGAGCTCCAAACCAGAGGAATGAACAATCTATTCAATGAAATAATACGAGAAAACTTCCCAGACTTGAAGAATGAAACAGAATCCCATATCCTAGAAGCCTACAGAACGCCGAAAGTGCAAAATCATAAGAGATCCACACCTAGACACATTATAATGAAGATGCCCAACATACAGAATAAGGAGAGAATTTTAAAAGCTACAAGAGAAAGAAAGCAGATTACATTTAGGGGTAAACCAATCAGGATAACAGCTGATCTCTCAACACAGACTCTGAAAGCTAGAAGATCCTGGAATAACATTTTTCAAACACTGAAAGAAAATGGGCTCCAACCAAGAATTGTGTATGCGGCGAAATTAAGCTTCAGGATGGAAGATGAAATTAAAACCTTTCACGATAAACAAAAGTTAAAAGAATTTGCAGCTAGAAAACCATCTCTTCAAAAAATCCTTGGCAAAACATTACAGGAAGAGGAAACTGAAAATAACATTGAAAACCATCAGTGGGAGGTAGGACAGTAAAGGGGGGAAAGTAATCAAAGAGGAAAACTAATCAGGTTTAGTAACATAAATAAACAAATATGACTGGAGGAACAAACCAAATCTCAATAATAACCCTAAATGTTAATGGCTTAAACTCACCAATTAAGAGACACAGGCTAGTCGAATGGATCACAAAACAAGATCCAACAATATGTTGCCTACAGGAGATGCATTTGATAGGAAAAGATATACATAGACTGAAGGTGAAAGGATGGGAAAAATCATTCCACTCATATGGACTGCGGAAACAAGCAGGAGTGTCCATACTCATATCAAACAAAATAGATTTCAAGCCAAAGTTAATCAAAAAGGATAAAGAGGGACACTGCATACTGCTCAAGGGAACCATACACCAACAAGACACAACAATCATAAATATATATGCCCCAAACAATGGTGCAGCTACGTTCATCAAGCAAACTCTTCTCAAGTACAAGAGTCTAATAGACCACCATACAATAATCATGGGAGACTTCAACACACCTCTCTCACCACTGGACAGATCTTCCAAACAAAAGTTAAATAAGGAAACTATAGAACTCAACAACTAAATTAACAACCTAGACTTAATTGACATATATAGAATATACCACCCAACATCAAGTAGTTACACTTTTTTCTCAGCAGCACATGGATCCTTCACAAAAATAGATCATATATTATGTCACAGGGCAACTCTTAGACAATGTAAAGGAGTAGAAATAATACCATGCATCTTATCTGATCATAATGGAATGAAACTGAAAATCAACGATAAAAGGAGGAAGGAAAAATCATGCATCACTTGGAGAATGAACAATAGGTTACTGAATGATCAATGGGTTATAGAAGACATTAAGGAGGAAATTAAAAACTTCTTAGAGTTAAATGTAATCACAGACACAACATATCGGAATCTATGGGACACATTGAAAGCAGTTTTAAGAGGAAAATTCATTGCTTGGAGCACATTCCTTAAAAAAAGAAAAAACCAACAAATAAACGATCTCATATATCATCTCAAAATCCTAGAAAAAGAAGAGCAAAACAACAGCAAAAGAAGTAGAAGGCAAGAAGTAATTAAAATCAGAGCTGAAATTAATGAAATCGAAACAAAAGAAACAATTGAAAAAATTGACAAAACCAAAAGTTGGTTCTTTGAAAAAATAAATAAAATTGACAGACCCTTAGCCATGCTAACGAAGAGAAGAAGAGAGAGAACCCAAATTACTAGTATACGGGATGAAAAAGGCAATATCACAACAGACACTTCAGAAATACAGAAGATAACCAGAAATTACTTTGAATCCTTATACTCCAATAAAATAGAAGATAGTGAAGGCATCGATAAATTTCTTAAGTCATATGATCTGCCCAGATCGAGTCAGGAAGATATAGACAGCCTAAACAGACCAATAACAATAGAGGAAATAGAAGAAACCATCAAAAGACTACCAACTAAGAAAAGCCCAGGACCGGACGGGTGTACAGCAGAGTTTTACAAAACCTTTAAAGAGGAACTAACACCAATACTTTTCAAGCTATTTCAGGAAATAGAAAAAGAGGGAGAACTTCCAAAGACATTCTACGAGGCCAACATCACCCTGATACCTAAACCAGACAGAGACACTTCAAAGAAAGAAAACTACAGACCAATATCTCTAATGAACCTAGATGCAAAAATCCTCAATAAAATTCTGGCGAATCGGATTCAAAATCATATCAAAAAAATTATACACCATGATCAAGTAGGATTCATCCCTGGGATGCAAGGCTGGTTCAATATACGGAAATCAATAAATGTTATTCACCACATCAATAGACTTAAAAATAAGAACCATATGATCATCTCGATAGATGCAGAAAAAGCATTCGACAAAGTACAGCATCCCTTTATGTTCAAAACTCTAGAAAAATTAGGGATAACAGGATCATACCTCAACATTGTAAAAGCAATCTATGATAAGCCACAGGCCAGCATCATTCTGAATGGAGAAAAATTGAAGGCATTCCCTCTAAAATCTGGAACAAGACAGGGATGCCCTCTCTCACCACTTCTGTTCAGCATAGTCCTCGAAACACTGGCCAGAGCAATTAGACAGACGAAAGAAATTAAAGGCATAAAAATTGGAAAAGAAGAACTTAAATTATCACTATTTGCAGACGACATGATTCTATACCTAACAGACCCAAAAGGGTCTACAAAGAAACTATTAGAGTTAATAAATGAATTCAGCAAAGTGGCAGGATATAAAATCAACACACATAAATCAAATGCATTCCTGTATATCAGCAACAAATCCTCTGAAACGGAAATGAGGACAACTACTCCATTCACAATATCCCCCCAAAAAATAAAATACCTGGGAATCAACCTAACAAAAGAGGTGAAAGACCTATACAATGAAAACTACAGAACCCTAAAAAGAGACATAGAAGAAGACCTCAGAAGATGGGAAAATATACCCTGTTCATGGATAGGCAGAACTAACATCATCAAAATGGCGATATTACCAAAAGTTCTCTATAAGTTCAACGCTATCCCAATCAAAATCCCAACAGCATTTCTTGTAGAAATAGATAAAACAATCAGGAAATTCATATGGAATAATAAAAGACCCAGAATAGCAAAAACAATGCTAAGCAGGAAGTGTGAATCAGGCGGTATAGCGATACCAGACTTCAAACTATACTACAGAGCAATAGTAACAAAAACAGCATGGTACTGGTACCAAAACAGGCGAGTGGACCAATGGTACAGAATAGAAGACACAGTAACCAATCCACAAAACTACAACTATCTTATATTTGATAAAGGGGCTAAAAGCATGCAATGGAGGAAGGATAGCATCTTCAACAAATGGTGCTGGGAAAACTGGAAATCCATTTGCATCAAAATGAAACTGAATCCCTTTCTCTCGCCATGCACAAAAGTTAACTCAAAATGGATCAAGGAGCTCGATATTAAATCAGAGACATGGCGTCTGATAGAAGAAAAAGTCGGCTATGATCTACATATTGTGGGGTCAGGCTCCAAATTCCTCAATAGGACACCCATAGCGCAAGAGTTAACAACCAGAATCAACAAATGGGACTTACTCAAACTAAAAAGTTTTCTCTCAGCAAAAGAAACAATAAGAGAGATAAACAGGGAGCCTACATCCTGGGAACAAATCTTTACCCCACACACTTCAGATAGAGCCCTAATATCCAGAGTATACAAAGAACTCAAAAAAATTAGATAATAAGATAACAAATAACCCAATCAACAAATGGGCCAAGGACCTGAACAGACACTTCTCAGAGGAGGACATACAATCAATCAACAAGTACATGAAAAAATGCTCAATATCGCTAGCAGTCAGAGAAATGCAAATCAAAACCACCCTAAGATACCATCTCACTCCAGTAAGATTGGCAGCCATTAAGAAGTCCAACAACAACAAGTGCTGGCGAGGATGCGGGGAAATGGGTACACTTATTCATTGTTGGTGGGACTGCAAAATGGTGCAGCCAATTTGGAAAGCAGTATGGAGATTTCTTGGAAAGCTGGGAATGGAACCACCATTTGACCCAGCTATTCCCCTCCTCGGTCTATTCCCTAAAGACCTAACAAGAGCATGCTACAGGGACACTGCTACATCGATGTTCATAGCAGCACAATTCACGATAGCAAGATTGTGGAACCAACCTAGAAGCCCTTCAATAGATGAATGGATTAAAAAAATGTGGCATTTATACACAATGGAGTATTACTCTGCATTAAGAAATGACAAAATCATAGAATTTGGAGGGAAATGGATGGCATTAGAGCAGATTATGCTAAGTGAAGCTAGCCAATCCTTAAAAAACAAATGCCAAATGTCTTCTTTGATATAAGGGGAGTAGCCAAGGACAGGGTAGAGACGAAGAGCTGGAGAAGAAGATTAACATTAAACAGGGATGATAGGCGGGAGGGAAAGGGAGAGTTAAGGGAAATTGCATGGAATTGGAAGGTGAGCCTCAGGGTTATACACAATTACATATAAGAGGAAAGGAGGAGTAGGAGAAAAATTATATAAGTGGAAGAAACGATTTATAGTAGAGGGGGTGGAGAGAGAGAAGGGGAGGGGAAGGGAGGGGAAGGGAGGGGAGGGGAGGGGGGATAGTGGAGAATGGGATAGACAGCAGAATACATCAGTCACTAGAAAGGCAATTTGTAAATCAATGGAAATGTAACTGATGTGACACAGCAATCTGTATACGGGGTAAAAATGGGAGTTCATAACCCACTTGAATCAATCTGTGAAATATGTTATATTAAGAACTTTGTAATGTTTTGAACAACCAACAATAAAATAATAAAAAAAATAAAAAAATAAAAAGAAATGAATTACAGTAGATGGGGTAGAGAGAGAAGATGGGAGGGGAGGGGAGGGGGGATAGTAGGGGATAGGAAAGGTAGCAGAATACAACAATTACTAATAGGGCATTATGTAAAAGTGTGGATGTGTAACCGACGTGATTCTGCAATCTGCATTTGGGGTAAAATTGGGGGTTCATAACCCACTTCAATCTAATGTATGAAATATGATATGTCAAGAGCTTTGTAATGTTGTGAACAACAAATAAAAAAAAATTTAAAAAAAAAAGATTGCTCTGCCTCACCATGTGAGGCTCCCTGCCACACAGCTAGAAAAGAAAGCTCTCACTGGATACCCCTCGAAAAACTAAATTTAGATCTACCATGTTACAAAGCTGTCCCACTTCTGGGTACTTAGCCAAAGGAAATGAAATCAGCATTTCAAAGAGATACCCACACATCTATGTTTACTGCACCACTCACTATTCACAATAGCCAAGACACAGAATCAACTGACATCCGACATCCGTCAGCAAATGAAAGAATAAAGAAAATGTGGAATATATAGGGAATGGAATATTATTCAGTCTTAAAAAAAGAATGAAACATTGTCATTTGCAGCAAAGTGGATGGAATTGGAGAATATTATGTTGAGCAAAATAAGCCAGATGCAGAAAGACAAATACCACATGTTCTCACTCTATCTGGAAGATTAAAAAAAAAAAAAGTCAACCTCAGAGAGTAGAATAATTACTAAACACTAGGAAAATATGCAGGAAAAAGGAATAGAGGGAAACTAGATAACAGATACCAAACACAGATATGAGGAAAAGCCCTAGCATCTCTCCAGCACAGTAGGATGAATATAGTTTATAACAACCTAAAGTATGCTTTGTGAATAACTAGAAGAGAGGCGTTCGTAGGTCCCAAACATAAAGAAATTATAAGAAGACAGAAATGCTAATTACCCCAGTTTGGTGTGTGTGTGTGTGTGTGTGTGTGTGTGTGTGTGTGTGTGTGGTGTGTGTGTGTATGTGTGTATAAAACAAATATGCACACCATTATCTCATAAATATGCACAATTACATGTAAACAACTAAATAGAATTTTTTTAATTGAAAAAAACAGGAATAATTAAAGTCAAGAACTAAAAAAGAAAGAAAGCCCTCACCAGACACAGGGATACAGCCAACATGGTCCTAAACTTCGTAGCCTCCAGAACCATGCCTCTATGAGCCTCTATTATTTACAAACTACCCACTTTATCATACTCAGTTACGGCCACTGAGAACTGAGGCAGGCACAGGTTCTCACAGTGCTTCCTCCACACATGGCGGGTGGATTAATGACTCATTCTCCATTCCCCCTTCTCCTCTCCTGGGTTACCTCCCTCCTCATCTAGTCATGTTCCTTGCACTTTCCAAGGACACATTTGCCCTCTAACCTGCAACTCAAGGGCAAAGCATGCTCTGGGGGAGGCCCCACACCAAGACAGATGGGTTTGGAGCAAAATCATCCTCCGAAGAAAACTGTGCTCCCATCCTGCAACCCACATAGAAGTGGAGGAGTCCCTCCTCCTCCTGCCTCCAGCACCAAGTGTTTCCCTGTCCCAGCCTCCATGGGGTCCCAGCTCTGAGGGTTCCAAAGTGCCCCAAACGTGCAACTTTGCTATTTACTTCTCAGGATGCTGAATCCATTTTTGTTTTATCTCTTTCCAGACAGTTGCTTTGTTTTAATGGACTGCTCGTCCGCCTGTGCATAATTCTTCTCTAAATTAAATTCTCTTCTCAGCCCAGCATAATACACACTGGGCTGTCAGCTCATTACTTTTACATCCTCCCTTGTTCTGTTTATGCAAAGGTTTAATTAACTATGAATTGCTGCGTAGGCAACAGGAAAAAGTCCACCCCCTAGGTGGCTGTGTGGCTCAACTTAGGGAAAAGAGGCAGAGAACACCATGAAGAAAGGCCAGAAGTTAGGATCAGAGCCTGAATATTTTAATCCTCACAGTGGCACTCCCAGGGATTCATTGATTCTCTAGAGACCTATTAAGTTGCTGCTGTGTGCTTGCTATTATTGTAGGTATGAGGGGAATGCTAGACAGGAGCCTGCCCTCACAGAGTTTGCAGTCTACCAAGAAAAATAGACCAGTAAGCATCTCAGCTATCCACAGCTGAATAAAAAATTACCCAATATTTCCTCGAAACAGCAATAAACATTTATTCTATTTTCAAGTGCATACCTCGAATGGAATCACAAGTGGGTCAGGATCTCAGGAGCGGCTTGGCTGTGTAGTTCTAGCTCAGGGTTCTTGGTAAGATTGCAGTTAGACTCGTCTGGATAATAGTCAGCTGAAACTTAACTGGGTTTACTTCTTTTTTTTACTTAGTTATTTATATATGATAGCGGAATGCATTACAATCTTATTACACAGCTGGGTTTTCTTCTAAGGTGGCTCATTCACATGACCAGCAAGTTGATGCAGGTTCATGGTAGGAGGCCTAGTTAGTCTTAATGTGGACCTCTCTATGGGGTGTTTGAGTGTCTCTATTGCAGGCAGCAAAACAGAGCTACAATGTTGTGTTCATCAGCTTTCCAAACCTATAACAAATACTTGAGATAATCAAGTTATGAAGAGAAAAGGTTTTGGAGATTTCAGCCATGATCAGTTGGCCCCATTGCTTTTGGGGCCTCGGGTGGGGGCGTACAGCACAGTATGGCAGAAGCACATGGTAGAGCAAAACTGCTCACCTTAAGAAAGGTGAAAAGGGAAAGAGGTCCCATGGTCCCCATCAAGGGTACACCTCCCATGACCTAAAGACCTTCCAATAGACCCTGCCTCATAAGGTTTCCACCACCTCCTGATGGGCCCACACTGGAGACTAAGTCTTTAATCATGGGCCATGGGGACATTTAAGATCCAGACCATAGTAAGTGCCTTCTGTGACTTAGCCTTAGGGAAGTCACATGTCATCATCTCTGCTAGACTCTGTCGCAAAGACCACACAGACCATGAGTCAATATGGGAGGAGACTACCTGAGGTGAGGACCACTGGGGACCCTTTAGGAAGGTATCTACTACAAAAAGCAAACAATCAAGGCAATAATCACACACTGAGATCAATGATGTTAAGAAAACAAGAGCTGTTGGTGAGCCCTGGCAGGGGCTAGCAGGTGACCTAGTCTAGAGCTGCATAAACCAACATTACTTCTCTAAGCCTTCGTTAGCCCTCAGTGTCCTCATCTCCAAAAGAGGGAACAATAATCACTCTTAGCTCACCAAGTATTTGTAAGGTTCAAATGGAACCAGAAGTATAAAAGTACAATTGTTACTGAGCATGGTGGTGCACGCCTGTAATCCCAGAAACTCCAGGTTGAGGCAGGAGAATTGCAAGTTCGAGGCCAGCCTCAGCAACTCAGCAAGACCCTGTCTCAAATCAAAAGCAGAGGGTTGGGGAGTTGCTGACTCAGTGGTAGAGTGCTTACCTCACAGGCCTGAGACTCTGGGTTCTATGTTACAGGAAAAAAAAAATATTCAATTGTAATTTTGTTTCTGAAGTTGAGGGACCACAAATCTTTGCTTCTGAAAGACCAGTACTTGGACCCCCAGTGCTGCCAGTTTCTAAAAGAAGGTCCTAAAAAATGTTAGAAGAGATCAAAGCTGCTAGGACCCAGCTGAGCTACACAGCCAGAGAATCTTTATTGTTCTCCAGCTTCTAGCTAAGAAAATACCCTTGACTGAAAAATATGTTGAAGCTCTGCATTCTGGATGAGGCATGGCCATTGGCAGGTCTGATTCACCCCTTGAGAGAAGAACACATCTTTCATAAATTTTCAGCCCAGTTGGTGCTGGACAGAGTGAAATAATTTTGAATTTCACAGTTCTGAATGTGAAAGAGAGAAGCACAGCTGGATTTTGTCATTTCTCCACCCTCTGTCCTGGGCAGGAAATGAGAGACAGAATTGACTCCTGAAACTCCCTCTGCTTTATTTTGCCAACTACTGTTATTTCTCTAAACTTCCGTCCCCTCATCAGCAAAAGGAAGCCATCTGACCAAAATATGATGCCACTAAAAATATGATGCCACATTCAAGAAAGGCATTAAAAATGGGCAATGTTTTGCAGGACTGAAAGGAGCAAAGGGAGGTTTGATCCCTCTTGAGAAGCAAATCCACAGTCATGGGAATCATTTAGAGGTCGTCTTATTAAAAAGCATATCCTTTAAAGGAGCAATCTCACATGTGGAATTCATCCTGATAAAATAATTAAGGATGTGCACCAAGTCATATCTATTCAAATGGAGCTATGTCCATAATACTTTGCTACATTTTAAAAAAGAAATGTACAAGATAATATATACAATGTGAGCCTACTCTTTTGGAAAAAGACAGACATAGAACTTTGATCAATATAGAAGTGAGAGTTCATATTTTAAACTTGCATCAGACAAATACAGAATATATTCTTTTTTCAGCACGCACAGAAAATTTACAGAGACAGATCCTGTAGTAGGTCATGAAGACAGTCTTAATAAATTTCAAAGAATTGATATCATATAACCATATTATATGATGAAAATAGAATTAAATTGGATATCAAGAAAATGCCTACTAAAATGGAAAATGTCGTTTGATGAATTTTTAAACACTCTTAAGTGACCCCTGGGATATAGAGGAAATCACAAGGGAAATTAAAAAATATTTAGAGATGAGAAGCAATAAAAACACTGCATGCCGATCTTGTAAGCTAGAGCTAAAACAAGACATCAAAGGAAATGCGGAGCCTTAAATCATCAAAGGAACCTAACTTAGACTTGAGACTGTACCCCAATTTCTGTTCTTGCTTTCCTATAATAATAAAACTTCTGGATTCTAGCTACAGTAAAGCATACTTTCCAGCCTCTTTGGAGTTACATGGCAAGTGCTTATGTTCTGGCCAATGGGCTGCAAACCAGAGTGAAGCATGCATCTGCCTGATCATGTCTCCAACCTGCCTTTTGGCATTTTTCACCTTCCTGCTGATTGGAATGCAGAGATGGTGATAGTAGGTTGACTGTGCGATAATAAATAATTCATCTAGATTTTGTCCCAAGTTCTTGGCATGGAGATTCAAAAACACTAGCAATTTCCTGAGTGATGGAAGTGTCTCGATCACACCAATAAGGTGACCATGGTGGGAACCTAGATAATTTTAGAATGGGGACTGGTCACTAGAAAGAGTAAGTATCTGATTAGAGGCCTGGGAATTTCAGCCAGTCAACCTCTGGGGAGGGTAAGGTAGACTGGGGATTGAGTTCCATCATGTGGACAGTGACTTAATCTCTTGTGCCTCCATGAACAGGTGTTCTGCCTTCTAAGATATGGAAGGAAACCCCAACAAGAACTCTAGACAGCAAGGCTCATAGCCACTGCCTGACAGTGGCACCCACTGATGTGTTGAGGGAACAATGCTGACTCTGCAGGCAGTGGGCTGTGGCTCTCATTATATGTATCATTTAAAATAAAACTGTAATCAGGCCAGGTGCGGTGGGGCACGCCTGTAATCCCAGCAGCTCAGGAGGCTGAGGCAAGAGGATCATGAGTTCAAAGCCAGCCTCAGCAAGGGTGAGGCACTAACTCAGAGGGACCCTGTCTCTAAATAAAAATACAAAATAGGGCTGGGGATAGTGGTTGAGTGTCCCTGAGTTCAATCCCCAGTCCAAAAAAAAAAAAAAAAAGCTGTAATCATACATTTAGCTCTTTTGTGGTAGAATAAAATGGGAAGTTTGGCAGTTTAAAAGCTGACAGGCCGTGGGTTTGCATGCTAACACACAGCAGCTCTGCTTACTAAAATAAACCATAGAGGCTTGGATCACAGGTACCTGTAACAGATAACCGTAGCAGAAACAGGAAACAAAGTAATAGAACAATCCCCCTTTAGGCTTAGTGCAGTAAAAGTCCCCAAGCTATATGAACTAAAAGCCCCAAGGCTGTCGACAGGTTTGTACTCATATAAGGAATGTAAGATGCATCCTCCAATAAAATTTCACCAACTCCCTTGCCTCAATGTACCCAAAACTTGCTTATGTATAAAAGTAAAACCCCTGCTGTGTTCAGGGCTCAAACTTTGGGAATTATCCCTCTGGGTCATGGTGCCACTAATAAGTACAAAAAAAAAAAAACTGTAATCATACATTTAGTGGAACCCACATGGTTTAATAAGTATTCCTTCCAGATCTCGATTTGCTGACCCTCATTTCCTACTATGTTTCCAACAAGTTCTGTAAATTGCTCTAGCAAATTATCAAATCTGAGAGCGGGGTGGGAAGCTTCCAGACAAGTAGCCAGCTGGTTAAAAGTGCAGGTGGCCTGAGAATGCACATGTGGCTGGTATCTGAAGTGGAAGCAGTGTGGTGGAAGACTGAGCCCTTAATATGGGGAATCTGATGCTAACTCTGGGTGATTAGCATTTGAATCAATTTGTAGTACACCCTGTGGAGGAAGGGAACAACATAGTGACCAACCATCCCAGTTTGTGCTACACTGAAGAATCTGTCAAGACATGGGTTTGCAGTGCTAAACCAAGAAAATCCCAGGCACACCAGGATCAATGGGGCATCGAGACATAGGACAATGGCAATACCTTCAAGACAGTGCAGCAAAAATACAGGAAGGTGCTGAGCCTCTAAGCATTTCTTAGAGCAGATCCTCCTTGTAGTAGGCTTGAACTACCTACCTCTAGAATTGTTCTTGAGAAATAAACATGTATCTGGTTAAATTCACTATTTCTGTTAAACACAGACACACCTAAATTTGATACCTTAAAATGGAGACTGAACATAACAGACAAACAGATATGTGCCATTGGAATATCATTTGGGTCACAGGCAGTGTGGACTCAACTATTGCAGGTTGGAAAGTTAGTAACCTTGTTAGACAGTAATGAAATGTGGTAAAACCATAGCATTCTACCTGGGACGACAGAACACAAGTTCACCAAGGATCAAGTGCAGGGAGAATATGTGCATATAATACACAGAGAACATTGGTCTGTATTGCTGCTGCTTTTAGCTTTCAGAAACATTCTAAAGAGATATAGATTCAAGATCTTGGGGGGCATTGTGTTAAGAGATAGGAGTCATGCACACAAAGACAAATAAAGCATAATCTTTTTATATTTGGAACCTTAAAAAGCAGAACTCACTGTACTATTATAGCAGAATGGTGGTTAACAGAGATTGGTGTAGTGGAGAGGGATTGGGGAGATGGTAGCCAAAGGGTACAAAATTTCAGGCAGAAGGAATAAGTTTAAGAGATCTACATCATGAATATAGTTAACAACAGTGTATTGTATTAATGAAAATGGCTAATAGAGTAGATTTTAAATATTCTCACCAAACAAAAAAATTACATGTTATATATATGTTAATTGTCTTGGTGTAGCCATTCCATAATGTGAACATATGTGGTACCACAAATATACAACATTTTATTTATCGATTAAAAAACTAAGTTTTAAAAAATATTTAAAAGCTAGCCAGGTGTTAACAGAGATGGAAAGAAGTACCGTGCTAAATCATTCTCTGCCTGCAGTTTACAATCTAAGTTGACCAGGAGTCTGTTCATTTGGGACTTTTCAGGGTTGAAAAGACCAATTGCTTCTATACTCTTAAAATGTAGCTATTAACAGTCAGAGAAATGCAAATTAAAACTACTCTAAGATACCATCTCATTTTAGTAAGAGTGGCAGCCATTATGAAGACAAACAACAACAAGTGCTGGTGAGGATGCGGGGAGAAAGGTAAACTCATACACTGCTGGTGGGACTGCAAATTGGTGCAACCAATTTGGAAAGCAGTATAGAGATTCCAGTATGGAAAACTGGGAATGGAACCACCATTTGACCCAGCTATTCCTCTTCTCGGGCTATACCCAAAGGACCTAAAAACAGCATATTATAGGGACACAACCACATCAATGTTTATAGCAGCACAATTCACAATAGCTAAACTGTGGAGCCAAACTAGATGTCCTTCAGTGAATGAATGGATTTAAAAATGTGGCATTTATACACAATGGAATATTACTCAGCAATAAAAAAGAATAAGATCATGGAATTTGCAGGGAAATGGATGGCATTAGAGAAGATTAAACTAAGCAAAGTTAGCCAATCCCAAAAAACAAATGCCGAATGTCTCTGATAAGGGGGGGTGACTCAAAATGGGGTTGGGAGGGAGAGCAAGGGAGGAAGATTATCTCTAGATAGGGAATAGGGATGGGAGGGAAAGGGAGGGAGAAGGGGAATATATGGATGGCAAAAGGAGACCCTTATCATTATACAAAATACATGTATGAAGATGTGAATTTGGTGTCAATATACCTTATATATAATCAGAGATATGATAAATTATGGTATAATGGTGTATTAAGAATTGTAATACAAAACTGAATAAGTAATTTTTTTTAAATGTAGCTATTAAGGGGCTGGGGATGTGGTCAAGCGGTAACACGCTCACCTGGCATGCGCGTGGCGCTGGGTTCGATCCTCAGCACCACATAAAAATAAAATAAAGATGTCGTGTCCACCGAAAACTGAAAAATAAATATTTTAAAAATTCTCTCTCTTCTCTCTCTCTCTCTCTTTAAAAAAAAAAATGTAGCTATTAAGAGTGATAGCTCTGTCTTGCCAGGCTTGGCATGAGATAATGCCATGGCCCCAAGATTTTATCAACACCTTCTTTTAGAAGATGTTTGCCAGAAAATTGGAGCCAATCTTGGGGGGAAAAATGTAATTAATGGAATTGCCTTTCCCACCTAAGTCTTTTCTTCAGATGCACCAAGTTTGCTGCCACCGAGTTGAGAGACAGAGTAATAAGTGAGGCAGAAGGTGAATTTTAAAGAGTAACACAAAATTCTTCAGCACAAAAATCTATTTCTAAACAAAAGAGCTGCCTGATGATGCTTGACCAAGAGCCGACTTGACCTGGATCAGCAAGATTTTCTGTCCACCAGTAGAAACTACTCTGCAGGACCCACCTTGGGTGTGGCCAGGAAGCATCACAGACAAGAAAGAACATACAAAAAGGTGACACCAGTCTCCCCAAGGACCATGGATTAAAGAGTTCTTCCAAGAGAGAGTCAGAGGCTGCTGCATGGCAGTGGGGTTTGGTCACTCGTCAGCCCTGGCTGAGGTGCTTCAAGCCCCTCTACAAAATGTATTCTAAGGCTTTCCTGCCCCTGTTTCATCCTTGAGTATTGGGTATTTAACAGGCAGATAACTTACCTTTTACATTTTAAGTCCCTGCACCATAGCTACATCTAGACTTGCTGGAGAGGACTGTGTCTAACATCAGCAGATCTTAAACTCTGAAACAGATTCAATAACTACAAGGAATTTTAGCGCTATCTGTTTGGGTGTAGGGATGGCTGGGAAGATGGGTGTGCATGGGTATTTAGGTACCAAAGAGGTCTACTGTGGCAGAGAGATGCCAGTTGCCCTCAAGATCCATTGTCTTTTCTATTTTCCATTAAAAAGAGAACCCTTACTTTTTAGCTGGACATTTGCCCTTTCTAAATAAAAACTAAAATGCTACTGTCTTGTGTGGCTAGGGACTGAGTTCTTGCCAGTGGGACATGAACAGAGGTGATGGGCATAGCTTCCAGGTCATCTCTTCACGGAAGGGAAGCTCTTCTTATCTCCTTCTTCCTCATGGTGTCTGGAGCATAAGTATGAGAAAAATAACGACTACCTGCAACCAACCCCATAATGCTAATGTTAAGTTGAGAATAAAGAAACTATACATTTACCCTTAAAGCTAGAGAGAAAATTCCCAAGAGTAGAAAGGAAAAATAAAAATCAGGACATAAATCACTAAACATAAATTACTAAATGAAGTTTTGACAAGAAGTTTTGGGAAAAAAACTTGACAAGAATTTTTGACAAAGAATAATCAGGTTCTCTAAAAGCACTAATTATGTAGACAAACTTATTTTTAAATTTTTATCAAGAGAATGGGATAAGGAACAAATAATATTCTAATTAGAGCATAATTAAAATACAGAAAAAGTTTGTTCTTTAATTAGTAGAAATTGTTCCAAACAACTTTATGTTGACATAAAACATAATTACAAGGAGAATTTTTCTACAAAAATATAAATTACCAAAATTGACACAAGAAAAAAAAAGCAGTAAACCTAAATATGTCAACATATTGAGTTTTTTAAAATTGAATAATTTGTCAAAATTCTTCTCTATTTACAGAAGCCTGGACAGTTTTACAATCAAATTTTGCTAAACATTCAAGAAACAGACTATTTCTTTTACATGTAAATTTTTTTCACAGAAGAAGAAAGAAAAAGGTAGCAGCCCATTTTATGAGGCTATATTACCCTTTATTCTTAGAACAGATATGAATAATTACTTAGTTTTTTTTTTTGTAAAAACCTCAAGTGTTTACAAAAAAAAAAAAAATTATACCTTATTCACAGGCTACAGGTCAGCTGAGGCTGTGTCCCAAACGCAGTTCTGTTCCACATTCAGGTACCAAGCAGTAGACTGTGGTAGCAGTTGCTAGTTGTCCCCAGCATAGCCATATTGCCCTCTGTGGAACATGTCCACTGTTGCGGCAGACAATAATTGTAATGGCTCTTAAAACCTCGGTTTAGGATTGGCTAGAGTGATTTCCACAAACTTGTTTCAAGTGTGTCTTATGGTCAGATTTGACAAAGGGTATAAAGGACAGCTGTAGGGAGGCAGTATGTGCCACACTGGGAATGCATTGTCCTCTTTCAGGGAAGACCATCAAATAATTATGAACAATAATATGGTCTTTCACAGATAGTTCAAGAAAAAAATGCAGACAGATTTCATTTATAAATATCAATATAAATATCCTAAATAAAATAATCCCTTGAATCCAATTTTTTAAAAATAATAAAGTACAGCCAAATAGAACTTACGGCAGGAATTTACAAAACAATGACCAAAACGTAGAAAATTTAACAATGATGGTGTGCCATATTGGCATGTTAAAATGTAATAATATAATATTATCTCAATAGTCGCAAAAAAAATTCAATGAAATCCAACAACCATTTCTACAATCTTAGCAAATTAGAAACTGGGTTTTTAACCTAAAAATGCATCTTAAATAATAATAAAAGGTTTAATTTTAAAAAATATATAAAAAGCTATAATAAAAAAGTTGGTTCTTTGAAACAATAAATAAAGTTGTTAAACCCCTGGCCATGCTAATGAAGAGAAAGAGAGAAAAAAAACTCAAATTACTAAAATATAAAATGAAGAAGGAAATTCCACAACGGACATGTTCTGAACTACAAAAGATAATTAGAAACTATTTTGAAAATTTATATTTCAATAAAATAGAAAATATAAAAGACATCTACAAATTTCTAGAGACATATGACCTACCCAAACTGAATGAAGAGGTCATGCACGATTAAAACAGATGAATTTCAAGTAATGAAATGGAAAATGCCATCAAAAGCCTACCAATCAAGAAAAACCCAGGATCAGATGGATTGTCAGCCGAGTTCCACAAGACTTTCAAAGAAGAATTAACACCAACACTCCTCAAAGTATTCCATGAATTAGAAAAGGAGGGAACCCTTCCAAACTCATTCTATGAGGCGAATATCACCTGGATAACAAAACCAGACAAAGACACATCAAAGAAAGGAAACTTCAGACCAACATCGTCAGCAAAAATTCTCAATAAAATTCTGGTAAATTGCATACAAAAACATACTAAAAAGATAGTGCACCACAATCAAGTGAGGTTCATCCCAGGGATACAGGGTTGGTTCAACATGCGGAAATCAATAAACATAATTCATCATATTAATAGACAAAAACAAGAATCATACAATCATCTCAATAGATACAGAAAAAGCATTTGACAAAATACAGCACACATTCACGTTCAAAACACTAGAAACACTAGGGATAGTAGGAATATATCTCAACATTGTAAAAGCTATATATGCTAAACCCAGGGCCAGCTTCATTCTAAATGGAGAAAAATTGAAAGCATTCCCTCTAAAAACTGGAACAAGAAAAGTATATCCTCTTTCACCACTTCTCTTGAACATCATCTTTAAAACTCTAGCCAGAGCAATTAGACAGAAGAAAGAAATTAAAGGGATACAAATAGGTAAAGCAGAACTCAAGCTATCACTATTTAATGACAACATGATTCTATATCTAGCAGATCCAAAAAAATCCCACCAGAAAACTTCTAGAACTAATAAATGAATTCAACAAAGTAGAAGGATATAAAATCAACACCCATAAGTCAAACACATTCCTATACATCAGCAATGAATCCACTGAAAGAGAAATTAGAAAAGCTACTCCATTCACAATGGCCTCAATATATATATATACATACACACACACACACACACACACACACACACACACACACACACACCTGGGAATCAATCTAACAAAAGAGGTGAAAGACCTCTACAGTGAAAACTACAAACCATTAAAGAAAGAAATTGAAGAAAACTTCAGAAGATGGAAAGATCTCCCATGTTCCTGAATAGGCAGAATTAATATTGTCAAAATGGCCATATTACCAAAAGCGTTATACAGATTTAATGCAATTCCTATTAAAATCCCAATGACATTCTTCATAGATACAGAAAAAGCAATCATGAAATTTATTTGGAAAAATAAGAGACCTAGAAGAGCTAAAGCAATCATTAGCAAGAAAAGTGAAGCAAGAGACATCATAATACCAGATCTTAAACTATACTACAGTTCTTTATATAACAAAAAAGTAACAAAAGCAGCATTTTGGTGCTGGCACCAAAATTGACTTGTAGACCAATGGTACAGAATAGAGGACACAGAGATAAACCCCCATAAATACTGTTATCTCATACTAGACAAGGGTGCCAAAAACATTCACTGGAGAAAAGATAGCCTATTCAACAAATGGTACTGGCAAAACTGGAAATCCATATGTAGTAAAATTAAATTAAACCTCTCTCATTCTGCACAAAAATCAACTCAAAGTAGATCAAAGACTTAGGCACTAGAACAGAGACCCTGAGCCTAATAGAAGAAAAAAATAAGCCCAAATCTTCACCATGTTGACCTAGGATCTGACTTCCTTAACAAGACTCCTAAAGCACAACAAGTAAATCAAAAATCAATAATTGGGATGGATTCAAATTTAAAAAGCTTCTTTTCAGCAAAGGAAACAATCAATAACATGAGGAGAGACCCTACAAAATGGGAGAAAATATTTACCACATGCACCTCCCTTAAAGCATTAATCTCTAGAATATATAAAGAACTCAAAAGACTTAATACCAGAAAAACAAATAACCCAATCAATAAGTGGGCTAAGGATCTGAACAGACACTTCACAGAAGAAGAAATACAACTGATCAACAAATATATAAAAAAGTGTTCAACATCTCTAGCAATTAGAGAAATGAAAATCAAAACTCCTCTAAGATTTCATCTCACTCCAATCAGCAATCATCAAGAATACAGGCAACAATAAATGTTGGTGAGGATGTGGGGAAAAAGGTACACTTGTACATTGCTGGTCGGATTGCAAATTGGTGCAGCCAATGTGGAAAGCAGCATGGAGATTCCTTGGAAAGCTGGAAATGGAACCACCATTTGACCCAGCTATTCCTCTTCTCGGACTATTACCAAAAGACCTAAAAACAGCATCCTACAGGGACACGGCCACATTAATTTTATAGCAGCACAGTTCACAATAGTTAGACTGTGGAACCAACCTAGATGCCCTTCAATGGTGAATGGATAAAAAAAAAATGTGGCATTTATACACAATGGAATATTACTCAGCACTAAAAAAATAACAAGATCATGGCATTTGTAGGGAAATTTATGGTATTAGAGCAGATTATGCTAAGTGAAGTTAGCCAATCCCTAAAAAACAAATGCTGAATATCTTCTCTGATATAAGGGGGGTGATTCAAAATGGGGTAGGGAGGAAGAGCATGAGAAGAAGATTACCACTAAATAGGGAAGAGAGATGGGAGGGAAAGGGAGGGAGAAGGAAATTATATGGAAGATGGAAAGAGACCCTCATTGTTAAAGTGAGGGAAAAAAAAAAGTGGGTCACATTAGATTGGGTAGAGAGAAGTGATGGGAGGGGAGGGGAGGGGAGGGGAGGGGAAGGGGGGAATGGAAGGACAGCAGAATAAAATAGATATTATTATTGCTGTGGGTATATATGTGACTGCATGACCAATGTGATTCTGCAACCTGTACACTCAGAAAAATGAGAAATTATACCCCTTCTGATTCAAATGTATGATATGTCAAGATCATTGTACTGTCATGTGTAACTAATTAGAACAAATAAAAAAATTAAAATTAAAAGAAAAAGAAGAACAGTGTTACCTTAGATTAGGTAGAGGGAAGTGAAGGGAGGGGAGGGAATGGGATGTGGGAATAAGAAAGAGAGTAGAATGAAACAGACCTTTGTACTTTATGTATATATGTGACTGCATGACCAATATGATTCTACAACATGTACACTCAGAAAAATTAGAAGTTATATCCCACCTATGTATCATATATCAAAGTTCACAAATGCCTTCTACTGTCTTGTGTAACTAATTAAAACAAATAAAAATTAATTTTAAAAAAGCTATAATAAACATACTGCAGTGTCTTCTTGTTTGTTTTATTCTTTCTCCTTGACTTGTGATGGGTTACATTCAGAAGAACCCATCTAAGTTGAAAGTGTTTTAAGTTAAAAGTGTACTAACTTAGTGAACACCATGACAGGGCAACACAGCCAACTGCAGAAGTTCAACATGGCTGACTGGGAACTGTGGCTCACTGCCACTACCCAGCATATTATAAGCACCTATCTCTAGCCCAGGAAAAGGTCACCCTTCAAAATTCAAAGTACAGTCACTACTGTACATACTGCTTTTGCACCATCAAAAAGTCAGAAAATTTTTTTTAAAAATCACAAGTCAAACCCTCATAAATTGAGGACCATCTGTACTTTGTGGTTAAACTTCAAGACAATTTCTATTAAAATTAGAAATAACACACAAATGCATTATTGCCCCTTCTGTTCTCTTAAAGATCCTAACCAATTCAATAGGGGGAAAAGGAATATGTGGAACTAAGGACTGCAAAATTAAAAGGAAAAATTGTCATTATTTGCCTGGAATATGATTGCTACCCTGGAATCCCAGGGAATATGAAAACTATTAGAACAAATGAGATACTTTAGTTGAATTACGTGATTTAAGTTCAACATTTGAAAAATCCCAGCAGTTATTTTTATGTACCAAATAAAGCCAATTAGAAAATGCTTGGAATCACTTCTCAGCCTTTTGGCTAAGATCAAGTGTAGAACATGTATGGAGAATTTTTAAAACTATTCATATTAATCAAAAAAATATGACAACCAGAAATAAATCTACAAGTTAAGAAGCATGAGACTTTATGAAGAAAATTACAAACATTATTCAAACACTTTTGAAGACCTGTATAAATGTTAAATTATACTGTGCGTAGAATGGAAGATTTATAGCAAGGACACAAATTCTCTACACATTAATTTTTAAATTCCATATGATTCCAATCAAAATCCAAATTGAATTTTCATGCAACTCGTGCTAATTCCAAAATTCACATATAAAAGCAAAAATTCAAGTATAACTGAGACTATTCTAAAAAAGAAAAACAAGCAGGAGAGATTTACCTTAAAAGATAGGAAAGATATTCTTCAGCTATAGTAACTGAAGCCACATATAATTGAAAATGTGATGAATTAGAGATCTAAACGTGAAAAATAATTTTAGAAGAAAATGTACACTCTGTAAATCACAATTGGGAAGGATTGCTTAAACAAGAGATTAAAAAGCACAAACCATAAAAGAGTGATTGACAAAATTAAAACTTTCTGTATAAAACAAAGATACTCTAAACAAAATGACAAGACAAATGAGGAAAACTTGAAACTGTTTATGACGCATACAACAAGCTAAGAGTTAATGCACAGAATATATAAAGAACATCTTCAAATCAACAAGAAAATACAGAATCTTCAAGCGTAATTCCTAAATTGAAAGTTACCATGGCATTTGCTTAAAATTGCAAGTGCTCATTTTTGACTAGGCCATTTCTTCCTCTGGCACCTTTTTACTTCAGCACAATGGAGTTCAATTTGATGGAAACTGATAAATGCCCATGTCAATCAGAAGTGAACAGAGGCCTGCGATAAGATTTGAAATAGAGTAATTTGGTGTTGCTGGAGGACAGGGTGAGATAGAACAATCAGATATGGGAAATGAGAAACAGTGAGGAAGGCACGGTTACAATAAATGAATAAACCAGTAAACTCTGACTCCAGGGAAAGGTGAGAGAGTGGGCTATTGGGAGTGTGATGATCAGTAAGTTCACCAGGGTACCAGTACAGCATGAGGAAACTGGCTTAGCAGCAGTCCCCAAAAGAAGTTCCAGAGGGGCTGGGGTTGCAGCTCAGTGGTAGAGCACTTGCCTCACAGCTGTGAGGCACTAGGTTCAATTCTCAGCACCACATAAAAATACAGAAATAAATAAAGATATTGTGTCCATCTACAACTAAAAAAGAATTTTTAAAAAGAAGAAAAAAGAAAAAATTCCAGTCACATTAAATTCAACATGGGCGAATGGTGGAAAGTCACTACAAAACAGGCTAAAGTCACCTTGAGCCACATCATTAGCAGTCGTGTGTCCACAGGAAAGGAGATTAGAGCTACCTTCTCTTTACTAATCAGCCTATACTTGGAAATGGTTCTCCACACAAAGGACACAGAACAAGATGAATCCAAAGAGACTTACACCAATATACATTAGAATCAAAGACAGGGAAATGGTGCTGCTTTCTGGGCCATCTACCATGGGGAACACATCTAGGAGAACTGACTTTTCTATCAACAAAAGGTTAAAAATTAATAAACATGTACTAAAAACCTATTATTTGTACATCAAAGTACTCGGATGCTTGCTTCAAAACTTGGTGTTTTCTGGCTCTACAACAATGATCAAAAACATAGAGTATCCACCCAAGTTGGGGTACAGTAGGGAGAAAGTTAAACAATGCTTTGTTGGAATTTTTGCCATTTCATGACAGGGAATTAGAAGGTGTTGTGGAAGAACAAGGAAAAGCATTATATCAGTCAACTTAGACAATGTTTTGCTGTGGTAACAAACAATCCCCAAATTCCAATTGCTTATAACCAAGTCTTCTGTGTCTCTACTCCACATTCTCTTTAGTCTAGGACCCAGAACAGAACATCCTCTAAGCTGATCACATGTCAGAGGAAAAACACAATGGCAGAACCATACAATGATTCTTGGAGCCTCTGATTAGAGATAGTATGCATTTTTTCTACCATATTTTACTACACAAAGCAAGTCACAAGGCCAGCCTTATAGCAGTTGTGTGGAAATGAAAATCCTTCTGCAAGGAGAGATCCATTGAGAAAGATCCCAGAAAGACGAGGCAGCAAATCTTTTGGAAAAAAAAAAATAATAAAATCTCACAGTATAATAAAAATGCATATGTTCAGCAAAAGACAAGTAAACTAATGTCCTTGACAGAAATATTCATAATAGACAAAAGCAACTGAAGTTTTTCTTAAGAGTAGAATGGATTAAAAAATTATTATTGAACACCAGAACTATGTGTCAATTAAGAATCAAATAAAGCTTTTGAAAATTATGGTTATATTCATAGAGTTCATCGTACAGTGAAATGGCACACAGGAAAGAAAAAGGAATGAGCTGCTGCCACATTCACCAACATAGATGGGTGCAAGGAGCCAAATACTAAAAGGGAGTACTGCGTGGTTCCATTATATGAAGTTCAAAAACAGGCAACAATGATCTATAGTAATAGAAGTCAGAGTAGAAGTTACTTCTGAGAAATTTATATATATATATATATATATATATATATATATATATATATATATATATGGAAGCCTTTGGGATGCTGGAGATGTTTTATAACATTACTCAAATGTCTGTATACTTAAAATGGGCCCCATTTACTGTATACACTATTTATTTATAAGAGGAAGGGAAGGAAGGAGGAAGGAGGAAGAAAGGAAGTGGGGGAGGGGAGGGCAAGGTGAATAATCTCTACCACTGACCCATCCCATAGAGGTGACTCTATGTCCTTCAGTGAAGGCTTATCAGAGGAAGTCACTCCTAAACTCAGACCTGAGAAGTGAGCGGAACTTACCCAGATCAGAGGAACACATTCCAGTAGGAGGGACCGGTCTATTCTACAGTGTCCCTCCCTTTCTACACAGCTAGCACGCCAGCACCAAGGATTGTGACGGGAAAGGGAGGGACACACCTTAGGGGCATGATAAGCATGTGTGTCCTTTATGTGAAGATCATTGATCATCTGTTGGATGCCATTAAACAGGGAAATGGCCTGCTCATATTTTCATCTTGGGAGGATCTCTCAGCTAACAGTGAGATTAAGTGGGAAGGGTGAAAGGGAGACCAGCTAGGAGACTGCTGCAGTTGTCTAGGCCAGTGAAAAGGGAGGTAAAATAGCTCTATTTTTACTGATATGAATGGCCACATGGCTCTCTGTCTTATTTTCTATGTTAATTGATTATCAAGGTGAAGGGAAGAGATCAGATTCAAGCAATATTTAGAAGGAAGAATCGACAGGATTGCAAAATGACATTTGATGAGCAGCTAACAAAAGGAGGTGGGTGTTAATTTGGAGAGGAATTTGCAAAGTGCCAGACCTAATGTGAAGGCTGCTTAGTGATGGAAGAAACAGAAAAGCTTCGGTAAAACTGCAGTCCACAAGGAAGCGTTCCTACCTCACTGCACATCCCAGTCAGGGGCATAAAATCACAAGATGTAACGATAGCTAGCCAGAGAGAGGATGATTCCCTTGCAAGGATTCTTTAGAGAAGAGCCAAACCACAAGTGAAGGTCGGACAAACTAACCTCCAAGGTCCTAAGATGCTAAAAATCCTATGAACAACAGGCAGTTCCTCTTTCTCCTTTGCATCTAACTCTTATAAACTTTCAGATCTGGTCTCCAATGATGTTTACCACAACTTATGTGCTGCAGTCTGGGCTCTCTGCCCAAAATATGCCCATCACCCCAACCTGTCTTAATTACTCTATTTCCATGAACTTGTCAGGGTATACTTAATTTATCTTTTTCTGTGTTCATCAATCCCCATGAGACTTCAAACTTCTCTATAACAGGGATCATGTCTGTGATGGTTAATTTTGTGTGTCAACTTGACTGGGCTAAGGGAAGCCCAGGTAGCTGTATTTCTTGGTGTGTCTGTGAGGCTGTTCTGGGAAGACAGGAGCATTTAAATCAGTAGGCTAAGTATAGAAAAATCTGCTCTCACCATTGTGTGTGGGCATCATCAAATCTGTTGAGGTCCCAGATAGAACAAAAAAGGACAAAGGGAAAATTTGCTCTCCCTACTTCAGGTGATGCATCCATACTTTCTTGCTGTTGGACATCAGCATTCCTGTTTCTTGGGCCATTAGACTCAGACCAGGGTCTATATCATTGGTCTCCCTATTCTCCGGCCTAAAGGCATGGACTAGATCTATATTACCAGCTTTCCTGAGCTTCCTGCTTGCAGATGGCAGATTATAGGACTTCTCAGCCTCCATAATCCTGTGAGCCAATACATCCTAATAATACTCAACTCCTTTGGGGGCCCTCAAGGAGCTACTTAGAGTATGTATCAAAATTGTCGCACTGGAGCACAAAGAGTCTGAAGAATTCAATAACCTATTGCTTGAGAATGGTATCTGGGGTGCTGATTTCTTAGTTGTGCCTATCAAGGATGAAAAGACTTATGAATCTTTGGGAAAACAACAAAAAGATATGTCAAAGCACAACCTTGATGTGGGACACTAAGTTATACAAAACTGTCCACCCGTAAGGTTTTGAAATCAAATAGGCTGATGGGATATGGCACAGAGTATCACAAGAACCTGCTACATTTATCATTTCTATTTCTTTTTGGTGAGAAATGTCTTTCCAAATGGATCAGTCTTTTGCCTTTTACATGACTTCCAGAATCCAGTACGTACTATGAACAGAAACTGAGAACTTCTTCTTTAAAAAAAAAAAATGTGAATTAGAACTGAGCCCTTGATAGGAAGTGTAAGTTATTAATATTCAACACCTCAGTGGGAAACGCAGGTTTCAGTTCCTCTGACTGACAGCTCCTAATGACAGCAATAAACTAAGGTGCCCCCGTTGGCCAAACAGATGTTCTGAGTTGACAAAGGGGGACCAAACACTGGCCCAGTTGATGTCACTTCTGTGTTTTCTAATTGCCAAACCCTGTTTAAATGTCTCTACTCTAACATGCATGTGCTTTATCACCAAAAAAAAAAAAAGAAAATACACCTGAAAAAACAGGGGAAAGATATTATCAGTGTACAGATGAATGTAGACAGGAGTTCTGGCTGTTTCCCTGAAATACTTCAAAGCAAATCCAGAATGAACTGGAATAAGGGGAGAAGAGTGGTGATACCCAGAGAAAGAGAAAGGCAGAGAGACAAGAAATTAAGGTTAATTACTCTTGTTACTATGGTAGCAACCTAGAACAAGCAAAGTTAGACACACATCCCAAGCAGGGGCACCAAGTAACTGGAAGCAGAGTGTTATTTAATAGGAACAAAGTCCACTGTTAACCTACATTACCCCCAAGGCAATCTTCGTCTTTGATGGGTTCAAAGCTGTAATAGCATAACAGTGATCTAAGTCCAAAAATCTCTAACTTGTATCTATCCCGGCCATCTTTTAGGATGGCTAATTAAGTTGAGATCCTCCAGAAGATGATCCTGAGATAAGGATTCAAGTTCAAGTAGTTTATTTAGGAGGCTTGGGGCCTGGAGAATGAGGAGTGGCTATGGAAAGCACCACTTATGGAGTGGAGGGGTCAGTAGGAAAGGGAAGGCAGCTAATAAATGATGTGCTATATGGCAAGTTTCACTCCGGACTTCTAGAACATTGTCCCACTGGGGAATGATGTTTAGATCATGCGCTTTATATCTACTTCTAGAACTAAGGTTGTTGAGATCCCACTGGCCTGCTCAGGATGTACCCACAACCAAACCCACAAGCAACAGATGCCATGGTCCCAGCTGGAGATGTATTAATTAGGGTCCAAAGAGGAAATAAATTCATCCCAGATTCTTCAAATGAGGAGACCATAGTCAAAAGACAGTAGACCTCATAGATGAGCAGACATCAGAACCCTGCTTAAGGAGCCCATTAAAAACCAGATTGCTAGGTGTCACTCTCCAGAGTTTGATGGAGTGGGTGCACCTGGGAATTTGCATTTCCAGCACATTCCCAGAGGGTGCTATTGCTGCTGGTCTAAAGACCACATTTTGAGAACCACCAGCCTACAGAGTTTAGAATTAAGAAGATTGTGGTGTATCAATTCAATGGAACATTATTCAACCATAAAAATGAATGAAGTGTTAATACATGCTACCACTTGGATGAACCTCAAAAACATTGTACTAAGTTAAAGAAACCAGACTCCAAAGGTCACATATGATAGATTCCTTTTATATAAAATACCCAAAATAGGCAAATCTACAAAGATGGAAAGCAGATTCATGGGTGCCAGAGGTTGTGGCAGGGGTTGAGAAGTGAGTGTTTAATTGACGGTCTTCAGGAATATTCTTCTGGTATGATAAGGTTGTCTGTTGTGTGTTGCACAAAATTGTGAATGTGTCAAATGCCACTGAATCATACTCTTTAAAATGGTTAATTGTATGTTATAAGAATTTCAACTTAAATTTAAAAAAAAAAAAGAGGTAGAAAGGATGGGAAGACACCCAGAATCTAACAAGAACTAGACTCTTACCATGGCAGGCCCGAAGAAACAGGGAGGGTACAGGTATGGTAATAGCTAAGCCCAGTGAGAATGGACACAAGAGAGGTGGGGTCACCCATCAAGCAGTGGACATGGGAAGGCACAGCTGCAGCCAGACACAGCACCTTTACTGGGAGAGAGGAAATGGGAGAAAGTACCCAGATCTCTTCCTTCAAGCCCTCTGTTCTTCTCTCATTGGCCATAACAAAGCAGAAGCCAAGTGAGGGAAGCCCTGCTGTATAATCTATAGATTAGACTTAAAGAGCCCAGAGCAGGAGAGAGCCATATGCAAAATAGTTTGGGGATGTTAGTGAATCCCCAGGTAATAGCCAGCACACCCAGGCTGGCTAGCTGGTCCATCTAGCAAAATCATAGCCCATTTCCTTCAAAAAGCAAATGAATCCCACCTTTGAAAATTCATAGAGAAAGATGTGCTAAAAATAAGACATGTGCAAACCCCACCAAGAGCAAGAGTCCCCTCTAAGAAGCTAGGGACAGGATTCTTGGAAGCTGGCCTCAGCCACTGCAATCAAACAGAAAGAACCTTAATTCAAAGCAGCCCTCACCATGTGCTGCCCAGCTTCAAGCAGTCCTTTGGTCTCTGGCTGTTTCTCTGAGTCACAGAATACTTTCCATCCATGGAGAAAAAAAGGACAGCCGCTGTTGCCTGGCTCTGGAGGGTTCGTATTACCCATCCTCTGTCCCCTTGAGTGGAGAAAGAGAAATGTCCATGAGCAGTTCTGGGTTGTGCACATCACCCTTTAATAAGCCCCAGTGCCTTGACCTTATGATTTCACCCAGGAGGCTTATTTTAAAATAGGAACTTTTCCATACTTCCTTCTAAAAGCAGCACCAGTTTAGCTGAGGACCGTCTGGTTCTGCCCAGCTCCATGATCCTGACACCACGCAGCCTCCCATGTTGTAGGAAGGTCCTGGTGGGGGTGATGTGGGGATGCTGCTTAAAGACCACCTCCCTGGGAGTAGCTGGCCGGCGAGCTGAGGAGCGGATGCTCGGGGCGAGTAGACCTGGGGCAGAACCATTGTCAGGGCATCAAGAACCGCTCAGCAACAATGTCAGCAGAAGTGGAGACCTCTGAGGGAGTAGATGAATCTGAGAAAAAGAACTCTGTGGCCCCAGAAAAGGAAAACCATACCAGAATGGCTGACCTCTCTGAGCTCCACAAGGAAGGGACCAAAGAAGCACACACCCAGGGACGAAGGAAGCACATGACTGGGCAGAAAACACCCAGTTTGTCAAGGATTTCTTGAAAGGCAACATTAAGAAGGAGCTATTTAAGCTGGCTACAACTGCACTTTACTTCACATACTCAGCCCTTGGGGAGGAAATGGACCGCCACAAGGACCACCCAGCCTTTGCCCACTTGTACTTCCCCACGGAGCTGCACCAGAAGGAGGCGCTGACCAAGGACATGGAGTACTTCTTTGGTGAAAACTGGGAGGAGCTGGTGAAGTGCTCTGAGGCTGCCCAGAAGTATGTAGAGTGGATCCACTATATAGGGCAGAATGAGCCAGAGCTGCTGGTGGCCCATGCATACACCCACTACATGGGGGACCTCTCAGGAGGCCAGGTGCTGAAGAAGGTGACCCAGCCAGCACTGAAACTCCCCAGCACAGGGGAAGGGACCCAGTTCTACCTGTTTGAGCACATGGACAATGCCCAGTAGTTCAAACAGTCCTACCGGTCCAGGATGAATGCCCTGGACCTGAATTTGAAGACCAAAGAGAGGATTGTGGAGGAGGCCAACAAGGCCTTTGAGTACAAGGCCTTCAATGAACTGGACCAGGCTGGCTCTGCTTTGGCCAGAGAGACCCTGGAGGATGGGCTCCCTGGGCACGTCGGGAAGGAAGATGTACCTAAATGCCCCTTCTATGCTGCTCAGCAAGACAAAGGTGCCCTGGAGGGCAGCAGCTGCCCCTTCCGGTCAGCCATGGCTGCGCTGAGGAAGCCCAGTCTCCAGTTCATTCTAGCTGCTGGTGTGGCCCTGGCTGCTGGACTCTTGGCCTGGTACTACATGTGAAGGACCCATCATGCCATGCTGGAGTCCTCCCAAGTGACCTCTGTCCTACCCCATTCTACCCCACTAAACTACCACCTCAGGTGACTTTTTTTAAATGCTGGGTTTGAGAAAACAGGCAACCAATAAAAGCTAGATGCTAAAAAAAAAAAAAAAAAAAAAAAAAGACCACCTCCCTGGATGCCAACCCTAATCAGTCCTTTGGCTCTACTGAGGACCTGTGGAAGGGAAATGCAATGCTTCTTGGTTCTGAGTTCTCAGGAGAACTCAAGATCCCATTAATCAGGAAAAGGGGATTTTGGACTGAAACTTTGCAGGAGTCACTACCAATCAGGCCCCAGGGAAAAGGCCTTCCCCCCAGCAAGTGAGAGAACAACGTGGGCAGCCTGAAGCCAGAAGCCTGTCCCTTACATTCATTTTTTCAATCCCAAGTTTGAGATTTGATTTATTAAAGTTTTTAAACTTTAACCTCATAGATGAATTTCTTAGCCAACATTGATGAATTTCTCCCATCCATCATCATGCTTTCACGTGACGTGGCTCTTGCAAAACATTGTGCCTCCAAATTTGTTCAGAAACAAGTAGAAAGAAATGAAGGGGAAACTCTCAGAAATTTTCTGTCTCAGAGCCCGAACACACACAGCTTGCACATACCCAAATAATATCCTCTAAGACCCATCACCTGCTATGGGGGCTGAAATAGCCTCTATCTTTCCCTGCTTGTTTCCCAAGGGAAAACTCTTATATAACCTTCAGACCCCAATTCAAAAGTCACCTTTCCTTTGTATTCTTCCCTGACTATCATGATTGCCTCTGAGTTTGTTGCTACACTTTTCACACTGCTGTAACTTGTATTTGTATCTGTCTCTTCGATACTCTGCATATTTTATCACCCTATACTACCAGAACCTAGCCCAATATCTGGACCATAGTAAGTGCTAAATAAATGCTTGTGGAACTAAATTGAACCAAGAGACTCAACTTCTAAATCTTAAGCCTTAAACATTTTCGCCTCTTGATGACTTACTTAGCTGTTGATGGGATTGATCGTTGCATTTCCAGCTTAATACCTACAGCGGTTTTCTGGGTCAGAGAAGATGAGTTTAAGTAAATGTGAATGTGAACTTTGAAGTTCTGCAGAGGCATGAAGGATAACTACCAAGCAATGCCAAAACCAATGCATACCCTCTTGTCTCACCAATTCAACTCTCCCTTGATCACTAGAACCAGAAATCAATAACCTCAATTAAGTCAGAATATACCATTTCATTTGTCATAACATGCTACCCACAAAGTTTAGATGAATTTCATTTGATGGATGAGAAAAAGAAAACTTAATTTTTCTCCTAAAAAGTCTGCAGTGATCATTCCCTAGGATTCCCTGGATGAACTGCTGAGTGTGAAATTGTCATTTTGCCATAGGGTGAACCAGTGAAAATTTGTCCCCCAAAACTGGTGACCCATGAAAACATAATAAGACATAATAGATGAATACAGGGTCCCAAAAAAATTGAAAAACATTAAGTAAAACAAAAGTTAACAAGTTTTTTCTTTCCTGCTGGGCTCCTCAAAGTCTTTATTATTCAGACATGCTGTGCAAATCTTCAAAAGTGAGGCTACAGTATGCTTTCTTAAGAACCTGGCAAAGAATTTGGGATTGGTGATCCTGGCTAGGTCTATTTCTATGAATAAGAGAAAAGATGAAGTATTGAACTGGTGATTGAGATGAGGAATGGATCTTGAAAGAATAATTCTAATCAGAGGTATCATTTAAGGAGCTGGTACTGCATGCTAGTCACCAGGTTAGGCATTGCACATGTGTCATCTCAACCTCTCCCATCCCCTGTGAAGGGAGCATTCACTCTCTCATCCACCCACCCTCTCACTCTGACTGCTATGCTGCGTTCAGCGTGGCTTTGCCAATGATTTCTATGATCTATGAAATGTATTTTTCTTCCTCCTGTGACTAACAAAAACTTTATTGAAGAGTACCAGTACTGATGTCAGAACAAACCAAATTAGTTGTAAATTCAAAAAGAGATAAGAGCTTACAGGGAAATCACTGAAGCATTTGCTTCCAGCCATAACCAAAGAATCGCACTGCTATAATTCCTCAGCCTCACTTGGCTTTTTGAAGGTAGGATAAATGCATTGTTATTTTTTGCCATACATCATTCCGTTATAAAACCCAGATGAACATCACTATTTTGATGGGTTATCTACTGATATGACTTCATATGATTATTCTTGTTACTCTTCGATAGAAACAACTGTATTTTCCTTAACCTCATATGAACTGTGAATACATGCCTCTTTAGAAAACTTAGAGCATTTTTTATTTGAGCTCTACATATAAGGAAATTAAAAGTGAACAATTTGTCATATAAATGCCACTCCGAGACAGGCCTGCTAGCTATTCTTGCCCCAGTTCCCATCAGATGTCAACCTGAGCCACCTTTACATAGAAAGTCTACAGCCATGGCTCTCCATCATTCCCAAAAAAAAACTGCAGAGGCCATGCAGAATAAAAACCTGCCTTGGGTCCAACAGTAGCCATGGCAAAGCCTGAGCTATCCTTTTTCCTTTATTAGCTCTACTTATGAGGACCAAGGTAGACAAACCATTATCAGAGCTCAAATATAAGGTCAAGGCCAACCCTGCCAGAATAGGATTTGAAGATGATACCCTGAGAATGTGGCTCAAGCTGCCTCTTGCCCCCTGCATCTCTGTGAGACCTCATTAAAGGACTGAGCATGCAGTTAGAATCCAGAGGCAGACACAAATGCACAAGCACAGGGACCAGAGGAGACTCAACTTTGCAATCCACAGTACCTCTAACCAGCTTTAAAATATGGCACTCCCTCCCTCTTAGCAATCTCTCCTTACTCAAAATTCTGGTGCACATAGATGGACCTATTTCTCTGCATCTCCTGCAGATGTCAGAATTTTGGATCAAGTTGATGTGTGAATTGTTAGTTACCTTTGAATCATGACTTAGGGTGACTTATGCAGCCTCAAATCATAAAATCAGAAAGGTATTAAGCATTTGAATGGAAGATTGGATACTAAAAGAAAATGCTCCTAAGTATGCTTATTACCTTCAACAGAGCAAAGCAAATGTATGCGCGTTCCATTGAAACTATAGGGAACTATAGGGAAGAACTATACCAAAAATTTCCAGAGAGCCCTAGTATGTGGAACTTAATAGTACAGAACCTATTGTTGCTATTCTGTCAAATAAAAATGCAAAAAAAAAGTCATAGTCATCATCTTTTTGCAGGATATTATTATTGCCTTGATTCTGTGAGTGTAACATATATTTATAAGAACTTTCATAAATGTGTAACTATGTTGGTCTTCAATCTTATTTTTCCTTAAATTTCTCATTGTACAGTCTCCTGCCATGAGAGTGTTTAGAACTATTATTTTTTCAATTGATAAGAAGTTAGCTATATGTTTCTTCACAAATGACATCACCATCAACCCAATCAACCACACCGTAACCCTAGGATCATCCTAGAAGTTGTTCTATAATCCTCTCACTCCCACATTGGATCAGAACTATAGTTATACCTTTTTGATATCTATTTCCTCTGTCCCCAACTTGCCATTTATAGAGTTAAGGTGTGAGTTCATCTCTTGCTTAGGTCTTTTCTCCAGTCTCCCTGATCTCCTTGCTTGAAGGTAGATTTCTAAAGAGGAAATCTGACCACATCACTATCCTGCCCAAAACCATCAGGATTTCCCTTTGGCTACAAAAGGCCATTTAGGTTCCCTTTGCAAATGGCTCCTGTTTGCTCCTTTTGCTTCATCTCCCATCAATACTTAGATTTCCACCTTATAGAAGTTTTTGGACCTCTACAGAAGTGTCTTGCAGTCCCTGCCCTCTGTACCTGCTAGTCCCTCCTCCTCAACCTCCCCGCCTCACCATCTTCCTGGTGTGATCTCCTTAAAGACCCAATTCTTTATCCCCTGGAAGCCCTTCCAGGCCCTCCTTCTGCCTCAGAGTGAATTAGGAACTCTCTAATATAGTATAACCAGTACAATAAGTACAACCATAAGTTAGTAGTGTGGCTCTAGGAGCATCACTGAACTTCTGAGTCACCTCCCCTCATTGGTAAATAGAAATACCTCGTGGGATTCTTGTGAACACCTCAGTGTCTACTATGCACTCAACTTAGAGTGATCCCTCAATAAATTTTTGTTGAAACTCAGTCTCAGTTGGACCTTGAGGCAATCAGGATTGGAAGAGGCCAGGAGCTAACTGGACCTGTTTCCTAATTAGATGATGAAGAGATGGTATTAGAGGACCAAGAAGAAAACACATTTTACCCTTAGAATCTCCATATTTATAAAATAGAATCTCCATATTTCAAGATTTTTTTCATCTTCCTTTTGCAGAAAATACAAGTTATGCCCCAATATCCATTTCCTCCTTTTTTCTCTAGTAATAGAAACTCTGGATTCTTAATTGAGCATTGGGCCAACCAAAATAAATATTGCAATTCCTAGCCTCCCTTGAAGCTAAATGTGGGCATATGGTTAAGATGGTCAAGTTCTGTCCAATAAGATATAGCACACAAGCAATGTACATGACTTCTAGTCCCATCCTTAGGAACAGTAGGCTCTGCTCTTTCCTTGCCCTCTTCCCACAGCAAACATGGTAGTGGTATGCCATATTGAGCCATATGAAGAGAGACAACATTCTAGAAATGGAAGAGAAACATGCCTAGGAGCAGCCTGGATCTCTGAGCATCAGCAAAGAAAAGAACAGCCACACAGTTTTTATTAAGCCACTCATTTTGAGTCTCATAACAGCTAAAATTCTATCCCAACAATGCAATTTCATATACATTTCTTTTTACATTTTGACTCCATCGACCCACAAATATGGGGAACAGTAAGGGGTCCTTTCTCCTTCATCTACCTCTATAACTATACTGTAGGTCAGATCCAGGTGAGGCAAGCCCTGGCTTTCCATCAATAAAGCAAAGAATTGTAAGAAATGCATGCAGAATTATATTCCAAAGACTCCTATTATTACCATATCACTATGTCAAAATTGAAAGGCATGTAAGATTTCTCCAGAGAGGCCATCCATAATGCATTGCAAAACTGTGTAGGTGTTTTATGAAATGTGTTTTATTCAAGCTAGGATATACAACACTAACATTATTGAAAGAAATTGAGGGTCTGGTCTTCTCTTTTTAATATGTACATTATTCATGTTATAGTCCTTTAACAAAAAAAAATCAAGTCATATACATATTCAATTTAATTTAAAATTTTATTTTACCTGCTATTCATCTTGGGTGTCCAATGAAGAAGAAATATTCCCTTATTATTCTTATATTAGTTTCTGACAGTTCAATTTCTCTGACTGCTATGCCTCAGACAACTTCTACTGAAAAAGCATACAGGTAATTGCTTTGATCAAAATTTCATGCCAAATCTTTTAGATTCCATGTAGATCACAGCCACTGAACAGAGACTCATCGAATGGAGCCTGCAGAGCCAAGATTAAGAGCCAAGATTGAGAAGAGCTTTTCCATCAAAACCATGGCTGCCCACTGGGAACCACTCGGAAGCTTTAAAAGATATAGATTCTCAGAGCTCACCCCAAGCTTCTAACACAATTGATCAGGAATGCTGGGCATCAGAAAAGCCATGCCAAGCCTTGGCTGGGAACCACTGATTTAAGAGTTCGGTGGGGTATAATAGAAGAACCACATAGGGAAACCTGATTTGGACCATTGACTCTGCCACATAATATTGTTTTATTTTGTTGGCTTTTACAGCTTTATTGAGATATTCACATACCATACAATCCACTTAAAGTGTATAATTCAATTGACTTTAACATGTTTAGAAACTGAATAATCATTACCACAATCAATTATAAAATACAGTCACCCCTTGGTATCCTCTAGGAATTAGTTCCAGAACCCCCTTGGATACAAAAACCCTAGGATGCTCAAGTCCATTATATAAAATAACATAGTATCTACATATAACCCACACACATCTTCCTGCATATTTTAAGTCAATTACTTGTAAATGACTTATTACTTATACCTAATATAATGTAAATGTTATGAAAATATTTATATAGTATTGCTCAGGGAATAATGACATGGTGGGGGAGCTTATGTACGTTCAGTACAGATACCGTTTTTAAAATATTTTCAAGTGGAATCATGTCCAGAGGATCGACTGTTTCATCAATCTAAAAAGAAACTCCATATTCCTTAGCTATCCTATTGCCCTAACCTCCCCCATTACCCCCAAAACTCTAGGCAACCACTAATCTGCTTTCTATCTCTTCAGATTTACCTATTCTGGACATTTCCTATAATGGAATTAACTTTCATTTAGTATAATGTTTTCAAGTCTCATCTACATTGTAGCACATGTCAATATTTGTTTCCTTTTTATAGCTGAATGATATTTCTTTGTATAGTTATACCACAGTTGTTTAGTCACTCATCAGACAATAGACATATGGGTTGTTTCCACTTTTTGGTTATTATGAATATGAATAATTCTGCTATGAATATTCATATATGTTTTTGTGGGAACATTTGTCTTCATTTCTCTTTATGTATGTACATAAGACTAGATTTCATAGATCACACGGGAACTCTTGTTTAACCATTGGAGGAACCACCAGACTTCTCTCCAAAGTGTCTGTACTATTTTATATTTGTACAAACAAAGAGTGTTCTAAGGGGTGATAATAAGAGCAGTCACAAAATTAAATAAAATATAACACAGAAAATGTTTATTCTATCCCAAGCACTGTGGGCTAGACAATAAAATTAATACAATTCCAGCAGTTGTAATCAGGTGAGAAAAAGCTCTCTGAATCCATTATTTCTGTGCAGTGGAAGAGAATTTTATAAGTTCTATCTACCCATAATGATGATCATCATCTCACTTAAGTAAGATCCTTGGCAAGTCACAATTTTTTTTGAGGTCTGTAAAAGGACACGAGTAATCAGATTTGCCTTCTATGGTAGGAAGCAAGGCTTAAATGAGATCATGTAATTAAAGCACCTGACACTTGATACAAAGCAAGTGACCAGACAATTTATTCTTATTCATTTCTTCTGCATAAAAATTAAAAAAGGAATGGACTGGAAAAGGGGACAGCTTCCTAGGGTTGGAAGAGCTTGATCAAGTCTTGAATGACCAAGTAAGTGTGGGGACAATTTCCCCAGACTTCGAGATTGTTATGAAGGAGAATTAGTTGAGGTTGTTGGGATTCCAGCCTTAATGGCTCCTTGAAAGACAGAAGCCTGGCCTTTGTGGACTGTGATCATCCCCTGGGAAAATCCTGTATCCCTGGGCACAATGAGGACAGAGAGGTTGGATGGAAAATTGATAATCTGGCTCTACTGACTCTCTGCCCCATCCCACAAGACAGCATCACCCCTCGTGGCAAGGAGCTGTTGAAACCTGGAGGCAGGCCTCTTCAGAGAGGCCCAAGAGAAGGGCATGTCTGGCTTAGAAGATGACCCCGTGATCTGTTACACCAGAGCTTCCCAGACTTGAAGGTGCACACATCACCCTGGGAACTTGCCACAGTGCAAATCCTAATCCAGTAGGTCTGGCAGCGCTCAGGATCCCACTTCTTAACAAGCTCCATGGTGGTACCTATGCTGCTCATTCACAAAACCACGTTTTCAAGAACACAATATTAAACTTGTTTTTTGATTTTGTTTTGGGTTTTGTTTTGTTTTGTTTTGTTTTTCTTTTCATTCTACTAAAAAAGAACCAGGGGCTGGGGATGTGGCTCAAGTGGTAGCACACTCGCCTGGCATGCGTGTGGCCCGGGTTCACTCCTCAGCACCACATACAAACAAAGATGTTGTGTCCGCCGAAAACTGGGGAATGGATATTGAAGAAAATTCTCTCTCTCTCTCTCTCTCTCTCTCTCTCTCTCTCTCTCTCTCTCTAAAAAAATAAAAATAAAATAAATAAAATAAAAAAGATCCAGCTGTGGAACTATGGGAAGAAAAAATGATGGGGACAGAGTTGAAGAAAAATAGGAAGTTTTTTGGAGCCCTTATGATCTTCTCTGGGTGTGAAAAATTGTTTCCTTAACTTGGAAAGTGGAAGATACACTCCCCTTCACATCCAAAGCCATGTCACAGAACCTTCGCTATTTGTTCAAAATTCAAAAATTTCACTAGGATGTATCAGTGTCCTTATCTTTGTTATACTATTGTACTACAATTTTGCAAGATGTTACCTCTGGGGCTGGGGTTGTAGCTCAGTGGAAGAGTGCTTACCTCAAATGCTTGAGGCACTGAGTTCGACTCCTCAGCACCATATAAATAAATAAAATAAACGTATTTCAAAAATGTTACCTCTGCATTAATCTTATGATTCTCTACTATTTGTAATAATTGAATATGAATCTACAATTATCTTAAAATAAAAGTTTAATTTTCCTCTAATTTCAGTGGCTTGAGAGGCTGAGGCAGGAGAATTGTGAGTTCAAAGCCAGCCTCAGAAATTTAGCAAGGCCCTAAGCAACTCAGCAAGACCCTGTCTCTAAACAAAATACAAAAAGGGGGTGTGGAGGATGTGGCTCAGTAGTTAAGCACCCCTGGGTTTGATACCTGGTACCAAACAAAAAAACTTTATTTTTAAAATTGTACAATAACAATTGTTAGATATGATGGTTCACACCTGTAGTTCCAACTACTCAGGAGGCTGAGGCAGAGGCATCATAAGCCCAAGGCCAGCCTGAGCAACTTAGGGATACCCTGCATCAAAATGAAATATAAAGAGGGCTGGGGGTGTAGCTCACTGGGAGTGTGTTCCTAGGTTCAATCTCAAAAAGAAGAAAAACAAATTTACAATAGAAATTGTTAATCATTCTAATAACATTCTAATAACATGAAAGGATTAGTAAGTTAATTACTTTCATAAGTTAATTTTCAATTCTGTACTTTCAACAAAATTGAAAAGGCACTATGAAATTGAATCATTCGGGCTAAAGCTGCCTCCATGTATAGTGAATTGCAACCAAACTTGATGTGCAGACTGACTGTAACCTACTCTATGACAAGCAGCCAAATCTCAACCAATCATAAGCAGCCAAGTGTTCATACCATATTCAAATCAGACAGATGTGAGCTGTAACCAATCAAGCTCTCTCTACTCACTTTTGTTTTCTGTAGGTCACATCCTTTTCTCTGGCTATAAATACCATCTGCCTATGCTGTAGAGCAGAGCATTCTGAGCCATTTTTGGTTCCGACTGCTGACTGATTCTATAATTACAAATAAAGTCAATCAAGACCTGAAAAATTAGATTTGTTGTAATTTTGTCTTTTATGGTTACTTAATCAAGTTGTTGATTAGCAGATGATTAAAAGTAGTTTTGATAATAAAAAAAAATACACTAGGAAGAAGAATGATTGAGATTGACCTTATGTTTTTAAAAAGAAATCAAGTGTAGATATAATGGTAAAAAGAAAGGAGCACTGTTTGTTTCTTAAATAATTAAATAAAACATGTCACTTTTTTTGACAACCAGAAACACAAAATTCTGGTGCATGATATAACAAGTACATGGTCACTGAAAGAAAAAAAAAAGGAGGTGAAAGAACAGAGTGGAAATTAAAAGAAATGGAGAAGGAGATGATAACATAAGACACACCCACAGAGACAAAATAGAAAAATGAAGGAGAAGTCTTAGAAGTCTCTGAAATAAGGTTTTACTGCTCTTTGAAACTCTGATTTATAAAATTGAAATGATAGATTTGGAGGCCTTCTTGGCCTCTTGGACAGTGGGAAATGCTGAATGATATGCCTGAGTAGGAGGTAGGTGGAAAAAGCCCTGATTTGCATCATTTGCCTTTTTCCATGGGGTAAATACTGCCATCAAGACCAACATAAGGGGGAGATCCAAGATGGCAGGCTAGAGGGAGGTTGCATTCTGTGTCACTCCATGACCCAGAATTCAAGTAGTGGGAATACTGTTTCTCTACAAGTTACTAGAGAAACCCCAACAGCTGCTCCCACACAGAAATCACAGCTGCTGTGCCAGCACAGGTCTACAGTCCTCAACGTCAGCACAGGACACCCAGCCACTGCCCATGTGCAGGACCCCTGGCCATCACTCCAATGTCAACCCCCATCTACCAACATGGGGCTCCCCAGTCACCTTCATCTTGGGACACTGCAACAACTGTTATAGTCCCCTACACACAGTAGCCTGCACCTGTGGACACTGCACAGGGTCTGGAGACAGCCACCAGCCACAACACTGGAAGCCACAGAGCTGCATCTCTGAACACACTGCCCAAAGCCACTGCCCGGCCCCACACAACCCAGCATCACATTGCTGAAATCAGCCACCTCCATCTAGGGACACCTTTGTCACCATCTTTAGTTGGAGCAACTCCCAGCTTGGGACACCGGCTGGGGCATAGAAGCAATAGCAAGATACCTATAGTCCCCAACTCCCCCCCCCCCCGCTTCAGCAGCCACTAACCTGGTACAGTGCTGGTGGTTACACAGCCAGTCAATAGCGACCAAAGCTGGTCTTGAACTGTCCGATACAAACAGCTCTCCATGACAGGTGCGCAGCCCCAAGAGAGCAGCCCACAAGACTTCTAGGGAGAGAGGTTCCTGATTGGAAAGTAAAAAGGGAGAAGATGAGTGAGATATAGTTTAGAGACTAAATTAGAGACCAGGTATTATGAGATCTACAGGTGATATAAGGAGATAAGACCAGGCGCCCACAGCACACGAGCAGACCCAGAGGAGATCCTTGGGGTGCAATTTCCCATCAGCGACCAGCAAGTGCTATACCCCACCTCCAGGAGCCATGCCCCCAAAACCAACCCTCCCACCTGGGTAACTTTCACCATCCTGAGGGTGGAGATACCAGCAGAAAACAGACAACCCCACCTATTGGATGAGAAGGGAGGTAGGAAAGATACTGGTCTCCAACAAAAATAATCCTATATCTTTCTCTCTCTCTCTCTCTCTCTCTCTCTCTCTCTCTCTCTCTCTCTCTCCCTCTCTCTCTCTCTCTCTCTCTCCACTCTCTCTCTTATCCTGCCCTCACATCCTCAACATTTGTGAAGCCAAGTACTTTTAATGAATTAGGCTACTGAGGACTGGGATGCCTGAATAGTATATTATAGCTGTGTTGTATATTCTTTTATCTCTTATTTTTAATTTTTTTATTTTTCTTAATACTTATGTTTGTTTGTTTATTGTACTCTCTCTATTATCTTACCACTTACTAATCTCCCCAAAATCACTTTCTCTCTCTTCTCCTGCTACTAACCAACTTCTTTAGATTCCTCTTTCATGCTTCTTAAGATATGATAACTCTATATCCTCACCTCCTACCCCCTCAACATCTCATCCTACACATCACTCCCAGTTCTTTGTCCACCATCAGAAACTGTAGACTCTTTTGCAAATCTACTGTTTATATTGTAGATAATAATTGAAATCACCATTTCTGTATATTGTGACAAACCATAAATGTCTTAATAGCACTATCTGGTTTAAGGTTGTATATTGTTTGCATTGGGATCTGTTCACATTGTTCTCCCCCTTGAAAGAGAACCTGGAACCCTGCATAGACACTACCTATAGAGTAAAAACTGTAATACTTCAAATCTGCAGTGCTAGAAAGGGAAACACACAAAGAATATGAAAAGACAAGGGAAGAAAGTGCCCCCAACAAACCAAGGTATTACATTTAATGACAGAGGAGATATTCAGGATGCACATAATTAAAATGTTCTGTGAATTAAAGGATGATATAAGAGAGCAAATACAGGCAGCAAAAGATCATTTCAATAAAGAGTTACATGAGCAAATACAGGAAGCCAAAGATTACTTCAATAAGGAAATAGAAGTTCTGGAGGAAAAAAAAAACAGAAATCCTTGAAATTAAAGAAACAATAAACCAAATTAAAAACTCAATAGAAAGCACCACCAACAGATTAGATCACTTGGAATACAGGACCTCAGACCATGAAGGCAAAATATATAATCTTTAAAAGAATGTTGACCACACAGTGACCATGGCAAGAAATCATAGCAAAACATTCAAGAATTATGGGATAACATAAAAAGATCAAATTTAAGAATTATTGGGATAGAGGAAGGCATAGAGCTACAAACCAAAGGAATGAACAATCAGAGGTTTCCAAACTCATATCAAATAGACTTCAAGCCAAAGTTAATCAAAAGGAATAAAAAAGGACATTTAATACTGCTTAAGGGAAACATACGTCAACAAGACATAGCAATTATAAGTATACATGCCCCAAACAATGGAGCATCTATGTTCATCAAACAAACTCTTCTCAAGTTCAAGTGTCAAATAGACCACAACACAATAATTCTGAATGATTTAACACACCTCTTTCACTGCTGGATAGATCTTCTAAACAAAGCTAAACAAAGAAACTATAGAACTCAATAATATAATCAATAACCTAGACATAAAAGATATATATAGAATATTTCATCATGAATGAGTGAATACACTTTCTTCTCAGCAGCATGTGGATCTTCTCTAAAATAGACCGTATATTATTCCAAAAAGCAACTCTTAGCAAATACAAAAAAGTAGAGATACTACCCTGCATTCTATCAGATCATATGGAATGAAATTAGAAATCAATGATAAAATAAAAATTAGAAGCTACTCCAATATCTGGAGACTAAATAATATGTTATTGAATAAAAATGGACTGCAAAAGACATCAAAGAAGAGATTAAAAAATTCTTAGAGGTAAATAAGACCACTGACACAACATATCAAAATCTCTGGTACACTATGAAGAAAGTACTAAGAGGAAAGTTCATTGCATGGAGTTCATTCCTTAAAAGAAGAAAAATTCAACAAATAAATGACCAACACTGACATCTCCTAGCCCTAGAAGAAAAACAACTAGTTAACACCAAAAGCAATAGAAAACAGGAAATAATTAAAATTAGAGCTAAAAATCAATGAAATTAAAGCAAAAGAAATAATTGAAAAAAATGGACAAAAAAAGTTGATCCTTTAAAAAAGTAAATAAAGATGATAAACCCTTAGCCCTGCTAACAAAGAGGAGAGACAAAACTCAAATTACTAACATCTGTGATGAAAAAGGACATATCATGACAGACACTACAGAAATACAGAAGATAATTAAAATTATTTTAAAAATTTGTACACTAATAAAACATAAAATATCAAAAGCATTAATAAATATCTAGAGTCATATTATTTGCCCAAATTGAATCAGGATGATATACACAAGTTAAACAGATCAATTTCAGTAGAAGAAACCATCAGAATGAAATAGAAGACACCATCAGAAGCCTACCAACCAAGAAAAGCCCAGGGCCAGATGGATACACAGCTGAGTTCTACAAGACCTTCAAAGAAGAACTAATACCAATTCTCCTCAAAATATTTCATGAAATAGAAAAAGAGGGAACACTTCCAAACTCATTCTATGAAGCCAAAATCACCCTGATTCCAAAACCAGGCAAAGACAAATCAAAGAAAGAAAACTTCAGACCAATATCTCTAATGAACATAGATGCAAATATTCTCAATAAAATTCTGGCAAATCAAATACAAAAACATATCAAAAAGATAGTGCACCATGATCAAGTGGGGTTCATCCCAAGGATGCAGGGTTGGTTCAACATATGGAAATCAATAAATGTAATTCATCACATAAATAGACTTAAAGTTAAGAACCATATGATCATCTCAATAGATGCAGAAAAAGCATTCAAAGAAACACAGCACCCCTTCGTGTTCAAAACACTAGAAACACTAAGGATAACAAAAACATATCTCAACATTGTAGAAGCTATCTATGTTAAGCCCCAGGCCAACATCATTCTAAATGGAGAAAAATTGAAAGCATTCCCTCTAAAAACTGGAACAAGACAAGGATGCCCTCTTTCACCACTTCTATTTAACATAGTTCTTGAAACTCTAGCCAGGCAATTAAACAAAAAAAGAAAGAAATTAAAGACATATGGATAGGAAAGGAAGAACTCAAACTATCACTATTTGCCAACGACATGATGCTACACCTAGAGGATCCAAAAAGTTCCATCAGAAAACTTCTAGAACTAATAAATGAATTCAGCAAAGTAGCAGAATATAAAACAAACACCCATAAATCAAAGACATTCTGTACATCAGTGACAAATCCTCTCAAAGAGAAACTAGGAAAACTACCCCATTTACAATAGCTTCAGAAAGAAAAAATAAAATACTTGAGAATCATCTTAACGAAAGAGGTGAAAGACCTCTACAATGAAAAACTACATAACACTAAAGAAAGAAATTAAAGAAAACCTTAGAAGATGGAAAGATCTACCTTGTTCTTGAATAGGCAGAGTTAATATTGTCAAAATGACCATATACCAAAAGAACTATACAGATTTAATGCAATTCAATCAAAATCCCAATGACATTCCTTATAAAACTAGAAAAAGGCAGTCATAAAATTTATTTGGAAAAATAAGAGACCCAGAATAGCTAAAGAAATCCTGAGCAAGAAGAGTGAAGCAGGTGGCATCACTATACCAGAACTTAACTATACTACAGAGCAATAGTAAAAAAAAAACAAAAAAAAAACAGCATGGAATTGACACCAAAACAGAATTGTTGATCAATAGTACAGAATGGAGGACATAGAGACAAACTCACATAAATACAGTTATCTCATATTAGACAAAGGTGCCAAAGACATATACTGGAGAAAAGATAGCCTGTTAAACAAATGGTGCTAGAAAAACTGGAAATCTGTAAGCAACAAAGTGAAATTAGATTCCTATCTCTCATCATGCACAAAACTCAACTCAAAGTAGATCAAAGACCTAGGAATTAAACCAGAGACCCTGAACCTAATTAACAGAAGAAAAAGTAGGCCCAAAACTTCATCATGTCAAATTAGGCCTCAACTTCCTTAATAAGACTCCTATAGCATAAGAGATAAAATCAAGAATCAATAAATAGGATGGATGCAAATTAAAAAGCTTCTTCTCAGCAAAGGAAACAATTAATAACGTGAGGAGAGAGCCTACAGATTTGGAGAAATTCTTTACCACATGCACCTTGGATAAAGCATTAATCTCTAGGATATATAAAGAACTCAAAAATCCTAACACCAAAAAACAAATAACCCAATCAATAAGTGGGCCAAGGAACTCAACAGACACTTCTTAGAAGATGATATATAATCAATCAACAAATATATGAAAAAATGTTCAACATCTCTAGCAATTAGAGAAATGCAAATCAAAACTACTCTAAGATTTTATCTCACTCTAGTCAGAATGGCAGCTATTAAGAATACAAACAACAATAAATGTTGGCAAGGATGTGGGGAGAAGGGCACATTCATACATTGCTGGTGGAACTGCAAATTGATATGACCAATATGGAAATCAGTATGGAGATTCCTTGGAAAACTGGGAATGAAACCACCATTTGACCCAACTATCCCACTCCTCAGTTTATACCCAAAGGACTTAAAATCAGCATACTACAGTGACGAAACCACATAGCAGCACAATTCACAATAACTAAATTATGGAACCAACCTAATGCCCTTAAGTAGATGAATGGATAAAGAAAATGTGATATATATATATATATATATATACACACACACACACACACACACACACACACACAATGGAATATTATTCATCATTAAAAGAGAATAACTTGCCTCACATGCACAAGGCCCTGGGTTCAATCCCCAGAACCAAAAAAAAAAAAAAAAAAAAGAAAAGAAAAGAAATTTGGGATGGGGATGTGGCTCAAGTGGTAGCACACTCACCTGGCATGCGCGGGGTGCTGGGTTTGGTCCTCAGCACTACATAAAATTAAAATAAAGATGTTGTGTCCACCAAAAACTAAAAAATAAATATTAAAAAATTCTCTCTCTCTCTCTCTCTCTCTCTCTCTCTCTCTCTCTCTCTCTCTCTCTTAAAAAAAAGGAGAATAAAATTATGGCAATTGCAGGTAAATGGATGAAGTTGGAGAATATGATGCTAAGTGAAGTAAGCCAATCCCAAAAAAATCAGGCCTAATGTTTTATCTGATATGTGGATGCTGATCCATAATGGGTAGGGGCGGGGGGCGGGAATGGGGCAAAGAGGAGGGAGGAGGAGGTAGGGAGCATGGGGATAGGAAAGATGGTGGAATGAGATGGACATCCTTACCCTAAGTATATGTATGAAGACACAAATGGTGTGACTCTACTTTTTGTACAACCAGAGACATGAAAAATTGTGCTCTGTAGGTGTACTATGAATTGAAATGCATTCTGCTATCAGGCATAACAAATTAGAATAAATAATTTTAAAAAAAGAACAGCATGGTGTCAGAGATCATAGGTAGAAAGAAACAAACATATACAGAAAGCTCTCGTGAGTTGGTGGGATCCATCTCCAACACACTGTAGCCCTCAATCATCTTCTCCCACCCCCATCATTTCATAAATGATGCCCTGAAGCCAAGGAGGAACATGGCTTTGCTTGTGTTTCAGAGCCATAGGTGATAGAGCTGGAATTAAAACCCAGGACTTCAGATCTTCATGCAAATGTTTTTCCAATACATTCTCCCATTTCATCTTTATTAATAATCTTTATTTGAAAATATTCACTTTTCACATTTCTAGTTTCTCACACAGCTAGGGGTGGCTATGTCGACTACTTGAGGTAATAAAATGAAAATAGATTTATTTAATATAAAAAGGGACAGATTTACCTTGCCCACAACTTTACCTTTCCCCCATCTTCTTACCATCTTGCAACCAAGAGAACTAAAATCTCATTTCAAAGATAGTATATACAATGGCTTAAATATTGTTCATCTCCATCAAAATTCCTGTTAAGGGGTTGGAGATATAGCGCAGTTGGTAGAGTACTTGCCTCGTATACACAAGGCCCTAGGTTCAATCCCCAGCACCCTCCCCCAAAAAAAAAATTCCTGTTGAGGTTTGGTACTCAATGTAACAGTATTGAGAGGTGTGAGGACCTGTAAGAGGGATTCATGATTTTTCTCACAGAAGCAAGTACTTGCTCTCACAGGACTAGACTGGTTACCCCAAGACTGGGTTATTACCACAGAAACCTGACACCGCCCCTTGTTCTCTCCACAAGCTCTTCCACACAGGCTGCTTGCTTCTGCCATGTGATGCCACCTGCCCTGTTATGACACAGCATGAGGCCTCTGCCAGATGTGGCCATTCAAGCTTAGACTTTTCCATTTCCAAAACTGTGAGCCAAAATGAACCTCTTTTCCTTATAAAGTACTCAGCCTTGGGTAGTTTGTTATTGCAACATAAAACAGACTACAGCATCTAATGGCATTTGGATTCCTGGCAACTTCTTTTAGCAGCTGCACCAGCCCTGGACTTCTTATTATGTGAAAGAAATGAGCCCCAGCTTGGTTAAACTACTGTAGTCAGGCTTCTGTAACATGCAACCAACTGCATGCAATCCAGCTGCTGTACAACGCCTCTGCGGTCAGATGCGCAACAAATTAGAAACATCTTCCGTGTTTTATAGCTAAAATAAAGATTTGTTTCCCATGGAATTCTATAGTTTTGTGTATGTGTAAGGAAGTGGTTTACATTTTAGGGACGCACTTTGGAACTCGAGAAGCGTCAGTTCCTTTGACAGTGAGCAGCTGTCTGATTGCCTTACATTCATCCTTTGAGAGATTGGACCCACTATATTTAGTCAGAATCAGTGTAGTCTGAATCTTTTGGAAAAAAAAAAACTTTTTAAAAAATCATTTTCCAGTTTGGAGGATCTACTTAACTATGCTGCTATAACTCAAGAATCTAAAAACTATCCAAGTTGATTCTACAACAGGAATCAGTACCCATTCTGGGTAACATTGACCAGGTGTTTTGGTGCATTTTAGACAAGATGAACATTCCGGATTACTTCCTCAAAGCCTCCAGAATCTCAGTCTGCTGTTTGAAATATTCATCATATCAGTGGAAATTATATCACATGGCCTAAGTGAGAAAAGATATCTTCAAATGTCATTTTCTGTAGCTCTCACAGGGTTAAAATAAATAAGTAAACATATTTAAAGCAAGAATGTAAAATTATACATTTTTTTTATTCCACTCCTGGATTCCTTCCACCATTCCTTTCATCTGTGTCACCTGACCATAATTTGGGGTTCCTAAAAGCAAGGGTGATTTCTTTTCTCTTTGAGCATGTTATTACCAAACATGGTCCACACTGTCAAGTGCTGTCCTGTAAACAAATGCAAAAGCAACATTTTCAACGAGCTGCTTTTAGAAATATAAAAAAGTACATTTCAAATGGCATGATCATTCTCAAGTGCAATTTGACAAGCAATATCAAAAATTTTGCCTACCCATGGCCCTCAGCAATTCCATTTTGAGAAATGGATCATGAAGGAGTACAAAAACCTAGCAGCACATTTCACAAGAGGGAGAAATTAGAAGACAACCTAAATCCCCAAGAATAAGCAATTAATTAAATTATAGCACACTTATAGAAGGGAGGCATTAAAAATAATCGTATAAAGGTTTGCTTAATAGCAGGAAAAACACAGCATGTTAAAAAAAAAGCAAAAATAGATACTATGAACCCACTGGATAAATGTGTATATGAAAAAACATACACAGATATGGACTTTTTTATAGGCAATTGTTACTTTCTTTGTATTTATTATGTTTTCAATAAATTCACATGTGTCATAAAACATGGGTCTGTATGGTTTGGTTTGGGTTTTTTGTTTTTATTACTGTTGCTGCTGCTGCCTCTTACTATCGAGTAAATTATCCATAATGGCCTTTCATTTCTCATCAGAAAGACTGGCAGGAAGAAAGCTCATCAAATGTGAGGATGGCAAGTTTCTGAGAAGGAGAGTAGACACTTAGGATGGCAGGGAATGATGACCAGAATTACCAAATCAAATTTAACAGGGCTAGGGACAAAGCCCTGCTTGGGAGGCCAGGAGAACCTGTCTGCACAGCCCCAGTGTGAGTGGCTGAGCTTCAAAGTTTCCTGAATGAGAGATAATCTCCCCCAAAGCCAGGCTACATCAAGAAAAATTACATTAACCACATTTTAAGAAGAACGTGAAAAAACTGGAATATGTCCTAAAAAAAAAAAATAACCAGGACTCAGAGTCAGCCAGAAGCTGTGTAGTCAGAGGTAGGAGTAGGGACCGTTTAACCCAAGAAGGAGATGGCATGTGAGAGATGACATAGGGGGCATGAGGGTACCTTCGAACACTCCGAGGACTGTCATTTAGAAGACATCTGATCTAAAGTGCAGAACTAAATGGGTGGAAGTTTCAGGAGTCTAATTTCAGTTGAAAGTAACGTGACTTTAAAAAAAAAAAATTAGAACTATCCAACAGCAGAATGGGGCTGCCTTATAATGCAGTGAGCTCCCCATCGCTAAGGACATTCAAGCAAAGTATGGGTAACTATTAAAATACTCTGTAATAAAATTTCTATATCCTGTGGGAAATTAGACTCTGAAAACCTCTATATTTCCTTCCAGCTCAAAAAAATGTTATGATTCTAGAACAGGACCCAATGGGGATAGTGGCAAGTCCCCACTCACCAGTTCTTGCCAAAAATTTCCCTAATTAGAGATTAACTCCTTTGGTTCATCTTCTTTTGAAATTAAGACCACTGATGATGAAACTATTTTTTAACTGTTATCAGTTATGGCCACCTCTACATGAAGGAGCTTCCCCGGTGCTTTCCCCAGAATGGGTTTCCATGATGGTCCACGAGAGGGGTCACATGGCCCTGAGGTATGGAAGCAGCTATTTGGGAGCCACTTAAAAGAAAGGAAAGGATGCTCCAAGGACCAAGTTCACCATCTTGTATATCAACAAACCAACTTGAGTCTTGAAACTCTGTTTTAATTTCCACCCCGTGGTCCAGTGCATGTGCCAATTACTCTCACTGTTTCTTTAATCCAAGGGTGGTTAATGAGCACCAGACCAGGCTCTCTCCAACGACATGTGAGAATGCCCACTCCACAATCGCCAGCCAGCTGTGCTGCTGAAATTAACTTGCTCAGCTGGCCCTCCAAATAAAGCCATTTAAAGAGTGCAATGTACCATGGAAAGCAATTTGTTTCCTTAAGATTTAGTACCCCACGTGAAGATTGATTTTGATTTGAAAGACAGAAGCTACTGCAAGGTGAATAATTTTAAGTTTAACATATTCCTCCTCCCAAGGAGCCAAATGCATTAAAATTAGGTGCAAAGTGCTTCTAATTTGTCAATCACTCCTTGGATAATTCTGTTCCTACATTACCAGGGAAATTGCCCAGGAGACCTGGCTTTTGGCTCCTTTCATCTCCACTATTCTTTTAACTTCATCATGGCTGTGGTATGCAAATGTGACTCTACTGCTAGGGGTAGGGTAAGGAGATCTAAGATAAAGACAGCCTCAAACCTACATTAAATTTGTCAGGAGGTCAGAGGTGCGACAGGCCTCCTAAATTCTGTCACGCAGCGTCAGGTTGTAGGACAGGGTGCTCGATGCAGCAGCTAATACGGAAAGCATTCCTCCATTGTCTGTGAACTTGCAAGGGCTTCCTTTTATTCTGCCTGTTGACAAGTACTCACAGGGTCGGCACAATGTCACTGTGTATCACAGCCCTTGGGCGCACAGACAGCCAATGACAGACCTAGCCTCAAGGAGCTCCCACATCAGAAACAAGAAGGGGCTGGGGATATGGCTCAGGCGGTAGCGCGCTCGCCTGGCGTGCGTGCGGCCCGGGTTCGATCCTCAGCACCACATACCAACAACATACCAACAAAGATGTTGTGTCGGCCGAGAACTAAAAAATAAATATTAAAAAGTATCTCTCTCTCCTCTCTCACTCTCTCTTTTAAAAAAAAAAAAAAGAAAAGAAACAAGAAAACCCCAATTGCCCCAGGTTGACAAGTGCTGGGTTGGAGGTCAGCACGGACACTGAGAACATTGAGGAGAGTGCATTTTCCAGCTCAAGGGGGTTGTGCGAACCCCCTGGAGGAGGGAATGACCTTGAAAACTGGCAGTGACTAGACTGCCTGGATGGTGTAGGATGCTTCCAGAAGGAAAACTGAGTACAAAGAGCATGCAGTACCCCTGGTATTTGTCAGATACTTCGGACACGACAGGCAGCGTGCTAAGCACCTGACATGTATTTACTTATTCAATCCTCACAACAACCCCATGCAGAGGGCTCTATTACAAAGAAGGTACTATCGTTACTCCCATTTTACAGGAAATTGAGGCACTGAAAAGTCAAATAACATGCACAAGATAATAGCTTCTAGGTGAAAGAGTCAGGATTCAACCCAGTAAGTCCAATACAACATCTGGGTAAAGCATTTTGTTCCAAACAACATGGATGGCTGGGGGACTCACAGCTGGAGAGGGAGGAAGGCGATTCCACAGGGTAGTCAAGGCAGACCTACAGATGGGGTTTTTCTTGGAATCAATGAGACAATATTTGAAAAGTACAGGACCCAACATGTAATTAGTGCTCAATAAATTTTATTGAGGATGATGATGTGCACTGCAGAGAAGCAAAGGAAGAAAGGGCCATATACTCCAGCAACTCACGTGGAGGGTCTTTTGGATTGTGCAAGGTCTGGATGTTTCCCTGAGGGCAGCAAGAATTCATGCTGTCTAAGGTTTGGGTGTAGAAAGGTAAACACATAGATAGTGCAGAGCAGAGGGCAGAAGCAGAAGGATCTTGGAGGCTGTGGATGTCCCAGGGAGAAGCACTAAGATTGGCTGACACAGGGGCATTGAGAGGGGAGAGTAAGAGATGGGATGTTCAGGGAGGAAAACAGGCTTAGGGAGAGATGATTAGTGGTAAGGAAGGGAAGCTCTTCTGCCTTGGATAATTAGGGGAATGGTAGTTCCACTTCCAGAAGACAAACTATGAGAAAGAAAGTCCTTACCTAATGTTTCAAGGGGAACTTGGGCAGGAATGGAGGGAAATGGCAAGAGTAGAATATGAGACCATCAGAGTCTTTACCCAGAGTGCAACAAGCCTCAAAATGACCCACCCATGCCCATAGAACGGTCCAGCACCTCATCTTCCATGAAGCCAATCTCTGAATAATTCTGATCCAAACTAAGCATATCATTCCTACTGGACTCAGATTTTTAAATTGCAATGTTTCTGGCAGGAAGATGTGCACAGAAAAATTAACTGATCTTTGCTGATTGCTCCACCTGCTGCCTCTGCTGGGAACCAGGCAAGCTGGAGGTGCGCAGAATGTGAGCTCTTCCCCTCTTCCACTTTGCTCTGATCTTAGGCACTTCAGATTCTGAGGCCACCTTCTGCCTTTCACCCTATCAATGTCCCAGGATCTATAATGTCTCCCTCTGGGCCTGGCATGTGCAATCAAGGCTAGCACATTGGAATGCTTAACAAGGACCTACTATGCCAGGCACTATACTGAGCACTCTGCCTCCTACCACAGTGTCCAGACCAAGTCAGAGCTGGCATTCAATTGCCTCTTGTGAGTGGGACTTAGTCAACTCCTCTCCAAGACAATTTGCCCCAGTCTCATGCATAGTGACTTTGGCTTCATTGAACAGAGGAGTTTTGTTGAGTTGAGAGAAAGGGACACAATGGGAAAAGGAGGGTCTAATATGGGCCAGAGACCCTATGGTGAGGAGGATGGAGGCCAGAAGATAAAAGCGAGATTTCTATTGATTATACTGTGATATTTTTGGGTTCAGGCAGTGCATCTTCAAGAGCCAAGCAACAAAGAGTAGTGTGGAGAGAGAGAAAGAGAGTTACCCTCCCCATTTCTTTCCAAGGAAGGGCAGAGGTCCTGCTGTACCTGCTCCAATACAGAGAAATACCTGTAGTAGCCAGCCCTGATACCCACACAGACCAGGTCTAATTTGTGGACAAGTTACCTCTTATAAATTCCAAAAGTGATTCCACAAGACTGCCTTCCTGCAACAAACAAGATGTGAATATTCATGTACTCATAGCTTGGTGAACCTGGAGACGTGGTTACAAGTACATTCAACATCCAAAAAGAAAATGATGAACAAACTGCATTTTATGCTTATATTCAGACTCTTTGAATATTGAAGTAGACTCCTCAAGAGGTAGTAGTAAGTGCTCCAGTCCTGGAAATATCCAGGCAGAGACAGATGGGCAAGCAAAGCTGAGACAGAAGGGTTGAGACAGAGCTGAGCTTTTCAACTCTATGAATGCGTCTTTCTGTGACTTGTCCAAGGTAGCCAGGCTAGAAAATGGTACAGCTGGGACTAAGACCCTGATCTCCAGTATCTCTGCTCAGTATTCCCTGGTATCTTGGCAACAGGGAACAGATTCCTTCCAGGATTCAGGCATTCACTGATCTCCAAAACAAGGAGTTCCAGCCAGCATTCTGCAGCACACAAGGCGTCCTCTCTACCCTGCACAACTGTTAACTATTGTCTCAGACTCTTGATTCACGAATATTAACTCTTGAGATACTAATGTTAATTCTGTAGCTTTGGAACCAGAAATACTGAAATTTATTGCAGGTTGGTAAAGGAATAGAAACTGGTTGAAGTGAACTGGCTAATAAATCACTCTTTGCTCCCTTTCCACATGAAAATCAAGAACAAGCAATGAAAAACAAAGAACCTGGGTCCACCAGCCCAGAGACTGCAGGGTGAGCTCACAAGCAGTTCCACCAAGTGCTCTATTAGAGACGACTGGCACACTGATACATTTAGTTCAGAAACAAAGCACCAGGCATCACCTGCCAAAGACCATGGCTACCATTCCCTGCTCCTATTGCCAAGCCTGAGAAGCTCTACACCCACATGATGCTCTTGTTCCTGAATTGCTGAATCACTTTGGCTGTCAGTGGGGTCATCTTTCAGCTCTCTGTTCCAACAGTAGCTTAGCAAGAAGAGATTTGATCATTCCTGGCAGCAAAGTCACTGCTCCAAGTAAGGTGTGAAATGACAAATAGGCACATTCACAGGAAAAGCTCCCAGTGGATTCACTTTCAGTGGTGATGCTCAGGCAAGTCCCTTGACAAAAAGAAAAAAAAATCTCTTCTTCCTGAAGCCATTCAGAAGATAACACCTTTAAAATTAGGGAAGCTCATTAGAGAAGTTAGAGGGGACACAAGAGAGTCTTAGCTCCCAGCTATCCTTGAGAGGGTGTCTATTGACAAGACAGCAGTTCTGCAAAGTGCCATAAAGAAGTGTTTATAATTGTCCAGAGGGACACCCATCCAGCAATGATGTATGCAAAGACTAGACTGGGAAGGGATTGGAGGCAGGAAATGAGGAGGGTAGACATGGTAGTAATAGCCAGGGATCCTTCACATGGAAGCCAAATGCCCCAGGTGATCTGTTCAAGCTGAAGTGATTGCAAAGGAACCCAGTTCTGGGGCTAAAATGGGAATACCTCCCAAACAGGCAATATGCATAGTCAAAAAGGAGCAAATAGGATATACATGAAATACCGATGAGGAGTGGAGCAGGATCCCCATTGATGACTGGAGAGATACCCAGATACAGTAGGAATTAGAACGTAGAAGGGAAGCTGAAGCAGGTGCCCAGTGCCATGGATGCAGGAAAGCTTTATCTCAGGATGGCAAAATTGCCTGACATAAAGTAACTAATTGATATTATCATAATATTACACTATTGATATTATCATAATATGTCTTACCTTTTAAAAAAATCTTTCTTAAGATATACATAAAGGGCACAAATCTTAAGGGTCAATGAATTTTACCTATTACCTATTTACCTATTTATCCATACATAAACCATTCAGATCAATACATGGTACATTTCTGGTATAGTACAGAAGATTTCTCATGTCCCTTCACAATCACAAGGAAACCACTATTCAGACTTCTATATCATAGGCTAGTTTTCCCTGATTATTTTTGAACTTCATATAAATGGAATCATGTAATATACATATAATCTTTGGTGTCTAACTTTTTTTTTATTGTTGGTTGTTCAAAACATTACATAGTTCTTAATATACCATATTTCATGGTGTCTAACTTTTTTAATGCAGTATATCATTTGATATACACCCATGTTGTTACATGTAATGGTAAGCCATAGTTTTTCATTACTATATGGTATAGGTATTCCAAGGGTGAACACACCACAATCTGTATAACCATTTTAGGATGATAGACATTTGGGTTGTTTTTCCAGTTTGGGGCTATTGTGAATAATGCTGCTATGAGCATGCTCACATTTGTCTTTGCTATTGGTGCATGGTGACATAAGAACTCATTTCTCTCTGACGTATGCAGTACTCAAATTGTTGGCTCATATTGTAGAAATATGTTCAGCTGTAATAGGTACAATTTTTACATTCTCCTTTGTATCTTCATAGAGAGGTATGTACATGACTCCACCCTCTGCTACGTGTTTTTAGTGGATTGACCTGTTCATCAGTATATAATGTCCCTTTCTGCCTGGTAAATGTCCTTGTTCTGAACTCTACCTTATCTGATATTAATATATCCACTCCAGTTTTCTTCTAATTAATGTCTGCATGATATATCTTTTTCCATTCTTTCAACTCATTTGAAATGAGTATCTATAGATAGCAAACAGTTGGGTCATGTTTTTTTAACAGATTCTCTCAATCTGTCTTTTCATTGTTGTACTTACACCATTTACCTTTAATATAATTAATATATTAGGGCCTAAGTTGGATATTTTTGTTTTCTCTGATTTTCATTTCTCTGCTTCTCTCTTTCCTGCTTTCCTATAGATTATATGAACGTTTCTTTGGAATTCCTTTTTTACTCATCTACAGTATTTTTAAAAAAAAATAGTAGTTTTAATGGCTACTCTAAATATGTATAACCAATGTGATCCTGCAATCTGTACATGTGGGAAAAATAAGAATTCATACCCCATTTGAATCAAATGTATGATATATGATATGTCAAGATCTTTGTAATGTTTTGAGCAACTAATGAAAATAAATAAATAAATAAACATCACATTATATATAAGTAATTCATCAGTCTACTCATGTTATCATCTTACAAGTTTGAGTGGAATATGGAAACCAGACTTCCCTTTACACCCCTTTATTTCTCCATTTAAGATTGTCTTAAATATTTACATACATCTAGAACTACATCAATGTTATAACATCTGCTTCAAATGTGAAATACTTTTTACAAAATTCAAAGAAAAAAAGTCTAATGTTTTACTCATATTTTGCTTATTCTTTTTTTTTCTCTTTGCAGATATTCCAAATTTTCTTTTTTTATCATTTCATTTCTGTTTAGAGGACTTCCTTTACCTATTTTTTAGGATATTCTGCTGATGACAAATTATCTTCATTTAACTTCTTCTGGGAATCTCTTGACTCCTTTCATCCCCAGATGATATCTTTACAGGGCATAGCACACTGTGTTCACAATTCTTTCCTTTCAGCACTTGAAAATGAGCTACTTTTTTCTTGCCCCTATGGTTTCTAATGAAAAATCTGATGTTGCTTCTCTGTAAACTGTTTTTCTTTTTGCTTCTTTTGAGATTTCTTTTTTCTTTTGTTTTCAGGAATTTAATTATGATGCTTCTTGGGGTAGATTTCTTTGGGTTTATCTGGCTTAGGGCTTTCTTGCCTTCTTGAGTCTATAGCTAATACCCCTTGCCAAATTTGGAAAGATTTCAGGTACCATTTGAGTAAATTTTTTTTAATCTCTGACCTCTTTCTCCTCTCATTCTGAGACTCTAATAAGATGAATGTTTGGTCTTCTGTTATAGTCACACAGATTTCTAAAGCTCTGTTTAATGTTTTTAGTCCATTTTCTGTGTTGTCCCGGCTGGATAAATTATATTGTTGTGACTTAGACGTTACTGATTCTCTCCCCTGTCTGCTTCACTCTGCTGTTGAGTCCATCCATTCAGTTTGTATTTCATTTCACATGTTTTTCATTTCTAAAATTTCTGTTTAGTTCTTCTTTAAATCTTCTGTTTATTTGCTAAGACTTTATATGTCTTTGCTGAGCCTTTTGGTTTTTTTTTATTTGTTTCAAGAGTGTCCATAACTGGTCACTAAAGGATTTGAAGGCCACTTTAAAATATTTTGTCACATAATTCTAACATCTCTATGATCTCAGTGTTGGCATTTATTGATCATCTTTTTTCATAAGTTTGAGGTCTTTCTAGTTCTAGTTTCTGAGACTCTGGGGTTTTTTTAAACCCTGGCCTTATCTGGCCTTTTCTGATACTACTCCAATAGACTGAGGGCACTGCCTCATTACCACTAGATGGACTTAGAAGTCCAGGTTTCCCACTTGGCTTTGGTTGATATCCAAAGTAGAAAACTCCTTGATTCCCTTTATGAGCAGTATTGTGGTGTGAACTGATAAATACAATCAATAAGAGTGTAAGTTATACGTTATAGATTAGTAAAAAATAGATTATAGATATAAGATTTTGATAAGTGAGATAATTATAAAGCAAGAACTGTCATAGTCAGGCCTAAGACTCCATTTTGCTGCCTTCTATTAAAAAAAAAAAGTGTTACAAGAGCTGTTTCTGAGAAACTGAAATGAAAGCTATTTTCTTATAAAATTGTTTTTTTGTACTTTGTACCCCACAAATTGTACCCTACTCAGGATGCAGCAATGGTCATGGTGAGCTCTATCCTGGGTTTGAGTGCACTTATGGGTCTACATGACTTTGAAATAGATTCTTGCCCCCGCCGACCCCTGCTCAAACTCAGGATACGGTTATCTAGCTCCTGATTGAACTTGGGAATGTGGTTAACTGAATTGCAAAGCTGACTGCCTTTTTTCTAGCTTCTGTACTTGCTTGCTTACTAACTGGAGAATTCCAGTGCTGCTTAGGGCTCACAGGTCCCACTTACTATTGTTTTAATTTCTGTGATTGGCTTGCTTACATGATGCTAAGGAAAGCCCCTGAGTTGTGGTTTTCATCTTTCAGTTCCCAGGATACAGGCCAGGAAATTGCTGTTCTCCCACAAAGCTTCAGTCTCTATGGGTGGGTGACAGTCCCTGGTCAGGTAAATAAAGCTCTCTTTGATTTGAATTCAGACTTAAGAGTGTTTTCTGAAGTAACTCCCCTTAACAAGCAGCAGTGGGAATTCTAGCTCCCTGCATAGTATCCACTGAAACCAGTTAGTTTTGGTGATGGTATCCACTCAGCCTCTTCAGAGGACATCCCCACAGGGAGAGAGAGGAGCACCTTGGAACTGCCAAGTGAGGTAGAAGCTCAGGCTCCCAACATAGTCTCCACTGCCACTGTGGAGGAAGGATTGAGTGAACTCGTTATTGGCTAAGTCCCATTTCATACCTGATTTCTCTGACACCATACCAGCAGGGGCATTGGGAAGCCTCATTAGGCTCCATAGCTGGAGGGAAAGTCTAGGCTCCATAACTGGACATTGCTGGAATGGGTAGAAGTGGGCTACAGCTTTTTTCTGTGGTGTTTGGCTGGAGTAGAAAAGTTACTGTAAAAATTTTTTCAGTCTTGTTAGGCTGCTTCTAATAGCTGCAAGGACCAGGGGCTGACAACCCCACCCATATCAAGGTGAAGTTAACATTAGGAGCCCTAGTATCTAACAGCAGGTAGGGTCTAGGGTTGACCTTGCTCTCCTAAGACTCAAAGCCACATGCTAGGGGAAATCTGCACAATTTCATGTCCACCAAGGACTAGCCCTGTCTATACTAGCCCCTGCCAGGGATGCCCTCTACATGAACTTTAAGTTCAGCCTATTGCCCTGGACTTTCACCCCTGCCCAGACTTTGCCAACCTCTCCTTTTGGAGGCGTCATCCTGGTCTCTACCAATCACTGGGATTTTTTTTCCTAAACTAAATGCCAGCCCTAAACCAGATTCATAGCTCAGCCCTCAAGCCCAATTCTATGTGCAGACTCAATCTCAGTTTCCAACAGCTGCATCCCACCCACCAACATCAGAGATACTTGAATAACATCAGTACGCGTGTCTTCAGCTCACTATACAAGCCTTACCTTATCCCCCAAAAGCCAATCACATCCTCTCCCACATTCCCCTTCTTCAGAACATGATTAGTCCCAACCTCACCACTCAGAGTCTTAAGATTTGGGACAAGTAACTACTCTGATCCTTAGTATCTAACCTGTGAAATGGAAGCAATGCACTTTCCTCACAGACTATTAGGGTGATTAATTGGTGGGACATATGTGCAGCTCCTCCACCGTAAATTAATGAACAGATGAGATATTACTTCTCAACCTAGCAAAAACCAAAATGGTGTTGGTATAATTACTAGGAAAAAGACAGTCTCATACACATGGTAGAAATATATAATAGTAAAGTTTTTAGATGAAAATTTGGTATTATCTACCAGAAAATGTACATACAAGCCCATTGATCCAGTGATTTTAATTATAGGTATCTATTCTTAAAACAAATCAATAATTACACACGTGCAAAGAAATGGCTGGATATACAAGGACGCTGATTGCAGCATTGTTCGAAACAGTGAGAAAAATAGAAACAATCTAAATGGCCATCAATGGAGAAATGACTAAAGAGACTTTATTATATTCATCTGATGGAGAAGCTATGCAGCAATTAAAAGAACAAGGACAGTCTCTTCACATGACCAGGAATATAAGTCCAAGACCTTTTGAAAGAGACAAAAAAAAAGTGCATAGTGTGATACTATTTATATCTTTAAACCTCAAAACAGTTTTGCACTTTCAATATTGATCTGTGTATGTAGTGAATGTTTATAGAAAAGCCTGGAAAGATAAAAACTAAACAGAATTGGAGCAGAAGTTGGGCTAAGGAGATTGAGATTAGGATAGGAGGCCAATGGAAACTCAAACTTAAACTATCCTATTTTTAATTTTTATAAGGAGAGGTTCTTTATGCTTTACTAATATAGTTAAAAATGAATAAATAATTCCAATGTTGGGTTTGGGGTTTGATAAACAGTATACCTATGTAAAATAAGATATTAACAATTAAGGGAAATTATGTGAAAAGTATACAGAAACTCTCTGAAACTTTTCTGTGAATCTAAAATTATTCCAAAATAAAAGATCCACTTTCTTAAAATAGTAAAAAAAAATTAACTAAGATTCAAAAAAAGAAAGCACACATTAAAAAATATCTATATTATAGATTTTTATGTATCCAAAAAATATAAGTCAATAAATTAATATTCTGCCATGCAATGATCCCCAAGACATATAATCTAGGAGGGAAAGTTAAGAACAATGTATATACATATGGCACAATCTCAATTAGGCACAAAGGAAAACAGAGTCCATGGAAATGCCTGGTATATAAGGAATAGAAAAAGGTGGGAGAGTCCATATCCTAAACTGGAAAACCTTCTATAGAGGTTTAGATGGCAAATATATTTCAGCTCTATGGGACATCTGGTCTTTGTCACACCTCTTCAGCTCTACCATTGTAGTATGCACCCAGCCATAGGTAATATACAACTGAAAGGGTATGGTAGTGTTCTAATAAAATGTTATTTACAAAAATAATCAGCAGGATAGATTTGGCCCATGGACCGTAGTTTCCTACCCTGTCAAAGTAAGGAGTGAATTGTTTATTACTAAAATAATTTACCAAAAAAAATGTATTGATGTATTATTTGTGTTAAAAATAACACTGTTAAACAGTGTTCTGATGCAGTGCCTAGCATAAAGCATGTTTAATAAATGTTGCTTCCCATCGGTTTCATCCACCACCATCCCACAACTGTAATCCCAGCAGCCCTGCACTGTTAACATGCCAAGTGGTTACAATTACTGCTCCATGCAGCCCAGGGTGCCATTCTGTTTTGAGATTATGAACCAGCTGCCTATGGAGGGAAGGAGGAATACAGCAGGTGTCACAGCTTGGCACTGCAATGAGCTCTGACTCCCTTATCTGCTTTCCCCTCCCACAGAGGCTTCCCAGGAGGCCCAGCCAGATACAGGAATCTTCCAGAAATCTCTGGGCCCTCTCAGGGAGAACCGCTGAGGGGTATGCTAATTGGCAACTAAGCTGAGTGACAGTTATGTTCGGAAATGATTTGCAAATGGCATTCTCCAGGAGCTTATTAGGAGACTCATTAACAGTACAACAGTACATTACTTTCTAAAATTCTGATCTAAGCAGAAAATTAATATTATTTGCTAAATGACCTCATAAAATTGAATAAAATGTGCTGAGAAAATGAAAACTGCAATAGATCATCCTGCAGATTTTGGCTAAAAAATAATCCTGTCACTGAGAGGCAGCACTGTGCTCTTTGTGCAGCTTTGGATGGGTCTGGCCTGTGACTCAGAGCCTTGACAATCCTGCCTACAAAATGGGTCAGTAGGCAAAAAGAGCCGACTTCCATGCCAGCCTGGGACTGAGACCCAGGGCCCATAGTTCAGGCTAAAGCCCAAAACCACCTGCGTCTCCCACATGCACACCCCTTTAAGCCACCTAGCTCAGGTCTCCCCATCCTCTGTTATTTTAACCACTTTCCAACTGGCCTCCCTGACTCCTGACTACCCACACCAACACAGTCTCCAGAATGCAATTCTGATTTGGTCACACTCCTTTAAAATGTTGGGAGCACCCCCAAAGATCCAAATTCCAAAGCAGCGATTCTCCAAGCGTAGTCCCTAGACCAGCAGCAGCAGCATCAGGACATGAGTTAGAAATGCAGGTTTTCAGCCCCACTGCACCTCCCAGACCTACTGAATCAGAAACTCTCAGCAATCAGTCTTCACAGCCTGGTGGTGATTCATATTTAAGAGCCACTGCTCTGTGTCATGGCATAAAAGAATTTTTGCAGTCCAGCCTTGCTCCAAGTGATTTCCTGCACTTAGTCCTACCAACCCCGCCTTCCATCCATACTCAACCACACAGCTTTTGACCCATTCAAAACAGACTGAAGGTTTGCACCTGCTGCTCCCTCTGATGAGAAGGCCTCACTTTTGCCTCGTGAACACCACATCCTTCAAAGATCCAGCATTAAAACATCCACTTATTTTCCCATTTAAGGGCCTACCTTGCTTGTATCAGTCCCAAAATCAGCTCTTCAGCTGATCTGAAGAACAGCTTTTCCTGAGAGCCCCAGGGAGGTAATTTTCTTCCTCATCAGTCCTCACTGAGCTTTCTGTGTTTCCCTTAATGTCTGTTTAGACTGGCTGCCTTACTCAGCTGAGGAACTGGGGCCAAAAAGACATCTTCTCAGGACCTCACACTGAACCTGGGTGGGAGTTAATGCTTAGAAAACACTTGCATTAAAAAAAAAATCATCTTAACTCCAGTGTATGGGGAAAGTCTCTAAAAATCAGTGCAATTCACAGATACATTTGGTTTTATGTTCCCAAAGAGAGAAAGATGTTCAAAACAGCAAGTCCCCCCCCCTTCTCCACCACCCGCCATTGAAATGGCAGCAGTTTGATGCCATGCATTGCATATAAATGATCAAGCTCACACGTGTTTTTAGCATAAGCTAACAGTTCACTTAGCTGGAAAAGATGTGAGTACAGAGGTGTTGCCAACCAGCATAGGCAAAGTTTGCTGCAGCTAGCAGAGACCCAGATGTTCAACAGCCAGCCCTTCTGGGCATGTGAGGCACAGGTGATATATTTATCAACATAGGACACATCTGAACTTGTTCAGCTTAACAAGAATCAAAGTCAATGCTACCAGGCAGCATCAAAACCCACTGAGCTCATTAATTTCTTTAGGAATCAGAAAAACCTTCCTGGAGAATGTAAGGAACATGAACCCCAAAACTTTTGAATCACTACTAGTCCCAGACTCTCGATTGTAGAACCCCAACAGATGACCTGGGAGAGGCTATGAGTCCATTAAAAAACATAGTTTGAAAGCTGAGGGAGAGACCACAGAAGTCATATAGGCAAACTTCCCACTGAGATTGGAAAAATTCCCAGGCAGTGTCCTCAATGAGCTGTTGAGGCCAAGGCTCACCACCTTCCACCACTGGGATAGGCCAGAGAACCCAAATATTTGTTCATACACAGTCCAGATGTTGCTGTAAAGGTATTTTTAGATGAGATTAAAAATTTAACCAGCAGACTTTGAGTAGAGCCAAATGCCCTTCATAATGTGGTTGGGCCTCATGGGGAATTTCCTATGATTGGCTGACAAGGAAAAGAAAACAGTCCTGTTTAGCAGATGGTTCTGCACAACATGTAGGCATCACCTGGGAGTGGACAGTTACTGTAGTACAGTCCTTCCGAGGACATTCCTGAAGAGAGTGGCAAGGAGAAATTCTCTCAGTAGACAGAACTCCAAGCAATGCATCTGGCTATTTATTTTATTTGGAAGGAGAAATGGTTAGACATGCAATTAATTACCAATTTGTGGGCTGTGGCCAGTGATTTGACTACATGTTCAGGGACTTGGAAGGAATATGGTTGGAAATCAGACAATGAAGGTTTGGGAAGAGGTACACAGATAGACCTCTCTGAATGGTGAAAAATGTGAAGATATTTGTGCCCCTTGTCAATGCTCAGCAAGGGGTAACCTCAGCAGAGAAGTATTTTAATAGTAGATAGGACAACCCATTCTTTGATGCCAGTCAGCCTCTTTCCCAAGCCACCTGTCATTGTCCAATGGGCTCATGAAGAAAGTGGCCATGGTGGCAAGGATGGAGCTCTGCCACATGAATGTTCACTCACCAAGGCTAATCTGACTATGGCTACCATTGAGTGCCCAATTTGCCAGCAACAGAGAACAATATTGGGTTCCAAAATGACACCATTATCCAGGGTGATCAGTCAGCTTCCTAGTGGTAGTTGGATTACATTAAAGCTCTTCCATCATAAAAGAAACAATGTTCTATTCCTTTTGGAAAAAAAAAACTCTGGATACAGATTTTCCTTCCTGCTCCTACCAAAACTACCTTCCAAAGACTTACAGATACCTTATCCACTATCATGATATTCCACACAGCATTGCTTCTATTCAGGAAACTCACTCCATAGCAATAAAGTGTAGCAAAAGGTCCACATTCATGTAATTATGTGGCCTGTGTTCCCCACCATTCTGAAGTAGGTGGTTTGATGGAACAGAGAAATGACTTTCTAAAGACTCAGGTATGACACCAGCTGGGTGGCAATACCTTCCAGGAGTTGGGCAAGGTTCTTCTGGAAGCTATTTATGCTCTGAATTAGTGTCTAATACATACTGTTTCTCCCACAATCAGAATTCACAGGTCCAGGAATAAAGAGTGAGAATGGGAGTGGCACCACTTGAGTACCCCCAATGACTCACTAGCAGAACTTTTGCTTCCTCTTTCTGCAACCTTATGCTGGCCTAGAGTCCTAGTCCTAAAGGGAGAAATGCTGCTCCCAGGAAAATCCACTGGAATTTTAGGCTTAAACTGGAAGTTTAGACCGCCAGGCACTTTGAACTTCTGCTTCTGAATCAACAGACTAGGAAAGGAGATACTATGAGAACTGGATGATGTATTTTGACAACCAAAGGGACCCTGCTCCTCTATAACAAAGGTAGGAAGAGTGTGTCTGGAACATGTGAGATCCAATAGGGTGTCTCTTAGTATTTCCAGGCCCAGTGAATGAAAGTAAATGGAAAGCTGGACTGATAATGGCTTAGACTCTAACAGAATGAAGATATGGATCACCCCACCAGGAAAAGAACCATGACCTATTAAAGTGTTTGTCAAGGGCAAAGAGAATACAGAATGGGTAATAGATGAAGGTGTCATAAATAGCTGCTATGACCATATGACTAGTTATAGACATGAGGACTATAATTATCATGAGTATTTCTCTTTATTTTGTTATGAATATTTGTGTGTGTCTATTATGAAAATATCTTTGTTTTCTTTCCCCCTTTGATCCTCTTATCAAGCAACATGTGTTGACTTTATATCACAGTATTTTAAGTATTACTAACTTTATATCATAGTATTTAAGCTACATGATAGCAAAGAAAAGAGCAAACATCACCTAAGTATTTCAGAAAGGGTGATATGTTTGGGTTTACACAGGATAGTTTTCCATAGTAGGCAGAGCATAACCTTGTTATTGTCTCTATTTGAAAAGTAAGTATGTCTTAAGGAGTTGTGTATGGATGCCAAGTTAGCAAAAGCTGGATTTCTGATGACTAATTTTATGTGTCAACCTGGCTAGGTCATAGTACCTGGATATTTGGCCAAATACCAGTCTTTAGGCATTTTTTCAGGTGAAATTTACATTTAAGTCAGGATTCTTTGAATAAAAGAGATTACCTTTGGGCTGGAGTTATGGCTCAGTGGTAGAGCATTTGCCTAGCATGTGTAAGGCACCAGGTTGGATTTTCAGCACTGCATACAAATAAATAAATAAAATAAAAGTTCATCAACAACTAATAAAAATTTTTTTTCAAAAATAAAAGAGAGATTACCTTTCCATAATATGGGTGAGCCTCACCCAATCAACTGAAGGCCTTAAGAGAAAACAGACTGACATCCCTGAGGAAGAGAGAATTCTGCCTCCAGTCTGTCTTTGGATTCTAGCTGCAACATCAACTCTTCCCTAGGTCTCTGACTGCTGGCTATACTATGGACTTTGGACTTGCCAGCCCCCACAATCACATAATCCTGTTTTTAAAATAAGTTAAGCTTAAAAATACAGAGAGAGAGAGAGACAGAGACAGAGAGAGACAGAGAGAGAGAGAGAAATCTTGTTGTCCCTGTTCCGCTCCCTCTTCCAGAGAACCCTGTCTACTACTCTGAGAGATGGTCATCCATCCTTGGCTCCATCCTCCTGGGACCAGAAACACATCATCCTTCTAACATACCTTTATTGTAAAGCTCTTAAGCTAGGAAGTTCTCCTTCGTGGTCAACAAAGGTCTGCTGCCTTAACCTCCACCCTCCACTTATCTCTGCCCTGCACCTTCTCCGTGGTCACATCAGCCCCTCACACTTCACCCCTGCTGAGATCTCAAGATGATTGCTCTATGGCTGCCCTAGTCCCATGGATGGCAGTCACTCATGAAAGTTCTCAAGCCTATGCCAAGGTAATCTCCTTTTCTATAGATTTTCTTTAAATAAAGGCAAGGTCAGGGAGAAGGAAAGAGGGAGAGAGGAAAGGAAAGAAGGTGGTAATGCTCTTCAAATACCTGCTAAGTATTGTACATGTAATCCACAAAACAACACTGTCTAGTAGGTATTATTCTCCACCACTTTAAAGATGAGGAAGCATGAGTTCCATATGAGAGAAAGTACACTGGCAGCAGCCATAATCAGTGTCACCTTCCTTCTCAGATGGTCACTTTCATATCTGACAAGTCCACTCTTGCCCAGCTATCTATTTTTCCACCTGCTTAAGCTTTTTTAGTTTAGAAAGTCATATATAGATATATAGATATATAGATATATATGATAATAATTTTTAATAATGAGTAAGAAAGGGAAAGTCTTGGACAGCGGGAAGTTCCAAACAGCACAAACTTGTTATCGGCACCCTCAGCCCTGATCTGAAATACCACATTTACTTTTTTCATAGAGATGGGTTAGGACCTCCCTTGTCTCCTAGGAGGAAGGTATAGCCTTTGAGACTCTTTTCCAATTATTTCCCCTGTGCATGATCATTCTTTTCTCAGATATTTCTAAGATGCTTTGTTGGTTAAAGACAATTGACATTACCTGTTCCCCTATGTTCAACACTGTTTGGCTTAGTTATGGCATCTAGCATGGGCCTTTCACAGAAGTTGCCAGTAGTATGCCTTTACAGCTCAAATGCATAGCCTAAAATATATGTTACAAGAACCCCCCAATCCCACCCCAACACCAGTCACTCATGTTTGATTACTATATAAACATAATTCAAAACTCAGTTAAAGCCACACAATTCTTAGTATCATGAACACATCTTTACTAGCTTTCAACTAGGAACAATCATACTTAATCTTAGAATTCCCTCTGGGCTCTCATAGAAAACAACTTTATAATTCTGAATTCATTCTTGGGTTTAATAAAAAAAATTCTTGGCATATTTGAGCTCTGGGTCTATCATCTCAAAGCTTCAGAAAAGATTGACAACTAAACTCCTTACAGATACTTCCGTTTAATTATTCCTTTTGCTAAAATCAAGAGCTTTGTAAATTTCTACTTAAAATGTAGACAAGTGAAGGCATCAGATACCTTATGATTACTCTCTCTCAGCTCCCTTGCCTGATATTTTCTTTGGACAAATTCAAAGAGGAAACAAAAGAGAATGAACCATATATCCATTGTTATTCATCCAACAGATAGTTGTTGAGTGGCCATTGTGTTTAAGGCACTGTGATGGGTACTGAGTGTACTATAGTGAGCCAAAAATATTCTCTCTATCTTCATGACATAAATGGTCTAGTATAAGAATCATCAAACCATTGTCATAGGCCAAATCTGGCCTGCCACCTGTTTTTTTTTTTTACAACCAACAAGCTAACAATGATTTATACACTTTTAAACTGTTAAAAAAAGAAAAAAGAAAAAGAATATTTTGTGACTCATGAAAATTATATGAACTTACATTTTGGTGTCCATAAATAAAGTTTTATTTGAACTCAACCATACCTATTCAGTTACATATTGCCCTTGACTGCTTTCACATGGCACAGTTGAATCGTTGCAACAAAGACCATACAAATGGCAATGACTAAAATGTTGACTGCCCAACACCTTAAAAAAAAGGTTGGCCAACCCATGATATGGTAGTAAATAGGTTAAAAGGGCATGGTGGGCCTCCTCACTGTAGAGTGAAATCCACCCCCCATAAAACAGGCAGTGAGGTCAACAACTGCACCCATTTTTCAACTGGGATGATTGTTAATTGCTGCTTCACAGTTTTAACCTGACTTTACCATTTGAAATCACTCCCTTCTTGCCCATTTACTAATCAGCTATTGACTTCCACTTCCTCCTCCATTCATTCCAGATTCCTTTGACCTTCCTGACCTAATTAAGGCCACCTGTTTCAAGACATATTTGATGAGGATGTTAGCAACCTGAGGCATATTGAACCATTTCACAGGACAACAAGCCCACATTGTCCTCTTCCATCTCTGAAGTCCTATGGCATTGGTAATGATGCCATTTAGCACTTAATTGCTAAGTGTTTCCTGCCTTTTCCTCTTTCTTAAGAGAGTGGGTTCTTCCAGCTTAGGTGTCCATCAGTGGGTAAATGGATAAAGAAGATGTGGTCTATATACACAATGGAGTTTTATTCAGCCATAAAGAAGTATGAAATCATGTAGCTTGCAGGAACATGGATGGAACTTGAGAACGTTACGTTAAGCAAAATAAGTCAAACTCAGAAAGTCAAGGGGCATATGTTTTCACTCATATGTGGAAGCTAAAGAGGAAAAAGGAAAATAAAGGTGGGAGTGGGTCTCCTGAAAGTCAAAGGGAAATCAGGAAAGTAGAGGAAAGGGACCAGGGGAAGGAGGAGGGGAGGTATTTTAGTCAGCTTTTTCACTGCTGTGACCAAAAGTCCTGACAAGAACAGCACAGAGGAGGAAAAGTTCACATGGGGCTCATGGCTTGAGAGGTTCAGTCCATAGTCAGCCAACTACGTATCTCTGGACCTAAAAGGAGACAGAACATCATGGCAGAGGGCATGGTGAAGGAAAGCAATTCATGACAGGGCAATCAGAAAGCAGAGACAGAGAAAGAGAGAGCTCCACTCCACAGGGACAAAATGGAAATTCTAAAGTCACACCCCAGTGACCCACCTCCTCCAGCCACACTGCATCTGCTCAGTTACTACTACCCAGTTCATACATGTTGGCAAATTAATCTACTGATTAGGTTCTACCTCTCCTAATCTAATCATTTCACCTCCGAAAATTCTTATGCTGTCTCACACACATAAGCTTTTGGAGAGTACCTGATATCTACATCATAACAGGAGGAAAAGAGGAAGTACTAGGGAATGACATTGGTCAAATTATATTGTTATGTCTCGTGCATGTATGGAGACGTAACAATGAATACACCATTCTGTATAATATAATACATCAATTAAAAAATATGGGGGAAAAAGACAGTGAGTTTTATCTTTCAAAAATACCAGGTGCAATTTCTTGATTTATTAGTTGGGTGCATGAGCAAGAATTATGTCTGGAATAATGTCCCATTCTAGGGATGGAAAAATTCAATCTGTGCTCTATTCTCACTGCCTCATAAATGGACAACATTCTCTCCTCCTGCTCCTGTAGCTCTGAAATGGGGGCAGTGGATCCTCAGACTGGAGGATTAGTCAAAACCCAGATCACTTGGCTCTACACCCAGAGATTCCAATTCAGTTTTCTAAGTGAAGATCTGGGAATTTGCATTTGCTGCTTGTGATAATGTAGTAAAGAACAATCTAAGATTTCCTGGTAAAGTAATAATAATAGCAATGATGATGATGGTGGTGGTGGTGGTAGTGGTGGTGGTGGTGGTGATAAAGAAGATGATGATGTGGTGATGCAATGTTTTTAGAGCTTAAGTTTTATGCCCCATGTAAGTTTTTCTATGGAAGTTATTTCAGATCCACTCAGATATTGAGAAGATGTGATGCTTTCTGCATAATCACATGGAAAAATTGATGTACTTAATTCTGTCACACAAGTCAGGAACAATTTTACTAGCACAAAATATGATTATATTAAAGGTGTGCAGATTTTTATGTCTCAAAAAAATAACAATACATAAAACACTCCTTTATAAAATCACATTTTTAAATTTCCCATTAATATTTATTGTTCCCATTAATATTTATTTTGGGCTCAGTTTAAAGAAACTTATGAGATAAAAAATTAAAATTAAGAAGGTTCTATCCTGAGAACTTGATATTATTGATGAGTTAAGTAAAGGCCATTTTAGTGTTCCCTGAGGGCAAGATTTGAGAAATACTGTGTTGCAGAGTTAAGTCAGTGTAGGCTGAGCTCTATGAGGCATAGCATCTTGGCAAAACCATCATGACATTTGTTTGATCCCCCACACTGCAGGATGAAAAACACAAAAGAGATTGAATTCTGTAAGATGGAACACACATGTAAGTTCACAGGAGCCAGATGCCATCTTAATGATTTCTAGTGGGAAATGCAACCACCCGGATACTGCCTGTTCCATGTGATTTCTCTATACCCCTCTGTCTTAGTCTGTTTTGTGTTGCTATAACAGAACACCTGAAACTGGATACTTAAAAAGGAAAAGAGGGGCTGGGGATGTGGCTCAAGCGGTGGCGTGCTCGCCTGGCATGCACGGGGCTCTGGGTTCGATACTCAGCACCATATAAAAATAAAATAAAGATGTTGTGTCCACCAAAAACTAAAAAAAAATAAATATTTTTTAATTCTCTCTCTCTCTCTCTCTCTCTCTCTCTCTCTCTCTCTCTCTCTCTCTCTTAAAAAAAAAGGAAAACAGGTTTATTTCACTCACATCTTTGGAGGCTGCAGACCCAACAGGTTGGCCGCTGGTGAGTGCCTTCTGTGTCATAACATAGCAGGTGGTATCACAAGGAGGCAGCATGTGTAAAAGATCACATTGCAAGAGAGGAAGCAAGACAACAAGCCAAAGAAGTCAAACTCACACTGTGAAAACCCACTTTTGCTGTAAGCAATCCAATCCAACAAGAAAGGCATTAATTAATCCCCCCTTTAAGATCTACTCACTTCTCTCAATAAGGCCCCACCACTTTAATATTATTATATTGGAGATCCAGGCTTCAGCTCATGAACCCTTAGGGGATAAATCATATTTGAACCACAGTGCTTTCCCATGCCTTTGGAAAGAACTACTTTCTTTTTTTCCATTTTTTATTTGTTTTAATTAGTTACACATGACAGTACAATGATCTTGACATATCATACATTTGAATCATATGAGATATGATTTCTCATTTTTCTGAGTATACAGGTTGCAGAATTACATTGGTCATGCAGTCATATATATACCCACAGCAATAATAATGTTTATTTTATTCTGATGTCCTTCCATGTCCCCCCTCCCCCTCCCCTCCCCTCCCATCGCTTCTCTCTACCCAATCTAATGTGACCCACTTCTTTTTTTTTTCCCTCACATCATCATACCTGCATTCTGTATGACGGAAGGGGGTCTCCTTCCCTCTTCCATGCAATTCCCATTCTCCCTCCCTTTCCCTTCCACCTCTCTTCCCTATCTAGAGGTAATTGTCTTCTCATGCTCTTCCTCTCTACCCCATTTTGAGTCACCTCCCTTATATCAGAGAAAACATTTGGCATTTTGGGGGGGGATTGGCTAACTTCACTTAGCATAATCTGCTCTAATGCCATCCATTTCCCTGCAAATGCCATGATCTTGTTATTTTTTTAGTGCTGAGTAATATTCCATTGTGTATAAATTCACATTTTTTTTTATCCATCCATCCATTTAAGGGCATCTAGGTTGGCTCCACAGTCTAGCTATTGTGAACTGTGCTGCTATAAACATTGATGTGGCTGTGTCCCTGTAGTATGCCATTTTTAGGTCTTTTGAGTGTAGTCCAAGAAGAGGAATAGCTGGGTCAAATGGTGGTAGGAAAGAACTACTTTCTTAAGCTCTCTTCAGCCAGGTATGGCAGCACACGCCTGCAATCTCAAATACTTGGGAGGCTGAGGCAGGAGAATTGTGAGTTCAAGCCCAGACTGGGCAACTTAATGAGACCCTGTCTTATACTTTTTAAAAAAAGGACTGGGGATGTATTGGGGTGATAGACTGGCCCTGGGTTCAATCTCCAGTATGAAAACAAAAAACTCTCTTCAAATTATCCAGTCCAAGAGCACCACTGGTTTCCCAATAGAAGCTAATGAATAACACAGAAGTTCCCAAACTTTCTCTGTTGACACATCTTTAGCGTCTCTGTGATTGTGATTATGGTTTTAAGTCATTATGCCCAAATTATTTTATAAATAGTTATGACCTAACATAACTAAGCTAATACATGATTTTTAAAATGATGCACATAATTGAAAGAAAAATATTTTATGTCATTCTCAAATAGCCAAAATTACTTAGAAATGGGAGGTGTGTACCTGTTGGTCACTATACAACTTCTCAAATCTTGGAATCAGATTAAACACCATCACCTTCATTGCCTGCTCCACACTTATTGGTGCTCCACACTTGATTTTATCACAGCAACAACTTGAAAACCCAGCTTCACAAAGACCTGATTTCATTAAAAGGAATGTAGCTTGACCTAATGTTGGAACTGTGGACTAACCTGATATGATGGTTATCATGATATCCAGAGGTCAAAACACTTAAAATAGCCCAAAGCACCAATCCAAGTTTGCCATGGTGCTTTGCAACACATTGGCACACTCTTTGGAAACTGCAGGCAGATCATTCTCATAATCTTGCCTTCCAGAATGCCTTTTTTCAACAGGAAAGAAAGAGTAGCAATTACAGCCAATTTGACAGAAATTGTACCTGTAGGTCTCAATCTGAGGACAATTTTGATGAATACCTAAATTAGGATCATCTGTATAAAAGAACTACCCCAAAGCAGACTGACCCCCATCTCTTGGATTAGATTTCTCAGGATCTTCCTGCATCTGATCTGGGCTCCCAACCCTGGGAGTCACCCCCTCACATATGTTTGGGGCCAGTAAGCTTCCCTCCTATGTCTACAGAGAAGCCTAAAATTGTTGCAGTCATGTTCTTCCTCTGTGTCTATCTCTGTATAAGAAAAACCAAGCAACAATTTGGTCCTTGTATTCACTGTTCTCAACTTTATTTTTCCCTGGGTCTCTTATCTCCTCTATTCAAAGCCAATGTCTATTACCACTTTGCAGCCAACATGGCCAGAGATGAAAGATTCTGTCATGATTTTTCCTACATAACAAATCACAAAGCTGTTTTATCCCATTCCTTGATTGCCTCTGTTTCAAGACTCATTGTTTCTAACTATCAGCGGCACATATGAATTTCCTCTTTATGCCTTTTCTCTTCCATTCCCTGCAAACACTTAGCCATTTATTCATTTTTATCAACACAAACATCGGTAACACTTCGGAATAATCAGCTCCGCTATGATAGCTCATTTATTATTCATTGCAATAACCTTCAACTCACTCCACATCAATAAAGTGGAGAGAGAACCAGCTCAGCCCTCCCATGTGTGGGCTGGGTGTGCGCTTACAGGGCTGCTCTGGGAAGCCCTCTGCATACAACACAGGCAAGATGCCCGGATCCTGCTTTGAATCCTATTATGCATGCCCAAGTTCTTTTGGAAAGTGCCTGAAATTCATCAGGCTATCTGGGGCTCATGACAGATAAGTCTCCCCAGACTCTCCAGTCTCCGCTAGAATATGGCTGCAAAGAAAGGGGAGCCTTGTATCAGAAAGCCAGCTGTGCTATTCCCTAGTAGGTGACTGAACCCAGGGCCTTGTGCATGTTAGGCAAGGAGCTACATCCCCAATCCTTTGTATACTCTTGATTTGGAGACAGGGTCTCACTAAGTTGCCCAGACTGGCCTCAAACTTGTGATTCTCCTGGGATTAGAGTTGTGCTCTACCATGTCCAGCTAATTTAACCTCTTTAAGCCTTAGTGTCTCCATCTGGTAAGTATACAGCAAATGCTCAATGAGGTGTTTTCACAAACATTCATAATATTAGTCAAAATTCCACACCTGTCTAGGAATAAAAATGGGCCACAGTCTTACCAAATTGGATCTTTCCCCTGCTTTGACTATATATACTGAAGGACATTTAGTCCTCAAAGTCTCCCCTATTTTTCATGTGCTGTGGGAATTACACCAAGGTGTCTCAGCTACTTCCTACCTCAATCCTATCTCTAGCTTTAGGCGGGCCTAGGGACTTCCAAGCCTGGACAAATCCCACAGGAAGGGTGTAATTTTTACCCCTGACACAGAGTTTTGCCTTCGGTAACTTGCATTAGATCTACAGGGTATGAAAAATGCTCTTCAGGGATAAGCCACCAGCAGGGCACTTCCCAACCATGGGAGAAGTCCCAAGCCTTCCCCACTGGACCACATACCCATACATGAATCCTGAGAGACACCTGCTTTTACTCCAAGCATCTCTGAGGGTACAGGTGAAGCATCCCCTCAGTGCAGCCTGCCCATGCCTGGGTTCTCCCTTGTACCTCTGCCCCTCCTGCACTCTGCTGATTCCCTGACTCACAGAAACAGCACACACACAGACAGTGAGGCCGTCCAGGGCAGAAGGAGGACTGGAGACCAGGAATGGTGCCAATTACCCAAAGAAAGTCAAATGTCAGCCCTTTTCCCAGGTGTCCGCAACTCCTGATTCTGGCCAATCTTGGGGGATTAGGCAGAGTATGTCCTGGAAATGTCACAGGCCACTCTTATGCTAAGATTGCACAAACCTAGAAGGTGTTTAGAAGAAAAGAACCTGCATCTTCCTCAGTCCCACTAGGAGATTTGAAGGACAGGGCCTTTATTGGTTCTCTGTAACTGTACAACATGTTACCCTAACACTCAGCAACTCAAAAACACCAGAAACTCACCATCTCAGGGTTTCTGAGGGTTAAGAATTCAGCCACGGATTAGCTGGGTCCCCTGAAAAAACTTCAGTCCACCTGTCAGCCTGGGCAGCTGTCTCATGTGAATGCTCAGCAAGAGGAGGAGCCACCTTCGAGCTCACCCCCCTGGTTGTTGGCAAAATTTCATTTCACTAGCTATTTTCAGTGGCTTCCCTTAGTTCTCTGCATGTGAGCCTCTCTGTAGAGCACAGCATGGTAACTGGCTTCCCTCAGAGCAAGCAAGCAAGAGAACATGAGAAAACAAGCAACCAAGAACAAAACAATCATATTCTATACGTGTGTGTGTGTGTGTGTGTGTATCATTTTATCATTTAATGTGTTTTTTCTTTTATCCTTCACTTGCATAATGGGTGGTAATAATAGCAACTTCTCAGAGTTATGCATGAGAAATAAACAAGGTAAGTGAAGAGCTAAGTATGTCATAGGTACTCAGTAACAGCTCACTGCCCACTTACCTGGACACAGGGACAGGCTACTAAGTCCAACCTCAAAGGAAAAAAAAAATAGCTAAATACAATCAACCCGAAAGGATTTGTGTATGGCATAGTCTTTTTATAACCTAATCTCAGAAGTAACATCTCATCATTTTTACTATATTCTATTAGAAGTCAGTCAGTAGGTCTGGTCCACCCTCAAGGGGAGGAAATTGATTATACAGGCCATGAAAAGCAGAAGGCTTTTCTACAAAGAGGCCAGGAAATCAGAGCCAATAGCCAATTTTTCTAGGTAGCCCTAGTGAAAGAAAAGCAAAATAACATACATACAGGCCATCCAAAAGGAGTTTTCTATAGGGAGAAGGAGTGACCTCTCAGACTTCTCAAAGTCCCAGGGACATTGTCTTCTTAGAATACACACCACTCCTTGATTCAACTCCCTGATCAGCCAGGACTATGGCTTCAGACAAAACTGGGTTCAAATACTCACCCTGTCATTCCCTAGCTGTGTGCTCCTGGGCATGTTATTGAACCTCCCTAAGCTTTAATTTCCTCCACTAAAAAATGAGGTTTAAAATTGAGGGCTGGGGTTGTGGCTCAGTGGCCAAGCACTTGCCTAGCACGTGAGAGGCCCTGGGTTCAACCCTCAGCACCACATAAAAATAAATAAATAAAATAAAGATATAAAAAAAATTGAGCTCAGCTCACTGGATTTCTAATAAGATAAAATAAATGGTGCTTATGAAGAAGTGGGCACAGTGCCCTGAACAGAAAAAGTATTTAATGAACAATGATCATTAACTAGCTGTCTAATAAAGAAATTGCTAATTTTGCCTCCAAGGGACCCTCCACAGTGAGAGAGCATTCTGAATGAAGGTTCTGGATGTTCTTACCACTAAAAACCAAAAATTAACCCAATGGCCCCTGGCTCCTAAATGAATATCTTGGGAGATTGGCTCCTATGGGTTCCTCACCTGCCCACAAGGAAATAAACAAAAGACCAGTGTATTGATCTGTTAAGAGTGCCATAAGAAATTACCACAGGATGGGTAGTTAAAACAATAGAATGTATTATCTCATAGTTCTTCATGCTATAATTCAGAGATCAAAGTGTCAGCAGGGTTGGTTTCTTTGGAGTCTTCCCTCTTTGGCTTGCACATAGCCACTATCACAGTAAAATGTATGTGTCAGCTTGACTGGACTAAGGGATGCCCAGATCATTGGTAAAACATCATCTCTGGGTGTGTCTGTGAGGATGTCTTTGGAAGACATTAGCATTTGAATGGGTAGAATGAGAACAGAAAACCCACCCTCACCAGTGTGAATGGGCATCATCCAACCTGTTGAGCGCCTGATTAGAAAAGGTAGAATAAGGCCAAATTTACTCCCCCACTCTCTCTCCTTGAGCTTGGACAACCATCTTCTTCTGCCCTTGGGCACTGAAACTTCAGGTTCTCTGGTCTTAGATCATGTTACAACACTGGCCTCCTGAGCCTTTATCTTGCAGACACCAGACTATGGGGACTTCACAACCTCCATAACCACATGAGCCAATTCCTACAGTAAGTGGTTTTCTATATATTTATCCATACTTCCCACTGGTTCTATTCCTCCGGAGAACCCTAACCAATACAGCCATCTTCTCCCTGTGTTGTCACATATTCTTCCCTCCGAATGTCTGTGTCCTAATCTCCTCTTCTTATTGGGACACCAGTCCTATTAATTCAGGTCCATCTTGAAGACCTCATCTAACCTTAATAACCTCTTTAAGGACTCTACCTCCAAATATATAGTCATATTATAAGGACTGGGGTTAGGACTTTGATATATGAATTGGGGGTGGGTGGGCATAATTTGGCCATAGCAGTGAGCAAAGCACCTCAAGGTGAGAAATCCCAGAGAAGGCAATGCTTTCTGCAGAACCGGTGAGAGGCTGGCTTGCCCGATTTGTCACATGAATGCACAACACCTTCATCCTGCTACAGTGATCTCACCTCCATCCTGCCACCTAGCTAGGCCCTTCCTGACAAAATTCCTGTCTCATCTCTCACTGACATAGCCTGCGCTCGCGTCAGGAACAGCAGGAGAGAAGCCTCAAGAGCACCACAGAAGGATGTGAGGAAAACTGTCACCCCCTGCCTGGCGTGACATCAGCCCACATTCCTCCCTGCAGCCCCACCAGGAGGGACAGGGGCTCTCCAAGGAGCAGCACACATGGGCCCCTGGTGGCCTGAATAAAGGAGGTTTCTCTGAAGGGCAGGGCAGGACCCACGACCTTGGCCATCCCTGTGGGTGGGAGGAGAATACCCAAGCTGGACCCAGGGAGAGGGGTGGGCCTCTCAGGCCGGTGATGACGCTCCCACACTCCTCAGTGGGGAGCTAAGAAGTTGGACATAATTACAGCAGTGATTATAATTGTGATGACCTTTGGACAGAGAGCTGGAAAAGAATTTTATAATAAGGTGTTGATGAGGCTGATGAAGGTGTGAAGGGCTTCCAGAGAGCCTCAGAGTGGGCCGGGGGGTGTGGAAGAGACGGGGGCGGGGAGGGAGAGAAAGTCCCAACAGTCTTACTTCTTGCCCAAGGACATTTCTCCTGCAGAGCCAGCTGTTCAAAGGACAGAGACAGGGGCTCAGCAGAGACACAGCCCGAGCCACAGGACATTCCCTGACAAGAGACAGGATGCTCAGGCTGGCTGGATGTGCCTGGCTGTCAGTGCGCATCAGGGCCCAGGCCAGGCCAACTGAAGGAGAAGGAGGAAATCACTGACAAAGTACTTCCCTTGCAGCAGGCACCATTGCTCTTTAACCCACTCCAGCTCTGTCTGCTCCTCATCAGCATAGAGGTATTAGTCCATTTCACAGGTAGAAAATTGAAGCACAGAGAAGTTAAGTTACTTCCCCAAAGCTATACAGCTAGTAAGAAGCTATGATGGGATTTGAACCCAGCCAGCAGGGTTCGAAGGTTCTATCTTAGCTTACACTGAGTTTACCAGACTGAGAAACAAGAATGAGTTGAGAATCAAAGTTTATGGAGATCAAGAAGCCAAGTATCACAAATTTAAAAAAAAAAAAAAAGATGTATTAACAGGAAAAAAAACTCAATCATCTCCTTTAATGTGAAAGAAAGAAAGAATGGAAAGAAGGAAGGAAGGATCCGATCTCAAGACCACAAAGCCACCAGAGCCATAATGAAGGGCCTGGGGTAGGACTTCAAACTTCAGCAGGTGGCAGCTGCTGGAGAGCAGAGCCCAGGGAGGGTTGGAGAAAATGATACTGAATAAATCAGAGTGGAGGGTCTCCCAGTCTCCCTTTGCCCATCCATGGATGCTTCTCCTTTCGAACTACACCCCGCCTTCTGCTCTGCCCTAGCCCTGTCTTAACCAGGCTTCCTTCCTCTACTCTCAGGGCAGGGCCATCTTTACAGCCCTGTGGCCTGTGCACTGCTCAACCCCAGGAATGCTTTCACATTATAGTTTATGTCATGCCCGTCAACACTGCTCAAAAGGGAGTTCTTTTTTTTTAAAACAGCAAAGAGGTGTTTATTGCAAGCTAGCTCGGTCCTGCGCGAACACACACAGCAACTGGTGACACTGAGAGGCCCCGAGCTCAGGGTTTGCAGCAGTTTTATACACTCTTTGGGGAAGGCAGGGACTTCACATACATCATAGCATCTCTTAGCAAATCATCACACACCGCGGGAAAATCAAATAACAACTCTAAAACATGATTAGCACATTCACTGGCGGGAACAAGTTGGGTAAGGGTGATTGGTCAGTACAAAAGGGGTATTCATTTGAACTGATTGGCTCAAGCCAAGAGGGGTGTACTGCTGAAGTATATGGTTTCTCAACACCATAAACTACTGGGAGGGTCATCTGGCATCCCAGGTATTTCCCTGTCTCATGCTGATTGGTGGCTGCTAGGGGGTTGCTATGGGTCCCCACCTAGCCTGACTGAGTGAGGGACACCTGGTGCAGCAGATCTCTCCTGTTATTTGTAGATAAACAACTTAGCAGGATGGGAATGTGCCTAGGAGTGCTCTGTGGGTCTTTCCAAGAACAAAGGTCATGTCCCTTCCTTGGACAGGCTTTGCTCTGAGATAGAGGCTGGTTTTTCAGGGGCGTTACCAGGGATTGAACTCAGGGGCTCTCAGCCACTGAGCCACATCCCCAGCCCTATTTTGTATATTACTTACAGACAGGGTCTCACTGGGTTGCTTAGCCTTAGCTTTTGCTGAGGCTGGCTTAGTACTCATGATCTCAAAAGGGAGTTCTTTATGATCCACCAGATGCAGGGGACTCTAGGAGAAGCCCATTACCTTTGCATCCAGAGTTCATTTTGCCTGTTATGCCTCTGGGAGAAAAGCAGAGACATTTTTATGCGGTTTAAGCAACACTCTCAAATTCATGTCTTCATTCACTCAACACATTTACTGAGCATCTACTATGTGTCAATATATAATAGATATAAAAGAGCATCATATCTTGACTTCAAGGAGCAAGTGAGACTGGCATCAGACAATCACACAGAAAAATACAGAATGTAACTGTAACTAAATGGCAAAGATGGTAAGTTACATAGTAGAATGAGACTATAGGGAGCTTTAACATTGTCAGGAAGTTCAGGGATGGCCTCTCTAATCAGCAACACTTAAGCAAGATCTAAGGAATAAAGGGGGCCAAGGGACAGAGAGCCCAGGAGCCTTCAGTAAAGCTTGCTCAAATGCTCCATGGCCAGATGAAGTGCATCAGTTAGCTACTGCTGTGTAACAAGCCATCCAAACCCAATAGTTGAAAAGCATAGACACCAATGTCACAGGACTAGAGGTCAGTTGGGCTCACTCCAGTGTCTACTATCAGCCATGAGTCATCTAGGTGACTCAGCTGACCTCTCTGGGGTTTTCAATGAGCATGAGGTCATCTGACTATGGATCAGTCTGAGGGTAACTGAAGCATGGTCTTCCATTCTCCAGCAGGCTGGCCCAGGATCCAACAAGGATCAGAGTGAGGCAAGTGAGGCAAGACTTACAAGGACAGGGTTAGCTCCCCCCTGTTTATTTAAAATTTTGATTTTCTGTTCAACATAGATTTGTTGTGTTAACTGTGATTTTTTCAAATATCCCAATACTCTGTTTGGTTATTGAGTTTTTTGATGCCTCTTTAAACTTTACACCTGAAGCAAGTGCCTCACCTGTCTCATCCTAGCCCCAGGCCTGGACAAGAAACCGGAGTCTCATTTCTACAGGCAAAAGGCAATCTGTATCTAGGTTGACCCAGGAACTCTAGGGAAAGAAATGGGCATGTGGACAAGCAGGGCTCCTCACACCAGGAGCAAGTCACAGTGTGTGCAAAGACTTCAAGATAAGAAGCAGCTGAGTCCCAATGTGTGGGGTAAGTAGGAACTGAGGAGTTGCTTTCAGAAAGTGGGGTGAAGGCCAATTACCCAGGGCCTGGGGTGACAGATGGCCCACTCGGCTTTGCTCTGTGGGGACTGGGAATTTGCAAGCTTTGGAACAGGGAAAGGCATCATCAATGGCCTTAACTTATTTAACAAATAATGATTCAGTAATTGTTCTGTGCCAGAGAGTCTATGGCCACAACCCTATGATGTAGGTCCATCTAGCAGGGGAGGAAACCGAGCCACAGAGAGCATAAATAGCTTTTCCAAGTTCCCCCAGTTAATAAGTGGCAGATGCAGGATTAAAACCCAGAGAGTCTGTCTCTGGAGTCCCCATTGTTCACCATTAAACTTTGCAGCTTCTCTCTCACTTGTACTTTGGAGAGTTGCTTTAGCCAAACTATAGATGAATGGGAAGGCAGAAATTCAGGGCAGGGATGCAGGGAACGTCGGTGGAGACTGGGAAAGAGGCTGTTCTAGAGGGAGATGTAGGTGGCCTGAACTAGGTGGGGACATCAGTGTAAGAACCACAGGTGTGGAAGGCAGCACCTCTCAGACAAGGGAGAGGCCCAGGGTGCTCACTCAGGAGCACAGGCTGGGAACCAACCCTAGGTGAATGGAGCTTGGTGGGGCAAGGGAGGGTGGTTAATGGTAGAGGAAAGATGGTACCAAAGAGGGTGGCAAGGTCATGCCAAGGGCTTCACAGCAAAAAGACATTTTGTATAGAGTGGAAGAGGCCTGACTTGCAAGTGGCAGTGGGAAACAAGGACACCATTGATGCTGTTTCCCTGGGACCAGGGAAATTATAGTACATGAGAGAAAAATCCACCTCTACTGGAACAAGCAGGAAAGCTACAGCACCCTGGGGAAGGGCTGCATTTGTGAGGGGCAGAAGCCAAGGGGAGCAGCCTGCAAAGCAAAGGTTTGTATGCAGTGGGGAAGCGAGAGGAAGAGTCAGTAGCAGGTCATGGTGCTTCATGGGCTGGGGGGGGGGGGGGGCTCTTGTTTGTTGGTGTGCTGTTGGGGGGGTGTAAAGAGAAAGGCAAATACCCATCATCCCACACGTGACCAGATTACCAACATGCAGGGCTGTAGGTGCAGGTGGCAAAAAGGAGCAGGGCCCTTATTTTTCTAGTCAATACTGCTCTTTGCAAAGACGAGGGCTCTCGCTCACCACGGCACACCAAAGGAAGCTTACTGCAAACAAACACTCATCACTCCGTCCAAAGGATTTTTTTTTCTGACTATAAGAGAACCAAGGCCTTCAGAAATAACCCTTCACAAATGATGACCTGGTTGTTGGCAAATAAACACGCAGCCTCTTCAGCCCTCAAGTAGGACATCTCTGAGGTGTGTATCCCCAAACTTCCTCAGCAGAATTGTGCCCCAGTTGCTCTGAAGGCAGCCCGCTTGGGAACACACATCTGATGATAACACACACTGTATTGACTTCCTTCCTTTTCCTATCTTACACTCTATCCCTTCCCAGGGCTTCCTCTTGTCACCTCCTAAATAAACTACTTGCTCTTAATCCTGATGTCTGAGTCGGCTTCAAGGTCAATTTAACTGAGGCAGGAACACTGGGACTCAAGGAAAAGAGAAATTTGCCTTTTGACACAAAGGGTCTCTGTGCAATCTTAACCCAAACTCAAGTCTCCCAAATTCACATTTAGCAAAGAACAAAGACTAAAAGCATAAAACATATAGTCACAAATATCTGGGCTAACTCACCTGCACAGGTTACATTCTTATTCTCTGTTCTCTGCCCGACCTGTAGAAAAATTAAATCTTTCCCCCATTAAAATAAATGGCAGTACATCCCTCTGAGGAGTCAACTTGCTTTCCCCTGTAGAAAGAAAGCCTGGTCACATGACCTCCTTTGACCAATGAAATGTGAACAGAAGCGGTTTCTGCCAATTCTGAGCCTGAATGGCTGTGGCTGGTTCCGCTGGGCACTTGTTTGTTGGTGTGCTGTCTTTCTGCCCTGAGAATAGTATGTCCCAGATAGGGGCTGATCTTTCAGCCTAGATCCTGGAATAAACACAGGCAAAGCAGAGCAGCTGATCCATGAGCAGCAAACAATACGAAATTCTTAAAAAAAAAAAAAAAAAAAACTCTTTTAAGCCACAGAAATTTGAGAACCCATTTGTTAATACAATAAAAACTGACCAATATATTGCCTAAATCAAGTAACTAAACTTCTGTGAGCCTTGGTTTCTTCCTCTAAAAATAGGAATATTTTATCTTATTTTTCTCCTATTTGTATTAAGCAGATAATAATATTATCTGTTTTTTTAATTTTTAATATTTATTCTTTTTAGTTTTTTCGGCGGACACAACATCTTTGTTTGTATGTGGTGCTGAGGATCGAACCCGGGCCGCACGCATGCCAGGCGAGCGAGCTACCGCTTGAGCCACATCCCCAGCCCAAAATCTTTCAAGGGATATTTTGTAAAGTGTAGTTCTAATACCATGGGATTAATAGTCATGTAATTGATCAATAAATTTTTAAAACACTCAACATTGAAGACCCTTGCTATTTTTATTTCCTATTTCACAAAGTCTATCATCTCCTTAATAATTTTTTTAATATTTATTTTTTAATTTTAGATGGACACAATATCTTTATTTTATTTTTATGTGGTGCTGAGGATCGAACCCAGTGCCTCATGCATGCCAGGTGAGCACGCATCCACTTGAGCCACATCCTGAGCTCCTAATATTATTTTTTTGATGAGACTTCTGTGTAAATTAAAAAGGAGCCTTAGCACAATGCCTGTCACAGAGTAAATGCTCAATAAATGTTAGCTGTTACAATTATAATGTTTTTCTCTGCCCCACAAAGAGATTTATTCTAAAAGTGAGTTCCCCAGAGAAAGTCTGCAACTCTTTCGAGGCTCACCCCCACTTTGTTTGTTAAAGGAACTTACTTTCCACTCCTAATGGCCCTGCTCAGAAGTGTTTGGCCCCCACCAACAGGCCACACGAAGTGCCAAGCAAGGCACCCACGTCCCAGCAGGCTTGCATGTGGGAAACCCATAGCAGTTAATGAATCCCCATAGAGAGGTCCAGATTAGCCCTGGTTTAATACCCTGAAATGGCAGGGAGTCATTTATCCATGAGCTATGGCCTCTCTCTGTTGCCTGTGCATTACGAGTTATTTATGAGGCAATTTGCACGGTTTCACACTGGCTGGCCATTATGCTGCTGTCTGCTAACCATTAGGAGGGTGGCTGAACCCAGAGACAAAATGGTCCTCCCCCTGCCTCTGCTTTGCCAGTGACAATGAGGCCTGTGGCTTCCCCCTAGTGCAGCACATTTGCTCTTTGGGAATGAGAGCAGGACCCAAAATCGGGTGAAGAGAAACCCTGCCACATCTGTGCCCAGCAACAGAATGCACCTGGGGTCTTGTTAGGAAGGACCATGTTTCCAATTAAATATATATATATATATATATATATTTTTTTTTTTTTTTTTGCTGGAAAAACCATTGGTTGCAAAGAGTGACTATTTATGTATTCACTCTAGGAGAGTATGCAGGCATGGCAGGGACATGCATTATTGGGATTGGAAAATGGCATCATCTTGTGAAATGTTGTGCACGTGACTCAGCACATAAAAAAATTCTCAATAAATGTTACCTGTTGTTTTCATGGTGATGACCCGCATCCCAGCTGGTTCCCATCATCTTGAACATCATGCTATAATAGCCTGGTCAGTTTGCTGTGACTGCCAGTTCCGCCTGTGGCTCTAAGAGCTTTTGATTCTAGCTTCATAGGCATCATCTACTGCACTGAGAATTGTCCTACCAACAAGCTAGGATTGGGGAGACACTTAGAGAGTCTATATATTCATACAGTCCGAACCACACCATATATGCCATGGTGTCTACTGGTAACAAATTGTTATCTTTGAAAGTTCAACTTCATGTCTTCGAAATTCTTGCGTTCTATATTTCAATCACTGCTGCTAATTCTGTCATAATAACTATGGCAGCTCTGCACAACTCAGGAGGTTACGGAGGTAAAGTTCTACCATAACACCCCATGCTCTGGTCAGCAGAGGGTTATAGATCTCCACACTCTAAGCAGGGGAAAGAAAACATTTGAACTGAATATAGTCAGACTCCAATGCCCTTTCTTCCATGGCTAGTTCCTGTCTGCCATTCCCAAAACATGCCACTTTCTACAAGGATTGCCCCCAAGGGCCTTACTTATTCATTATTTCATCCCGTATCACAGAGCTTTGGGACAAAAACTTGGGTCATTGTTTCTTATTATTTTCCCCAATAACGCTGCCTATGCTGGACTGTTCCCCCTTAAATTCAGTAGAATAAATAAGCCAGAAATGTGCTACTGCAGACCCTCTGACTCAGACACAGCACAGGCTCACTCAGATGGACCCAAAGGACGAGCAATTCCCATAATTATGACTCCCAAGGGTTCACTTTCCTGAGGCAGATAATCTTTGTTTTACTGACGCACATCAACAACAAGAAGATGATGGGTTTGCTGACAAATGTAGCTGCTAGATAATGCAGGGAAAATTGAAGAGGATTGAAGAGAATCTGATTAAATTGTGGAATATCCAGCCAGGAACAGAAGCTAAGAGGAAGCAGTCTCCACTACCTTCAATGGATCCCAGCCTCAAAGGCCACAGGTTTCCTCAGGAGTTGAAGAGCCCCCAGCCATCCCTCCCCAACCTAGCTGATTACTGCCCTTAATAATTCTACCTCTTGCATGCCTATCCTGAACCACACTGTCACAGCCAACCAAGCCTAGGGTAAATCACTTCACTCCTATGAGCCTGTTTCCTCATTGAGAAATAGGGGTAACTACCTACCTCATTCATTCATTCAACTACTTTTTATTGAATATGCCTGACACTTGGAAGGATTAAAAGATATAGGTAAAGGAATTGGCACCCGGTAACCACTCAATAACTTTTAATTTAAATCATTAATTATTGTTATTTTGACATGATCCTCAAGCAAAACTATACTATGGCTGCTCTTATCTTCGTGTGTGTGTGTGTGTGTGTGTGTGTGTGTGTGTGTGTGTGTGTTGCTGGGGATTGAGTCCAGGGTCTTTCACATGCTAGGCAAGCGCTTAACCACTAAGTCACAAGTCCAACCATATCATCTCCAGTCTGCAGATAAATAAATCAAGCCTAAGGGAAGAGCAAAGGCTTGAGCTGAGTTACACAGTTAAAATTCATACCCAGAGCTTTGGATTTAAAGACTGGCTCACCAAATGGGAGCTGGCCTCTCTTCCTCCCCATCTTCCTGCCACAGGATTCCCCAGGGAATGACAGCAAGATGACCTTGTCAAAACAGAAGACTATGGTCTTATGCATGCATCCCCCTCATATCACTGGTTGTCAGTCTGGTAGGAACATGAAGAAGGAAGAGCAAAGTCTGAACATTCACAGTTGGAAACTAATCTTGCCCTTCCCTTACCCTACACCCTCATGTCCCCCTAATGGAGGGTCAGGAGACACTTGTTTCATCAACCTAGAAAGTGCTGTCAGGCTCACCAGGAGCTAGAGATGATATGTCTTGCAATCAGGAGGTAAAAACAAAGAAAGAGAAAAGGAAACAAAGAGATCCAGCCTTGCATCTGAGAAATCTGAGTATTTATGCACATACTAATTAAAACTGGCTCAGTCGCCATATGCGCACAGTTAAAGGGGCTGGCGCTCTAGACACTGACACTAAACAAAGCTGCTCTCAAAACAACACATTATGCAGGCTGCTGACAAAACCAAATAATCATTTCTAGTGGTTGTATATTCAAATCAACTCCACAAATATTTAGTGATCCCCCTCAGTGTGCCCAGCACTGTGCAGTAGCTCACAATAAAAGATGAATGAGGAAGAGGTCAGACTGCTGGGAAATTGATGCAGACAACAGCAAAGAGAGTAACATGGCTCATGCTGTCGTCAGGGCAGAGCACAGGTAGAAGGGAAATGTTTCCCCCTTTCCCTGGGGGCTGCTCTATAAAAAGGGGGTTCCCCAGAGGAGAAAGGTAGAGGTGGGAGAGTACATGGTCTGGATGAAGCATCATATCATCAATGTGGGAAGAAGGGAAGGAAATGATTTTATCATCAGCCCAGCCCCAGATCAAACTTCTCTATCTCCCTAAAGACACCTTCACTGACCATCCTACCAAAATACTATCATCTTCTTTCACGTCACCCTGTTTTGCTTTTTCTGTAGCACTTGACCTTATCTAAGTTAACTTCATTGTTGGTGTATTTGTTGGTATCTTCCTCATCCAGAATATAAATTCCTTATACAAGTAGGCCCCCTGTCTGTCTTGTTCTTTGCTGTATCTCCACCACTTAGAGCAGACCTGCCAGAATAGTACTTAATAAATATTTATTTTTTTAAAAAGGAACAGATGGATAAATCAATAAATGGGGTCTTTGCAATGTGGGTTGGAGAAGAACTTCAAACCAGTACATCTATTTCATGTGACAGTCAGACTAATGCTAGCTGCTGTAACAAATAAACCCAACATTTCAATATCTTTACACAATAGAAATTTACTTCTCACTCACTTTGATGTTCAATGCAAGTATTCATAGTTGTCAATTTGCTTTCCTCCTCGTGCTGATATAAGACCCCAGGGTCCTTTCATCTTGTGGCTCTACCATCTCTTGGGAGCTTCAGAGTTCTTTATTTCTAGCAATAGAGGAGAGCATAGGAAACCCCAGCCCAGCTCAGGAGTCACATATCTCTGCCACTCCCAACTCATTTGAAAGAACAAGTCTTGTGGCCCCTTTTAGGTGGAAGTACAGCTGGGATATGGGATTTCTGGCTCAACAGGAACCTAATGTGCCTGTGATAACATCACATTCTAGAAGGGGGAGAATGAGTTTGCAGTGGACATGTCACCATCCCAGCTACAATAGCCTTAGGCTCAGAACAGTTAAACCACTCATCCAAGAACAGGTCACTCTTGAGTGCTGCAAGTGTCCCCTCCATTTAAGAATTGGTCTCTCACCTCCCCTGCCCCACTTAGGCCCCACTTTCCAAGCACTGAGGTCAGAAGGAGACATTTCTTGGAGAAATTCTTCTCCTGAAGAATTTTCCTCTCAGAATCCTACAGCCCTATTAGCAAGAGTTCAGTTATTCTGTTTCTGGGAGAACCAAGAGAGGAATGTGCTAGAATGTTCCCAGGAACAGAGACAGGGAGCCAACAGGAACAGGAGGCAGGATGCTAGAAGAGAAGCGTGTGGGGAGGGAGGAAACTAACCTGGAGGGTCTGACAAGTTGCTCCCCACCACAGAAGCCTTCCAATAATGACAACAGCAACAGGTAGCACTGATTTAGCACTTACTGTGGGCCAGGCAGCAAGCCAAGTACTTTATAATCAGTCTCTCACTCAATCTTCAGAAAATCTAAGATGAGAGCTGCCATCCCAGTTTCTTCAGATAAAGAAACTAAATCTCAGAGAGATGCTAAGCAACTAGCCAAGGGTAAGCCAACCAGTCAATTGAAGAGGTAGAATTTAAGGATTCCAAAGCCAGAACCCAGACTTTTCCTGTACCACCTTCAACACTTTGCCCTGCAATTAAAACTGGTTCTTCTGTGCCCTTTGCCACACAGAGAAGGGTCTGCACAGGTTCTGCAGGATCTCAGCTCTCAAAATCCCAAAAGCAGGGCTAGTAGCCAAGGCTACCAGGTAGACCGTATATGAGGTGGACCAAGCAAAGGTTCTCATCTTCAGGGATGGCCTGGAATTGTGTTTCCAGAAGGCCCACACCTGGCAAGGCAGAACTCTGTTGCATGTAGAAGTTGGTGCACCCTCTTGGGTTCTACCAAGCGAGCATGGTGTCTTTAAGCCTTGAAGCGCCTTGTGGATCACAACAGGGTTTGTCAAACTTGATATTTCTGTTGTGCCTCCACACATGAGCATATTTTTCTTTGCCCTTGTTGCAATGAACTGTGCTGTACTTCTAAACCAAACAGTGTGACATACATTCAAATTACAGTCCTCACTTATGATGATTCGGGTCTCTTAAGTAACCAATCATTGTGACTTTGAATGAGTTTAATTATCAGGGTACTTCAGTGCATAAATAACTATGCACACTCTGTTAGCCAGGCTGACAGCTCTAATGGAATCCTACAGTCTGGTCTCATCTGGTAAAAATCCCTGGACTCTGGTCCTGACACTCTATACTGCATTGTCAGGATGATTGAAAGGGTCAGCCCAGGGGAGCTGTCACCCCCCAAGGCTGGACTCTTTTAGGAAAGACCCAAATCTCATCAAAGAGCAACCAGACTCAGAAGCAGAAAAATATGGATGATTTTTTTTTTCAAAAACTTCTTCATGAGAGCAGCCATTTTCAACATATCTCAGACACAGATTCTTTCTAATCCATGCAATAGCTATGGAAGTATTCTCTATACAGTGCCTGAAACTTAATCAATATCAGTGGAATGAATGGCAATTCATAGTTGAGGAAACTGGGACTCAGAAGTTACACACGGGTCCACACTGACCCAGGCAGTCCAAGGGAAAGCCTGGTTCTTAATGTCAGACCTGAAAACTCAGTATCAGATGGAGAATCTGAGACTAATCAGGCAGCCAGCATCCCTACCCCAGCTGACTCTCCCAGACCTAGGTCCTCCAGATTCAAAAAGCCCTAGGACTCAGGTTCTTCCAGCTCTACTTTTTGCCCTAGGGTTCAGGGCAGGACTAAGGACTACCCAGGAACAAACTAGAGCAGCAATGGGTGAGGGGGTCAAAATTCAGGCACTAGGGGGCTAACCCCTCCCAAAACATCCTCTCAGTTCTTCCTCTGCCCACAACTCCTTCCTACAAGCTCTAAAGGCAAGAGTGTCTCCAGGTATCTTTCCCCTTCCGCACCATCCAATCCAGAGGCTCTTTCTTTTTTCTTTTTTGTCCATATGCTACTTCAGCAATCTACTGAAGCCTATGAGTCACTTCCCAGAATACTACTTTTAAATGCACAAAACAAAACACCATGGATGACAAAGGAAATCAAAGACAAAGAAGCGGTTATCAAAGTCTTCTTAATGTGAGTTAAAGGAACATATTTCTCTATTAGTGCATTAAACAATAAGATCTACGAGAGGGTCTAATAACTTCCATAATTTCAAAGTAGTGACAAATGTGAACAATGAGATATCTAAAATAGGTACAATGTGAAATAAAAATACCTTTGATTTTTATTTTCAATAAAGGAAACACATATTGTTGATACTATCATAGTTTGTTGCCTACATTCAATGATTGAAGGAAATGGTAGATTTCAATAAAATATTTCCTATCTAAGTTCACAGACCCCCAGAATTCTATCGAAGATCCTTCAGTGGGCCCCCAATTTAAGAAACCCTGATCTAACTCCATGTTGAGTTAGTGCCCATCCCCTTCCGGTCTTGGAGGAGGAAGAAAGAACTTTTTTTAATATTTATTCTTAAGTTTTAGGTGGACACAATATCTTTATTTTACACTTATGTGGTGCTGAGGATTGAACCCAGAGACTCGTGCATGCTAGGCAAGCACTCTACCACTGAGCCCCAGCCCCAGCCCAAGAAAGAGCTTTCTAAGTCAGCATCTTGACCCAATCTCCACTCAGGGTCCTCAAATCTCATCATCCCAGTTTCCACCTTTGGCTGTATTCCTAGAGCCATGACTTTGTACCTGGCATTAGCTTTCATCTCTCTCCTTCATTTCCTTTTCATTTCTTATAATTTTCCTTTTCACTAACTTTTTTCTTTAACTATACATAAAGCTCAGGCTATATTTCTTTCAGCCTCCACCTGACATCACCTCTTCACAGTAACTTTATCGGGAGATTCACAGTGCATGTCACACTTTAAACAAACACACACACTGACAAGAGCGTACCAGCCCCCACTCATTTACAATAAACACCTAAATAACAACACCTGATGGGACAGCCTCTCCTCCACAATATTCATCCCTATCTTGATTGGGAACCAGTTATTGCCTTGGAATTACCCTGTGAAGACCTTGATTCTTCTCCCTGAGTTGGCCTTACATCATGATAAGAAGCATAAACTCTGTCTTAACATCAATGTGATGTTCACTAAGGCTAGTGACAGATTCGGCTCTTTTAGGCATGAATTGTGTGTTCATGTACCAACTTAGGGACACTTCAAAATTAAAACATGCCAATAGGAAATATGTTGGGGAATGGGTTATTAGCCAGTTGATAGGTCAAGTGTATGGAGAACAGGAAATAGAGAAGCCTCCAGATCCTGAAGGCACTGGGAAGAAAGAAGTTATTAGCTTTCTTGCCAGTGTACACTGAAAGCAAACTTTGGCAATTATCTGAGCAAATGCATGGGCATTTTCCAACCCAGTTTCTCTTGCAATTTGCATTTGGGAGTGAGCAAGGAATGGTGTTTATTGGATCTATTCATGTGTTCTCTTGACTGGCAATTTGTAGTCAAGCAGAGCATAGACCTCTTTCTCTTGTTCCCAGTATTTCCAGATGGTCACATGAAATAGCTAGTGTCTATTACTACTATCATTGTTATTGTTATTGTTATTATTGGTTATGAGAGCATTTGAGGTTGTACAAACTTCTGTTTTTAATTAGAAAACAAATAATTTCTAGGAACTCTTCAAACCATCAAAACTCTCATAAAAATGGGTATAAGGAAGAAGAGATATCACACTGTTGTATGCCTTGTATCCAGAATCACATAATAAAAATGGCTTATACTTAGTGTACGGGCCACGTTCTAAGTGCCCTCATACAGTTTATCCTATAATCCTCATAACAACACTGAGATAACTACCATTGAATCCTCATTTTACAGATAAGGAAATGGGGTTCTGAGAAGAGAAGCACTTACTAAAGTTTACAGAGCTACCATCATAGGATCAGAATGCAGGGAAACATCCTGCTAAACATGTCCCAATTTACCAGCCCTTTAGGGAGAAAAAAAAAAAAAGCTGGATGCCTATCACTCCTTATACCAAAAATAAATAAATAAATCCAGCTGAATCAAAGATGTAAACATAAAAAGGGTATGCAGAAGAAGTCCATAAGGGAATTTAGGTAAATAATTTTATAATTCCAAGATGATGAAGGCATTTTTCAAATACCATGTCAGGAACAGAAACCAAATAGGAAAGACTGACAGATTGTACTACATAAAAATGTAAACCTTCTGTTTGACCAATAAATAAACTTTGAAAAATATTTTCAGCATATGTTATAGACAAAAGGTTGCCATTACTCATAGAGACAGAAAACTTACCAAAAAACTAAATGAAAAATGATACCACCAAAAGAAAAAAAATGGTAAATAACAGAAAGAGATATTTTGCAAAAGATGCAAAAATATCTAGTTAACACCTGATCTTCTGTATATAATAGGAAAGTTATTAAGTATTTAATGAAGCAGAAGAAGAAAATTCAACTACATTTGCCTCTGCCTTTTAGAAGAGGTATGGCTTTCTTCAGCCCAGGAAAGGTGAGTAAGGCCTTTGGTCTGGGCCCTGGAATTCTATCCCATCAAACTCTATTTGGGAAAGAAAGGAGAGAGAACACAAGACCAAAGTTGGAAGCTGGAGAAAGAATGGCTCAATGCTGGAATAAGGAAACTCCCTACCAGGAGATTCCCTTGGGCAGAGCCTGAGATGGGCATTCCAGTGCAGAGTTCTCATGGACAGAGAACTCATGGGTAAAATTGTAAGCAAGAAACATCAGGAAAAACTGATCTCCAGCAAGCAGAAGTGAGTAATAAAGACAAAGGCAGAAAGAATAGAACAAAATAAGATCAATCAAAGCAAAAATCAAGTCTTGAAAAAAATCTACAAAATTGACAAACCATTAGCTAAAAATAAACTTTTAAAGAGAGAAAGAAAAAAGACTCAAATTATTAAAATTGAGAATGAAAAATGGTACATTACTAAAGACCGACAGGGACAAAGAGGATTATATAAGAGTTCCATAAACAAATATATGCCAACCTATTGGATAATATATGAAATCGCCTACCAAAATTCATTCAAAAAGAAATGGAAAAAGAGGCAACAATGTGGCTGAATTTTCTTCTTCTGCTTCATTAAATACTTAATAACTTTCCTATTATATACAGGAGACCAGATGTTAATTAGATATTTTTGCAAAATATATATGAAAAATAAAAAGATTAAATTAGTAACTTTACAGCATCCCACAAGCAAAGTCCCTGCCCAGATGACTTTACCAGTGAATTCTACCAAACATTTAAAAAATAAATAAAATCATTTCTTCACAAACTCTTCCAAAATTAAAAGAGGGGAAACACTTCCTAACTCACTCTGTTAATACCCTGATACCAAAACAAGAGAAAGAAAGCACAAGAAAAGAAAGCAACATTCCAATATCTCTTGATATATCTCTTATGAACTTAGACACAAAAAATGCCCATCCAAATACTAGAAAATCGATTCCAACAACATATAAAAAGGATCACATATCATGATCAAGTGGGATTTATCCCAGAAATTCAAAGTTGGCTTAGTTCTAAAAACCAATTGGCATAATATACCACATAAACAGGAGGCAAAAAACAAATGATCATCTTAGTAGGTGCAGGAAAATCTTTCACACTAAAATTACTCAACAAATCCGGAATATGAATTAACTTGATAAAAGACATTTAAAAGCCAATGTCATACATAATGAAAAATGGAATACTTTCCCCCCACATCAGGAAGAAGACAAGGATGGTCACCTTCATTTGACATTGTACTGAATATCCTCACAAGACCAAAAAGGCAAGAAAAGGGAATAAAAGACAACCTAATTGGAAAGAAATAAACTATCTCTATTTGTTGATGAGATGATACTGTAAATGCAATAAATCCTAAGGAACCCATTAAAAATTAGAATAAGCCAGTTTAGCAAGATCTTAAGAGTTAAAAAAATTATATACAAATGTCAACTGCCTTTATACACTAGCAATGAACAATCTATAAGGTAAAATTAAGCAAAGAGTTCCATTTACAATATCATCAAATAGAATAAAATAGGAAAAATTTAACAAAAGAGGGGCAAAACTTGTTAGTCACCTTTCATCACTGTGACTCAAATACGTGACAATAACAACTTAGGGAAGGAAACTTGATTCTGGCTCATAGTTTCAGAGGTTCCGTCCATGGTTGGTCAGTTCCATTGCTCTGAGCCTGAGGTGAGGCAGAATATCATGGCAGATGGGAGTGGTGGAGGAAAGCTGCTCATATTGTAGCAAATGGGAAGCAGAGAAAAAGAAAGTGGAAGAATTTGAGGACAAAATATAAAGTTTCCAAGGTACTCCCCCAGTGACCTACTTCCTCTAACCATACCCCATGTGCCTATAATTACTACCCAGTAATACATTAAAATTATTAGTTCATCAAATGGATTAATCTCTTGATGAGTTTATGGCTCTCGTAGTCTAATCATTTCACTTCCTAACATTGCTACATTGTCTCACATATGAGCTTTTAGGGGATACCTCAGATCTAAACCGCAAAACTTGTATTCTGAAAACAACACCATCAGCCACCATAAAATGCGATCAATAACACGATGAGATGCTACTCCACACACACAATATGATCTATAATCAAAAAGACAGGTAAAAATAAGTATCAGGGGAAAAGAATAATTGTCCTTGAGGCTGTGCTCATAAGAGTTAGTGTATGTGGAATTCTCATACACCCACAGTGTCAAATGGTGCACCCACTTTGGAAAAATGTGTTGGTTCTTCAAGAGTTACCATATAACCCATAACTCCACTCCTAGGAATGTACTCAAGAGAAATGAAAAATGTGCCCACACAAAACTGGTACATGCATGCTCACAGTAGAGTTACATATAATAGCCAAAAAGCAGAAACAACTCAAATGTCTATCAAGTACTTGAAAATAAGTAAAAGAAGCCAGACATAAGAGACTACATATTGTATGATTCCATTTATATGAGTGTCCAGAATGGGCAAATCTATAGAAACAGAAAGCGGATCAGTGATTGCCTAGGGCTCAGCAGAGGAGGGCGGGTGTAAATGGAAAGTAACTGCTAATGGTACAGAGTATCTTTGGGGGTAGGGAAAATGTCCTAAAATTGATTGTCTTGATGGTTGCACAACTCTGAGTATAAGTAAATTCCACCCAGTTATACACTTTAAATAGGTGGATCTCATGATATGTGAATTACATCTCAATAAAGATGTTATATAAAAAGAAATCAATAATTATATAGAAATATCAAATTTTAATTCAAAATAAAATGCTATTAAACTGGAAGAATAGAAACATTTATAATGAAACTTTTATTCCACCATGAAAATAAAATCTTTGAATCAGATTTTTGTCACTGTGACAAGAATACCACAGATCAACTGGAAGAAAGACTTGTTTTGTCTAAAAGTCTCAGCTTCCTGGATTTCAGTCTGTGTTCACTGGCTCCACTGCCTTAAGGCCTCTGGGGAGACAGAACATCATGGCAGGGAGCACTTGGTAAAGCAAAGCTTCTCACCTCCTGGCAACCAGGAATCAAGGAGGGGGGGGGGAGGGGCAGGCGACCAAACATACCCTTCAAGGACACAACCCCAATGACCCACTTCCTCCAACTAGGCCCCCTTAAGCTATGAATCCATTAATGGGTTATCCCATCACCTCCCAAAGGCCACACCTCTCAACTCTGCTCCAGTGAGGACCAAGCCTTCAACACGTGAGCTTTTGGGAGACATTCCAGATCCAAACCATAACGAGCACCCACGAAGCACTTCCAGACATCTGCTCTAAAACAAAACATTAAATAGTAGAACTAACGCATAACACATTCCTCAAACACAATATAATGAAACCTAAGGATAAAAAACTAACATGGAATGGACACATTTTAAAAAGTCAAATCACTAAGAATCGAGCTAATTCTTGAATGTGTGTTTCAAACAGGAATTAAAATTAAGATTCCACTAAACTACATAGGTACTCCACAAATCCAAAAATCTAACTTCTCCTTTCAGAGTGTTTGGCAAAGCACGCTTTTCATGGAAATGTGACTAGATAGATACCCCTTCTTCTTCCCATTGTGTGTGCTGGCTCCAGTTAGAGTTGGAGCTGACCTGTGTCCTTTTATTTGTTCTTGCACAGTTGTTTTTTATTACCTTTTATTTATGCCCATTTATTTCTAAACCACAGTGACACCTACTCTTACATTTTATTTATCTTAAAGTTTATTTTTTTTCATTTAGAAATTGTAGTATTATGGCAATGAATTTCCTAGTAATAATAGCTTTGGTTGCATCCCAAAAGACAAACATTTTTAAACTCTTTCTAGTTATAAAACAATACACTATTTTTGTAAATGTAAATATTCAGTAATGTATGTCTTAGACAAGAAACTCCTCTGTTTTCTGTAATTCCCTTCCCTATTGCATCCTCTAATCCCTTAACTAATCCAACAGTTTGGTGGATATGCCTTCACATTTATTCCTAAGCTAGGGTGTGTGTGTGTGTGTGTGTGTGTGTGTGTAACATTCCCTTTTTAAAAGAAATGGAATCATACTTTCACACTTTACATAAAATTGGTTCTTTCCACGTAAGCATATTAGTTGTAACTTTCCATAGCAGCACATACAGGCCTCTCTCAGTGGTGTTCAGCTAGAAAGGTGTAATCACATGTATTTAACAATTCCACCATTGAGGACTTATTTCTAATTTTGGATTTCAGCTGTTTTTAATCTTGGATATCACAAATACTGCTGCAGTGAACAATCTTACCAAAGCATCTTTGTAACACTAGCACAAGTATTATAATAGGATCTGTGGTTTTCTCATTATTATTTCACAGGTACCAAACAAGGTTGCCTAGGGCCTCAAGATTGTCCAGGACCTCAAACACCATTTTAAAATAGCATGATAGAAGAAACAACAAAAAAATATCTTCTTAATATGACCAGGATAGGTGGTATCCAAAAGCCTCCAAGAAAGATATGGAAAGAAACTTGAATGAGGTTTTTTTAAAAAAATAATAAATCAAAAGAAGGAGGATTTAAGGTTTTATAATTGTTTGAAGCAAAACCATAGGTTTCAAAACTTTGAGGGACTGGCTTCTACCCTCATGATTCTCCTCTCATCTGTCAGTACAGGTAAAAACTCACATATATATCATTTTAACTGTTCTGTTGGTCAGTGTGGCTGCATAGAAATAACCAGGTAGGCAGATGCTGGATCAAAACAAGCAAGAAAATTCAAGTATTCTTCCTAGTCCCACTGCTACCCACAGGGGCTCAGCCCACCTGGAGTGGGGAACAGGCCAACTAGAGGGGACAGAAGAATACCTGAAACAACACAAATTAATTAGTTTGAAAATAGAGCTGAATTTGTTATTTCTCAAAAGCTCCAAAAGTTTAAATTAAAATAAAACTAAACATAAAATAGACCAGGGCACTCTAAAGCTGAGCAAATCTATCCTAGCATGCATGAAGAAACAGCAGTGGGGTACAAGGCAAGTGGGATGAGAGGTAATATTGGAAAGGACAGACAGGTGCCAGACCATGGGGCTCATGTGTGTCACACTAAAGCATGTCAATTCTAGCCAGGGAGAAGTTGGGACTGGTTTGTATCTTTGTAAGCAGGGGAGCAGCGTGATTACTCTAATTTAAGCTACATTAAATCTTTACTGGAACAAAGACAAGGTATAAGTTAATTAGACTCAGAGTAATGGATGTTGTCTTAGTGTGTTTGTGCTGTTATAACAGAATGCCTGAGACTGGGCAATTTATAAAGAAGAGAAATTTCTCTTTCACAGTTCTTGAGGCTGGTATGTACAAGATTGAGGTGCCAATATCTGGAGTCTGGTGAAAGTCTTCTTGCTGCATCTTCACACAGTACAAGGAGCAAGGGGAGAAAGATACAAGGCTTGTGTCCTCGCCTTGCAAAAGTGCTGCAGGGAGTGAACCCTCTTCCACAAGCCCTTTCCATGGCATCATTAATCCATTCATGAGAACAGTCCTAATGACCTCAGCACCTCCCATCAGGCTCCATCTCTCAACAAAGTGGCATTGAGGATTAAGTTTCCAAGACATGAATTTGAGGGACACACTCAGACCATACAAGATGTAAATACACTGTCGAATACACCACAGATGGGATCTACTGCCATTTATCACTAGCATTGACACATCCATGAACACTCGTGAGTTCAGAGACTGAATTTGCAGTATTATGTGGCGTGGGGCCCAGAAGGTGACTCCAGGTGTGACCCTGAGGCCTGAAGAAAGGCCAAGGGTTACCAAACAAATCCAGGAGTGGTGAACTCGGTGGATCTGGAATTGGGAGCACTCACTGTGGGCCAGACTCTGCCCCAGACACATGGTGTTTGTTCCTTGTAATCCTCAGGCATACTTGCAAGGATATTATTATTTAAAGGGAAAAAAAGACTTTGCAGATGAGAAACTTTGAGGCTTTCAGAGGTTAATTAGCCTCATCAGTGGGAATCAGACGGGCCCACACTGACTCCCGGTGCTTTCCCAGTGGTGCATAACCCGTGTATGCCAAAGGGCAGAGCTGTGGTTCCAGAAGTATATACACAGCTGCCCTTCCTGGCTTCAGCCCACACAGGGGCCACCAGCTGCCTGGTGGGAAGTGGGCACAGCTATAAGGTGGGGCTTCTGTGGGAAGAACAAGCCCCAGGTCCTCTCTATGTGGTCATGCATTCTCTTCCCTTAAGCCACAGGTATCCCAGGTCCCTCCCTTCCCCTGGCAGGACCCTGATGACTGCTCTCTTGCTCCCTTTGGTGGTCATCCTGTCTCCAGGTGATGCTGATCCCTGCTGTCCCTCCCAGGGGTCCTGCTCAGCTGCCATATCTTGAGCCCCGACACCTCTCTCCATGGAGTCTACAACCATCTCATTAGGCTCACAAAACAAAGGTATTGAATGTTTAGCTCCTTGAAGGTGAGTTGGATAAATGTGGGGTTAGCATCATCTATGGCCCCTCGGGCATCATCTCCAAGGGAAAGGAGGGGAAAGATGCTGTTGAATCAATAAAACAGCCAACAAAATTCACTGCTGTCACCTTGAATAAATCACCTGCTCTCACCTTTGACACCCAGCCACCTCTCTTCTCCCAACTTGGCTTAACCTAAACATGAGGTTTCTGGCTGCCCCAGGAGTGGCCCCGTGGGGAAATCCTGTTAGGGTCCCCATGGCTCTCACTTGGTGGGCCAACTCTCTGGGGCAGGGCACAGTCCAGCTCTATGGTAGGGCCCCTCGTACTGACCTGGCCCAGCCTTGATTTTACTTCTACCGAGTCCTGTGGTGCCCACCCCAAATCCCTCCTCCCCACCAAACACACACATGCACACACTTCTCTAAGACATGGGCTATCCTGGGCAGCCCCAGCCACCAGGAATATTTGTAAGGGCAGATCACAGAAAGCAGGTTCTACCCAAGACATCAGAAGAATAAAAGAATTTAGAATCTGTGAGTCCAAACACTAGCGGCAACAAGGGTCAACCCTGAACTATACCTGATGTCAGGGTCATGGAAATACAGAGCAAGCAGAGGAACAGAGCCAGAGTGGACCAGAGGTGGAGGTAGGAAGAGTCTAGGCCAGGCCACAAATCTCACTGACGCTTACAACTGTCCTTCATGGACCAGCAAGTGGAGGGTCTGTGGGAGAGCTCTGCCAGCTTACAGGGCAGAGGGAGGTGTTGATGCCAACAGTCAGGCTGTGCCAGGAGCAGGATGACATTGGCCAGACAAGAGTTCCCAGGGTGCCATGACCTTCACAAGGGCAGGTGCTGCCACTCCTCTTGTCTTAGTCCCCAGGCATGAATCAGTAGCCAGTCCCAGAGCGGGAATCAGAATCATGAACCTGCAAGAGCAAAGGGCTTGGAACAGGGAGGGTTAAAGTCTCAGAGCAATGCTCAACAAGGCACATGCTCTGAGCTTGCCCTGCATAAGGAAACCACAGTTGAGGTAGGCAAGGAAGCCGGCTTTGGTCCAGGCCAACTACACAGCCTCCACTGGTCCTATCACCATGACCCAGGCTGCAGGCGGCCTTGGAGACCCATGAGACCAGAGCTCAGCCAGAATCTTACAGACCAGCCTTGGGTTGGTTCTATAGGAACTGGAGCCCTGGAAACCTGGCAACCCTGCAGGGACTTCAACCCCGGTCTTAAGCGATAATGTATTTATAAAGTCTTGCCAAATGAATGAATAAGGTGAAGGGACTGGAGAGGCTGTAAGGGAGGAAATGGAACAATCATGAGGAAGGAAGAAATATTTTTGAGTAGCTTCTGTGTCAGCACAACAGCTGGAAGCAGAGGGTAGCATCTTTCTAAAACCCAAACCACTAGTGTATTCTTCTGCTCAAGATTTTTCAGTGACTCCCTACTATGATCGAGGTAAGATCTAAATGTCTTGAGGAAGTTTACAAGAACTCACCCAGCCCAGCCCGGCCTAGCTTTCTGGTCTCACCTCTTGCCAGGCCCAACCCCAGCCCCACCACCTCACCCCTACCTACCCTGCACTCTGCATTCCAGTCCACAGCTTTAGACTTCCTTTTACATATCATTCTGCCATTGTCTTTTTCCCTCATGGCTGTGCCCCATGTGTTGAGGTTTCCACCTGACACTTATACGCATGGTCTCACTCAGGCTCTCAACAGATCTGTGAGATGGCGATAATTATACCTATTTTATAATCAAAGAAGCTGAGGCTAAGGGGTCAGGTGGCTTGTCCAAGGTGAGTACCCCTGCTAAGCCATGCTCCACCATACCAGGATCCCTTTCACCACAGTGGGATCCAGTGAGCACAGGACAAGCAGGGACTATTGCCAGCCCCTCACAGTCTGGTATCTCAGAAACACTGGCCGGTGGGAAGACAGGAGGCCAGCCCTGTTGGGGATGTGACTGGGGAGGCTGACCCAGGGCAGCCAGCTCATTCCAGTTGGCCCAGGGCTTCCTAGATTTTAGCACTGAAAGTTCTACATCGCAGGAAACCCATCATTCCTTCTTTTAAAACTGAAAGTTCTGCATCCCAGAAATATCTCTCATCTCAGCCCCAAGAAATTAATCACTCTAACTCAAATCAGCTTCTTTGTCTATCAAATGAGGTAGCCAAAGACAGGCAGGACCCCTGGGGATCTACTGAGATGTGGCATTAAAGCAATAGTTCAAAGAATTAAACTGTGTAAGACCTCCAGATACAAGATCCAAAAAATGAGGGGGAAAGGAGTCTCCAGCATGAGTATGGGACGAAAAGCAAGCTGGTTGAGTAGGGCCTGGAGGGGAGACAAGCCCAAATCTCTGGCTGTCTTATTTGCCGCTGTATTTCCAATTCCTAGCACAGTGCCTGGAGCACAGCGAGTGTTCAATGCATACGGAATGAATGCATGCATGAACACCTGGGCCCCTGCAATTAAATATCAGCCTTCAAACACCTGGAGCAAAGCGGCAGACCAAGAGGGACCCAGCTCGATAGTACAACCATTCAGGGTCAAATTGGGTCCCCGGGAGAAGATGAAAGGGGTCAGGACGAAAAAAGCTATTTGAGCCAGATTTGTGCTGGACAGAACAGCCGACAGAGGCTTGCTGCTAGAGGGCTGGCTGGGCTGGTGTTTCTACGGGAAGAAGCTGCCCTTTCAGGACCCAGCCATTTTTCTTCTCTTAGGGGAGACCCATCCTTTGGCACATATAGTCAAGAAGGGAAAGCTTTCCGTGAGTTTTCTCCAAAATCCCTCACGTGAGAAAGTCTCCATGATTTGGCAAAATTCAAGACTAGTCAAGAATTTCCACTGGGCAATCACTTCTAACTTGTAAAAAGCTTTTGACTGTAATTATTCCAACAGCTACAGGTGGGGTCTCTGTGGTCAGACTTGGGAAGCAGCAGCAGTGCCATCTTGTGGCTTTTGGGAGAACCGCACAGAGTTATGTCAGCCCCTTCACAATCCACAGCTGCTGAGAATTCACAACTTTGGGTATCTTTTTGTAGTTGTTGCTGTTGTTGTTTTGTTTTGTTTTAATTAGTTATACATGACAGTAGAATGCATTTTGCACTTTGACATATCTTACATAGATCGGATATAATTTCAATTTTCTGAGTGTACATGTTGCAGAATAATATTGGTCATGTGGTCACATATATACATACAGTAATAATGTCTGTTTCATTCTACTATCTTTCCCATCCCCACATCCCCTCCGTTTCCCTCCCATCACTTCCCTCTACCTAATCTAAGGTAACGCTATTCTTCAATAGTGCCCCCCACCTTATTGTGAATTGGCATCCTCATATTAGAGAAAATATTCAGCCTTTGGTTTTGTGGGATTGGCTTATTTCACTTAGCATGATATTCTCCAACTCCAACCATTTACTGGCAAATGCCATAATTTTACTCTACTTTAAAGCTGAGTAATATTCCATTGAGAATATATATATATATATATATATATATATATATATATATATATCACATTTTCTTTTTTTTTCTTTTTTTTATTGTTGGTAATTCAAAACATTACATAGTTCTTAATATATCATATTTCACAGTTTGATTCAATTGGGTTATGAACTCCCATTTTTACCCCGTATACAGATTGCTGTATCACATCAGTTACACTTCCATTGATTTACATATTGCCATTCTAGTGTCTGATGTATTCTGCTGTCTATCCTATTCTCTACTATCCCCCCTCCCCCCCGTCCCCTCCCCTCTTCTCTCTCTACCCCCTCTACTGTAAATCATTTCTTCCACTTGTATTATTCTTCTCTTACCCCTCATTTCCTCTTATATGTAATTTTGTATAATCCTGAGGATCCATTTCCATGCAATTTCCCTTCTCTCTCCCTTTCCCTCCCACCTCTCATCCCTGTTTAATGTTGATCTTCTTCTCAAGCTCTTCGTCCCTACCCTGTCCTTGGTTACTCCCCTTATATCAAAGAAGTCATTTGGCATTTGTTTTTTAAGGATTGGCTAGCTTCACTTAGCATAATCTGCTCTAATGCCATCCATTTCCCTCCAAATTCTATGATTTTGTCATTTTTTAATGCAGAGTAATACTCCATTGTGTATAAATGCCACATTTTTTTATCCATTCATCTATTGAAGGGCATCTAGGTTGGTTCCACAATCTTGCTATCGTGAATTGTGCTGCTATGAACATCGATGTAGCAGTGTCCCTGTGGCATGCTCTTATTAGGTCTTTAGGGAATAGACCGAGAAGGGGAATAGCTGGGTCAAATGGTGGTTCCATTCCCAGCTTTCCAAGAAATCTCCATACTGCTTTCCAAATTGGCTGCACCAATTTGCAGTCCCACCAACAATGAACAAGTGTACCCTTTTCCCCGCATCCTCTCCAGCGCTTATTGTTGTTGGGCTTCATAATGTCTGCCAATCTTACTGGAGTGAGATGGTATCTTAGGGTGGTTTTGATTTGCATTTCTCTGACTGCTAGCGATGGTGAGCATTTTTTCATGTACTTATTGATTGATTGTATGTCCTCCTCTGAGAAGTGTCTGTTCAGGTCCTTGGCCCATTTGTTGATTGGGATATTTGTTTTCTTATTGTCTAATTTTTTTGAGTTCTTTATATACTCTGGATATTAGGGCTCTATCTGAAGTGTGTGGAGTAAAGATTTGTTCCCAGGATGTAGGCTCCCTGTTTACCTCTCTTATTGTTTCTTTTGCTGAGAAAAAACTTTTTAGTTTGAGTAAGTCCCAATTGTTGATTCTAGTTGTTAACTCTTGCGCTATGGGTGTCCTATTGAGGAATTTGGAGCCCGACCCCACAGTACGTAGATCATAGCCAACTTTTTCTTCTATCAGACGCCGTGTCTCTGATTTAATATCAAGCTCCTTGATCCATTTGAGTTAACTTTTGTGCATGGCGAGAGAAAGGGATTCAGTTTCTTTTTTTTTTTAAGAGAGAGTGAGAGAGGGGAGAGAGAGAGAGAGAGAGAGAGAGAGAGAGAGAGAGAGAGAGAATTTTTAATATTTATTTTTTAGTTCTTGGCGGACACAACATCTTTGTTGGTATGTGGTGCTGAGGATCGAACCCGGGCCGCACGCATGCGGGGCGAGCGCACTACCGCTTGAGCCACATCCCCAGCCCCTCAGTTTCATTTTGATGCAAATGGATTTCCAATTTTCCCAGCACCATTTGTTGAAGATGCTATCTTTCCTCCATTGCATGCTTTAGCCCCTTTATCAAATATAAGATAGTTGTAGTTTTGTGGATTGGTTACTGTGTCCTCTATTCTGTACCATTGGTCCACCCGCCTGTTTTGGTACCAGTACCATGCTGTTTTTGTTACCATTGCTCTGTAGTATAGTTTGAAGTCTGGTATCGCTATACCGCCTGATTCACACTTCCTGCTTAGCATTGTTTTTGCTATTCTGGGTCTTTTATTATTCCATATAAATTTCATGATTGTTTTAGCTATTTCTACAAGAAATGCTGTTGGGATTTTGATTGGCATTGCATTGAACTTATAGAGAACTTTTGGTAATATCGCCATTTTGATGATGTTAGTTCTGCCTATCCATGAACAGGGTATATTTTTCCATCTTCTAAGGTCTTCTTCTATATCTCTCTTTAGGGTTCTGTAGTTTTCATTGTATAAGTCTTTCACCTCTTTTGTTAGGTTGATTCCCAAGTATTTTATTTTTTGGGGGGATATTGTGAATGGAGTAGTTGTCCTCATTTCCGTTTCAGAGGATTTGTCGCTGATATACAGGAATGCATTTGATTTATGCGTGTTGATTTTATATCCTGCCACTTTGCTGAATTCATTTATTAGCTCTAATAGTTTCTTTGTAGACCCTTTTGGGTCTGCTAGGTATAAAATCATGTCATCTGCGAATAGTGATAATTTAAGTTTTTCTTTTCCAATTTTTATGCCTTTAATTTCTTTCGTCTGTCTAATTGCTCTGGCCAGTGTTTCGAGGACTATGCTGAACAGAAGTGGTGAGAGAGGGCATCCCTGTCTTGTTCCAGATTTTAGAGGGAATGCCTTCAATTTTTCTCCATTCAGAATGATGCTGACCTGTGGCTTATCATAGATTGCTTTTACAATGTTGAGGTATGATCCTGTTATCCCTAATTTTTCTAGAGTTTTGAACATAAAGGGATGCTGTACTTTGTCGAATGCTTTTTCTGCATCTATTGAGATGATCATATGGTTCTTATTTTTAAGTCTATTGATGTGGTGAATAACATTTATTGATTTCCGTATATTGAACCAGCCTTGCATCCCAGGGATGAATCCTACTTGATCATGGTGTATAATTTTTTTGATATGTTTTTTAATCCGATTCGCCAGAATTTTATTGAGGATTTTTGCATCTAGGTTCATTAGAGATATTGGTCTGTAGTTTTCTTTCTTTGAAGTGTCTTTGTCTGGTTTAGGTATCAGGGTGATGTTGGCCTCGTAGAATGTATTTGGAAGTTCTCCCTCTTTTTCTATTTCCTGAAATAGCTTGAAAAGTATTGGTGTTAGTTCCTCTTTAAAGGTTTTGTAAAACTCTGCTGTATACCCATCCGGTCCTGGGCTTTTCTTAGTTGGTAGTCTTTTGATGGTTTCTTCTATTTCCTCTATTGTTATTGGTCTGTTTAGGTTGTCTATATCCTCCTGACTCAATCTGGGCAGATCATATGGCTTAAGAAATTTATCTATGCCTTCACTATCTTCTATTTTATTGGAGTATAAGGATTCAAAATAATTTCTGATTATCTTCTGTATTTCTGAAGTGTCTGTTGTGATATTGCCTTTTTCATCCCGTATGCTAGTAATTTGAGTTCTCTCTCTTCTTCTCTTCATTAGCATGGCTAAGGGTCTGTCGATTTTATTTAGTTTTTCAAAGAACCAACTTTTAGTTTTGTCAACTTTTTCAATTGTTTCTTTCGTTTCGATTTCATTAATTTCAGCTCTGATTTTAATTATTTCTTGCCTTCTACTTCTTTTGCTGTTGTTTTGCTCTTCTTTGTCTAGGATTTTGAGATGAAGTATGAGATCATTTATTTGTTGGTTTTTTCTTTTTTTAAGGAATGAACTCCAAGCAATGAATTTTCCTCTTAGAACTGCTTTCAGTGTGTCCCATAGATTCCAATATGTTGTGTCTGTGTTTTCATTTAACTCTAAGAATTTTTTAATTTCCTCCTTGATGTCTTCTATAACCCATTGATCATTCAGTAACCTATTGTTCATTCTCCAAGTAATGCATGATTTTTCCTTCCTTCTTTTATCGTTGATTTTCAGTTTCATTCCATTATGATCAGATAATATGCATGGTATTATCTCTACTCCTTTATATTGTCTAAGAGTTGCCCTGTGACATAATATATGATCTATTTTTGAGAAGTATCCATGTGCTGCTGAGAAAAAAGTGTAACTGCTTGATGTTGGGTGGTATGTTCTATATATGTCGATTAAGTCTAGGTTGTTAATTGTGTTATTGAGTTCGATAGTTTCCTTATTCAACTTTTGTTTGGAAGATCTGTCCAGTGGTGAGAGAGGTGTGTTGAAGTCTCCCATGATTATTGCATGGTGGTCTATTAGACTCTTGAACTTGAGAAGAGTTTGCTTGATGAACATAGCAGCACCGTTGTTTGGGGCATATATATTTATGATTGTTATGTCTTGTTGGTGTATGGTTCCCTTGAGCAGTATGTAGTGTCCCTCTTTATCCCTTTTGATTAACTCTGGCTTGAAATCTATTTTATTTGAAATCTATTTTATTTGATATGAGTATGGATACTCCTGCTTGTTTCCGAAGTCCATATTAGTGATATGATTTTTCCCAACCTTTCACCTTCAGTCTATGTATATCTTTTCCTATCAAATGCGTCTCCTGTAGGCAACATATTGTTGGGTCTTGTTTTGTGATCCTTTCAACTAGCCTGTGTCTCTTAATTGGTGAGTTTAAGCCATTAACATTTAGGGTTATTATTGAGATATGGTTTGTTCTTCCAGCCATATTTGTTTATTAATGTTACTAAACCTGATTTGTTTTCCTCTTTCATTACTTTCCCCCCTTTACTGTCCTACCTCCCACTGATGGTTTTCAATGTTATTTTCAGTTTCCTCTTCCTGTAATGTTTTGCCAAGGATTTTTTGAAGAGATGGTTTTCTAGCTGCAAATTCTTTTAACTTTTGTTTATCGTGAAAGGTTTTAATTTCATCTTCCATCCTGAAGCTTAATTTTGCTGGATACACGATTCTTGGTTGGAACCCATTTTCTTTCAGTTTTTGAAATATGTTATTCCAGGATCTTCTAGCTTTCAGAGTCTGTGTTGAGAGATCAGCTGTTATCCTGATTGGTTTACCCCTAAATGTAATCTGCTTCCTTTCTCTTGTAGCTTTTAAAATTCTCTCCTTATTCTGTATGTTGGGCATCTTCATTATAATGTGTCTAGGTGTGGATCTCTTATGATTTTGCACATTCGGCGTCCTGTAGGCTTCTAGGATTTGGAATTCTGTCTCATTCTTCAAGTCTGGGAAGTTTTCTCGTATTATTTCATTGAATAGATTGTTTATTCCTTTGGTTTGGAGCTCTGTGCCTTCCTGTATCCCAATGACTCTTAAGTTTGGTCTTTTAATGTTATCCCATATTTCTTGGATGTTCTGCTCATGGTTTCTTAGCAGTCTTGCTGAGCTGTCTATGTTCTTTTCAAGTTGAAATGCTTTGTCTTCATTGTCTGATGTTCTATCTTCTAAGTGATCTACTCTGCTGATAGTATTCTCAATTGAGTTTTTAAGTTGGTTTATTGCTTCCTGCATTTCTAGGATTTCTATTTGTTTGTTTTTTATTACCTCTATCTCCCTGTGTAATTGATCTTTTGCTTCCTGGATTTGTTTATGTAGTTCCTTGTCAAAGTGATCTTTCATTGTCTGATTTTGCTGTCTCATGTCTTCCTTGAGACTCCAGATCATCTGAAGCATGTATATCCTGAACTCTTTATCTGACATTCCATCTGTTGCAGCTATTACCTCTTCTAAAGTTGAGTTGACCTGCATTGCTTGTGGTCCTTTCTTTCCTTGTCTTTTCATACTGCTCGCGTTTCTTTCTGCTTGGTGAAACTGTTGTGTTTTTGAAATTTTCCCCCTATTTATTTATATTGCTCTTGTATAGTTGGGAAATCTCCCTTGCAGGGTGGGTAGTGGCTGTGCTCCTCCTCTAATTAGGGTGATCTGTCTACCACGCTGGTCGGTCGCACGTCTGCCCACCCTGCAGGCGCGGGTGGCGGCTCTGCTCTGCCCCCACTCCAATTGTGGTGACGTAACTACCACACCCTCGGGTCATTGGTCCTGATCCGGATGTGGGTGGCGGCTCTGCTCATCCCCTACTCCAATTGGTGTGACGTGTCTACCACGCTGGCAGGCCTCTAGGCCTGTTCCGCCGGTGGGTCGCAGGTCTGCCTACCTTGCGGGCTCGGGCGGCAGTTCTGCTCAGCCCCCACTCCAAATGGGGCTACCTGACTGCCTCTCCAATGGGTCGCTGGGCCTTTTCCGGACACGGGCGGCGGCTCTGCTCCACCCCCACTCCAACCAGTGTGACGTGACTGCCTCGGTGCTACGTGTCCACCACGCTGGCAGGCTACCGGGCCTGTCCTGCCAGTGGGTCGCAGGTCTGCCTACCTTGCAGGCTCAGACGGCGGTTCTACACAGCCCCTACTCCAAATGGGGTGACTTGGCTACCGTGCCGTCGGGTCGCTGGTCCTGTTCCAGGCGTAGGCGGCTACTCTCTTCGGCCCCAGCTGCAGTTGGGGTGTCATGATACAACGCCGGCGGGTCACTTGGCCTGTTCTGGGCGCAGGCCGCAGCTCCACTCAGCCCCTCTGGCCCCCACTGCATCCAGCAGGACCCGGACCAAGAAGCAGTTACTGCGGGGTCCCCGTCCCTGGGCCAAAGCCGCTCCCGGAGCCAGAACCCGGCCCCTCCGAGCCCGGTGCACGCTCCGCTAGGAGCAGGCTCCAAGGAGCAATCTCCGCGGGTTCCCCAGCCCTAGGCCAAAGCAGCTCCGGGAGCCAGAGCCCGGCCTCTCCAAGCTCTCCGAGCTCGGTGCACGCTCTGCTGGGAGCAGGCTCAAAGACGCAGTCCCCGCGTGTTCCCCAGCCCTGGGCCAAAACTGTTCCCGGGGTCAGAACCCAGCCGCTTCAAGCTCGATGCACGCTCCACTAGGAGCTGGCTTCAATACGCAGTCTCCGCGGGTTCCCCAGCCCTGGGCCAAAGCAGCTGCGGGAACCAGAACCCGGCCGCTCAGAGCTCGGTGCACGCTTTGCTAGGAGCGAGCCCCAAGGAGTATTCTCCACAGGTTCTCTAGCCCTGAGCCTGAGCGATCTGTCTGCGAGACGCAGGCAAATGCCAGCCTGAAATCACCTGTTCCGTAGCTGAATGAGCTAAGATCAGTAGAAAACAGGGATGATTCCATCAGCTCTCCAAGATGGCGGCCACTGTCCTCCTCCGTGGTCCGACCGGTGTCGAGAACCGAACTGGACCGCTTCTCTCCTCCGTCTCAAAGCCAGAACTCAGCACTAAGCACGGCCATTGCACCGCTGGCAGGAGCCCCCAGAATCCACATCGCTGCACCCCCGCTCCGGCACCTCGCCGCTTCCCAGCGCGCGCCGCAGACTCCAGCCGCGGGGCGATCCACCAATCAGGCAATGCGACCCTCCGTGCGGAGAAATCGCCCGCGTCTGAGCCCCCTCAGCCGAACCTCGCGATGGAAATCCCTCCACTAGATTCTGGAGCACCTCAATTTCGCTGGAAATTCCCAACAAGACAGCCTTCAGCTGTTTCACCTCGTCTTTCTCCCGCACAGTGACGCGGCGCATGGGGGTGATGCACTCCCTTCGCCGCCATCTTCCGAGTCTCCACATTTTCTTTACCTATTCATCTATTGAGGGATACCTAGGTTGGTTCCATAGTAGAGCTATTGTGAATTGAGCTGCTATAAACACTGATGTGGCTGCAATACTGTAGTATGCTGATTTTAAGTCCTTTGGGTATAAACCAAGGAGTGGGATAGCTGGGTCAAATGGTGGTTCCATTACAAGTTTTCTGAGGAATCTTCAACAATGCTTTCCATAGTGGTTACACCAATTTTCAGTCCCACCAGCAATGTATGAGTGTGCCTTTTTCTCCACATCCTCGCTAACATTTATTGTTCCTGTTTTCTTGATGATTGCCGTTCTGACAGGATGAGATGAAATCTTAGAGTAGTTTTGATTTGCATTGCTAGAGATGCTAACACTTTTTCATATATTTGTTGATCGATTGTATTTCTTCTTCGTTGAAGTGTCTCTTCAGTTCCTTAGCTGATTTATTGATTGGGTTATTTGTTTTTTTTGTTTTGGGGTGGGGTTTTTTTTGGTGTTAAGTTTTTTAGTTTTTTATATATCCTAGAGATTAATGCTTTATCAGAGGTGCATGTGGTAAAGATTTTCCCCCAATCTGTAGGCTCTCTCCTCGAGTTATTGTTTCCTTTGCTGAGAAGAAGCTTTTTAATTTGAATCCATCCCATTTATTGATTCTTGATTTTACTTCTTGTGCTTTAGGAATGTTGTTAAGGAACTCAGACCCTAGGCCAACATGGTGAAGACATGGGATTATTTTTTTCTTCTATTAGGCACAGGGTCTCTGTTCTAGTGCCTAAGTCTTTGATCTACTTTTGGTTGACTTTTGTTCAGGGTGAGAGATAGAGGCTTAATTTTACTTTGCTAAATATGAATTTTCAGTTTTGCCAGCACCATTTGTTGAATAGGCTATCTTTTCTCCAGCGAAAGTTTTAGGCACCCTTGCCTAGTATGAGATAACCATATTTATGGGGGTTTGTCTCTGCATCCACTATTCTGTACCACTGGCCTACAAGTCTATTTTGGTGCCAATACCAGGCCATTTTTGTTACTATAGCTCTATAGTATAATTTAAGGTCTGGTATTGTGATGCCGCCTGCTTCACTTTTCTTGCTAAGAATTGCTTTAGCTATTCTGGGTCTCTTATTTTTCCAAATAAATTTCATGATTGCTTTTTCTATTTCTATGAAGAATGTCATTGGTAATTTAATAGCAATTAAATATGTATAACACTTTTGGTGGTATGGCCATTTTGACAATATTAATTCTGCCTATCCAAGAGCATGAGAGATCTTTCCATCTTCTGAGGTTTTCTTCAATTTCTTTCTTTAGTGTTCTGTAGTTTTCATTGTAGAGGTCTTTCACCTCTTTCGTTAAGTTGATTCCCAAGCTTTTTTTTTTTAGGCTATTGTGAATGGAGTAGTTTTCCTAATTTCTCTTTCAGTGGATTCATCGAATAGGAATGCGTTTGGTTTATGGGTGTTGGTTTTATATTCTGTTACTTTGCTAAATTTATGTATTAGTTCTAGAAGTTTTCTGGTGGAATTCTTTGGATCTTCTAGATATAGAATCATGTTGTCAGCAAATAGTTATAGCTTGAGTTCTTATTTACCTATTTGTATTCCTTTAATTTCTTTATTTTGTCTAATTGCTCTGGCTAGAGTTTCAAGGATGATGTTGAAGAGAAGTGATGAAAGAGGACAGCTTTGTCTTGTTCCAGTTTTTAGAGGGAATGCTTTCCATTTTTCTCCATTTAGATTGAAGCTGGCCTTGGGTTTAGCATATATAGCTTTTACAATCTAGAGGTATATTCCTGCTATCCCTAGTGTTTCTAGTGTTTTGAATATGAAGGAGTGCTGTATTCTTTTGAATGCTTTTTCTGCATCTATTGAGATGATCATATGATTCTTTTTTAAGTCTATTAATATGATGCATTATGTTTATTTATTTCCTTATGTTGAACCAACCCTGAATCCCAGGGATAAACTCCACTTGATCGTGGTACACTATCTTTTTAATATGTTTTTGTATGTGATTTGCCAAAATTTTATTGAGAATTTTTGCATCTATATTCATCAGGGATATTAGTCTGAAGTTTTCTTTCCTTGATGTGTCTTTGTCTGATTTTGTTATCAGGGTGACACTAGCCTCATAGAATGAGTTTGGAAGGGTTCCCTCCTTTTCTATTTCATAGAATACTTTTAGGAGTATTGGTGTTAATTCTTCTTTGAAAGTCTTGTGGAACTCGGCTGAGAATCCATCTGGTCCTGGTTTGGATATCTTAATAAGGATATCTGCTGGCCTATTTAACAATCTGATCTACTGCTCAACCTTTATAAAGATCAAAAAAAAAACTTCAGTTCCCAAATTCAGGGTGGATTCAATGACATATAACCTTTGGGTTTTCAGAAAAGTCAGAGTTTCCAAGAGAAAATGCACTTGGTTGAGCTCACAGTTACGTCATGCACAGGTACAGATGAGAGAAAGACTAGGCTTTGCAAATCTTTCAGTCTCTATCCATGCAGGCATGCTGTCCTTGCTCTTAAAAGGAAATGCTTATTTTTTTTAATTAAATGGTGTGTTCATTCATCAAACAAATATTTTTGAGTGCCCATTATGTTCCAGTTCCTGTACAAGCTGTTGGGTGTCTAACAATGAGGAAAACAAAACACGGTCGCTGTCTGCCATGTCCAGTGGGGAAAGTGACATGAAGGTAATATTTCAGATAATTACTGAAATATCAGTGCCCTGGAAAAAGTGTTAAGAAAGAGGAAATGGGGATTGGAAGTCCCTGTTGATGGTTCAGGGAATGTGATGATGTATTCCAGATTGTCAAATAAGGCTGCTTTCATGATGTGTAAGCTGAAAACTAAGCCTGAATTTTCTTCCAGGAAACTCAACTTGGGCTTTCAAGACATTGCACTGACAAGCCTGATGGGGGCCGACTGCTGGGAACAGTGGAGTTTGAACTGATCCCAATGAAGGATTTTATCTAATTCCTTTTCACAACACCCACCCCCCCATGCAACACGCGCGCTAGCACACAAGTGTGCACACATCTGCATCCACACATACACACGTACAATTGATTTCTCATCTCTTTGTCCTGAAGAGGAATTAAATTACCCACAGATGAGAACTGCAGTCGGATGGATTCATGCTCAGAGGGGGAAGAGCTGAAAGCTCTTTAAAAGAAAACCTTATCTCCGAGGTTCAGACAAGCTGGTTCTGTACAAAAGCAACCGAGACTGCCCCGGGCAGCACATCTCCAGCCTGAGCGCCCCGCGGAAGGGAAGGTGAGACTACAGCTCAGCATAGTTGGGAGAATTCACAGATGCAGAAAGTCAGACTTGAAAGGGGCCTTAAAGCTCACCTCCTCCTGACAGCTCAAGGAAGAGGATGAAATGCACCTCGATCTTGGAACCAGACAGATGTGGGTTCTAACCCCAGTGACTGCACCATTTGCCCAAGTCACTTCTCTGGGTCATTTCATCATTCTATACAATGAAATTAAGAGCTCTATGGTGCAGGGAACCTCCGCTCTATTCTGTTCCCCAAGACCAGGCTCCTACCTCTGAAAGATATGCCCCTCTGCCCTGCATGGAAGGGGGTTCTTTTGCCAGCTCACTCTTTCTGAAAAATAATTAACTCAAAACTCGGGATTTTAAACTTAGATTAATGTCCAAAGGAATAAACTCTAACATGTTTATTTGTCATACTGACACAAATATATATAAATCATGGAATAAATGAATTGGTGAAAAAGACAGCTCATCATTAGAGAATACCAACTAATAAATAGACAACAAATGATGGAAATAGAAAATAACCATTAGGCAAACAACATTGTGTGACTGTTGTAAGCAAGAGATTTGCTGAATACAAACAGGCGAACAGTAACTGAATAGTGAAGAAAGTCGATGGACGCCACATTCCCCAAGAGATTGACATTAACATCACCAGAATCAATCAACATGAGTGACAGGACACCCTGAGAAGGGCAGAGAATCACTTCTGAGGTATTCTTGCCAAAAATTTGTAATCTCAATCATTTAAGATACTAAGTTTGGGGGTAATTTGTTACACAGCAATGGCTAACCAAAATACATTCTCTGAGCCTCAATTTCTTCATCTATAAGATAGGAATGATGAGAAGAAAAAGAATGGCCTTGAGAAAACGCCTGAAAAGCCCATATTGAGGGTTGTTCTTTAAAATAAAAATCTAAGAAGTTCTCATAAACCAGATAAGACCAGGAAGACATTCCAACTAGAAGCAATGTGGAAAACTAGACTGGATCCTGGACCAGAAAATAAGGACAATTAGTGGAAGAACTGGTGATATTCAAATAACATCTATAGATTAGTTAATACCATTATATTAATGTTCATTTTATTGAACTATTTAGTTATGGAAAGAACTATGGGAACAATTTAAATAATACAGAAGGGTGTAAAATTGAAGGTAACCACTATTAATAGTTTGGTGGGGTTTATGTTTATAAAAAATAATAAAAGTAACTAAAAGAGTTTATGTCTTATGTTTCTATATAGTAATATATTTATAACTTTATATATATATAACTATGTAGATATACGTAGTTCTATAATTTGATGGGCAGAGAATCACTTCTGATACATGCACCCATGAATCTTGGACAGTTTTCTACATATATCTAACCTTGTTCTTTTTCATGGATGTATTATAGTTCAGTGTTATTATATACAATTATGATTTAGCCAATCCAAGATTTGCCTTTAATTATTCTCTACTATAAATCACACTTTTATTTTTTAAAAGTATACATATGTGTTATTTTTATGTGTTTGAATATACATTTTTTATGTAGGATAGAGTCTTAAAAGAACAGCTGGTTGAGTCAAGATAAAGAGAAATTTAAATTTTGATTATACTTCCATCAACAGTAAATGAAACCATTTCCCCATATTCCAAAAAATAATAAACACTGTCAGCATTTTTAATTTTTTTTCAGGAGAATGGGGAAAACATGAATTATTGATTTTTTGGCCTATCTGAATGTCACTCCAGGGCCTCTACAAACAAACTCTGGGCACCTTGAGTGAATTTCAGCCTCCCCACTTGATGGCCAAGCTCTCAGGTAACTGCCAGTCTCCAGGATGGTCCCCAAAGATCCCAATCCACCAATATACTTGACCTTGTGGAAATTTCTCCCACATTATATCATGACTAGTCTGTGTGACCAACAGAATATGGTTGAAGTGATAGCATGTGGCTTCTGAGTCAAGTTCGTAAAGAAGGCATCCTCCATTGGACCTCTAGCACTAGTGGAAGCCAACCACGTTAAGCTGATACTCAGGCCCTCTTGGAAGCCTTGTCAGTTCTGTACAGCAAACTGAGGCCTCCTGCCAACAGCCATGTGTGGACACCATCTTGAAAGGAAATTACCCAGCCCCCATCAAGCCCTCAGACGGATGTAGCTCTAGCCAACATCATAACTGAATCTTCAGGAGAGATCCCAAATCAGAACCTCCCAGCTAAGCCACCCCCAGATTCCTGACACTCAAAACTTCATGAAATAATAAATGTTCATCGTTTTAAGATACTAAGTTTGGGGGTAATTTGTTACACAGCAATGGAGAGAGCCAAAATACATTCTCTGAGCCTCAATTTCTTCATCTATAAGATAGGAATGATAAAAAGCAAAAGAATGTCCATATCACAGAGAGGAAGTAGACGAAGCACCTGCCACCTGCATGGCCCATGAGCTTCAGTGTCTTTCCCTCTCTCCCAGAGAGGGTCTGTGACAGGCAGGCAGGCATGCCTGACTAAATAGAGGGAATGTTTTGAGTTTCTATGCCGTTGACCTTTTCATTTAAAATACATGTCAAATCAGCTTCTAATTCTTTCACATACACATTATTCTGGGAATGAAGCAGAGAGTGAACTTTGTTGCAATGTGTTTCCTGCCCTTTTATATGATGAAATTATAAGAGCAAACATTCCTGTTGCTCAGGTCTTCATAGAACTGCCAAACCTCTTTCTGGGTGCTCAGGGGGTAGCTACTGGGGACCCCAGCAAGGGAAGAGCTAGTATGGAGAGCTGAGGAGGAAGTACCTGCTTCAGTGTATGTTCCAGGACAGGAAGTCACACCTTTGCTTCCAGGCAATGTGGACATATAACCAAAAAATAAGTGACTCCTCCTTTCTCAGCTAATGGGCATCCCCAGTGGATAGATTGAGCCCAGTAATGGTGAAATCCCCAAGCAGGCTGGTCCCCTAGTAGCCCACACAGTGAATCCTGAGACCAGTCCCTGAGGTCCCCACCTCATAGGACTAACTGACTGCATCTCTTCCCTTGAGCAACCCACTCTCTGCCAGCCCAGGCCAGGCCAATTTGTGGCTTCCTCACTGGGGCCTTCCTGGAAGCCCAGGATATGGCTCCTGCTTTCAGCTCACAGCTGACAAACTAGGATTGCTCTCCACACTGCCATCTTGTGGCCACTATTAGAAATTGCATCTCTCTCCACAGGACAGCCCTTCCAGGGGATGGCTTCTTCCATTTGTTAACAATTATTCCCTCCCATACCGGAGGCAGCACCCTTTCTATTACACCTCCATGCCCAAACACTTGATAAAATTTCCAAGAAAGGAGTGTGTTTAAGGATATGATGTAACAAAGTATCATGAACTGGGTAGCTTATAAACAAGAGGAATGTGTTTCTCACAATTTTGGAAACTGGAAATCCAAGATCAGGTGCACCAGAATGGTTGAACTCTGGTGAGAGTCCTCTTCCAGGTTGCAGGCTCCCAATGTTCCATTGTGTCTTCACATGGCAGAAAAAGCAGAGGGAGCCAAAGCAAGCTCTCTTGTATCTTTTTATGAATGCACTAATACGATAAGGAGGGCTGCACCCTCCTGACCTGATCCCCTTCCAAGGAGATCAGGAAACATCCATGGAAACAGAAGACATTTCCATAATCCAAATGGATGGAGAAGAAGAAGAAGGAGGAGGAGGAGGAGGAGGAGGAGGAGGAGGAGGAGGAAGAAGGAGGAGGAGGAGAAGAAATATGTATATTGTACTTACCTTATTCTAGGATGTAATCACAAAAATGGTACCTTGAGGTGTACCATTATTATTCTCCCACTTTTCATACAAGAAGCTAAAAAAATAGATTAAGTAGTGCACCAAAATTCACACAGATAAGAAATAACAAAACTGGAATAAAAACCCAGGTAGCAAAGCATTTTAGCCAGCAGGCTCTACAGTTCCATCAGCCCTGTTAGGTGTTATATTTTCTCTAAACACATACTATTCTCCCACACCTCTGAGCTTTCATCCATATTTTTCCCTTTGCCTGAAATTCCCCTCTGTCATCTGTCAACAATTGTCACTCTACTTGTGAGTGTGCGTGTGTGTGTGTGTGTGTGTGTGTGTGTGGTATGCTGGGGATTGAACTCAGGGCCTTGTGCAGTCAAGGCAAGCACTCTACCAACTGAGCTATGTCCCCAGCTCTCTCACTCTACTTTTAAGACTCAACTCAGATACTTTCTTCTATGTGAAGCCATCCTGAATCCCCCGTCTGAGCTTCAACACTTGGCACACACCACTCTTAGGGCACTTGTAACACAGTATTATAATTATCAGGCATGTCTCTGGTCTCCTAGGAACACTGGGAACACCTGAAGACAAGAGCCATCTCTTATTCAGCCCTGGATCTAATAAATGCTCATGCAGTGGACATTTAGGAATTATTTCTGACTCAGTTACCTGCACTTTCCTGACAGTCACTCAAGCGGTTAAAGGAACCACTGTTTTCTGGTCTGCTCCACACATCCTGCAGTGACTGACTAGCTCCCAGAGCTTTGGAACACAGCCTGCCCACCTAGAAAGCAGCTGGGATTGATTCCATTACCACTTGGGCTTGGCTCTCACTTTATTTTTAATTGTGAGGAACTAAAAATCTGATGGGGCTCTCTGAATTCAGATGGGCTTGTCACCAGTGGTCACCTTTTCAGGATAATGGGTTGGAAGCTGATCCTCATGCTGGACAGCCCCAGATCTGGGCCACGTGACTTTCACAGGCTTTAGATACTTTGCCTTCCTAGACCTCTTCCTCCATAAAATATTATTTAAAATTACACTATATCGTTAAGTTGGTGTAAAGTAATCCAGGCTGGTTTCATTATTACATATTCATTATCATTGTATTCATTTTTTCTAATTTTAAAATAAATTAAAATTGAAGCATGGTATTGTCCCTAAAAGAATTATGGTCTGTAGACACTGGTCCAATGCACATCAGACGTCCCCAGATGTCAGACCCGTGGGACACCTCCTTGAGACCATTCAGTTTTCCAATGAAAGAACTCCCTGATTTGTTGCTTGGCCATTCCAAGTCATGGGGGAAGGAGTTGACCTTTATGTATACAAGAGTTTGTTTAATTTTCCTTTTCAGCCCCACAGCTTCACCTCACCCCGTTTTGCTGGTATCTTCTGAATTCATGCACATAAGCAATGGCTTCTTCAAGTACCATCTGCCACCTCCTTCCATCTTCCAGAATTTTTAAAAGCTCTCACCTGCTATGTTAGTCAGTTTTTCATCACTGAGACCAGAATACCTGACATATATACAACTTTTAAGGGACGAAAATTTTCTTTTGCTCAAGATATCAGAAGTCAGCTGATCCCACTGCTTTGGGCCTCAGGTGAGGTAGAGCATCAAGGTAGAAGGGCACAATAGATATTCACTTCATGACAGCCAGAAAGCAGAGAGAAAGAAAGGAGCTAAGAGCAAGAAATATCCTTCCAGGACATCCCCACACCCATCCCCGTGATCTACTTCTCCAACTAGGTCCCAGCTCTCACAGCCTCCTGCCAATAGACCCTTGAGCTCTCAGGGATTAATTTACTGATGAGGTCAGAGCTCTCATAGTCCAATCCCTTCCCAAAAGCCCCACCTCTGAATATTATTTCACTGAAGACCAAGCTCTCAACACATGAGCCTTTACAGGACATTCTAGATTCAAACCATTATATCTGCTAATGATCTTTCTCCCTGTATTCTTCATCTTTTCATTGCTATAAAAAAAAACTAACTTTATAAGAAAAAAAGGTTTGTTTAGCTTACAATTCTGAAGTTTCCAAATCCAAATGGCACAGTGCAAGCTTTGTATCAAGGGCTGCCCCTTGGCTATATCAGCTCAAGTTGTAGATAGCAAAGGCAGGGGCACTTACGGGAGAAAGCAAGGGATTATATCTCAAATCAGGAAGAGAAGATGAGAGGGGCCACACCTGATCATTTTATTAAAAAAAAATTATCAATGGAACTCAAGGGGTGCCATGAAAATTCCTTCTGAGAACATGCCCCCAGTGACCCAAGGGCCTCCCACTAGCCTTCCCCCGAAAGCTTCCACCACCTTCCAATAACACCACTCTCGGGACCATGCCTTCAATCATAAGGAACTCATGAGGGACGTTCAAACCATATCCAAACCCTAGCACGCCCTTTCACTTTTATTATTTAGAAAGTTTTCACCTGCATGAAACAGAAAAACCAACTCAAGTTGGCCTAAAGTGATAAAGGGGAAGAGAGTCCAATTAGAAAAGGAAAGAAGCATTCTCATCAAGAGACCGGAGACTTTTTTGGTTTTGTAATCTAGGACCTGGGATTCCGGTTCTCACTCGACAGTGTCCAGTATGTGACCACTGAAGCTCAGAAAGAAGTAACATGTCAAAAAGAATAAAATAGTAAATGCTAGAATCAGGACCTCAGTCAAGACCAGCCAGTTCTCCTAGCTGGAGAAGACCTGACCCCTGTTTCCTGTGGTCTGGGAGGAGGTGAGGGCTGGAGGAGGCCCTGTTAGAAGTAATTATGCGGTCAGCACAGAACTGAGAAGACATGCCCTGGAGAGAAGCTGGATGAAATCAAGCCAACATCAAGTAAGTAGCTGAGGAGTGGGGTGAGAACTAGGTATGGAGCCAACATGAGAACCTGGGGGAAGGAGGACCTACACTGAGGGATCAATCTGGAGGAATCCTGGGGTGAGGTGTGGATTGGGAGCAGCTGCTGTTACAGCACAGTGAGCTCAGCAAAGCTGCCCTTGCCACTCTGCAACAGAGCATGCCAACACAGCAAACCCTGCCAGTCCCTGTCCTGTGCTCAGGAAACCATGAGACCCTAGTCATTCTGGAAGGCAAGAAAACTCCTCTGGCTCCAAGACCTTCTTCCTTTTGTTTGTTTGTTTTTTTTAAGTGGTGCTGGGGATTGAACCCAGGGCCTTGTACATGTGATGCAAAAACTCTGCCAACTGAGCTCTATTCCCAACTATTCATTTTTTGATCCAATCTATTCTTGGTCAGCAGTATGGAGGTTTTGTTGGACCCTGGGACACTAAAATGGTTGCAGAGAACTCAGATGCCACACCCAAGGAGGGCAAGGAAAAAAGACCGGTGGGGCCCATTGGGAGTGTGGTGACACCTAGCAGGGGATTTCCTGAGCTCCTGGTTCAACCTTGTCCTAGGAACAAACCAGCATAGGCAGATTCATGCTGTGGAATGGAGCAGCGGGTGCTGTGCTTGCCCTGCTGAGGCCTTTGGAGCCAAACAATATGATTGATTGAAAGGCTCCTTTAGAAGCTTAATTTTTTCAACATTAAAGAATTAAATCAATAATATCCCCATTTTGGCTTCTCTATGATTATGTCCTTTGTGTCCTGTTTACTATTTAGTAACAAGCATTCTAAAAATTACAGCCTGTGTCATCTGTGCCAAAGGAAATCAAGGAAGGGGAAAAGTAGAGAAAGCAATTAACATAAGGTACAGACGTGCGGGCTATGCACTGGGTAGCCGGCTGGGGGCGCTATATCCATTATCTGATGTCCACCTCACACCACCCCAAAAGGAAAAATGTACCTCTAATCCTCCTTTTATAAATGAGGAATCTTAAGGTTAGATTGACGAAGAGACTTCTCTAGTTTTGCACAAATGAGCAGAGCCTGCGTTGGAACTCTCTAGACTGATGGATTCCAAACCCATCTCTCTTTTGGTTCATTACCACGCAGAACTCCCGCCCAAAACAGGACCACTTGGCCGCCGAGGACCCTTCCTCTGGCAGGCAGCTCTCTTGTTTACAGGCATGGTTCGTGAACACTCTTTCTGTCCACCTAAGCCAGGGCACGCAGGTGCTGCTGTGCCTCCTGTATACCCTGCAGATAAGAGCAACCTCAGCTTTTCTGCCTGCAGAGGATCTGAGAAATAGCCTTAGAAGCAGGATTTTGATGTGCAGGATCTCTAATTTGGGATCAGGAGTGAGGCAGCTGTGACAAGGTTTAAAACCTAGCAAAAATAAGTGATACCCTACAACTGACAGCCCAGCTGTCCAACATGGAGGCAAGAACCCCGGCTCCCAGATACATCTTTGCTACTCTTTAGCTAGGAGACCCTGGGTGAACCACTTTTATTTTAGCCAGAATTTCCTTGTAAATCAAACGAGACCAATGCTATCTCCCATAGGGGTGATTAAATTAGAGGTTGTACCAGAGATTTTCTGGAATCTTTCCTGCAAGGCAGCAGCCGTAGGAGGAGTCAATGATGTAATGCTCTATAATGGGGCCACCAGCTGGCATAGAGAGAGAAGCAGAGGGACATGGTGGTCTGTGTTTTGGGTAAGGTTTTCCTGTGTGAAGATGTGCTTTTCCTTCTTGAATTATGGCTCAACTGTGTGGCTGCAGACACCCAGGCATAGTAACAACTCCCCTACCTGCTGAGCAGGTTATGATTTGCAAGGTGTCACACATACAAACTCAGACACACACAGGCACATACACCACAACCTACTTGCACTGTACTACTTTTAGAGGCATATAGTAGCTTCAGGAAGAAAAATAGTTGAGGAGACAGGCCTGAGCTGGTTGTCAGGAGCTTGAGTGCAAGGTCTGGCTGGATCATTTGCCTTATTCTGGGGCTCAAAATCATAAGGCACTCTTGCCAGGTTTTAATCCACCTGGTCAGTGCCAAACTTCTGTCCCCTTGTTTTCTGGTGAACCACTCACCAGTGTCAACCTGTGGATTCAGCCTCAAGGCTGCCTTGAGTGGCAGGTCCCAGCCCACCTCTCATCACACTGAAGTCAACTACAGGCATTATGGCTCCCATCCTGGAAAAAGTTGGAAATATACTGCTCTTTTTCTAAGAGCTACATGTAGGTTCTATGCCAGGAGAGAGGTAATCGTGTTGTTAAACCAACTGGGTAACTTCAGACAACTCTCTCGCCTGTGTGTATGCAGTCATCCATCCAGATGAAAAACATTCACAGAGACCACTGAGAGTCCTGCCACCAGGGCATGCAAGAAATAGGTAGACCCAGTTCCTTTCCACATGGCCTGAGCGCCACATCTTGTTTTCATTCCCTCTTCTACAACATGAGAATCAGATTATCTGTTTTGTAGGATTATGGAAAGAATTGAAAGTGTGGGGACATGCCAAAAAAATATCCATAAATGTCTCTGGTAGGTTTATTCACAATAGCCAAAAATGGGAAACAACCCAAATGTCCATTAACAGTTAAATAATAATGGTTGTACATCCATACAATAGAATACTGTTCGGCAATAAAAAGAAGCAAACAACTGGTACCCATGGCATAGATGAACCTGAAAATAATAATGCTGATGGGGGCAGGGAGTCAGATTTTTTAAAAAGAGAGAATAGAATGTACAGTTCTATGTATAGAAAATCATAGGGAAAATACAAACGAATCTATCGTGATAGAGAACATCAGTGGTTTCCCAGGAATGGGGATGGAGTAGGAAGGGAAAGAAAGATCAGAAAGAGTCACTAGGAATCTTCCAGACATGATAGATTGTTATGAGCTACATTGTGCCCCCCAAAAATGCTGAAGTTGAAGTCTTAACCCCCAGTACCTCAGCATGTGACTGTATTTGGAGATCTGACCTTTCAAGAGACAATCAAGATAAAATGAGAGCATTAGGGTGGGCTTAAATCCAATATGACCTGCACCCTCATAAGAAGAGGACTTATGAGGACTCAGACATGCACAGAGGATGACAATGTGAGGACAAAGGGTAAAAACAGCCATCTGTCAGCCAAGCATAAAGGCCTCAGAAGGACCTGGGACTTCCAGCTTCTAGAACTGTGAGAGAATCTGTTTCTATAGTTTAAACTACCCAGCCTGTGGGACTTTGTCATGGCAGCACTAGCTAACATGATCTGGATTGTGGTGATAGTTTCAAGACGGTAAATATATGTCAAAACTCATCACATTTTACAATTTAAATAATGCAGTTTGTCATATGTCACTATTAAATTATTGTTGAAGGTGAGACTTCTTAAAGTCTGAGTACTTTTTAAAGCTCCCCAGGAGATTCCAGTGTGTACCCAAGGTTAAGTGACTGCTCCTTTACTCTCACCTCCAAGAAGCAGACCTCAGATAAATAGGCTTCTTATAGCACCTAGCTGAGCCCAGCAAGGCACAATGACATGCTCACCTGGGCTGATTGGGAAACCTAATTGCCTTAAGGTCTGTTCAGAGCCAACTGAGGCTTAATCATTCCACTCACATCAAAATATTTACTCTAAATAGTCATTACCACCTGGAAGGGGCTTGCAGGTAGCTAGGGAAAAACGGGTGGGAGCACACCCAGTAAGGGAAGCAGGCTATTTGCAGAGGCAGCTGTCCATCATCCAATGCTCAACTATCCCTCCAGAGATTTTCTAGTTAAGTGTTTGCACTTTAATGCTCCAAGGCCTGAATCATCCAATTTTGTCTGGTGCAGGTGCTGGGGCTTGGGAGCATATAGTAGATGATTTGCATAAAGTGAGTGAAATTTGCATAGAGTAGGAAATTTGCATGCAGTAAATAGCTAAGGGGAGGATAAAATTATGGCCCAGAAATGGCCTAAAATAATGTGTTACTTTGTAGCCCCAGTGTTATCTGGATGCTTCTCTGAAAAGTGAGCCTCTGCCTTCACAGAGAGAAAGCTTCTCAGTTCCTGGCATCTCGCCTGAAAGTCTGGGGAGGATTAAGAATGATAGGATAGGGCTGGGGTGTAGCTCAGTGGTAGAGCACTTGCCCAGAATGAAATCCAGGGTTCAATCCCCTACACCAGGAAAAAGAATACAAAAGAAACAATATTTGTGCTGAAATAGTGGTCCATGTCTGTAATCTCAGCAACTCAGAAGGCCAAAGCAGGAGGATCCCAAGTTTGAGGTCAGCCTTGGCAACTTAGCAAGATCCTGTTTCAAAATCAAAAATTAAAAAGACCTGGGGTATAGCTCAGTGGTAAAGCACCCCTGAGTACAATCCCCAGTAACAAGAAAGAAAGGAAGGAAGGAGGGAAGAAGAAAGAAAGAAAAATTGTTCCTGAGAAAGGAATCTAAGAAACTTGGGTGTCTTAGATGGGAGCTTATATTTTGCAGAAAATCTTCTTGTTCTATTTCAATATTATACTCATTATTTTAATAAAACAATAAGTAGTATAAATAAAGTACACAGCACTCAGTGCCAATAAATTATCAAATTCTAATATACATATTAAATTAAAATATGTATTAAAAACTTATTGAATATTATTGTTATTGATGATATTACTGTAATGGATCAATATTTATGTATTTTGGCCAACCTGACGTTTCAAGGCCTCCTTTGGAAAACCCAATTCCAACCTCTTTGCCTTCTCTCCTTTTCCCCAAGAAGAAATGAGAAACAGGAAACTGTGGAGACCACAATCCTATTTTTGATCTTCTCTGGAAGGAGTAATTCCTCCTGGACACATTCATGAGCCCACATAGCCCAGGCTGCGTCTGAGAAAAGGCGTGAGGCTCAGCTAGAGATGCAGGAATGTGGCAAGATCACGCCAGCAGATGGAATACTGCTACTGTACTCCAGGAGATAGCTCCCAGAGAAACATTAATCCCTGAAGAGTAGCCATGACACCAGAATTTGTAGCTAAAGGTGACTGCCACTGTTGCTGATGTATGTTCAGCCACCTGGGTAGTACAAGCAGGGAAGGCAGAATAGAACACTTCTTCCTCAATATGGCCCTCTGCCAGCCTGGCACAGCCAAGGAGAGAAGGTGTCGATGTGGTAGGCTGAATTAACAGCCCCCAATATATCCACATCTTAATCCCTGGAATCTGAAAACGTTACCTTAGAGGGCAAAAGAGACTTTGCAGATGTGATTAAGTGAGGAATCACAGGTGGGGAGATTATTCTGGACTTATCTGGGTGGGCCCAGTGTAATCAGAATGATCCTTATAAGAGAGATACAGGAGGAGTTAGAGTCAGAAGAGAAGATGATGTGCCAATGGAAGCAATTGAGAACTGAAGATGCCATGAGCCAAGAGACAGAAATCTAGACAGGGCGGAAGGCAAGAAAATGCATTCTTCCCTAGAGGGTCCAGAAGAAAGAGAACCCTGTTGCCATGATCCAAATGTTCGTCCCTCCATCCAAGTCGTATGTTGAAACTAACCTCCAAGACTATTGGGAGGTGGGGGTCTTCGGAGATGATTAGATCATGAAGGTGCCTACCTCATCGTGGGATTAGTACCCTTACAAAAAAGGCTCAAGAGAGCTATTCACTCCTTCCAACCTGGGAGGACACAGCTAGAAGGTGCTGATCCAAGTCTTAGAGATCAGGAGTGGGTCCTCGTTCCCAGGTGTTGAACGAGGCAATACCTGAGAAACACTGAGGCAAGCATAGAAAGCAAGTTTTATTTAAGAAAGAGACACCAACAGACTTCTCCAAAGAGAAGGGGCCCCAGAGTTGGGTGTCCATGGGAAAGGGTATATCTTACTCTTTTATAGACCCCAGGACCCCTCTTTTAATTATTACCTTCTCTTTCTTCTCCACGTATGTGCCTAAGAGCAGGGATGCAGAGTTAATTGTTAGCAACCCAGAGTGCCCAAGAGTACATAGCAGAGGTTACAACTCATTGTTTTCTGTTTGATAACCAGTGATAACCAGTCATCATCCTCTCTCAAACTCCATTATTCATTACCTACATATACTGCCTGACCTTCGCCCCTGCCTAGGACAAGTGGGGCTGCAGGCAGATTGCTTTTTGGCAAAGAAAGCATGGGGGTGGATGTCAGCATAATGGGCTCATTTTATAGAATTGTTCTCTTAACTTCACATCATCCTCATCTATGTGTCCCTTTATAGTGCCATCTTTGAAACAGAGAGGAAGCCCTCCAAGACACCAAACCTCATGGCCCCTGGACCTTGAATGAATTTCCAGTCTCCATAAATGTGAGCAATGAATTTAGGTTGTTTATAAATTCCCCAATCAAGGTCAAGAGTTAAATTAAAGGGGGCCTGGCTCCTGGTCACAACTTGGCCCTAAGCTTCTTCATCTTACCTTCTACCTTTCCCAGTCCTTTGCTACATCAGGAAGAGCATACCTGGGCCACTTCCCAACATGATTGGATGACTGCTGGGCCACAATGTGGTTTTTCCTGATGCATCCTAGGGCAAGAGGATGATTGCTCGCCAGCCCTGGAGTTAGCCGGACTTGGAGTGGAGAATCATCTGGGTCAGGATGTCAGTAAAACATAAAAAGTTGTCTTTTCCTTTACATCATTCACAAAGTTTCACACTGTGCCCACCTCTCAATTATTATAATTGTCTCCTGCATCCCACACAGGTTATAAAATTTGGGTTTCCCTTGCGTGAAACATGCTGGCTAAGAAATACAGTAAAAAAATCACACAATGCAGAAAAATAATTTTCAAAAAGTGAGGTGGGACAGCTCTGTGACTTTAGGGGTCCTTCTTTCACACTGGAAGGAGAAAGAGAGAGAGAGCAAGAACCCGCAAGGGGGCTTCAAAAGGATTTCCAAATAAAGTAGGAAGTAGGCTGTCCAAGCCTAATGGATAATGTCCAGGTCCAGAGCTACCAGAGCTGTCCCATTGGTAGAAGGAGGGCAGAGATCTCACGCCTTGGGCAGTCTACACACAGGAATGCAGGGATTATTCCCAAGGGGAGACCTAAGGCCCCATAGCTCAGCACTGAGTAAAAGACCACTCAAGTAGCATCATGGGTGGCGTACCATACCCAACTTCTCGAGCTACCATCTCCCATGATGCTATTTGTCACAAAGCATCCTACTAAGTACTTTCATGTAATATCCTCATGCAATGATCTTGAAGATAGTTCCTTTTCCAATGTACTTAATTAACAGTCAGGCATGATGGCACACACCTGTAATCCCAGAGACTCAGGAGGCTGAGGTAGTAGAACCAGAAGTTCAAGTCAGCCTGGGAAACTTAGTGAGACCCTGTCTCAAAATAAAAATTATACAAGGCCAGGGATGTGACTTAGTAGTAAAGCATCCCTGGGTTTAATTCCCAGTACCACTAAAATAAAATAAAATGTTTAAAAATTATTAGTAACTACCTTTGTCTCCATTACTATACACCAGGCACTGAGTTAAGCATTTGCTGTTACATTAACTCATTTGATCATCACAAGAACTCTATGAAATAGAGTTTGCAGGACAATTCTCTGAGTCACCTTGGACCAAGTCAGTTCTTCCCCTTCTCACTTGTAATTCACAAGATAACTGTAGAAGGGGAAATGACCAAGACATTTTAGGCTCTGTTGTATCTCCCCAACCTACCCCACCCCTCAAAAAAAAAAAAAAAAAAACATAATGTCTTTCAATGCTTCAGCTCAGCAAGTTTTGTTGCCCTGGGGCATAAAACCCAAAATGGGCTGCTTTCTGTGGTCCTCAGCTACAATGTAAGTGGCATACATGCAGTAGAGGTTCCATCTACCCAGGACAGCTTTCCTGAACATCAGGAGGTGTGCTGGCAATGAGGCTTCTCTTGTCCCTTGCTGCCTACCTATAGGAAGAAAACTTGCTTTTTGTAACTTGTGTGCATGGGTATTCTGCAAACTCAACCAAGTTGTCAACCAGTGCACAGTGAACTTACTTGACAGGTTCTGTTGTTACAGATGGGGAAACTGTATCAGAGAAGTCATTTGCTGAAGTTGTTTGGTAAGCTGTGTTACCCACAGTCCTAACTACTACCTACCTCCTACATTGGCCCTGGTACAGAGGAAAAAGGAATTTCCTGAATCAGAGGACAACATTCTAATCCAAAGGCTACAGGCTGCAAGCTCAAAGCCAAAATCAGAGCTGTCCACAAGTATAGGAGGCATTGGGTCATCATCCATCAGCAGTAGGAGATGGTGTTAGCAACAGAGCCCAGGTCTCAGGGAGTCAAGCTCTGGGCTTCAGCAGCCACATCCCATTTCCTAAGATCATCCTAGAATCTCTGCTCCTTTTCCTCTCAATCATCTATTCTGACCCTGACACCCTGCCAACAGAGTGATTTCACAGCATTTTGGAGATTTTGTGTGAAACTAGATTTAGGCAGCAGAACAGATGAAGAATGCCCCACCCTCTTGCTATTACCTGGAAGGAATTTGCCTTGCCTCTTTTCTGGGAGATTAGAAATACACTCCAAAGCTCCTATGAAATCCAGAGGGCAAAGCGTGAGCATGAGCAGCACTGGCTGGTATCATTTCTGAATTAAAGAGAATCACAGCCCTTTGAATGATTCGGCTATTTAAAAGATAATATTGGAAAAGGATCCCAGTATTTGGAACCCGGAGATTTGGTTTCAAGTCTTGAATAAGATCTCTCTAGACCTCCGTTTTCATCACTTGAAAATGGTAGCATTATCTCCAACAGCATCTACTTTGATTGCCCGGTGTGTCCATTTTCTAGGGAAACTACAGAGGTCAACTCAAGGTCAAGACTGTCCATCCTTAAAGACCAAGAAGCTCTTTCACAAGCTGAACAGAGCCTAATTGTTGAAGACTGCTAGCTCTCTCCCCCAAAAGCAGCAGTGTGTGCTATTGAAAACTCAATTTTTAATAGTTTAATTTCTATGCATTTTAGCTTTGGAGAATAATTTCAAGTTTGGGAGATTCATTTTTTTAATGTAAATTGGCTTTGACTTAGAAAGAACTGAGACTGAGTTCTGGGGTGTGGCCTCCAATCTTAATGACCACATTTGCATATCAATGGCCTCTCACTTCATTTGCTGCCTTGGCCACCCTCAGAGCTTAGATTGCTCAGGACAAAATGGAAAGATGGAAGAAATGCTGGTCGTTCTTCCTTTTCAAAAAGTTTAAATATAAGAACTGCTTTGAAATAAAAATTACCCATGGACTTTTGAAGTCAGACTGAGTAGATAAAATAGATAATATTTTATCAAACTTACCAAGATGGTAAGGGAGTATGGGATGAAGTCCTTCACATTTGCATGGGCACACATACCCTCTGGAATTCTCATTAAGCCGCCTAGAGACCATTCATGCATCCTCAAATATTTAGCAAGGGCTTACCTAGTGCCACACACTGTGCTCCATGCTGGGGAGGGAAGAAATATACAATCACTGTTCTTCACAGCTTGAACTTTAGGAGGTAGATCTTAAAACACTGAACAACTGCAAAATATAATCTGTAATAAATGCTTAAAGTGAAAGAATGGGGTACCCAATGTACAAGAGGCAGGCTTCCCTGAGGAAAGGAATTAATGAGGAAAGGTATGAAGGAAGAACACAGAGTAAGAGAACACGTATGCGTGCCCGCACATGCGCACACACATATCTCCGGGAAGAGAGGAGGGAGTTCTTTGGGGCTTATGAAACCAAAAGGGGAACCGACCGCAAGGCAGCAATGCAGAGAGCATGAGGAATAATGATGCACAAGGATGCTATAGATAGAAGCCAAAAGCCTTGGAAAAGATTTTGGTCTTCTTTGAAAGAGCAATAGAAATCCATTAAGGAATTCTAAGTAGGGAGGTGGTATGATCAGATTTACATTTTCAAAAGATACTTTTGGCTGCTATACAGAAAGCAGATTCAGAAGGAAACTTGCATGGAAGTCAGGAGCAAAACTAGACAATCAGAGTACAGTGGTGGCTTAGGTAAAGGTGGTAGTAGAGAAGAAATGAATGGCTGGATTTAATCGCTCTGTAAGTGGTCAAAACAGCAAGAGTGGCTAGGAGGAGGAAAAAGAATCAAGTGTCATGGATGATGTCCAGGTTTCTCTAATTTAAAAAAATAAAAATGCAGTCTTGTTATGTTGCCCAGCAGGCTAGCCTTGAACTCATAATCTTGACTCAGCCTCCTGAGGTGCTGGATTTTTTTTAGTAGCCAGGTTGGAACCCAGTGCCTCTCACATTTGAGACACACACTCTACCATTGATCCACATGCCCAGCTGATGCCCAGGTTTCTGGCTCACATAACTGAATGGATGGTGGGGCCTTTCATGGACATAGGGACCCTGGAGGAGGACCACACTGGAGTTGGGGTTGATGTGGAGACACAAAAGCTCAGTGTTGAGCATGTTGAGGAAGAGGGATCCTTGAGATATCTTTGAAATGAAAAGAAGGAGTTGGGTATCAGGACTCCCTTTAGGAAAGCAAGTTGGGCTAGAGAAGGATATCTAAGAGTCCTCTAAGCCTTGGGTTGAGCTGGGGCTACATGGTATCAGGAAAGTGAGAAAGACCAGAGCAACCTTGAACAACTGAAGTGTTCTTGTTCTATGAACTTTTCTCACCACAAGCTCTGCCCTGAGCCCAAGCAATTCTTCCATGTGTCCTGGGTGGAATATCTGCACCTCCCTGCTCATGCACTTTCTCCCCTTTCCAATCCAAATCTTTCACCAACACATCTCTGTGTCTTATGCATTCTTGCCAAAGATATGTCATCTGAACATAATTATAAGGAAATAATCAGCCACATTCAGATCATGAGGTAATATACAAGACAAGTAGCCTGACCCTCTTGAAAGTGCCACTGTCATGAAAAACATAAAAATAAAATTAAAATTAAAAATGAGGGGACAGTTCTGGAATCTAAACAAAACCAGGGAAACACAACAACCAAATGCAATACCTGAGCTCTGACTGGGGGTCCTACATGAAAGGAAAACCATATAAGGGATATTTTGTGAATGATGAGGGAAAATGCAATGTGATATACTAGATAATGTTATTGTATCAATGTTAATTTTCTTGAGTGTGATCATGATATGGGGTGATAGAGGAAAGGTCCTGGTTCTCTGGGGTTATATGCTCAGGGATGATATGTCTGTGACTTTCAACTAGTTCATAAAAAAAAAAAAAAAACATACAAAGAGCAAAATACAAAGCAAGCATGGGAATATTTTAACAATTTGAGACTCAAGATGAAGAGTATTTGAGTTTTCATTGTGCTACACTTGTAGATTTTCAAGTTTCAAATTTTTCAAATAAAAACAGGAAAATTTTAATGACTTATGAGTTCAACTACCCAAAGATAGGCCAAACTTCACCTGCCAAGGAAACAGTCCCCCACAAGCCTGCCTTCCCATCAGACACTAGCTACATGTGGGAAGATTCTTAGGCCCATAACTTGTTACAAAATTAGCCCCACTGCCCCAGTGGGTCCAATAATTCACTGGAATGATTCACAAAACTCAAAAAAGTGCTAAGCTTACAATTACAGTCTTATTGTAGCAATAGAACTAGACAGAGGGAGAGATCTGGGAAGGTCTCAAATGCAAAACTGCCATTCTTCTCTCCTCCTGGAGTCAGGATGTGCTTTCTTTCCATGGATTTGTGACAATAAGGAGTACTTCCAGCCAGGAAAGGTCATTGGAGCTACAGTGTCAGAGTCTTTATTGGTGTTGCATTATGTGGGCATTGCTAACTGAACCATTGGCTAGTCCTCTCCCCTCCAAAGAGGTCAGGTTAAAATCATGTGGCCCAACCCTCTAACCACACCATGGTCAGCCCCATCTTGAGTCTGGGCTCATTAGCACAAACTATCAGGGCCCACAATCAGTAACAAAAACACTCTTATCTCTCAAGAAATTCCAAGGATCAAGATGTTACCTCTCAGAAACCAAGAGACCAAGCCCCTGCCCCCAACTTCTTATTACATAAACAAATGATTAAAAAAAATTTTCCATATGGTATTGGTACATTATAATTATACATAATGGTAGGATTGATGGCTACATATTCATATGTGTATACAGCATAACACTATAATTTGTCCAATATTGTTCCCTAGTATTTCCCCTTTCCTCTACTCCACTACTCTCCCTTTTTCATGAAAATTTTCCTCCCCACCTTTATTTTCCTTTTTTTTATCTCTAGCTGCCAAAAGAAAACATACCACCCTTGACTTTTCGAGTTTGGTTTATTTTGCTTAACATAATGCTTTCAAGCTCTGTATATTTTTCTGCAAATGATAATTTTGTTCTTCTTTTTGGCTGAATAAAACTCCATTGTGTATGTATGCCACATTTTCTTTATCCATTCATCCATTGTTGGACACCTAGGCTGGTTCCATAGTTTGGCTGCTGTGAATTGTGATGCTATAAACATGGGTATGCATATATCAATATAGTATGATATCAATATAATATGATAACTTTAATTCTTTCGAATAATACCAAGAAGTAGTATAGCTAGGTCATATAATGGTTCCATTCCTAGTCTTTAAAAAAAAAAATTTTAGATTAAAAAAAAAATCCTTAATCTTCCTCAAGAACCACAGGAGTGGGCTGGGAGTATAGCTCAGAGGTAGAGCACTTGCCTAGCATGCATGAGGCCCTGTTTTTGATCCTCAGCACAGTAAGCAAAAACAAAAACAAGAACCACATAGGTAGGCCTAGAACATTTGAATTAAAAGTCACCTGGCTCCGGGGATACTGTCTCAGCTTCATCTCATCTCAGTCCCCTGCTGCCTCCAACAGTGTCACAATCTATTTGCATCTTATGTTGAGAAAAGAAGCCACTGGGATATCTCAACCATTCCCATTTCAAAGGCATTGGGATCACTCATTTCACTTTTCTACCCAGGGTAAGCTACAAACAGTAAATAAGCTGTTGTGTAGGAATGAGAAATGGAAGAAAATAATTTACATTTGTTGCCCAATATGTAGTACTTCCCAATTCAATTTAACATGCCAAATCTTAGGGTAATCACACCCTATACTACTCCAATCAAATCAGAGCCTTCTAACTCTCCAACCCAAACAGAGAGGAAGTCGGGATTTCATGAGCAGTGTGAAAAATCACTGTATAATTGCAAATTAGAACTATAATCAGCCCTCTGGCCCCTGAGCCTTCTTCATCACTAGGCTGTGAACCAAAATGACTCCCTGCAAATGTGTCTGCAGGAGAAGAGATCCAAATATGGGAAGGAGCTGCCTTGTTCATAGGCAGAAGGATGAAGGGAAGAAATTTTTCATTTCATGAAAAATCAGAAGAGATTTGTTATCCAGCAAAGAACAACTGTTATGGTGTGGCTCTCAGATGTCTCCCAAAAGCTCACCTATGGAAGGTTTGGTTCCCAGACTGTGGCACAATTGAGAAGTGATGCAAACTTCAGGAGGTGGGGCCTCACTGGGGGAGTATCCTCGAAGGAGATCTTGGGGCCCCAGCCCCTCCCTCAATCCTGGTGCTTCTGGCTACCATGAGATGAGCAGCTTCTTCTGCCATGTGCTCCCACCAAATGTACTGCCCTGCCACAGCCCAAAAGCAACAAGGCCAAGTGACCATGGACTGAAACCTCTGAAACTGTGAGCCAAATAAATCTTCCTCTGTTCAAGTTGATTGCCTGAGATATTTTGTTACAGGAATGGAAAGCTGACAAACACAAGAAGCAATGGTATTATGTCTGTAACTAGTTTGTTTTTAAATATGAAAGTAATATATGCACACAGTTGGTTTCTTGAGAGTTTTTTCATTGTTGTTGTTTATCTTAACATTCAAACAGTATAAGTGAATGAAAAACTGACATTTAAACTATTTAACAATGGTTGCAAAGCACATAGACCAATCAGAAGAGAATCCAACCTTCTGCTATACTGAAAGTACCTGCTGAGTAACAACCTGGAAGGACCATAAAAACAGACATCTCACCAGGCATGGTGGCACACGCCTGTAACTCCAGCAGCTCGGGAGGCTGAGGCAAGAGGATTCCCAGTTCAAAGCCAGCCTCAGCAATGGCAAAGTGCTAAGCAACTCAGTGAGATCCTATCTCTAAATAAAATACAAAATAGCATAGAGTTCAATCCCCAGTTCCAAAAAAAAAAAAAAAAAAACCAGAAGTTTCTCATCCAAACTCCCAGGTCCCCTCCCCAGAGATAACCACAGTTAATTGCTTAGAACTCCTTCCAGAAACATTTCATCATCTACCAGAATATCTGTGTGCTTACATATCATTTTTGTTCTAGATTTTTTTGAATAACACTAGCATACTTTTTCCTTTTAACAATTTATCTGCTGTGGTTTGAAAATATCCCCTAAAAGTTCATATATTGGAAACTTAATTCTCAAATTTATATGTTAATAATATATAGAAGTGGGATCTTGGGAGATAATTAGGATTAAATGACATAATAATGGTGGGGTCCCCATAATGGTGTTAATGTCTTTATGGGAAGAGGTGGAAAGTCCCAAGCTAGAATGGAGGCTCTGTCTCACCTAGTGATACCCTCCATTATGTTATGATACAGCAAGGCTCTCTTCCCAGATGCTAAGCAGATGCTGCCATGCCCTTGGACTTCCCAGCCTTCAGAATCATAAGCCATATAAACTCAAAGAGGGTCACTTCAGGGGAGCAGTGACAGCAGAATCCAGATTGCAGTGGATTGAGGAGAAAATGGGAAATAAGGAAATGGAACTGTTGAATGTAGATGATTCTTAGGAAGATTGACTGGGAAGGAGGAAAGAGCAGGGGTAGATAGGAGGTGCAACAGGAGGACACAAGAGCATGTCCTAGAAGATCTTTACTCAACATCTGCATGCACAGGTATGTCACTCACTCTCAGAGCCAGAAGTAGCTGAAGAGAAAATGCGGAGTCCATCTACCTGTACCAGCCTCTGCTAAGTCATGTTTCCCTGGGGATTTGTATAAACCATCCATAGTAATAGAACTCTGTGCCCATACTGTTTGCAAGATGTGTGCATAAGGTATGATAATAACAATAGCCACCATTTAACAAAAATATATTTATGCAAAGCTAAGAGCTTTACATAAATTATCTCATTCAATCCTCACAACACCCCTGAGAGGTAGGTCTTATTCTTTCAGTTTGAAAATGTTGACACCTGAGACACAAACTGCTTAATTACCCTTCGACAGGTCATCCAGCAAATAAATGACAGAATAAAGATCTAAACCCAGGCTCATCCCACCTAACACCCTTGCTCCTAATTGTTAGGCCAGTGTCCCTCAAAGTGAGCTCTATAAATCAAAACAACTGGGGTCATGTGGGAAGCTTTTCAAAAATGCAAATCCCCAGGTCCCACAAAAGATGTACTGACTCTTTTTCTCCCCTTTTTTAATAAAAATTGGAGCCCAGAATCTAAGCCCTACAAATGATTCAATCAAGCTCCTTTGATGATTCCTATGCTCACAGAAGTATCCTTAAATGAATTATTTACCTCTTTACTATTTGAGCTGCCTGACATCGGTCTTCATCCATGCTGGACCAACACTCTTCCCTGCAGATAAAGAATGCCTGGACTGCTTGTTTGAGAGAAAAGCCTCTCTGGCCTTAACCTGGGCCTAAGGAACAAGGATTTTCAGGACAGAGGTTTATCAGTCTGTATATTTAGTAAGTTCCCCAGGCAATTCTTACCTTCTGAGAAGACTGAGCAACAGTGTTTTGCTATTTGCAGCTAACAGTGCTATGCTGGGCTCTAATTCGGGTTCTAACACTTCATCATTCTAAGATACATAAAATGGACATCAAAGTGCCTGCCTGGTAGGGCTGCTGTGGAAATTAGATATGTACCAGTTACACTGAGATGTACCTACTTCTAACAAAAACAAGATAACAATGGCTTAACCAAAGGGTTTTATTTCTTTCTCAGGTTTAAGTCCGGAGGAAGGCAATCAGAGCCGGTATGAGGTCATGAGGAACCCTTACAGAGAGACCCATACAATAAAGAACAGAGCCTACTGTCAACTGCCAGTGCCAACTTGTGCCAACTTGCTGGTCCTGTGGGTGCACCAACCTGGGAGTGGATCCTCCAGCCCAGGTGGAGCCTTCAGAGACTGAATCCTCAGCCAACAACCTGACCTCACAAGAGACCATGAGCCAGACCATCAACTAAGTCATTCCTTAGCTCTGCGAGGTAATAAATGCTTATTATTTTAAGCTGCCAAATGTTGCAGTAATGCTATAATTTCGATAAGTGACCCCCAAAGATCTATGTGTTAAAAGCTTGGTTGCCAACATGTGGTGCCATTGGAAGGTGCTGGAAATTTAAGAGATGTGGCCTAGTAGAAGGAAATCAGGTCATTGGGGGTGTGACCTGGAAGGGGATATTGAGAGCTGGGCCCCTTCCTCTCTCTAGAGTACATTTCCTGATATTCAGAAAAGAGGGGGAGAAATAGAGACCAAGGGAGAAGCTGCAGTGTCTTTTATAACCTGATCCAGGAAGTGACATACCATAACTTGTCTTGTATTCTGCTGGCCACACAGACCACCTCTGGTACCATGTGGGAGGTGACTGGACAGGGTGTTAAAACAGGAGGTGGGGATGCCTGGTTACCATGGTCTTCAAGGGAAGATCCCTCTCCCCAAACTCTGCCCAAACCCTGGGTGGGAATGGGGGTGCTAATTTCACTATTTGAAAATACAGAGGCATACAATAATGGATCTACTCTGACCTGGAAAGCTATGTTTTGAGCCTCATAAAACTGCTTTTCCTTGTTCTCACTAACTTGTGGAAACTAAAATGTCAGTCTTATGGAAGAACAGAGCAGAAGAGTGGTCACTAGAGACTGAGAATGGCAGTGGGAGGCAGAGACAGAAAGAAGTTAAACAAGGGACACCCAAATACAGAGAGAAGGAATTAGATCTTGTTTTCTATAGTATAGCAGGGTAATTATTGGTTGCAACAATCTATGATATATTTCAAAATGACTATAGAAAAGTTCCCAACTGAGAAATAATGAACATTTGAGGAGACAGGAGTGCTTATTGCCCTGGTTTGATCATTACATGTTGTATACATGCATCAAAATACCCTATATTTTGAACCCCACAAAGATGCACAAATATTATGTCTCAAAAAGCCTTGATTTTCCTCAACTTTACTGTAGCATCAGGCGATCGGCTTGCATAGAAGGACATTGTAAAAAACAAGTCATTGATGAAATCATATCACTGGCTCATTCAGGGAACCCCCTAGAAGAATCTCTCCAGTGTAAGGATCAGAAAAGCTGAGCTTCTCTGGAATTATTCCTTTGTTTTTCCAGTATAAAACCTGGAACTTTGTTAGCCTCGTGATTCCTTCTTTGGCTGTGCAGAAGCTTGGAGACAAATATGTGAGCCTCTGCTGACATTGATCTCCTTGAGCTAATGCCATTCAGAGTTGCTTCTTCTACTTGTTCTGTTTTCTCCAATCCCCTCAACTTTTCATCTCATGGGTTCTTTCTATACAAATAGGTTTTTAAAATATTTTTTAGTTATACATGGGCACAATATCTTTATTTATGTGGTGCTGAGGATTGAACCCAGTGCCTCACATGAGCGAGGCACACACTCTGCCACTGAGCCACAACCCTCTACCCTCAACTTATATTTTGCAAATTTTGTGATTCCTATCAAAGCTTTTGCCCAAAAGACTGATGATCTGCGCTACATGTGCCATCTAGTGGTGAGAGAAGCAACTGCCAGATGAGAAACCATGCTTTTTCAGAAGTGTTTTTGCTGGAGAGAGGGGAGTAAGCGGGGAGTGAGGGAAGTGCAAGGAGACCAGGAACCCTCTGCCCTTTGTCAGGAAACTGAGACCTCTCAGAATTAAAGGGAATCCAGGCAGGGCAACAGAGCAGGTGATTCAGTGGCTGGAATCCAAGATGATTTAGTAGAATCTGAAAAAGCAGACAATGGTGAAGACTTCCCAAGTGAGAAAGCTAACTGACAGTAAAAGGGTTACATGGAAGGTGTTAAACAATGAGAAAAGCAAATGATCATTTGAAAGTTACTTGCTGTGGGTTGAGTGCAGATTTGAAGAGTTATGTTTTTAAATATTCATATTAACTATAGGAAGAAGCTCAGAGTCTAATGTTATCATTTTGCTTATGAAAAAATTAGAGCCCAGAGGTATTGGGCACTTTCTCCAGGGCCATACAGCCTGTTAGTCATAGTCCAGGACGACTGGAACCAGTCCTCTTCTCCTAGCCCACAGTGCCCCTAATCATACATGGTAGATGTTCATTTGGGCTTTCATTTTGCATACAGGGTTTGAAATAAAAATCAGATCTTCACATAAAATGTTGGACCCTGCTGGGCACAGTGGCACATGCCTGTAATCCCAGCAGCTCGGGAAGCTGAGGCAGGAGGATCGCAAGTTCAAAGCCACCATCAGCAACTTAGTAAGACCCTAAGCAACTTACTGTGACCCTGTCTCAAAATAAAAAATAAAAAAGCCTGAGGATGTGACTCAGTGGCAAAAAAAAAAAAGAAGAAGAAAAAGAAAATAAAAAATTGTGGATCCAGGGCTGGGGATGTGGCTCAAGCGGTAGCGCGCTCGCCTAGCATGCGTGCGGCCCGGGTTCGATCCTCAGCACCACATACCAACAAGGATGTTGTGTCCGCCGAGAACTGGAAAATAAATATTAAAATTCTCTCTCTCCCTCTCTCACTCTCTCTTTAAAAAAAAAATTGTGGATCCCACATGTTTCCAAAGAATTATTACTCCTTGGTTTTGCAGCTGCCCCTTGACACTTCCCCTAAGAAGTCAATATGGAAGAGATGGTTATGAAGCACTGGCACTCTTCACTGCCCAGCAAAAGCCTTCAGTTCTCAATGATAAGGAAGGATTCTAGAAACCAGTCACCATAGGTGAGAGAGCCCTAACCTGGGGAAAAAAAAAAAAGACAAGATCATTCATTTATCATGTCAGCTCAGTACCTGGGAACAGGGTCAAGTTTCAGGCAGAATGCTTGGGTGGCAATATCAACAATGCATTGTCATCTCCTGAGTCATATACATTCTATCTGACTGTGTCCTGATAAGTGTTCTTGAGCACAGTTTGGATCTGGGGGGGCCCTGAAGACCTAGCTTACAGGTCTGTAGTCTCAAGCTAAGTGTCTAAAAAAAAAAAAAAAAGACCAGATTCACAGATCTCTGCTGGAAATACTATCTTCAGTATGAACTCAAGATTTTACATAGTGAACAGAATAGAGGTAGAACATTTTAATCATCTCAGAGAGTTGTACTAGACAGCAACAGTGCCTTTTCCAGGAAGTGGGCAGAATTATCAAAATAGAAGATCAGTGAAGTAGAGGAAGGGGATTGACGGGGAGTGGGGTTGGCAGGAGATAAGGGAAAAACAGTGAAATGAATCTGACCTAAATTCCCTATGTACATATATGAATATACCACAGTGAATCTCACCTTTATGTATACCCACAAGGTACTAATTTTTTTAAAAAACTATAAGTAAATAGATGAAAGATCAGTGAGTACAGGGAAGAGAATAAGAGGAGGGAAGAGAGGAGGAAAAGGGGAAGTACTGGGGACTGAATTAGAACAAGTTGTAGTCCATGTTTTTATAATTATGTCAAAATGAATACTACTGTTATATATAACTAAAAAGAACTAATAAAAAAAGTTATTAAAAGAGTCTTTTTCTGGGTTTTCTGGTTCTCTGATTCCTATCAGAACTTCTAGGTCCTTCAAAGATTGATATTAAGGGTCTGATAAGAGCTAATAGGATCCAAGATGATGGGCTAGAGGGAGGCTGCATTCTGTTGCTCTAGAACCTGGGATTCAAGTAGCGGGAATACCATTTCCTCTGCGAGTGACTAGAGGACCCTTAACAGCCGCTCCCACCCAGGAATCACAGCCAACGTGCTGCATAGGTCTCCAGGCCTCAATGTCAGTGCAGAACTCCCAGCCACACCTCCATGCAGGTCCTCCAGGTGCCTGAGTAGTACCACCAGCTTTATCATCCTCACAGGACTCCTAGCCACCCACCTGCTCAGACAACCTGGCCGCTGCTCCCATATGGACTCCCATCTACCAATGGGGGCACCCCGGGTTGCCTCTATCTTGAGGCACTGCAACCATGGCCACAGTTCCCTATGCACAGTAGCCTGCACCTGGGTTCACTGCACTAGGTCCAGTGACAGCCACCAGCACAATTCTGCACTCTACAGAGCTGCATCTCTGAACACTTGGCTCAGTGCCACTGCCTGGCCCCACCCAACCCAGCACCCCATCACTGAAATCAACCACCTCCATCTTGGGACACCTTCATCACCATCTTTAGTTGGAGCAAATCCCAGCTTGGAACACCAGCTGGGTCTTAGAAACAATATCAAGGTAACTATAGTCCCTAACTCCCCCCTCTCTTTGGCAGCCTTAGCTAACCAGGTGCAGTGCCTGCGACTATATGGCCAGTTCCTGGCTGGTTCATTCCTTGCAAAACCAGGTCCTGAACTGCCCAGTACAAAACAGCTCTCTGAAACAGGTGCACAGCCCCCAGAGAATAGTCCACAAGATCTCTGGAGAGAAAGGTTCCTGATTGGGAAGTAGAAAGGGAGAGGGTGAGAGAGATACCATTTAAAGATTAAATTAGATACCAGAAATATAAGGAGATAAGACCAGGCACCCACATCACATGAGTGGGCCCCAAAGGAGATCCTTGGGGCACAGTCTCCCACCGGGCCAGGCAAGTACTATAACTCACCTCCAGGAGCCACGCCCCCAAGACCAACCCTCCCACCCTAATAATCTTCACCAACTGGAGGGTGGGAGATACCAGCAAACAACAGACAACCCCACCTATTGAATGAGAAGGAAGCTGGAAAGATACTGATCTCCAACAAAAACAATCGTTGTATTTTCCTTGGAAACTTTTTTTTCTCTCTCTTCTCCAGCCCTAACATCCCTAACATTTCTGAAACCAAGTACTTTTCATGAATTAGCCTATTGAGGACTGGGATGTTTGAATGGTATATTACAGTGGTCTGTATATTCTTTTATCTCCTATTTTTATTTTTTTTTACTTTTCTTAAAATTTATTTTGTTTGCTTGTTGAACTCTGTCCTCCCAATTACTCGTCTCCCCAAAAGCACTTTCTCTCTCTTATCCTGCTACTAACCAACGTTTTTAGATTCCTCTTTCATGCTTTCTAATATCTAATAACTCTATATCCTCACCTCCTACCCCCTCAACATCTCATCCTACACCTCAGACCCAGTTCATTGTCCACAATCAGAAACTGTAGACCCTTTTGCAAACATGCTGTTTATATTGTAGATAATAATTGAACTCACAATATCTGTGTATTATGACAAAATTATAAACATCTTAATAGGAGCTATCTGATTTAAGGTTGTATATTGTTTCCATTGGGATCTGTTCATTGTTCTCCCCCTAAAGGAGAGGTATTAGAAACCTGCAGAGACATTATAAGCCTATAGGGTAAAAACTGTAATGCCTCGGATCCACAGAGCTAGAAGGAAAAACACACAAATAACATGAAAAAACAAGGGAAGAAGGTGACCCAACAAACCAAGATATTACATTATTAGAATCCATGGCCAGGGGCTGGGGATGTGGCTCAAGCGGTAGCGTGCTCATCTGGCATGCGTGCGGCCCAGGTTCGATCCTCAGCACCACATACAAACAATGATGTTGTGTCCGCCGATAACTAAAAAATAAATATTGAAAAATTCTCTCTGTCTCTCTCTCTCTCCCTCTATCACTCTCTCTTTAAAAAAAAAAAAAAAAAAAAAAAAAGAATCCATGGCCAGCACAACAGAAGAAATTACAGAGAAGGAGTTCAGGATGCACATAATTAAAAGGTTCTGTGATAAAGGATGATATAAGAGAGCAAATACAGGCAGTAAAAGATCATTTTGATAAACAGTTACTTAAGCAAATACAGGAAGCCAAAGATTACTTCAATAAGGAGATAGAGTTTCTGAAAAAAAAAACAGAAATCCTTGAGATGAAGGAAATAATAAACCAAATTAAAAGCTCATTTGAAAGCATCACCAACAGATTAGATCACTTGGATGACAGGACCTCAGACAATGAAGACAAAATATAAAATCTTGAAAAGAATATTGACCACACAGTGAAGATTGTAAAAAACCACAAGCAGAACACTCAAGAATCATGAGATAACATAAAAAGACCAAATTTAATAACTACTGGAATAGAGGAAGGCATATAGCTACAAACCAAAGGAATAAACAATCTATTCAATGAAATAATATCAGAAAAAAATTCTAAACATGAAGAATGAATTGGAAAATTGTTGAGAGCCACAGCCAAAGGGGCCCCAGCAAACTTCCAGCTGCCAGCAAACTTCCAGCTGCCGGCTGATGATTGGTTCATAGCGGCCCCAGCAACATCTAGCTGATTGGCTCCTCTGCGGTGATGTTCATTGGGCTGTTTCCCTGCCCTTCAGACTGCCAGCTGATGATTGGCTCACAGCGGCCCCAGCAACATCTAGCTGATTGGCTCCTCCATGGAGCTGCTCATTGGGGGACTTCTTTGGCTCCGCCCATGCAACCCAGCCAATCGGCCTCAAGAGCAGGAGGATTGTGGGAGGTGGAGAGGTTTGTGTGGGGGTGAGAGGCTTGTGGGAAGCCAGTGGTGGCAGTTGGGCTCTGAGGGTTTTTTCCTGAGGAGCTGTTTTGTTTGGTGTTTTTAGTTCTAAAAATAAAGTTTGTTTCTTTTGACAAGTGGCTCCTGAATTGTGCCCAGCCAGACTGCGGCATTTGGTGGCTCGCACGGGGAGCGACTGAGGGTAAGTAAACTGCTCGCCCCTGAGGGCAGGGCGAGAGGATGCGTGGCCATTCTAAGTTTCCTCTTTTGTTTTGCTTCATTTTTGTTTTAAGTTGCCTGTACCTGGAGATGAGTGAGACGGAAGAAAAACCGCTCACATCTGAGGAAAAACTATTTGCGTCTGAGGAACAGATAGGGAGAAAGGACGGATGCACATTTCAGGAGGATAGAAAGGCTGATATAATGATTTTGTGTTGTTCCATTTTTATTGCATTCTGTCTTGGTTTTGTTTGGCGTCATCTTGTTGGGTTGTATTATAGTAGAAATACAGGATCAGCAATTAGTAAAAAACAAACCGAAAGACTGTTAAGTAAATTGTTAGAGGAAGGAGGCATCCCAGTAAAATCAAGAGCAGTCAGGGCATACGTTGATACAATACAAAAATGTAGCCCATGGCTTTTTAAGGAGGAGTTGTTAAATATATCACAGTGGAACCATCATGGTGAAGATTTAAAAAGAATAGAAAAGAACAACCCAGGGACTCTGCCAGTTGGCACATTGCCATTGTGGACGTTCGTATCTGGTTTGCTTAGTCCAAAGCCTTCAGTTCAGACAAAGGTAGAGGAAGGAGAAGACATATTGATTCAAGTAAAAGAGAAGGTCTCTCAAATTAGTCAGAAAGAGGAAAAGATTCAAGTAAAAGAGAAGGTCTTTCGAGCTAGTGAGACAGAGGAAGGAAGTTTAGAGCAGAAAAAGCCATCAGGGGAAAAGTTACAACAGGAGACTGCTAATAACACTTTTCTATCAGAGAGCGTAAGTGTCCAACCAACAGCACCACCTCTACAGGAGACTGCTACTAACAGCATTCTATCACCAGAGGGCATAAGTGTCCAATCAACAGCACCACCTCCGTATGCTAGGAGGCTCCCAACCCCCGCAGTTGATAGTTGGGATCCTGAGACAGGATCTCAAGTATGCCCTGTATTTGAGGTAGGAGGGCAGCGAATTTACCAGGGTTTAAATTTCAAAACAGTGAAGGAGCTAAAAGAGGCTGTAACAACCTATGGTCCTCAAGCACCCTTCACTGTAAGTTTGGTCGAATCCATTACCAACTTAAACATGACGCCAGCAGATTGGGCTAATATTTGTAAAGCTGTGCTAAATGGAGGACAATACCTGTTATGGAAGGTTGCCAATGAGGAATTTTGCAAGGAGACAGCTAGGCGAAATGCAGCAGCTGGTTATTCTCAGAGAAATCTAGATATGTTTTTAGGAAAGGGACCTTATGAGGATCGGCAACAACAAATTGCATATGATCCTGGTGTATATTTACAAATTGCTGTAGATGCAGTTAAGGCATGGAAGACTTTACAAGGACATGGAGGTTTACAAGGTCAGTTATCTAAGATAATACAAGGAGCTAATGAACCTTATGCTGAATTTGTAGATAGGCTTATTCAAACAGCTACCAGAGTTTTTGGGAATACAGAACAAGCAATGCCATTAATAAAACAACTGGCTTATGACCAAGCGAATCATTGGTGCAGAGATATCATTAGACCATGGAAACAGGAAGATTTAAACACATATATTAAATTATGTAGAGACATTAATGAACAAGAGCAAGTCATGGCAGCTGCAGTAAAACAGGCTTTATATGCCAGGCCAAGAACATGCTACAATTGTCAACAAACAGGACATTTTAAAAGGAATTGCCCCATAGGAGGAGGGTTTAACAAAACTAGGTATCAAAGGAGTAGAATAGCGGGTATTTGCCCACGATGCCGTAGAGGGAGACATTGGGCTAATGAATGCCGTTCTCAAACCACCATAGAGGGTACTCCATTATCAAAAAACGAACAAGGACCAAGTGTTTATCCACGATATTGTGGAGAAAGGCATCGTGCTCCATTGCCAAAAAATGGACAGGGGGCCCCAATGCTCCGGGGCCCCAAACCACAAATATACGGAGCACTGGAGGAACCCAGCAACCCCATCAGGGTAGTGACCAGGACACATTGTCCATCAGATCCCTCATCAGACAAACCAGAGGGAGCGCAGGTTTGGACATCTGCGCCTCCGCCAGATCAGTACTAACTCCAGAGATGGGAGTTCAAATCATTCCCACAGGGGTAAAAGGACCTCTTCCCAAAGGAACAGTAGGCTTATTATTGGGACGCAGCTCTTCTACTCTAAAAGGACTTTTGATAAGTCCTGGGTTAATTGATCCCGATTATGAAGGTGAAATAAAAATTATAGCCAGTTCTCCAAAGGGTATATCAGTAATTTCACCAGGAGATAGAATAGCACAGTTACTAATAATACCAAGCCTACATGATAAATTTTCCAGTCATGCTGTAGAAAGAGGTTCCAAGGGATTAGGCTCCACAGGTGTAGATTGGGCTATGCTTTCTTTAAATTTAGATTCTCGCCCCATGCTAAAACTAAATATTCAAGGACATGAATTTAATGGGCTATTGGATACAGATGCAGACCTTAGCATCATCTCTCGTCAAGAATGGCCAAAACATTGGCCATTACAACAAGCCACTCAAACGCTTCGAGGCCTAGGAGTGGCGACTAATCCTGATAGAAGCGCAATGGTATTAGATTGGAAAGATCCTGAAGGATGTGAAGGAACTATACAGCCATATGTATTGGATCATCTTCCCGTAAATTTATGGGGACGAGATGTCTTAGATCAATTAGGTTTGACATTAACAAATAATATCAATCAAAATGCACCCACTATTATGGCTAGACAAGGTTTTAGGAAAGGAAAAAGATTAGAAAAACAAGAACAAGGTATAGCAGCACCAATACAAATAGATCAAGGAACAGACAGACATAGGTTGGATTTTCACAAAGGGCCACTGAGACAATAAAAATTACATGGAAATCAGAAAGACCAGTATGGGTTCCTCAGTGGCCCTTGACTAAAGAAAAGATACAAGTAGCCCATGATCTGGTCAAACAACAATTAGCGGAAGGACATTTACAACCTTCTGTATCTCCCCATAATACTCCCATTTTTGTCATCAAAAAGAAATCTGGTAAATGGAGATTATTGCAAGATTTAAGAGCCATTAATAATGAAATGGTCATTATGGGACCTGCTCAATCGGGGATTCCTCAATTGTCTGCTTTGCCAAAAACTTGGTATGTTTTAGTTATAGATATTAAAGATTGTTTTTTTTTTTCAATTCCAATTCATCCTGAGGATAGTCCACGTTTTGCATTTACTATCCCTGCACTAAATCATGAAGGTCCTGATCAGAGATATGAATGGAAAGTACTCCCTCAAGGGATGGCTAACAGCCCAACTATGTGTCAAATTTATGTTAACAAAGTAATCCAGCCACTTAGAAATCAAAATCCTCTGGGGCTGGGGATGTGGCTCAAGCGGTAGCACGCTCGCCTGGCGTGCCTGCGATCTGGGTTCGATCCTCAGCACCACATACCAACAAAGATGTTGTGTCCGCCGAGAACTAAAAAAAATAAATATTAAAAAAAATTATCTCTCTCTCTCTCTCTCTCTCTCTCTCTCTCTCTCTCTCTCTCTCTCCCCTCTCTCACTCTCTCTTAAAAAAAAAAAAGAAAGAAAGAAATCAAAATCCTGAACTACAAATATTTCACTAAATGGATGATGTATTATTAGCACACAAAACTAAAAACACATTGCTAGAATGTTATGCCACACTTACAAATTTATTAAAAAATTATAATCTAGAGATAGCAATAGATAAGGTACAATTAAATTTTCCAATTAATTATTTAGGAGTTCTATTATCCTCAACCATGGTCCGTCCACCAAAAATTCAAATATGAGTAGATCAACTCAAATCACTTAATGACTTTCAAAAGTTATTAGGAGACATAAATTGGATAAGGCCTTATCTAGGTATTCCAACAGGAGAATTGGGACCTTTATTTGATATCCTAAAAGGTCCATCAGATCCAAATTCACCCCGAATGTTAACGCCTGAAGCAAGAAAGGCATTAAAATTCATTGAAACATATATGGAAAATATGCATTTGGATAGAATTGATATAAGATTGCCTTTATTATTTATTGTACTACCAACAAAAAAAAAATATTCCTACAGGAGTATTTTGGCAAGAAGGTCCATTATTATGGATACATTTATCTTATTCTCCTAACACTATTCTTACTAGGTATCCTGAGGCTGTAGGACAATTAATACTCAAAGGAATAAAAACAGCAAAGGGAGTATTTGGAATTTCTCCCAATAAAATTATTACTCCATATACTATGAATCAAATTGATGAATTAGCTAATGAGTTAAATACTTGGGCAATAATCATGTGCAAATCTAATGTTTCATTTGATAACCACTTACCATCGAATCCTTTATTGTCTTTTTGGTCATTGCATCCTGTAATTTTTCCAAAAATGACAAGAAAAACACCTATCATGAATGCTCCAAATATATTCACTGATGGGTCAAATAATGGTACAGCAGCAATAGTTACACCTGATCAAACTTTTACATTTTTAGTACCCAAACAATCAGCTCAAAAGGTAGAGCTTAATGCAGTATTACAAGCTTTTGTGATGTTTAAAGATTCTGTATTTAATTTATTTTCTGATAGTCAGTATATAGTTAATGCTATAGTATCCCTTGAAGATGCTGGTAGGATTTCCCCTTCTTCTACTGTTTTCTCTTTGTTTTCCACTATACAAAGTTTAATCTGGGACAGAAAAGATCCATTCTTTATAGGACATATCAGGGCACATACAGGATTGCCTGGAGCCCTTAGTTTGGGCAATGATTTAGCAGATAAAACTACACATGACATACATATTTTCTCTACACTAGAAGAAGCTATAAATTTTCATAAAAGGTTCCATGTCAATACTAATACTTTACAAAAGCGTTTTAAAATAACTAAGGAACAAGCTAGACAAATAATAAAACAATGTCAAAGTTGTGTGACCTTTTTACCACAAGTTAATCTTGGAGTCAATCCTAGAGGATTGATACCTAACCATATTTGGCAGATGGATGTCACACACTTGCCAGAATTTGGAAAATTAAAATATTTGCATGTTACAGTTGATACTTCTTCTGGATTTTTGATGGGCTCCCTTCATGCCGGAGAAAAAACTAAAGATGTTATAGCTCATTGCTTACAAAATTTTGCCACTGTGGGCATTCCAAAACAGTTAAAAACAGATAATGCCCCTGGTTATACTTCTACCTCTTTTAAACAATTTTGCTCATCATTTGGCATTACTCATATAACAGGAATCCCATACAATCCACAGGGACAAGGCATAGTTGAAAGAGCTCATCAAACTATTAAAATGTACTTATTAAAGCAAAAAGACGGAATTGGGAAGGGGTATATATTCCCCAAAGATAAACTTAAAATAACCCTTTTTACTCTAAACTTTTTAAATTTGGATTCATCAGGACTTAGTGCTGCAGAAAGGCATATGTGTCCAAAAAATGTACATAAGCCCAAGGTACTTTGGAAAGATATTCTAACAGGACAATGGAAAGGTCCTGACCCAGTAATTGTCTGGAGTTGGGGGTCTGTTTGTGTGTTTCCACAGGAAGAACAGCAGCCGATTTGGATTCCAGAGAGATTAACTAAATCGATTTCTACAGACCAAAAAGAAGATGATTTGGCTCAAATCCATAACAGCTGATATCCAAAACTCCAGTTTGGCTATTCTTACATCTGCAACAGAACCAGGATGCTTTTTTCAATATCTATTTTATTATTGCCCTTTCCCATATCATGAAGTTCTATTTTGTTTTTTGAGCTCATACAGACCTAGGTTAATGTTTTGCTGATCAGTTCTATTTTTTTTTTTTTTACTATAGAGTTTTTAAACATTGCAATGGAGATTTCACCTGTAAAAAGTTATAAGGCCTTTACTATTATGTTATGTGTTGTATGTATTATATTATGTGTGCACACTTGTGTTTTGTGTTATATGTTTGAATGTACGTATGTCCATATATCATATATGATGAGCGCTCATGAAAAAATGGATCCAAATATTTTTTTTATTCACATGATTTAAATGGTTTAATTTAAATTGGGTAAATAACTGTTAAGAATTGTTTTAATATGTAAACAAAAAAGAAGGTTAACAGATCTATTTGTTTACTTTCACCTTTCCTTTTCATTATATTTAATAATTCTCTTCAAGATAATGTAAATTGTTAAGAAAATTGTTTTCTTTTAGTGCCTTCTGGAATATTACATAATTTTTCCTTTAGCCATTATTGCTAGAATTCCTATCTTCATCCCAGTGCCGGTGAAGACAAAGATAAAACTAATCTACAGTTTCTGCAATAGCCATCACTGAACTGCTTGCAGAACTTGCCTAAACTATGTGTCACTTGTATGCATTGTGAACTCACTTGTATGCATTGTGAACTATCTGTTGGTGCAGTGACTTGTGGTAGTGTTGGGGTATTTTTGCTGATGATGTCATCGGTGGTACAATTTTTCCAACAAGAGCCATCAATTGGGTTGGTATATCTTCCTCCCTTCTGCTTACAAAGACCTCTCCACAGGTGTGGCTGTATACTGGACCGGTAGTCAATGACGGGTAAGATCCAATTACAATGGTACCAACCTAAGACAGGAGGCTGACGCCCTGAGGTCAGCTCATCCGAAGACGGGTAAGGACCATATGTAGTATTGGACAACCTAAGGCAGGCACGGTCCCCAAGCCACATGCTTGTTGTTTAAACAGAGAGGGGGAGATGTTGAGAGCCACAGCCAAAGGGGCCCCAGCAAACTTCCAGCTGCCAGCAAACTTCCAGCTGCCGGCTGATGATTGGTTCATAGCGGCCCCAGCAACATCTAGCTGATTGGCTCCTCTGCGGTGATATTCACTGGGCTGTTTCCCTGCCCTTCAGACTGCTAGATGATGATTGGCTCACAGCAGCCCCAGCAACATCTAGCTGATTGGCTCCTCTGCGGTGATGTTCATTGGGCTGTTTCCCTGCCCTTCAGACTGCCAGCTGATGATTGGCTCACAGCGGCCCCAGCAACATCTAGCTGATTGGCTCCTCCATGGAGCTGCTCATTGGGGGACTTCTTTGGCTCCGCCCACGCAACCCAGCCAATCGGCCTCAAGAGCAGGAGGATTGTGGGAGGTGGAGAGGTTTATGTGGGGGTGAGAGGCTTGTGGGAAGCCAGTGGCGGCAGTTGGGCTCTGAGGGTTTTTTCCTGAGGAGCTATTTTGTTTGGTGTTTTTAGTTCTAAAAATAAAGTTTGTTTCTTTTGACAAGTGGCTCCTGAATTGTGCCCAGCCAGACTGCGGCAGAAAATCAAATATAAGAGGCTTACAGAACACCAAATGTACAAAATCACAAATCCACAAAAAAAGGATATTATAATTATAATGAAAATGCTTAGCATACAGAATAAGGAAAAACTTTAAAAGCCACAAGAGAAAGGAATCAGATTACATATAGGGGGGAAACAATTAGGATATCTGCAGATTTTTCAAATCAGACCCTAAAAGCTAGAAGATGCTGGAACAACATATACCAAGCTCTGAAAGAAAATGGATGCCAACCAAGAATCTAATACCCAGGAAAATTAAGCTTTAGATTTGATGATGAAATAAAAACCTTCCATGAGAAACAAAAGGTAAAAGAATTTACAACTAGAAAGCCTGCACTACAGAACATCCTCGGCAAAATATTCCATGAGGAGGAAACAAAAAACAACAATGAAAATCATCAAAGGCAGGTATTACACTAAAGGAAATACTAATCAAAGGAGAAACCAAGTTAAATACCAAAAATAAACAAAAATAGCTGGGAATACAAATCATGTCTCAATAATAACCCTGAATATTAATGGCCTAAACTCACCAATCAAAAGACACAGACTGGCAGATTGGGTTTTTAAAAAAAGATCCAACAATATGCTGCCTTCAAGAGACTCATCTCATAGGAAACAACATCCACAGACTGAAGTGAAAGGCTGAGAAAAAAACATGCCACTCAAATGGACCGTGGAAACAAGCAGGGGTTTCCATCCTCATAACAAATAAAGTAGACTTCAAGCCAAAGTTAATCAAAAGGATCATACTGCTTAAGGGAAACATACATCAACAAGACATAACAATTATAAATATACATACCCCAAACAATGGAGCATCTATGGTTCATCAAACAAACTCTTCTCAAATTCAAGAGTCAAATAGACCACAACACAATAATACTGGGTGATTTTAACACACCTCTTTCACTGCTGGATAGATCTTCTGAACAAAGATAAACAAAGAAACTATAGAACTCAATAATACAATCAATAACTTAGACTTAATATACAATATATAGAATATTTCATGCAACAAGTAAATATACTTTCTTCTCAGCAGCTCATGGATCCTTCTCTAAAACAGATCATAGATTCTGTCACAAAGCAACTCTTAGCAAATACAAAAAAGTAGAGATGCTACCCTGCATTCTATCAGATCATAATGGAATGAAATTAGAAATCAATGATAAAATAAAACTTAGAAGCTACTCCAATACCTGGAGAGTAAATAATATGTTATTGAAAGAACAATGTATTGCAAAAGATATCAAAGAGGAAATTAAAACATTCTTAGAGGTAAATAAGACCACTGATGCAACATATTAAAATCTCTGGGACACTATGAAGAAAGCACTAAGAGGAAAGTTCATTGTATGGAGTTCATTCCTTAAGAGAAGAAAAGTCAATAAATGAATGACCTAACATTACATCTCAAAGCCCTAGAAAAAGGAGAACAAATCAATACCAAAAGCAGTAGAAGACAGAAAATACTTAAAATCAGAGCTGAAATCAATAAAATTGAAACAAAAGAAACAATTTTAAAAAATTAACAAAACAAAAAGTTGATTCTTTGAAAAACTAAATAAAATTGATAAACTCTTAGCTAACAAAGAGAAAGAGAGAGAAAACTCAAATTACTAAAATCCATGATGAAAAAGGAAATATCACAATGGACACTACAGGAATACAGAAGATAATTAAAATTATTTTGAAAATTTATACTCCAATAAAACAGAAAAATTGAAAGGCATCAACAAATTTCTAGAGTCACATGATTTGCCTAAACTGAATCAGGATGATATACACAAGTTAACAGATCTACTTCAAGCAATGAAATAGAAAATTCCATCAGAAGTCAACCAACCAAGAAAACCCTAGGACCAGATAGATACACAGCTGAGTTCTACAAGACCTTTAAAGAAGAACTAACACCAATACTCCTCAAAATATTTCATAAAACAGAAAAAGAGGGAGCACTTTCAAACTCATTCTATGAGGCTAATATCACCCTGATTCAAAACCAGACACAGACACATCAAAGAAAGAAAACTTCAGACCAATATCTCTAATGAACACAGATGCAAATATTCTCAATGTAATTCTAGCAAATCAAATACAAAAACACATCAAAAAGATAGTGCACCATGATCAAGTGGGGTTCATCCCTGGGATGCAAGATTGGTTCAACATATGGAAATCAATAAATGTAATTCATCACATCAATAGACTTGCAGATAAGAATCATATGATCATCTCAATAGATGAAGAAAAAGCATTCAAAAAAATTCAGCACCCTTCATGTTCAAAACAATAGAAACTGTAGAGATAACAGTAACATACCTCAACATTGTAGAAGCTATCTATACTAAGCCCCAGGCCAACATCATTCTAAATGGAAAAAAAATTGAAAGCATTCCCTCTAAAAACTGAAACAAGACAGGGATGCCCTCTGTCACCACTTCTATTTAACATAGTTCTTGAAACTCTAGCCAGAGGAATTATTCAGATGAAAGAAATTAAAGGGATACAGATAGGAAAAGAAGAACTCAAGTTATCACTTCTTGCCAACAATAAAATTCTATACATAGATGATCCAAAAAATTGCACCAGAAAACTTCTAGAACTAATAAATGAATTTAGCAAAGTAGTAGAATATAAAATCAACACCCATAAGTCAAAGGCATTTCTGAACATCAGTGACAAATCCTCTGAAAAGAGGGCTGGGGTTGTGGCTCAAGCGGTAGCGCGCTCGCCTGGCATGCGTGCGGCCTGGGTTCGATCCTCAGCACCACATACAAAGATGTTGTGTCTGACGAGAACTAAAAAAAAAATAAATATGAAAAAAAAATCTTCTGAAAAGAAACTAGGAAAATTACCCCATTTACAATAGCCTCAAAAAATAATAAAATACTAGGGAATCAACTTAATGAAAGAGGTGAAATATCTCTACAATAAAAACTACAGAACACTAATAAAAGAAATTAAAGAAGACCTTCAAAAATGGAAAGATCTGCTTTGTTCTTGGATAGGCAGAATTAATAATGTCAAAATGACCATACTACCAAAAGCACTACAGAGATTTAATGCAATTCCAATCAAAATCCCAATGCTATTCCTCATAGAAATAGAAAAAGCAGTCAGGAAATTCATCTGGAAAAATAAGAGACCCATAATAGCTAAAGCAATCCTTAGCAAGAAGAGTGCAAGTAGGTAGCATCACTATACCAGACTTTAAAATATACTACAGAGCAACAGTAACAAAAACAACATGGTATTGGCACCAAAATAGACTTGTAAACCAATGGTACAGAATAGAGGACCCAGAGACTAACTCACATAATTACAGTCATCTTATATTTCACAAAGGTGCCAAAACATACATTGGAGAAAAGATAGCCTCTTCAACAAACGGTGCTGGGAAAACTGGAAATCCATATGCAACAAAATGAAATTAAACCCTTATCTTTCACCATGCACAAAACTCAACTTAAAGTGGATCAAGGACCTAGGAATTAAACCAGAAGCACTGCACCTATTAGAAGAAAAAGTAGGCACAAATCTTCATCATATCAGATTAGGTCCGACGTCCTTAGTAATACTCCTGTAGTGCAAGAATTAAAATCAAGAAGCAATAAATGGGATAGATTCAAACTGAAAAGCTTCTTCTCAGCAAAAGAAACAATCAGTGAGGTGAATAGAGAGCCTACAGAATGGGAGCAAATGGTTTACCACATGCACATTGAAGCCAGATTTAAAGTTAGGTAGTCAGTGTAGTTAGGTCGGGTCTAATATCAAGTGAAATCTAAAATGGAGACCATGCTGAGAATGACTCAGGGAAATGCAGGACAACTCATGGAATGTTAATGAAGTCCTTAAAAAGGCCCTAGGCCAAAATCCATCCCAAAGAAGTGATAATGAAGTCCTTCCTGACCAGATTACTTCTTTGGCCCACTTGTGTCCCACCCCTCCAACCTACATTCCATCACCAAAACTATAAAAAGGGGAGACAACCGCACTTCCACAGATTCCACCTCTTGGGTCCCCTTCTTCCTCCGGGAGAAGTCTTTTCTGCTGTCCTTTAATAAACTTCTAATTTCTACTCTGACCTTGCCTCGGCATGCTTCTTTGGTGTTATTCTTCAACATCGGGGAAGCAAGGACTCGTCACCGGTCAACAGCGGTAACAACATCAGATAGAGCACGAATCTCTAGGATATATAAAGAACTCAAAAAAATTTAACACCAAAAAAACAAATAACTCAATCAATAAATGGGCCAAGGGACTCAACAGACACTTCTCAGAAGATAACAATCAATCAACAAATATATGAAAATATGTTCAGCATCTCTAGCAATTTGAGAAATGCAAATCAAAACTACTCTAAGATTTCATCTCACTCCAGTCAGAATGGTAGCTATTAAGAATACAAATAACAATAAGTGTTGGTAAGGATGTGGGGGAAAAGGCAAACTCATACATTGCTGGTGGTACTGCAAATTGGTGTAACCACTATGGAAAGCAGTATGGAGATTCCTTGGAAAACTTGGAATGGAACCACCATTTGACCCAGCTATCCCACTCCTCAGTTTATAGCCAAAGGACTTAAAACAGCATAATACAGGGACACAGCCACATCAATGTTTAAAGCAGCATAATTCACAATAGCTAAATTGTGGAACCAACCTTGATGCCCTTCAGTAGATGAATGGATAAAGAAACTGTGGTACATATACACAATGAAATATTACTCAGCATTAAAATAAAATCATGGCATTTGCAGGTAAATGGATGGAGTTGGAGAATATTATGCTAAGTGAAGTAAGCCAATCCAAAAAAACCAAAAGCCTAATGTTTTATTTGATATGTGAATGCTGATCCATAATGGGGATGGGGTCAGGGGAGAGAATGGGAGGAATGGAGGAACTTTAGATAAGACAAAGGGGAGGGAGGAGAAGGGAGGGGCATGGTGGTAGGAAAGATGATGGAATGAGATGAACATCATTATCCCAAATACATGTATGAAGACACAAATGGTGTGACTCTACTTTGTGTACAACCAGAGACATAAAAAAAAAACTGTGCTCTATATGTGTACTATGAATTGAAATTCATTCTGCTGTCATATATATAACAAATTAGAATAAATAAATTTTAAAAAATAAAAAGAGTCTGATAAGAACCACTTATTTCTGGAAGGGGCAGAGCCCCTGTATAAAGACTGTTAGAGCATGATGTCCTCAAAGGTACATATACCACATCAAGGACAGAAGCACATAGAATTAAGTTCTTTAAACTTTCAGGCTTCTGTGAGGGTACCAAAATATGATTAAGGGGTACAGAGGGAACATTAGAAGGCCCAATCTTTGAAGTCAGAAAGACCTAATTTATATCCCAGATTCCCCATTTCTACTTGAGTAATTTTTGGGCAAGACTTTGGGCACCAGTTTTCTTGGCAGCAAAAGAAGATGAGACCTACAGTTCTTAAGAGAATTAAATGAGACAATGGATGAGGCAGTGTCTGGCTCACAGTAAGTGTCACTTTCTTACTCATTTCCTCTTCCCTTTTTGGATGCTAATCTTCTCTGTTATGGATGGAAGCCACCAGCCATCTTCCTGATAGAAGTTAGTCTTGGCTGGCTGTGCTATTCAGTCTCTCAATGTATATTTATTATGTAAATCAACTGTCTGGCCTTGCATTTGGCATCATACAGAGATAGAAAACAAGTTCCTGGGGCTGGGGTTATGGCTCAGTGGTAGAGCATTCGCCTAGCACATGTGAGGCATCGGGTTCCATCCTCAACACCACATAAAAATAAATAAAGGTACTGTGTCCATCTACAACTAAAAAGTATTCTTAAGAAAACAAGTCCCTGAGAACGAGTTCACTGTCTCCTGAGACTGGTATGCAAACTGGTAATTATATACCAAAAGAACAATAAGTTAATGAACCCTCTTCTTGTGGAGAATGCACAGGAAGACAGCACAGAGAAGGCGATATTTCAGCCAAGACAGAAAGGGTGCTCAGCAAGCACTGAGGAGAGGAAATACTCAGCAGAGATAAAAGCACATGCAAAACGGTGAGACTACAAAGCAGGGTAAATCAAGCTACGAAGGTTCTTGAGCACTGGGCTGAGGAGTTTGAAATAAGACTTATAGGAGACACAAAGACTCGAAAAGAAAGTAAAGTCATCATATTTGAGTTCTGAAAATGTTTCTGTATTCCCAGTGTGGGGGCAGTTTAGAAAAGGTGAGGGTGGAGAAAGGGAGGCCAGCCTCAATTTGTTCCATTCTTCCTCTACTTTCTGTGCTCCAGTCACCTGAGCCTCCTCTGAGTTCCCTGAGTACCCAAATATGGAGCTCTGAGACTTTGCTGCTTGGATCATAACAGAGCTTTAGTTTTCTCAGCCTTTAAGCCTCAGCTCAAAGTTTCCCTTTCCCCTCATTTCTCAATCTAGTGTGGGTCTTGTCCAATATTCTCTCTTAACACATCCTGTATTTTTTTCTTTTTTTAATCACAACTTGAGTCTCCAATTCTCCTTTGTGTACGAGATCAGCGTAACTCCACGAGGGCGGAGGGATGCCCGCCCCATTCAACACCTGGTCCCCAGCCTGGCACGGAGCTCACAGGGTGGGTGGGTGAGACCCTGGGAACAGCCGGGGTGATCGAGGCTTGACCTAAAGCAGCAGCAGCAGCAACCCCGGGAGGAGGAGACTAACGCCTCAGCAAGTGGATAAAGCCGACATGACACAGAATCTTCATTAGGTCGGGGCTCTGCGTCCTAACTGCACTACACTACGCAGCTGGGCAGGTCAACTTCTCTTTCTCCGTCGCCCTGAGTTTCCCCCTCAGAGAAATGAGAACGACATCCCTACAGCTTGAAGGAAAGAACGTCCTCCAAGGCAGAAACAATAAGGCTACAGAGCTGAGGCCGAGGGCCGGGGTAGCCGGTAGAACACCTGGAAGACCAGCTGACGTTACTTCCTGGAGGGCGGAAGTTACCGGGTGCAAGTCCTGACGTAAAATGAGTCCCCCGTCTGCGCAGTGCCATGGTTCTTTGTCACCTCATAAAGCGTACGGTGAGCAGCTACTGCCGGGGAGCAATTTAGGGCCGTAATTATTTGCTGCTTTTGCATAAATTTGTCATTTCTCAGCACACCTCGCTACAATTTATTATCGCCTCTAAACTTGGAGGACTCGCGAGATTACAGGGTAGATGGCAAATCCCATGGCGGGAAGCCAACAGGTGGTCGGGCTCACGGGCGTTAGTGCGCAGCGCCACCTAGCGAGAGGGAGGAGCCAGTGAGGAAGGCCCGCCTGTCTTCCGCTTTCCCGCGGACTCCCGCCACACAACTGCAGGAGACTTGAGCGCCTGCGGGCCCGGAGACCTCCAGGTTACTACATTTCCCAGAGGGCAGCCTTCGATTCTGAGCACAGGTCCGCTGCTCGCTTCCCCAGTCTCAGAGTGCGAACTGTTTTAATCCAGGTTTCGCCTTTCCTCTCCTGCCTCTCAAATCCCTGCAGATCTCTTGGAAATCCAGCACCAACCCCATCTAGTTAGAAGGAGGAAGACGGCGCCGCAGAGCCCTCTGGGAAATGTAGTTTCAGGACCGACTTCTGGGAAACGGAATCAGAGGGAGGCGGTGAGCTTTCGCAGCCAATTACAAGCGAGCTGGGGCGAGTCACGTGACGCGCCTTTGCTAGGAACGCTGAAAGGTGGAGTCTCAGGTTCTGGGCAGTATCGCGTTGCACCTCCAGCCTTCGTCTTCTGTACAGGCGTCCCCTGTGCCTGCGCCATTCTTGTCGAACACTGCACTGGCAGCATACTTACCTACACTTGAGTTTATCCCAGCTCTTCAATGCAGGCTCTGTAGCACCTTGCCCTGCTCTTCTACCCATGAAGTCTGAAACAATCAGACTGAACCACTGAGCTGCTTTGTAAATTTAGTGAATAAGCCATTAATCAGTAGTCTGATCGCCTCATCTTTGGGCACTTTTTCACGACTTGTTCTCACTCCCCCACCTTGTCCTCACCCATGACTGTGTCACTTCAGAAACTAAAGTCCTAAGACCTCTCTACATGCCCTTTATTGGTCTCTAGTTTCATTTCTTCCCCTAACCAACCTAGATTCCAAGGATACTCTCCTGCCTCCTTTTCCTTGTGTCATTCAAACATTAAAACAGCTGCCTGCTTTATGTTAGCTAGGGGCTTCTGGAAGGAGAGAAACAGCGTTGTCTAATTCTAACAGGTTGGTAGTTAGTGGAGAAAAAATCAAATAAACCCCTCTGGCCTCATTGACTAAAATATCACTAATTTTGAAGGTCGCAGAAGCTGACCAGTACATTATTAGTCTCCCAATAACTTTGCAGTAGATAACACCTGAATATGGGCTACTATTACATCAGTTGCCTAGGTTACTTTTCAGAGACTTGAAGGCTGCTTTTGCTGAAAACAGACTCTAAGGATGTCCGATGGGTGACATAATGCAATGAAAAGGTTTGACATTTCTGCCTTTATTTTTTGCTGCCTTACTTTGATTCAGATTTCTACTAAACTCTTGAGTGTAGACATATGGATTATTTGAGAAATGTTCTGTCCAAAAGTAAATAGCGGGGTCAATGTGACCTAGACTTTCCTAGCCTCTCTCCTCTCCCTTCAAGGTTAAAAGATACACCAGCCAACTGCCATGACATGAAACACCAGACAATGAAAGAAGCAAAAAGAGGTCGCATCCTAGTTCCTGGAAGATCTCCACCTTTTCCCAGAAAAGACATGAATATTCCTCCCCTTTATTAACCTAGCTCTTTTCCTCCTTATTTCTATCCTGTATCTTTAACGTCTCTAACTCTCTAGAGGTGGGAAGTTGATTTGCAAGAAAAGTTCCTCCTCCATTCTTTTGGCCACTGAATAAAACCTTTGTTTCTCCTCAACAGGTAACTTTCAGAAGTTGGGTTTTCTTTGCTGTCCAGAGAACCTAGGTTCAGGAACAGTATCCCTATCATCAAGGTCCCAGATTTCAGCTAAGCCCTAAGCTCCGTGGGCTGAGTTACAGCATTGACAGGAAAGAGGCTAAACAATAAGTGCCAGGATGCTACTGAGAGCCCTGGTGGGAATGCAAGTCTTTGGAAAGACTCTCTTTGTGACCTTCCACCTCACTATTAAGTCTCACGTCTCACTTTTGTTCTTCCCTAAGTGTATGAGAATGAAATGCAAAACAAAGCAAAATATTAGAGGAATATTCAAGACTGTCAAATTAATAAGAAGATAGAAGATACTGGTGAAAGCAAACAAAATGTAATATATAAAGAAGGAATTGGAAATAGCCAGAAAATTTAGCAGGTACTAAATTAGTATGTTAAAAGAATTAAAAGAGTTCCCCCACAAGAAATTATATTATTTTCCAAAGCATTATGATGGAAAGAGATTGGGGTTTCTGATGGAAAGCCAGGTATAAGCAATCTTTTGTTAGCTTTCCAGAAAGATTAAAAGATTATACCCAAAAAATTCCCTTGAGAAGTGGCTGGTGTAAGAATACCCTGGAAATCAGTAAGTAATCCAACTTCAAAAAAATAATTTCTAAAAAGAAGTCTTTTCTTGAGGGGAAAAGGAGATCCAAAACAGATATGTTTGGACACATCAGAAACCCCTACTGTGCTGCATCTGCAGAAGCAGAATCCCATGCAGACTGGGCTACTGCTGTTGCAAAGGCTATTAAGCAAGATTTGAGCCCCTGGTAGAGGCCACACAGCCTGAAACTTCTCCACAAATTGCTGCCAAGTACTGGAAAGGAGATGTAGTTTGGTTTTGTTTTCTTTTGTTATTGTTGTTATTATTTATATCTGTGTCTTAGTTATTTTATATGGTGCTGCAAATAGAACCCAGTGCCTCACACATGTTCGGCAGGTGCTCTACCACTGAGCCACAAACCCAGCCCCTGTAGTTTGGCTTTGTTCACTTACAAAGATAATGGTTTATTAATTTATGTTTCATTCCTCTATAACATGAGACTTACTTATAATGCAAAAAAAATCTGTGGAATGCTTTAAACTGTATCTATAATTATAAGGTCCTTGCTTAGCATGTGGATGGCCATCTTAAGTGACAGCCACCATTTTAAGACAAAAGTTTCACTTTCCTGCCCAAGGGCCTTTCTGAGAAAGGCTCACCACTCTCTCATACCAACCCAACCCTTGGGACCAGCTCATATCTGATTCTCCCCAATAAAAATCCCAGAACCCAAGCGTGTTTTGCCTCTCTGTTACATAGAGATGGCCTTTATTTGTCAGCTCTGACAAATAAACTCTCATGTGTACTTCTGTTGGGTCTCTGACAGTCTCTTATTCCTCATTTTCCCTTCATTTTAGTGCTGAAACCCAGGATTGGGTTCCCCAGTGTGTCCATTCCACTCTTCGAGGGTCACTGAGTGCCCCCAGGCCCCTGATCCTAATTACATCATGGGACCAGACCCACCATTCTGCAGAACACCCTCTCTGCACCCAACACCAGACATTGCTGATAAGATCACTGTCTCCAGTCAACCTAAATAATCTACAGGTCCTGGGAAATGAGGCATTCCCAGGGTTCATTTCATGTGGTCAGGGGCACCCCCAGCCACAGCTTTCACAGCTACAGCTGTAATCCCTACTGTCAACTGAATCTCTAGGTGGTCTTTTATTTGGGTCCTGGGTTTTGAGCTCTCTCTCACCCCAGATCTAAACCCTCCAAAACTTATCCACTTGTGCAATCAGATCTGGCCTCAGTATCCTTTGGACCACAACTATAAATTCCCCCTTAACGGTACTCTAGATCCCAATATTATCAGGGATTTTTCAACTATTGTGAGCTTTCAGGAGAATGGAAAGAGATACATGTTCAGGCCTTCTCTTCTCTCTAAGCCCTTGCTCTGCAATTCTTGTTGTCCCACACAAGTCCTCTTAGCTCTCATCTTCCCTACCCAGTGGAAGAGCCCCTGCCATCCCACAATTCTCGTTTTGATGAAGCCTCTGCAGCAACTTTCCCCTCAGCCCCTCTCCCCTTCTCTCCTCCTGCTGCAAGCTTATGGGCTGCCGCTGCCCAACCCGCATCTCTGTGTCTTCTATGCAAGGTGGCTGGGGTAGACGATGTAATCCAAGTTCATGTGCCTTTCTCTTTGTCAGATCTTTCACAGATAGAAAAGTGTCTGGGGTCCTACACTTCAAGTCCCACCACATATGTCAAAGAGTTTCAGTATCTGACTCAATCATATGATTTGACTTTCCACGACGTCCATACGATCTTACCTAATATTCTTTTGCCCAAGGAGCACAGACAAGTTTGGGAGCAAGCTAGAAATTATGCTGATGAGGTACATCAGACCTCCCCTGCCCATTAGATTGGCACTGAAGTGGTCCCTGATCAGGACCCCAATTGGGATTATAATCTGCCTGGAGGAGTAACTAGTAGAAACCAATCCATTACTTGCCTCATGGCAGGAAGGCTATCAATTATGAAAGCTTCTATGAAATCATCCAAGAATGAAAACACTTCAGCATTTTTAGACCACCTGACCAAGGCTGTATTACAATATACTAATCTGGACCCTGAGATTCCAGATGGGAGACAACTACTAATGACCTACTTTTTCTCCCAGAGTTTCCCCAATATTGGCCAAACTAAGGTTCCTCGAGAGGAGGCCCCTTGAAGGGAAAGCAAGAAATGAGAGACAGGTAAGGAAGAAATGAAAGATGGAGATCAGGCAGAAATATTTGTCAGAGCTGACAAAGGCCATCTTCTCTATAGGAGAGAGAGACAAAACAGGCTTGGGTTCTGGGAATTTTATAGGGGAGGCTCAGAAATCAGAGCCAGGAGGGTCCTAATGTCTGTGGTAAAGGGTTGGGTTGACATGAGTGGTGAGCCTTTCTCAGAAAGGCCCTTGGGCAGAAAAGCAAAACTTTTGCCTTAAAATGGCTGCTATCACTTAAGATGGCCATCCGGATGCTAAGCAAGGATCTTAGACCCCTAATTCCCAAGCTGAGGTTCTGGGAGTGGCCTTTAAGGTGTATCACAGAAGAGATAAGGCCCCAAAGCAGAAATATCAGATGCTCGCTCAAGCCCACTGTCAAGCCTCAGCATCTGTCCCTGGTTCCACTGGCCCGCAGAAGGGTCCCTGGGGACCACCTGTTTTAAATGTGGTCAGACCTCACTTTGTACATGTCCCAATCCTTGCAAGCTTCTGGCCCTTTGTCCTAAATGCCATCAGGAGGGACACTGGGTGGTTGACTGTCCCTGAGCCCATGGCGGCCCCTGGCCATCCCACTCTTCTGTTTCCCCTTTCCAACTCTTAGGACTGGCTGCAGAGGACTGATGAGGCCCAGGTCCGCATCACCCGACCACTACCATCACTCCACAGGAACCCAGGGTAACTTTGCATATTTCAGGTAGGCCTGTCTCCTTCCTCCTAGACACCAGGGCTACAAATTCAGTCCTCAAGGAGTTCTGGAGGCCTACTACTCATTCTATGACCTCTATTGATGGGGTAGAGGGCAAACCTTACCAACCCCTACAGACACCTAGCCTTGTTTGCGCTTTTGGCTCTAATTTTTACCCACTTCATTTTGGTCATCCCACAGTGCCCTGTTGTCCTTATGGAAAGGGACAGCCTCACAAAGCTGGGGGCTATGCTTTCCTTCTCCCCTCATATATGTTTCCATCCAGACTCGCCTGCCACTCCCCTGATCCTCACACTTACCTTAGGACCATCCCCTATTCCGTCGGCCAGTGCCTCCCATTCCCCGTTTCCGAGGTGGACCCTACTGTCTATAGGGTTGGTTTCAAGTCTCAAGAACCCCTTCCATTTCTGCCCAATCACAATACCTGCTCTCCCTCCTTGCTGCTGCTGCCCCTTCTATTTTTGCAGAGCAGCCTTGATCACGTTCTCCCATCAGCTTTCCTCTCCCCTCCAGGGATTTGAGCTGCTTTGGGATGCTGGCCTGAGGGCCCAGTCTTCCATTCACCCAGCGCTCTTCTTCTTCATCCATACACTGGTCTCATTTGGATAAGTGACTTCGCCCTTCCCTCCCTTCCTCCTCACAAGTCTATTCCCTAGAGACAGCAGTGACAAGTTTCCTCTCTAAAGACAAAAGTTAACTTAGATCTTGGCCCAGCACCAAGATTCTCCACCTTCCCATCCCTTCCCCTTGGCGAGTTCACTCTCAGGTCTTGGTTCTCAGCTCCTCAGCAGATGAAAACCCTGGCTAGGTAACCCAGACTCTCTACGGGACTGGGAGCGGGTGACAATTCCCTTCTTTCAGTCCCAGAAAGGCTTCAGTTCCAGGGCCAGACCTCTTTTCACTGCTATCCCCTCTCCCACTCTGGTTTGGCCTAGAGCCAAAGACGCCTGCCTCTAGCCATTCCACCACTCCAACTCGCCATGAGGAACTCCCAATCCAGAATCCCATCTGACTCACCTCTCAGCTGCCTCCTCACCCACTTGGCCCCACTCAGTTTGGCTCCTGACTAATTCAACTTTCCACTCAGTCATGGCCCTTCTATGACTTGGACAATGGCCACCTAACGGCACCTTTGATCCCAATATTTTATGAAATCTTCATGACTTTTGCGAGCCCTCAGGAAAATGGAAGGAAATCCCTTATATGCCGGCTTTCTCCTTTCTCCACTCTAAGCCTTCCCTTTGTTCCTCTTGCTCCCCTGGCCCAGCTTCTAGTTGCCACAAAAGCTCTGGATTCCTCCAGAGACCTTACTTCTAGACAAACAAGGGACCCATAACCCTCCTCCCTTCTTCTGTTGGCATAGTACATTGTAAAGCCCTAGGCAGCAAGCTTCCTGGCCAAGGTCACACTGAAGCTAACATTGAAATACAAAGGACAGACTCAGCAGGCTTGATAAGAGGCCTAAGACAAAAAAAAAAAAAAAAAAAAAAAAAAAAAAAGTGCCAATTTAACTTTTCTATTGGCAACAACACAAAAGAATGACTTCAAAACTTTCCTCTCTCTCCATTTCCCTGATCTCACACACCCATTTCACCTTTACATGGCTGAAAAGCAGGGATTTGCTCTATGGGTCCTCGGACACATGCTGGGGCCAAATTTTGCCCCTGTGGCTTATCTATCAAAGGATCTTGACCCTACTGTTCGGGGATGGGCCCCTTGCCTACCAACATTGGCTGTAGCCTCTCTACTCATTAACAAGTCAAAGAAACTCATCTCTGGGCCCCACTCACATCCTAGCCCCCCATCACCTAAAGGAACTCCTCACCTACAAGGGCTTACCTTCCCTATCCCCCTGTTGCCTTTTATCTCTACAGGTTTCCCTGGTGGAAGATCCCACTCTTACTTTCCACACGTGCTCACTTTTAAACCCTGCTACTCTCCTCCCCACTCCTCAGGACTCTTCCACCTCTTCTCCTCTTACCCATTCATGCACTGAAACTCTGGAGGAGCATCTTCCACATCCCTCCCCCACACAGGAAGGCCCCTTGCTCCAGGCAACATTACACATAGTTCCTTCAGAAGGGAGTTCGGCGGGCAGTTGATACCCACAGACCCTCTCAAGCTGCGTATCTCCAAGGCCGGAACCCCCAATCTTCCTTCAGTCTCTGAGGACCACAAGGACACTGCAGAACCATGAGCACCATCCTTCCATTTTTCATTTTTGCCCTCCTCCCTCATCCTGCACTCACCCCCCAGGGGGTACTATTACCAGGAATTATCACTCCAATTTCAAGGAGTCTTCTCCCATGGGCACTTCCTTTCCTGACCCCTCTCTTTGTCATAGGCCTTCTGTTAATGCTTGCCCCCTGTGTCATTAGACTTGTTCAAGACCAGATCCAAAAAATCTCTAACCAAACTATAAACCAGCTTTTCTTACAGGAATACAAATCCCTAATCAAACATTGGGCTGCCTGGGACAGCATTCCACCACCAATCAACCTCTGCCATCATTCCAATGATATTTCGCACCCCTAATGAGGGATTCAAAAGATGCCCCTTCTCAGCAGGAAGCAGTTATAGAAGAATGACCTACCTCCCTGTTCCCTAAGGGGCCCAGTAAAAAAAAAACAAAAAGGGGGAATATAAGGTCCTTGCTTAGCATCTGGATGGCCATCTTAAGTGACAGCCTCCATTTTAAGAAAAAAATTTTGCTTTCCCACCCAAGGGCCTTTCTGACAAAGGCTCACCACTGCCTCACACCAACCCAACCCTCAACCACCCACATTAGGACCCGCTCGGCTCTGGTTCCTGAGCCTCCCCCATAAAAATCCCAGAACCCAAGCCAGTTTTGCTATAGAGAGATGGCCTTTATTTGTCAGCTCTGACAAATAAACTCTTTTGTATATCTCTGCCTGGTCTCCGTCTTTCTTTTCTCGCTTACCTGTCTCTCATTTCTTTCTTTCCCTTCAATAATGTTTTCACATACCATGTTATATTTGATTTAAAAAAAAAATAAGAAAGGCAGCAAACTGGTGAGTTAACAGTTAACTGGAAAAGGTATTGCTTTGAAAGCAATCCAATTTATTTCACTTCTACGTATCACACTTACCACCTGATTCTAAATTCAACGACATTCTGTTTACCATCAGGAAATTACAACTACATTTACGTGTGTCCCTAGGGAAAATGCATGCAGAGAATAGCCACATCTTTATATATGCAAGGCCAATATCCGGAACAAAAAAAAAAAAAACTTACAATTCTGTAGTGGTTTTTGAATATTTTATATTTATATAATTGCACATGTCAAAATTATTAAATTTGTTTTCATGCAAAAAAAAATTCTAGAATCCCACATGAAAGTAATATTTAGGAGCAGAACACAAGATTCCCAAAGAACAAGAAAACCTGTTCATTATAGAAAAAGAAATTACAATGACATTAGCTTTGAGTAATATAGAGCAATGCATCTCAAATTATTTGTGCAGGACCATTTGGAGGTATTTGTTTGTTGGTGTCAATTCATTGCATACCAATAATTCCTAAACTAAGAATATTTCTAGAAAAATTAAGTTATAATGAATTATAAAACACATTTTTAAATTACTAGACTCAACCTACATAAAAATCACTCTAAAATTTTGGTACAAGTTCCCAAATACTTAGGCTCAATTCTATATTTAGTCCATGGAAGACCAGAACATCAACCCACACTTGTCCAAGGACCATATTTTGAGTACTCCGGAGATAAAGCACCTACACATGGAGATGTTCCAGAAGCATATTACACATTACTCTCTGGTTCAAACTTTTTTTTTATAATATTGACTTTTATTGAAGTAATAATTACATATAATTTTAAAAGTTAACCTAGAGTGCATGGTTTAAAAAAAACAAGTATCCCCTGTACTTTTCTTTTAACCCCCAATTCCTCTTTCCTTTCCTTCTATGTTTCTGAATATTAAGCATATAATTCTACTCAAGTGACAAGGCACAAACAATAATACCCATCATGCATCTTAAGAAACAAAGCACTAAATCCATAGAGTGAATCAGAAATAACTTTCCCATGTTCATATACGAATACATGACCAGTGTAACTCAACATCATGCACAAAAACAAAACTTAGGAAGTTATTCTCCATATATGTATGATATGCTAAAATACATTACACTGTCATGCATAACTAAAAAGGACAAATAAAAATTTTTTAAATAATAATTCTTCCTGAAACTGTCACATGGAACTGCAAATCTCTTCTCAATACAATTCTATATTAGACAATTGATCAGATGCATTTTGCCATAGAGAAATCTCTTGTATTCTTTGTGTGTTTCGGAGAGGGTACCGGGGATTAAACTCAGGAGCACTAGACCACTGAATCATATCCCAAGCCCTATTTTGTGTTTTATTTACAGACAGGGTCTCATTGAGTTGCTTAGCTCCCCAATTTTGCTGAGGTTGACTTTGAACTCAAAATCCTCTTGCCTCAGCCTCCTGAGCCACTGGGATCACAGGCATGCTGCCACTGTACCCGACCCTTGTGTTCTCTTGTTCTCTTGCTCCAGATGGATTTGTTGTGCTCTGTGCCTGCTTCCAATAGTTTGGGAGGGACTCCCCCACTGACATTCTTTATATTCCTTTTGTCTCTTTCCTGTATGGAAATCTCTGTGTCCTAATTTCCATAATTTCCTTTTTCTTGACTTACTAGCTCCTCTTATCACATTTTGAGAGATAGTGCAGGCAGGTAAAACCTTTGAGGTCTAATTTATCTAGGTGTGTCTTAATTCTGCTTTTTCATTTGCTAGATTTGCTGGATGGGTCTAGATAGTAATCCAGTTCCTTCAGAATCTTAGAATGTCTGTTGTCTTCTACTTCCAGTCTTGCCATGGAGAATATCAACACAATTGTAATTGTGTTTTTTTGTACAAGAGTTATTTCTCCTCTGACTATGATATTTATATCTAATACTCTGACTTCTTTTTTCAAGATGGTGCCACAATATGTTGCTCCAGTCAGCCTCAGACTCCAGGAGAAGTAATCCTTCCTCAGTTCCTACAGTATCTGGGACTGCAAATACGCACCATCACAACCAGTGCTCTGAAAAGTCTTTAAAATGTGCATTGGTGTAGATTGTTCAGTCCTTCCTGCATTGTACTACTCTGAGGTCTTTTTAATTTGGAGTCTCACATCTTCAACTCAGGGAGACTTTCTTATACCATTTCTGTGTGTGTGTGTGTGTGTGTGTGTGTGTGTGTGTGTGTGTAAGATTTAGCATATATTTAGCATATATTAAGTTATGAAACATAATAGCAAATCAAATGTCTATGACCTACCACCCAGCTCAGAAAGTAGAATATTGCCAATACCCCAAACATTCTGACTGTGCCTCTCCCTATTCCCTTTCCTTGCCTCTGCCTGCCATGCCTCACTCCCCACCAGCCACACAACTAGTCTCATTTGCTTTTCTTTATTTCACTTAATCTATATGTATTGCTAAACTATGCCTTGTTTATATTTGCTTGCTTTTGCTTTTTGATATCATTGTTTGTTGATTTTTGTTTTTTGTTTTGTGATACTGGGAAATCAAACCCAGAAGCACTCTACCACTAGGCTTTGTTCCCAGACCAGTCCCTCTCCATTTTTTTTTTTCAGACAGGGCCTTGAAAAGTTGAGGCTAGCTGCAAACTTGAGATCCTCCTGCCTCAGGCTTCCAAGTCACTGGAATGACAGTCATGCGTCATCATACCCAGCTGTGTTTGCTTGCTTTTGAACACAGAAATGGCATCATTCAGAAATGGCAGTCTTCTGTAGCTTGCCGTTCATTCAGTGTTGTTCCTGAGAGTTGTCTACTCATGCAGCTATAGTTTATTACTTTTTCAATGTGGTGTAACCTTCTATTATATGAAGATTCCACAACCTATCTGTTCTCCCAACTATAGGCATCGGGTTATTTCCTTTTTTATTATTCTATGATGTGTCTTAGTGTGATCATTTCTTTCCCTCACTTTCTGTCTTCTCTCTAGAACTCATATGAGTGAGTTATTGGATCTTCTGGGATAACCCTTGAATTTTTCTTGCCTCTTTTCTCCTATTATTTGCATCTTTGTATTTTTCTTCTACTATGTCAGAGAATTACTGAACCTATACTATAGTTTATCAGTTAAGTTTTTTATGTTATCATATTTTGAATATTCAAGAACTCTAATTCCTTTATATATACCCTTTATATATTTTTGAAATTTTATTGTTAGATTCCTTTTTATAGGTTACTCTTGTGTTTTCATAAACACAAGACATGAGGTTTAGGATTTTCCTTAAAATTTTCTTTTACTTTCTGCAATATGATTCCCCCTCTTCTGTCTGGTTGGGTGGGTGGATGATTCAAATCTCTGTCTTTTGTGTGAGTTGCTCTCCTCTGATGTCAGGTGATGCTACCCTACCTACTGAGACTTAAAGATACCACAACACTGATCTAAAGTTCTGTGTGCATGGATGGGGCCTCTGTGCCCTGAGATTGATGGAGGAGAGGTGTTGGGGGACCCAGCTATTTCAATGGGGAGACATTGCACTGGGGAGATACCAATGTTAGTTAGTAGGTCTTTTCTCTTGGCCTAGTCAGTTTTCCCAGAGAGGCAACTTTCTTCCTTTCTTTTTCCTAGAGGGTATAAAAGCTTGTCTTCCATCATTCCGGCCTCGGAGCAGGGGAAATGAGTTGGGAGCTTTGCCATTCACAGGGAGACTTTCACTTCATACACATTTTCACTATAGTTCCCTGTTCTCAGCTGTACCTGGGAGCTCCAAATCCACCTCTCTTCATTTGAACATTCCCATCCTCTTCCACTGTGGGGAAAGGCAGTCTGGCTATGTAGAATAGGGTTAGAGATCTGGGAGGCTCACTGCTCTTGAGATAACCAAAAGGTGTCTTCTACTTTCAACCCTACTCCTGACCCCAACCTTCAGGGGTACTCCACTAGGGGTCCTGCAGCAAGGAGTCTGTTTGCTTCTCTTTGTTGTGTACTACCCACCTTTTTAGGTTTTAACTTCAATTTTCTCTGTTCTTCTGAGTCAGTTACCACTGACTTTCCAGGTTCCAAAATTTTATTGACATCTATCATCCATTCCTATAACCTCACCAATTCTCTTTGTTCTTGTGCATTTAAGCTTTTTCTGTTGTAATCTTTTTACTGTCATTTGGAGGCTCTGGGAAGGAGGAGGGAATAAATGCGTACATTTTCAATGTTGCTGCCTCACAACACAGAGATGTCAGAGGTGGACAAGTACCTGAAGGGAGACGCATCGGAAGCTGCAGGATGTCTGCAGGGCCTCTTGAATGTCTGCGGCTTCCTCCGGTTTTCAGAGGCCTCTGTATACTGGCTGGTTGCCTGACACTGTGGGTATTCAGTTATGTGGCAAGTCAGGAGGAATTCTCTCTCTGCATGTGTGTTCAGACCAGCAACCCGTTTGCAAATAGCAGCTGAGGAAGATACTGTTGAACTAGGAAGAGAGAATCAGACTGTTGGAACAATCAAAACTCTATTGGCAAAGCATTCATGACCAAAATCTGGATGAATCTCCTCCCAGCCCTTGTCCTCCCCCTTAACAGAGCTGACCCTGGGGCAGGAAGAAAAGGAGGCAATCTTGGGTGCTCTAGAGGAATAGGTCATGATCACAGAGTGCTCACAAGCAACCCCAGCTCAGGTTTGAGGACCTGATGTGGGCATGACTCCAGCCCTTGAGGTCAAGTTCCTAGCGGAGAAAACGACAGATTTCTCATCACCAGAGAACCCTCCAAAAGGCCAGGACCTGCTAAGGATCAGATAGGTACAAACAGGAGAGCTGTGTCTCAAACAGAATGGTAATTCAGCTTTTGCATGTAGCAAACAAAGGCAGATAGGGCAGTTCTGAAAGAAGACAGAGCAGCCACTGGCTGTGCGGCCAGGGCTCCATGACCTGAGGTAGAATGTTGTCCTAGATAGCCAGAGAAGCCCACACCTCCATCTACAAAAGGAGCTGAGCCATTGCAGATCCCCAGGGCTCAACATGAATGCTCACCTGTCTCTTTTGTCAGTGAGCACCCTGCAAGCTGCAGTCATTCTGAGAAGCCAAGTCATGCCTGAGAGGATCAGACAATGGGAGAAGGGCCTGGAAAAATAGCTCTCATCCTGGCAAATGAGCTGCTGCTGCCACATCCACAGGAATGCCTGCTTCTGCTCTTTTCAGAGTTCTGGAACTCACAGCAGTGTGCTCCCCACATTAGCTTTCTTGTGCCGTCTCTCCCAACATCCTGCACCTGCATCTCTTGGTATTGAACCTGGGAAGCTAGGTCCCCCAGGGGCTGCTCTGCACAAATGGCTGACAAACCTGGGAGTCAATTACTCTAGCTCTCTTGCTCCCCACTGGGAGCAATTTTAAGGTATCTCCAGAGTTCCCATGAGGGACTGAGCAAAAGCAATCTTCCTGTCACACCTCTGCTTGGTCTCCTTCCTGGTTCCCACTTACCCATACACCCTCCCACAAGTTTTCTCTGGGAACACTTCTTCAACGACTTTCACATGAATCCTCTTCTTAGAATCTGCTTCTGGAAACTCAACCTAAGACAAGCTCCTCTTTCAGAGTCCTTGCTGGTTCGTTGTGACTGAAGAATTGAAAGCTTGGGTAGCCCTTGGTTTCTCAGGCACATTAAAGATGCTGCTGCTATGACAAGGCAGACTCTGAGATAAGGGAACAGTGAGACTTGCATTGCTTCTTCAAATGAGAGGCAGAGAATAGGGCTTCTGAAGGGAAACCGGAGTGGTTGGTGGAACAAGGAGGGAGCTAGGAGTTTGAGAAGGAGCTGAGCAGCATGGCCTTCAGTAAAGACTGTTGCTCACACCAGCTGTGTGGGTAGGAGATTGGGGGCAATGGGAATCCAGTGGACAGCTGCTAGGGAAGCTGCACTGCGGAGCAGAAGAGCACTCAGCCATGGATGCAGGAACTCTGAGCCAGAGAAGACTAAGGGCGATTTCATCCCCATGATCATGGATGCATGCTCACCTGCACACACACACACACACACACACACACACACACACAAATCCACTGAGAGATGGCAAGGGATTTAACACCTCCCCTGAGCTCTGGATTAAGCATGAAATGATAAACTTGAAATAATTATCAAAGGAGACCGTCTACTCTAAAATCACCTCAAGAAAATATTCAAAGGCATCTGTAGCACCGGAACAATATTTCCTAACAATTATCTATAAATTGAGGCAAACACAAAACTTCTTAGAAGCTGGGATGGGGAGTATTGTTATACTTAGAAAATACAAGCTAAGGTGACATTCCAAAGCCACTATGAGGTGGGGCAGCCAGGGCAGCCCTGGAACTCTCCACCCCTTGACCCTGACCACCCAAGGGCTCACTGCCTGTGATAGTCCCATCCTGCCCACCCTCTCCTCAGTTCTGATGCCAGCTCTACTTCCTGTGTGCCCAGGGTCCCAACAGTGGGCACCCCAGGGCACGTGGGCCCTAATGCAGGCAGGGAGCTGGGAGCTCGCCTCTGAGTCCACTCCTGCCTCTTCATGACTCCTTCTCCCTTTCAAGTCGTCATTCCATAAACATTGATTCACCACAAGCTGCTCCATAGGGACAAATACCCCTGCCCCCCACCCCCACCCCATCTCCTTCCCTGTTGGTTTCTGTGACTCTCCCCGGTTCCACTCCTGCCTCTTTCCTCCTCTCTGGCTCTCTTCCTTTCTCACCACTTCCCCGCTCCCTCTCTGTATCCCTTCTCCCAGTCCTGGCCTCTTTGAATCAAACTGGCTTATGTCTTTGACGGAAGATGACACAGCAAATCTGGCAGTCCCCACAGTAACTGACGCATCATAATGCAGTTTGTCCTAACAGGCCTATTCTTCTCTATTATAAATAACCATGTAGGGCTTTAGATCTATATCTGCATCTCAAATAATTCCTTCAGGCTGCTGTAGTCTCTAGATATAGCATTTTTAGGTCAGAAGGGTACAGGCTTGTGCTGTATTTGGGGAAATCATTTTTACAGCAATGTTTTACACATCACTGGACTTCAAGTTCATACATACCCAGCTCAGATTGAAAATGAGGTCACATGTGTCTTCCCAGAGCCCCTAAAGACATTCACAGTCTGGAATATTTCTGCAGGTTGCTTGTTTGTTGAAGACATGCCTATTCCCCTCTCTACACCCTTAAATATGTATTCTTCTATTGATTTGCTCATCAAAACATATCTACACTGAGCTGTGCCAAGTGCTAGTAATGGTTCTGTTGATTTAGAGCCTTGCCAAAATCATGGGTGACTCCCTCCTTTAATACTTTCAATTTTAATATGGAAATTTTCAAGTACCACAAGACTGTGATCAAAGATCATTCTGCCACCCATTTAGTCCCTGCCAGACAATAGTAAATGATATCCAACTCTCCCCTGCCCTGCCTTCAATCTCTGTTGGGTGAAATCTCTTCTTTTTTCAAATATCTACATTGTTTCAGATGGCCTATGATTTTTAGTCACTGCTTCAAAAAAGGCAGGCATTAAGAGCCACTTTATTTCCTTCTCTAGGGCAGAATTCATGAACCATGGAGTCCTCCACCCATATTCTTTTTTTTTTAATTTAAAATTTTTTTAATTAGTTATGCATGACAGAAGAATGCATTTATGCACTTTGATATATCATACATAGATGGGATATAATTTCTCATTTTTCTGAGTGTACATGTTGCAGAATCATATTGGTCATGTAGTCACATATATACATAAAGTAATAAGGTATGTTTCAATCTACTATCTTTCCTATTCCCACATCCCCTCCCCTTCCTGCCCATCACTTCCCTCTACCTAATCTAAGGTAATGCTATTCTTTCCTTCTGCCCGCCGCCTTATTGTGAATTAGCATCCACATATTAGAGAAAACATTAGGCACTTGGTTTTGTGGAATTGGCTTATTTCCCTTAGCATGATATTCTCCAACTCCAACCATTACTAGCAAATGCCATAATTTTACTCTTCTTTAAAGCTGAGTAATATTTCATTGAGTATGTATACCCCATTTTCTTTATCCATTCGTCTATTGAGGGACACCTAGGTTGGTTCCATAGTAGAGCTATTGTGAATTGAGCTGCTATAAACATTGATGTGGCTGCATCACTATAGTATTCTAATTTTAAGTCCTTTGGGTATAAATAAAGGAGTAGGATAACTGAGTCACGTGGTGTTTTATTCCCAATTTTCTGAGGAATCTCCATATTGCTTTCCATACTGGTTATAAAATTTTCTTTTCTTTTTTTTTTTTAAGAGAGAGTGAGAGAGAGGGGGACAGAGAAAGAGAGAGAATTTTTAATATTTATTTTTTAGTTCTCGGCGGACACAACATCAGTGTTTGTATGTGGTGCTGAGGATCGAACCCGGGCCGCACGCATGCGAGGCGAGCCTGCTACCGCTTGAGCCACATCCCCAGCCCGTTATACCAATTTTCAATCCCACCAGCAATGTTTGAGTGTGCCTTTTTCCCCACATCCTCGCCAACATTTATTGTTGCTTGCATTCTTGATGATTGCCATTTGACAGGAGTGAGATGAATTTGCATTTCTCTAATTGCTAGAGATGCTGAACACATTTTGATATATTTGTTGATCAATTGTATTTTTTCATCGGTGAAGTGTCTGTTCAGTTCCTTAGCCCATTTATTGATTGGGTTATTTGTTTTCTTGGTGTTAAGTTTTTTGAGTTCTTCACATATCCTAGAGATTAATGCATTATTGGAGGTGAGTGTGGTAAAGATTTTTCCCAATCTGTAGGCTCTCTCCTCGCTTTATTGTTTCCTTTGCTGAGAAAAAGCTTTTTTAATTTGAATTCATCCCATTTATTAATTCTTGATTTTACTTCTTAAGCTTTAGGAGTCTTGTTAAAGAAGTCAGACCCTAGGCCAACATGGTGAAGATTTGGGCCTATTTTTCTTCTATTAGGCACAGGGTCTCTGTTCTTCTGCCTAAGTCTTTGATCCACTTTGAGTTGATTTTTGTTCAGAGTGAGAGATAGAGATTTAATTTCGTTTTGCTACATATGGATTTTCAGTTTTGCCAGCACCATTTATTGAATAGACTATCTTTTCTCAGTGAATGTGTTTGCACTGTTGTCTAGTATGACATAACCATATTTATGTGGGTTTGTCTCTGTGTCCTCTATTCTGTACCATTGGTCTAGGCTTACATGGGGCTTCCTTGGTGTATTTTGGTGCCAATACCAGGCCATTTTTATTACTATAGCTCTATAGTACAGTTTAAGTTCTGGTATTGTGACGCCTCCTGCTTCACTTTTTTTTTTTTTTTTTTTTTTAGAATTTTTTAATCTTTATTTTTTAGTTTTCGGCGGGCACAACATCTTTGTTTGTATGTGGTGCTGAGAATCGAACCCGGGCTGCACGCACGCCAGGCGAGCGCGCTACCACTTGAGCCACATCCCCAGCCCCCTGCTTCACTTTTATTGCTAAGGATTGCTTTAGTTATTCTGGGTCTCTTATTTCTCCAAATAAATTTCATGATTGCCTTTTCTATTTCTATGAAGAGTGTCATTGGGATTTTAATAGGAATTGCATTAAATCTGTATAACACTTTTTGTAGTATGGTCATTCCACCATATTCTTTTTTAAAAAAATATATTTATTTTTTAGTTGTAGTTGGACACAACACCTTTATTTTATTTATTTATTTATTTATTTATTTATTTATTTTAAGAACAGAGGTTTATTAGCTCACAGTGGTGGAGGCTGGAAGTCCTTAAGCAGGTGCCTGGTGAGGGTCACATCCTGACAGGCGGGGGCAGGGGTGGGGTGGGGGGTGCCACAGCAGGTCGTCAACTGCCATCACCCTGTTTGTTTTGTTTTTCGTGTTTTGTGTGCAAGCTCTCCTCCCAGCCAGGCTGCAAGGACCACAGCAGCTTGGACCTCTCTGAGGGCGACAAAGGCCTTGGTCCTATGAGCTCCTCCAATCGTTGCAACTTGGGGGCACAGGCCCACTTCCCCCATTTCCTAAAGGGGACACTGGGAGGTCCCTGAGATTGTCCACAGCCACACAGGGGAGGCATGTGGGCATCTGGCTGAGACCCACCGGGAGAAAACCAAGGCCAAGGGCGTGGGCAGGGAGGGCCTCGCACCCCACTGGGCTCCCTCCACCAGCACCTCCCACCTGCGCCCCCTCCCCCATCCTCCCCGGCCTCTCCCCCACTACACCCTCCCCCTTCCCCTGGCCCTCCTCCCTCTGTCCTATTCCCTCCCCTGTACTCCCCTGGCTCCAGCCCCTCCCCTTCCCCCTCCCACCCTCCCCCATCCTGTCACCTCCCCCATCCTGTCACCTCCCCCCTCCTCTCTCCCCCTCCTCCCCCCTCCTCCTTGGCCCCTCCCCATCTCCCCTGGCCTTTACCTCCTCCCCCAGTCCCCTCCTTCCTCGCCCCTCCTCTGTCCTATCTCCTCCCTCGTCCTCCCCTGGCTCCTCCCCCTCCCCTTTTTCCCCCTTGCACCCTCCCTCATCTGACCCCTCCCCTCCCACCTTCTCCCCTTGCCCCTCCCCCGTCCTCTCCCACTCCTCTCCCTTGCCCCTCCCCCATCCTGTCCCCTCCTATGTCCTCCCCTGGCTCCTCTCCCCCTTCTTCCCCTCGGCCTCCCCCCTCCTCGTCCTCCCCCTCCACCTCCAGCCACAGCAGCAGCCTCAATGACGTCACCTGACGCACCTATTTTATTTATTTTTATGTGGTGCTGAAGATCAAACCCAGAGCCTCGCACATGCTAGGTGAGCGCTCTACTGCTGAGTGGCAACCCCAGCCCCTCCACCCATATTCTTTTATCTCACTTTTGATAGATTCAATGGGCTGATCTCTCTCTATTATCCAGTATTAACATGATAACACCAAGTATTATATTTCCTATTTGTTGCAATATATGTTCACAGATCTTTGTGTAGCTTTTCAATAATCACAGTGTTTTAGCTATAGGGTGAGTGTCAAGGGGTATTTTTAAGTCCACAAGAGGAATTTAACTAACAGACTCCGTGAACATTTAGGTGCACTTAGAATCTCACAATCTAATGTGGAATACAGACATGCCAATCAAATAATCACAATACAGTATAACAAAGGCATTTCTGAAGTTATACTTTTGGGTATTTAGAAGAAGAATCCAGAGGTGAAAACTATAACACAACAAGTAAGAATAAGAGATCTTACTGACTGTGATTCTGTCAGCTACTGCAATATAACAAACACTGCACTAGTATCAGTTACAAACAATACATACTTGGAGATTTTGCACTCACATAACCATTCTGGGCATTGACACTGATATATTCTAGGCTTTGGACCTGTGTCTTCCTAGTTATCAGGGGGGAAAAACAGGCATGTTAGAGACCAAACCCAATATGCAAGCACATTTTAAACCTCTGCTCACATCATGTGCACCAACATCCCTTGATTACATGGTAAAATCTAAAGTCAAGGTAAAAAGAAGATTCCTTCCACAGAGATGGAGTGAAAAGCAGAGGATGTTTGCTGAATAAAAATTTAATTCACTATAAGCTAGATCTCAAGGGACCAAGGGATGTTGTTCTAGAGAGAGAGGTAGGAAGAATTGGTGTTCTGTGGAGATACCCAAGGATACAGGTCACACTTAGGAAGCTGTAGGTGGTTCAAAGAGCAAAAGCCCAAGAGAATATATAAGAGGTTGAGTACATGTAGGAATCGATGCACGAGAGGGAGATGGGAGCCAATATTTACAGGAAGGAGGAGACCCAAAAGATCTGGGCAGATGGGAGCAATGTAAGAATCTTGCCTGTTCTTGATGGGATTTCCAGAGACTCCTGCCCTATCTCTTGGAGTCTCTATTATTTTGTGGAAGTAAAATAAATAATCCTCCCATCATTCCTCTGTGCTCTCTAGGCAACCAATATTAACCTCTTTTGCCATCCAAGCATGTAAAAAAAACACACTAACTCTCCTTTCCCTCATAATTTCCACTGACCAGCGTAGCATCTAGTAATCCTTATGTTATACACCCCAGGATGTGTAAACAAATGGAAATTCTCTTTTCAAAATTATTTTACTTTCTGATGAGTTTTAGTGATTGAAAGAATGGCACAAAATAGTAAATGTGAAAGATCTACTGTCCATCCCCAGAAATTGCCACTCTTCACGCTTTGATATACAGTCTTCTATATCATTTGAAATAAAATCAAAACTAGAATCATATATTCTGTCATATTTAACTAGCTATTCAATACCAACTCAGAACATGACTTATCACCACCTTTTTAAAGACTTCTTAGTATTTCATTGTATGTCTGTGTATGTCTATTCCTTTTACCTGTCTCCCAAATTTCATCAAGAAACAGTATACTAAAGACAACCCTTTCAATATGTCTTTGCTTACTGATATTTTATAAGCATAGATTGCAAGAAGTAAACTTATTTGTTCAAAATATGCCCACATAAAATTTTTGTACACGTCAAATTTCCTGCAAAAATGGTTGTACCATATTTCATTCCCAACAGTGATGTTTGAAAGTGACTTTTCCTCACACATTTTACAGCAATGAATATTTTACACATTGACAATATGGACAATTTTATCTCATTTTTATTATAACAGAACAATGACGTTTTTATTTCTTCATAAGATTTTTTTGAACTATAATTCTCCCAGCAGATCTATCTATATGTAAAGAGATAAAACGCAGATATTTTAGGAGCAAGGAATTATTAAAGATAGAAGCCAAAATGAATAAATTAGATAGTAAAATGTAAATAAGCTTAATAAATAAAAATAAAAGCTGGTTTTCTAAAATCAAAAAAGAAAAAATGGGAAAACTATTAAGCATGAGCAAAGAGACAGAGAGAGAAAGAGAGAGAGAGAGAGAGAGAGAAACACAAGTAATACAATTCCAGCTGTCAAATATAGGGTCTATACTTCCACATATATACAAGAATTAAGTTATTGGGAAATTCAATGCTAAATTTTATGTAAATGTACCAGAAATCACCTGAAATGAATGGTACCCCTCGAAAATATAATTTCCTAAAATTGGCTCTAAAGAGCCTATAAAACAGAATATACTGAAATCCCACTGATAAAATAGAAAAGTAAATAATTTATATCCCTCACAAGCAGCTTTGCCCCAGGTGATTTTATGAGTGCATTCTAGGAAATCTTATTAAAAATACTATTTCTGTGTTATTTAAACTAGCATCAAAAAGATGCTATTTATAATACAAAAATGTAATGCATTTTATAATATGGAAATAGACCTAGGCACTTACAAGTATAAAAGTCTTTAATAAAATATTAGTAAGTCATACTAGCAGTGTATTGAAAGACTTACGCATCAGGACCAAGTAGGGCTTATTCCTGAAAGAATGATTGGTTCAACAATCAGTCTATGTTGGGATCTGGGATTGTGGCTCAGCGGTAGAGTCCTTGCCCAGCACGTGTGAAGCCCTGGGTTCGATCCCCAGCACCACATAAAAATAAATAAATAAAGGTGTTGTGTCCAACTACAACCAAAAATAGATAGATAGATAGATAGATAGATAGATAGATAGATAAAAATCTATGTTGAAGCGAGCATTTTGTAATCCATCAGATGGTAAAAGGGAAGAAGCATATGATCATCTCAATAAATGCCCCAGATATATTAATTAACGTATAATCTCCACTCCAGATGATGATCCTAACAGTGACAAAAATAATGATACTAATAATGATACTAACAGTAAGCAAAGAACAGGAAGACCAAAGCCACTTTTGTAAAAAATGGAAGCCACAGGCACCAAAATTAAAGGTAAGGCATTAAACATTGGAGGGTATTTCTATTAATTTGGAGACACACTACTATTGTCATTAATGAAAATGTTTCTGGAGTCTGGAAAAAATTTTATTAGGAAAAAAACAATATCATTAGGTTAAAAAAAAAGAAATGAAAGGGTAGATGTCAAAAGAAATGGTCAATCATCTTTATTTCTAGACTATATTTTTTTTGTCCTAGAAAATCCATGAAAACAACTAACAATATTATTGAAATTAATAAGAGAAGTCAATAAAGTGGTTCAATACTAGACACACCTAATGCAAATCTATGACGCCTTATATTCCAACAACAGCCAGTTATAAAATGCATTGAAAAAAAAAGGAGATTCCATTTGTAATTGCATATTACAAAATGCTTCCACGTGACTATAACCAGAAATATAAAAAATTGAATGAAAAAGCTATAAAATACTTTGAAATGGAGAAAAAAGGAACACTGAAAAAGTTGGAGAGTTATACCATACTGTATAAAGATGTTAGTTTTCCCTGTACAATTTTATATAGTTAATATCCTGGTGGGATTTTGGTTGGGACTTGAAATATTGATTCTAAACTTCATGCCTGTCTATACTGGTGCATGACTTTAATCGGGGCTGCTCAGGATGCTGAGGTAAGAGGATCACAAGCTGAAACTCCTGGATTCAGTCCACAGGAAGAGAAAGAAAGAAAGAAAGAAAGAAAGAAAGAAAGAGAGAGAGAGAGAGAGAGGGAAGGAAGGAAGGAAGGAAGGAAGGAAGGAAGGAAGGAAGGAAGGAAGGAAGGAAGGAAGGAAGGAAGGAAGGAAGGAAGGAAAAAGAAAAAAATGTATGCATGAAGTGAGTCAAGAAATTTTTAGATGGGCTCATAGCCACACAGAATAAAGACTACAATGACCAATCTCCCTCACAGCTAGAGGTGTTCATGTGATCTGACCAGTGAAGGTGTTTTGTTGCTGCGCTCAAAAATATTTCGTAAGGAGCAATCTTAAGGGCTGTAGTTTTCTCTCAGTGGTAGGGTGCTTGCCTAGCATGTGTGAGGCGCTGGGTTCGGTCCTCAGCAACACATAAAAATAAAGATATTGTGTCCATCTACAACTAAAAAAAAAAAATTTAAGAAGCAATTTACAAGCATCTTTTCCCTTTCCTCTAGCCCATTTTCCTATTCTGCTGCTTTAAACGTGAATTCTAAGGATGAAGGTATGCAAGTTAGACTTTAAGAATGAAGTTCACATTGTGGTAATGGCAAAAGAGAAAGCAGGAAGGAGCCTGAGTTCCAGAGGTTTTCGTGAAAAACAGAAACCACATTAGCTCCAGATTAACCTGGGACTTAACATGAGATAGAAATGAACTATTCTATTTAAGCCACTGTTATTTGGGGTATTCTTTGTTCATGAGTAGATCTAATCCTATTAAAATAACATTTCATATTTCCCCCATGCTTATATAATTATATTCATGCCCACAGATTGTTTTATATAGTCTTGTGTCAATGTTTTAGAGGAGAAAAAAAAACTTGCTTTCTTTTCTTCTTTGTAAACTATTATCACTATCAATCAGTAGAGATCTAATTCATGTTTTTTGATGACTTCAAAAAAAGTTATCAAAGTTTATTCCCCCCCCGCCCCCATTAGTGGACATTTGCTTTGTTTCCGATTTTTTCTCTCTATTAACAAACAATAAACCTATGTTCTTGTGTCCTGGTGTTTTTGTTTCTTGGGAATAGAATCCTAGGAGTAGCTAGCAGGGTGAAGGGCAAGTATATTTCAAATTTTAATAGATGTTGCTAGATTGTTTCCAGAAAGCCTGCAACACTTCAATTTCCATCAGCAATGTATGAGAGCACTGTTTCTCCACATCCCCACCAGTAATAGTTCCTCTTTATTTTTTAGCAGTCTGATGAATGTAAAATGTTGATACTTCAATTTGTTTTTCCCAGACTATTAATCAGTATCGGGTAATATAAGACTCCAATATCTTCATAGTGTTCAAGCATTTATTGTTTTATATAACAAGATCACTTGATCCAAATCAAACTAAAACCTATGGGACTCTAAACAGAATTACAATGAATTGCTATATCATAGACATAGAGAAAATTAAAATTTTGGTATTAAACCTTCCCATCTAAGAACACGGCAAACTTTTTGTTGGTTTAGTTGTTTTATGTTTTTCAATAAACTTTAATTTTAAATTAGTGCCTTTCTTGCTAAATTTATTTTTAAATATTCTGTAGATTTTTTAAAGCTTTATTTTTCTATTTCTAGGTATTTATTGGTGGGTTGGAGAAAAACTATGGATTTTTAAAACATATTTATCTTATAATAAGGCAAGTTATCAAATTATCTTATTCATATACTCTTTTTAACTGGAATCTCTTCCATTTTCTTGTTAAACAATGATATCAAAAAGAGAGAAAAAGGGCTGGGGTTGTGGCTCAGTGGTAGAGCACTTGCCTAGCATGCGCGAGGCGCTGGATTTGATCCCCAGCACCACATAAAAAAAAACTAAGTAAACAAAATAAAGATATTGGGTTCATCTACAATTAAATGTGTGTGTGTCTGTGTGTGTGTGTGTGTGTGTGTGTGTGGTACTGGGGATTGAACCCAGGGCTTTGGCATGCAAGACAGGAACTCTACCAACTGAGCTATACCTTCAACCCTACAACGGGGGGGGGAATATATAGTCTTGTGTCAATGTTTTACAGGAGAAAAAAAAAAATATATATATATATAGAGAGAGAGAGAGAGAGAGAGAGAGAATGTAATATCAGAGACAAAGGAGGCTGAGGCAGAAAGATCACAAGTTTGAGGCCAGCCTCAGTAACTTAGTGAAAACTTGTCTCAAAATTAAAAAAAGAAAAAAGAATAATGAGGGCTTTGGATGCAGCTCAGTGGTAAAACACCCCTGAGTTCAATCCCCAGTACAAAAAGAAAAAAAAAGAAACTAAGACAGAAAGAAAGAAATAAAGAAAAAAGGGGGGGTTCAGCTCTTTATTTCCAATGCTTATGTCAGCTATTTCATTTTGGGGGCACATTTTCTAGACCCTACAAGACCATAATGAGCGAGAACAGGCCATTTCTTCGTTTTTATTCTCTCCTTCAATTGCTAATGTTCCTCCACTCCTGTTTTCTTTTGGTCTTTGTCACATCCTGCTTGAGGGAAAGAATAATGTCTGACTTGCCAACACTGAACTCCTACTACTCAGAATAGGAGATATACTATATAAACAAAAAATATGCATATTTCAAGGAAAATGTGGTTAAACGTTGAGTTCAGCTATGATCAAAAAAAGGTTTCAAATATGTGTTTTACATTTAGAAATAGGAACATCATCGGTGAACTTAGTGACCCTATTTCAGTGGGAACAGAAGCCACAGGACAGAAATTGTATAATAAGGTATGCCAGGCCTGAGATAACTTTTTGTGCAAACATTAGGGAGCCTGTGGTCTTCTGGGGTTTGTGGGGCGCTGGAAACACCTCAGAATAGCTGGAGCTTATGGTTCACATGGGGAACCTGGGATGAGCAAGAACCACACAAAGAACTGGATAGCCATGGACAGAATGCAAGCTAAACTTCCTTTTTTAGAAAGATCACTCTTCCTAAAGAAAACAGTACCATTTCTTGACCTTGCCGTTTCTCTCCATCACTTGTATTACCTTTCCTTGAATCACCCTACCCACCCTCTCGCTGCCCACAGACTTCTGCCACCACTTCTTGGTCTCCTCCCATTCATTCTTGTCCTTCACCAATCCATTTTTCATGCCAGCTTTCAGAGAAATCTCCTGACTTTATTTCACTTTTAGTTTTTGTTTCATTTTGTATTTTAGAGTCATCTCTCCTGGATTACAAATCTAATAAGACTGCTCTTCTGTTTAAAATAAATTATTAGATATCAGTAAGACATTAACCTGGCTTCTGTGAGATGCAGCCCTACTAGGTGAGCTCCCAAGGCATCAACATCCATCCTTGGATTGGTAGAATCTGTACCTGGGGAATAATCTATTCTCAAGGCTCCCAGGAATAAGCTTGCACCAGGATAACAGAATTCAGTGAAAATCCAATGGTCATTTGGAAATACAGATTTCCTCAAAACTGTATTTTCTCCCATGATGAAGTCAGTTCAAAAGGTGCTAAAATCTGATAATAAAGCTTATTTATTCCTCTTCTGAAGTATTCCCTACAGGAAGTCCTGATGTTCTGTCTTCTGGGCTGAGTGGGTGAGTTCTCTGAAACTCTGGTCTGCAGATCTGTCTGAGGAAGAAACCAGGCAGAGTTGAATGGAATTCGGGGAAGAGTTTCTTCTTGGAAGAATTCGCATTCAGATAAATTCAAGGCTGGATTCGGTAATAATAATGGTGATGATATGATTGAATGGTTTTCCTTCCATATATTTCCCATTTTTCTCAGAAATTGGATGGTAAGGTATTTCCTCAGAGCTTGGCAATTTATGAAGCTGAGGTTATGAAATGAGTTCTTTAATTGTGTAATTCAAGGCTGTGAAGGAGATAGCACCCTTGCAACATGATAAGACTCAGGAAAAATGCATCCATTCATTTAGCAAGACACTGTTTGAGGTGCTGGAGATAACTACAGTGAACACAACAATTTAAAAATCCCTACACTTATGGCACATACATTCTCATGGCAACAGGGAACAGATAATACATAAGTAAAATACATAGCACATGAGATAGCAATCAGTCTGTAAAGGAAAGCAAAGGAGAAAATGGGTAGAGAGTGTTACAAGGACAACAGGTTAGGCAACAGGATGGTCATGAAAGTCCTTCCTGAAAATTTGTTATTTGGTTAAGGATCTGAAGGAGGCAGGGAAAGGAGCCTTGTGGTTATCTGAGGAGCAGTGCTTATACTTTGTGGTTAGCATACTCTGGAATATTCATGGAACTCAAAGGGGCCAGTTTGTCTGGCAGGGCATGAGTAAGGGGAAGAATAGCAGGGCACTGAGTCAGAAAAGTAATCGAACAAGATTATGTAGGGTCTTTTTGGCCATCGTAGGATTTTATCTTTTAATTCATTCTTCAATGACAGCACAGGCAGTGAGGCTTTTCATAGTCTGCATATATTCTGAAGATAGCACTGATGGGATTTACTGACAAATTGAATGTAGGATGAGAGAACAAGAGATGGGTCTTGGTCAAGTATGATTTCAGGATTTTAGCCTGAATGATTGGAAGCATGAAGTGGCTGTTTACTGGCCTGGGAAAGCTACTGATGAGCAAGTTTTAAGAAGTTTGGAATTTAATTTTTTATACATCTGAAATACATTGGGCAGACAAAGGAAGATATCAAGAAAAAAAATATATATATATATATATTGGATAAAACTTGGGGTGAAGATGTAAATGTGGGAGTGTTCAAAGCCATAAGACTGCATGAGGTCACCAGGAAGTACGTGGAGACAAAAGATCAAAGACTGAGTCTGGGAATATCCAACACTTAGGTGGGGAGATGAGGAAGAGCCTACCAAGAAGACTAAGAGCAGTCACTGAAGTGGAAGGAAAACTATGAGAATGTAATGACATGAAAACTAAGCACAGAACATGTTTCCAGGCATGAAGAATCATCAACTGAACAAAATGCTGCAGATAGGTCTTAATACCCAAGCAGAAAGAACTGCTGGAACAGAGATATCCCTGTATCTCAGTGATGGCAGCTATACAAGTTTATTTCCTATTCACATCAAGTATACTTGGCCCCAGAGAGGAAGAATGAAAAGATAGAAACAGTGGCTCTCTGTTCCGTGATGATAGTCAGTGTTCTTATGTTGAAAGAGGTGAGTATCTTGAACTTATGGTTTCCAAGTTCAAGATAGTAAATGAGATGGGAGATGAGGATGATGCATGGGAAAGTATGTTGATTAGACACTGGCAAGAATTAGAGGGCACACTAAAGTTGGGTAATTTGAGAAAGGTTTAATAAAAAGACAACTTATGAAAGTGAGCGTGAGGGCAGAAAAACTATAAAGGTATGTTGCCATGCCCTGAGATGGTTGGCAGTGAGAGCTGTTACCACCTCCAGGCTTGAAGAGGCAAGAGAAAGTGATGGTTAGTGGAAATGGGAGACAGAGATGTGAGAAGAGATGCCTGGGTAGAGGAAAGTGGCCAACTCAAAGCAACCTCACAAGGAGACTAAAGACCTCAAATTCACTCTCTTTCTTCCCTTCAGTCTCCTGAGGTGTCTCCCATTGACTCAACCCAACCAGAAACTGGAGGCTCATTGATAATGTCTCTAATGGTTAACCTCCCAAGGTATGACCAGAGTGGAGAATCGTGAAAGTGTATCTGGAGGGCAGATGTTCAGCACAGGAAGATTTTGGAGTCAGGCTTAGACTTACTACCAACAAGTCAAATATGGTTCCACTAGTGCCCAAGAGGAAGAAGAGGGAGATTTTGTGAATAGCTAGCCTTTTTCTACCATATAGTCAAATAATTTGAAAATTGATCATTGATCATTAGATTTATCTGTATACAGGCAATTGGTTATCTGGATTATGTAGTCTAGTTGGAGGGATGGGTGTGAAAGTCTGAGTGGAGTGGGTTCAAGAGAGAATGGGAAGAGGAGAATTGGAGGCAGCAATTGTTTTAAAACAACTTCTTTTAATACATTTTGCTGTAAAAAGAAGCAGAGCAATGAAGTAGTAGCCAGGAGGGTTATAAGATAAAGAGTTTTGCTTTGTTTTTTCTACAGTGAAGAAATAGCAGCATGTTTTTATGCTGATGGGAATGTTCCAGTAGAGAGAAAAATTGATGATGCAAGAAAGAGGGAAAATTGCTAGAGTGATGTCCTTGAGTAAGCAACAAAGGATGGGATCTAGTGATAAATAAAAGGTTGCCCTTAGACAAGAACTCAGGCTGTTTATCTGGAGCAAGTCAGGAAAGCAGAATACAAACAGAGTCCTGGAAGGGAGTAAATGGGGGGCAGTTATTGAAGTCCTTTCCTAATCTTTTGTGTTTTCTCATTGAAACAAGAAGCAAAGTTATCTGCTGAGATTGAAACTGGGGAACAAATTATTGGGTATTTGTTCAGAATAATACAGTATGATATAGTTGCCTAAGAAAGTGTAAGAGATGCTGCCCAAGTGACTCTTCCCAGTGAAAATTGTCCAGCTGTTTCTGATATTTTCCAGTCTGAGTTCCACACCCAGTGAAGACCTCCAGTTCTTCTTTTCTCCACTCTATCTGTAGACCTCTCCTTGCCTTAATCCAGCATCAAAACTAGATAATAACAATAATAAGTAATGCTTTTGAGCACATCTATAAACACTTCCCATATATTCAGTCATAACGACTCTATGAAGTCATTACTACTATTATCAACCCCATTTTATAATAAGGAATCTGAGAGCAGGGAGGAAGAGCAGGAAGAAAAGATTAACATTAAACAGAGACATGAGATGGGAGGGAAAGGGAGAGAAAAGGGAAATTGCATGGAAATGAAGGGAGACCCCCATTGCTATACAAAATTACATATAAGAGGTTGTGAGGGGAATGGGAAAATAAACAAGGAGAGAAATGAATTACAGTAGATGGGGTAGAGAGAGAAGATGTGAGGGAAGGGGAGGGGGGATAGTAGGGGATAGGAAAGGTAGCAGAATACAACAATTACTAATAGGGCATTATGTAAAATTGTGGATGTGTAACCGACATGATTCTGCAATCTGCATTTGGGGTAAAATTGGGAGTTCATAACCCACTTCAATCTAATGTATGAAATATGATATGTCAAGAGCTTTGTAATGTTGTGAACAACCAATAAAAAAAAAATAAGGAATCTGAGGCACAATGTAATAATAGACATCTCAGCTGCATTTGAACTCAGGCAGCCTGGCTCCAGGTCCCTTGCTCTTAACCTCTATATACATAGTTGACCCTCCATATCGGAGAATTCTATATCCATGGATTCAACTGTGGATCAAAAATACTCAGAGAAGATGGTGGCGAAGGGAGTGCATCACCCCAGTGCGCCGAGTCACTGTGCGGGAGAAAGACGAGGTGAAACAGCTGAAGGCTATCTTGTTGGGAATTTCCAGTGAAATTGAGGTGCTCCAGAATCTAGTGGTCGTATTTCCATTGCGCAAGGTTCGGCTGCGGGGGCTGGGTCGCGGGCGATTTCTCCGCACGGAGGGTCGCAGTGCCTGATCGGCAGACCGCCCCACAGCTGGGAAGCGGCGAGGTACCAGAGCGGGAGTACAGCGATGCGGATTCTGGGGGCTCTGTGCCAGTGGTGCAATGGCCGTGCTTAGTGCTGAGTTCTGGCTTTGAGACAGAAGAGAGAAGCGGTCCAGTTCGGTTCTCGACACCGGTCAGACCACACAGGAGGACAGCAGCCGCCATCTTGGAGAGCTGATGGAATCATCCCTGTTTTCTACTGATCTCAGCTCATTCAGCTACGGAACAGGTGATTTCAGGCTGGTATTTGCCTGCGTCTCGCAGACAGATCGCTCAGGCTCGGGGCTGGAGAACCTGAGGAGAATACTCCTTGGGGCTCACTCCTGGCAAGGCGTGCACCGGGCTTTGAGCGGCCGGATTCTGGTTCCCCGGGCTGCTTTGGCCCAGGGCTGGGCTGCGTGTTGAGGCCAGCTCCAAGTGGAGCGTGCGCTGAGCTCGGGACGGCTGGGCTCTGACTCCCAGAACAGTTTTGGCCAGGGGCTGGGGAGCCCGCGGGGACTGCGTCTTTGAGCCTGCTCCAAGCAGAGCGTGCACCGAGCTGGGAGAGCTTGGAGCGGCTGGGCTCGGGCTCCTGGGGCTGCTTTGGCCTGGGGCTGGGGAACCCGTGGGGGTCGCTCCGTGGAGCCTGCTCCTAGCGGAGCGTGGCCGGGATCAGAGAGGCCGGGTTCTGGCTCCCGAAGCTGCTTTAGCCCAGGGATGGGGAACCTGCGGGGACTGCTTCTCGGTCCGGGTCCTGCTGGGTGCTGTGGGGGCCAGGGGGGCAGAGTGGAGCTGCCGCCTGCGCCCAGAGCAGGACAAGTGACCTGCCAGCGTGGTATCACGACAACCCAACTGCAGCTGGGGCCGAAGAGAGTAGCCGCCCACGCCTAGAACAGGACCAGCGACCTGACGGAGAGGTAGCCAAGTCACCCCATTTGGAGTAGGGGCTGTGCAGAGCCGCTGAGTGAGCCTGCAAGGTAGGCAGACCTGCGACCCACTGGCAGCACAGGCCCGGTAGCCTGCCAGCATGGTGGACAAGTAGCACTGAGGCAGTCACGTCACACTGGTTGGAGTGGGGGTGGACCAGAGCCGCTGCCCGTGTCCGGAAAAGGCCCAGCGACCCATTGGAGAGGCAGTCAGGTACGCCCACTGGGAGTGGGGGCTGAGCAGAATTGCCGCCCGAGCCCGCAAGGTAGGCAGACCTGCGACCCACCGGCGGAACAGGCCTAGAGGCCTGCCAGCGTGGTAGACACGTCACACCAATTGGAGTAGGGGCCGAGCAGAGCCGCCGCCCACATCCGGATCAGGATCAACGACCCGAGGGCGTGGTAGTTACGTCACCACAATTGGAGTGGGGGCAGAGCAGAGCCGCCACCCGCGCCCGCAGGGTGGGCAGACCTGCGACCGACCAACGTGGTAGACAGATCACCCTAATTAGAGGAGGAGCACAGCCACTACCCGCCCTGCAAGGGAGATTTCCCAACTATACAAGAGCAATATAAATAAATAGGGGGAAAATTTCAAAAACACAACAGTTTCACCAAGCAGAAAGAAACGCGAGCAGTATGAAAAGACAAGGAAAGAAAGGACCACAAGCAATGCAGGTCAACTCAACTTTAGAAGAGGTAATAGCTGCAACAGATGGAATGTCAGATAAAGAGTTCAGGATATACATGCTTCAGATGATCTGGAGTCTCAAGGAAGACATGAGACAGCAAAATCAGACAATGAAAGATCACTTTGACAAGGAACTACATAAACAAATCCAGGAAGTAAAAGATCAATTTCACAGGGAGATAGAGGTAATAAAAAACAAACAAATAGAAATCCTAGAAATGCAGGAAGCAATAAACCAACTTAAAAACTCAATTGAGAATACTACCAGCAGAGTAGATCACTTAGAAGATAGAACATCAGACAATGAAGACAAAGTATTTCAACTTGAAAAGAACATAGACAGCTCAGCAAGACTGCTAAGAAACCATGAGCAGAACATCCAAGAAATATGGGATAACATTAAAAGACCAAACTTAAGAGTCATTGGGATACAGGAAGGCACAGAGCTCCAAACCAAAGGAATAAACAATCTATTCAATGAAATAATACGAGAAAACTTCCCAGACTTGAAGAATGAGACAGAATTCCAAATCCTAGAAGCCTACAGGACGCCGAATGTGCAAAATCATAAGAGATCCACACCTAGACACATTATAATGAAGATGCCCAACATACAGAATAAGGAGAGAATTTTAAAAGCTACAAGAGAAAGGAAGCAGATTACATTTAGGGGTAAACCAATCAGGATAACAGCTGATCTCTCAACACAGACTCTGAAAGCTAGAAGATCCTGGAATAGCATATTTCAAACACTGAAAGAAAATGGGCTCCAACCAAGAATCGTGTATCCGGCGAAATTAAGCTTCAGGATGGAAGATGAAATTAAAACCTTCCACAATAAACAAAAGTTAAAAGAATTTGCAGCTAGAAAACCATCTCTTCAAAAAATCCTTGGCAAAACATTACAGGAAGAGGAAATGGAAAATAACATTGAAAACCAATAGTGGGAGGTAGGACAGTAAAGGGGGGAAAGTAATGAAAGAGGAAAACAAATCAGGTTTAGTAACATTAATAAACAAATATGGCTGGAAGAACAAACCATATCTCAATAATAACCCTAAATGTTAATGGCTTAAACTCTCCAATTAAGAGACACAGGCTAGTTGAATGGATCACAAAACAAGACCCAACAATATGCTGCCTACAGGAGACGCATTTGATAGGAAAAGATATACATAGACTGAAGGTGAAAGGTTGGGAAAAATCATACCACTCATATGGACTGCAGAAACAAGCAGGAGTGTCCATACTCATATTTAATAAAATAGATTTCAAGCCAAAGTTAATCAAAAGGGATAAAGAGGGACACTACATACTGCTCAAGGGAACCATATACCAACAAGACATAACAATCATAAATATATATGCCCCAAACAATGGTGCAGCCATGTTCATCAAGCAAACTCTTCTCAAGTTCAAGAGTCTAATAGACCACCATACAATAATCATGGGAGACTTCAACACACCTCTCTCACCTCTGGACAGATCTTCCAAACAAAAGTTAAATAAGGAAACTATAGAACTCAATAACACAATTAATAACCTAGACTTAATTGACATATATAGAATATACCACCCAACATCAAGTAGTTACACTTTTTTCTCAGCAGCACATGGATCCTTCTCAAAAATAGATCATATATTATGTCACAGGGCAACTCTTAGACAATATAAAGGAGTAGAGATAATACCATGCATCTTATCTGATCATAATGGAATGAAACTGAAAATCAACAATAAAAAAAGGAAGGAAAAATCATGCATCACTTGGAGAATGAACAATAGGTTACTGAATGATCAATGGGTTTTAGAAGACATGAAGGAGGAAATTAAAAACTTCTTAGAGTTAAATGAAAACACAGACACAACATATCGGAATCTATGGGACACATTGAAAGCAGTTCTAAGAGGAAAATTCATTGCTTGGAGCTCATTCCTTAAAAAAAGAAAAAACCAACAAATAAATGATCTCATACTTCATCTCAAAATCCTAGACAAAGAAGAGCAAAACAACAGCAAAAGAAGTAGAAGGCCAGAAATAATTAAAATCAGAGCTGAAATTAATGAAATCGAAACGAAAGAAACAATTGAAAAAATTGACAAAACTAAAAGTTGGTTCTTTGAAAAACTAAATAAAATCGACAGACCCTTAGCCATGCTAACAAAGAGAAGAAGAGGGAGAACCAAATTACTAGCATACAGGATGAAAAAGGCAATATCACAACAGACACTTCAGAAATACAGAAGATAATCAGAAATTATTTTGAATCCTTATACTCCAATAAAATAGAAGATAGTAAAGGCATAGATAAATTTCTTAAGACATATGATCTGCCCAGATTGAGTCAGGAGGATATAGACAACCTAAACAGACCAATAACAATAGAGGAAATAGAAGAAACCATCAAAAGACTACCAACTAAGAAAAGCCCAGGACCGGATGGGTATACAGCAGAGTTTTACAAAACCTTTAAAGAGGAACTAATACCAATACTTTTCAAGCTATTTCAGGAAATAGAAAAAGAGGGAGAACTTCCAAATTCATTCTATGAGGCCAACATCACCCTGATGCCTAAACCAGACAAAGAAACTTCAAAGAAAGAAAACTATAGACCAATATCTCTAATGAACCTAGATGCAAAAATCCTCAATAAAATTCTGGCGAATCGGATTCAAAAACATATCAAAAAGATTATACACCATGATCAAGTAGGATTCATCCCTGGGGTGCAAGGCTGGTTCAATATACGGAAATCAATAAATGTTATTCACCACATCAATAGACTTAAAAATAAGAACCATATGATCATCTCGATAGATGCAGAAAAAGCATTCGACAAAGTACAGCATCCCTTTATGTTCAAAACTCTAGAAAAATTAGGGATAACAGGATCATACCTCAACATTGTAAAAGCAATCTATGATAAGCCACAGGCCAGCATCATTCTGAATGGAGAAAAATTGAAGGCATTCCCTCTAAGATCTGGTACAAGACAGGGATGCCCTCTCTCACCACTTCTGTTCAACATAGTCCTCGAAATACTGGCCAGAGCAATTAGACAGATGAAAGAAATTAAAGGCATAAAAATAGGAAAAGAAGAATTTAAATTATCACTATTTGCAGATGACATGATTCTATACCTAACAGACCCAAAAGGGTCTACAAAGAAACTATTAGAGCTAATAAATGAATTCAGCAATGTGGCAGGATATAAAATCAACACGCATAAATCAAATGCATTCCTGTATATCAGCAACAAATCCTCTAAAACGGAAATGAGGATAACTACTCCATTCACAATATCCCCCCAAAAAATAAAATACTTGGGAATCAACCTAACAAAAGAGGTGAAAGACTTATACAATGAAAACTACAGAACCCTAAAGAGAGATATAGAAGAAGACCTCAGAAGTTGGAAAAATATACCCTGTTCATGGATAGGCAGAACTAACATCATCAAAATGGCGATATTACCAAAAGTTCTCTATAAGTTCAATGCTATGCCAATCAAAATCCCAACAGCATTTCTTGTAGAAATAGATAAAACAATCCTGAAATTCATATGGAATAATAAAAGACCCAGAATAGCTAAAACAATGCTAAGCAGGAAGTGTGAATCAGGTGGTATAGCGATACCAGACTTCAAACTATACTACAGAGCAATAGTAACAAAAACAGCATGGTACTGGTACCAAAACAGGCGGGTGGACCAATGGTACAGAATAGAGGACACAGTAACCAATCCACAAAACTACAACTATCTTGTATTTGATAAAGGGGCTAAAAGCATGCAATGGAGGAAGGATAGCATCTTCAACAAATGGTGCTGGGAAAACTGGAAATCCATTTGCATCAAAATGAAACTGAATCCCTTTCTCTCGCCACGCACAAAAGTTAACTCAAAATGTATCAAGGAGCTTGATATTAAATCAGAGACACGGCGTCTGATAGAAGAAAAAGTTGGCTATGATCTACATACTGTGGGGTCGGGCTCCAAATTCCTCAATAGGACACCCATAGTGCAAGAGTTAACAACTAGAATCAACAAATGGGACTTACTCAAACTAAAAAGTTTTTTCTCAGCATAAGAAACAATAAGAGAGATAAGCAGGGAGCCTACATCCTGGGAACAAATCTTTACTCCACACACTTCAGATAGAGCCCTAATATCCAGAGTATATAAAGAACTCAAAAAATTAGACAATAAGATAACAAATAACCCAATCAACAAATGGGCCAAGGACCTGAACAGACACTTCTCAGAGGAGGACATACAATCAATCAATAAGTACATGAAAAAATGCTCACCATCGCTAGCAGTCAGAGAAATGCAAATCAAAACCACCCTAAGATACCATCTCACTCCAGTAAGATTGGCAGCCATTATGAAGTCCAACAACAACAAGTGCTGGAGAGGATGCGGGGAAAAGGGTACACTTGTACATTGCTGGTGGGACTGCAAATTGGTGCAGCCAATTTGGAAAGCAGTATGGAGATTTCTTGGAAAGCTGGGAATGGAACCACCATTTGACCCAGCTATTCCCCTTCTCGGTCTATTCCCTAAAGACCTAATAAGAGCATGCTACAGGGACACTGCTACATCGATGTTCATAGCAGCACAATTCACGATAGCAAGATTGTGGAACCAACCTAGATGCCCTTCAATAGATGAATGGATAAAAAAAATGTGGCATTTATACACAATGGAGTATTACTCTGCATTAAAAAAATGACAAAATCATAGAATTTGGAGGGAAATGGTTGGCATTAGAGCAGATTATGCTAAGTGAAGCTAGCCAATCCTTAAAAAACAAATGCCAAATGACTGCTTTGATATAAGGGGAGTAACCAAGGACAGGGTAGGGACGAAGAGCTTGAGAAGAAGATTAACATTAAACAGGGATGAGAGGTGGGAGGGAAAGGGAGAGAGAAGGGAAATCGCATGGAAATGGAAGGTGATCCTCAGGGTTATACAAAATTACATATAAGAGGAAATGAGGGGTAAGAGAAGAATAATACAAGTGGAAGAAATGATTTACAGTAGAGGGGGTAGAGAGAGAAAAGGGGAGGGGAGGGGAGGGGAGGGGAAGGGGGATAGTAGAGAATAGGATAGACAGCAGAATACATCAGTCACTAGAATGGCAATATGTAAATCAATGGAAGTGTAACTGATGTGATACAGCAATCTGTATACGGGGTAAAAATGGGAGTTCATAACCCACTTGAATCAAACTGTGAAATATGATATATTAAGAACTATGTAATGTTTTGAATGACCAACAATAAAAAAAAATGCATGAATAAATAAATTTTAAAAAATACTCAGAAAAAACCTGCATCCATACTGAACATACAGATATTTATTTTCCCTTGTTTATTCCAAGAAAAATATAGTGTGTATATGCTATGTAAATATGCTGACATAGTGTTTATGTTGTTTAAAGTATAGTAAATACTCTAGAGATGATTTAAGTATACAGGAGAATGTGCCTAGGTTATATGTAAACACTACACCATTTTATATAAGGACTTGAGCATTCACAGATCTAAGAATCTACAGGGGGTCCTGGAATCAATCCCCTACGGATATGAGGGACCTCAATAAATCTATACATGGTAGAAGTGTCAGAGAGTGATAAACCTAGAAGGGTCTGGGTTTAGGAGAAGTAGATTAAAATCTCAAAAGCTTTATGGCCGAGTAAATGGAGATGAGATTCTGTGCTTGGGATTCGCTAAGGGCTTGATGGTGGTCCAGAGAGCCTAGGACCAAAGAGCAGAGCCAAGATCATGGGTACAGGGGCAAGTTGAGTAGGCTGGGGAAGACCTTCATGAATCTTCCCTACTCTAGCCTTTGAGTCAATCAGCATATAGACCTCTCTTGCCTCAATCCAGCATCAAAACTAGATAATAACAATAATAAATAATGACCCTTCCCATGTATTCAGTCATAACAACTCTATGAAGTCATCGTTTTTTATCCTTGCCACTGCTGGAAATTGAACCCAGGGCCCCTCATATGGTAGACAAACACTCTACCACTGAGCCAGCTGATTCAAACTTGATTTAATATTCCTTGGTCTCCTTGTATGTTTAACTTGCTTCCATCATGGAGGACATGGTCCTAGTATACCAAGGATTAAGACTTCACTTTTGCCTACAAGTGTCCAATGTGTGGCTAAAAGCCGGAATAAAGATGGCATCTCTGCCTCCATTTTGCATTAATCTCCTTTGTACCATGTTACCTTGGATTTTAGGAACAAGGCATGATTCCATAAACATCTTCTGATAAGTAGAAGCTATCCCCAGGCAACAGCAACTTCCTTATCCTGAATAAGTCCCAGCTTGATCAATCTTCAGTTAATGATGGAACAGATCAAACCTGATCAAGATCACCTGCTTTGGCAGCTGTGAAAACCATCTGGCTATGCAACCCCTTTGTCCCTGTTCTCCTTTCTATAAAACACCAATCATTGTCAGTCCCTGAAGACAGGGCTAAGGACATGGGGTCCCTTGTCTTTCTGGTGTAACTACACTGATTGAAATTTCTTTTGTACTTTTTATCATTACCTTTTCTGTTTGTCTTTTGGGGCAAGTGGCTGGACTTCATTTGGTGGATCCCCAGAGTCAGGACTCCAATAGTACTTCAATAGTATTGATAATAATGGCACTACCAATCAATGAACAATGAACCTTGTGAACTTTATCAATGAATATCTATCCATTATCATTCAATCACGTGAGTTACACAGCAGTATTCCCATTTCCAGACAAGAATATTGAGGCTGAGAGAGGTGGTAGCACATAACCAAGGTCAGATAAATATGCAGTTGAAGGTGGGTCTTGAAATCAAGCCTGTTAGAGACCAAAGCCTGCACTGTTTACACTGTACCAGATGCTTCTCTATTTTGAGATGAAGTACCAGGAACTCTAAGGAACCCTACAGGGCCCCAAGGGCCTCTGGGGCAGGGCCACTGAGTGAGAGGAACCCCCTTTAATGAAGGCAATTGAGAAACAATCCTCCTCTTTATTTGCCTGTAACAGGGGCTCAGAAAAGCTAATTATCTTCCTGTGAACCAGTTAACTATTCAATTTTCTCCATTTGGGTAATTAATTATCAGAGTCAAATGCAGGATCCAGCTAATTTTAGAAACATGCAGCTGTAGGGTCATCTGGGGAACAAATTCAGCTGAGAAAGGAGGAAGAGCAGACGCCAGCTTCTGCCATGGCTCAGAGGGAGGGGGAGTGTGAGGGGCCTCAGGCTGGCTAGAGTAGAGGGCTGCAAGAAGCAGGCTGAAGTCAGGCTGGCTGGGATTCCCTCAACAGAGAGCAGTGGCCAGTGTCCGGACACAAGAGTACAGAGCTGCTATTGCAGATGCCAGTGCCATCTGGGGGACCCGGAAAGAGGTGGTTTCAACCATCAACTTCTGTGTCTGCTTTCTTCCTTTAAGAGATCAGTGGGAATCTGTCATGCTATGCTGTTGGTCATTTTTCACATCTCACTTGAATCCTGTTCATAAACGTGTGAAAACACACACACACACAGGATTTTAGGTCTCTGGCTCTTGATACATGTTGAGATTACTAACATTTATCAAGAGCCAGGCATATCTCATACCAAGTAGGTTGGGTACTGCCACTTTCCTGTATTATAGATGAGAAAACTGAGGCTTAGAGAGGATACGAAATTTGTTCAAGACCTTATAGTTAAGACATAGCAGAAGCGATGATCTGACCTCAACTCCTGAGCCCATGACCTCACTGCCTCCTCAAGTAACACACTGTATGTGCAATTTTCTGAGCAGCAGCAGGTGCAGATACTGGGGTATTTGGGGTAGCCACAGTGGGAAGGGTTCTTGCATTACTGAAACAAAGTCAAGTGGTCAAGGATATTCAGACACCCAGCAAAGCTCCTCAGGGGCAGGGTAATACTCCATATGTAAATACAGAGGTTTCTAGAGTTTGGGGCCACTATCTAGTCCCATCTGCTCCAGGGAGTAGAGCTGACCATAGACTCTGTCTCTGGGGCTGTTTCCTAGGGAGGGTCAGGGTAGGGTTGATGGTGAGGACAGATTTACAGTGCACTAGTATACATAAAGTGATTAACATGTGTTCATTCATGTAATCCTTGCAATGATCCATTCTACAGTATAGATAAATAAACTGAAATTTAGTTTATTTGTCCTTGGGTAAAGAAGTTGAATTCAAATCTAGGCAGTTTTGACACCTATAATCCCAGTGACTAGGAAGACTAAGACAAGAGATCACAAGTTTGAGGCCAACCTGGGCAACTCAGAGAGACCATATCTCAAAATAAAAAATAAAAAGAGTTAGGATGGAGCTCAGTAGTACAGCACCCTGGGTTTAATCCCTAGTACCACATATACACATACACATGCACAAAAATAATTAGGCAACTGACCCCACAGCCTACCTCCAAGTCAACTGGGCCTGGGCAGAGGGAGAGAAAGAGAACAGCTGGAGAGGAGGCAGTCCCAAACCCTGGACAGCTCCCCCTTGTCCATGTGACTGAACAGCTAGGTTCTTGAGACTGGTTTGATGCACCTTCTGATTACCACCTTGCAGAGGGGAGGTCTTCTGTGACTGTTAGGGACCAGATACTCTGGCTTGATTCAGGTGCCTGGGAAGTCCTGCAGAGTTGAGTCCTGAGCCAGGCACATCCCGCCTCAGAGTTGTGGACACCTGTGCTCTGAGATGTTAAGGTTTTCTCTAAGATGGGCTGGGCAGAAAATTGCTACCCACATCAGCCCAACAGTCTGCCTCTCCTCAGCAGCCCTGCTCTGCCCACACCTTTTGTCCTTCTCATTGTAATGAGAAAGCCAATCTCCTCTGCCTCAGCTTCCCCCTGTGTACCTCTGGCATCCTGCAAATGCTTGCAGTTCAAACTGGGATTCCCCAAATTAGGTCTTCCTCCTTTTACCAGGCATCATGGGAGTTTCCAAGTTCAAAGCCAGGCTCTCTGGTCCAAGCTGCCAGCCCGGAACCCCAGCAGGTGCAGCATGGTTGCTAAGCAACATCTCAGGATCTCTGTGTGTTCCTGTCACATGATTATTGTTGCTAAGGAAACAAGTCCTCTGGCATCCCAGGACACAGCAAGTCCTAGGCAGCAGTGTGGTACCTGAGACCTAACAAAAATTCTGCTGTCCCATGTTGCTGATAAATTATGATTCCCTAGACTGCTACAGATGACTGTGAGGTTGATCTTGGCCTCTCACCCGAGTACTGATTCCTAAAAGGGAATGTCTCAACTGGAATCTTGGCCGTTTGCTGGGTGCTCATGGAATCCAGTTCTTTGAGGGTAGTTGATACCAACCGTGACTTTAGAGGGATATCTTAATAGGCCACATTTAGAAGACAATCTCATATCTCTAATTTCCTCACTCTTTATCCATAAATTCTGTTGTAAAGGCAGAACAGAAAGGGATTTGCAGGATAGGAAAGCCGAAGAGGGGCTGTGGACAAGAGAGATGTACCGGGGGCCCAGGACTATAGCAACATAGATGGCAAATAGAAATTTCCCCTCAAGACACCTCCCACTCCCACGGCCCAAACACCCACAGAGGGTGCCACAGCCGCCCTGGAGGAATCACTTCCCTGGATCTTCCGATTCAGATTTCCCAGAGCTATCTACCCAGGTTTGGCCTAGAAATTAGGTGGAAAGGAGAAATTCTCTGTGATGGACAAAAAGATAAAGGGGTGGATAGTAGGAGAGGAAATACAAGAGAATTTGAGCACCAACAAGCAGGGGCAACAAATAAATAACAGGAATTCCAAAAATATAGGACAGATAGAAGAAATTTGTCAAAGAAATAACTGAAGCATACTGAAAACAATGGGAATATTCCAGGAAAAAAAAAGATAGGAATTCTAGATTCAAATATTCCAAAGAGTAGCCAACACAAACACTGGAAATATCTCCACCCAAATCGTGCCTCTGGGAAGTATCAGGCCACTGATGAAAAAGATCAGATCCAAAAAGCTTTCAGAGAAGAAAAATCAGTTTTCATATACACTGTCAAAAATCATAATGGCAACAGACTCCTCAAGGGGCAGATAGAAGACCATTCGGCAACGGCCTGTAAATATCCAAGGAAAATTACTTCATCCTTTCCATGACATCTGCTTTCATTTCCAAGGCTTTTTTTAAAATCTAATTGACCCGCTTTTGTAACCCCATGCCCTTTTATTTTTTTAATGTAGGCTATGTCCATTATTATCTCCTCCCTACATTGTCTTGAATGTCTCAAAATTGCATCTGTTAGTTTGAGTCTCCATCTTTCCCATTAGAGGTTTTTCTCTAATATCTGGAAATGTTTAGTGGCTGTTTGGCTATTTCAATGTTTGGGTTAGGTTTAGGCTTATTTCTTTGAATGACTGGTCAGAATTAAGAGGAAAGCAGAACTGATCAGAAACTCTTTGCCCTTGATTGGGGCATGTGGTCTGTGGTCTGTGGCTTCACCGTAAAGTGATCCTCCTAGACCCATTGGCATAGTTCTTCTTAGGCTGGTCAGATTCTTGAGAGAGAAGGATCTCCCACTCAAGTGCTTGGAGGATATAATCCTGGCTACCAGGATTCAGCAATTGCAAGAGAAAAAAGGGGTGAGAATCTCATGTTCTCTAGGCAAACTTACATCTAATTCTTCTATTGTTAGTAAATAACACCCCTGCCCTCAATTGCACCACATTCCATAATCCAGAGCCCTCTTTTACCTACTCCAGAAAATAAACCTGCAATCTTCTGCTGGGGTTGAGGAGGGATCTGGGAGTCTGTGTCTTAGACTTTGAACTAAAATTCCTGTTTTAACCCCATCCAAAGCTACCAATTCCTAAGACTTCAGGAGTTTCTGCTGTGAGGTAAAGTTACTTTTCCTTGGTTTTTCCCATTTCCCATGGAGGATTCAGTTTTATAAGTCTGCTAAGTCAACTACTGTTCATTCATCTGCTTTCCAACTTCTAAAATTGTATTACTGCTTAGGGAATATTGTCTTTCCTTCCCTGTCTTGGTTTTTGTAGACTTAAATCTTTATTTAAAAAAAAAAATCCTACACTGATTTTATCTGGGTTTGGGGAGAGTGAGTAATTAGTTGCACTTCTTCATTCTGTCATCTAGAACTGGGAGGTCTTTATGTTGAAAAACAACCAGTACTAGAACATCTGGATCCAGACTGTCTGGATTCAAATACTGGCTCTAGCATGTACTAGATGTTTAACCATTTTGTTGTTGTTGTTGTTGCTACAAACAATGTCACAGACTGGATAAGTCCTAAAGAAAACGGTTGGCTAATGGTTTTGGTTCAAGATCAAAGAGTTATTGGCATCAGATCTGCCATTTTCAGTCAGGAGCCATTTTTATCTAGACATCCCGAGGCAATGCTGCTTAGTCTCCCTGAAAACCTGTGCCTGCTAAAGGGTCAACCCCACCCAGCCCATGACTTAACCCCTAAGCATGCTTGTGAAATTCCTCTTGCAGGCTGTAAAGCTGCTCTATGAGTGCTGACAGGCTGCTGCTCTCCTCGGAGGGACAGCCTTGTCAGTTTGCTTCATGCTCTAACAAGTGGGATTCCGGAGTGTGGTGTGGTCCTTGAACTTTGTGTGGACTTTGCAGGTGTCCTTTCAAGGGTTGTATCCAATAATGGCCTTCTTGCTGTCAGAGATCTGAGGCACAGGCATCACCTGAGAGACAGGGAACACACCAGACACCTGGCCTAACTGGCTTTTATAGCAGAGCCATTGTTGAGATCATCCATTCATCTCTTAATCCATTAATTCATTCATGAGGGCAGCCCCTCCTAATCACCTCTTAAAGGTGCCACCTCTTAATATCTCAGAATGAGATTGAATTTCAACAGAGGAGGCAAAATTATATCCAAATCATAGCACTTAGATAAGTTACAGAAACTCTCTACATCCCACTTTCTGTAAAATGGGGATTATACTAGTACATATTTTACATGACTGTGCTGAGCTCTTAGGCCAGTGCCTCCCATGACAAACCATTCTTTAGAGTCAGTCATTATTATTATTTAATATTTTCTCTGTGCCAACACATGTGGCAAGGACATCGGGTCTGGAGAAACAAAAAAGGAACATTTGAAATTGGTTTCCACTCTTTCCAGCCTCAAACTGGTATGACCAGTTTTCCCACTGAGATCTATACCATGTAAATACAGTATGTACCCTAAGTAAATTATCAAACAGGTGGAAGTTCTAGTTGTGCAAATATAGCTGGTAACAATGTAAATAGAATATTCAAATGAACCAGAGGCCAGAAAGGCAGGCCAGTTGTTTTCAAATATGGTTGCATCTCTTAAGCATAATGGCCGTAGGCATTATTTCCCAAATGACTTGCCCACACATTTATTTCTGAGCATCAAAATCATGCTGTCTGTTACTTGTTTTGCAGGGCAAATGACACCATCTGGAGACTGGAAACAGCACATGTTTTAGGAAGTATCCCCCCCACCCCTACTCCCACCCCTTAAAATGAGTCTCCTCCCCTTTAAATGAGCTTCCTTGTGTTTCCCTTTCTTCTGGTCTGCTTGGCTTTCATCTTCCTGGCTCCGCTCTCTTTGTCCTGCTGAGCAGGCAGCAAACCTGCAGGTTCTGCGATCCAGATCCCACTGTTCAGCTTTAAAACAAAACAAAACCAAAACCGAAAAATAAAAATAAATTAAATTAAATTTAAAAAAAAAAAACCTCTTGCAATTGGTGAACTTTTCCTTCTGGCATAAGCCATCAGCTTTTGTGAAAGAAGCTGCTGCAAGGAATTGGTCTCAAATTTGCAAATGAAAAAAAAATGAAGAAGGAAAGAAAGAGAGAGAGGGAGGAAGAGAAGCCCATGGAGGGAAGGAGAGAGGCCAGCCAGACCCAGACTGACAAGAAATAGGACTTGTCTAACATGAATTCAAGTCCAACCAAAGCATTTCCAATGCAGATTCACTACCAGGCTGAAGATGGCTAGACAGTTATAAAAAGATAGCAACTGGGCTTATCTTGGAAGATGCAATTACTCAGGTCATTAACATCTCCATGCACTACCACTCCCTCTGCTTCAACTGTTCTTCCTCTGATATTCTGTGTTTTCATTGCTGTCATCTCCGGCTGGCTTCAAACACAAAACTCCTGCTTCCAGGTGACAGCCTCATATCAGATTATTCTGGGGCCCAGAGATGTGTCACATGTGTTTATGAGCCTGGGAGGTTCTCCTCAGAGGTTTAAAAAAAAAAATTCCATCCATAATCATTTCCATTAGAACTATGTGTATCAGGCACAGTCCTACAGGAAAACAGAACCATTCTAAGCATTTAAAAGGAAGGAGATTTAGTGCAGAGAATTGGTTTTGAAGCCAGATTTAAAGTTAGGTAGTCAGTGTAGTTAGGTAAATCGGGTCTAATATCAGTGAAATCTAAAATAGAGGCCATGCTGATAATGATTCCGGGGAAATACTGGACAACTCATGGAATGTTAATGAAGTCCCGGAAAGGCCCTAGGCCAAAGTCCACCCCAAAGAAATGTTAATGGAATCCAGGGAACAGCCCCAGCAGATTTGAAGATAGCCCATCCCAAAGAAGTGATAATGAAGTCCTTCCTGCCCAGATTACTTCTTTGGCCCACCTGTGTCCCACCCCTCGGGCCTTCCAACCTACATTCCATCACCAAAACTATAAAAAGGGGAGACAACCGCACTTCCACGGATTCCACCTCTTGGGTCCCCTTCTTCCTCCGGGAGAAGTCTGCTGTCCTTTAATAAACTTCTAATTTCTACTCTGACCTTGCCTCGGCATGCTTCTTTGGTGTTATTCTTCAACATTGGGGAAGCAAGGACTCGTCACTGGTCAACAGCGGTAACAGTTTTATGATTGATAGGCAAGTTGATAAGCCTAAAGGACAGTGAAGCAACTCAGAGGATAGCAGCAGCAGGAAGCCACCACCACCCTGAGGCTGGAAGAAAAGGTGAGAGGGTGTTACTGGAGATCAGGCTTCCGCCTCACTGGAGAAAGCCTGGACCATGACAAGCATTGCTGAAGAGAGCTGGAGTCACAGAGCAGATGCAGCTACTGCTGAAAATGTCATCTATGACAGTGAGGGAAAGACTACCCCCGATTCTCCTTTCCTCTGCCCTTTCAACACCTGTCATTGCCTCTATGCTCCACCTCACTATAACGGAGCACGCAGGGTCAGCACCAGCGTGACACGGCAAAGCAGGACAAGGAATGGGTCTAAGAGTGCAGGCTTTAGTTAGTACATGCTCTATTATTTAAATTATATTCATTAGAATATTATTTAATTCTTAGAACACAGTGAATTCAGCACTACACAGATACACACATGTGTGTTCTGAATGTATGCATTTTTAAAATTCCTTAATAAATGCAGGTAGCGTCACACAAAACCCAATAGGGAAGTCTTCCCTACTAGAGAAAGCTCTACATAACAAATGAATCAGAACGGATGTGGTGGAGCCTGACTGTAATTCCAGCTGTTCTCAGGAGCCTGAGGCCAGAGAATACTGAGTTCAAAGCCAGCCTGAGCAATTTAGGGAGGCCCTAAGCAACTTGGTGAGACCTTGCCTTTACATAAAATATCAGAAGAGGTCTGGGGATGTGGCTCAGTGGTTAAGTTCCCCCTTGGTTCAATCCCTATGCAAAAATTAAAAAAAAAAACAAAAAACCCTTTTCCTTTCTTCACTGTTCATATTGACAACACTTTCTTGGACTCATAAATTTGTAGGGACAAGGGAATTCAGTAAAACCTAAACATCACCTTCACCGGCAGAAGCAGTGCCTGGTGTCCCCCTGCCTCCAGGCCCCAGAGCAGGGAGAGTTTATCCACTGAGGATCACAAATCTCTGAGTTCCTTCCCAACCCTTGCCTCCTCTGGGTTATTTCCCCACTGATGACTACAAGAGAGGCTGGCCTAACATCAGAGCCCAGAGAAGTAGGAGTGGCACAGTGATGTGACAACAGCGACAAAACAGGATGCTTTTCCTTATGTAAGTTGTTCTCTTTCTTACATAAGTTGTGTCTAAATAAACATTTTGTCAGGCTATTTAGTTTAGTTTTGCTATGTTCAGTATACAAGCAATACAAATATGTGACTGGAGCTCTCTGCGGTGTCTGCCTGTGCTGTCTGACACAGAGGCTCCAGCTCTGCTCTAGCTTACATAATTCTGAGGAAGCAGTTCTGGTGAAGCTCTCAGTCCCCATAAAAGCCGGGCTGCCGACCTCCCTGCAGGCATAAGGAAATGGTGAGCCCGGGGAAGGGAGGGAAGGGGAGGACTTTAGGACCGCACACAGAGTAGGTAGGCCCTTAATAATGTTTACTAATCAAGATTCAATGGCAGGGGCTGGGGATGTGGCTCAAGCGGTAGCGCGCTCGCCTGGCATGCGTGCGGCCCAGGTTCGATCCTCAGCACCACATACCAACAAAGATGTTGTGTCCACCGAGAACTAAAAAATAAATATTAAAAATTCTCTCTCTCTCTCCTCTTTCACTCTCTCTTAAAAAAAAAAAAAAAAAAAAAAAGATTCAATGGCAGAGTCTGGGTCAGGAGCCAGCATGCTGGGCTCAGGTGCATGTTCCATGGACACAAGGTTTGGCTCTGCTCTCCAGGGGAGTTGTTAAATCTCTACCTGCAGTCCATCTGAGTTTAGGTCTGCCTAAACTTCTCACCAAAGAATGATAACAGCTGAATTCTCCACCTATCTGTCCATAGACACCTAAAACTTTATGTGTTAATGCATGAATTTGTTCCTATCTCCCCCCACCCCCACCTCCTCCTCCTGTCTCTCTCATGTAATGGTGTAAAAGTAAAATTTCTAAGCTGATTCTAAGCTGCAAAAGCCTGAATTAAAATGCAAAAGACCGGGAATTGTAAAGTTTCTAAGCTGCAAATCTTGAATTAAAATGTAAAAGACTAGGTATTGTTAAGTTCCTCTGCTACACCCAGAACCTGAAATTCCTGAGATAGTTAAAACAACGCCCTACTGGCCATTTAGCCTAGGGCCCTGTGCAGTATGTCACAGGGCCCGAACCAATCAGGTTGAATGTGTACCCGCTTAGGAGTGACCAATCACCCCCGCCTGCTCTGTTCCCGCCAATGAATGTGCTAATCATGTCTCAGAGTTGTTGTTCAATTTTCCCCTCGCCTCATGATGATTTGTTCTGATGTATGCAAACCCCCCCCCTCCCCAAAAAGTGTACTTAAGCTCTGCTTGACCTCTGCTCTGGGCTCTGGGCTGCTCTATCTTCCTGAGTGAGCCTGGAACCTCAGTGCGCTGAATTAGGATCCTCTTCAATAAACTCCCTCCTGCTCATTGCATGAAGCTGGTCACTTGTGGTCTCTTTCTCCAACGATTCGCCGGACCCTTACAATGGTACCCCCAGTCATTTGCCTAAATTAGGAACCAGAATCTCATCTTTGATACTGAGCTTCCCACAACCAGCATCTAATTTATTCTACCTCCCAAACATTCAGTGAATCTGGTCATTTCTCTCCATCCCCATAGCTATCACCACAACTCAGGGCATCTGTTATTTAATATTTGGACTACATCATCGCCTCCTAGCTGGTTACATTTTCCACACTGTGATCATTTCACAAGGTTTACTGAGCACCTCCAGTGTGTAAGGCAATGGCAAGCAAAACAGAAGCCAGTAATCTTTCCTAAAGCACAAATATTGCCATGTCTATTCTCGGCTTAAAGTACATCAATGGCAATCCATTGCCTTCAGCATAAAATCCAAACTCTCTACTGTGTTTTCCCCTCTAGCTTATTTCACTCCACTCTCTCCTTTGCTTACCTTCCAAGCCATATGGAATCTATGTCAGTGGTTCAAATGGACCAACATTTTGCAGATCCTAGAATATTCTACCACACCACTTCTTTGCCTATCAACTTGCCATTTAGGTCTCGTTTAGGGCTCTCTTGGCCAGGCTTGCCAACCCAGATGAATTAAGGAATGTGGGGGATGGAGGAATTTGGAGGATACCCAGGATCCCTGAGACCTGAAACCTGCATGCCACGATCACTACTACCCATTCCTTTTACCAGATTCTTGGAAAGGAATATGTGCCCAGAAAACAAGAGCTGAAAAACACATACTGTTTCTTTCTCTGCACTCTGGCCTCTCGTTGTGCTGAACTGAGGAATGTGGAGGACTTCTTTGATCTGGGATGGAGGAAAACCTAAGTGATCTCAAAAGAGGACAATTACCATTTTGGGATCCTAACTCTCTATATACCAGCATCCAGCACATTGGAATAAGGTGTCCAGTGGCAATGATGCTGGAAGAAATGACCTAACTGGACTATACCTGTCATAGGACCTTATCTGGCTTTTCCGAGACCAGCTTTCCAGCCCTCCTTTCAGTTCTGTGAGTTACTTAAGATTCTTCAGGTGAATCTCTTTCTCTTTAAGATCACTGGATATGGTCTCTCTTGTTGAATCCAGAAATCCTTAATAGTACAATATCCTTTCTCCTCCCTTAATCCCTGCCATGAGATCCATTCCTGATCCCCCCTCCAGCAGTACAAAACGGCAAGCCCATGGTAGAATTCACTAAGTGGGATAAAATCTACATTCCAGACCAGATCTTGACTTATCCATCCACCTCTGGCTTTTCTTTTTTTTTTTTTTTATTTTTTTTTATTGTTGGTCGTTCAAAACATTACATAGTTCTTAATATATCATATTTCACAGTTTGATTCAAGTGGGTTATGAACTCCCATTTTTACCCCGTATACAGATTGCTGTATCACATCAGTTACACTTCCATTGATTTACATATTGCCATTCTAGTGTCTGATGTATTCTGCTGTCTATCCTATTCTCTACTATCCCCCCTCCTCTCCCCTGATTTCTCTTACCTCTACAAACCATTTACTGTCTCTGGGTCATAGCTTCTTGCCGGGTTCCTTCTGTCTACCCCACGGCTGCTTCTGACGGATGGTTTCGCTGCCTCATTTTTCTTCCACTTGCTGCCTTTTCTCAACTTCCTGGCCACTCTGCTGTTTAAATTTCTCTCTTATATTCAAACTTCCAAGCCTCTCAAAGAGTGATGGGATTTTATCTGTAATCGCTATTCACAGGGAATCCTGCACGAGGTCTACTGTCTATGGCCATTTTGTTCAGAATGAGTAAAGATGCAGCACATGCACAAAGCCAATGAGTTCTACCTTAATCCAATATTTGAGACAAAACTTTCACAAAGCTGAGCATGCCATCTTTACTTTGGCCTGCTCTTTTTCCTGTGCTCCTTAATTCAGAGAATGTTCTCTTGCTCCACTGTAGAGATCTGATCTTGCAAACCATCTCTCTCTAGCTTTATCTTCTTCCATTCCCACTATGCTACAACCCTCTGAAGCTCCCCACACACAATTTAAAAAATAAAATTAGCTCTCCCAACCCTCTGGCCAATGCATTCTCCCTTCAACCACTCTCATACAAGGGAGCTTTGTTTGCACTTCTCTGTCTCTATCTGTATTTTGTTTCCTCTGTAAGAACCCAGCCTGGAGTGTTTTGACATCCTCATGTGCTAGACCATGGACCCTCTGGGGCAGGAATGATGTCTGTCATCTTTGGGGCTGGCCAGGATGAGGGTCAGTAAATATCTAAAGACGAACTCAGCCATGACCCTCAAAATCCTTCTCTAGAGCTTAGAACATACCATGTCTCGTTAGTACCCCATCCCTGGGTCTAGCAACCCACTTTGGGAAATGTGCAAAAATGACCCTGGTGGGGTCTCACTCTAGTTCCCTTGTGATGGAGGCTGCTTAGGTATGTATGAGTCTACATGATTGGGTCCTGCTCCCCAAAGAGTGGCAACAGTTGTGACCTAGGTGGTTCTTTGCCTGGTCTTCCATGGGCGTTGGGCTGCCTGGCTGCTCAAAATGCCGTTCTGTGGAATGAGCTCATTTCCTCTTGCTCTGTTGATTTTTCTCTCTTATGATGCTGCAGAACTCCTGGCCCAGGAGTGACTCAGCTGATTTGCCTTCTGACATGCCTGAAGTGGTATAGAAGGAGAGCAGAATGGTAGGGGGATAATTTGGAACCAAGCCTTTATGAGCCCATCCTCATGCCCATAAAGACATAGAGAGAGGTCCAGAAAGGTTAGGACCTGGGCCTGGATTTAGTCAGGGAGTGTGGAAAAGATAGTAGGAACTCTGCCAGCTCAGAAAGGCTTTAAGACACTGCAGTGTTCTCACTGGAGCCTAGACTTTAAGACTCTCCCACCAGGCAGCCAGAATTAGGATGAAGAGTCCAGCTGGAGGTGATACAAACCAAGAAGCATATTAGGTACTCGTAGCAAGTCCAAGGTAAGGATTGATATTCATAGAAAGTTGGGGAAGGAAACAAAATTATAAAACAAATCAGAGTGATAAGACAATGTAAGAACCAGCCCTGTGAGTCTGGAGGATAGGATGGGTGGAAAGGAGTCAGTGAGGCTCGGAAACACCCTCATGCATTCATCACCCGTGCTGAGCACTAGAGATACACAGAGCATGGTCCCTGCCCTGCAGGAAATCCATGTTTGAATTTGGTGGGTAGCCGAGACATATAAACAGAAACCACAATAAAATATGATCAAGGCTATGGCAAGCGAGCACAGGGGAGTGTAGAGGGTGAGGAACTAACTACTATTACCAGTACTACTACTACTACTACTACTACTACTACTACTAGACATTTTCATCATTGTCCTCCTCCTCCTTCTTCTCCCTTTTTTTTAAAGAGAGAGTGAGAGAGGAGGGAGAGAGAGAGAGAGAGAGAGAGAGAGAGAGAGAGAGAGAGAGAGAGAGAATTTTTAATATTTATTTTTTAGTTCTCGGCGGACACAACATCTTTGTTGGTATGTGGTGCTGAGGCTCGAACCCGGGCCGCACACATGCCAGGCGAGCGCGCTACCGCTTGAGCCACATCCCCAGCCCCTTCTTCTTCCTTTTATTCTTTTCAGTATTAGGGATTGAATCCAGGGATGCTTTACCCTTGAGCTACATTTTTATTTTGAAACAGGGTCTTTAAGTCATCCAGACTGGCCTTAAACTTGAAATTCTCCTGCCTCCAGTTCTCAAGTTGCTGAGATTACAGGTGTGCACCACTAAGCCTGGTTTTAAGACTCTTTCTTAGGAGGTCAGGGGTCCTTCCTGGTAGAGACAAGTTGGAGGATGTAAAAGCATCTGCTAGGTGGAAAAGAAGCATGGGCATGGAGGTATGGTTAGTAAAACCTGTTTGGGGCACTGCAGAAATTGTGATTTCTTTTACAATTTATAAATCATGGGGTCCTACCCTCAACCTCGTCTAATCTTCAGTGCACTGGAGGCATCTGAGCGTGTAATAGCCCAAGCTGCAGGTACTCATGGGAAACAGAAGAAAGGGCATACTCCTGGATATGATTTTGGTGATCCTCCTTAGCAGTACATATGGACTGTCACCTCACTGCCCTAGTGTCTGGCCCAATCAAAACAACAACTCTTCCTCTTAAAGAGGGGAGATGGTTGATAACCTGCTTTTATTTAATATGAGTTCTTTTCTTATTTTAAATATAACAGGCTGACTTGGCCTGACCTCAGGAGAAGGAAGCTGAAGCAAGAAATAAAGGGAAATTGTAACTCAGTGGGTACTCAGGCTTCCAGGACTCAACCCCAAATACACAGGGTGCTAGAACAAGGACGGAATGATGACTTTTAGCCCACCTATTGCTCCAGATGTAACCCTGACCAGTTGGTGTTGGTTCAGAAATGAGCTAGGACTAACCCTGAAGCTGGGTCCCCAGATGTTGTAGTAGAGTAGAAAAAAATTAGCACAAAGGATGAATTATAATATCATTTCCACTTAGTTTGATAGTTTCTAAGACATTTAATCATAAGTGCAGTGTGATTTCTTTCACAATTGATAAATCATGGGGCCCTACCCTCAACCTCATCTAATCCTAGTTGCCTCCTAAGGCCCCACCTCCAAATACTATTAACATATGAATACTATTAACAGATGAAGTTGAGAATTAAGTTTCTAATATATAAGCTTTGTGAGGGGACACATTCAATTCATGGCAAATGCTTTCCTTTCGGGCTTGGCAAAGAGAATAAAATTTCACAAAACACAGTGTGGGAAAGTCTATCCGATCCCTTAAGAGATTTCTAGTTGGGGTTAGTTCAGACTGAACCCACTTTACATTTATATCTCCTAAGTCCTCTTCTTTTGAGGATGTGGCTTCCCATGTAGGTGCAAACCTGGTAAGAAAGTTTGCTAATCACATAGATTTGAATGGTCTGGTATTTTCAGAAGTTATATTTCTCATTGCAAATTAATTGATTATGACCTGGTTTATATATTGGCCTATGAATCAGGTTAGTGCGAATTTGCCCTACAAATGGATTTTCTTCTCAGTGCTGACAAAAATCGGATTCTGAGCTGTAAATCTGGGAATCAGATTCTGGGTTGTGTTTATTCCTTCATATCTTCTTGAGAAATGTCAGTCTTGAGTCTTCTCTTGGAGATAATCCCCAACATTTCCATGGCTATGCAAGTACCTTTCTCAATAATAAGTAGTGAAGGAGAAAATGCCAGAAACCCTGTGACTAATAATAGCTCATAATCTTAACTACCCCATTATTAAACACAGTCTACTTTTTTTTTTCTTTTGGTGCTAGGGAACAAATCCAGGGCTCCACCACTATATCCCTAACCCTTTTTTTTTTTTTTTTTTTTTTTTTTTTTTTAGGATGAGGTTTTGCTGTTGCCCATGCTGGCCTCAAACTCCTGGGCTCAAGTGATCTTTCTGCCTTACCGTCCCAAGTGACCAGAACTACAGTGTGTACCACTGTACCCAGCATTTTACTAAGTACTTCCAGGTGCCCGGCACTGTTTTTGGTGCGTTTGAATGAACTATTTAATAACCACAACTTTTCTATTATGTAAACTTATATTGGTTTCTAATTTACAGATGAAAAAATAAAGGCCCAGATAGACAGAATAATTTGACCAAAGTCACAGTTAAGAATGTGGTACTGCAAGTGTTTGAACCTTGGACCATCTGCTTTCCTTTGTGGTCATGTTTGTAAGAGTTCCTTATGATTTTGTATTGAAATCTTCCTTTGGCTTAGGGATCTTTGCTATTACCTAATTATTCCTCTACCTATTCCAATAATAAGTTCATGACCACGTCCTCACTAACTTCTTCATTTAATTCTGAGTTTTTAAATTTCCTGCATTATATCATTTGCATGAACCCTGTGTGGGTAACACACAGGGACCTCCTGCCAAGCCTTCCTCCCCACAAATTGTGGGCTTCCATTCTTTGTTGGCATCACAGATGCTGTGTCAAATTTAAAAGAGAAAGGGTTTCTTGTACAATGTCTTCCAGCCAGCTGAATTGACCATAGGCTGACACTTTCCATATAAGGTCTCAGGCCTCAAGGAAAATGTCTTTCCCATACCATTTTCCAAAGTATTGATTTAGCTTTTTATTTTCTGAATGTGAATATAAAACTTTATTTACCAGTTTCAGATGCTTTGGTAATGCTCGAATAACTAAAATTGACTAGTCTATAATTGAATTGAGTTATTTGGAGGATATAAGAACACTGCACAATTTCATTTTATGTGTTGCTATTTTTATGAGGGCTAGAAAACATTCTGTAGACAGAAAAGTGGAAAATAGAAAGAGAGATTGCATTGTTCTATAGGAAAAGAGGCCGGGGTTGGTGGGTGGAGAGGGAAAGAGAGAGAAACTTGGGAAGAAAAAGCAAATGAATAATTGGTTATCTCTTACTTTCACTAGCCACTCTGCTAGATGTCATGTTATTTAATCCTCACAACCACCCTAGGACATAGATTTATTGCATCCATTCATGGATTATGAAAACAAAGTTCAGAAAGTTTAAGTAACTTGCTCAAGGGCACACAGCTAGTTCACACAGTCCTGAGATTTGAGCACAGTTCTCTAAGACCCTTAGTGTACAGGGTACAAAAAGAAAGAATAGAACACAAAACACAAACTAAAATCTATTAGATAACTAAAAAGATCAAAATGAAACTAACTAGTCATGAGAAAGGAGAAGGATGATCAGAGGATCTGAAGAGAACATGCTAGCTGTTAATGAGTGGTGTATGGGTTCTGAACTTGCCAGCCTCGAGCAGGACCAGGCAGATGACTGGAGCTGGCACAGGTAGAGATCAGGGTGGGAGATGGCAAAAGAGGCTCATCAAGTCAGAGAGGATGCTGGTTCAAGGACAGATGAGTGAAGAGGATCTGAATGAAGGCAAAGAGATGCTTGACCTGGTCCAGAGGGAAGGGCTCTTGCCTACTCTAGGGCAGAGAGGACTCTAGGCAGAAGGAGTCCTGAGCTTACTGGTTGGCTCTTCCCTTTTGGAGGAGCACTCTCCTTGTTAAAGTCTTCCATCAGTAAAGACTGATTTGGTTGCCATGGTATCAACAATGCCCTAGCAGCCCATCAAGATTGTTCCTAGGGATGTGAGTGGGAGTGCCAGTCATTAAAAAAAAGTACTTACTGGGCACTTTCTATGCATCAGGCATGACTTAAGTGGTAAGTGTAAGACAGTATACAAAAATCCTTTGATCTCAGTCCTTGTGGAGCTCATAGTCTACTAAGGAGAATGATGAGTCATGTAATCATACAATAAATATAAATTAGAATTTTAGTGCTCCGAAGGAAGATTATACAACATTGTAAGTACACATAAAGGAAGGCGTCCTTGAAAAAGCAAGCTTATGCTATAAAGCAGGGAAGTAGTAGAAGTTAACTATTTGAAGGAAGAGTATTATAGTTCAGATAGAGAAATCATTAAGTGCACAGTTCCTTTGTTTTAAATAGTTTATCCTGGAGGATGGAGGCTTAATCCAATGTGTAAAATCACATTTTACAGTCTATCTGGATGTTTCCTTTCTAAATTAAAAACTTCCCTAACTACCAAGTGCACATTTCACATCAAAGGTGATGCTTTTGTCTTTAAACATAAGATACTTTTCATTCACACATTAAAAACACATATGTAAGTATCCATCTATCCAATCTGATCTCCAACCAAGTATCTACTCATTTATCTATTCATTAATTACCATTCACATATCAATTTCACTATCCATCATACAAGTCATCAATCCATGTGTCCATCTATCCTTCCACCAAACATTCATTTATCCATGTATGTATACATCACCCACAGTTTATCTCTCCATGTGTTTATATATTTATCCTTCCACCCACCTATTCATCCATTCATTTACCCATGTAATTAATCATTCATGTGTCCATGTATTCATTTATCCCTCCCTCCAACCAACAAATCATGTTTTCAAGTAACCATTCATTCATTCTTCTATCCATCCCTCTGCCCAAATATCCACACATCTATCCATGTATTTATCTATTTGTCATCCATTCCTTTAAGCATCCAAGTATTCATTTATCGTCTATCCATTTATCTACATCCATTGATGACTCCATTCTCTTCTATTGTTTCTGTGACAAATTACCACAAAAGTTGTGACTTACAGCAACACAGATTTATTACCTTACAATTCAGAAGTCTAAAATGGGTCAAGGGGCCAAAATATAAGTGTCGGCAAAGGTTCAGCTCTTCTGGAGGACTTAAAGGAGGATCTGTTTCCTAGACTTTTCCAACTTGCGCCCACCTATATTTCTGGTCTCTTAACCAATATTCTCCAACTTCAATGTCATAAAATATCTTCAAGTCTCCATTTGATTCTGTACTTTCTGCCTCTCTCTTGCATTTATAAGGATCCTTATGATTATTTTGGGCCCACCTAAACAATCCAGGATAATCTCCCCATTTCAAGGTGAGCTGATTAACAACATGAATTCCCTTCTGTCATGCAATCTAATGTAGTCACATGTTACAAGAATTAAAATGTGAACATCTCTAGGCCATTATCCTGCCTTCAACACCATCCTTCCCTTTATGCACTCATCCATCTCTCTATTCATCCATTAATTCATCTTTGTCTTCATCTACCAATCCATCAGTTTGGTCATCCATTTGCTTACATATATATGCATGAATGTATGTAGTTGTCTGTCTGTCTACCCATCTAATGGTCCATTTATTAACCATTCATACAACTAATCATTTACTTGCCTACTTTTAATTCATAAGTCATATTAGCTATCCATCCTACTTTTCATTTTCATTCAAAAAATCCACTTATTTACCAATCATTCTTGCATCAACGTATCCATCTATTCAACTTCTTATCTAATCTTTTATGAGACACCCTTATCTACCTTTCCTCTAACCCTTTGATTAACCAGACTGTACTCTTCCAATATCCCAAGCATGTGAGTTCCCCACAATTTGGACCTACTTACCCAAACTAGTAATCGTACCTGAATCTTTGCTGTACGTTCTCAATAACCCCTTTTTCTGATCCTAGCACCAAATGACTTGGCGCTCTGGGCTCCTAACCCTGACTCAGTTTTGCTTGTAGTACTTTGTATTGGCTATATGCCCGTAGTCTTCCTGCAACCTTACTTAGTGTATGGAGCCTTGACAGTGTTGAGTTTATGTTGATCCTGGTCAGCCCTTCTCCTGATCATGCCCTGTAGAACTGAGGACAATAAGAGCCCCTGCAATATGCGAGTTTGTGTTGTAGGGAGGTACTGAATTAGAGCTGTGTGTTTCAATGTTTTTTCTATTACCCTCCCCACTCGCCAGTTCCATGAAGGGGTTTGGAAAAAAATCCATACTCTTCACAATTTATGTTTTTTTTTTATTAATTTCAAAGAAGAAGGACAAATAGTAATGTAAAATATCTGTGGTGTGATGTCACAAAAACATTTTGCAACTACTTGGACCATGAAAAAAGCCATTTAAAGATCTCAAAAATTGTCACCATAAGGAAAAACTAAATAAATATGGCTCATTTTATTTTTAATAACAAGCTTTGTCGTCTCCCCTCCCATGATCCTCCCCCTACGGGGCTATTAATAAAGCATATACTACTGAATCAAAAGCATAAACAATAGCAGTAACTATAAAATCACCACTCGCAAACAACCATAATTCATAGTTGTCAGGATGGCTAATGGTCTTACCACAGGCTGAGATGTAGATAAGTTGGACTGAGGGCTGTGTGAAATTCCTAGCACTCAGCTAAATTGCCACCCCCTGCTCTGTCATTCAGGAGAAAATATCAGAATGCAAATGAAAAGGGGTGACATTATTATAAGAATAACTGTTCCCATTTATTTATTTTTGAGAAAAATAAATCACTCAGACTGTGATACTTTATATATGATTAGTAACAAATTACTGGCCATATACCTTATGAGTGACCATATCAGGGAATGACCACTGAATACTGTAGCTAAATAACTACTAGATTCCTGTATAGTTTCAAGGCCAAGAATTCATCACAGGCACAAGTTTACACAGGAGTGAAATTATTTGGACAAATTTGGGTAACACAGCAACTCTTCCGCAAATACCATGTATTTGTCCAAAAAAGTAGAGAAGTGTTGAGACTTTCTCATGGAGCTCAAAACTGACCATGAGGGCATAGTCTATACTTCTTTAAAAGTTTTTAAGAATGGATGAATGGGAAGTATGGCTGAATGGGAAATATCAGAATCTTGAAGAAAGAATATTTCAGAAATGAATGAAGAGTGACAATTCCCTGGGACTGAGCAGCAATCTAGACTGGGAAGATATCGTTCCTCAGTTAAGATTCCCAGGTCCCAAGTTAAAAGATTGTGAAGGCACTGACATTTCAACAATGTAAAATCTCACAAGTTTATAAATATGGGCTCCTGTTAGCACTAAAACGTGTAAATTATACATTAAGAGTTTATACTTTGATGTTTCACATATAAATGCTATCAATAATAATTTTTAGGATTGGGCCAAGGTTCTTTCACAATGCTACAACTCATTTGATCCTTACAACAACATTGAGAAATTGTCTAGGCAAGGTTTATACCCATTTTACAGATGGAATGGTTATAGCTCATCCAAAGATGGTAAATAGGATTCACACTAGTAGATGGTTAATGTTTGCATAGTGCACTGAACACAAATGAGGATTCTGGCACTAAATCCAGGATTATCAACAAAGAATGTGGTGAATTAGCTATGGATGAACTTCTCCATGAATGTGGGAGGGATAACTATAAATGATTGTGCCACACATACTATGTCACTCTTTCCTACATTTTCCTTCACTCAACCAACATTCACTAAGTAAGGTACTTTGTGGGCACTGAAAAGGCCAAAGAAGAAGAAAAAAAAAGCAGTTGTTCCTCTTTAGGAGCTTACAATTCAGTTGTTTCCATCATCCCATCCTATCCCTGATAAAAGAGCTTGCTCTCTTCATAAAAATTCATTTCTTCTTTTTCCTGGGTATACAGGTAGATTATATTATTCAACTTCCTTTGTGGTTGAATGTGACTGTGTTATTGAGTTCTAGCCAATTGCATGTAAGTAGAGGTGAATGTGTGTCATTTCTAGGCTAATGTTTTTAGGAAGAGAATGTGCCCTCATCACAATTTCTCTTTCTGCTTGTTGGATGTAGATGATGATAAAATCCCTATGGAATGATGTATTTGTTGGTTAGAAGGAAGTTGGACCCCTGAATCACCAGGTAGAAGATTATGATTTGTTAGTCAAAAACACTTTTCTTTTTTTTTTAGATATCTTTATTTTGTTTATTCATTTTTATGTGGGGCTAAGGATTGAACCCAGTGTCTCACATGTGCGAGGCAAGTGCTCTGCCACTGAGCCACAACCCCAGCCCAGAAACACTTTTCTTAAAATGCCATGTGAGCAAGAAATAAACTTTTGGGGCTGGGGATGTGGCTCAAGCGGTAGCGCGCTCGCCTGGCATGCGTGCGGCCCGGGTTTGATCCTCGGCACCACATACCAACAAAGATGTTGTGTCCGCCGAGAACTAAAAAATAAATATTAAAAAAAAAGAAATAAACTTTTTTGTTGTTGGATCCATTATTCATTTGTGAATATATTCATTATAGCAGCTAGTGAATGTTGTACTACCTAATCTTGTTCTAAGTTGACCTGGCTTCTTTTACACTCTTTTCAACATCTTTTACCCACCATGGTGGAAATTTAATGTACATTTTCAAGGTAGGTTGGTTGATACCCTATAACCTAGTCTAGGAATCTGTCTTTAATAGGGAGACCAAAGACATGAAGACCCCTGCTTTATTACATGTCTATGAGGGAGTGACAGTCATGATTCTTTGTGGGCTAAAATTATATCATTTATTGTTGCTATGAAACTCCAAAATTGGCACTGTAATAACTATGGAGTTTCCATGGGCTCTGTAATCACACTACCCAGGTTTAGCTTCAGCTGAGTCCCTTAATTAAAAAAAATTCTACGCTCAGATTGCTGGTCCAACTTCCAGACTTTCCAATCCAGAAGCTCAAGATTTCTACCAACTTCCCAGATGCTGTGGACCGTTCAGGAGCCACACTGGGAGAAACATCATCTTCTACTAAGACAGTGAAGTTATGCTGTGGATGTTTATCTTTTTATTTTAGTACAAGGCATCTGTATTAATCAGTGTTATCCAGAGAAACAGAACTAATAGGATACACATGAGTGTGTGTGTGTACACATGTGTGTGCATGCACAGCACATATACTCACACACACCCACACACATACACACACACACATATTTATTATGGGAATTAGATCACTTGAAAATGATGATCAAGAAGTTCCACTATCTGTTATCTGCAAGCTTGAGAAATAGGAAAGCCAGCAGTATGATTCAGTCTTAGTCCAAAGGCCCAAGAAGCAAGAGAACTAACATCTTCTAGTTCAAGTCCGAAGGCCTGAGAACAGAGGGTGTGGGAGATCCAGAATCTGAAGGCCTGATACCAGGAGCAATCAATTTCTGAGAACAGGAGAATATGGATACTACAGATCAAGAAGACAGACATAAAAATTATAATTCCTGCATCTTTTAGTTTTGGGGGGCCTTCAATGATTGGATGATGCCCACCAACAATGGCAAAAGCAATATTCTTTACTCAGTCTACCTATTAAAATCACAATTTCTTCTGAAACACCCTCACAGACACCTAGAAATAAATGTTTTACGTGTACTGTCCGGGCATCCCTGAGCCCAGTCAAGTAGACACATAAGATTAATCATCACAACATTTAGGTTTTGCAAACACTTTTGTTTTTATGCATTTTTTGTTTTCTTTTTGCTTTGCTTTCTGTAAAATCTCAGCCTTGTTTTTCTTTATGATAATAGGAGCAGGAGCCCAGGGAACCTAGAATGTTAGACCAATGTTATGGGTGTGGCAGCTACTGGGTCTGTGCCTGATGGACAGAGATGGTGGCATCTCTAGATTCTGCTGCCTTCCTTCCAGTGATGTGCCTCAATTTTATCATCTATAAAGTGAGGGTAATAACAGTTTCCTTTGTAAAAATTGAATATGTTAATACATGTAAAATACTCAGAATGGTGCCTCGTATGTATTAAGTGCTCAATAAACATTATCCATTATGAATTGTCAATCAAAGCGACAGTCCCTGTTTTATTATCATGGGAGCATCCTTCCCTCCAACTTCATTCTCTGCTAGGATATATTTCAGATAGAAGCAAAAGAAGAGGTAAGAGTTAGACTTCCTAGAATTTGGGGCTTTATGAACAGTAATGAAAACATAAGAATCATTCACAATAAATGGAATTGAATGAAGAAATGCAGCTTTCTGCCATTGATCTTGTTCAAATTGCTGATGATCAATCTAGATTTTCTGTTGCTAACATGTTATGAAACATGTAGTCAACAAATGTTTGCTGAATGGGACTGAAACAAGCTGTAGAACAACTAGCTATATATATACCATATTTTGAAAAATACTCAAAATGTAAGTTAAGCTTATATAATAACCATGTATAATTTACAGTAAGCTAATGGTGAATGTCACTCATACCATCCAACACTGAAAGTATTAGTTATCTATCACTGCGTAAAAAATGGTCCCCAAAGCTTACAACAACAATAAACATTTATCTCACATAGTTTCTGTAGGCCAGAAATTTGAGAGTGGCTTAATTGGGTTGGCTAAGGAGTTTTTCATGATGTTACAATCAAGATGTTGGCTGGGGATGCAGTATTTTCTGAAGCATTGGCTAGGCATGAAGGATCTACTCCAAAATGGCTCACTCACATACGTATTGTCAAGAAGCCTCAGATTCTTGCCACATGGACCTCTCCATGAGGTTGACTGATGTCTTCATGACATGGCTATGATTTTTCTCATTACCAGTGATATAAAGGGGCAAGGCAGAAGTAATGTCATTTATGACCTAGTCTTGGAAGTCACACTTTGCCATTTCAGTAATATCCTACTGATACTCAAATCTGCTCCATTCAGTAGAGGATAAGACAAGATAAGGATTTGAATCCTACCAGATGAAGATCTTTGAGGGCCATCTTGGAGAATGGCTGCCTTGCTTTACCTCAGCAAAAACATGAAAACTAACTGATTAATTAATTTTAAAAACTGCAATGTTGGGCTGGGGATGTGGCTCAAGCAGTAGTGCGCTCGCCTGGTATGCGTGCGGCCCGGGTTCGATCCTCAGCACCACATACCAACAAAGATGTTGTGTCCGCCGAGAACTAAAAAATAAATATTAAAAATTCTCTTTAAAAAAAAACTGCAATGTTTTATTCCTAGAATGCAAAACAGTGTTTTTTTTTTTTTTATTGTCAATTTACAGATGGCACTCTTTCTGGATTGGTGGGTAATGGTGATGGTAGAACTGCATGCTTAAGGAAAAGAATTCCACAGCAACTTGAGGCTTAGTAAAAATCCCCAGCTTAAGCAAGTTTTTATGGCTAAAACTGTCTAACCATAGTTGGGAAAGCACACTGCTGAGCAAGGATGAAGGATTTATGGAGCTATTTCAGGGTAGAGTGACCAGTGGTTTTTTTTTTTTTTTAAATCCTGCCCAAGAACATTCAAAATGTGACTTTCCATAAATCATAGTTCCTGAAAGGGATCATAGTCATTTATATGTATAAACTCAGGTTCTAAAAAATTAAAATAGTAGTAGTGCTATACAAGGTGGAGAGTGAGAGCTCTGTAGCATTTTAAGAGTTAAATCAATCATATGAACATATAAAAGATAGAGTCCATATATCATCAGAAGTCACTCTGCAAAACAAGATCTCCCAGGCCAAAAACCAGGCAGCGATAGACTTCAGTTTGAATCAATGGAATTAACATGCTTCAAAAAGAACAAATCAGGGGCTGGGGATGTGGCTCAAGCGGTAGCACGCTCGCCTGGCATGCGTGCGGCCCGGGTTCGATCCTCAGCACCACATACCAACAAAGATGTTGTGTCTGCCTAAAAGAACAAATCAGTATAGGGGAAACATGGGGAAATGGGGGCCAGAGGAAAGATGTAATAGTAATGTAGTAATAAATAATTTGTCAAGAAGTTACCATGTGCAGAGTACTGTGCATGAATCATTTAGTTCACACCATAGCTCTATTATTGGAATCATGAAGCTGAAAGGGACTATCTTAAGGTCATTCGTGGTAGAGTTAGAATTTCAACAAAATCAGTAGGGCTCCAAAGCCTGTGGATTAACTATTCCTCTCCAGTCTTGTCCAGGGAAATGGCACTTTTGGCAGGAGGACCCCTGTTGCAGATTTGCCCCTGTAGTGAAGATATAGGCATTGGACTGCTATAGCTCCCCAGCGCATATTGACCATTAGCATCCTTCTCTTGGTTCCAGGTTCCAGAAGCCACCTTCCAATCCCATGATCCTCTTCCTTCAGAGAGAAAACAAGGTCAGTATTTGACAAGACAGGCGGGGCTGTTTGGCAGGTACAATTCTCAAGGGAACTGAAAACACACACACACACACACACACACACACACACACATTTTTTAAAAAAAAAATGTCAAATCATGAAATATTTCAAAAATCCAGAAAAAATAAGAAATTACACTGTGTCTGCTTCAGAACTTTCTAAAACCTCTAGAAAGGGTTAACGAACAGAGACTTTATGTAAGGACAAACAGGACTAAACCAGAGCACCCATAAAATGCCTCAGAGTTGTTTACAAGGGTAGCATTTTTGGAAATAAGTATGTTCTAGTTTTGTTCAGATTTTTTTTTTTTTTTTTTTTTTTTTTTTTTGCTGATGTGACTGAAAGATGTGCCCAGAACAATTGTAGAAGAGGAAAATTTTATATGGAGGCTCACAGTTTCAGAGATCTCAGTCCATAGAAGGCCAGCTCCATTCCTCGGGGCTGGATGTGAGGCAGAACACCATGGCAGAAGAGTGTGGAGGAGGAAAGTGGGTCACATGATGATCAGAAAGCAGAGAGAGATCCCATTTGCCAGATACAAAATATATACCCCAAAGGCACACCCCCAATGCCTACCTCCTCGAACCACATTCTACCTGTCTCTGGATACCACTCAGTTAACCCCACCAGGGAATTAATTCACTGATTGGGTAAAGGCTTTCATAACCCAATTATTTTTCCTCTAAACTTTCTTGCATTAGCTCACACATGAGTTTTTTGGGTACACTTCATATCTTATAAGATATTACTTTGAAGGACAGACCTCAATGGGGTGACTAAGTTCTGACATACTTCAGATCTCAGCTTAAGGGCAGTTTTACTGACTTTACTGACCAAAGCAGATCTTTCTAGCATAATATCATAGCACCATACACCACTCCTTTAAGGTATCTACCACTGTTGTGATATTACATTTGTTTGCATAAAGTTTTGGATTAATGCCTGTCTTCTCTATCAACTGCAAGCTCCACAAGGGCTGAATAAACTTGTGCCAAATTTTATTCAGCAGTGTATCCCCAGTACCTAGTACAGTGTTTGTCAGTGAGTGCTTTCAATGAGTATGTTCAATTTTTTTTCCCACTTTTTTTCACGGTGCATTATAGTTGGAGTACATTCAGTTTTAAACATCAATCTCCTTAGGTAGCTATACCTAAAAGAAATGAAAACATACGTCCACACAAAACTTGTATGTGACGGTTCATAGCAGTATTATTTATAATAATCCCAAAGTGGAAACATCCAAATGTCCCTCATTTAAGTGAGTGGATAAACAAAAGGAGGCATATCCCTATAGAGGAATATTCTTCAGCAATAAAAAAGAATGAATTAAACAAAACTCTAAAACACAAATGAACCACAAAAATATTGTTGTGTGAAATAAGCCAGCACAAAAGACTACATATTGCACTCTTCCATCTATATGGAATTTTTAGAAAAGGTAAAACTATAGAGAAGAAAGGAGATTGATGATTGCCTGGACCTGGGGGTTGGAGTGAGGATTAATGGCAAATGAGAACTAGGTAATTTTGGAAGGTTTTGGAAATGTTCTAAAAATTGGATTGTGGTATGGTTGCCCGACTACATTAATTCACTAAACATCATCAAACTGTACATTTTCAGGAGGTAAGTTATATCATACATGAATTTTATACAATAATACAGTTTAAAAATGTTTAAAAAAAATTAACCTCATTACTTAGTCATTCTTTCCCAACTTATGCTCTGTGGAACATTATCTCTGTGGGACAATGTGCTAGAGAATGTTAGTTGAGTTTATCAATTCTTTAGTGATAGACCCAATTTTTAACTTGGTATATAGAAAAGTAAAATAAAATGACACATTTTTCAGCCTCCTTTGTAGCTTGGGTGGCCATGTGACTAAGTTCTAGCCAATGAGATACAAGAAAAAGTAATGGGACTGGCGTTGGGGGCTCATTGGTGGAACGCTTACCTCACACTAGGTTCGATATTCAGCACCACATAAAAATAAATAAAATAAAGGTATTGTGTCCATCTACAACTAAAAAAATATATTTTTAAAAAAGTGATGTGCAGTATTTCCAGGAAGTCTATCTAAGGGACTCAGGCCCATTGTTTCCACTTTGCCTTCCCTTTTTCCTTCCAAGAAGATCTGGACAGGAGATCCAGTAGCCATCTTGGACCACGAGTGACCTTGAGAGTTAAAGCTAATGATGGTGAAGCAAAACTATTGAGGACTAAATTAGTAAATTACCAAAGAGCTTTCTAAAGAGCACTCTTGGACTGCCTGCTTTTTATTTTTTTATGCAAACAAAAATAAATTTCAATATCATTATTCTTTTGGGTTTTTTTTCTATTATAGAGAACCAAATTTAATCTTAAACAATATCAATTTTTTAAACTCTCTTTTTTTTCTTTTAAAGAGAGAGAGAGAGAGAGAGAGAGAGAGAGAGAGAGTGTTTTAATATTTATTTTTTAGTATTTGGCGAACACAACATCTTCGTTTGTATGTGGTGCTGAGGATTGAACCCAGGCCGCACGTATGATTTTAATTCTTGTACTATAGGAGTCTTACTAAGGAAATCGGACCTAATCTGATATGATGAAGATTTGTGCCTACTTTTTCTTCTAATAGGTGCAGTGCTTCTGGTTTAATTCCTAGGTCCTTGATCCACTTTGAGTTGAGTTTTGTGCATGGTGAGATATAGGGGTTTAATTTCATTTTGTTGCATATGGATTTCCAGTTTTCCCAGCACTTTTGTTGAAGAGGCTATCTTTTCTCCAATGTATGTTTTTGGTACCTTTGTGAAATATAAGATATCTGTAATTATGTGTGTTAGTCTCTGGGTCCTCTATTGTATACCATTGGTCTACCAGTCTGTTTTGGTGCCAATACCATACTGTTTCTATTACTATTTTTCTATAGTGTAGTTTAAGGTGTGGTATAGTGATGCCACCTACTTCACTCTTCTTGCTAAGGATTGCTTTAGCTATTCTGGGTCTCTTATTTTTCCAGATGAATTTCATGACTGCTTTTTTCTATTTCTATGAGAAATTTTATTGGGATTTTGATTGGAATTGCATTAAGTCTCTGTAGTGCTTTTGGTAGTATATGGTCGTTTTGACAATATTAATTCCGCCTATCCAAGAACAGGGTAGATCTTTCCATCTTCTAAGGTCTTCTTTAATTTCTCTCTTTAGCTTTCTGTAGTTTTCGTTATAGAGGTCTTTCACCTCTTTTGTTAAGTTGATTCCCAAGTATTTTTTTTAGACTGACAATATCAATTTTAATAGTTAAATGAAAAGAGGATTCTATAGTCAAATCATTTTGAGTACTATTACATTTAAATTTAATAGATTTCATTAATGCAGGACTGTAGTTTTCAACATGCTAATAAATTATGTCCAAAAAAACCTCCAAAAGGGGCTATAGAATGCATAACTCCTCCAAGCAAGCTTGATCCCAAAATATCTTTTTAGTGGGAACATTTCATGGATGAATGACTGGGGAAAAATGGAAATATTGCTTTAGAAAAAATCTATATTTTTGGCTTTTCCTTTTTCTATTTTGTTTTTAAAGAGTTGGGGTTGTCCAGACTGGCCCTAAACACCTGGGACTCAAGAGATTTTCCTGTCTCAGCTTCCCTAGTAACTAGAACTACAGCCACTTGCCACCATGATCAGCCGATTCTTCCTTTCTAATCCATCCTTTTCCTGAGAAGTTAGAAAGATTGTTCTTAAACATAAATTTGATGATCACATCCTTGTTTACAATTCTTGAATGATTTCTATAGGATAAATTTTAAACTTCTTCATGTAACATAGAAGACCTTTTATGATCTGGCCTTTGCCAACTCTCTAACTCCACTTAAGCCATTGCCTTCTCATATCATGAACTTTTGGCAATGCTGAGAACCAATTATATTCTTTCTAGTCTCTCTACCTCTGTACACGCTACATCCACTTTACGGAACACATTCTACCTGCCACCTTGCCTGGCATTCCACCTCTGATCCTTTAAGACTAGGTTCAGTTGTCAGCTAATTCACACATTCACACTTTGAGTAATGCCTACTAAGTGCCAGGCATTACATTAGAGCTTGAATAATAAACATAACCCCTGCCTTGGAGGCACAGGGAATCAAATGACATGTACTGTATTAGTCAGGATATGCTAATGACTGCAACAAACCACCTTCACATTTCAGTGACTTGACACTATGACAGTTTATTTACTGGTTGCAGCATGGTTGAATGTAGGCAAGCACAGGGGTTCTACTTTTTGCAGTCAGACATGGACCCAGGCTCATGCTATTGCATTTCCTGGACTTCCACTGGGTAATTTTGCATCTGGTCAGCAGATTAGGAAAGCAGGAAAGCTTGGAGGATCACATGGGGGTTTTAGGGGATGCCCAGAAATAGGATCTGTCTATCCCTTCTGCCCAGATTCCATTATCCAGGGCTCAGTCACATGGGTCTCCCTGATTACTGAGACTTGTAATTTTGCCTTGGGTCTTAGGAGGAAAATGAAAAGGGCTGGTGAAAATAACCTTTTTTTTTCCTGTCACAGGTACATAAATAAGAACAATGAAGACGCTTATAGTCTAAAGGAAGAAAGAGACAAGTGAAGCAAGGAAGAAAGAGAACATGGTCAGGTACGGTTCATCTTGTGTTTGTGGAGTTACTACTAGCAAGTTTTAGAACTTGTGGAAGCCCTTATGTGGTTCTCCTTCAGAGTACCTGAGGATTTTTCTTCTGGGGCTCTTTGGAAATGGAAACATGCTATTTGGTATATCTCTGGCATCCCCCCTGTAGCTGACCTTCAGAGCTTCATAGTGTCAACCATCTCTTGTTCCAGCAGCTGCTATGCCATCCAGCTGTGCTCCATCTGACTTCACACAGCTGCACCCTGATAGGACTTTGCCTCATGGCCTTGTGTGCCTCTTGCTAGGGTCTCCTGTTGACACTGAGTTTGGGGAACCATAGAAGCCCACTTGGCATCTAGGCATGAACAATTGGTATGAATCTTTATCCAATGAGAGATGAGCTGGTGGATAGATTTCCTTCTACCTCCCAAAGGCAATTCTGAGACTCATTTTATATGGCTTCTCAGAGGATAATCACTAGAGCAGAAGCAATCAGCCACACTTAGTGGAGGCCAGATTAGTAACCATTCACTATTGGCTTTTCTTCCCTACCTTACCCTTAAAAAAAAAAAAATATATATATATATATATATATATATATATACACACACACACACACACACACACACACATATATATATATATATATATATATATATATATATATATTCAGTTGTAGATGGACAGAATACCTTTATTTTGTTTATTTATTTTTATGTGGTGCTGAGGATGGAACCCAGTGCCCCACACGTGCAAGGCAAGCGCTCTTCAGCTGAGCCCCAGCCCCAGCCCCCTTCTTTGTACTACTTCACTTCTGCAGTACAAAATTGGCTCTTCTTCTGGACAACCAGCAAAAAGCAAATTAGTTGTCTCTATTTCCCCTCCAGGGCCTCTCCTTAGGTCCCTAGCTACTGCTGAAGTGCTTGAAAAGTCAGATTCTACTAACCTCCAAGTTCTGCAGACTTGCACTTTTAAAGTCAATCTTGCATCCTCTTCCAAATGTGGTGTCAGATCTTCCTTGGCTTGTGCCTGTCCTACTAAGTTCTGAATCCATTTGTACTCCTATTGATTCCTTGTTTGGTGACCTAACATCGTGTGTCTGTATGTTTAACTTCTCCTGTGCTGCTGACTTTTCTCGATGTTTAAGAACAGCAATTACTGACAAGTTGATCTCCCTCCTGCTCCTGTGCCTCCCCAGACTGTCTTGCCTCTGTGCCTTGGTACACCCATGCTGTTCCCTGTCTGGAGTTCCATCTTTTCCACCTCACTGATTAATGCTGCTTCCAGCACTTTCCAGAAAGTACACAGACCTGAGCCCCTAGAGCACTGCTGAGAGTTCTAGAACCCTTGATCCTGGAGTTTGGGTTGAGGAGCCTGGAACTACCAGTAGCCTTGTCCTCCTGCAGGTTCTACTTTAGCTGTAGCAGCAACTGGTTTAGGAGGTCAAATAAGTAGTCCCTGTGAAGCTGCAGCAGGGAGGAGAAAGCAGCTCTGAGTGAACTCACTCACCAGCTTGGCAGGATTGGAGATCCTCAAGATCTATGTGTACACCTTGCTCTCAATTAGACTATAAGTTCTTTGAGAATAGAGGTATTGCCTGCCTTGTATCCTGGTGTCTAAAACAATATCTAGAATGTAGCTGATGCTTAATAAATATTTGTTAAGGAAGGGAGAAAGGGGAGGAAGGAATGGCCATGATACATCTTGAATCAAATGAAAAAAAATATGTCCCGTGAGATAGATGAGTGGCAAGGAGCTGCTACCTGTGTATTTTCACACTGGATAAATATCTAGTGACTGTCAAGAAAAGAAGAAGTGTTACTCAGAAGAAAGTTAGGACCACAGGCTGAAAGTCATAGGAAAACTGGGATTTCAAAGAAGCTAAAAATATTTGCTCTGGGGGTGCAGCAAGGCTCTAGATCATTATAGTTATCCTTGACACACTCAAACCATGTTCATCTTAAATGTATCCGACAAACTGCTCTTGGAATCATCACACTCAGATCGTTACTGCTTTAATTAAGGCAAAATGAGCCTCTAAAGTCAGAATCCAACCAGTTTTTCAGTGGGTTCTGAAGAAACACTCAAGATGAGGCAGGCAGGGGGGTGAAGAGGACAGGAAAGCATCTGCTAGGTCCAGGATGGGAGAAGGAAGTAATGAGATGCCACACCGTGTATTCAGTCAGGCAGGGCAGGCTCCCCTTCTCTCCTTGACTAATTGCTCCACTCCATCTCTGGTCTAATTTCCTTCCTTCCTCCATGTATTCTCTTTATGACATTTATCTCTACCTAACCTTTGTATTTATTTATTGTCTTTCTTTCCCCTATTCCGTGAGAGCAAGGGTTTTGTCCTATTGACCGCTGTATCTCCGTAGATCAGTGTAGTGGGCACTTAAAAATTAGCTACTAACGAACGAATTAAGAAATATAACAATTACTTGAATCTCAGCCATATGCTGGGCCTGTCTTTGAGGATGCTGTAAGGATGATAGCAGAGATAGGCCCAAAAATAAATGCACCATGGCTCAACACCAGATTTTACGGAGGTACAGCCAAGGAGCTGTAGGTTCCCCGGAGCTGGGAAACTCCCGGAGTGTGCAGGACCCCGGGAAGAAGCACTTCGTGTGACAGGGAGCCAGGCGGAACGACAGGAGATGCGGGCTGGAGACGATCGACCGGGCTCCACACTTCGCTTGGCCTCTCAGCATCTTTTTCCCTGACCCGCGGGATCCTAGCCTCTCCCAGCTTCTCTCTGCGCTACCTGGGCCTCCGCGGAACACCTCTGTCGCGGGTTCCCAGCCACATCCTCTCCCATCCCAGCATAAGCCAGACCCGGGTCTTCCAGATTGCTCGCCCGCTACCTGAGAGACCTCCACCTGCGGGTTCAACTCCCGCCCCCGCTAGCGCCCGCGTCCGCTACAGCGCGTGCCTCAGGTCCCCGCCCCCTGCCTGCGGTCTGCGGCGTGCAAGACCCCGCCCCGCCCCCTCCGCCCGCGGGACCCCGGCCCCGCCCCGCCCCTGTGGCCCCGCCGCTCGGTCCCGGGGGGCGGGGCCGCGCGCAGCGGCGTCTCCGAGGCTGGGGGCTCGAGGAGGGGGGCGGAGCGGCCCCAGCGTGGGCCAATCAGCGCCGCGATCACATCCATGCAAATACGAGCACAATGGAGCGAGCCCATCACTCGCCTCTGCAAGCAAGCTTGAAATGGGCTTCTGTCTGAGCGGCAGCCCAGCTGACCAATAAATTTGTGTTTTGGGCTGGCGAAGCCCAATGGCGCGGCAGAGAAGGCGGGCCCACGCTGGGTTAGGGTGTCCTTGCAGGGTGTCTGAGCTAAACTTCACCAAATAATAGCTGTTTGTATTTTGGCTGCTGCAGGAGCCATTTTAGGTAAGTTCTTCTCTTAACTTTTTATTTTCTTCTCCGGCCTCGGCGGACTGGCCTTGTCCGCGGGTCCCCGGCCCCGCCCCGCTGGCTGGGCTGGGGTGCCCCTATGAATGGAGCCGGGATGAGGGGCTGCGGCGGCGCCGAGGCCCGGTCAGGCGGGGGTCCGAGCGGGGCCGGCGGGCGGGCGGCCTTGCGGAGGGCAGGCTGCGGCCCGAGGCCTGAGGCGAAGGGCCGGCCTCCGCCGCGCCCGGCTCCCGCCAGCGCTCGTGCCGCGCTCGGGCCGGGCGGCCGTCCTTGGGAGTGCGCCGCTGTGGGCCATGCGCAGGGGCGGGGGTCCGGCAGACCCCGGCCGCGGGCCTCGGGGCGGGGCGATCGGAGGTCCCCCGGGGCGGACACCGTGGGACCCCCGGGAGCCAGGGAGAGGCGGGGGTGACCGCTGTTCCCGCCGTCACCCCCGCAGAGAAGTTGCTCTATTTGCGTCCTGCGTCTGTTTGCAGGGGTGGAGGAGGGTGGGCTGGTGCCAGGCTGCTGCTCCGGGAGGGGGCGGGGGCCCCGGCGCGTCCTCGGATCGTGCACCCTTCCCGCCCCCTTCTTACGCTCTAGCGCGCACTCGCCCTGAATATTGGAGACCAGGAGGGGTCCAGCAACCCCGCTGCCAAGTTTTGAGCACTGTTAGATTGCATGTTTGAGCTTGAAAATGAAAAGAAAAAATTGTTCCCTTCAGGGTATTTATTTTCTTGGCTCTTGAGAAGTAACGGAGTCCGTTGTTTCCAAATTTCTAGGGACATGCCTGTCAGATGTGCAGAGGGTTGGCAGCTTCTTGGTTTTTAAAAAGATGTTATTAGGAAATCCCCGCACTAGTGAGATAATTGAAATTTGAGTTTGTTTGCAGCTTCAGTTTTATTTGATCCAATTAAAAATGCATAAGCAGTCACTTTATATTTGTGTACATAGAGTATTCCTAGTTTTAGTTATGACTAATATGACTGTGGTTTCACTACTGTGGGATCTAATAAGGCAGTATAATTCAATTTTGAGCTTGTAGGCCCGTGTTCTCCAAATTAGGGTTTATGGACCATTAGTAATCTGGCCAAGGTTTCTAGTGACTCCATGGCATCTCTGAGCATCTATCTCTGGGGCTGTGTGTGCTTTATTCTCCACCCATTGAAAACTGTTAATTTCTGGTGTAACAGATCCATGAATAGAGAAAAATATATTTTAAATATTTGCAATTTTCAGGGTGTCCAGAATATCTTGCCATAGATTTGATTATTGTTTACTAAATGGTATATAAGAATACCATCCCTCTAGGCCCTGAAATTTCGATAGATTTCATGGGACCTGCATATAACATTTGGAAAAGTGTGAACAGAGACCACTCTGCTGTGTTCCCAAGGCTAATTGTGAGCATTTTGACTTACTGGGGGTCTGTCCCATCATTGGGTATGGTCCTGTAGTTTTACTGGAAGCCAGATTGGAAGATCGGATTGGCAACCTCAGAGAGAGGGTTTTGTGAAACTTGTGGCTTTCTGGCAGGAGAAAGAAAGCTTGAGATTTGTGTATGATAAAATGATTAGACATGAATTGTCAAGTAACATGGTTTGTGCCAACCAAAGCAGGTGGTTTCATGTAAGCAATGCAACACTTTAACCTAAGGCCTGGGAAAATGTGAGGTGAGATTACTAATTTTGGAGTCCTGTCTGCCCAGGGCAGATTTCATAGATGGATTATGATTCATTTTATATTTAAACTTTTTTCTTGATTAATGGATCCTGAAAACTAACCTGTACACATCTCGCTCCCATCCCCTTTTTATTAGCCTTGGAATCTCCCACATAGTAAAATAACTGTGATGCTGTTCTTGGTGTAGTCTGTCCATGGGCAGAGAAGATCTCTTGTGAAATTAGAGTTGTGTCTAAGTGTGGTGTTACAGTTTCCCTGGAGTCATAGTTTTTATTCTGTAGTTACTTCTTTGCTTTTCACATTTAGCCCTTCCGTTATAGCACACAATATCTTTCAGTATGATCACTTTTACCACAACTTTTAAATATTTCTATCTTTACGATTATTTTTGTAATTTGTTATGAATATAGTTGGAGGTTCTCTGTGCTTGTCAGTGTATTACTTTAGGCAAAACCACACTAAAGTTGAAGGACCAGTTAGAAGTAAAGTGGGAAAATCAGAACTAACCCTGCTACAATTTCTGGAAGATCCTTTGGCAGTGAGTTTTGTATTTATTGATGTTCCTTTTATATGATTTCAAATACTAAAGAAAATCTGAAGCAAAATTTTCTCTTTAGGAACCACATCTTATTTGTAATTTTGCCAATCTAGTATTGCAGAAAGCTTATCAGAAATAATAAGCCCTGGGGTTAATATGTCTTGGAGATCTCTTTAATTTGTAGAAGTTTCAAAGAAATTTTTGGTTTTCTTGGAAGTTCAGACTGGTCTCAAGCAAGGTTTGTGGTTAGTCTTCCTGTGTTAAAACTGTGAGGTTCCGCAATCTAGGCTTCACTCTTTTGTGAGTACATATGTTTTTCAACTTTCATGGGAAGACTTTGAGTCACCCATAGAACGTTTTTGAATAGGTTTTAGGATTCGAAGTCTCTATATGCAAAAATATCTTTGCTATGGGACAATGACAATATCCAAATAAACTGAGCAGACTGCTGTTACTCCCTCCTTCCCCCAGTATCACAAATCTTAAAACAGATATTTGGTCTCTTATATCACTTATTAAAGTTTTAGTTTAATTCAAGTGAAAAACTGCAGAGAATTTTATGGGACTGCCTACATTCACCTGTCCCAGGTTATTATATTGGAAACTCTTTGAAATACATAATGGCTAGGGCTTAGGTATCTATTCCCTAGAGAACATTTTTGTTTGCAATGGAATGTGACATACTTGTGAGAGGAGCAAAAAGAACTAGCATTGATTGAATACCTGGTGTGTATCCAGCACTCAGCCATATACTGGGGTTACAGAGATGAAAAAGTTTCCCTCCTTTGATAGCCACTTCATGAAGCTGGACTGCAGCTGAGAAAAATAAATTAACTTATTCTAGCCCATAAAAGCTAATAAATGATAAGTGCCAGAGTTTGAAATCATCATCTGGTTCCAAAGCACATTTTATTTTAAAATGCAACTCACTCTCCAAAGATTTCTTTAAAAGTTTGAGTGTGCTATCATGTTTTAGTAGTGTGGTGTTAGCTAAACCAACACACGTTTCCTAAATTCTCCTGTACACATCTCCATTTTTAGTTTTCCTTTTCAGGAATTTGTCACCAAAGAGGGGCATTGAAATACAGTGAAGGCACCCTTTCCCCTTTCTCTCAATATAGTGCACTTAGGAGTTTAGGCATAGCCGGGTGCATTATAAACCATGAAGTGCAGAGAGAGAGAGAGAGAGAGAGAGAGAGAGAGAGAGAGAGAATGCAGTCACTTTTTCCTTGCCAAAATGTTCTTTTCTTTCGTTCCCGTTGTGGAGGCGTTGATACCCTCATGAGAAATTGTTACTTCCATAAAAGTCCTGAAGGTAGTAAAATGAAGTTATTTTAAAATATCCATCCCTGTTCCCATTTCTGAATGAAATCATTTGCATGAAATTAAGAGAAAAATGTTTATTTTTGCCTGAAGTACCTGTATTTGTTGGGTTTTATAGTCTATTATAGTGATTCTATACATCCTTTTACTTTTATTTTTTAGGTGGTTTGCCATCATTGTTCTACTCTGGGATTTTGAGAATCTGTGATGCTGTGTATGACATCACTTGAATAGCTCCTATTTTCAGAACCAGGGTTTTATGTTTTAATTAATGAACTTTTTTTTCTTTATAGTCATAAGAAAGGACAGTAAAACTTTTAGTAAGAAAAAAAACCCCTAGACTTTTAACAGGTTCTCATGGTGCTTTTATTTGCTAATTATTTCAGAAGAAGTTAACATAGTAAGACAGTACTAGAAAATTTCAGAAAAACTAGAAATAGAACTTTAAGGTAACCTGAGGATGTAAATGCAAACACACATAGAAAGTGATTTAGAATTTTCTAAATAAGTGAAAGGAAATTTTCATTTTTCTGTCTCTTAAGATTCTTGAAGAGGTGTTCATTGATCTAATTTTATGGATCCATAGTATGATTTTTAATCAAATTGTTAAAACTTAAGTCTGTTTTGAATTTTCTTCTATACTATGTGACCAGAGTATTATGTTCTGGGATTTTTTTTTTTTTTTTTAATTCCACAATTGCTTTTATACAAAAGGCCAGGATTCAGGTTAAAAGAAGGTCTAACTACTGTGGTAACATATAACTGTTAGTTTCTACCTAGATAGGTTGAGGCTTTTTATTCTAGGGCTCATAGACCCCTAGGGAGTCATTAGTTGGGCTAGAATGCCACAAAATAGTATGCAAAATTAGATTTGAGTATGTTTTTATAGGAAGAGAAGTCATTGCTTTTTGTGATTCTCAAACCATTCTCCTACTCTATTCTTTTCCACCCATTTGTGGGTGATCGTGAGATGGGGTGGGAATTAAGGATTATTGGTTTAGGCCATTCCAAAAACAGTTGTTTTGCAGGAGCAAAATCTTCTGTCTGGAGGGTAACTTCTTTGGGCTTTTTTGCCCTTTGGCACATCCTGCGGTCTCAGCCTCTGTCAGTTGGCTTGGGCTCTGTGAATTATTTCTGCATCCCTCTGGGCAGTATCCAGATATTCTCTGGGATTATCCCCAGAATTCTTCCCTCCCTATGGTTTTATGGAAGCTGTTGCATATCCTTGCCACCTCATAGTTAAAGGTTGGAATGAGAAATATGGGACAATTGCAAGACAGTTTTACAGAGTCCTGTGCCTCTTGGTTTCAGCCATCTGCCTCAGCCAATAGAATAGGTCAGAAGGGGTGGTTGTGGCAAAAGCTTGTGACATTTTCTTGCTTTGAATACTACTACTTTGTATTCATTCTATTATTGCTTCATTCAATACATTAGGAGAGAAGGGATCTTCTTTCTTATATTGAAGTGGGATAATTAAAAAGAATTCCTCTATTTTATATTTCCCAGACTTTTTATGAGATGTCTTGTAACTTCTATTATTAAGAGAAGTTTCTCTTAAAATAATGTCTGTGAACATTATTTCACAGAGAAAATACATATATATGTAAAGTTCCATTAAATCAGGCATTACTATAGAAAAAGTATGTCATACTAAAGTTCTCAGGGCCTTATTTTATGACTTATTGAAATAAAAACAAATTGATAAATTTCTAGAGCAACAAGAACATTCTAATAGCAGCTCTAGGAGGTTGACTGAACTTCAAATTATCCTGGTGATTTTTTTATATAAGTCCATTTGTTGGTCCAGTCCAGAAGTTGAGTAAAAGAGTCAGTTTATTTTGATATGTAGACTAGGGAAAATACCTTAGCTTTAGGCAGTTTGGTACAGGGCACTGACACTGGTTTGTCTTTCCTTAAGTGTACAGGAGTAAAGAAATGTACCAGGCCTGTTTACTTTGGGTTCAAGAAAAATCATCTCTGTTCTCAGAAATCCTTTGAAAGCTTATGTTTGGCCAGCTAGGTTCAGATCATAGGTTTTATTTATTGAAATAAATTTTACATAACACAGAGACTATTATTTTTTGTTGTATATTTTGGCTTAACCGTTCTTGCAGCGTTAGCAGTCTAAATTCAATTAGGGTTCACATGAAAAAGTTAAGCTGTCATCATTGCTGATTGTGGGACAGAATCAGATCACATTATAAATGATGACACCATCAGATTGCTAGATTGCTTCTTTAAGCAAACCGGGTGTAGTATTTCTTTATGGGTCTTAGGTATGCGCTGCTTAATGGAATTAACAGTTTTGCCTTGGATTTTTAAAATATGTTGAGGAAGTGATAGAGGACATAAAAGAGACTGTTACTGAGAAGCTTCAGAAAGATGATTGTAAAAATGTAAAATAAGACTTTCTAGATCTGGCTATTCCAAATATTTCATAGATTTATGCAGGTCTATGGACTGTTAGGTCTGTACAGGCCTTATAAAGAAGCCTGTAGATGCTTTTATAGCCATTTGCTAGAAAAATGATTTGGCTATTAAAACTACTAATAAAAAATTAGTTTACATTGTCTTTTATTTTTTCTTAGTAATTCATTTTTCTGCTGTTTTAGAAATGATGGATTGGGAAAGAACAAAAACAAAAGCTAGTCCTTTACCTAGAGCAATATTTAAAGTGATGGGCATAAATATCCTCATTACATTGAAATTTGTAATGTAAGACCTACTGAAATTGACTACCTGGGTTGGAGAACCAGGAATCTATATTTTAACAAGCTGTTAAAATTTGTTTTTTATAAACAAGCTGTTAAAGTTTAAGTTAAAGTAGTTGAAGTTTGAGAGACATTGTTCTAGACCAGAACTGCTATGATGGAAATGTCCTGCACCTGCAAAGTAGCTACTAGCCACATGGAGCTTTTGAGCCCTTAAAATGTGGCGAGTATAATTGAAGAAAAGAATTTTAAGTTGTATTTGATATTAGTTTAAAATCAAATGGCCACATATGGCTGGTGGCACTAGTATTGGACAGCAGTTCTAGACCCTTTAGTTTGAACTTCCTTTGGAGCAATGGTAGATTTTTTTTTTTCTTCAGCTGTGAGGGAAAATATAATATGGTACAAGAATGCCCTTTAACCTAAAATGAAAGTAAGCAAGTCATATAATTAAACTTGACACTGTTTACCCATTTGTATTTACCTATTTATTTTTATCTGGAAGTTGATTTAAATGTTCAGAAAATAGTAGGATCAGAAAATAAGTTTCACTGTGTCTCCTAAAGCCTAATGATCAGTAAGGTAACCAGTGCATGGCTAACATGTGTGATGTCTTTCAGTGTGGCTTCTGAGACTTTCTTGTAAATGCAGTGCTATAGTTCTCCAGTTTTCATTAGAAATAATGCCGACTATGAGGGCTCTCATTACTTAAGTAGTGAGATTTTTACTTTAAAGTATTTCAGGTCAATTTTACTATAAAGTATTTCTGTCAGTAGTCTTACAGGATGGTTTAATAGTGTATAAAGGGAATTTTTTTTTATTTTTTGTTTTTTTTGCTCCCTTGAAAGATTGATTTTTTTTTCCTGTCTCTTTCCTATATAATTAAGAATTAATTTGATAAAAGTTGGGATTTCTTTTGCTTATTCAGAGTTACATATAGTTCTTTTCCCTTCTCCATCTGCTTAAATGTCAATTTTTAAACTCCAAAAAACCAAGGATAGCATTGATTCTAGTATATTCATCAATATCCATTGCAGAATTGGAAATTATTTTGTCATTGATGAGTAGATGGAATTTTGGCTATAGAAGTTAAGTGAAGGTCCACATGTAGAATCATACCTTTTAAAAATGCTGTTCAGTCATAATAAAATGAGTCGAACCAAATAACAGTTTTATTAAACATATTTGCTGGGTTTGAGGTTTTCAAGAAGGAAATTATTGGTCATTTAGGCAGTGACTCTTAAAGAAAGAGAGAAAATGGTGTTCAGTGTAGTTCACAGGCTTAGAATGTTAGAGGTTCTTTAAAGATTATGGCTAGAGTTGCCAACTAAGCAAAATTTATGATGCTGCAGTATTTGTTTTGGTTATAGCATGAGTTAATGCAGTATTGTATTTCATTGGTTATTTATTATAAATCAACTCTGTTTTCCCATTCTCAGGATTCAGTGAGTGAAGATGTGGTAGGTTGTCTGGGCAAGGGCTTCCGTTTAACTGAAAATGGCATGAATATCACTGATCGGGGGCTTGACATTTTGTAACCTCTGCTTTGGGCTCCTTTGTTTAACTTTCTCCAAAGGGTTTCAAGTTCTAGATCTTTGGGCATGTGATTTGAATCCTTGATATGAGGTCTTTAAAGAATGAGAAAACCCATCTATTGAGGTCTGATAGTTTGACAGGTCCCAAACTTAAAAAGTTTGGAGGTTCCTTGCTTGGAGTTTGTTCTCATCACTGCTGCTGGTTGCTGGAATGTTGGAGATCTTAGTAAAAGACAATGATTTCATAAGCCATACACAAATACCAGTTTCCTTATTTGCCCATAACAGTCATTTTCTGTCCATTCTTCTCTTTTTGCAGTGTTTCATACTAGCTGGCCTCTTCTCTGGGTATTATTGATTGTGTTGCATGTTCACTCTTTATTTATTTTTGAGACAGGGTTTTGCCAAGTTGCTCAGGTTGGCCTTGATCTCATGATCTTCCTGCCTCAACCTCTTAAGTAGCTGGGATATGTATACCATGGCTCCCTGCTGCATGTTTACTCTTTCTATTTTTCCTCCTCAGTACTGGGGATTAAGTCCAAGGGTACTTAGCCATTGAGCTACGTTCCCAGCCCTTTATAATATTTTTATTTTATTTAGAGACAGGGTCTTGCTAAGTTGCTTATGGCCTTGCTAAGTTGCTGAGGTTGGTTTTAAACTCCTGATCCTCCTGCCTTAGTCTCCTAAGCCATTGAGATTAAAGGCATTTGCCGTGGTGCCCAGCTGCATGTTTACTCTTCAACTAAATTTTGTTGCTGCTGTTATTGGTGTGGTTGAGGCAGTTATTCTAGTTTAAGATGTAAGAGTTACCAGATCTTACAAATGTTGACATTATAATTAGATTCTCCTAAAATAAAGCTTCCTTCTGTTTTTTTGAATGCAGTAGAGTAGAGTAGGAAGTTACTTCTGAGGATCTAGTCCTGTCTCATCATTTGATGGATGATGGAAGTTGGCCTTGTCATGTAAATATTTTGTGAAGCCACAGAGCTAATCTATGGCTAATTTATGATTAAATCAATTCTCATTTTATTGTATAGGATTTCTTACCTAACCTCCAAGGGTTAGGGGGTCTTGAAAAGTCACATAGAAGAATTTGCCTTAAGATTTTATGGGGAAAAAGTGTTCTGAGATTAGGAGTACATCTTTGAAAGTCTGTATAATTTTAAAATGTTCTTTAAAACAGTGAAGATATTATCAACAAAATTTTACTTGTCTTAAATTAGTGGCTTTGTTTTAGTTAAGCTTTTTTACTGTTTACTAGAAATATTTTGGTTAAATCCTTGTTATACTGTTTTGGTAATTCTCACTATTTTTTGCTTACTAGAAACTTTGTCATGCCCCTTATATCATGATGAGATACTGTACATTCACCTTGCTTTATTACAAATAATGTGCATGATAAGATTTTTTTCTCATCTATTTATTCAGCTTATTTACTTTTATGACTTGGGGTTATTAGAATAGGTTCCAGACCCCTCAGGAATCATGGTAATAATAATAGCTATCCATTACTTAGTGCTTACTTTGTGGCAGATGTGGAGTTTGGTTCTTGCCAGGTGTGGTGGTTGTTAGGATTTTTCACCAGTATTCTGATTCTTTTTCTTCTGGACACATGGTGGGATTGTACTTCCATTACTTTGAAGTTGGACATGGCTGTGTGACTTGCTTTGGATATAAAATTTGAGTGGAAGCAATGTGTGTCACTTCTAGGCAGGTACTTTTTCTTTTGAAATAAATATGCAGTGGTTTCATAGCAAATAGATGTTTGTTTTAAAGCCACTAAGTGGGTTTTTTTTTTTCTCCTCAATACTTTTATTCTATTTATTTATTTTTATATGGTGCTCAGGATCCAACCCAGTGCCTCGCACATGCTAGGCCAGTGCTTTACCACTGGGCCACAACCCCAGCTCGGGTCCTGTATTCTTTTTTTTTTTTTTTGGTGTAGATGGACACAATACAAATCATTTATTTTTATGTGGTGCTGAGTTTTGAACCCGGGTCCTGTCCGTGCTAGGGGAGCGCTCTACCGCTGAGCCACAATTCCAGCCCAGGGGTCCTGTATTCTTAAGCCACCTCAGTGTGCTGCCTTTCCTTGGGTGCTACTATCTTACTTCCCACTGTTATATATAAAATATGGGTCCTGCCCATGGCACCTCTGTGAAAGTTTACATTTACTCCTGTGTTCTGTCCCTCCTTACAAATGCTTCTAAAAATTCCAGGGGTGCATCTTACCGAATTTGTCTTTCTTAGTGTCATTCTGTAAAAACTTCCATTTCTTTTTTTTGCAATCAGTTATCTACTTCTACTGCCTTCTAAAATTCCACCTTTTATGACATAAGGATAGTTCTTTGCTTTAATTAAATATCCTTCACATCTATAATAATTTGTAAGTAAATTTCTCAGAAGACCACGATTAGCTTTATTAATAGGATGGTGGCCTGACAGTGAATAAGCAGTCATTATAGCATAGTGGAGAAGGGCATAGATTCTGTAGACAAACTACCTGGGTTTGAATCTCAGCTCTGCCACTTACTGACTGTGTGATCCTCCTTGTGCTTCAGTTTCCTCATCTAAAGTGGGAATAACGTGTCATGGTTGTTTTGAGCAAATGAGTTAATTTATGTCAAATCTTGGAACAATGCCTGGTGTTGTAAGCATGATAAGAATTAGATATTATAATTTTTAAAAATAGGGAATCGCCAGGCACTGTGGTGCATGCATGTCATTCCAGTAATTTGGGAGGCTGAAGCAGGAGGATCACAAGTTCAAAGCCAGCTCCAGCAACTTAGCAAGGACCTAAGCAACTTAGTGAGACCGTGTCTCAAAATAAAAAACAAAAAGGGCTGGGGATGTAGCTCAGTATTAAAGCACCCCAGGTTAAATCTCCAGTATGGAAAAAAATGTGTATATATATGTGCCCTTGTTGCACACAATCAAATCAGCTTCTCTGGAGGAGGGACTCAGTTATTAGATTGTTACTTCCTAGGGAATTCCATTTTGTACCCAAGTTTGAGAATCACTGGTTTAGAGGGTCCTGCCAATAGAGTAATGAATTAGGAGACTATTGTGATGGCGTGGCTAAGAGCCAGGACAAGGAAAGACAGAACCAGCCATTATTTTTTTTTCCTTTAATTTTCTGTATGGTTGATTTCTCCAACAAAATTGGGGTCCCTGCAGGTGCAACATTCATTCTTTGTACTTTGAATTCCTGATAGAGATTTGTACATAGAAGGTCTTCAATAAATACTTGCCTTCAGTAAAGTTAGTTTTCCTTTTCTCAGGTACTTATATTTGAGTACTTAAAACATTTCTATTTTGTTTACTTTTCTCTCTCTCTCTCTCTTTTTAATCATTAAATAAAACCTTCCTTGGGGATGAGAGTGGATGGAAATGAAACTTTTTGGTCAGTTTTAATCAGAACTCTGAGATTAAAGTTAAAGTGCATGAATTTAAAAAGTAAGTCTTCTATGGGTTTGGTTTATCCATACTGTATATATTAGCACAAATAAATAAGTTTCCTTTAACTCTTGGCATCTGTGTCAAACCCTTTAGTACTAGTACAACCTTTTAAAATAAAAAAATCCAGGTAAAATAAAGAATCCAGGTAAAGTATCCAACAACATGTGAAAGGAGTACCTTAAGAATAAAACTAAATATTTTTTAAAAATTGTTTTTAGATGTTAATGGATTTTTATCTTATTCATTTATTTATATGTGGTGCTGAGAATTGAACACAGTGCCTCTCACATGCTAGGCAAGTACTCTACCACTGAGCAACAGCCCTAGCCCAGTATTTTTAATTTATAGTAACAACTTAAGAAAATAACTTTATGGGATAGAACCTGACTTGTTTTTTACACTTAAAATAATTTCTCTTTACCAAATAAATTTATGTGTGAATGGGAATCGTATTTTTAAAATATCATGAAGCATTTAAAAAATTATTATTTTTAGTTGTCAGTGGATCTTTATTTTACTTATATGTGGTGCTGAGAATCAAACCCAGTTTGCCTCAAACATACATGCTAGGCAAGTGCTGTACCACTGAGCAACAACCCCAGCCTCATGAGGCATTTTTGGACCAGCTTTTCATTCTGGGACACACAGAAATTTAAAAAAAAATTATACTTGAAAGCATATATATCTCCCCATTTCATATCTTTTGCGTGGGGCAGGGGGTACCAGGGATTGAACTCAGGGACACTAGACCACTGAGCCAATCCTCATCCTTGTTTTGTATTTTATTTAGAGACAAGGTCTCACTGAGTTATTTGCGCCTCATTTTTGCTGAGGCTGGATTTGAACTCATGATCCTCCTGCCTCAGCCTTCTGAGCCACTGGCATTACAGGTGTGCAACACTGTATGTTGAAAAGTATCATACATATAGAATAGTACTCTAACCACCCATCTCCTCTTTACCTTAATTCAGTAGTTATTAACATTTTGTCAAATTTGCTTTGTAACTTTCTCAACTCCTTTTTTTTTTTTTGCTGAATAACATTTGAGACACCTAATTTCTAAAGACTTTTACATATTTACCCTAAAAGTCATTCTCCTACATAAATATATCACTCATAATGTTTAAATTTTTCTCATACAGATGTTATTTATAACCCCTTTTCTATTCATCCATTAGAATGCAGTCAAGTAGTTTGCATAGAATCAAGTTATCTACCATGTGTCCTTACCTTTCAGTATTCATTAATTTGATCTGTTAGTCACAGGATTTCAGAAATTGAGATGAAAACACTGTGATAATGATGTAGCTCAGCTTCCTGGTCCTCATTCTCTGCTTACCCACTTCCATGCACTCCATTATAGCCCTGGAATCAGCCTTAGAAGACTCATGCAGAGTTCCCAAATAGAACGTCCAATGCACACCTATTTTTTCATGCCTCCCTGAGGCTAAGAGAGGTTTTGTCCTGACAGTTATTTTCCATCCTGGGATTAAAACTATTAGATGACTCTTGTTCTTTAGTTAAGACAATGTTATAGTATTAATGAAACTTTGGGAGCAGATTTTCAGAGCTCTGAATTCATCTGTAACTTTAGGAGTTAGGAGTTTTCTGTTATTTTTTGAGGACCACTGATTATTATATAGTTTGGGATTTTATTTTTTTTCCCACTATTTAAGACCTCTCTGTCTACCCCTAAAGTCATGTCTTTTTGGTCCTCTGCCCTAAGTTTTAAACTTCTTCTAGAGCTGACTTCTTTCTTGTTTCCAATCTTGATGACTGTACTATCTGTATTTCCATCCCCACCATCTCCTGTGACTTACATCTTTATTTCCAGCCACATAGTAGGCAGCTTCACTCACCTGTCCCAATTGCAAAACTGAACTCAACAGGTAGAGTTCATACTGCTCAGTTGGTAGAGTGCTTGCCTCATATGCACAAGGTCCTAGGTTCAATCCCCAGTACCACAAAACAAAAACAAAAAAACGAACTCAACATCTTTTCCCGTGAACCTGAGCATGGGATTTAACCTGGGGAACAGGAACATTAGGATTATGTCCTTTACAGTAGTCCCTGCTCTCCCTGACATCCCCCTAAACATGCATGCACGTCGTGAGCCCGAGCATGGTGTGTGTGTGTGCCAAAACAGCTGTTTCCCTTGGGTGGGGCCATACTGCTCCAGTGAGAAGGCTTGTTTTAACCTCAGCTAGAGACCTTTGAAGGTCTGGAAATGGAGCAGGCTGGAGAGTCTGCTCTGCCTCCTCCCACAAAAAAGCTTGTAACCATGCATACAGTAATAAAAGCATGATGTTGTTCCCATTACACATACACATGTATATGTACAGCTGATTCAAAGATTTCAAAGCTGGATATTTACTCTTACTCTTTGTGGTAATTATATTTTCTATTCTGTAGTCTTTAAAAATAGTTTTATTGAAATATAAAACTCATCTGTTGTTATTTACATTTTTTAAATTTGAAGAGAAATACTAGTTGTGACCCACCAACTTGGAGAAGCATGACAGCTTGTGGGAAGAGCAGTGTGGAGGTATAGCTGTCCAGAGGCAGTCTACCAGAGAGAGTGGAAAGCAGGATCCTAACTTGAGCGCAGTGCTGCTCACTATAGTCATGGGCTATGTTTCAATAAATGCCCTTAAACTTTAGTGGACTGGTAGTTTTACTCCCTGGTGTTAAATGAAGACTGGGGAGCTAGTGGCAGGGCAGTACTGTAGGGAGCTTTTTTTTTTTAAAATTAATTAATTAATTTTTATGTGGTGCTGAGGATCGAACCCGTGTCTCACCTGTGCCTCACCTGTGCGAGGCAAGCATTCTACCACTGATCCACAGCTACAGCCCTGTAGGGAGCTTTTTAAGCCCATGGGCAAAACTACTTTGGGCAACTGAAGGGCTTGCCTCACGGGGAAGGTGAGATGAGTACCTATATTTTGTGACTTGTAGTGCAAGTAACCCTCCTTCTCCCTGAAAGAAAGCAAGAAAGATAAAGAAAGGGGATGGATAGAGGGAAGGATTTATTTAACATTAGATAGCAAAGCCTGAAATTCTTGAAGTTTTCATTATTTAACTGGATTACCTGTAAGAATATTAAGAGAGTGACTGTAGGGACTTGTGTATTTGATCAGTTTGCTGTCATTAATCTGTTGACAGGGAGAGCACTAAGGAAATGAAACAGGAAACTACTAAGTTTTCATTAGGAGAATGGAAGAGGAGGGGAACTTTGCTGGGTTGGTGTGTCCATGGCCTAAGGGAAGCCCTGCATGGAGGAGGAATCAGCTGTGCAAACAGAGCAGCCAGTGGGGGAGAGCCCTTTGGAGTAGATTTGGCCCAGTACCAGGAAGGGCAGGCGTATGATAGGACCAAGTAAAACCAACACATCCTTGTTCCATCCCAGAGCTGCAATAATTAGAACAAACATTTATGGAGTGCTTATTATGGTATACCAGGCACTAAGTATTTTGTATTTAGTGTCTCCTTGAATCCTTTAACATGTGAGGTTGTAGGTACCTATTATTACCTGTATATTATGGGTGAGGGAACTAAGACACAGGGAGGTAAAATAATTTGTTCCTGTTCACATGATTACTTGCTTTTTACATTTTATTTATTTATTTATTTATTTTTGATACCAGAGATTGAACTTGGGAGTATGCAGCCATGGAACCACATTCCCAGTCCTTTTTGTTTTTTATTTTGAGACACGGTCTTGCTAAGTTGCTTAGGGCCTTGCTAAGTTACCCAAGCTGGTCTTGCAGTCATCCCAGCCTCCCAAGTTGCTGGGATCAAAGGCAAGTGCCATTGTGCACAACCAATTACTTGTTCTTATAGGTTTATAAGTGCAGGTCATTGGAGACCCTCCTTTGTGGATTTAGCTTGACACCACTATAGCTATCTTGACTCATAATCACTATGATTGCCACTTAATTAACCCTGTCTGGTTTTTCCTGCATAGTTTCCCAGAAAGCCATAAATAGATAAAACCATTAGAGTCATATGTGGGGCTTTACAGTCAGACCCTGATTACAGGGATACCCCTGACTCTTTGATATTGTCTTTTTTTTCCTTTTTTTTTAATATTTATTTTTTAGTTATTGGCGGACACAACATCGTTGTTTGTATGTGGTGCTGAGGATCGAACCCTGGCCGCACGCACGCCAGACGAGCGCACTACCGCTTGAGCCACGTCCCCAGCCCCTGATATTGTCTTTTTTAAAAAAAAAAAAAAAAGAGAGAGAGAGAATTTTTTAGTATTTATTTTTTAGTTTTCGGCGGACACAACATCTTTGTATGTGGTGCTGAGGATCGAACCCGGGCTGCATGCATGCCAGGCGAGCGCGCTACCACTTGAGACACATCCCCAGCCCCTGATATTGTCTTAAAATAAACCAGGTTTATTCCAGCCAGAATGAAGTTTTTGTCCCTACCCATATACACCCCTCTTTCTAACTCAAATTGGAATCCAACTGTTTTTTTATTTTTTATTTTTTTTAGTTGTAAATGGACACAATACCTTTATTTTATTTTTATGCAGTGCTGAGAATCAAACCCAGTGCCTCACATATGTTAGGCAAGCAGTCTAACACTGATCTACACCACCAGCCCAACCCAGCTGTTCTTGCCTCTAGGACCATGCTTCTGTCAGTAAGTCCCCCCCCCCAGTAAGTTGTACTTTGTGCAATCCTAGATCTATCTGCTTTTTTTTCCCTCTGATCTCACAGCACCTCGGGGCTGGTCCTTGTGCACTAGGACTTTGTTTTTCAGGAAGTAAGTGAACCCACTGCTTCTGGAACCATGTCTGCTACATCATATCTCTTTGGAATTGTAGCTTACATGGTAGATCCCATAATCTTCACTTAAGTCATTCCGTCTCCAGTTTACTACCCTGAAGTTCGTTCTGAGAGACTGGTGACCACAACACTAAAAATAATATTGTCCTAGAGAATATTTATAGTTTTTTTTCACTCCTTCTTCTTGAGTACAGACTGTGCCTTATCTGGGAAATACCACTTATTTTGGGAATCTGGAGTTGGGCCTTTGAATGGGAAGGCACGTCCAGTGTTAGTCATGTTGCAAGTCAGTTCAGCAGACACTTGCATACTTCATAAGAGCCTTGCCATGCACTTAAGGTTAGGGTGACAAATGTGATCACCAGGAAATAGACAAGACTGATATTTAAATTGCAGTGAAACAAAGTAAATAGAACAGTGAAAGGAACATAGAGGCAGGTAGAGAATTTAGGAAGAACTTCCTAGAAGAGTTAACAAGAGTTAACTTCCTAGAAGTTCTTTAAGAAGAACTTCCTAGAAGAGTTAATTGGGTTTTGAAGGATCAATAGGAGTTTGCCAGACAGGTAAACAGTCACAGAAAATTTAAATGAAAATTATCAGAAAGAGGCTTTCTTCTGATATTATTGCCAGTGTGTCAGGTAGTAGGGAAGAGCTTCCAGTTGTAAAATTCCATATCCCCCCTCCCATCTTGAAATGCCATTGGGATCATATGCCTTAACAATAGGGCTGAGTATCTAGGGATTAAGTTTCCCACCAGGCCAGTTGTAGGAGAGGGAAGTGCTACCTGTATAGAACCTGTAGGCATAGTGCAACTCTGGGCTGAAGCAAGTTTCTTGTTTGTGAGAGGGAATGTTGTATTTCCTGTAGTCCAGCTCCAACCAAGTCTTTGATTGTAATTGCTTGGCTAGATTTTGCTTCTCTTTCTGGAAAATGGTTAGGCATTCAGTCACAGATGTTCATTGAGTACTGACTCTGGGTTGGGAGTAGAATAAGTGAGTACCATAGATAGAATGTACGTTTTTGAAGTATATCACATGCATCCCAGTTAAGTGTACTAATCTAAAGTATGCTGCTTGATGAACTCTTACATGTGTACATGCCTGTGTAACCACCACCCTCAGATCAACAAAGAAAAACTTTCTAGCACCCCATAAGGTTCTCTTGTATTTCTTTTAAGACATCAACCCTACCCCATTTGCCTTAGTGCTGTTCTGACTTCCGTCACCAAAGCTTAGCTTTGCCTGTTAGTGAATTTTAAATGAAATAATACAAAATGTACCCCCTGCCCCGTATTTTTTGTGGATATATTATAGTTTTACATAACGGTGGGATTTGTTATTACTACAGTCTATGAGATTTCAAGTTGATGTGGAGCACTGATTAGTTAGTTATCATTCTAGGAAGAGAATGGCAACAAATCTTTGTGATTGCTCTAGCAAATGAAAAAGGTCCAACAGTACATTATATTGGTATTGGAAGACTTGATTAGATTAGTGTAAAACCTGATTTATGCCACACTGGTAGGAGTTGGTATGGATTTACTGGTGGCATTCATTTATTCACTGTATATTTATAAGTACCACATACTGGGAGCTCTGCAAGGGCATATGCAAGTCAAATGTGAGTACAGATCATGGTATCAGAACCTTACAGTCTAATGAAGGAGACAGATCCTTTCACAAATAATTACAGCAATGAGGAGAGTTAGTTACATTTTAGGGGTTGATAATGGTTTTCAGAAGACTTCATGGAGGAGGGAAAGTTTCTTCTGATTGTTAAAGTATTATTGGGAGTTTTCCAGATGGTCGGAGGATGATAACTCATGCATAGGTGTGGAGATATGAGGCTGCATGGTATCTTCAGAGACCTATAATAGTAATACTTTGATTTAAATTGGTTAGAAATATCAGTTTGGGAAGAAATTTTGAGGAAAACATGATTTAAGTTTGACCTTCATCTCACTGGAGCCTTGGGATAGATCACTCTAGCATATAGTACTGAAAATACTTTAGTGGAGGGGAAAAGAAAGGCAACAAATCTTGGTGATTGCTCTAGCAAAGAAAAAAGGGTCTAAGTGCATTACTATTGGTATTGTGAAAGATTTAATTAGATTAAACTATAGAGATGCTTATTAAAAATGTATTTTTTAATATTTATTTTCTAGTTTTAGGTGGACACAATACTTTATTTTTATGTGGTGCTGAGAATTGAACCCAGTGCCTCATGCATGCTAGGTGAGCATGCTACCACTTGAGCCACATCCCCAGCCCCTAAAAATGTATTTTTTTCTCAGTAAATGAGATGAGATTACTTGAGATATACCCTGAAGCCATCAAAAATTCTTTAGGACTGAATTTACATGTAGCATCTCTCCTTGGTCATGGGATTTTATAGTGAAGTGTGTTTACCATTGAATTAGTTTGCTAGTGCGGCCATAACGAAATACCACAGATAGATGGGGTGGCTAAACAACAGAACTTTATTTCTCCCAGTTCTGGTGGCTAGAAGTCCAAGATCAAGATGCCTGTCAGCAGGGTTGGTTTCTTCTGTGATCTCTCAGCTTATAGATAAGTTGCCTCTTGCCATGTGAGCATGATCTTTTCTGTTTTTCTGTGTCCCATCTTCTCTTCTTATAACATTGGATTAGGACTGGCCCTAATAACCTCATTTTAACCTTATCATCTCTTTAAAGATCCTGTGTCCAAATATAGTCCACATTTCAAGATATTGAAGGTTAGGGTGTCCATCTAGGAATTTGGGGGAAGATACCTGAATTTCAGAACCTGCAGCCCCATAACACCTACGTTTCAGAGCATGCTTAACAAGTTGGTGGTTGTCTCCCCAGAACCATAGAGACTAAAAGAGCAGCAAGACAAGTAAGTAGCAATGTTGTGGGTCAAAGTCTGTGCAACCCTTGTGGGTGCTGTGCATGCTCTTAAAGTGCCATCTCTGAGTTCATGGTGGCCCAGGGCTGTGTGCATACAAACCCTTGAACTTTGGAAAAAGCATCTTAACACTCTTGTGTTTCTTCATGAACTAATAAAAATAAAATTAGAGAAGAAGAAGAAAAGAACCTAAAGTATAAAAACCAGGTGAGCATCACAAGGAAGTTAATTCCATCTTTCACAACTCTTTTTTTCTTTTTAAAATTTTCTCTTTTTAGTTAGACATGACAGAATGTATTTTATCATGTTATGCATTCATGGTGCACAGCTTCCTATTCTTGTGATTGTGCATGGTGTGGAGTTACACTGGTCGTGTATTCATATATGAACACAGGAAAGTTGTGTTTAATTCATTCTACTGTCTTTCCTATTCCCATTCCCATCCCCCTTCCCCTTTCCCATTCCCCCTATCCAATCTGGTGAATCTCCACCCACCTACACACACCTATTGCGAGGCATCTGCATATCAGAAAGAACATTGAGCCTTTGGTTTTTTGGATTTGTCTTATTTCACTTAGCATGACAGTCTTCAGTTCCATCCATTTACCTGCAAATGTCATATTTTCATTCTTCTTTATAGCTGAGTAATATTCCATTGTGTATGTATACCACATTTTTTTTTATCCATTCATCTGTTGAAGAGCACCTTGGTTGGTTCTATACCTTAGCTATTGTGAATTCAGCTGCTATAAACATTGGTGTGGCTATGTCACTATAGTATGCTGATTTTAAATCTTTTGGGTATAGAGCCAGGAGTGGGATAACTGGCCCAAACTGGTTCCATTACAAGTTTTCTGAAGAATCTCCATACTGCTTTTGTATAGTGATTGCACCAATTTGCAGCCCCATCAGCAATGTATGAGTGTACCTTTTCCCCCACATCCTGGCCAGCACTTATTATTACTTCTGTTCTTGGTAATTGCCATTCTGCCTGGAGTAAGATGGAATCTCAGTGTTTTAATTTGCATTTCTCTAATTGCTAGAGATGTTGAACATTTTTTCATATATTTATTGACCATTTGTATTTCTTCTGTGAAGTGTCTGTTTAGTTCCTTTGCTGTTTATTGATTGGGTTATTTCTTTTTTGGTGTTAAGTTTTTTGAGTTCTTTATATATCCTGGACATTAGTGTTCTATCTGAAGTGCAGGTGTTAAAGATTTTCTCCCATTCTGTAGACTCTCTCTTCACATTCTTTTTTTTTTTTTTTTTAAAGAAAGAGAGAGGGGAGAGAGAGAGAGAGAGAGAGAGAGAGAGAGAGAGAGAGAATTTTAAATATTTTTTTTTAGTTCTCGGTGGACACAACATCTTTGTTGGTATGTGGTGCTGAGGATCGAACCCGGGCCGCATGCATGCCAGACGAGCGCGCTACCGCTTGAGCCACATCCCCAGCCCTCTCTTCACATTCTTGATTGTTTCCTTTGCTGTGAAGAAGCTTTTTAGTTTGATGCCATCCCATTTATTGATTCTTGATTTTACTTCTTATGCTTTAGGAATCTTGTTGAGGAATTGGTTCCTAAGCTGATATGATGGAGATTTGGGCCTACTTTTTCTTCTAGTAGGAGCAAGGTACCTTCTCTGATCTAATGCCTAGGTCCTTGGTTCACTTTGAGTTGAGTATTGTGCAGGGTGAGAGATGGGGGTCTAATTTTCATTTTATTACATATGGATTTTCAGTTTTCTCAGCACCGTTTGTTGAGAGGCTATCTTTTCTCCACTGTATATTATGATGCCTTTGTCTAGTATGAGATAACTGTATTTATTGGGTTTGTCTCTGTGTCTTCTGTTCTGTACCATTGGTCTTCATGTCTGTTTTGCTGCTAATACCATGCTATTTTTGTTACTGTAGTTCTGTAGTATATGCTGAGGATTGCTTTGGCTATTCTGAGCCTCTTATTTTTCTTAATATTTATTTTTCAGTTTTAGGTGGACACAACATCTTTATTTTTTTGTGGTGCTGAGGATAGAATTCAGTGCTACTAATTGCATTGAATCTGCTTAGTGCTTGTGGTAGTATGGTCATTTTGACAATATTAATTCTGCCTATCCAAGAACATGGAGATCTTTCCATTTTCTAAGGTCATCTTTAATTTCTTTCTTTAGTGTTCTGTAGTTTTCACTGTCTTTTACCTCTTTTGTTAGGTTGATTCCCAAATATTTATTTTCTTTGAGGTTATTGTGAATGGGATAGTTTTCCTAATTTCTCTTTTAGTTGATTCATCATTGGTGTATAAGAATGCAGTTGATTTATGGGTGTTAATTTTATATCCTGCTGCTTTGCTGAATTCACTTATGAGTTCAAGAAGATTTCTGGTGGAGTTTTTGGGTCTTCGAATATAGAATCATGTTGTCCGCAAATACGGATAGTTGAGTTCTTCTTTCCCTATTTGTATCCCTTTAATTTCTTTCTATTGCATTGGCTAGAGTTTCCAGGACCATGTTGAAAAAAAGGGTGAAAGAAGGCATCCCAGACTTGTTCCAGTTTTTAGAGGGAATGCTTTCAATTTTTCTCCATTTAGAATGATGTTAGTCTTGGGTTTAGCATATATAGCTTTCACAATGTTGAGGTATGTTCCTGTTATCCCTAGGTTTTCTAGTGTTTTGAACATGAATGGATGCTGGGTTTTTTTCAAATGCTTTTTCTGTGTCTATTGAGATAATTATGTGATTCCTGTGTTTGAGTCTATTGATATGATTAATTATGTTTATTGATTTCTCTGTATGTTGAACCAGTCTTTCATCCCTGGGATGAATCCCACTTGACCATGATGCACTATCTTTTTAATATTTTTTTGTATGTGATTTGCCAGTATTTTATTAGGAATTTTTACATTTGTGTTCATCGGGGATATTGGTCTAAAATTTTCTTTCCTTGATGTGTCTTTGTCTATTTTGGGTATCAAGGTGGTCTAGCTTCATAGAATGAGTTTGGAAGGGTTCCCTCCTTTCCTGTTTCATGGATTAATTTTAGGAGGATTGATATTAGTTCCTTTTTAAAGGTCTGGTAGAACTCAGGTGAGAACCCATTTGATCCTGGGCTTTTCTTGGTTGGTAGGCTTTTGATAGCATCTTCTATTTCATTGCTTGATTTGATCTGTTTAAATTTTCTTTGTCCTCCTGATTCAGTTTGGGTAGGGCATAATGTCTCTAGAAATTTGTCAATCTCTGTAAGATTTTCTTTTTTGTTAAGAGTATAAATTTTCAAAATAGCTTCTGATTATCAGCTGTACTTCAGTAGTGTCCATTGTGGTATTTCCTTTATCATTGTGAATTTTAGTAATTTGAGTATTCTCTATTTGTTAGCTTAGCTAAGGGTTTATTAATTTTCTTTAATTTTTCAGAAAACCAACTTTTTGTTTTGTCGATTTTGTGGGTTTTTTCTTTTGTTTCAATTTCATCCTGTTTTAGCTCTGATTTTAATTATTTCCTGTCTTCTCCTTTTGGTGTTGATTTATTCTTTTTCTAGGGCTTTGTTATTTTGTTATTTATTTATTGATTTTCTATTTAAGGAAATATTTTGATATGTTATATTGCTATTCTGGTTTGTCTCTTAAGTATTTTTTATTTCATCCCTGATTTCTTCTGTTATCCATTTGTCATTCAATAAAATATTATCTAGTCTCTAGATGTTAGAGTAGCTTCTATTTTTTATTTTATCATTGACTTCTAATATCATTCCATTATGTTCTGATAAGATGCAAGATATTCTCTCTCTCTCTCTCTCTCTCTCTCTCTCTTTTTTTTTTTTTTTTTTGGTATTTGCTTTGTGGCCTAAGATGCCATCTGTTTTAGAGAAGGATCCATATGCTGCTGAGAAGAAAGTATATTCAGTTCTTGGTGGATAAAATAGTCTATACATGTCTGTTAAGTCTAAACTATTAATTGTAATTTTTAGTTCTATACCTTCTTTATTTTTTGTTTGGAGGATCTATCCAGTGGTGAGAGAGGTGTGTTAAAGTCATTCAGTATTATTGTATTGTGATCTATTTGCTTCTTGAAATTGAGAAAGTTTTTTTTTTTTTTTTTTTTTTTTTTGATATACGTGGGTACTCCATTGTGTGGGCATAAATATTTACTATTGTTAGCTCTTGTTGATTCCCTTAACCAGTATGAAATGTCTTTTGTTTTCCCTTCTGATTAACTTTGGTTTAAAGTCTACTGATATGAAGATAGAAACCCCTGATTATTTCCGAGATCCATGTGAATGATATGTTTTTTTCCCATCTTTTTACCTTCAGTCTGTGGATGTCTTTGCCTATGAGGTGAGTCTCTTGGATACAGCATATTGTTGGCCCCTTTTTTTAGTCTAGTCTGTCTTTAAAAAAATTTTTTTAAAGTTGTTATAATTAGTTATACATAACAGTAGATTGCATTTTGATGTATTATACACAAATGGAGCACAACTCCTCATTTCTCTTGCTGTACATGGTACAGTCACACCAGTAATGTAATCATACATGTATATAGGGTACTAATATTTGTCTCATTCCACTGTCCTTCCCACCCCACACTCCCTCTACTCCCCTCACTCTCCTCTGTCCAATCCAAAGCTCCTTAATTCTTCCCCACTATCCCCCCTCCAGTATGTATCAGCATCTACTTATGAGAGAAAGCATTTGGCCTTTGGTCTTTTGGATTTGGCTTAGTTTGCGTAGCATGATATTCTCCATTTCCATCCATTCACCTGCAAATGCCATAATTTCATTTTTCTTTTAGACTGAGAAATATTCCATTGTGTAGATACATCACATTTCTTCTTTATTCATCTGTTGAAAGGTATCTACGTTGGTTCCATAGTTTAGCTATTGTGAATTGAGTTGCTTCACTACAGCATGCTGATTTTAAGTCCTTTGGGTAAAAACTGAGAAGTGGGACAGCTGGGTCAAATGGTGGTTCCATTCCAAGTTTTCTGAGGAATCTCCATATTGCTTTGCATAGTGGTTGCTCCAGTTTGCAGTCCCACCAGCAATGTATACGTGTACCTTTTCCCCCAAATCCTCACCAATATTTATTATTGCTTGTATTCTTGATAATTGGCATTCGACTGGAGTGAGATGAAATCTTAGAGTAGTTTTGATTTTCATTTCTCTTATTGCTAGAGATGATGAATATTTTTTCATGTTTGCAGTATGTTTTTTGATGAGTTTAGGCCATTTACATTCATTGTTGTTATTGAGATATGATTTTTATTCCCTATTATTTTGATTTTTTGTCTGTTTTTTAATTTGAATTAGTCTCTTCATTGATTCACTGTTCTTTTGGTGTAGTTCCTCCCTTTTTGGTCTTCACTTTTCTTTTTAATTTCTTCTTCATGAAATATCTTTTGGGGGTGTACCAAGTATTGAACTCAGGGGTACTCAACCACTGAGCCCACATCCTCAGCCCTATTTTGTATTTTATTTAGAGACAGGGTCTCACCAAGTTGCGTAGCACCTTTTTGCTGAGGCTTGCTTTGAACTCACAATCCTTCTATCTCAGCCTCCTAAAATACAGGGATTACAGGCATGCACCACTGTGCCTGGCTTCTTCATGAATTATTCATGAATTATTTTATTGAGTATGTTTTGTAATGGAGGCTTTCTAGTTGTGAATTCTTTTAACTTTTGTTTATCATGGTAGGTTTTTATTTCACCATCAATTCTGAAGCTTAATTTGGCTGACATCTATTTTCTTCCAAAGTTTGATGTATATTATTCCAAGACCTTCTAGCCTTGATGGTCTGAGTTGAGAGATCAGCTGAGATCCAGATTGGTTTTCCTCTAAATGTTACCTGTTTTTTTTTTTTTTTTTTTCCTGGTAATCTTTAAAATTCTATCCTTATTCTGAATGTTAGGCATTTTCGTAGTTCTGTGCCTTGGTGTGGGTTTGTTGTAATTTTGTATATTTGGGGTCCTACAAGCCTTCTGTATTTGATTTTCCATTTCATTCTTCAGGTTTAGTGGGAAATTTTGTGATATTATTTCAATGAAAAGATTGTGCATTCCTTTTGTTTGTATCTCCAATCCTTCATCTATCCCAGTAAAACTTAAATTTGGTCTTTTCAGGTTATCCTGTATTTATTTTTAAAATTTTTTGTTGTTGTTGTATTTTTCTTTATACCTTTATTTTATTTATTTATATGTGGTGCTGAGGTTCGAACCCAGTGCCTCACATATGCTAGGTAAGCACTCTACCACTGAGCTACAGCCCCAGCCCTATCCCGTATTTCTTGCAAGTTCTGTTAATGGTCTCTTAACATCTTTTCTCCGCGGTTAACTTTGTTTTCAAGGTTATATATTTTGTCTTCGTTGCCTGAAACTCTGTCTTCCAAGTGATCTAGTCTGTTGGTGATGCTTTCCAATTGAAGTTTTAATTTGGTTTACTGATTCCTTCATTATGAGGATTTCTGCTTTTCTTTTCTTTTTTTTCAGAATCTCTCTTTATTGAAGGGATTTCAATAAAGATTCTGATTTCACTCTTTATATAGTCCAACTATGTACATTCTAAAACTCCTCTTCTGACATTTCTTCCCTTGTGGTTTTGATGGATTCTGTTATTGGAGTACCTTGGTTTGTTTGGGGCAATTTGGTCCTGTGCTTTTTCATGTTGTTTGTGTGTCTACCCAACTAACAGTGTAGATCTGAGGCAGTAGAGTTCCTATCCTGTGGACTAATAGTGTTCCTGAAGATTTCCAGGACCTCACTGTTTAGGGAGAGACAAGTAATAACAACAAACAGTACAAACAATATACAGTATTAAACCAAATAGTTCCTACTATGACATCTACAATGTTAATTATCACAATAAACAGAAATGATATGATCCATAATTGCCTACAATAAAAACAGGAAGTTTGCAAAAGGGTTTACAGTTTCATTTAGTGGACAGGGAAAGAACAGAAATGATATAGAATGTGATAATTATGAAAGAACAGAAGTAATATGGGATGTGATGATTATGAGAGAGGAGGAGAGAAGATAGAAGTAAAAAATTAAAGGATGAGTGAAAGAACAATAGAGATTGACTAATAGTGGAAGAAAAAAGAGAAAGAATCAAGGGAAACAGGTAAGAGAAAAAGTAAATATAGTAAAAAATTTTTTAAAAAATGTATCCAAAACAAAACTAAAACATACTAATCAAACATCCTAGTCCTCAAAAAACTAATCCATGAAAAATAACTGGCTTCAAAAGTGCTAGAAATGCGAAAAAAATATGAATATGTATAAATGTCCACGTACCATCGAGGTCACAGTTAAACAGAAAAAAAGGATTAAAAAAAGAAAAAGCTTGATTAAAAGTTAAAGAATTCTTTCCGTTGGAGTTCAAAAGATTCTCAGCTTCTCAGTAGTTTTAGGTGGGGTCGTCTAGATTGTAATGCTCTGTGCTCCTGATTGCTGGATCAAGAGAGGTAATCCCATAGGTGGAATTCCTGGAGGCAGGGTGTAGGTTTAGGTGGACTCCAGGCTCTTTACTGAATGCCAGTGTGTCTGGAGATTTTAAATCAGTGCACCTCCATCATCCAGTATGCTGTTCCACACTAGAAGGCTGTATCTCAGGGATTTCGTGTGTGTTCCACTTGTATGGTAGGGGAGCCAATTCTTAGTCCCCTATGTCACCTGTGGACCTCACATTTCCTGTCTCAGGTTCAGTCTCCAATCTCTCCTGTCCCTGCCATTCTGAATTCCCAGCCAGATGTGTCTCTCCCAGTTGGTCCTGCAAGCAGCTGGATTGTAGAGCTAGGTTGATTTCCATGACCAGTTGTCCCCCTGTGTAAAGCTCTGTTTGATTTTCTCCTGGTCACTTAAGCACATTCTATGCGTGCAGTGTGTGTTTACTGGGCCTGTATTTCAGGCCAAACTCAGGTTTGCCAGGAATCCACTCCCTCAGCTGCCAGGCACCAAGGCTGCAAGATGTTTCCTTCTTTTGTCCTCCGAATACCACCTGAAGAAATGATGGCTTCTTTCCCTTTCAATGACATTGTACAGCAAGCCTTTTAGATTTGTCTGGCATTGTCCTGATCTCTCAATGCTCCATACCCAGACACACCTTGGGCCTCCTACAAATGTGGGTTCTTTTAATTCTCTTATCTCTCCACTTTGTTCGCACATGGACCACTCTGACTGGTGCTTTTTGGACCCACCACAACAGTGGCTGTGCCACTGGGGGTTTTTTCCTTATTATATCCAACTCCTGAGTCCCCAAATTGCTTTATTTAAATTTTTTTTTCCATTTCTTTTCTTTTTTTTTTTTTATTGGTTGTTCAAAACATTACAAAGCTCTTGACCCTATCTGCTTTAAATGTCCAGCTTTAAATTCCAGTAAAGCACCCTCCTCCACCCCACTTTTTGTGGTAGTTGTTGTTCACCCACCTTGCGGAGAAGCTGCTTGTCTGCTTTCTTGGTTTCACACCAAGGAGCAGCAAGAAAAGCAACTTCCTCTATTCCATCATCTTGAAAACTATATCTCATAACTCTTTAAAAAAATTTTTTTGTAGTTATAGATGGACAGAGTGCCTGTATTTATTTTTATGTAGTGCTAAGGATCAAACCCAGTGCCTCACACATGCTAGGCAAGTGCTCTACCACTGAGCTACAGCCCCAGCCTTCTCATAACTCTTAATAATCAATTTCAGTGCCAAACAAACCACATTCCTCTCTTTTGCCATTGAAACCCTTTTCTTTAGGCAATATTAAACAGCCTTGACATTCTCCTTATCAAAACATTTGAATACCAGAGAGTGGTTTTACAGTCAAACCAACTCAACCTTCTGTCTCATTGGGAGCAAGAAATTGTTTTCTGTGGAAGGTTTGTATAGTATTTTTATTTTTCTGTTGTTGTCACAAAAAGGGTGGAAGGTACTTTTTTTTTCCTTTCATCTTACAGAAATGTTTTTTATATAGTTACTTCTTAAACTGTTTTAATTGGAAATAAAGGGAAATTTGTTAAGATGAATTTTGGAGGGATTGCTATTGTTTTTATCTGCCTGGAATTCTCTAGTAGCAGGTAATGCTTGTTTTAGGTATCTGAGAACTAGAAATCTTTGTTTCTTCTGTGTAATGGTGTTTGTCCTAGAATTGCTGTTTTTAAGATTCTTTTCCAGAATTAAAAGCTTAAAACTTCTAGGCTGAGAGAACTCATGCAGAGTTTAATAAGATGTGTTAGTTCACACCCACACATTGGGCCCAGCCTAATGTAAAACAGGGAATCCTGGGAAGCCATAGCATGCCAAAGTGTTTTCATGGTGCATCTCTGTCACTGCCAGTGCTGTTCCATTGCTTTTGTGTTCCTTTCCTTAGTTGTTGCCTGGTTGACTACAAATGAGATTTTGCTAGGATAATCTGGGATAGAAGTAAGCATTTTCCATCTTTAAATAGCAGCCAAGGGTAGCTGTGATTTCTGTTTATTTAATATACATACTTGTCTTTAACTTGGTTGACAATTCATTGAGGAATGAGGGTCTTTAACAGATACTACGGAATCATTGTTAATTCTTTAGAAAGGAGTAAATTCATTGTTTGAAACAAGTCATAGTCCGGAATTTTACTTACTTTCCAAAGAAACAAAAGTCTTTTTCTCAACAGTCTGTTGAGAATAAATGTTAAGACAATAAACATTCCCTGTCTGTCCAGCAGATTACCTAAACTTCTAAAATTGTTCTATTGTTTTTTCATCCATTTTGCTCTACTCAGCACTTAGATTTGATTGTATTCTTTCCACCATCATGGTTCACAACTTTGTTTTTTTTTAACTAGGTAAAGAATTTCACTCAAACAAATGTGTTTTTGTTTTTTTTTTTTAACCATAAAGGTACTAAGAATGCTCATAAGCTTTTGGACCCATAGGGGCTGATTTGAAATTCTATGTGTCTTGTATAGTGGTCTGCATGTCTTATTGACACCTTCTATCTGTGGAAGTTCTTGAATGATTGCTGCCATATTTTCTAGACATGTCTCCTGGCCTCAAGAATCCTTCCCTCTTCCCCTTTCACTTAGGTGTATTTCAACTAAATAATTCAGACAGTATCCTACCAGGGGAGAAAGGAGAAATGTGAGTCCACATAAAACATTACATTAGCGGGTGAGAACTAGTGTAGCATGCTTTAATCCCTGTGTTTCAGATTCTTTTAGTTGCACTTAGAAAGTAGTGTAGTAGGTTGAAGCAATGGTCTCTATTATTCACCCTCCTGAAATAGTTTTCTGCACCATAACTTTATGGTGGATAGAATTATGTTCCTGCCTCTTGATTTTGACTTGCTCTGGCCCAGTGGGATGTTAGTATACAAGATGAAAACAGAGGTTCGTGATGTGCTTGTGCTAACAGGCTTATTCTCTAGTTCCTTTGCCAATACCATGAGAAGAAAGTAGCTGTAGCCCCTTCAGCCTAGGTCTCAGCTTGGAGGTCTCAGAACAGAGCTGTTCCAGGAGACCTGTAGCTTAATGTAGCACCAACCCAACTTAGATGACTGAGTGGAAGTAAAATTTTTTTTTGTATGCTTTTGTGGTATTTTTTCAGCATTATTGTGGCAGTAGATGATTAATACAAACATCATGTTGGATCCAGGGCTTCAGTAAGCAGGTTTTCTCTGATGGTTTCTTTAGCATTTTGCCATTTACAAGACTCCCTGTGTCTCAGTCCCACCCACTGGTTTTCTTATCTGCCTTTTGCTCTCTTTTATTTTCTGTTTCCTGCTTACTTATGCATGCTCTCTCTTAGCTTTTCCATGCCTAAGGCCCCATGGATCATTTAAAGTTAAGAAGCAGCAATTGTTTTTTGTTTTTGTTTTTGAACTCCAGAAATGTTGACTATTTAGGCATTGACTGCTCAAACATGCCCATCTTATTCAATTAGATATAGCTATGGGTGTGTTGAGAGAAGGGAGTTTTATTTAGTGCCTAGGACTGCCTTGTTAAGAGAGACCATGAATATGTGGAAACTTAGTGACTGACAATTGGACACAGTGTTAAATGTCATCCTTATATGTTCCATGGAGTAGAGTATTAAAGTTTGTCAGTTTCCAGGCTGAACATTTCTTTCCTCACCAGAGGAGACACTTTAAATTTTGCTTTTGCAAGCTTTTACTTTTCTAGCTACATTCTGTTTTTCTGTTCTCTAGATCTAAAATACTAACCTTATGGTATAAATTCCAAGAATGAACCTTCTTCAAGGGAAAATATGAGGAGAAGAGATCTTCTAGAGGAAGGAAAGCTAACTCATCTTTAAGGTCTCTAGTTGTTCCCCAAACCAAAACCTTCGAAGGAGTCAAGAAGAAAATAAGTCAGCTTATTCTGAAGATTTAGGTACTTGGGCTATTCCATTGCATTTTTGTATAATACAAGAGGCTGTTTCCATCTTGTTAGTATACAGAAATAAGTTTATTTTTTATATATTGATTTTATGTCCTGAGATCTTATTATACTAATTGACTAATTCTAAAAGTTCTTCTTGGTAGATTCTTTGTAATTTCTATGTTGATAGTTGATGTCAAGTGTAAACAGCCTTTTTATAAAATGCTTTTTGTTTAATCTTTATGCCTTCAATTTCTTTTTCATGGCTTATTGCATTGGTTAAGACCCTCAGTATGATGTCAAGGTTAAATATCCTTCCTTTGTTCCTGAATTTGGGGGAGAATAATTCCAACCAATTAACTGTAGGTGTTCTTGTCAATGTCTTTTTTCAGGTTGAGGAAGTTCTCTTTTGTTCTTAGTTTGCTGAGAGTTTTTATCACAGATGAATATTGAATTTTGTTAGTCGTTTTTATGTATCTATTGACATGATAGAATGGTGTTTTTTTTTCTCTATAGTCTGGTGATATGGTGAATTACATTGATAGATGTTTAAAGACTGAGTATTCCCAGGATATATTTCTCACTTGATCTTATGTGTTATTTGTTTTTATAAATCACTATATTCAATTTGCTAGTGTTTTGTTAAGTTAGAGTTTAGTGTCTTTTTTTTTTTTTCCAATTTTTCTTTGATCTGTGGTTTCTGGTATTGCCTTTATTAGGTTTGGTGTCAGAGTGCAGCTGGGCTCAAAACATAAAGAGGGAAGTGTTTTTTCCTTTCTGTCTTCAAGAAAGGTTTTTGTAAAATTGTAAAATTATTTCTTCCTTAAATACTTGATGAAATTCTCCAGTTAAGCCATCTGGGCCTGGCTTTTCTTTGTATGAGGGCTTTTAACTATGAATTCACCTTTTTTTTTTTTTAAGTTGTAGATTGACATAATACTTTCATTTATTTTATTTTTATATGGTGCTGAGGTTTGAACCAAGTGCCTCACCTGTGCTAGGTAAGCGTTCTACCACTGAGCTATAACCCCAGCCCCAAATTCACCATTTTTAACTAGATGCAAGACTGTTCAGGCCCTCTATTTCTTGAGTAAGCTTTGTATCTTGTGTCAAGAATTTATCTAATTCATCGAAGTTGTTCAAATTTATAGACATAAAGTTGTTAATACTCTATTGTTATACTCTCTTAATCTTGGTTTGGAAATTTATGTCTTTTCTCATTTTTCCCCCTTCTATCATTTTGCCTAAACACTTATCCATTTTATTGATTTTATTTTTCTCTAAAATAACAATACTTTTATTAATTCTTTTTTACCATTTTTGGTCTCAATTTTGTTGATTTGTTATTCATGATTTTGTCTCCTTATTTGGATTTAATTTGGCCTCTGTAGTTTTTTCTATGGAAGCTTAATTGATTTGTGATTTTTCTAATATAAGCCTTTAATGCTATAAACTTCTCTACTGCTTAAATTGCTTTACATAAATGTTTATATGTCATGATTATCATTCATTAAAAATATTTTCTAATTTCCTTATTACTTTCCATTTTAATCCATGTGTTGTTTAGAAGTTTTTCCACATATTTATGGACTTTCCATGTATCTTTCTGATTTTGATTTCAAATTTAATTCCTTTTTAGTAAGAGAATATTCTTTAGTAGAGTTTCAGTCCTTTTACATTTATTGAACTCTATTTTATGGCCAATAGTGTAGGCTAATTGGTCCTTGTTCCATGTATACTTGAAAAGATGGTTTTATAGAGTGCTCTCATAGAATTTTCTATAAATGTTAATTAGTTCAAGTAGGTTAATAGTGTTATTTATATGTTTTATATTTTTACAGATACCTCCTGCTTGTTTTATGGATTACCTTAAAAGAGGAGTGTTGAGTCCAAAACATTTAGAATATATACGTTTCTTTCAGTTTGATCAGTTTTTACTTCATTTGCATTGAAGCTCTGTTGTCAGTTGCTTACATATTAAGGGTTGTTGTATCTTTTTTTTTTTTCTTTATTTTTTGAAGTTGTAGATGGACAGTGCCTTTATTTTATTTGTTTATTTTTATGTGGTGCTAAGGACTGAATCCAGGGCCTCACACATGGTTAGGCAAGTGCTCTTTTCACTGAACTACAGCCCCAGCCCCTGTTGTATCTTCTGGATTAACTGACCCCTTTATCACTGTATAATGGCTTTGTATTGCTTTTAATATTTCTTTTCTTTTCTTTTTTTTTTTTTTTTTAAGTTTGCTATCTTTAGTTTTATGCAGTGCTAAGGATCAAACACAATGCCTCACATGTGCTAGGCAACTGCTCTGCCACTGAGCTATAGCCCTAGCCCCTCTATTGCTTTAATATTTCTTCTTGTCAGGTCTACTTTGTCTGATATTAAGGTAGCTTCTTTAGCTTTCTTTTGATTAGTATTGGCATGGTGTATCTTTTTCCATTATTTTACATGTAATCTGTTAAAGTGTTCACAGTGGAGTTCTTATAGAAAGCATATAACTGAGTGTGTGATGATTTCTGCCTTTTTATCAGAATGTTTAGACCATTTACATTTAATCTAACCTGTTCCCTCTTTCCTCTTTATTCTTTTTTTAAAAAATATTTATTTTTTAGGTGTAGATGGATACAACACAATGCCCTTATTTTTATGTGGTGCTGAGAATCGAACCCAGGTCCTGCCCATGCTAGGGGAGCGCTCTACCGCTGAGCCACAATCCCAGCCCTTTCCTCTTTATTCTTGCTTTTAGGTAGAATTTAAAAAATTTTCCATTTTATCTCTATTATTGGTATATTAGCTGTACCTCCTTAAAAAAAAATCAGTGATTTTCCTTGGGTTTACAACATACACTACAACCTAACTTCACATATTATTATAATTCCATATGAAGTGTAAGATCCTAACAACATAATAAGCTTCTGACTTTTTTTTCTTTCCACCCCTGTATGATGTTGTTGTTGTACATTTTATCATTTATAAACTCTACAATACACTATTACTATTTTTACTTTAGGCAGTTATCTTTTAGAAAAACATCTTTTACATTACTCCCATTTTTGCCATTTCTGGAGCTGTTCACTTCATATAGATCCTGATTTTTGTCTGATGTCATATGCCTTCTACTTGAAGAACTTTCTTTATCATTTATCATGTCTTGGAGTGCAGATGTGCTGATACTTAATTTCCTCTGATTAAGTCATTTTGCCTTCATTTTTTAAAAGATATTTCTTTTTTTTTTTTTTAAAGAGAGAGTGAGAGAGGAGAGAGAGTGAGAGAGAGAATTTTTTAATATTTATTTATTTTTTAGTTCTCGGCGGACACAACATCTTTGTTGGTATGTGGTGCTGAGGATCGAACCCGGGCCGCACGCATGCCAGGCGAGCGCGCTACCGCTTGAGCCACATCCCCAGCCCCTTTAAAAGATATTTCTGCCGTCTGTAGAATTCTGGATTATAAGGTGTTTCTTGTTTTTTATTTTATTTTTTTATTCATGTACTTTATAAATGTCACTCCATTTTCGCTTGGATTAGAAAAACTCTGGTGAGTAGTTTTATTTTATTCCACAGGATAATGTTTTCCCCTGTGACTTCTTTTAAGATTTCCTTTTTCATTTTGACTTAGCAGTTAATAATGAAGCATCTTGGGCTGGTGATGTGGCTCAAGCGGTAGCGCGCTCGCCTGGCATGTGTGCGGCCCGGGTTCGATCCTCAGCACCACATACCAACAAAGATGTTGTGTCCGCCGAGAACTAAAAAATAAAGATTAAAAATTCTCTCTCTCTCTCCTCTCTCTCCTCTCTCACTCTCTCTTTAAAAAAAAAAAAAAAATAATGAAGCATCTTGGGCTGGGGTTGTGGCTCAGTGGTAGAATGCTTGCCTAGCATGTGAGGCACTGGGTTCAATTCTCAGCACCACATACCAATAAATAAATAAAATTTAAAAAAAAAACCAATGAAGCATCTAGGGGTGTGCGTGTGTGAGTATGTAGGGGTACTGGGATCTAACCCAGGGGCTCATGCATGATAGGCAAGCTTTGTACCACTGAGCTATGTTTCCAGCCCTTTTTATTTTTTATTTTGTGAAAGGGTCTCTCTTAAATTGCGGAGGATGGCTTTGACTTTGTAATCTTCCTGCCTTGATCTCCCAAGTAACAGGGATAAGGCATGTGTTCTATATTATATGTACTTGTATGCTGTTGGTTTATTTATGCATTCTGTAGGGTTCTCTGAGATTCTTTGATCTGTGGTTTGATGATTTTTGGAAAATTCTCAGCCTCCCCCCACTCCCCCAATATTGTTTCTGATTTGGTGTCCTCCCTCTTCCTTCTCCCTTCAGGGACTACGATTACATGTACATGATATCATTTGATCATTTCATAGCTCTTCAGTGTTCTGTTTTTTTTCTGTTTGTATTTCATTTTGGGGTTTCTGATGACCTATCTTCAAGTACACTGATTTTATTTTTCCTTGGCTGTGTTATGTTCTTATGAATCTATCAAAGAAATTTTCTTCTCTGATGACTAAGAAAAAAATATATCATTTTCATTTGATCTTATTTACATATTCTTTCTGTAGAAGTTTTCCATTTGTTCTTGCATATTGTCTACTAAATTTGTTAACATATTAATCATTGTTATTCAAAATTCCCTGTCTGATATTTACAACATCTGGGTCATTTTAATTTAGGTTCTTTTTCTCCTTTTGCTTTTTAATATGTCTTACAATATTTGATCAACTGCTGGATATTTGGGACTGAGATGGACATTAAATATTGATGTTGAGACTACTGCTTTTACATTAGTGGTGAGGTTTTTTTTTCTTTTTTGTTTTGTTTTGGTTTTAAGTACTGGGGATTGGAACCAGGGCCTCACACATACTAGGTGAGCATTCTCTACTGAAATAGATACCTAGCCCCTTTTAAAATTTTTATTTTGAGACAGGATCTTGCTAGGTTGTCCAGGCAGGCTGGATATAAATTTACAATCCTCTTGTCTCGGCATCCAAAAGTAGCTGGGATTTAGGTTTAGTGATGAAGTTTTTTTGTTTTTTGTTTTTGTTTGTTTGTTTTTTTGTTATTTCCCTGGGGGGAGTGGGTCAGATTTATGCATATAGAATACTCAGGACTTGTTTTTCTTTTTATTGGGCATTATGGTTGTATCTAACTGTGGGATTCATTGTTACATATTCGCACATACATAAAATGTTAACAGTATGTTTTGGTTAAGTTCATTCCTCAGTACCTCCCTCAAGATTAGTTAATATTAAGAACTTGGAACATAAATTTACTATTCAGTTATAAAATTTCACATTTCTATATTTTGTTTTTTCTAACATCCTCAGGAGTCACCTTATGAAGAACTTCCCCTTCTAGTTACCCCCAGAATATCTGAAACTCTTTATTAGTTTTATCATCTCTGATATCAAAAGGAGTTTGAGCAAATCTATATTTCTCACTATACTGTGGTTTCTTTCTTTTCTTCATTTGCAGTACTGGAGATTGAATCCAGGGTACTGTACCACTAAGTTGCCCAGTCTGGCCTCAAAACTGAACTAATGACCCTCCTGCCCCAGCCTCCTGAGTTGCTGAGATTATAGGCATGGGCCACCACTGCACTGTGATTGCTTAAAAGTAGATACAGTGTCTTATTCATATTTGGATATCTAGATCTTAAATTATCTTTAGGTATACTAAATATTATTATTAGAATTGAATTGAGATTTTATGTAATGATTCTTCTTCCTTAGAGATTGACACCACCCCTCCCCCTACCACTAGGTGAGAAATTGACAGCCCCCCACCCCCACCCCGCATACACATAATCAGCCTGGATGTATCCCTGGGAGGGGGCCTGGGAATGTAGCTTAGCGGTGGAGTGCTTGCCGGGCATTCATGAGGCACTGGATCCTATCTCCAGTAGTCCCCCACTCTGTAAAAGGCACTGGGGTTAGAAGTAAGGGCTGTCTGTGGATGAATTTATGAGGAAGTAGCTTACACAGAAGACATGTCTTCTCTGCTACTTTTTTAAAAAAATATTTATTTAGTTGTCAGTGGGTATTTATTTATTTATTTATATATGGTGCCGAGAATCAAACCCAGTGCCTCATGCATGCTAGGCACTTACTCTACCACTGAGCCACAATCCCAGCTTCTCCTACTTTGACAGTAAAGTTTTGAGAGAGGATAGCTATCATCTCTGAATTGTCCTTTAGCATAATGCTGAGCACATAGTAGCTGCTCATCAAATATTTCTTCTCCAGATTTAGTGATACTAATGGCTTTTTAGAGTGTTACTCATAACTTTACTTTTTCTGTTTTCTTTAAAAAAAAAACCAAAAAACTTCTGAATGGTGATGATGGTAGTATTATTCCATTATGGAAAGCATATGTTGTGGGGTGGACTCTGCAGCCAGACTGTGGATTTGAATCCTGGCTCAGCTACTTAATACCTCTGCTTTCTTTAAGCAAGTTCATTAACCTTGTCCTTCAGTTTAGTCATGTGTGCAATGGGAGCAGTAATAGTATCTATCTTGTGGAATTATAATGATGATTAAGGGAAAAAATGCAATGGTGTTTTCTGCATTTTAGCTTCTTAATTATCGTTAACAGAATGTTAAAAAAGTAACATTCAGTATTAAGTTCTTAGAACCTAAGTTCTTTGAGTAGGAAGACTTTCAATATCTGAACAGTGCAGATAAATATAACTATTCTTGTATTAATTAAGAAAGTAAGGGGCTGGGGATGTGGCTCAAGCGGTAGCGCGCTCGCCTGGCATGCGTGCGGCCCGGGTTCGATCCTCAGCACCACATACAAACAAAGATGTTGTGTCCACCGAGAACTAAAAAATAAATATTAAAAAATTCTCTCTCTCTCTCTCTCTCTCTCTCTCTCTCTCTCTCTCTCTCCTCTCTCTCACTCTCTCTAAAAAAAAAAAAGAAAGTAACACTTTTGCTTCGGACATTAACAGCAGAGAGGGAACTGAACTAATTAATTTCTACCTTGCTAGCAGTAATTTTTTTTCTCTTGTGCCCTAGGAAAAGTCTACCCTGTTCCCAGGAGAATAAGATCAAGAGAGAAATAGATTTCCCAAATCAGCTCTCCCTGCAACCAAATGTACTTTATCTTATAGTTTATTTTCAATTATATGTTAAAACTATATTCAGCCTTGCCTCAGGTATCATTTATTGTTGTTTGTTTTCATAGTGTCTCTTTTCACTTCTAGTATTGACCAAATCATATTCAAAATATATACATCAGAGTAAGCAGTCACAGAAAGGTGAGGATAGCATGGTGAAAGTTATTCAGCTTATTTGGCAGACAGCTGCTGGGAAAATATTATTAAGGCTGACAGGGCACTATATTTTTGACACATTATTTCCATACCTAACAAGAAGGGATACAAAACAGTTACAGATCAAAAAGAAGATATTCTTTGGTACCTATATTATTCATCTCCTTTATTAGATTAGTGGTTATGACATTGAACAGTACCTTCTAATGCAAATGCAATAAACTGCTATTATGTGAAGTTTTTTTTTTTAAATATAGGTAATATATTTGACCTGGAAATCTGTGATATAATAAGTTAGTGTTTTAACTCCACTGATACGTAGGAGATAATATTAGCTTCAACTAAATTGGGAGCAATGAAAATGGAAAAGAGATTGATTTAAACATACTTTTTAAAACCACAGTGATTTTTGCTGGGCTCAGTGGCACATGCCTGTAATCCCAGTGGTTTGGGGGGCTGAAGCAGGATGATTTTTGAGTTCAGAGACAGCCTCAGCAATTTAGCAAGACCCCAAGAATCTCAGTGAGACACTGTCTCTAAATAAAATACCAAAAGGGCTGGGTATGTAGCTCAGTGGTTAAGTGCCCCTGGGTTCAATCCCTGGTATCAAAAAAATAAATAAAATAAAACCACAGTGATTTAAAAAAAATGTAATAAAGATTATTTCTTCAACTTATATAATATTTATTTATAATGAAAATTGGATAAATTTGAAAAGTACAAAGACAAACTGCTGAAGACAGAAATACATACACTCCATTTTAAAAATACATGTTTTAGTATTTGAATTCCTTGAATACCATTTCTCTGGGTAGAGGCTGGAAGAGTTCAGTTCTTATCAAAACATCTTGCTTACACCTTGGTAATAGAATATGGCTTAATGGAAAGCAGTCCTCCATAGGAATGTGATAGAGAGGATTTTTGCTGACAAAGGAAGGCTGCCCAAGTCTCTGTTTCCATGTTGTTTTACGTATGTGGGATTTCTGCAGCTTTTTTTTTGCCTCTTGGATGGTGGCCAAATTTAGGGTTGGTTATAAATTCCTGTCCTTTTTTCCCTTAACCTTTAAGAATTTATTTTGTATTTTAGAAAGTTTCAACACAAAAGTACAGAGAATCATACAATATTCGTGTGCCTGTCTAAATCAGGTCCAAGTAAGGTCCACATATTGCATTTGCTTGATACAATTCTTCAATCTCTTTTAATCTGTAATAATTCTCTCCCCTTCCTTTTTGTGGACATCATGCCATTTATTACTTGTTGATGAAACTAGATCACTGTTCTTCCCCACATTCTGGATTGTGCTTATCGTATTCTTGCATCATATAACACATTATTCTTTCCCCATCTTACCTGTAAACAGGTAGTTAAATTTTGAAGCATGACTATTTTTATAGTCATTCGCTATTTTTAAAATTCATAGGGGGCTGGGGATGTGGCTCAAGCGGTAGCGCGCTCGCCTGGCATGCGGGCGGCCCAGGTTCTATCCTCAGCACCACATACCAACAAAGATGTTGTGTCCGCCGAGAACTAAAAAATAAATATTAAAAAATTCTCTCTCTCTCTCTCCTCTCTCACTCTCTCTAAAAAAAAAAATAAATAAAAATAAAATAAAATTCATAGGTTGTACATTGCATACCCTGTTCGCATGAGAATATACATAATACTTGATTGTTCCACTTTGTATACTATGACCAATTGGTGTGTTTTGTTGGCCTAGCCCTTTACTGTTAGGGTATGCTTTCCCCATTGTCCAGCACAATTCACGGGTGACATTTTGACAATCTGCAGAGTTCCAGGTTTGTCTTTCACCTGATGGTTTGAATTGAACATTCATGGTAATTGTTGTCCAAATAATTTATTTCACTATTACTACATTCTATGAGTCTGAGAAACCTGTTTAAAAATGAAATAAAAATTAGTGATTAAAAAGCTTTCTTAACTATGAGGAAAGTCTAAGGTGTCTGGAAAATTTGATTATGCAAAGTACTTTTTTCTCTGATTATGCTTACTAAAAAAAGGTGTCATTGTGGGGGGAAAATGTTTGAAAGTTGTGTTTAGCTAAATTAAATGCCTCTCTACTTGTTTTCAAATGAGTTGTCTTTAAAAGGTTTCATGGGAACAGATTTGGAATTAGAATCATGTTTCTGAGTTATTGTGCATTGGTGAAATGTTTTTACCTAAGAAAGGAAATATAAAGTTCTAAAGTTCCTTCAGTTGAGGATTATGGATCATGGTAAAGATTTGACTTGAATCTGTATAGGTCATTTTATTCTCATTACTCTTGTTATATGCTTTCCCTGTGGTCTTGGGTGGTTTTCTAGTGACTATTAGTGGTAATATTTAACCTTATATAGTATCTCCTATGTACTGTATATTGTACTTTGAAATTTGTGTGTGCTAGTTTATTTAATCCTCACGTGTTTGTCATCTTTAATTTAGATGAGGAAACTGAGGTAGGGAGATTAATTGATTTGTCTTGGTCATAGAGCTAATTAATAGCCAGAGCTAGGATTTGAACCCAGACAGTTTTGTTTGTAGAAATGTGCTGTAACAGAGGGAGAGAGTAGATGTAGTATCTATACTGTCCTATTGGCTTTGGAGGATAAGCTTATTTATATTAACACATACATAAATAATGTATATGAACATGTATTGTTTGGTTGTATGCATACCTAGACAGACACACACCCCTCTCAAACCTTCTTTGAATCACCTAACTTGACCTTAGAGCAGGAAAAAAACCCAAGAATCATGCACCCTTATGGGTGGGGAGAACCTAGTGATTCAGTGCAGGAAGAAGGGTCCAGAGAAACCTGACAGACAGCTTGGGTTGCAGTCATTTTCACTTAGGGTATCCTCTGAACTTTGGACCCATTTGCCTTAAAGTTAAAGCTGTTTTTCTCCAAGCAACCACCTACATAGATCTTAAGTACATGATTTTCGAAGCAGAAAGCCTATAGCTAGTATACAATCAGAGATGTGGAAAATTGTGTTCTATATTTGTAATAAGAATTGAATGCATTCTGCTATCATATATAAATTAAAAAAATGAATAGCAAAAAAAAAGAAGGCCTGTAGCTAGTATTTTAGTACCATAAAAACAATTTTTCAAATTCTACAAATTATAATAAATATCAGTCACAAGTCTCTGGTTCTAGATCCAAGATTCAGAAGATTCTATAGAGACTGTCTTGGCTCCTAGCTTTATCTCTGCTGTCTCACAAACTGTTAAATGATCCTCCTTCCCCTCTTTTGCCATTCCTCCTTCTGTTTTAACATTAGTAAATGAATTTGTTTCTGTGGAATGTTCATGCAGGTGGGATAGTGAAATTTGAGTGGGAGTGTTCTTTCACAAAGAAGTTACTCCTGTCTGTTTTTGTTTGTTTGTTTGTTTGAATTGTGCTTATTTTGTATTAGTCTGATAAAAGGTGGGTTAGAAAATGGATAGATTTTTAAGAATCTACATGTTGTATTCAATCTGATGGTTTGAGCAGATGGATGTTATTAATAAGGGTAAGACTTATAGAAAAAGGTAAGGAAGCCTTCTAAGGTCTGATACTGAAGGAGATGGAAATATCTAGTGTTTTGAGTTTGTTGGAAGTGCCACTGTGTGTACCAGTGGTGAATTTAACAAGAAAAGCTTCACTTGGTTGATTCTTGTAGTGTGGTGTAAGGATTGGCCTAAAGACGACATATTTCTTACTAGTTTGTTTATAGATTCAAATATTGTTGCTGTATATAGTTTTGGTAATCATTATTGCAGGGTATGTGACATGTCTTAATAAAGATGTTTGTGCCTTCTGATAGAAGCAGATTTCCTGAATCATCTTCCTGATTTCTGTGGAGCTTTCCTTTTTAGTAAGTTTTGCTTGTGGGAAAAATGAATTTATTTTCCTTGTATATTAAAAAAACTTATTTATTTAGCAAAAGAACTCAATAAAACAAGGAGCATATTACTGTTTTTGCAGAATGATTAATTTTCCAGATTATTTTTTTCCTTGGTATATAGTTTTAGGTACTGGGATCTTAGAACTAGATTTAGAGCAAAATCTTTAGGAAAGGAACTTTAAAGTTTTGTTGTTGTTGTTGTTTTAAGCCTATTTTTTAGCATAGCACTATTCAGGTACTTTGGAGTCAGACACTCCTGCGTTCAAATTTCAGCACTGTAACCTGTAGCCAGCTGAGGTTTGCCTTCCTCAAATGTAAAAGTGGGATAAAAACACCTCAAATAGTTGTTGTGAAGATGGAACAAGTTAATGTATTATATGTATTATGCCACCAAAATGAAGATTCCCCCAAATGGTAACTACGATATACATGCTCTTACTTGTCCATTCAGAACAATGTTCTAGAAGGCAGAAGATGTTCAACTCAAGGGGAAGCTGAGGCTCAGAAAAGTTAAAACACAAAGTGATCAACGGCAGAAGGAGGTCTCAAAACACAGATCTTCTGACAGACAAACCTAGAGGTTTTGTCACCATACCATGGCTACCTTGGTGGGTTGTACTAGAAATAATAGTAGTAGTAAAACTTAAATACCAGATGTCATTTTCCTGAGTATCTTATATAGAGAAGGTTTTCCAATCCTCAAAACAGTCGTTATAAGGAAGTCACTAATATTATTTTTATGTTTTTACTATGGAAACCATTACCAAGAGAGGTGAAATAGCTTGTCTGAAGTCTCCTAGTTGGTACGTCATAAGCCTGGGACTGAGTTTGTGTTCTTGACCATGGCCTCTCAATCTCAGGTGTCTTATTTTTCATAATTCTAACACAAATCAAAGTATTACTTGCCTTGAATGTACCATTAGCTTAACAATTATGCTATCACTTAGAACTGTGCTACCCCAATATAGAAGTAGCCATCAGTCACATGTGGCTATTAAGCATTGGAAATGGGGCTAATCTGGGTTGAAATATGCTAGAAGATAAAATAGGAATTATATTTTAGACTTCAGACAGAAAAAGCATACAAAATACCTCATTAATAGCTTTTTATGCAGCTTGTGGGTTGAAATGACAATGTTTTGGGTACATTAGAAATAAAATGTGTTAATAAAATTTTTAAAAGCCTTTTTTTAAAAAAATAAATCAGTGAAGAAATAGTTCTTTTGTTTTATTGGTAACTGCCCTGCATGTCTTCTCATGTTGCTTGCTGAGTGAGGTAACTAGCTCCTCAGATATCAGATAAGTCATAAAATGAGAGAGACTTGAGGAATTATTTCTATTATTTGATGTAATAGAAATTCAAGATGGATATTATGCTGGGCATATATTAGCACGATTCTAGATGCGTAAGTGAAAACAAGCTAAACATGAATTGCACTTGTATGGATTTTTTTGCCTGATGGAATCAATCCCAGTGTAGTGCCAAACTACTACAGCTTGGCCTCTCAAGTCTGGCCTGTATAAGTGGACCTGTGCCTTGGGGCCAGTCCCTTGAGGGGCCAGTCACAGCCAGAGGAATGGAGTTGATTTTACTGGTTCTTCATGATGTAAAAAGTATAGCAGGTATATACATGAAGAAAGCTTAAGATTTCTTTTCACAAATTACTGTTGTTTGCATAAATATATTTTTTATTGACCATCTTTTAAAATTTATTTTTTATTCTCATGGTAATTTATTTAGTTTCTCACAAAATAAGCAGTTATGTCATATTAGTTGTAGATGGATACAGTACTTTTATTTATATTTTATGTGGTGTTAAGGATCCAACCCAGTGCCTCACAAGAGCTGTACCACTGATTCACAACAACAGACCCTTGCTCCTGATTTCTTAGTGAGAGTGCATTTAGCTTTCCATCATGAGATCTGACGTGGTTTCCAGTGGATGTTTATAAGGGTTGATACTACCTGATACTGTATTGTGAGGATTGATATCTGATAAAATATCTTAGTTCAGCTTAGACTTTGCAAATTAAGGAGGGTACAGAACACAGAAAGTTCATGGGAGAGTGGGAAATATGTAGGTAACTAAATAATATCTGAGTTAGAGAGGTTAGGAACTGGGTATATATATCCTAGAGGAGAAGCGGCTAGGGGTGATTTTATTATCTCAAAGTATAGGGAGGAGCCATGTGGACAATTAGAAGTTTCCAAATTATCTTTGAAAATGAGAAAGTCTAGTTTTTTCCTTTGATAACTTTTTATTGTTATTATAAATGCACACAAAATTTAAATTTTAGGTGATTTGTCTCTCCCTGTCCTCCCTCTCTCCTTCCCTTCCTTTTCTCTGCTTTCTCTCCCTCCCATTGTAGCAGCAGTTAAAATTACATTTGCTTGCCTGAAGGCATTGCAGACTTTCATTTATCTGAACACTGAGTGAAGGGGCCCTTTCTTTTACCCATGTGCTTATATTGATCTGGAACCCATTCTTGCCCCCTTTCTTGTGGTCTATAAGGCCCGAGACTAGGAGCTGTTGATGGGACTGCATGCTGCCCTAGCCCTCAACTGAGCTGACTTCTGTAGCTGGCTTGTGATCAGAAAGCCCCCGATAAATGGTGAACAGTAGAGTGAGCTCCCCAGGCTTTCTATGTGTTCACTTCCAGTCGTTGCTTGTCTAGTATGCTTTGGGAATAGATTTCCCCAAACTTTCTTATTTATTTATTTATTTATTTATTTTTTTATTTTTTTAGTTGTAGTTGGACACAATATCTTTATTTTGTTTTATTGTTTATTTTTATGTGGTGCCGTGGATCCAACCCAGGGCCTCGCACCCAGGGCCTCGCACGTGCTAGGCAAGCGCTGTACCACTGAGGCACAACCCCAGCCCCAATTTCCCCAAACTTTCATTGATAAAGTCTTTTAACTTATATGACTATTTGTTTGTTTTGTTTTTTAGGCTTAGGTCTTGGTGTTTTTGTTTTGTTTCTTTTTGTATTGTTCTTGTTGGGTTTGCTTATTGGTCTCTTCTTTCCTACCAGATATGTCTTCAGTCCCTTTCTTGAGTCACAGATAATTGTATCACTTTGATTTTATTCCTAATTTAAAACTTGGAATTTAGCTCCTCCTTTTTGCTTGGTCTGGGTTTTAAAATGTTTTAATAAAGATTTCTACAATATCATAATTTCCCACTTGAGGTTATGTAATATGCAAAGTGTTAGCTAAAAATCACTGAACTTGAGAATTTAGATTGCATATAAGGATTGTTCCAATGATAGGATCTTCATTCATTCAACACATATTTATAGAGAGCACCTTCTACAGGGCAGACATAATCCTAGGTAATGAGATATAGTAGCAAGTATGACATGTCTCACTTTTAATAGAATTTAGAGTCTGGTGAAGTATCTTTAATCTCATCCAGATTGGTAGTCATGAAAGATCTTTCACTTTTGAATCACACTGTCTTGGTTTTTAACCTAAGCTCTACCATTTATTAAGGTTAGATAACTTTATAAAATTATTTATATTCTAAATGGGATAGGAGGGCACCTTCCCAGTGCTGGGGTTCAAATTTCATTGGAAAAAATGTGGTTGTTACCCACTGGGTGGCAGAGTTCTCTTGGTTGCCTAGGTCAGAGTTAGTCCACAGTTGCTGGGTAAGGTATACTGACTGGTGGGTAGGCCTCAAGAGGGAGAACAAGGCCTGGAGCATGAAGTGTCCACATTGGGAAGACCACAAGAAACAATTTTTAGGATCCAAATGAATCAAGTTGGTAGACAGACATGCGGAGGGAGTTGATATGCCACTGCAGGCCCAGTGCCTGGAGGACATGGTGTCCATGTAGAGAGGGCTTCAGAAAAACAATTCTGGAATGTATAGCAGAAGCCCAGTCAGGATGCTGTTGTGTATGTGAGACTGGAGTCCTAGTGTCTTTGTCTGGAAGACCACAGGAAGATGGTCACCAGACCCAGACTGAAGCTTGTGGTTGCTGAAGAACTGTGTGCCTTGGGTTTGTGACTGGGGCAGAGCACCAGCAAAGATACTCAAATATTCCACTAGTGACCATGGAGCAAGAGCAAGGACAAACAAAAGCACAACACTTGAACCAGAAAGAGAAGCTCCCTTCCTTCTGCAGTGTCCCTCCAGCTCCCTCTACTGACCACACTTAGCATCATACTCTGTTAAAGAGAAATGCCAGCGTCTAGTCCATTGTCACAGAGCTGGTTGGAGTTGAGAGGAAATAAATTGATATCTGGCACAGAAGCTGGATGCAAGAGTAATGCTATCTAATTACTTTTACAAGGTTTAGGAATGGGCAAAACTAATTTTTACTTGTAGTGTCATTCTAGTGATTGTTTTGGAATAATAGTGGTGACTAGAAAGGAAAGTAGATTTTCTGTTTCTAGATCTAGATGCTGTGTATACAGTTGTGTGCAGTTTGTGAAGAACTATACTTTTAAATGTTTATTACACTTTAATAAAAGTTAAAATGTGGCACAAGTTGATTTAGAAGCAAAAGTTTAAAAACAAGCCCAAATCTCAATAGGGAAAATACCAAAAAAATCCAGGATATGCCACACTTTATTATTTATTTATTTATTTTTTATGGTACCAGGGATTGGACAGATGTACTCCTGAACTGCACCCCTCAGCTCATTTTATTTTATTTTTGAGACAGTCCTGCTAAGTTGGCCTTGAACTTAGAATTCTCCTGCTTTGGCCTCCTGAGACATTGGGATCATAGGTGTGCACCACTGTACCCAGTTTTCTTTTAAAATTATTTAAGAGTTGTCTAACCTGTGTCCAAAAATGATATCTAATTCATTCAACAAAAATATTAATTGCCAGACTACTTTTATTTAGGGATCAAATTGCTAATTCTAAGGTCTTCTCTATAGCAGTTTATACTCTTTTTTTTGCCATCATTCTTTTTACCAAATGGCTGAATAGCAATTTCAAAACTTTTTTATGGCCTCCCAGATACCTCCTCGTTCTTAGTCTAAATGAGGTATCACTGCTTTCCTCTGTAAGCATTGCCTTTGTCATGATATACCCTTCTTTATGTAGCAGCTGACAGATCACCAGATCCCTATTTTCCTGAGATTTGGAAGCCCACAGTACCTCTTATAGAAGAGTTAATGATAATGGAAAGTCGTGATAAGAGACACTCCATGTGTGGCTTTTAAAAGCTACAGGTAGAAGCACCTTAGCACTATGGTTTGTTCAGCAATATTTAACTCTAGGGATAGAATCTTAGGAATCCATGAAGTTGGTTGCTCCTAGATTGAGGATATGGATATAGTATCTATAGAGAAAACACATTCATTGAAAGCAAAGGTTGCTAAGAAACTCTGGCATTGCACTAGATTAGAATAGAATTGAGGGCTAATTAATTAATTAAATTTAAGAGCTAAGTCTTACTGTGTTGCCCATTCTGGCCTCAAACTATTGGATTCTACCAATCCTCCTGCCTCAGCCTCCTGAGACTTGGCACACACAACTGCCCCTAGTCTAGAGTGAATTTTAAAGTAGAGCCAGTTGTTTAAATCTCATTTATTCTACATGCCTGTAATCCCAGAGATTGAGGAGACCGAGGGAGGAGTATTGCAAGTTCAAAACCAGCCTCAGCAACTTAATGAGGCCCTGTCTCAAAATAAAAATATAAAAAAGGGCTGGGGATGTGGCTGTCCTGCAAACTGGTCATCTCTATCTAGAAACATCTTAAATCATGCCACTTCAACTGGTTCTCAGTGGTTGGTCTGATGATGAAAGGAAGCATTGGAACAGGTAATATAAATATAATGTAATATAAGCAGGAGATGATGTGTATTGAGTTTTTATATTAAAATGGTTGTCTTTTGATCTGTGAGTTAGGCTCTTGACTCTCTGGCTTTCTCCCTCATTCTGGACATGAATTCTGTCACGTCTCAGACCACTTCCCCTAAAGTAGTGCTCTAAATCTGAAAATTTGCCGAGTGTTACTTCTAGGCAAGTAATTGGGTATTTGAAATCAGTAGTTTTAACAGTATGATTTCTTCTAATATAATGTAAATTTAAAACAGGTGATCAGTCTATACCAAATTGAAGGCAAATTAAATGGATTATACATAATGTAGGATGTTGTTAACAGAAATTAGTGGATTAGCTTGAATTTGCCTAGAGCTGGGGATATGGTTCAGTGGTGATGCCCTGGGTTGGATCCCCAGCATAGTGGGTGAGGATGAGGAAGGGGAATTGCCAAAAGAGGTAATGGCCAGGAGGCTTGAGGCTGAGGCAGGAGGATCATGAATTCAAAGCCAGCCTCACTAACTTAGTGAGGCCCTAAGCAACTCAATGAGACCCTATCTCTAAATAAAATATTTTTTTTTAAAAAAGGGCTGGGGATGTGGTTCAGAAGTTAAGCACCTCTGGGTTCAATTCCTGGTATCAAAAAAATAAGAGGCCATGCCGTCAAAATATTTTGCGTATTGCTTATAGTTTCTGCTTTTAGTGTAAAGCAAACAAACTTAGAGAACCAGAGCATTTTAATGTCTGTTTGACAGGAGGTTCCTGTTGCCAGCCACACACCTCACCATTCTCCTAGAGCTGTCTGCCCTTTACAAGAACTTTTTACATATGATCATGTAGCATCTTGTGTTATGGCCTCAGTACTGTCCTTTTAGTTTTTAGGAAAGGAAGATTTAGGGGTGAGAAATGATTAAGAAAACTATTTCTCATCTTTTAATAATCCAGAACTTAACCTTTTTCAATTTCTATTAAAAGTTCTTAGGACCTAAGGAAAGTGCAGAAGGTGCTGGAATTGAGCAGTTTATGGGAGGCTGAAAGGACTGTTGAATCCATCAGGATAGAGCATCCTCCTGGTTTTGAAGAGTCAATTTGATACAGGATGTGGAAGCAAGTTTCAGGATTTCATCCATAAAACACAGATGAAGGAAATTTTCCTCAGATTTAGAATTTATTGTCTTTAGAAAAAAATCAAAACTGGGAAATCTTATTTTTTAAAAATTTGACTTTGGGACTGGGGCTGGGGCTCAGTGGTAGAGCACTTGCCTAGTATATGTGAGGAACTGGGTTCAATCCTCCGTATCACATAAAAATAAATAAATAAAGGTAAAAAAATCCATAATATTTTAAAAAAATAAATAAAAATAAAAATTTGGCTTTAATATAGCAGAGTTTTTTAATTAGGGGGCAAGCTTATCTTAATAGTGCTAGGAATTCCACAAATTTAGTTGAGAAGACATTTTCAGATTGTGGATTGGCTTGCCACTTGGGCTGGCTCTTCTATTCCTGTAGAAAGAAGAGTGTGTATGTGTGTGTGTGTGTGGGGGGGGTGCCCAAGTAACTACATGTGTGATTTTTATTTTCTTATTATTTCCAGTAAGAACTTGTCTCTGCTGATTATTATCTATGTTCAGATTCTATTAACATGTTAACTTTGTTTCTTGCTGTCTTGGATAGCTATCACATGGATTTTATTCCTTAGCATAAATCACTCCAATATAATTTTTACAATTCAGAATAAAAATGGAAAGCTTTATGAGTGTTAATGAACAGAAATACCTAGTTATATCTGGTCTTTATTTGTATTTATTATATTAATTATTTGTATAAAATACTTGTTCTCTGTATGTAGCATTATCTGAAAGGTCCATCTTTCTTCTCTAAAATTTGCTTTTAAGGTTCTCTTGGATGATGGTTTTATTAAGCTGTTTTAATTGCTTTCTATTCAATCTGTCCATGGATTAAAACCATCCCCTGCCACAGCCTTGCCTTATGTGCCATGTGGTCTTTACTCCCCCCACCCTCTTCTGTACCATTTCCTCAAAATATTTTGGATTTCTGCCCATATAGTTATGACTCAGGTTTTGTCTCCAGAACATCACATAAATGAAACCACTCAATATATAGTCTTTTCAGTTTGGCTTTTTTCTCTTAGCATAATGCATTTGAGATTCATCTGTGTTTCCTATATCAGTAGTTCTTTTTTATAGCTGTTTTAAAAATATATCCAATACCCTTTTACAGTTTTTTAAAATATATATTTATATCTTTCTGTGTTTTCTTTGCAAACATGAAAAGAAGATCTCTTCAGAGTCATTTTTGGTGCCCTAGTATGAGGACTTATCATTTCGATGTTAACACAATAACTTTTTTTAACCCATGAAGTAGCCTGATTAGTTGTTTTTTCTTTTTGTACTCATTCTATAGTCAACGAAACTAAGACCTAAGGAATCTGATTAAATTTCCCAGATCATGCAGCTCTTGTGATCGGAACAGCTGTCTTCACTCCTAAGTCTACAGGGTGTTACTGTTCTGCCATGAAAAGCATTAAGTGCATAAAGTGTAATGAGTCAAAAGGTCTTGCATTGCTGGTGAGGCCTCCTGGGACTGAATATAAAGCGTCATTTGAAAAACCTTTTGTCTTCCCAGAAACATAGGAACTTGAATGTTTGGGGTTCTGAGCCTGGAGTGGGCTTGGCTGTCAGGAGATTGGTTCTTCAATCATATGTTCACAGGTCTGTTCATTTCTGATCTTCATCAGTTGAGATTATGGAAGAGGGTCTAAGAACAACAACAAAGCACAGTCAGATTTTACCTTACAATGTGATCTGTGGTAGCTCTGGAAGTGTCTGGCCACTTGATTCTACTGCTCCCTTTAGTGATTCTAATCAGGCAAGGTGATTTTTATCACCAGATTAGAAGTTAGAAATGGTTTTCTCTGTCTGAAGAAATGAACTGGGATTTGATATGGAAATTTATCCTCTGTATTATGAAAATGTATCTCATTAAAATTAAAGTGATTAAAGCATATGGCCCTGTGACCCAATAGATCCCATTTGCTTCTTATTCTGTGAGTATGACATTGTCAAAATGTTTCTAGAATATAGAGTGCTTCTTTCCTTTGAATCATCTCAGGTACATCAGATTGTAGTAGGAAATTATAGCAGCACAGGACATTGATTAAAATCAATAGTAATTAAATAACCAGAGGAGATTCATCCAGTTAGTAAAAGCCTTGTGATTCAACAGGCAGTGGCCATGCTGGGAAGACTTAAAGTTGTCTTCCTGATATTCTGGGTCCAGTAACAAGAGTTTACGAATAGCCTTACTAGAAGGTCGTTGTTATTCTTAGCTTCTGGTTATGACTTCTCACAGGCAGGGACTGAACTCACTACTCTTGACTTGCCTTTTGACTCACATTACCCACATGCAGGGTAACAAAGGTTTTATTTTAATATTTGAATATTTAGAACACTTTTTGTTTTTTTGAAGAGTAGTCTTAAGGTGATGTTAATAGTGGTAATGCATTCTTCCTAGTCAGCAAAGCAAAGTGGCGATAGTGTTAGTGCCTTCTCAGTATAATACTTGGCAGATATTTCAAGTTAGGCACCTAGATTTTCAAGTTAGGTGGGTTTTATTTTATTTTCCATATTTATATTGGTGCATTATAATTCATTGTTACATATTTGTACATGCACACAATTTAATAATTATAACAATATAATTTGGCCAATATCATTCCCCAGTGTTTCCCTTTTCCCTCCCCTTCCTCCTTGTCCCTTCCCTCTACACTAGTATTCCGGGGAAGGTGGATTTTAGTCCAAGCCTCATATGCTTCCCTTGCACTGGTATGATCCTTTTCTTTTGACTCACTTTTGCTAACTCCATCTGTAGTGTTAACATATTTATTCATTCACTAATACTAGTAGTAGATGTACAATAGCAGTTGAAATAGATATCGTCCCTGCCCTCATGGCTCCTTTTCAGAAGGTTTTATAGATATGACTACTTGTTGATCTGTAGTCATAAGTATAAGATATGTTATCTCCAACCTGTAGTGAAGAAAATCGAAGATTCACCTGTACATACTTTGTCCAAGTTATACCCACATTTTCACAGATCTAATTTACAGATTGTCATGAGCTCCAAAGAAAACTTTCAAGTATCTAAAATAATTCAATAGATTTTTTAAAAATACTTTAAAGTGTTTTGGTACTGTGCCACCTTTAATGCAAAATATGATTTCCCATCCAGACCTTGACTATATAGGAGATTCTTAAAACAGAAGCCTTTTCTCATGTAACTTTGAATATTCTAGTTGTACAGAAATGTTTCCACTAAATCATAGAGTTATCTTTGAAAAGAAAGAGTGATCATTTGTTATTTTAATGCTCTTCCATTGTTGGTTAGTGGACATGAGTTTAGGAGACTATAAAATAAAAAATCAGGCTGGATGTGGTGGTACACACCTGTAATCCCAGCAGCCCACTAAGCTGAGACAGAAGGATCGATAGTTTGAGGCCAGCCTCAGCAACTTAGTGAAGTCCTAAGCAACTTAGTGAGACCCTGTCTCACAGTAAAAAATAAAAAAAGGGCTGGGCATGTAGCTCATTGGTGAAGCACCCAATCCCCAAAACCAGTAAAACAACAAACATACATTAGAGTACAAAAAGTATTATTGAGTGTTAAAAGTATGTTAACTATAAATAGTGAGGTGGGGGGAAGGAAGGAAGGAAGGATGAGAGGGAGAGGGAGAAAAGAATGGGAAAGGCTGAAAGATAAAGTTGAGGAAACTTAACAGAAAATAAAACATGAAGAGATTGGGGGGAGGGGACAGGATTAGAATCCAGCCTGAAAGGTCCATCATTCAAATATAGTAACAGGAGTTCCATTAAAAGAAAACAATGGAGAAGGAATTATGAAGAAATAATACAAGCAAATCTCTCAGAACTGAAAGGCCTTCATTTCCAGAATGTGCAAGCATCTACTAGGTATCCAACATCATGGATGAAAATAGCTCTAAGGCACATCATTATGAAAGGATGATTCCAGAGAAGAGATGTCACCAATAAATGATCAGGAATCAGAATGACTCAGATTCTTCAACAGAGCTGGTAGAAGGAGCAGGACAATAGGCTGTATTTTCAAAATTCCAAGGAGAAATTGACTTCCAACCTGTGATTTGCCACCATCAAGGTAGAATAGAAACATTTTCAGTCATGAAAGTCCCAAGAACTCACCTCTCATTCAGATAAATAAAGAGTTATTGGACATTAGTCTTCACAAAAAATAAGAGTACAAACCTAAAGAACAGAAACCTGTAAGCCCAGCCTTGAGAGAGATGGATGGGGTGCGTCCCGGGAGGATGGAGAGAAGGAACTCCAGAAGGTGGTTTTGAAGCAGGTTGGAGAAAATGATGTCTGATGGAGGACCCCAGATAAATTGACCCATAAGAGAAAATTGACTCAGATTGAGAAGCATTTTAAGGTTGGTTTTTGTTTTGTTTTTAATTTTAAGGTTTAAGATTTGAGTTTTGGTATAAGTTAGTGATTCATAGAAAGCAAATTTAATCTTAAAATGAGATAACAATTATCTTTAGGGGAGAAAAATCACAAAAAAGTTTTAATACTGTAGTTAGTTTATAGCTTCTGTGAATTAAATATTGATTTAATAAACAGTGGTACTAACTATTGGAAAGATAACACTTCATCTTTCATAGCAGGGAAACTTCCTGTTTTTATGAAGTTCTATTGAAACAACTATATCCACTTGCTTGAAAACTACAACTGCCTTTACACTGCTGCAGAACAGAGTACAATAATCCTTCTAGACCCTGATTTCACTTTGTATGGTTTGAGTTACCCACAGTCAATTGTCCAAAAATATTAAATGGAAAACTTCAGAAATAAATAATTCATAAGGGGTTGGAATGTAGCTTAGTGGTAGAGCGCTTGTCTAGCATGTCTGAGGTCCTGGGCTCAATCCTCAAAACCCTCAAAACAAAAAACCAAAACACCTCCTTGAATTTTCATTTGCATGCCATTCTGAGTAGCATGATGAAATCTTGTGCTATCCTGCTCCTTCTTGCCATGAGATGTAAATTATCTCCTTTTCCAGTGTATCTGTGCTGTGTGTACTGTATACACCTGTCCATCTGTCACATAGTAGCTGTTTGGTTATCAGATTGACTGTGGAGGTATCACAGTGCTTGTATTCAAGTAACCTTATTTTACTAACAGTGGCCCCGAAGCTCAGGAGTAGTGATGTTGGTAATTTGACTATGCTAAAGAGAAACCATTAAATTCTTTCTTTAAGTGAAAAGGTGAAAGAAAGTATAGTAAGCTATTTTGAGAGGGGGAAAAAAAAAAGAGCATGTTCATATAACTTCTGTTACAGAATAATATTATTATTATGTTATTGTTATTAATATCTTACTGTGCCTAATCTATAAATTAAACTATATCACAAATATGTATGCATAGGACAAAACAGTATAGATGGGGTACTCTACACTTTCAGGCATTGCTCATCAGTAAGTGGGGTAGGTGTATGCAGTTGCAGTTGAGACAGTATGGCTTGCAAAGCTGAAAATATTTAGCATCTGGCCTTTTATAAAAATATTTCCTGACTTTGTTCTATAGGAAGAGGTAAAAATTGATATAAAAACTAATAGAATAACATGTGACTTAGAAATGATGGAAGGAAGCCGAGGGGAACAGCTGAAGATCAGATGATTGCCTCTGGGACGAGTGAATCAGGAGCAGGAGGAGTAGTCAGGATGATTATTTTCTGTTTTAAGCTTTGTGTTATTGTTAAATTCTTAAGCTAAAAGTATAAATGAAGACTGTGGAGAAATTTGGATTAGGACAAAATAAACAGGAAAGAAATAAATAGAGTTCAGTAGTTATGATAAAGCAGAAACTGAAAGCCTTCTCTGTCAACATAGCTTTCCCATTTGTTCAGTTACTCATCCCACAAATAATCATGTAAGAATACAAATGACAGTCACTGAGCTCTATTCCATAGCTACTGGCACACACAGGTAAAAGATGACAACATGGTGGTATTGCTGTCATAGTTTATCATGAGATGCTTGTGTACAACATGATACCAGACCCAAGTTTTAAGCATAAGAAGCCAGATAAGGCATGATGATGGGAGAATTTTCAGACAGAGTCAGACTGAACAGGACTTGAGTGGACAGGGCAGGGGTTGGGACCTGCAGGTGTTCAGTATCATTGGATTTTAGGATAGAAAATGATGTCAGAACATAGATAAGGACCAGAGGCCAGTTCTTTTACACAGAATTCTGTACTCTGAGAAGGGTGGGGTGAGAGAGATTATGTGTATGTATCAAAGACAGAATAGATAGGGACTTAGGAGGCAATTTCAGGTAAAAATGATGAAAAAAAATGTGAAAACAAACTAAAGTGGACTGGAGGAATTTTAAAGGAGTTAAGGGAAAGGAAAAAGAATGACTCCTAATTTGGGGTTGTGGCAGGTTGTGGGACATTAACCTCTAATAGGGGAGATGTGTGTGTATATATATAAAGTGTTTTGAAGAATTGTAGGGATTTTTGGTGGAACCTGTGGAATACCTCATTAAAACTGGACAGGATTGGGTAGATGCATCCACTTCAAGGTCAGGAGGAAAACTTGGGTTTGGGAATGTACAGTGGTCATTGTGTAGAGAGAGGAAGTTTGGAAGTTGAGTAGAAAAGGGAGTCCATGTGCTGTTGAGAGCACTGAATCCTGGGAAGAGTAACTGGACTTTGTGGTAGGAGGAGTCTAGGAGGAAGCAGAGCCGTAAAGCCTGAAGTCAGAGGGAAATCAGGAGAGAATGGCCTTGAAGAAACCAGTGGGATGAGAATTTTAAAAGAGGAAATGGTTCATATTTTAAATGCTGCAAGTAAGTCAGAATAATTAGGGAATCATTTCTAAAAACAGCTTTAGGAAAGTATATGGAAGAAAGTTAAATTTCAGGTATATGAAGGATTTGTTAGCGTTGTTACTATTTCGAGTTGAACCTGTTCATTGAGAGGAGGGATAGAGAGAGGTTTAGTTATAATTTTAGGAGGAAAAATGATCTCTCCCCTCAACAAGTGTTTGTTGAGCTACAAACCCATGGCTGCCATATAGTTCTTGATTACCATGCACCAGACACCATAAGTTGTCACTCCTTTTAATTCTCCTAAGACCCTGTGAGGCAGGTATTGTCACCATTTGACAAATCTTTGAAAGAGATTTTGTATCTCTAATCTCATTGGAACCTGGATTCAGACTCTGATTTTTAGCACTGCACATCTCTGCTTTAAAAATATTTTCTTATAGCCGGGCACGGTGGCTCACGGCTATAATCCCAGTGGCTTGGGAGGCTGAGACAGGAGGATCTCAAGTTCAAAGCCAGCCTCAGCAAAAATGAGATGCAAAGCAACTCAGTGAGACACTGTCTCTAAATTTAAAAATACAGAATAAGGCTGGGGATGTGGCTCAGTGGTTTAGTGCCCCTGAGTTCAATCACTACAACCAGCCCCCACCCCCAAAATCTTCTTATAAAGTCCTTCAAGCCTAGCAAAAGATATAAGATATCCAGTCCAATTTGTGTCATGAAGCTTAATAAATAAAACAGGGCAGCTTAATAAATGGGAAACTGAGGGCTTTCTCATCCACTAGACTCTATGGTCATGAATGTCTCAGGTTTGGTAAGAGGTGCTTGGATAGGGGTTTAAGGAAATGGCACTCCCCTGGAAGGTTCTGCTTTTGATTAACTTTTCCCAAATGACTTTTCCTTGTGTCTTATTACATTCCCTTCTAAGATCAGCACTCTATAACAATGTGGGATTGCCTTATTTACTCCTACTGTTGTTAAACAGAGGTTATTGAGGACCTGCCTCAAGGTTGAAGATGGGCATAAATAGATTATGAAAATACATTTATTGCAGAAAATTTGAGGGGTTGCTTCCCACTTACTCTTTATCCCTACATGCCTGGTCAATTACGTCTACTATCGTCTTTTGTGAATGTATATGCTATAATAGAGGTCTGCTCTGTATGCATTTTTCTTTGTGACAGCAGCCAGTCCAGTAATGAAATAGATCCTTTTGCTGATTAGGGATTGTTAGGATGGCAGACTTCTTAAGATACAGTGAATTTAAATGATTTTTGTGGATAAGTGATTAAATAGTGTGAACCTGATGTTTGTTTTTTTTAAGTGTCCATAAGATAGCATTGAGGAATTTGGAAATGGCACAGGTACTGTTGGGCAGAATTTTTTAATTAAAGAGGAAAATGATGATGATGATGATGATGAAGAAAATGATGATGATGATGGAGGAGGAGGAGGAGCAGCAGCAGAAGCAGCAGCAGCAGCAGAAGCAGCCGCAGCCACCTATTTTTTAAAATAGAAACATTGTTAGGTGGTGAAGATAGCAAGGAATGGGAACTTTTATATTGTTTGTTTTTTATATTATTGGCTGCATGTCTTTTCAGGAAGGTGATTAAATGCTGCATTCATACCCAAACATTGAGATGCAGTGAGGAGACCAGATTTCATGTGATTCAGAAGTTATACATGTGATTTTTTTTCCCTTTGTTGACAGATTCCCTGGTTTACCCATGAGGGGCTTTGGAATCATGTGTTTCTAATTAAGTATTGAGACTACTTGCTTTGTTCTTTGTTAAGTCAAAATGATCTAATCATAACTTCTGAGTGATGGCAGCACATCAGCAAAAGCCATTAAATCATTTCCAGTGTTGTGCAGAAGTATAAGCTTAGGGTGTATCGGTTCACCTATTCCTGGTACATAAAATTTAGCTTTACAAAATGATTAAATGGGTGTGTGTGTGTGTGTCTGTGTGTCTGTGTGTCTGTGTGTCTGTGTGTATGTATGTGCATGTTCTTTAAGTATCATAAAAAGAGTTTAAAAACTAGAGATAATTTAAGGGAGGATTAGGTTGTGAGGTGCTATTCAGAGAAGCAAAAGTTAAGGAATGCTATTGAGCATCTATTGATGTGTTGATAATGGCTGTTATTTTGTGGAGTGGTAACAAGCCAATATATGTTGATCCATAGGGGTGCTAAAAATGATCTGACAGTAATAACTTGAGGTTTGCCAGGGATTGCTTTCAGTGAACTAGAGCAGTTATTCATACAGTCACATAACTCCTGCTCTCTTTGATTTCTCACATACACATACAAGAGGGGGGGGTGGAGTTTGGTTTAGAATTTTCATCACCTTTTTTCTTTGAGCCCCACTTCTTCCTCAGTCTTCTGGCTTGAATTCATCTGCCTCCTCTTAGGAGTATCTGGAGGCAGCCCCAAGGAGTGGTGGTCCTTCACAGTATCTCCCACTGTGATAGCACTTGCATATTCCACCCACTTCCTCCCTCAGCTTCTTCTAAGACTCAGGTGTATTTCCTCCTGTTTCATGTCCTTGTTATCTTCCTTAAAGTGGAACTGCCCCAAAAGGATTAGAACATTTTAAAGATCTAGTGGCCCATTGCCTGAGTGATGTTCAGGAAGCTTGAAACAGTTAAAAGTGCCATTAGCAGTGATAAATAGGACCTGTTTTCCCACATTCCTAACAATGTTAGGAATCTGTCTATTTGCATGCTAGTTTGTGATACTGAATCAGAATTTTTGGTTTTTGTTTTTTGTTTTTTTTGGTGGGGTGGGGGGGGTTATTGGGGATTGAACTCAGTGTACCATTGAGCCACATCCCCAGCCCTATTTTGTATTTTATTTAGAGATAGGGTCTCGCTGAGCTGCTTAGTGCCTTGATTTTTGCTGAGGCTGGCTTTGATCCTCCTGTCTCAGCCTCCCTAGATGCTGGGATTACAAAGTGTGTGCCACCATGCCCTGCTAGAAATTGGATTTTTCGTGTCTTTACTGTTTTGTGATTGCATCAGTTCTTCATATATTAGACCTTTTTTTGGCATTTGTGAATTTTTAAAAATCTTTTAATAATTTCATTTTGTTGGTCAGAATTTTGAGTACATTTGGCTTATTATTGGTAATAATTAAAAATTTTTTTTAGCTGTAGATGGACATAATATCTTTTTATTTATTTGTTTGTTTAATTTTATGTGGTGCTGAGGATCAAACCCAGTGTCTCACACATATGAGGCAAGTGCTCCACTACAGAGCTATACCCCCAGCCCCAATAGAACCCCTTTTTATTAGCTGGAATTTCCCCCCACAAAACTCCTTTCTTCATTTCAGGATTTGTGGTAGTTTGTGATTGTTGAGAATGCCATTTTTCTGGGTCTGATAATTTGAAGTTGAGAAATAAAGTAAATAAGCTTACACTAACATAATTTACCTAGGACTCTTTAAATTTCAATTTTTTGTAGGAAATTGACATATTATGGTTGTGTGTATTATTAGGGGTACAAGATGATGTTAGTATTTACAAATATAATATGGAAGAATTAAATCAAACTAAATTACATGTCTACCACCTCAAATGCTTATCTTACTATTTAAATAAAACTCTACTTAAGCTCACTTACCACATTCATTTGGATATGGGAAATAATTATGAAACTTAAGAATAATTGTGTGTCTCTGGAATAATTTCCTAGGCCCTCAGTGTTCTGTTTCTGTGTTGGATATCCAGGAAATCAAAGTAAACAAAAAGTGTAAAACAAGTGTCCACATTTAACCTCAGGTCAGAAGCCAAGATTCACTGATGTCTGTCCCCCATTGTTTGAACCTGAGGGAAGTGAGAGCTTCAGACCTTAGTCAGTCCCTTTATTTACTGATGCAGGCAATCCCAAATTCTGGGTGTTCTGGACTAGGGTTCTTTCCTCTCTCTAGGACTCTCCATTGCACACTTGTAAAGCCAAGCTCAACAAGTGTTGACAAGTCCAATGTTGTGAGGACATTATGGTTGGACTGGGGATGGGGGCTTAAGTCCTGAATAGAATAAAATCCATCATTTAAAAAATCATATTAAGGGGGCTGGGGTTGCGGCTCAGCGGTAGAGCGCTCGCCTGGTGTGTGCAAGGCCCTGGGTTCGATTCTCAGCACCACATAAAAATAAATAAATAAAAATAAAGGCATTGTGTGCAACTAAAATAAATAAATATTTTTAAAAAATCATATTAAGTATTGTAATGGAACTTATTTCAACATGTAATAATGTTGATGATTTAAAACGTAAAATGAGTACTTACAGTGAAATGTAAGCATGCCTGCCCCATCTGATAACCCAACTCTTCCTGTCTCACTCCTTAGATTACTTTGAACCCCCTTAGCTTTCTTTCTTAATGTCTGTATTCCTATGGGTTATAGTGATTTGTCCATTGTAGCCATTATTTATTGGCTTTCTTCTAAAAGGGATGAGGGCTGACCTTATTTCCATCCCCTTTCCCCATCGTTCTCAGTTATTGAGACTTTTCGTTACTTCCTAGCTTTAATAGTCAGTATCTTTTATAACTTATATGATCTGCAAGGACAATATCTTCTTGATTTCATCCCATCTGGAACAGTAACTTAGGGTGTTGTAAGGTAGTTAGGTCTACACTTAGGGATCCAGAGGTTGTTGAACATCATGTTCTATGGAATTAATCCCCAATTTTGATTTCCTTGTGTGTCACAGTTATTATGGAAATAATCTAAAATGTTTAGTTTTGGGTTTTATTGTAATCTTGGCCTTTTTATGTTTTACAGAAATAAATACCTTACTTCAATAGATGAAAATGAAAATACAGAAGAAAGAAAAGCAGGTAAGTGGCCCCATTTCTTTCAAGTGAACACCTTTAGTGTGCTTTGTGCTGTTAATGAGAGGACACTGGCAGTGTTGGCTCACATCTTAATCATTGTTAGTTTCCTATTGCCTCTGTTTTCCATTCTCCTGGTGTTAACAGACTGTATTCTGAATGACAATACATGGATTCTTCCTTTTGCTCAGTAATGGAATGAAGATTGCAAATCAGAGTCTTATTTCAAATTAGCTGTGTAAAATGTTTGATCTCTTGAAACATCTTTCCAATTCTTTACAATTTATATATTGGTCACTTGGGATATTTAGTTTACTATCATTCTTTTATTTATAAAGTTCTTGTTTATAATGATATGTGGAGGGTTTCTCCCAGAGGAAGTAACGAACTAGTTGGAAGGAAGTAACTGTCAACTATTTGATGTTTGGTTTCTTGAGGGGGAGGGAGGGAAGTTCATAATAACTTTATACCATGTGAATCCTCCAGGATCCCTTTCCTTAGTTGCTATTTCTGTTCCCCAGTTTTTTTTTTTTTTTTTTTTTTTTTTTTTTTTAATATTGAAAGGAACCTTGAGACCCCAGTCAAGTGACTCATGGAAGTGAGACGTGGAGATCTGCCTGTCTCTTGTAAACAGTCTATCTCTGATGGGCTAGTTTTCTTTTTACAGAATTGGGTAATAACCCAGTAACTGAGGGATCTTAGTCCCTGCCTTTCACCAGGAACCTGTGCATAGTGGCTCAATGGGACCAGCCACTTTCCTCTCCCGTTTTCCCCTAGGGTGAAATAGGGATATGGTTACAAAGACTACCTTTGGACTGACTGTCCCTTTGATTTGTGGAAGTGGCTAATTAACACGCTGCCAGTTCTTAACAGAAAAAGTGCTGACTAAATAATATCTGCACACTGGGTTTCTGTGTGTCCTATTGAGTTGTCAGCTGGTAGGCAAGCACTACAGAGAACACCATTTTATCTGCCAGGAATTTATCCTGTGTATATACGCAGACAGGCAAAATTGTGTGTACAAGGCTTTAGCAAAAATGGAAAGGAACCCACATAGCCATCACAAAGGGAACTGTTTAAGTAAGCACATCCATCTAGTAGAATATTATGCCACTGTTAAAAAAAGAATGCATTACCAAAGACATCCCAAATAACTTAGAATTATTGCCATTTATGACAGATGGGTAGTTTTGTAGTTCTTAAATAAATTTGTGGTAATTTAACTTTTTAAACATTCTTTAAGGTAAGTTTTTATTTAAATAAAAGCATTCTATACCACTTACCTCAAAATGAATTCTGGTATCTTTCTTTCATGGTTTTATTGGTTTGTATTAAGACTTACGGTGTCAGTCAGCTGTTATGTAGATGAGTTTTCATTTTAGACCTCACAATAGTGTCAGTGAGCAGTGAGGTTTTTATTTAAAAGTTAATATTAGCTATGGTAGAGGAGCAGGTTAAATAAGTGGAGCTACTTTCAAGAAGAGTTTTATCAATATTGAGGTTAAGTCATACTGGCCCCTGAACTGAAAGAAGATGCAGGGCATGAAAATAGAAAATATTATTGAAGCTAAAGCAATCTATAGGCTCCAGGATTGAGCATGTACTAGAGAGTTCAGTTCCTGTAGAGCAGAATAAACTTGGGCTTTATACGATGGAACAGGTTTAAAATTCCCGCTCTAACACTTACGTAACTTTGGTCAAGTTCAGCCTCATTTTTCTACAATGGGAATAGTCATGCATACCTCACATGTAGAAAAAATTAAAGGAGTAATTTGTCAATTCCTTAGTATTCAAAATGTCAGTGACAAAAATATCTTCAGTATAATGGTAAAAGTAAACATCAAATTTTATTTTATCAAGATTCTAAGGCATTAGAAGTAGTAATAAATAAAACATCTGTTTTTTTAAAAAACCCTCATTCCTATTAGTTTATTTTTCCTCTGGAGGAAAAATGACATGTAAATACATTCTGATCATGAAAATTCTTCATTTCCCTATAGAATCTTATCAAGATTCAGTAATAAATAATCAGAATTCAGTAATAAAGAACCATGTTTCTTATTAACCAGAAAGGTTATAATAGGAGTAGTGTGTCAAGAACAAAGCATTTAGAGATTGTTTTTGTATTGCTTAAGGAAATGTAAGAAAAATACTTTAATAAGACATTTAAAAATGAATCACTTAACAGTCTTTCATTTGTCTTTAAAAATAAACTTCCTCTAAGAAATGTATATATTTTAATTCCTAAGATGACTAAGCATTAAGCAGGAAAATATTTAGCTAGAGACATAAAATGTGAATTCTGTCTCTGAAAACCTGTGTAGCACTATTAATGCATAGTACAGCTGAAAATAGTTCTTCATAAGGGGACATATTCTCACATTACTGATGACAACAGGAATATTGATTTTTTTTTCATCTCAGCTCCTTGATACTAAGAGAAATATAAATATGACAAACATTATGAGATACATAATATATAATATGGTCTACGGGCACTTGTAATCTGAAGAGGTAAGAAGAGTTTTGGTGCATGTCTCCCATATAGAGCAGTAAACATAAGAAGATGTAATATTGTAAGTAGAATTAAAAATTGAAGCTATAACCAGGGGCAACCCAGACTTGAATAACTATGGGAGAACCATGCTCTCATGACTCTTCCAAGAATTGTTTAAGCAGAGCCTTCTTAGGTCCTTTAGAGAATACAAAGGAGGTAGCTAGAATTTCCTTAATGCGTGCTGTAAGAATCTCAAAAGACCTTTAGATTATTAGACTTATTTCCTTCCCTGGGATGAATATTAATATAAATTGTTCACTAAACAAATATTTGTTAACTTTTTCAGTATTTATTCATCCAAGAAATATTTGAGTTTTACTTGAGACCCAATTAAGCAATGATTTAAAAAAAAGTTTCTCTTACGAAATGTATAGTCTGGTTACAGGTAGTTAAAGTTGGGGGTGGCATATGCCTTGGAGGAGCCAGGATTTTACATTGAGGGTGAAAGAGTAACGCTTTGGAATTGGAGTATGTGAGGGTATAGGGAATGTCAGCCTTACCAAGGAAAAGTGGTATCTCTTGGGGTGGGGTGCAGGTTTCAGCCACGTTTCAGAAGAGGAAAATGTGATATATGTTGGGTTTGGGAAGATGCAGCATGTGGCAGTAGGAGAAAGGAAAGGCCTGAAATCAGATGCTAAAGTTTGGGTGGTAACTAAAGGTGAACTAGAGAAAAGATTTAGCTATCACAAAGTTCCCAAAACAGTTGGTTCCCAAAACAGCAGGGGAGGTAAGGACTCAGATTTCTAGGAAGATGTTTTCTATGAATATGGATGACCAAATCAGGGTACATAATTCAGAGTCGTTAAAAAGGAAGAATAGCAAATTGCTAATAGAGATGAGCAAATAATTCTTACCTAAGACTTTTCTGCCTTATCCTACTGAAGATCTGATGCTCATGGCTAATACTAGTCAGATCTTTAGTTTGATAGTCATTGGAAGGCCTTTTCAACAGTTCAAAAAGGAATAGTTAGTAAATTTTCCAGTTGAACCAAGATTCAAAACATCCCCACTGTGGAATCATATTTCAAAAGGACCTTACCCAACTCATCTCTTCTTGCAAAAAAAGAAAAGAAATCTGAGCATTAAATGATAAAATGTTTTCCCCTCCTTTTAACATACCTTAGCAGATTTGTTTTTATCATTCTGATTTTGTGTTCTGAAATGTATACTTGAGACAAAGTGGAGTAACCTGGCTGGTGAAAGAAGGCTGACTTATTTCCTGTGAGGTATGATGAGTGAAGCTAGGACCCTGTGACCTTGAAGAAGTGAAGACTCAAAGGCATCTCATGGGACAGAGGTTAAATGTATCTGTTGTTGATCTTGTCCACATGGATAGAGTTACAGGAAGATAGGCATGAGGAAGAGTATCCTGAGAAGTTGAGCTGCCCAACTGTGGCATGTGCCTGTGAGCAGTAAGCACCCTGTCTTCTTACTGGAAGAGAGATGGGAGTTTGGGTTTTAATGACCTCAAACGTCCATCTTGACCAGAATCCTAGGGTTTGCCCAAATATTTATGTTTATAAGACGGAATTATGAGACAGATATAAAATAGTAGTTTAAGAAGTAAGCTGCTAATTTTTTAAATTCTATGAATAAAGAGGCTTTAAGTCTGTTTTCATGTAGAAAACACTGAAAAAAGAAGACAGCTTAAAAGCTTATAGAATTGCCTTATCTTGTGTTCTGGCCAGAGGATTCTGGGAATATCTGGTAGTCAGGCCTTTGCAGCATCTTGTAAGGCCTGACTACCAGATCTTCCCAGAATCTGCGGGTCTGCGGCATTTTTTGCTCACACACAAGTGTTGATGCAACTGTGGAGAATTGTCTTCCTCTATCTAACTTTGTTTACCCTTGGGAAAACTATCACCAAATAGAAGAGTATTTTTTTTTTTTACATTTTTTAAAATATTTATATTTTAGTTGTAGTTGGACACGATACCTTTATTTCACTTATTTATTTTTATGTGGTGCTGAGAATTGAACCCAGGGTCTCGCACGTGCGAGGCAAGCACTTTACCACTGAGTCACAACTCCAGTCCCCGAAGAGTATTATTTAAAAAAAAATATTATTTTTTTTTTTTTAAAAGCAGAAGTGCACAGCAACTCCTTTCCATTTTTATGTGGTTTATAACTTACTTATTAACTCCCCAACTGGTCCCTCAGCTGATCGTTTTACTAATAATATGGTTAAGAATAAATTTGCAATTTCTCAAGAACTGTATTAGTCAGCTTTCCATTACTATGAAAAAAATACCTGAAAGAACCAACTTCAAAGGAGGAGAAAGGCTTATTTTGGCTCACAGTTTCAGAGGTTTAAGACACTTGGTCCTGTGTCTTTGGGCCTATGGCAAAGCAGTACGTGGCAAAGCAATGACTGTTCACGTCATGGCAACCAGGAAGTGAAAGAAGAAGAGAGGACAGGGCTAGGATCCCAATAACCCTTCTATGGCACACACCCAGTAATTTACTTCCTCCCATCAAGTCCATTTCTTACAGGTTCCACCATCTCCCTATAGTGCTACAGGCTGGCAACTAAGCCTTTAATATATGGGTCTTGTGTTAAAACATTGAGAGATGCCTTCCAAACCATAGTAGTTTCCTGCAATCAAAAGTCCTCATTTTGTTTTGTTTTTTTAAAAAGAAGTTCTCATTTTGTGAGGATAAGGGAAATATAGTGAAAGAGGAAGCATAGTGTGTTCCTGTGGGTGGTGGTTTTAGGTCTTCTGGTCACTGCCAAGTCTATGTTTGATATTCATTCGTTAACTCTCATCTTGGGACCCCTCTGGGTGAATTTGAAAAGTCTTAAGTCACTTACTTAATATAATTCTGCTGAAGTGTTTATTCTTCATATATTTCTCATCTGATCTAGGAAACAAATGGATTTATGAGAAAATGGATAGAAGAAGAAAAGTTAATGAGTTGAATGGTTTGAGTAAGGGCTATTATGAAATAGGCATTGGAAACAAAGGAGAGGTAGTTAGAACTTGTTACTGATCATGATATCTCAGTTCTGTGTGTCTAAAATATGCATCAGTATGAAGTTATTGAAAGTAGTGTCAATTGAAACAGGAGTCAAACTGACTGGAATCTTACCTTCACCACTTACCAGCTGTGAGCTGCTTTCTGAGCGCTTCTGTTTTATAAAATGGAGTCATTGGAACAACTTCTTATGGTTGTTTTGGTACCATAATAATATTTAAGAAGCTTAGTATACAGCTGAGTACAGTCAGCATTTATTATTATCATTATTTACTTCCATTTTATCTTAAATATCAAAACAGTCCTGGGTACCCAGAGTTAAGACTAAAAGGTTGAGATAGATAAAAAGAACCATTCCTTATCCACTAGCTCCAGGCGAAGATCTCTCCTGGGTTTGTCTCTTTCTGTGACATGGGCTGGAGTGGGTTCCCCTATTTTTTGAAAATTATTGCACTGGGTCATAATCTTTCCATTTGTTCTTAAATCCTTTTCAACTGCCCTGAGTTCTGTTTATCTAGATTTAAATCTTTAAGTATTTTTCCAGGAATATTGATTGTTTGAGGGTTGGAAGAGACTGGGAATCTAACCCAGGAGCACTTTACCACTGAGCTACATCCCCAGCCCTTTTTGTTTTTTATTTTGAAACAGGGTCTCACTAAGTTATTAAGGTCTCACTAAGTTATTAAGTGGCTGAAGCTGGCTTCAAACTTGCCAACCTCCTGAGTCACTAAGATTTAAAGGTGTGTGATACCATACCCAATGATGGATAATTTTTTAACATTTTTATTAGTGCATTATAGTCATATATAATATTGGGGTTCATTTTGACATATTCATAAATGCATATAACATAGTTTGCTCCATTTCAGTTTCTGGTAATTCTTCTTTCCCTTCCCTTCTCCCTCCCTGGATTAATAATTGTGAATCAAAGGAACAGATTTTATTACTAGCAGTGCAGTTATGTGCTAGCATCATCGCATGTTTTATCAGTCAGTTTCTTTCCATTTCATTGTGTTCTGTTCCTAGATTCTTGTCACAATTTAATTGTTGATGTAAAGCATCATATTGTTGGCACCTTGTGGTAGATCTCTGATGTGTTCCTTTTAAAGCCAAAGAATAGTGGCTTAATGTTCTATTCAGTAGAAACTGAAACAGACTTTTATAGGCTCTTTGCCATTTTCCCCACTCACCTCGAGACATGTGAAAGAAATATTTTTTGTTTTGTTTTTGAATTTTCAACAAATATCTTTTCTAGGCTCCTAACAAGTTGCTTTTAAAAATAAAACCAATGTTTCCAATGGATTACTGACTTCAAAACTCGGAATTTATATATTTTTATTACTAAATTTGATATTTGGAATACTTTCCCCTTTTCAACATTGAATGTGCTGCATTTCTTGGGTTTCTTTCCTCCCTCTAGGATGCCCAGCTCTGCCACTCTCTAGGAGTATAAAATTGGCAAGTTGCTTCCTTTCTCTGAATTACTTGTAAGGTGGTGGGTAGACGAGATAAATTACCTATGGTTCCTGGGAATGGAATTGCTAAGGTATCAGGTAGTTATATGTTTAGTTTTAGAAAGAACTGTCTGAACTTTTCTTGACACAGGGGTATATACCATTGCATTTAACATGTTTAACTAAGTTAAACTAGTCTGGTCTTCTAGCAATGTGTCATGGATTAAAATTCTCAATGAAATGAGCTTTAACTTTTTGGCAGACAAAAGAGTTGAAATCTGAGCTCCTCTAATCTTCCTTTTCTCTCTGTACAGAGTGTCCATCTTTATTCTGACCTTGTAGTATCATTGTACAGATTAGAGATCATTCAGCATGCCTCACATAATCCTAGTATATCCATGTGACATGTGTGCAGTAAATATTAGCTGCTGCTATTGTTATTTCCTCTTGATTGAATCGCCCCTGCCTCTACCTTCTCTGGATAGCCCTTTCCTCAGGAAAAAAGGCCTTGACATTATGTATGAGTTGAAGAGAGATCTTGATGTGACCTTCAGCAAGCTACTTTGGTAGAATTAGGTCTTTTATGGGTTAACTTTTAAAGCCTCTTTAATAATCAAACCTATATCTCTTACTTTTTCAGTCTCTCCACCCTTGCATGCTATGGAAACTTTATCCCTGAGGGCTGAGTGTCCCAGAATTCAGTAATATCCTCAGGATGACCGTGTACCCAACTCAGGCTTTTTTATTTTTTTTATTTTTTTGAATTGGATACTTGTCCCTCACTGAGAGTTTCCTTCTTGCCTCATATTTTATTTAAAAAAAAAATTGTTTTAATTGTAGTAAAAAACACATGACATAAAATATACCATCTTAACCATTTTCTTGTATTTGATTTTAAACTCCTTTTATGTCTTCTTAGCTCCTCCTTTTCCTAAACCATTTTAAGTGCTGAATCATCAATGATCCCCCCCCCACCCCCTTACATAAGTAGTTAGTCCTGCCAGAACAACCAATTCCCTCTGAATTTGGGCTTGTTTATGAAGCTGATCTTTATTTATGATAAAGATCTATTTTTTCCTTTCATCTTTTTCTTCTGGGATTCTAAGTGTTATATTTGGGAGCATCAGGCTAGGGAAGAGCACTGGAAAATAAAAAACAGAAGGGGAAACACACAGCTGAATTTGCAGTCCCTGTCACTACCAGGGCGGACCAGGAAGTGTGAGCACAGACTGAGTAACCTGTCGATGGAGGGCACACACCATCTGGGCAAATATTTGTGTGCCTTTATCACATGCCAGTCCTCTGATTAGGAGAGCAAGCTTCTCACAAATGGTGCTGTTTCTAAGCCTTCATCTGAAGACAGTTGTAACTGTATTCCTGGAAAGCCTGCTGGTCCCTCTTGGGCTCTTCTTCAGTCATTTCTTTGTTCTAGTCCAAGGAAAGTGTGCTGTTCCTTGGAGCTAGCACCTACATTATTGCCTGATTATTGCCAACCTTAGCCTGGTTATGAAATGGCAAATAGTTATTGGAACACCAGACCTGAATGTATGAGATGAAACTTCTACTTCCAAGTGATGTTTCCTGAAAAATGGTCACTTTAAGAGACTGTACTTTTTTTTTTTTTTTAAATAGTGCTCAAAAACAGCTTTGAAACTTCCTTTGTAGGGCTGCCTTCAGCACCTGTGATGCATTCTTTCTAATAACATCTGTCATAGTAACGCTCCCTCCTGTATGAATAGTTTGGTTTTCGCAAATGGCCAAAAGTTATTTGGGGCTGAATCTGGTGACTAAGATAGATGATCATATAGAACAGCACCATTTTTAGTTACAATTAAAGGCAAAGTTTTGAATTAACCTGATTTTCTTCAAAAATCAGTGTAGCTGAATATCAATGTTGTTTGAATGATAAGTAAAAAGAAGATTTGGAGAAAAAAGCAACATTTCAATTTGACACTGTATTCTTTCACCCCAGTGATACCACCTCAATTCCTGACCAAGGTCTCAGAATGCATTTGAGTAGAAGGTTTTGTGTATTAATGAGATAAATGCTATTCTGGGTCGGAACAGTGTGATCGGGATTTTGTGCCTCCTAGTGGCTTCTAAAGGCATTGTGCAAAAAGCTATTGCTTTTATTTGGATATAAAACTTAAAAGGTCTTTCGGATTTATTTATACAATATAAAAATCCTTCCAGTTTTTACATACTAATTTATTTTATTTATGTATTTATTTATTTTTGTAGTACTAGGGATTGAACCCAGGGTCTTGCCTGTGCCGGGCACACATTTTACCTCTGAACTATATCCCCAGTCCTTCTTATTTTTCATTTTGTGGCAGGGTCTCAATAAGTTGCCAAGTCTGGTCTTGGACTTTCTATCCTCTTATCTCAGCCTCCTGAGCTGGAGTTACAGGCATGTATCACTGTGTCCATCGTGTTTACTAAGTTTTTTACATAATATTCTATTAGCGCCTCAGTACAACTTCACCTGGGCAAAAGCACTGTGTCCCACTTGCTCCTGTACCCCCAAGGCCTAGCACAGTAGGAAGTAACACATAGTAGAGAGTCAATAAATATTTGTTGAATAAATCCATACATTCAGATTTAATAGCACTCTTTGTATGAAACATGCAATAGAAGGGTAACATACTCATTTATCTTTCTTTTACAGTTGTCAAATTTAAAGGTTTTGAATCACTCCCCAATGTCTGATGCCTCTGTCAATTTTGACTACAAATCTCCATCCCCATTTGACTGCAGTACTGATCAAGAAGAGAAAATTGAAGATGTTGCCAGCCACCGTCTGCCCCAGAAGGACCCGTATGCTGCTGAAGACGAAGTTAATACCCTTTTTCCTAGAAAAATGATGTCCCATAATGGGATGGAGGACAGTGGAGGTGGAGGTACAGGAGTAAAAAAGAAACGGAAAAAAAGGGAGCCAGGAGAGCATGAGGGTGCAGCAAAGGGAAGCAAGGACAAGGAGCCCAAGCCAAAGAGGAAGCGAGAACCTAAAGAGCCAAAGGAACCCAGGAAGGCCAAGGAACCTAAGAAGGCCAAGGAGCCCAAGGAACCTAAGCAGAAGGATGGTGCAAAGAAGACGCGGAAACCCCGGGAGGCCTCAGGCACCAAGGAGGCCAAAGAGAAGCGGAGCTGTGCTGACTCTGCAGCCAGGACTAAGTCCAAGAAGGCCAGGTGCGTGCCTGTCTCCTTGCCCTAGCTCTTCTGTCTTTGGAACATTTGCCTTTGGCAGTAGCCCAAGCCCCCAGGCATACCTTCATTGTACTCCTGAGGTTGTAAGCTTCATACCTCACTGGAAAAAAATGGGGGTTGGGGATAATCACTTGACACTAGTGCAAAGGGCTGTCCCTGGAGATTGCCGTTTCCCAGTTGTATTCCTGGAGTTACTGTGCTTCAAAAATGACATTTCTATTTTTAGGATACTCCAAGAATTCTCCACCTTTTTTCAACACCATCTATCCTTTTTGGTCTTTGTACTTAGTATGTAGCATATTTATTTGGTCCTACCTTATGTGTAGATGTGCCACGTACATGCTGTTTTGATGTGCTTTGTTATTAGCTTTTAGCCAAAAACGTACATCTTCTCTCACCTGGTAAAAAGATTTTTTTGCTATTACTTTTGGATTAAGAAGAATTAAAATGTTAACATGCACAAGGTGTAAGAAAAGGGACCTCCCAGGTGTGGTATAGGGAGGACAGGGATTTTTGGAACAGCAACAGGGTAAAGGTGGAGGGTGCACAGTCATGGGAATTAGGGTGCAATAGCCTGGCAGAACTGGAGGTATATGCAGTGTTCCCAGTGAAAGAGAACTGACATGCCTCCCCAGGATCCGTTCTTGAGTGCAGAACCATTCCTGATCTACTTCTCTAGTTCAGCATCTGGCATAGTGCCTGACCCTTCCACAGCTGCTCAGGAAATGTTGAGTAAATGAGGCCAGAGGAAAACATAGTGACTTATAGAGAGCTCAGAGGCCTGGATATAGAGTCACTGCCAAGTGAGTGATATGAGAGAGCCTGTCAGAATAGCAGATGCACTCCTTATACATGGAACTCAGTATTTGTCATCTTTGTACAAAATTATGTATCTTTCTAAATCCTTTGGGCATAAACATTACCTTTATGTTTAAACTCTTTGAGGAAATGTTAAAAATAATTGGATCTCAAGGAATTTCAGTTTCTGAAATCCAAATACAGAGGGAGGGTATCTCTCTTATGTCTGACCAAAAGTCTCCATAAATGTGAGATTGATGTGATATGCTAAGAGAAAATAACATAATGAGACCATCATACTGGTGTTGGCTCAGGCATGAAACATTGTAAGTGCTGTGTGCTGCCACTTGGAGTTTACTGGATGATTCAATTCCTTTTTTAGAAGGATAGTTGGGACCATATAGATAATTCCTAATCCAAGTAAAATTTTTGCCTTATGATGTTCACTCCCTTTTTCCTCACAGGGGATTTCATCTTTTATCTATCAAAGTGCCTGCTGTGGTGGGGGTGGATTGGGAGGGGTGGTTCTAAGAATGTAGTTTGTAGAAAATGGCCATCAAATATTTCATACTGTAGAATGCCAAGAGAAGTAGGCAAAATTAGGATTCTGACAAAAAATTGTATAGACCTTGTGTGTTCTAAGGAGCATACTTTGATCTCCAGTGTGTGGATGGAATGACAGTGACTTTTTGACTTCTGTCAATAATTTTCACCTCCAGGTTGCTTTGAAGAAGCTGAAGTGGTTCTTTAGAGTACTAACGTGTTTGAAGAAGGAGAATCAAACTTGAACTTGTAGAATTGCTTATTTTGATTTTTCAGAGAACAGTAAGGAGTCAGGACACTGTTTGAGAATTACAGCAGTCAAAGGCGGTTTCATAGTCCCTAGTAAGGATCTAGCTTTGGTGAGGAAGGCAGTAAAAAGTCATAGATATCTGAGCTTACCTAACTACTGACCTTTGATGCTCATGGTTTTATCTTCTTAAAGGAATTTACCTTTATATTGTGTGGGATGTGAAACAAGGTGATAGTTTATAGACATTGTCATAAATTCCATTTTGAAGGAATGAGTTGTTTCACAAAACTAAATCAGGTGACAAATGAATAAACAAAATCAGGATTCTGATTAATGAAAAACTTAGACTTTGATAGGTGTAATAATACATATACACAGATATGTATATGCATATAGCATTAATTAAAGGAACATTATTTTAATCTAAGTAGACTGAATTAAAGAATTAGTTGGAGAAGCACTCAGTGTTTTTGAGGGCTGTTAACTTAGAAGACAGTAGAACTTCTTGAGGTTTAGAAATTCAGGAGACCTCCTTTGGGAGGAAGCTTGACACACAGGGATGGATGGTCATTTCTTAGAAGTATGGACAAGTTATGCAAGCTTTTCTCTTTATTTTGGGACTGATATATAATTAGGGTATGATAATGATCTGTAACATAATAGAATTCTGTGTAACACAGATATGGTTCTGGACTGGTTAGCCTTTGATTTCCTTTATAAAATTGTTTTGGTTCCTTTAACTAATAATCTCACTGGTCAGCAGAACCAGTTTTGCTTATGAAAGGACATTAATTCATAAAAAATTTTGTTAATAATTAGGTCTTAAGGGTTTTTTGTTCTCCTTGATTAACTCTTACAGATTGGCTCAAGTGCATGTTTTGAGTTTAGCGGTTATCCACATAATACTTGATGGCTATAAATGAGTCACTGAGTGCTTGAATTACTATAGGAGCTCAACCACTTGCAGATTTCAGACTTCAACCTTTCCTATTTACGTCCAGCTGCCATTTGGCCAGTCTTTCTGAAGTACTGCTATTATCTTATTTATGTTTACAGTTGGTAATGGTGGTGGTAAATCATATGCCTTTTCCTCGTCTCTTGCTTCTGAATCATTTGAAAAATAGTCAACAGAGATGAGACCAATTTATCAGCTTTATTATTGATACACTGAGTTCATTGCCTTGTGGCCAGAATCAGGCTTCTTGTTTCTCTCTGAGCTGATTTTGCCTACCACACCTGCAAGGGCCACTGAGCCAGGTATATTTCTTTCTTTTGCCCAGACTTGCCAATTGTGTATGTCCCTAATTAATCAAGTGACGTGAATTTGAAGAAGGGCAGAAAATATGTTTCTAATATTGTTCTATGGAAGTAAGTATGCTTTTCCTCATGAAAACATGGGGATAGGAAAATGAGATTCACTCTAACAATGTATACCTGCTTAGAAGCTTTTGGTGATTTTAGTTGCTTCCAGGACAAAAATCCAAACTCCCTTTTCTGATATTCAAATCCTGTTGTATTGTAGCCAGGGAAATGGATACCTACATAGAGAAGTGACTTGAGGTCATTGCGGGGTGTGTTACAAACTCTGGCCAACGGATTCCCAGACTTACACATTTATTTCTGCAGTAGGCCACATCTTAATCCTTATGTAGTTATGATCTGTCTCCTGAACAAAAGTTATGTACCTGAGGTTAGGACCTCCATGTCTTGTGTCTTTTATTCCTGGGGATTGATCACCAGAGATGTTTATCAGATTCACATATAGTATTTTTTATATTTGGAATCAGTGGATAGAACTACTCTCCCTGAAAATAAGATATATGAAATACCTTAGAATAATTTCCCTTGTTAAATAATTTTAGGTGGTATCTCTATTTTATAATTAAAGAAATGGAAATTTTGAAAGTCAAGTAACTTGTCAAAGGAAACATTGTCAGATTTGACCAGGATCACTCCAGGAAACCCTCTTTCCCCCCCACAGCTTTGTAGCTTTTTATACCTTGCAAAAGAAGGTAAGGGATGGAAACAGTAGATAGGTATCAAAGAAATTGGTTTTTATTGGTAGGGAAATGGCCCACTTTTATAAAATTTTAGTTTGCAAGCTCCCTGGTATCCTTTCAAGAGCTAAAATGGCTCTAGCTTTTCCTTTTACTCTTTTGTTTGCTTTGATGTCTCTCTTAAATGGTGATAGTCAGAATCTAGCTAATTTTCTTTTCAAGGATTATCTGAATAGTGATAAATATTTGGGGCTTGGGGAAGAAAAGCCCAAATGTCTAAGTAAGAGAAACCTTTATTTATTTATTTATTTGACTTTTTAATTTTTTAAATTTGTTTTAGTTAGTTACACATGAAAGTAGAGTATATTTATGCACTTTGATATATCATACATAGATGGGGTATAATAAGAAACTTTTTTTAACTTAAACTATCCTCTGATCCTTTCCCTCCAGATTATTTTTTTTGCCATTTATTCAGTTTTTTTTATTAGTTGTTCAAAACATTACATAGCTCTTGACATATTTCATACATTTGATTCAAGTGGGTTATGAACTCCCATTTTTTCCCCCCGAATACAGATTGCACAATCACATCGGTTACACATCCACGTTTTTACATACTGCCATACTAGTATCTGTTGTATTCTGCTGCCTTTCCTATCGTCTACTATCCCCCCTCCCCTCCCCTCCCATCTTCTCTCTCTACCCCATCTACTGTAATTCATTTCTCTCCCTTGTTTTTTTCCTTTCCCCTCACTTCCTCTTATATGTAAATTTTGTATAACGATAAGGGTCTCCTTCCATTTCCATATAGTTTCCCTTCTCTCTCCCTTTCCCTCCCACCTCTCATCCCTGTTTAATGTTAATTTTCTTCTCATGCTCTTCCTCCCTGCTGTGTTCTTAGTTTCTCTCCTTATATCAAAGAAGACATTTGGCATTTGTTTTTTAGGGATTGGCTAGCTTCACTTAGCATAATCTGCTCTAGTGCCATCCATTTCCCTGCAAATGCCATGATTTTGTCATTTTTTAGTGCTGAGTAATACTCCATTGTGTATAAATGCACATTTATTTTATCCATTCATCTATTGAAGAGCATCTAGGTTGGTTCCACAGACTAGCTATTGTGAATTGTGCTGCTATGAACATCGATGTAGCAGTATCCTATAAGTATGCTCTTTTAAGGTCTTTAGGGAATAGTCCAAGAAGGGGGATAGCTAGATCAAATGGTGGTTCCATTCCCAGCTTTCCAAGGAATCTCCATACTGCTTTCCAAATTGGCCTTACCAATTTGCAGTCCCACCAGCAGTATACAAGTGTACCCTTTTCCCCACATCCTCGCCAGCACTTGTTGTTGTTTGACTTCATAATGGCTGCCAATCTTACTGGAGTGAGATGGTATCTTAGGGTGGTTTTGATTTGCATTTCTCTGACTGCTACAGATGGTGAGCATTTTTTCATGTACTTGTTAATTGTTTGTATATCCTCCTCTGAGAAGTGTCTGTTCAGGTCCTTGGCCCATTTATTGATTGGGTTATTTGTTTTCTTATTGTTTAATTTTTTGAGTTCTTTGTATACTCTGGATATTAGGGCTCTATCTGAATTGTGAGGAGTAAAAATTTGTTCCCAGGATGTAGGCTCCCTATTTACCTCTCTTATTGTTTCTCTTGCTGAGAAAAACTTTTTAGTTTGAGTGAGTCCCATTTGTTGATTCTTGTTTTTAACTCTTGTGCTATGGGTGTCCTATTAAGGAATTTGGAGCCCGACCCCACAGTATGTAGAGCGGAGCCAACTTTTTCTTCTATCAGACGCAGAGTCTCTGTTTTGATATCAAGCTCCTTGATCCATTTTGAGTTAACTTTTGTGCATGGCGAGAGAAAGGGATTCAGATTCATTTTGTTGCATATGGATTTCCAGGTTTCCCAGCACCATTTGTTGAAGATGCTATCCTTCCTCCATTGCATGCATTTAGCCCCTTTGTCAAAAATAAGATAGTTGTAATTTTGTGGATTGGTCTCTGTGTCCTCTATTCTGTACCACTGGTCCACCTGCCTGTTTTGGTACCAGTACCATGCTGTTTTTGTTACTATTGCTCTGTAGTATAGTTTGAAGTCTGGTATCACTATACCACCTGATTCACTCTTCCTGCTTAGAATTGCTTTTGCCATTCTGGGTCTTTTATTTTTCCATATGAATTTCATGATTGCTTTATCTATTTCTATAAGAAATGCTGTTGGGATTTTGATTGGTATTGCATTAAACCTATAGAGAACTTTTGGTAAAATCGCCTTTTGATGATGTTAGTTCTGCCTATCCATGAACAGGGTATATTTTTTCATCTTCTAAGATCTTCTATTTCTCTCTTTAGGGTTCTGTAGTTTTCATTGTATAAATCTTTCACCTCTTTTGTTAGGTTGATTCCCAAGTATTTTATTTTTTTTGAGGATATTGTGAATGGGGTGGTTGTCCTCATTTCTATTTCAGAAGATCTGTCACTGATATACAGGAATGCCTTTGATTTATGCGTCTTGATTTTATATCCTGCCACTTTGCTGAATTCATTTATTAGCTCTAGTAGTTTCTTTGTAGACCCTTTTGGGTCTGCTAGGTATAGAATCATGTCATCTGCAAATAGTGATAATTTAAGTTCTTCTTTTCCTATTTTTATGCCTTTAATTTCTTTCGTCTGTCTAATTGCTCTGGCCAGTGTTTCGAGAACTATGCTGAACACCAGAGAGGGCATCCCTGTCTTGTTCCAGATTTTAGAGGGAATGCCTTCAATTTTTCTCTGTTCAGAATGATGCTAGCCTGAGGATTAGCATAGATAGCTTTTACAATATTGAGGTATGTTCCTGCTATCCCTAGTTTTTCTAGAGTTTTGAACATAAAGGGATGCTGTACTTTGTTGAATGCTTTTTCTGCGTCTATCGAGATGATCATATGGTTCTTATCTTTAAGTCTATTGATGTGGTGAATAACATTTATTGATTTCTGTATATTGAACCAGCCTTGCATCCCAGGGCTGAATCCTACTTGATCATGGTGCACGATCTTTTTGATATGTTTCTGTATCTGATTTGCCAGAATTTTATTGAGGATTTTTGCATCTATGTTCATTAGAGATATTGGTCTGTAGTTTTCTTTCTTTGAAGTTTCTTTGTCTGGTTTAGGAATCAGGGTGATGTTGGCCTCATAGAATGAATTTGGAAGAGCTCCTTCTTTTTCTATTTCCTGAAATAGCTTGAAAAGTATTGGTATTAGTTCTTCTTTAAAGGTTTTGTAAAACTATGCTGTATACCCATCCGGTCCTGGGCTTTTCTTAGTTGGTAGTCTTTTGATGGCTTCTTCTATTTCCTCAATTGATATTGGTCTGTTTAGGTTGTGTATATCCTCCTGACTCAATCTGGGCAGATCATATGACTTAAGAAATTTATCAGTGCCTTCACTATCTTCTATTTTATTGGAGTATAAGGATTCAAAATAATTTCTAATTATCTTCTGTATTTCTGAAGTGTCTGTTGTGATATTGCCTTTTTCATCCCGTATGCTAGTAATTTGCGTTCTCTCTCTTCTTTTCTTTGATAGCATGGCTAAGGGTCTGTCGATTTTATTTAGTTTTTCAAAGAACCAACTTTTAGTTTTGTCAATTTTTTCAATTGTTTCTTTTGTTTCGATTTCATTGATTTCAGCTCTGATTTTAAATATTTCTTGCCTTCTACTGCTTTTGCTGTTGTTTTGCTCTTCTTTTTCTAGGGTTTTGAGATGAAGTGTAAGATCATTTATTTGTTGGTTTTTTCTTTTTTTAAGGAATGAACTCTAAGCAATGAATTTTCCTCTTAGAACTGCTTTGATTGTGTCCCACAGATTCTGATTTGTTGTGTCTGTGTTTTCAGTTATCTCTAAGAATTTTTTAATTTCCTCCTTTATGTCTTCTGTGACCCATTGATCATTCAGTAACATATTGTTCATTTTCCATGTGATGTAGGATTTTTCCTTCCTTCTTTTATCATTGATTTCCAGTTTCATTCCATTATCAGATAAGATGCATGGTATTATCTCCACACCTTTATATTTACTAAGGGTTGCCCTATGGCATAATATATGGTCTATCTTTGAGAAGGATCCATGTGCTGCTGAGAAAAACGTATATCCACTTGATGATGGTTGATTTATTCTATATATGTCGGTTAAGTCTAGGTCATTGATTGTGTTATTGAGTTCTATAGTTTCTTTATTCAACTTTTTGTTTGGAGGATCTGTCCAATGGTGAGAGCGGTGTGTTGAATTCACCCATAATTATTGTGTTGTGGTCTATTTGATTCTTGAACTTGAGGAGAGTTTGTTTTATGAACATTGTAGCACCATTATTTGGTGCATACATATTGATAATTGTTATGTCTTGTTGGTGAATGGTTCCTTTAAACAGTATATAGTGTCCTTCTTTATCCCTTTTCAATAACTTAGGTTTGAAGTTGATTTTATTCGATATGAGTATGGCCACTCCTGCTTGCTTCCGAGGACTATGTGAGTGGTATGATTTTTCCCAACCTTTCATCTTCAGCCTGTGTATGTCTTTTCCTATCATATGAGTCTCCTGAAGGCAGCATATTGTTGGATCTGTTTTTTTAATCCAAGTTATTAGCCTATGTCGCATGATTGGTGAGTTTAAGCCATTAACGTTTAGGATTACTATTGAAATATGGTTTGTACTTCCAGTCATGTTTATTTATTTATTTTAATTTGGCTTGTTTTTCCTCTTTGATTATTTTCCCCCCTTTACTGAGTTACCTCCCACTGTTGTTTTTGTGTGCTGTTTTTCATTTCCTCTTCTTATAGGGTTTTGCTCAAAATGCTTTGCAGTGCTGGTTTTCTGGCTGCGAATTCTTTTAACTTTTGTTTATCATGAAATATTTTAATTTCATTTTCAAACCTGAATCTTAATTTTGCTGGATACAATATTCTTGGTTGGAATCCATTATTTTTCAGCGTTTGAAATACGTTGTTCCAGGATCTTCTCGCTTTCAATGTCTGTGATGAAAAATCAGCCATTAACCTAATTGGTTTACCCCTGAATGTAATCTTCCTCCTTTCTCTTGTAGCTTTTAATATTCTCTCCTTGTTCTGTATGGTGGATATCTTCATAATAATGTGTCTTGGAGTTGGTCTATTACGGTTTTGTATGTTTGGGGTCCTGTAGGCTTCCAGGATTTGGCAATCCATTCTATCTTTCATGTCTGGAAAGTTTTCTAAAATTATTTCATTCACAGATTGCTCATTCCTTTGGTTTGGACCTCTATACCTTCCTCTATCCCAGTGACTCTTAAGTTTGTTTTTTTTTATGACATCCCATATCTCTTGGATGTTTTGGTCGAGGTTTCTTACCAGCCTTTTTGCATTGACTATACTCTTTTCGAGTTGATAAACTTTGTGTTCATTATCTGATGTTCTGACTTCTATTTGATCTAGTCTACTTGTAATATTCTCATTTGAGTTTTTGATTTGGTTTATGGTTTCCTGCATTTCTAGGATTACTGTTTGATTTTTTTTTTAAATTTCTATCTCCTGGTAGATTTCATTTTTTGCTTCTTGAATCTGCTTATGTAATTCATTTTCAAAGTATCCTTTCATTGTTTGAATTTGCTATCTAATGACTTTTTTAAGATTCCATTCCGAGTCAGGTATGCTTTGAGTTCTTTCTCTGTCTATTTTTCTGATGCCTCTAGGTTCTCCTGTAAATTTAAGTTGTCCTGCATTGTTTGAAATCCCTTTTTTCCCTTGTTTTTTCATGGTGTTCACGTTACTTTCCAATTCTGTTTAACTGCTGTGTTTCTGTTTTCTCCTATAAATTTGTTTTGGTTTTGTATATCTCTGTGGTCTCTCCTTTGTGGTGGAAGACTATGTCTAGAGATGTTGGGCTTTATTGTAATTTAAAGCTGATTCATTCGATTCATAAAAGGCTTACGGATTCTGTAGGCATATAGTGATCTGTTGTTTGGTCTTAGGACTTTATGTTTAGGTAGGGTGCTATGATGGTATGAAGGTTAGTATGTCTTGGCTACTTTGGAAGATGCTCTATTGAAGGGGGATATTAACAGGCAAATAGGAGCCATACAGATAGCCTCGGAACATTTACCTATTTGCATTTAGAAAATTACACGTAATGAAAGTCGTAATGCTTGGGATGAAAGTTAGGGGGAAGGGGAAGGAAGGAGTCCTTAAAGAGAAAGAGGGAGAGAAAAATAGGTAGAATAAAGGAGAATGGAAAGAACAATAAAAATTGAAAAGGGAAAAGGAAAAAAATGATAAATGAAGTCTTAGGGTTCTATTTTCTTCTCTTCCAGTAGGCGGAGCTCTGCCCTCCGAGCCACGCTTCTGCCCTCTATGTGCCAGCAGCAATCCCTGCAAGGCGGCTCCTCTTCCCCTACTGGGCATCTCTCCAATCCCGTTAGTCTAGAGCCCTTTCTCTTCTCCGGCCCCTCCCCCCCTTCCTCCTGTCAGCCAGCCAGGCTCACCGGAGGCAATCTCCACAGATCTAGTTACACTTGCAGCCCCCCTGAGTGCCCTATTTCCCAAATGACTAAGCACTCCCTCTTGTTTGCCATTCACCCAGACCCCAAGGTTGTGGAGCGGGTGATCCAGGAACCGTCAGTTTAATTTGCCTGGACCCCTTCGGTGGCCACGCCCCCCGGGAACTGGCGGCTAAGGCCTTAGGTTTCACCGCTGGTGGTAGGGGGAGTTGGGGGTCGGTAGGGGGAGTTGGGGGTCGGCAGTCCCCTCTGCTTCCCTCGGCCCCTACAGTCACACCCATGGAGCTCTGGGGCGAGATTTTTGAGGTTTCCCAGCTGTCTGTATCTGGTGGGGATGGGAGTCACACACCTGTTGAAGCGATTTTGCTGGGAAGGGATCCCGTCCGCTGAACTCTGGTGACATCAGCTCCCTGCTATGGCGAGCCCCAGACTCCTTGCCGGAGTGTCCGATGGGAGGGGTGGGTCTGGCCTGTCTCTGGTCTGTCCCAGACTCGGTTTTAGTTCTGGTCCGCTGTTTCATGAAGGCTTGGTTAGCAACCTCTTCAAAGGGTCTCTACGCCACACGCGGTCTCCGGCAGTGCTGAAACGCCTCCTTCTGCGCTGGTCACCAGACAGCGGCGGCCTGCACCTCTGCACAGGGTGGCCGAGATTCACCGTCCGGGGCAAGCTGTCACCTCCAATAATCCCAAACTCCCGCCTAGGTCTCACTGCAACGGAATTTTGCTGGGAGTTTCTCAGCAGGTAGAATCCGAACGTTCTGATGTGTCTCTCTGTCCGTGTGGCTGAGGAGGTACTGAAAGTGCTGCCTCTCCGCCCGCCGCCATGTTGAGTCTCTTCCCTCCAGGTTATTTTTAAGTGTAAGTTTTGTTCACCCCTTAATTACATATAACTTAAGCAAGAAAATATCTCCAGCCAAGTTAGGCTTTGTCAGTACCCTGATTCTAACATTAAAATTTAACTTAGTATAACTTATTTGCTTGTATTGTTTTTTAAATTACAGTACTTTTTTTCCAAAGGGGATTGAGTTTACTTGCATAAGAAGACATTCACAGGTATGTGTGTGTGTGTGTGTGTGTGTGTGTGTACACACCTGTAAACATATCCACATATCTATACATATATAGCTACTTAACACATGGCTGTAAAGTTGGAACCAGGGAATCCATAAAGCAGGTGTCAGGTCATGTGGGACCATGAAATGTTGATAGAAGGTTTGGTCTTAGAAATGGTCTTAGAAAAGCAACATGCCAGTTCCTCAGGAAAACCAAATATTTACAAATTGAGAAAGAAATTTCTCACAAGGTAACATTACATCTCGTAATGGATACTGTCCTTAATAGCAGTTTTTGCAGCTCATGCATCTACATGCTTGTGAGTTTTGTATTTCGTAAAAGCCTTTATTTAAAGTGAGTTCTGGGCTGTAAAGCACAGCTTGGCAAGCAGGAAACATGACCCATTCTGGTTGTATATGTGGCTACCTTGTATTCTTACTGGATACCTTGGAACTTGAAGGGTAAATCGATGTTCAGCCCTTTAGATTGCCCATTCTTAAAACTGGGAGTCAGTCTGCAATCCAAAAGTCTCCCAGGTAACTAGAGCATAATTGATTCTTTAACCATCCTTTGAGAAATATGGGTCCCAAATGAAAGACCACAGGGGAAATGGAGCGTATTAAAGCTTTTATATTCAACATCTGCTAGGAATAGAAAGCCAAAAAGAGGAAATGAAATGAGTGGTGTAATGATCCCCAGTCTCTGCTTCAGCCTTGCGCTTCCATTTGTTTTGGTTTCTCAGCCCAGAACAGACTTTTCTCCCAAATCCAATAAACCTAGTAAGTAACATTCTGGAAGAAAAGTTTGCCTTGCCTCTTTTCCTTTGTGTTGGTTGCTTCTGGAAAGCATTAATTCAACCTCAGGTCTTCTGATTATACAGTTCTTGGAGCTGTCTGGTTGCTACTGTATAAGCTGGTACTGCACAGTGCAGGAAGGACAGTAAAAGGCAGCTAGCTCTCCTGACAAGAGCTGACAGCTGCCTTGCTGTTTGAAGGCAAATTATCTGTCTTTGCTTTAATTGAGGCACGTTTTAAGCTCAAGAGATTCCATTGATGAGGTGCTTTCTTTTGAGAGACTTGTTCTTACATTCTGATTATTTATTAGAATAAAGAACACAAATATAAAAATCCAGTGAGTTCTGGGTGGGATCTCTGCTTGGGACTCACAGCACTGTGTGATAAGTAGAGCAGAAATCTAAATGATAATGGCAAAGACAGTTGCCTCTGAAACTTTGGACAAAGTCTCCATTCCTTTTTTTAAGAATAACCAATGTGCTTTCTTCATCATCCCTAGGACCTTCTCAGAGTTTGTTATGTATCGGATCTTTACAGATTCTGTAAGGAAATAGTTATTAAATAATAATGCTTGATACATGTCTGCTCATTACCCCCTATATTTTTAGTGTCTTCTATGTGTCTTCTTTTTTTATAAGTACTTCTATTGAGACTTGATTGGTGAAGGAAGGAAGGTATCATAGTAGTATCATCTGAGCCCCATCATTGAGGAGCCTTTTGTTGCTGTTTTGTTTTTTAATTGTTCAAGGTTTTTTCCCATATTTTTAATTGGTTCATTATAATTGAATATAATGGTAGGATTCGTATTATGTACTAATCCCACCATTATTTTCAGTTATAATGAACCAATAAAAAATATGGGAATACTTTCCAGAAGCAACCACCACAAAGGAAGATGCACGTGATAACAGCTTCGGCTTTCTTGAGTTAGAGAAACAGTCTTGGAAGTATTCAAGAAATGGGCAAAAGTATAAACAAATAAAAAGAACCTGGTGTGGCTGTATATATAAAAGCCAAGACAATTTAGGGAGTCTCTTGGAAGAAGTGAGCATTCAGCCTGGTATTAAAGGAATTAGTAGATGAGAAAAGACTTAAAAAGATCAGAAGACATTTAACAAATGTTCTTTGGGGGCATTCTACTTTTACAGTTGTAAACAAAGCACACTTTTGTGTTCCTTTCTCTTATTGAAATGACAGGAAGAACAAAGAGGAATAAATTCTTCAAAAATGAGAGTGGTTACTACATTTCTGAACAAGAAAGGCCAGTGCTGTGATACTGGTGGATAAATGCTGTTGAGGGAGTCCTGGCTCAGAGCACATGCAGGAGCTATGTTTGTAGCTCCTGACAGTGGAGCTGGCAGCTCTGAGTGGCTGAAGGCAGGCCAGAAACGGAGGGCCTGATTAAGCGACTGTCTGCAGAGTGGCTGCTTGGTTTATAGCTTACTCTAAAGTAGCTTGAGTAGTTTGACTTGGGGAAAGGGCTAGGGCTTCAATTAGGGAGTGACATCTACTAGAATTTGTGTTTATATAAAACAACTTATTTTGATAAATACCTATTAATTCATGGGCTTCTCTGCCTTTCCCTGCCCATACCCTAAAAATGGGGAGAGAAACAGCCACTTGAGAAGTCCTGCCCATTTGTGCAGCATCCCAGGCCAGGTCTTCCATTCAGGGCAAGACTTATAAAGAAAGAACCTTAGTCAGCAGCAGAGGAGAGCCTCACTACCCACCTGTATCATCAGGGACTTGTACAGACTTTAAGTTAGCATCTTCAGATTCAAGATAATTTGTCTGAAAAACAAGAATGGGTTATGAAAAAAAGAGCAGTTACAAAAGAATTAATAAAAAATTAAAACACAGTTGTCTTAGCTAACAGAATTTTTAAAAAATACATTGAATATGAGCAGGAATTTTAGAGGTATGTAAGATCTAAATTCATCAGCTTTGCTGTGTAGATATCAGGAACCATTGCTTAATGTTGAAAATAACAAACTAGAGGCATGAACATATTTGGAGTTAGAAGGAAATATCAGTCAAAAGCTCTTTTCACTGGGAAGAGGGTTTGTTGCTTAGGGCCTGCTTGTACTTTTCAATTGAAACCTTTCTACACTATCGGATTTTTTTTTCTTATGACATAAGATAAGAGGAAAGACATTGATTTTCCTAACCACTCCTGCCAGAGTTAGTTTTTGTTTTTTAAAGGAAGAACTCCCAAGTTGGTCTGACTGGGTCATGTGTCCATACCTGGACCAGTCACTGTGGTACAAGGAATAGAATACCATTAGACCAGCCTGAGCTGTGTCTAATTTGTAGTCCAGAATCAGTGTTGGTTATAAGAAAAAAGATGGGGAACAAACACATTCAGTAATGGAATAGGTTCATATCAAAATGTTATTTTTTAAAAATTTACAAGTATTTGTGTTTATATAAATACTTGTTAATATCTGTACAAATTGTAAATATGATGTCTTTTTGTTCCTAAATATTCCAGTATGTCTTTGCTAAAAGTCAGGCTATAATATTCTTATATATTTAGTGTCTGGCTATTTTTTTTTAATTCCTTGTAACTAATTAGCAGTCTGGAGGGAGATACTTTAAGATTGCAAATATCCTGCTCTTTCCCTTCAAATTGTACTTCCTGGATTTGGCATCCCTTGAGGATTTTAGACCAGATCCATCTTTCCTGTGGTGGTCACAAAATCATTTTCTAAGGTTTTAAAAACTTGTTCCACTTCCTCTACATTTACCATTTGTATGCTGTGGAAAAACAATTCTCTCCCTTCTCCCTTATTTATTCATTATATCGTGCTATCATCAGTATGGAATCCTATTGTTTTAATAACTTACAATTAATTCTTCATTGTTCAGTTACTTTTGGTGTCCAAATGACCCCAGCTTGGGCCAACAAGAGCTCTTTGAGAGTCTCCATTGTCATTTTAACATTCCACCATCATTTTTTCAAGCACTTCCTTGCCTTCTGACATAGCAACATGTTTCTGGCTCAGTTTTTGTCTTCCTTACTTTAGCCTTGGAGTCATCCATTTCTCTGAGGTAAGGAGAGATCAAGATCTGAATGGAAGGTGTACACATTGTCAATGGAGCATCTTTGCCTTTATGCCCTTTGGGTTGTCAAAACTGGGAGGACCACACACAGACATGCCCATAGAACTGTACGTACAGACAAACATACCAAAACGTATACACATGTATATGTTTGCATACATATTCTTACAGAAAGTGCAAGTATTTGCATCTCCCCATTCCTCCATGAAAACTTCAGCTCCTGACATCAACACATTTGCTTATTTGCTTAATCCTGTACCACACATAAAATAGGTTCATTTCAGGTTTGCTTCCTCCATACAGCTACCAAGAAGAATGAGTTTAGAATTTGTTTGCTCTTCTGCCCCCTTCTCCTAAAAGCTGAGAGTCAATGTGTTCATAAATCGGTGGGAATGAAGTTATTTTTCCATATAGTGTGATTATGCAATTCAGTTGAAACACTTGGATTCTTCTGCTTGAGTTTGTTTTTTTCTTAATTTTAAAAATTTTTTTAATATGTAGAACTTTAACATATCTTCAAAAGCCAAATTTGTGTAAAAAGGTGTGCTCAGAGAAGTATAACTTTTTCCTGTATTTCTCCCACCCCAGCCCTTCCCCATCCCCTATAGATAAATGACTGAGTGGTGTTTTTGTTTTGGTGTGTGTGTGTATGTTTTCTTTTGGTTTATTGTGTTTCTTTCTGTAATGATAAATCAATATGGATGCATTTTCTTATTTGCCCTTTATTTGTACACAGAAAGATAGTAACATTGCATATTATAGAATTCTTTCTGATCATTTTTACAGTTGCATAGTTTCCTTTGTGTGTACTCAAATCTATTCAATCACTTATCTTTAGACATTTAGGTAGTTTTCATTACTTTGTCATTACCAAATAATGCTACAATGAATAACCTCACGTGTGTTTCCATATTATTGGAGGTATTATCTTTGAGAAAATTTCTTTTAAGTAAAATTGCCACCCAAAAGGTTTATGCACATGCTTGTAGTTTTTAGCCAGTATATTTGAGGAACCTGAAACTTCAAGAAGCAAACAAGTATTCATAGACCAAATCTACCTATAGATATAGCAATTTGAAGATTAAAATGTTTTCATTTGATAAAACTTCCAAGCTTAAGGTTTTAAAAACTTGTTCCAGAGAGGGGAAGAATACATTTTATCTAGAATCATCCTGGAGGATGAATTCGGGTGATATTTTCTTGATATCCTATTTGAAAATCCCATTGATGAGCTTACAAGGAATCTTTTCTTCCTGATATTTGTCTTTATCAGAAGAGCTCCAGGAAGAATTTTGGGAACTCAAAATTGATTCTGTTGCCAAAGGTAACCTCCAGAAAATCACTTTGAAGATTTCCCAGGTAGAGTATAATCTTATTTACCTCCAAATAAGTGAGCAGATTTCAGCAGGCACTTTCCAGTTTTACTGACCTTTATTTGAGAAGGTGTTCTTTGCACCCCATCTGCCCCCAGCCTCTGGCTAATAGCAGCTAGTAAATAATGCCCAGGCTTGACTTTGGAAGTGCCTCAGATGGCTCCTCCTTATCCTCATCATTTAATGTATTTCTGAAAATGCACACACAAATCATAATACAGTGGCTTATCTCAAAGAAGTTCTATTCCTTAATTATAGTTTGAGTTTGGTTTAGCTTTGAGTATAATTTTGCATATGAAAGCATGTATTTCTGCATATTTAAAATGAAAATTAAACATCACAAAGTCTTTTAATACAATGAAGTTGCATTTAGTAGATAGAAGTTAATTTCAAATGTTGGGAAGAAGGATTTAAGATTTTATATTAGAATCAGTAGGCCTCTGAGTATGTGATTTTGATGATGTTTTCAGAGTTCTTTTTAATTTGTGACAAAAAATTTAAACAAGGGGCTGGGGATGTGGCTCAAGCAGTAGAGCGCTTGCCTGGCATGCGCGGGTTCGATCCTCAGCACCACATAAAAATAAAAAATAAAGATGTTGTGTCCACCGAAAACTAAAAAAAATAAATATTAAAAAAACTCTCTCTCTCTCTCTCTCTCTCTCTCTCTCTCTCTTTAAAAAAAAAAAATTTTTTTTTAAACAAAAGGCTTCTTTTGCTATGAGAGCCATAAAAAATCAACACCTGTTGATTTGTGAATCTTTTTCTGTGGTGAAATGTTTTTGTGGCTGATTCTTCTAGTTATTGTTTTAAGATTTTAATAACATTAAAGGAAATTTGAATTTTTTACATTTATCAAAAGGGAAAAGCTGGGGATTTTTGTTTGTTTTTGTTTTGGTACTAGGGATTGAACTCGGGGCACTTAACCATTAAGCCATATCCCCAGCCTTTTTTTATTTTGAGACAGGGTCTCACTAAGTTGCTTAGGGCCTCACTAAGTTGCTGATGCTAGCCTCAAACTTGCAATCCTCCTGCCTCAGGCTTCTGAGGGATTTTCCCTGTGACTCAGATGACCAGAGTATCAGCCTCTGCTCTACTGCTACTGACTTTGGGACCTTTGCTGGTTTCCTTATTTGGAATATGAGGATTATTTGTCATGACCCCTTCCTGGGACTGTTCAGTGAGACACACAATGCATAAGTACTCAGTAAAACATAATTGCCATAGAGTTTTCTTAATAAGATGCCATTTAACATGAGATAAAAATTCTTGTGAAAATTTAGCATCTTTTGTTTAAGCTGTTTCACCCAAGCCTGTTCTCTATACTGATAAGAACTTCTGCTTTTGTTCCCTAGTTGAGGGAATAAGTCCCTTGTTAAAATCTGTAATCCTCTGAAATGGCAAGACCCCTTAATTTTCACTTCTTCAAGTTGAGCCAGAATTGTTTTTATCATGAATTTTCCCATAAACAGGCCTGTGGCATCAGAGATGGGCTCAGTTTATACTACCTGGTTGTGAGTCTGTGAGGACCCAAGGGTTTAAGAGAGAAGCAGCCTGATCTATAGTCAACAGTAGCTGAATGCATGTTGATACTAAACAAGGCCATCTGTTTTGTCACTTGCTAAGACTACTGCTTCCACTCCTGCTGGGCCTTTCAAAGCATTCTCACCTTTGAGCCCTAATCAATTGCATCTATTGTAGGTTTTCAGTGCCTGTTGCCTGGACTTGGCATCATGGCCCTTTTCCCACAGGCTGAAGTCTATACTCTTTGGTCGCGTGTACCATTAATTTTTCCTTCCAGCTCTGTTGTGTAGTACTTCTGTGTGTGCTCTCCCTCTTTTCCAGCTACAAAGCTGCTTTTAACTAAGTGTGTCTGTGACACTGTTCCATTCCTCAAGAATGCCATGGTGATTAAAAGCACAAACTACCTGGATTCAGATCCTGTCTCCACTGTTTCCTGGTCTGATTACTCTGGAAATCTAAATTGACCTCACTGTGCCTCATATTTCTCTTGGTAAAATGAGAATAAAGATACTGTCTGCATTATAGTGTCATCTTGTGGCATAAAGGAGATAATCCATGTTAAAGAACTTAAAACTGTGCGTGTATACAATGCTTATGTAAATAAGCATTAGCTGCAGTCATTATTATTAATTACTATTGTTTCTGTCTAATGTCTGTCAAAATTCTGTGTATATCTCTGCTCAAGTTTTTCCAAGTCTCCCCAACACAAATAATCTTATTTATCTATTAATGCATTAATTTATCTGTTGCATAAAAATTTTTAAAAACTTGCTTAAATATTAATTGAACACTTACTGTGCATAAGGCATAAGACTGCTCACTCAGAGGAACACAAAACTTAAGTAGTACTCTCTAGGAACTTAGACCCTGATAGGAGAGATCAGAGAAGTATAAAATATTCATTATTCATTCAACCAACCTTTATTGCACAACTGCAGAGGATTCAGACACTGTATGTCGTTACATGAGTTCTAAGTCTGGTATCCATGGTTAATGACTAACTTTGGTGAAGATCCGATTTTAAGCATCTTAACCAAAGCACGGTTGAAGTTGTTTGGGGCGTATGGAAAAGAGATTTTACCGTCTACGAGAAGGAAGACTTTTTAGAGAAAATGTTGCCATCTTGGTAGGGCCTTGAAGAATAGATGGACTTTGCCTCTCTCAACATTTCTGAGAAAGCATTCATGTACTGCCTTGGGCTGTGGCTATATGTGGCCTATAGGATTTTTATAACTGTAAGCTCCTGAAGGGCAAGGACAGTGATATCTTCATTTATGAGTTCTTAATGCTCACTTTAGGCCTAGAAGGAGGATGCTCATTCTCAATAGAGGAGGATGACAGATTGCGGAGTTGTCTCTTCCAGTTAACTTAAAGGAACATTTTAATTTGGTGAATTTAAATATCTGTGAAACAAACTTCTAGAGAAGACATTTGTTTAAACCAAAAGTGGGATTTTTAGAGATATTCATGCTTTTCTTACCACATTGTTGCTATAGTAGTTATTATAGGAATGTTGGATTTTGCATTAATCCATGTACATATTCTTCCCATATTTCTGGGAAGAAACTTTTATAGATTCTCCATTAAACTCTACCCTGACCTAGGATTTCAGGGTATGATTTTATAGCTGATTATATGAGAAATCTTAGTCTTCAAAACTGCCCAACAGTTTTAATTCTGAATTTCTCCTTGTAGCAAGGAGCAAGGACCAACCCCAGTCGAGAGAAAGAAGAAAGGAAAAAGGAAAAGTGAAACCACAGTGGAGAGCTTAGAGCTGGATCAGGGCCTGCCGAACACATCCCTGCGGAGTCCTGAGGAGTCCACTGAGTCTGCAGACAACCAGGTACAGCTGTGACCGGGAGCCTACTGGAGGTTACTGCTGCTGGATGGGGTCTTGCTGATATTGATGCTCCTCTGTGCCTGTCTTTAGCCTATTTTCCTTACGCACAGACCTGGGCTGGGCTTCTTCTTGGTGGATGAGCAAGTAGACAACAGGCTTTTTCCCTAGCCCAATCCTTATACTAATGATTGCCCAGTTATTTAACAGCATTTGCTTTCTTCTTAGAAAGTAGAATGGTATTAGGTTGCAGAGGAAGTTGATGTGGAAAATGAAGTTGTGAGCCAGACTAGATAAGGCTCAGGGGGCCAGTTTGACATGTAGGTAATGCATTTAGTGCTTAGTGGTAGGCTAGTCTGAACAAGGATAACTTTATAGTCCCAGATGCTTGGAAAGTCAGGGATATATTCATTATGCCAAAATGGAGATTTAGCCAAAAGCAGGGACAAGGAGATACCCATCTAATTCAGTTCCTAAAATTATGCCATGGTATGCCTGAGTTGAGATAACTTCTCTTGGACATGAATTCTAATATTTGAAAATGATGATTCCTCTTATATCTACAGCAATTTATCCGCATCATGGTGCTACAAGGAGACCATTGAGAATAAAGCCAACTTACTGTACCTTCCAGCATCATCTGGACCCCCTTTAGTTTCTCCTTGATCTCTAATGTAGGAAGGTGTCAGCTTGTAACATTGTAGTACTCATAATTTGTAGTGTCTGGTGTCAGAGCGGAAGCCCTTTTGCTGCCTGTAAGCTGGGACTGGTGGCTGTTAAGTATCCAGAGTGGCAGAGGATCAATCACAATGAGTTGATGGGATTTGGCAGGGAGTTCAGTGTTGCTAGAATGGTGATCTGTGTATGGGAATAGGGAGAAGTTTGTTCTTTTTTGGAATCTCTCACACAGAGTTAAAACACCATAGAGGTAATACAGTGAAGGAATGATGGGAACATAGAGAAAAGGTTTCTTCTTTTAAAAGAAACAGGAGATGAGGTTTTGCTTTTGTTCAAGGTTTGAATAGCTGAGACTGTGCTAGCTGGTCACTAGTTTCCTGAAGTGGTTCTACTGCTGAGGAAAGTCACTCCCCTTCTTTGTTGTTGCACATTCTTTCTCTAAAAGGTGCAAGCTACTTGATTAGAGATGAGTTCTTAAATGATGACTTGCCATTTTGTCATACTTCGGATGTCTCCCAACATTTCAACAAGTGTTATGAGATTCTCAAAGTAAGTCCTAATAAAAAATGGTATAGATTAGTTTTTCAAACTATATTTTTAGGAGTTTGTGGTAAGTAAATTGAATTTGAGCTAAATAAATAAATGCATACATAATACAAACATTGTTATTGTTATAAACCTGGGCTTCCCACTCATGCTGGAGTGGACCTCAAAGATGGTAGAGTGTACCTCTCTTCCTTGTTTTGCGGGAACAGAAGCCAGTTCCAGGAAAGAGGAAAAACATCACTGTTATTGATGAATAAAATATGTCTTTCTGGTCTGGGACTGTAGCTCAGTGGCAGAGTGCTTATCCAGCATGCGTGAAGCACTGGGTTCAATCCTCAGTACCACATAAAAATAAAATAAAGGCGTTCTGAAAAAAACAAAAATATGTCTTTCTGGACCCTGAGATTACACCTTCTTCATAGTGAATCATGGCATTCTGGAAATGAAACTTTTATTCTCCCCCTCACTCAGCTATATTACATTTTCAGTGAATTTAGTCCATAAGAGAGTTGTGTTTACAGAAGATTCCTTTTCTAAGGAGGGGAAACCCCACTTGGGGTGTTAGCAAGTATATATGAGGATGTTCTTGTGTCAGTTTTTGCCTTTGACTCTCAGAGCTGCTCTGATGTTATGTTTGTCCTATAGAAACGACGCTCAGGACGACAAGTAAAACGCAGAAAATATAACGAGGACCTGGACTTCAAAGTGGTGGATGATGATGGGGAAACAATCGCTGTTCTTGGAGCTGGCCGAACATCTGCACTCTCAGCTTCTACACTGGCTTGGCAAGCAGAGGTATGGCCTCATGTGAGGGTAATAACCATGGCTAAGCAGTCATCATGGCCTAGTTGATGAAGCTAACAGGGCTGTTTGCTGAGGCCTAAGTTACATCGTTTAACTACTGCTAGTAACCTTTGAATGGCTTCCTCTTATACTTTAAAATTAGGACTCCTTACTCTGCATTGCAGGGCCCTTTATAATCATACTCTCTCCCTGTTTCACCAGATTTCTATTTGAGCTAAGCAACTTTTCCTTCTATCTCTGTGCAACCAAAGGGTTAGCCATCTTTTATTTTTTTTTTTAAGTGCTGGGAACTAGGATACTTTATCACTGAGCAACATCCCCGGCCCTTTATATTTTTTATTTTGCAACAGGGTCTCATTTAGTTGCCCAGCTTGGCCTTAAACTTGGAATCCTCCTGCCTCAACTTCCTGAGTTGCTAGGACTGTAGGCCTGTGCCGCCACGGTTGGCAAGGCTAGCCATCTTTTAATAAACATCAGTTCTTTTCTTACCTGCCAGCATTTGCCATTGTGGTTCCTTCTGCTTGGAATGCTCTCTGCCACATGCTTCAAATGACTGTTTTGCCATCAGTTAAGTTTAACCTAAAAGGGCATCTCCTTAGAAAAAATTTTCCTGTCTCTTTTATCTAAAGTAGATTCCTGCCTATCATCTCAGTGATTCTGTTTTAGCTCCTTGTTTATTTCCTTCGTAGCACTTGCCACAGTTTGTAATTGTATTTGAATATGTCTGATCTCTGATTCTGTTTTTGTCTCTTTGATTAGAGTATAAAAATCTTATATGTGTAAATACTTGCTCAGAGAATGTAATCAAATGAACTAATAATTATAGTTGGAACTTTAATTCAACAAATATATATTCAGAGTCTGCTAGAAGACCAGGTCCTGGGATATAGGAATGAGTATCAGCATATGACTCCTGCCTCCACAGAGCTTTGTCTAAGAGAAACAGCACATGTCTATACTTCTATGTTGATTGAGAAGTATGTGCTAGATGCAGTGGCCACACAGAAAGAGGAGTGGGCAGGAGTTCAGGAGAATAAGGATGCAGGAGGGCCATTTCTATCAAGAACAAAAGCCTCACAACCGGAAGGGCAACCATAAAGATACCACATGACCAGTGATGAGTATGCTAGATATTGGAGTATGATTTGAGGAATGGTGGGACATAAGAGCTGAAAAGTAGGTGGAGTCACACTTAACAGGGATACCACCTGTGGTATGTGCCCTCATACTGTAGGTTGAATAAAAGATAGGACGCATCAGTAGGTCAAAGCAGACAAGCAGAATGACCACGTTTACATTTTATCAGTCCCCACTGCAGTGTTAAGGAGAGGATGATAGCATTAGGACTTGATCTAGACAGAGATGAGAAGACGGTTAAATGTTGAAAAGGAGAGCTAAGCTGAGGAGCTTATAGAGAAAAAATGAAAAGGAAGAGAAGCAGCAGGCTGAGTATGTAGGAGGGACATTGTTGCCAGCAGCGTTCTAGGACACAGTCTGTCTTGTTCTGTAGTCGCTGTTGCTGACTTGGCAGAATTCATTCTGCATGCCAAGTGGCAGCAGCATAGCTACCTGTCCCTTTTGGACTCCAGTGTGTCTCACAGAAGCTGATAATGCTTTATCTTTTTCAGCCACCTTGCCTCCAACTTAAAGTGTTTCCATGTAATTTCACATATCCTTCCATTTGTCTCTGCATGGGGAGGAGCAAGGGGTTATTGTTCCTATTTTAAGGAACAGAATGATCTAGATAAGAGTTCTATATCTGCACTTAATTGATGACTAGCCTTTAAGAGTTGATTTCATGTTTCTGCTAAGGATTATCCAACTCATGAAATAATACTTAATAGGAATAATAATAATTTGATGTGTTATCATTGCAGTACTTTTCAAACACATAGTTAAAAATAGCTCTTACAGGACTGCCATGAAATGATAGGATTGTGTTCCTTTATAATGGGATTTCCTTCCTTGGGGATTTTATGGTTGCTTTCTAGTTAAAACACTATTAGGAATTTTATTTTCTCCAAGTAGCCATTTAGCCTAAGCCGTTAAACAGCTTTCAGATGCTGTTAAGACTTCTTCCCCTGGTACCTGAAGAGAAACAGTAACTGATGTGATAGAAAGAATTCAGGAAATTTTATGTATCTTACCATGGCTCCTTTTTCCTCTAAAGATGTAGCAAAGAAGATTTATACGTGGAGAGACATAAGATAGAATCTAAGTTTGCATTAATTATACCTAAAATTGTTTAACCAAATTTAAACAAGAGTGAGGCCCAATACATGGTTTTGACTTTGATGTTCAGAGAGGCAGTCCTAGGATTTGGCCTCCCCTGTAAGACAAGCAGGAGCACCTATGAAGAGATCTCTGGGGAGATCAGCTTATCAAGAGGTTTTCAAAATCATCCCTAATGCTACAGAACCAAAATAGTTCCCTGTGTATCTGTTTTTCATACAGGGCTTCTTGGTGAGATTTGAACACATTTCCCAGGCTTAATGAAAGCTTGAAAGTTAGGGATCCTATCTTGGATTCTAGACAATCCATGGTGTTTACTGGCACAGAAAATCATTAAGGAAGACTGATTTTTTTTTTCTTATGTCCTTCCCCCAAGGCCCTCTGGGTAATGTCTGCCTTCCTGCTCACTTCAATGTGGGACAGATAAGGGAGTAGAGTCTGCACTAGAAAGTCCTTGCCATCTCTCTGCAGGTCTGTGCCAAGTCTTGTCCGCATACTCAGTACAATTCTGTAACTGTTGGCTCCTGTCCCAGCCTCAGATCATACCCTTAGCATTGGTTACCTATCAGTAGGTTGTTAAAAGTATCTTTAGACGTGATTCTTTCTAGATCAAGATTGGCCTGTTGTTGCAGCCCCACTTTGAGATTCAGAAGATAGTTCCCAAACCAGCTTCTGGTTTTCAGAAGCTGGAAATAAGTTTCCATTCCTGGCTGACTCCGCTTTCTTATTCTTTGTCCAGCTGATTTGGTGCCTGGAACAGACAAACTTTCACAGTTCTCTGATGCACTTAACAATGTGTAGACTTTTACAAGGCTCTTTTGGTTTTTGTCTCCTGCAATTTGAGCAATTAGTATGATTTTGCCTTTTGGAGCAAAAGTAGTACTTCAGTTTGAATGAATCTTCAGCTCACAGTGCTCTCCTCTGCACTTCTCTTGGATCTTTGCCTATGGTACCTTCTTGGGCCTTTTTCTGTGCCTGACAGGCTGAGCTCAGTTTCCCTTTTGAGGATGCTCCCTGCTCCCCCTATAACAGGGAACTACAGAACAGTGTGCAACAGTCATCTGAACACTGTCCTCAGCACAGAGGGCAACAGCAGGAAGAAAGGGGAAGACAAAAACCATCCATCCTGCCTGGAAAGACAGGAGCCTGATGTGAAGGGCCCAAACATGCCATGGCACGGAGTCAAACAAGATCCGCTGTGCTCCCAGAACGCTCCAACATATTTAACCCTGCCCCTGTCCTTCCATTATCCTTTGGATACCTACCGTCTCTGGTTTCTTTCTTCTAAGCCATGAGCTACTTTAGGGTAGGTTTGTATCTTCTACATTAACCCCCAGGAAACATTTAAATGAAACCTTTCCTACACACTTTCTATCTTCTGTTTTGTAAGTTACTGCCATTGTTGCATTTATGCCCAAAGTGGAGAGTCAGCTGGAATATTTGAGCTCTTTAATTGAAGCTTGTGACTGCTCTGATTTTTCAATGCCTCTGCCATCTGTTTTGAGTGTCATTCTTGATTGATCCCGTAGATTGTAAACTTTTCAAAAGAAGCATTAATTTTTTTGTGATTTTTCACATAGTGTAGGTGGAGTTTTATTTGTTAACTAGTAGCTAACATGAAGACTTGCACTTAGTTGTACTTATCTATTTATTGAATGAATGAATAAATAAATATAGTTAAGCCATTATGTAAACAAGTTTATTTTTTTTAAACTCCTGGATTAGAAAGATAAGAAAATATATATATATATATATTTAAATCCAGGCTCTTTTTTTCTTCTGTTTCTTTAAACTAGCATACTTTCCCCATTGATATTCGTCTACTTCTCACTCCAGGCAGCCACTTAAGTCTGCAGATAGACCTCCTTTTCTAAAGCTCCTTGCTGCCTTGTGGCGTTGCGGTACCTTTGCACCAGTTTATGTGACTCCATGCCGTGGGCTCAGTTTGGCCATCATTAAGCTTCTATTCACTCAGCTGGGTTGGGCAGTTTCTTGTCTTGCCATTTCTTCATTAGGTACAAACACAGATTCCTACATTCTATTTCTCCTTAGGCTGTTTTCTGAATTTGTTTCCCCTTTTTCTGCTGTAACCCAGTGTTCAGATGACTGCATCACAGTTCTGTAGTTCCATTCTGTAACTCTCTGTCTTTCCTAATCTGATTTCAAATTAATTTTCCCAAAATACCAGGGGAATTGCTGTTATTTTTCATCTCTTGCTCAAGAATCTGAGGTGGTTACTTCTTAACTGCTGTATTAGAGTAAGGCTTACTTGTCTGATTTTTAAAAATGAGATCACATATTACCCATTTACCTTCATTTATTTGCAACCCCCCCACATTCAGTATAATGATTTTACTCTTTAAGAAGATGAGTTACTCTCCAGCAACTTGGGAGGCTGAGGCAGGAGGATTGTAAGTTTGAGTCCAGCTTCAACAACTTAACAAGACCCTGTGTCAAAATAAAAGATAGAAGGTCTGGGGCCATAAAAGTTCCCCAGTCCTACAATCCCCAGCGAGAGAGAGAGAGAGAGAGAGATAGTTAGTTCATGTTACACATAGAATTTTTTTTCTTTTTAAACTAGGAATTTAACCTAGGGGCACATTACCACTGTGCTCCCCGGTCCTTTTTTATTTTTTTATTTTGAGATGGAGGCTTAGTAAGTTGCTGAGGCTGGCCTGAAACTTGAGCTCTTCATGTCTCAGTCTTGCAAGTCACTGGAATTGCAGATGTGTTTCTTATATATCCTTTCATTCTTTGGGTTCCTTTCATCTTGCCTTATCTTTGCTGTCCTCTCTTATGAACCATCATTCTTTAGGGCCCAAGTTTTATACCCTTTTATACCCTGTTCTGTTAAATCCAGGCTATTCTCTCTTTTTGAATTCTCATTGGACTAGTAGTTATTGTCACACATTTAGCATTTACCTTGGAGCTTTTCTTTTCTCCTCCCCACATCTCCATCCTTTTTTTTTTCCCCCTTTTCAGACAGGGTCTTGCTAAGTTGCCCAGGTTGGCTTTGAGTTTACAATTCACCTGCCTCAGCCTCTTGAGCTGCTGGGAGCCAGTTGGTCACTGCCCGGCTACCCTGGGGCATTTCTTTTTCTTTCTTTTTTTTTTTTTTTTTATTGTTGGTCGTTCAAAACATTACATAGTTCTTAATATATCATATTTCACAGTTTGATTCAAGTGGGTTATGAACTCCCATTTTTACCCGTATACAGATTGCTGTATCACATCAGTTACACTTCCATTGATTTACATATTGCCATTCTAGTGTCTGATGTATTCTGCTGTCTATCCTATTCTCTACTATCCCCCCCCTCCCCTCCCCTTTTCTCGCTCTACCCCCTCTACTGTAAATCATTACTTCCACTTGTATTATTCTTCTCTTACCCCTCATTTCCTCTTGTATAACTCTGAGGATCACCTTCCATTTCCATGCGATTTCCCTTCTCTCTCCCCTGGGGCATTTCTAAGGCAAATGTTTATTGTATTTTCCCTGGGTGAATGTAAAATCTCTGATACCATGCACTATGCTAGAGGCCACTTTTGAACCTTCGATGGCAAGCTGTAAATGTTTGTTAATTTGAAAAGTGATTTGCTTACTACACCCCTCCTTATGGTTTTTTAAATAAAAGTAAATGAAGTGGTTAGTTGAGGTTTTGGGTGAATAGGGTTGAAAGTTTTTGTGATTCCCCTTGCCCTCAGAATAAATTTTTTTAATTATACAACATACAAGTAAATGAATTAAAATGGTCTTCTTTGAAGGATAATTTGAGAAAATTCCAAGCAGTTAAGAACAGATGGTGGTTATGGAAGTGTGTTTGGCAGGCAGATTTAGTTTATATCTGTGTGTATCTGTATACACTGAGTGTTTATACACATATGATCATGCTTTTATGTACAATTGCTGTCGGGAAAAAAATCTTAATTTTCCAGTTTCCTTCCTACTTTGATGTGTATTTGGGAAATGCTATTCCCTTTTCCTTTTTTAAAGATAGAATAAAAGCCTGTCTTCAGTGTTTTGATGATCACAGCTAATTTTTAATTTTTATAATTTTCCATTTATATAAAGCTAAAAAGGAAACCAGGTAAATGAGAACTCTGCAAATTGAGATGGAAGCTAAGTGGGAAAGGGGGCTTGACAGAGAGCACACCCAGGGTACTTCACTTCTGTTTCTTGTCCTGGGTAGTAGTTACAGCCTGAGTTTTTTCCTTTATAACTCTTTTGTTAAACTGTTTTTTAAAAAGACACACCAGTTCTTTAATATTAGGGCTGAACCCCCATTATTTAATATATGTTAAAAGATAAATTTTATTTCAGACTACTTAAATGTTAGTTGAAAATTTTCTATAATGAAGAATGTTGTAATCCTTACATCCTTTTAATACTCAGAGTAAAGACCTCTGCTTTCTTATCCACATTTTAACATTTTGTTAGATTCGGTTCTAGTAAACACTCTGAGGACCGGTTAAAATCCTATCACAAGAAGCCATCTCTTACCTTTTCTGTTCTTCAAGGTAGGTAAGAATAAGAGAATATTAGAGACTTAAGGGAACAACCTATTCTAAGTCTCTGAGGGAGAAGCATGTTTACTATGTATGAAGAACAGACAAGGAGCCTTAAGAGGTAGCAGATGAGAGGGTAAATATAGATCCTGTAGGTTTTGAAGACCATTGAAAGGTCTTTGGCTTTACTCTGAGTTAAGGAGGAGCCTTTTAAAGCAATAAAAGCAGAGTAGTGGGGTGGGGGGAGCAGAGGAGTAAAATACTAAAAAGGGCAATTCTTTTTTTTTTTTTAATTTATTGTTGGTCGTTCAAAACATTACAAAGTTCTTAATATATCATATTTCACAATTTGATTCAAGTGGGTTATGATCTCCCATTTTTACCCCGTATACCGATTGCTGTATCACATCAGTTACACTTCCATTGATTTACATATTGCCATTCTAGTGACTGATGTATTCTGCTGTTTATCCTATTCTCTACTATCCCCCTTCCCCTCCCCTCCCCTCCCCTCCCCTTTTCTCTCTCTACCCCCTCTACTGTAAATCATTTCTTCACTTGTATTATTTTTCTCTTACCCCTCCTTTCCTCTTATATGTAATTGTGTATGACCCTGAGGCTCACCTTCCAATTCCATGCGATTTCCCTTCTCTCTCCCTTTCCCTCCCACCTATCATCCCTGTTTAATGTTAATCTTCTTCTCAAGCTCTTCGCCCCTACCCTGTCCTTGGTTACTCCCTTTATATCAAAGAAGTCATTTGGCATTTGTTTTTTAAGGATTGGCTAGCTTCGCTTAGCATAATCTGCTCTAATGCCATCCATTTCCCTCCAAATTCTATGATTTTGTCATTTCTTAATGCAGAGTAATACTCCATTGTGTATAAATGCCACATTTTTTTATCCATTCATCTATTGAAGGGCATCTAGGTTGGTTAAAAAGGGCAATTCTGAATGTTGTATTGAAAAGAGACTTGTGGGATAAGAACAGAAGCAGGGAAGCCAGTTAGGAGGCCCTTTGGGAGAAATCTGGGTGAGAAATGAAGGTGGTATTGACCAGGGTAGAAACAGTGGAAAGAACTGGTTTCTGGAAATATTTTAAAGATGGAAACAAAAAGAGTTTTTGGCCAGTCATATGTGATATTTGGAGAGAAAAGAGAAATAGATTAAATCGGGATTTGTTATTTGAGTACCTAAAAGATAGAGTTTAATTTAACTCAAATGGGAGAGGACTATGCGAGGTCAGAGGTAGGGAGCAGGAGTGTTGGCTAGAAGACCAGGCTAGGAGTTTAGTTATTGGGTATTTTAAATTGAAATACCACAAGAAAATCAAATGGAGATGGCAAGTAACGATTAGATTACAATTAGAATCTGTAGTCAGGGGACAGTTTCTGAGCTAAATGTATAAATTTGGCAGGTATCACAATGGAGCCGTGAGACGATATGAGCAAGAGAAATGAGTATAGACAGAAAAGAGAAGAAACCCAGAAACTAGGCCCCAGGCAACTCCAGTAATCAGTTAATACATAAGATTTCCCCTACCTATCAGATTTCGATAGACAGCATTCAACCACAATGTTGGGATTAAGTTACAAAAACCATATTTTTAAAGGTATCTAATAGCTGTGGAAGCATCAAGAATTCAGTGAACTAAAATTCCTGACAGTAAAGAGCCATTCCTAGGGGAGCTGACAATAGCTGGCTGTTGTCTTCTCCGAAGACATTTCCCAGTTTTAGGAGCAGGCTAAGGAGCAGACTAGGCCCATAGAGAGAGACTCTTCTGGTTTGAAGAGAACCCCACTGGCCCCATTAGTGATTGAACATATACAAAGGTCGGTGAAGTGATTGGAAACTAAGGAATCCCTAAAGCAAAAGGATTTCTCCCTGGAGACTTTTGCTGAATTTAGGATAGCCCAGGAAACTAGGAGCTCAGCAAAAGACAAATTGAAATCTCATAGTCTCACAGTACACAGGTGAAAAAAAATTCACTCTCTCATACAATAGTTGTCATACTTTTAACCTTCTTGGGGTTGGAGAATAAAAAGCTACTCAAAACCTCAATAGGGTGCCAGTGGGACATGTCTTTAATCCCAGCGTCTCAGGATGCTGAGGCATAGAGATCACAAGTTTGAGGCCAGTCTCAACAATGAAGTGAGGACCTATGCAACTTAGAGGGACCCTGTCTCAGAATAAAAGGGCTAATGATATGGCTTAATGTTAAAGCATCTCTGGGTTTAATCCCGAGTACTAAAAACAAACAAACCAACCTCCATAGGGTATGACTCAGGGCTCAAGAGAATAAAGATCTGCCAGCCTCTCAATTCGGTGACCTTGGACATTTGTGTTCTGGGAGCTTGAATCTTAACATGATAACCCAGGCCTGACCCAACTCAGCCTACTAGGTAGAAGAAACTACCACTTTTCCCTGTTGTCTAAGAGAAAATTAAAAAAAAAAAAAAAAAAAAACATTTGTAATAGGAACTGTTTGGGAACTTTTTATCCACAATGTCCAACATGAAGTAAAAAGTTATTAGAGGGTCTGGGGTTGTGGCTCAGTGGCAGAGTGCTTGCCTAGCATGTATGAGGTACTGGGTTCGATTCTCAACACCACATATCAATAAATAAAAAATAAAGGTCCATTGACAACTAAAAAAATATTTATTAAAAAAAAGTGATTAGATAAGAGCCTGGAAAATGTGACTAAAAATTTAGAGAATAAGCATTTAGTAGCAGCAGACCCCAGGTGAGCCCAGTGTTGAAGTTAGCAGAAAAGAACTTAATAACTATGATAAAATGATATATATGATAAGTGTTAAAATAAGGAGAAGATGAATAAGATAAATTTTCAAATGAAGACTCCCAAAATCAACTGCTGAGAACTGAAAAATTTGATTATAAAATTCAGAACCCAGTAGATAAGTGTAAAAGTATATTAGATAGTGCAGAAGATAGGATTGGTGAGTAAGAAGACAGATTAGAGCAAAATTTCTAAGTGGAAGCACATAGAGAAAAAGAATGGAAAAGCAAAACATGAGACAAGTGGGGTGCAGTATAATATATATCAGAATATATTTCTGACTTTAGTCCTAGGCATAGAGGAGATTGAAGCAGAGCATCATTTGAAGACAGAATTAATGACCAGTAGAAGATATCAACTATACAGATGTAAGCATACAGAATAAAGATAGAATTTTAAAGGCCACAAGAAAAAAAGTATCAGATTACATACAGGAGGAAACCAATTTGGATCTCAGCAAATTTCTCAACCCAGATCATCAAAGCTAGGAAGTCCTGGAACAACATATACCAAGCTCTGAAAGAAAATGTATGACAACAAGAATCTTATATCCAGGAAAATTAAGCTTCACATTTGATGACAAAATAAAAAACTTCCATGATAAACAAAAGTTAAAAAAAGCATTTACAACTAGAAAGCCTGCACTACAGAACATCCTCAGCAAAATATTCCATGAGGGGGAAATGAAAAACAGCAATGAAAATCAGCAAGAGGAGGAACTACTAAAGGAAAAGCCAATCAGAGGAGAAAGCAAGTCAAGTTAAAAACCAAAAATAAACCAAAATGACTAGGAATACAAATCACGTCTCAATAATAACCCTCAATGTTAATGGCCTAAACTCTTCAGTCAAAAGACATAGACTGGCAGATTGGATTAAAAATAGACCCAAGAATATGTTTTCTTCAAGAGACTCATCTCATAGGAAAAGACATCTACAGACTAATGGTGAAGGGTTGGGAAAAAACATATCACTTACATGGACTGCATAAAGAAACATGGGTTTCCAACCTCATGTCAGATAAAGTGGACTTCAAGTCAGAGTTAGTCAGAAAGGATAAAGAAGGACATTTCATAATGTTTAAGGGAATCATACATCAGTAAGACATAACAATCATAAATATATATGTTCCCCAAAATGGAGCATCTATGTAATCAAATAAACTCTTCTCAATTTTAAGAATCAAAGAAACCACAACACAATAATACTGGTGAGTTTAACACAACTCTTTCACCACTGGTTAGACCTTCCAACAAAAACTAAACAAAGAAACTATAGAACTCAATAATACAATCAGTCATTTAGACTTAACAGACGTATATAGAATATTTCATCCACCAACAAGTGAATACACATGGAATATGATGGACATTATTATCCAAAGTACATGTATAAAGACACGAATTGGTGTGAATTGTATACAACCAGAGATACAAAAAATTGTGCTCTATATGTGTAATAAGAATTGTAATGCATTCCACTGTCATATAAATTAAAAAAATAATTAAAAAGTGAATACACTTTCTTCTCAGGAGCTCATGGATCCTTCTCTGAAATAGACCATATGTTATTCCACAAAGCAACTCTTAGCAAATACAAAAAAATGGAGACATTACCCTGAATTCTTTTAGATCATAATGGGATGAAATTAAAAATCAATGATAAAATAAAAAATAGAAACTACTCTAACACCTGGAGACTAATCATGTGCTATTGAATGAACAATGAATACATCAGGGAGGAGATAAAAAAAATTGTAGAGATAAATGAGAACACTAATACAACATATCAAAATCCCTGGGACACTGTGAAGGCAGTGCTAAAAGGAAAGTTCATTGCATTGAGCTCATTCATTAAAAGAATAAAAAGTCAACAAATAAATGATCTAACATTACATCTCAAAGCCCTAGAAAAAGAACAAGAAATCACCACCAAATTTAGTAGAAGACTGGAAATAATTAAAATCAGAGCTGAAATCAATGAAATTGAAACAAAAGAAACAAATGAAAAAATTAACAAAAATGAAAAGTTGGTTCTTGGAAAAAATAAATAAAATTGAAAAACCCTTAGCCATGCTGATGAAGAGAAGGAGAGAGAAAATTCAAATTACGAAAATTTGTGATGAAAGAGGAAATATCCCTACAGACACTATTAAAATACAGAAGATAACTAGAAACTATTTTGAAAATTTATATTCCAATAACATAGAATATCTTGAAGACATTGACAAATTTCTAGAGACATATGATCTACCCAAACTGAATCAGGGGGACAAACACAATTTAAACAGTTCAATTTCAAGCAATGAAATAGTGGACACCATAAAAAGCCTCCCAAGGAAGAAAAAAATGCCCAGGACCTCAGCCGAGTTCTACAAGACCTTCAAAGAAGAACTAATACCAATACTTCTCAAATTATGCCATGAAATAGAAAAGGACAAAACTCCTCCAAACTCATTCTGTGAGGTTAGTATCACCTGATACCAAAACCAAAGATACATCAAGGAAAGGAAACTTCAGACCCATATCCCTGGTGAACACAGATGCAAAAATTCTCAATAAAATTCTGGCAAATTACATACAAAAACATTTAAAAGATAATGCACCATAATAAGTAGGGTTCATCTCAGGGCAAGGTTGTTTCAACATATGGAAATCAATAAACATAATTTATCACATCAATAGACTTACAGATAAGAACCATAATAGATAACAAAAAAGCATTCAACAAAATACAGCACCCCTTCATGTTCAGAACACTAGAAAAACTAGAGATAGTAGGAACATACCTCAACATTGTAAAAGCTATCTATGCGAAGCCCAACGCCAACGTTATTCTTAATGGAGAAAAATTGAAAGCATTTCTTCTAAAAATTGGAACAAGACAGGGATACCCTCTTTCACCACTTCTACTCAACATAGTTCTTGAAACTCTAGCTAGAGCAATTAGATGAAAGAAATTAAAGGGATACAAATAGGAAAAGAAGAACTCAAACTATCACTATTGGATGATGACGTGATTCTATACTTAGAGAATCTAAAAAATCTCACCAGAAAACTTCTAAAACTAATAAATGAATTCAGCAAAGTAGCAGGATGTAAAGTCAATATCCATAAAATGCATTTCTATACATCAGTGACGAATCCTGAAAGAGAAATTAGGAAAACTACCCCATTTACAATAGCCTAAAAAAGCAAAAACAAAAAATTATGAATCAACCTAACAAAAAAGGTGAAAGACTTCTATAATTAGCTACATAACACTAAAGAAAGAAAATAAAGAAGACCTTAGAAGATGGAAAGAGATCTCCCTTGTTCTTGGATAGGCAGAATTAATATTGTCAAAAATGGCCATACTACCAAAAGTGTTACACAGATTTAATGCAATTCCAATTAAAATCCCAAAACCATTTCTCATAGAACAAGAAAAAAGCAATCATGAAATTCATTAAGGAAAAATAAGAGACCCAAATTAGCCAAAGAATCCTTAGCAAGAAGAGTGAAGCAAGAGACACCACAATACCAGACCTTAAACTACAGAGCTATAAAAACAGCATGGTATTGGCACCAAAACATACAGTGGGGGAAAGATAGCCTCTTGAACAAATGGTGCTGTTAGAATTGGAAATCCATATGCAGCAAAATGAAAATAAAAACCTGTCTCTCACCAGTCACAAAACTCAAAAGTGGATCAAGGACCTAGGAATTAGTCCAGAGACTCTGCCCCTAATAGAGAAAAAGTAGGTCCAAATCTTCATCATGTCAGATTAGGCCCCAACTCCCTTAACAAGACTCCTAAAGCACAAGAAATAAAATCAAGAGTTAATAAATGGTATGTACTCAAACTAAAAAGCTTCTTCTCAGCAAAAGAAACAATCAGTGAGGTGAATAGATAGCCTACATTTTGGGAGCAAATTTTTGCCATACACATCAAATAGAGCAGTAATCTCCAGGATATATAAAGAACTCAAAAAAACTGAAAAACACCGAAAAGAAAAACAACAACAACAACAAACCCAATCAATAAATGAGCTAAGGAGCTGAACAGACACTTCTCAGAAGGGAGAAATGCAAATCAAAACTATTCTAAGATTTCATCTCACACCAGTCAGAATGGCAGTTATCAAGAATACAGACAACAATAAATGTTGGTGTGGATGTAGGGGAAAAGGCACACTCATACATTGTTGGTGGGACTGCAAATTGGTACAACCACTCTGGAAAGCATTAAGGTGATTACTTAGAAAACTTGGAATGAAACCACCGTTTGAGCCAGCTATCCCGCTCCTCAGTCTATACCCAAAGGACTTAAAATCAGCATACTACAGTAACACAGCCACATCAATGTTCATAGCAGCACAATTCATAATAGCTAAACTGTGGAAACAACCTAGATGCCCTTCAGTAGATAAATGGATAAAGATAAACGTGGTATGCATACACAATGGAATATTACTCAGCATTAAAAGAGAATAAAACTATGGCATTTGCAGGTAAATGGATGGAGTTAGAGGATATCATGCTAAGCAAAATTAGCCTATCCCCAAAAACCAAAGGCCAAATGTTTTCTCTGATTAGTGGATGCTGATCTATGATTGGGGTGGGGGTGAGGGCTGGGAGGAATGGAGGAGCTTTGGATTGGTCAACGAGTAGGGTAGGGAAGGGTTATGGGGTAGGAAAGATGGTGGAATGAGATAGACATCATTTCCCTAGGTATGTGTATAATTGCACAAATGGTGCGTCTCTACGTGGTATACAATCAGAGAATTGAAATGTTGTGCTCCATTTGTATATGATGAAATGAAATACATTCTGTTGTCATGTACAACTAAGTAGAACAAATAAAAACATTTTTTAAAAAAGAATAAATGGTATGGCTTTAAACTGAAAAGCTTTTTCACAGCAAAGTAAATAATCAGTAACGTGAAGAGAGAGCCTATAGAATGGAAGAACGCACATCAGATAGAGCACTAATCTCCAGGATATATGAAGAACTCAAAACACTTATCACCAAAAAAAAAAAAAAAAAAAAGCAAACAAACAAATAACCCAATCAATAAATGGGCTAAGGAACTGAGCAGACACTCCCCAGAAGAAGATACACAACCAATAAACAAATATGAAAAAAGTGTTCAACATCTCTAGCAATTAAAAAAAATGCAAATCAAAACTACTCTAGGGTTTCTTCTCACTCCAGTCAGAGTGGCAATTATTAAGAATACAAGCAAAAATAGTGTTGGTGAGGATGTGGGGGGGAAAGATACATTGATTCATTACTGGTGGGACTACAAATTGGTGCAACCACTATAGAAAGCAGTGTGGAGATTTCTTAGAAAAATTGGAATGGAATCAGCTATCCCACTCTTCAGTCTATACCTAAAGGACTTAAAATCAGCATACTACAGTGTGTATAGCAGCTCAATTCACAATAGTTAAACTGTGGAACCAACCACCTACTCTTCAATAGATGAATAGATAGAAAAAATATGGAATATTATTCAGCCTTAAAGAATAATGAAAGTATGGCATTTCCATCCAATGAAGACTATCATGTTAAATGAAGTAAGCCAATCCTAAAAATCCCAAGGCCAAATGTTTTCTCTGATAAGTGGATACTGATCCCTAATGGAAGGGAGGGGGGTTAAGGAAAGAATGTAGGAACTTTGGATTGGGCAGAGGGGAGTGAGGGCAGGGGAGGAGGTATGGAGGTGGGAAAGATGATGGAATGAGATGGATATTATCACCCTATGTGCATGTATGATTGCATGAATGGTGTGATTCTGCATCATGTACATCCAAAGAAATGAAAAGTTGTGCTTCCAAATAAAAAGATACCAACCCATACACTTAATATAAGGTAACCCCTGCATAGGGACAAAAAAAAAAAAAAAAAAAAAAAAAACTGCACTTAGGCATGTCTTGCACCATAGAAATCAGAGACTAAAAAAAAAAAAAAAAATCCTAAAAGCCATTGGAAAAATTTGAGAATTTGAATTTGGGAATAAGAAAAGATCCCACCATCATCACTTATATTTAGTAGAAATATACTGGACAACATGACCATGACAATAAGGAAAAAGAAGAAATAAGTTGTTTATAGATTAGAAAGGAAGATAAAACTGTCATTATTTGAAGGTAACATGACTGTGTTTAAGGAAATTTTAACAGAATCTATAAACCACTACAATTAATGTGGACGTAGCCAAGTTGTTTATAATATATAAAGATAATACACACACACACACACACACACACACACACACCTTTTCTGTATACTAGCCGTATGAAATCAGGAAAGGATAGTTATAAAATTCCATTTGTAATAGCATCAAGTAATAGATACCCTGGAATGACTCAAAAGGCATGCAAGCCCTGTATACTAAAACATCATGCTGAGAGAAATTAGAGATCTAAACAAGGGTGTGTGTGTGTGTGTGTGTGTGTGTGTGGCAGTTTTGTGAGTGAAAGTGTCTTTAGAAATGCTGAAGACCTAGACTACCCTAAGGTGATCTTGAAAATAACAACTAAGTTGTAAGATATACTTTAAATAAGACTTTGTAAACGAGCTACAAGAATAAAGACAGCCAGGCATATGCCTATAATCCCAGACACGCAGGAGGCTGAGACAGGAAGATTGCAATTTGAGGCCAGCTTCAGCAACTTAGTGAGGACCTCAGCAACTTTGTGAGACATTGTCTCAAAATTTAAAAGAAAAAAGAGAGAAAAATAGATATGTGGCTTAGTGATAAAATGCCCCTGGGTTAAATTCCCAGTACCAAAAGAGAAAAAGAAGAAAAAAGGGAATAAGGACAGGGTAGCATTGCTGTAAGAAATAACAAATTGACTAATGAAACAAAAAAGAGCTATATTAGACACTACCAGCCATGTGTGGCTATTGAGCACCTGAAATGTGGCTAATCAAAATGAGGTGTACTATAGGTGTAAAGTATACACTATATTTTGAAGGTGTAGTAGGAGAAAAAGAATTTCCTTAATTATTATATTGATTACATGTTGAAATGATATTTTGGATGTATTGGTTTAAATATATTGTTCAAGTCAGTTGCACCTGTTTGTTTCTACTTTTTTAATGTGACTACTAGAAAATTTAAAATTATATATGTGGCATAGTGGCCTTGGTACCAAAAAAGATTTATTAAGCTAGACACAAAAAATATTACTCATAAGACAAAAGATTGATAAAGTAGATTATGTAAAACTTCTTTTTGTCAGGACAACATTAAGAGTTTGAAAAGGTAAACCATAAACTGCTAGAATGTTTGTAATCTATATATCTGACTCTACTTAAAAAACTGTAAATAAATAAAAATGACAATCTATAAAGTAGGCAAATAGCTTGGATAGGAGGTTCACAAAAGAGGATGCCCAGTGGCTAATAATTATATGACAAGGTGCTCAGCATCCTCAGTTACCAGGGAAATGTGAATTAAAGAGACAATACTACATATCCACTAGAATGGCTAACATGTTAAAGATTGACTTCAGCAGGAACTTCCAAATGTTTCTTATGGATATAAAAATTGTTAAAATCTGGGCTGGGGATGTGGCTCAAGTGGTAGCATGCTCACCTTGCGTGCGTGAGGCACTGGGTTCGATTCTCAGCGCCACATAAATGTGAAATAAAGATACTGTGTCCACCTAAAAACTAAAGAAATAAATATTTTTTAAAAACTGTTTAAAAAAATTGTTAAAATCACTTTGGGAAAATTTTGGCAATATCTATTAAAATAAATATATACCTACTTCATAACTCTACTCTTGGGTGTATAGCCAGGATAAATGAGTATATTTTTCTCCAAGAGACATACATACCATTCTTATGAACTTTATGCATAATACAAAAATTAGAAGCAACCCAATATTCTTTATAACAAATTTATATTTATAACAAAACACTTGCACAGTATTAAGAAAGAATGAATAGCAGACTATATTATTTCATCTATATAAAGTCTAATAATAGGCAGAGTGAATCTATAATGGTAGAAGTCTCATAGTTTCTTCCAATAGGTTACAGCATTTTCCAGAATATTAGAAATGTTCTATAACTTGGTCTGGATGCTAGTTACATTAGTGTGTGTGTATGTAGAAATTAATCAGGATACACACTTGAGATTTATGCATTGTAAAACCTTAGTAACTCAGCATTATCTTTAATAGTTCCTTGATGAAGACTTTGGTATGTGTGTGTGTAGTCTCTTTTTTTTTCTGTAAAACTGCTGCACAGCCATAAAAAGTACCTAATAAAAAGCATGGAGTGGAAATTTAGAAAGGAAATGAAGAAAGAAGTTGAGAAGGAATTAGCTCATTATCCAAATTTCTCTGAACTAAGCACTTGTTCCTTTATTGACTATCCCCTTGGAACAGTCTAACTTTTTTTTGGCTGTATGGGCTGTGATAGTATTCTTGCCACTCATGAGAGTACACCTAATTTTGGCCCTATGTAATTACCATCAAACATCGCATTTCTGAGCGTATAGAGATTTACTTTTTAATTAAGTGACATAGATCAAGAATAATAGTCATCTCATCTGTGGCCCCAGAGAGTTTGATAGTTTTATTTCCTCACTATATTTCCTTCTATCTCTCTTCCTTATTTCTTAGCATTCAACAAATAACTACTGACTACCTATTTTTGCATCAGTGAATCAAACAAACAAGAATCCCTGCCCTCAGAATGTTTATATTGTAAAGGGTCAAAATAGGCAATGAGCAGTAAACGGCCCCTCCTTTCCTCACCTGCGCTCAGGGTCAAATACCTAAGCAGAAAAACAGAAGCTTAGTCTATATTCCAATCCCTTCTTTTGCAATTACAGTTCAGTTGCCTTCTTGATGAGCAGCAAGAAACAAGTTTCATCATTTTGGATTAACTTTGTCATGGCACCTAGCATGATTGCCATGTGTCTGGAGGAGTGTAGTAAATATTTGTAACCTTTGAAAGCATCTGCCTTGCCTGCTTACTGATTTCCATAATTCTTTGCTGCCATATCTCCTTCCTTCTCCCCTTTCTTAACTATTATCACTTTTCTCAGGAAAACTTAATTTAGGATCTTTTTTTTTAAATTTATTTTTTAGCTGCAGTTGGACACAATACCTTTTATTTTACTTAATTATTTTTATGTGGTGCTGAGGATCGAACTCAGGGCCTCACCTGGACTAGGCAAGCGCTCAACCACTGAGCCACAACCTTTATTTAGGATCTTAAGAGCTAAAATGTTTTTTGTTTTGTTTTGTTTGTTTTTTTTTTAAGAGAGACCCGGGCCGCACGCATCCCAGGTGAGCGCGCTACCGCTTGAGCCACATCCCCAGCCCCTAAAATGTTTTTTGATAATGGCATGGCTTTAGGATGGTTGAACCTTGGAATGAGTAGACTGAAGGTGATATGCAGCACAAATCATCCTTCTGGAATATTCCAACCAGGAACCTAGAATAGTGAATTTTCACTATATTAGTGAATTGGGATTGTTATGGTTAGTGTTCTTTTCATCACTGTTTAAAGTCTCATATTGTAATAGTGGGAAAGGTCATAGTACATAGAATCTACCAAAATCTCAAAAGAATGTTAAACATAAGACTTTCTGATTCAGTGCATTCTTTTTAAGTTTGTCATTTTTGCTCCTGATTTTGTTTTATCATAAATAGTCTGTAGGGCCAGATGTAGTGTCACACACCTGTAATTCCAGCAACTTATGACTGAAGCAAGAGAAGCATTAGTTCAAGACAAATTCAGCAACTTGGAGACTCTGTGTCAAAAAGTTTTAAAAAGGACATGTGATGGAGCTCAGTGGTAGAGAGCCCCTGGGTTCAATTCACAGTACTGCAAATAAATAAATATATACATACTCTGTAGAAAGATATTTCATAGAAATAGGAGCCTAGAAAGTTTATATGTTTCCAGAGTAGGAAAGAAGAGTTTGTTTTCATTTAGGATTTGCAGTTAAAGGATTGTCAGTGAAACACCAAGCCATTTCCAGGTACAGAGAGGAAAGGTGTACAGTGTAATAGAGCATTGTTATGCCTTCTTTTTGCATAGTGCTACTATTCAAAGTATATTTTCATATACCATTTATCATCCTTGTAACCCAGTGAGATATTTTTTCTACTACTATTTGGAAACTAAGTGGTATCAGTTGGCTTGCTCAAAATCAATAGCTGGTAGGTGTTAGAATTGGAACCTTCTGATTCTAAAGCCTCCAGAAACTTTTCTGCTATAGATTTTTGGAAATTTTATGCAGCAGCATCTAAGAAGCTTTGAAGAGAAGGGGTGTCCCAGGACCAATTTTAGTGATGCTAAAGGCAGATCTCAAATTGAATCTGAAAAGTAGAGTGGCTTCTCTGCTCTGCAATAGAGTAGTGCCCAAAGGTTAAAACACACCTCTTTGAATTCTAGCTTATCAAAATGTTTGCCATCTTTTAGTCACTCTGTGGGTTGATGGGAGGGAGGCTTCAGTATTCAAAGGAGGATTTTTGAATGAAGTAGTCCCTGTTTTAGTACGGATTGAGCATCCCTAGTCCAAAAATCCCAAATACAAAATAGTCTAAAATCTGAATTTTGACCACCAACATGATGCTCAAGAAGTTTTTTAAAATTTAGATTTTTGGATTAATGATACTCAACTGGTAGTGAATACAAACACTCCAAAGTCTGACAAGCTGTGAAATCTGAAGCACTTCTGGTCCCAAGAATTTCATATAAGGGATGCATAACCAATGCATCTTAGAGAGTTATTCTCTTGGACTTTGGGTCCCCTAACGTACTTTCTTTTTAATCTGTGTCTCCAGGAGCCTCCAGAAGATGATGCAAACATCATTGAGAAGATCCTGGCATCTAAGACTGTCCAGGAGGTTGGTGATTCATGTTTCTAGTTTTTATGTCACCAGAATACATTGCACCCTTTGTGAAGAGATATTTGACTATAGAACCTAGAATGATCATCTTAGCTGGAATAAGAGCTTTGCAAGAGTATTGTGTGGCTGGTCAACACTTACTTTTACCCCCATGAAGGATTTTAGGACATAAAAGTATTAAATATCTAGAATAGGTCAAATTGATAATGTTCTCCAGTATGAACCTAGCAAAGGTATTTTTTATCTGTAGTTTATAATCATCAGAGACCATAAAGAAGAGACAGAAAAATAATCTTAATGGAAATATAATGGGATTTTTTCCTTAAGCATCTCAGGGCCATTGTAGGAATCCCCTAAAGAAAATCTAAGTGAGAGAGTATATTGATGCCAGTGAGAGCATAGATTGATCTTTACTTCCAGTGTTGAAGAAAGTAAACTCCCTTACCACTGTTTCAGATGGAGACTAGGATGCAGGTCACTTCTGCACCAGGCTCTGGTCCTAACATTTTTTCAGAGCCCTGGGCCAGCTTAAGTTTATCAGGTGAATGTTATTAAGCCTGAACCCTGGAAAGTGTTGTTGTTTTAACTGCATAGGTATGTGTTAGGTCTTTGGAAAACCTGAACAATAGCTTGTGAGGAAATAGCCTGGGAAAATGAAAATATCCTCAAGAAATGTTTACTAAAACTGGACAGAAGTGTTATTTATGTGTTTTCTTTTGACATAAGTGGATGAACTGCCTAGGATCTGGGCTAACTGCTTGCTGTTGGTTACAGGTTCACCCAGGAGAACCCCCATTCGACCTAGAGCTGTTCTACGTTAAGTATAGAAATTTGTACGTCTAGTTAGTGTGTTATATGTATTTGGATTTTATATAAATAAAACCTCCTTTTTCTGGATTCTTTATTATCTTATATTTTTAGTAATTTGGCCCCTAAGGCATAACCCACAGATCTTGGCTCACTTAAGTTTACCTTGAGTTGAAAAATGCTCAACTTTGGCGGCAGTAGGATCAATTGAAGGGCTTTTTAATATTACTGAAGCCCTCACTCTACCCAGGACAAGTTGATTCAGAGTCAGAGTGGGCCCCAGAGATTGATATTTTTTTTAAAAGTTTCTGAGAAATTCTCACATGTACCCAGGGTGGGAAACCACTGTCCTATAGAATATAATATTTTTCTGTCTTCCATTTTTCTCCTCTCAGCTCCCTGTCCACTAATGTATATTTGATAGCTTGATATATCTGCTGCTCCTGCTCTGAGCCAATTTCTATAGAAGCCACAGTGAGAGAAATTATTTGGAATTACTCTATTTTGTATGGTTTTCTGTTCTTGCCCTTCAGGGCAAGGCCTTTCCAAACTTAGTTTCTAGCAGCTTTGCAACAGACCACCCTGCTGCTTTTGAGAAAGATAGTCACCCTGATTATTGAAACCTTAAAGCTTATCTTTTGCTAACTATGTGCTTGTCTCATAATTTGTATGTTTTTGGATAGTTCCTACTTACACTGTAAATGGGCCACAATGGAAGAGCTGGAAAAGGATCCTCGCATTGCACAGAAGATCAAGCGATTTAGGAATAAACAAGCCCAGATGAAGCACATTTTTACAGAGGTAAAGAAATATTTACTGATTCATTTGACTACTGCTTTTACTGTAGCAGTAAATACTGGGTTTAAGTTTCTAAGTCCAAGTTGAAGTCTGTTGTTTCTCTGGTCAAATTGATGAGTGTGTGCTGGTTTGTAGCAAAACTAGACTAGATTTAAGCCAAAAAAAAAAAACCAATCACCTACCAAGATATGAAGATCAAAGTTTATAAACTGACAACTCATAAGGACATGCATTTTGCTCTGAATACCAATAAATAGAGTTAAAGGGATATTCACACAATTTTTCATCCCTGCCTTATCACCATAAAAATGGCATTCCAAAAAGTCTTAAAGTTTGAATGCAAAAACAAAAACCAAGCCATAATTCTTAGAAAATAAATAACTATAATTATACAAACTTAAGAGTTTCTAAATCTTAATAAGAGAAAGGACTGATGGTTTTGAATATTAAATCTATTAATTAAAATTAAATTAATGCCTATTAAATTAATGCCTAATGATATCTTGAGCAAATAATTAGGAAATATGGATTTATATTAAGTACATGTATATTTTTCCTAATTATATAAATGCACATACTTACATGGCATACATTCTTCACATCCAATAGGAGAGCTTTCCTATTTATATTTATGTGCATGCATACACAGACACACACACACATATATTATATACATATAACAAATAGCTTTAATGAAAGAAATTCTCTTATCACTCAACGGGAATAATACAAAACTTCAAATGGGAAAAGTGAACAAATTATCAGGGAATTCAAAAAGAAGGAAAAATTGGTCATTACACATAGAAAGATATAGCAGGTTTCAACAGTAATCAAAGGCAGATTAAAATGGAGATCTAGTTTTTGCTTATCAAATGTTTGGAGGTTTTAAGAGACATTTAAGGTTGTAAGGGACACTGCCTGGATGGGAGCATAAATGCTATTAGAAGAGCAGTGTGGCAAGAGGCCTCAGGTATCCCAAAATCTGGATAGCCTTTGTCCCAGAAATTGTAATTCTGTCACTTATTTTAAGGAAATTCTTAAATCTTTGCACAGAGTTTTAGTTATGATAAAGAGTTGTTTAGGGCTGGGGATGTGGCTCGCCTGGTATGCGTGCGGCCCGGGTTCGATCCTCAGCACCACATACCAACAAAGATGTTGTGTCCGCCGAGAACTAAAAAATAAATATTAAAAAAAAAAAAATTCTCTCTCTCTCTCTCTCTCTCTCTCTCCTCTCTCACTCTCTCTTTTAAAAAAAAAAAAAGAGTTGTTTATATTGGTGAAAATTTGAAAACAAACAAAATGTTAGATAATAGGCTTTTGTTAATTCATGCATACTAATAGAATGTCTAGTAAAAGTAATATTGAAAATACTGGTGATGTGGAAATATACTTAGTGTTGTCAACTGTTACGAGTGGGAAATGTCAGGTTTCTACAGTAAATGTGACAGTGCCATTTTGGGTGTGCAGGAAAATAGAAGCACTATAATAATGTATAGGTAATAGAAAATGTGTTGAATATATTCATGAAAATTAACATCATTTTTTCTGGTTGATGGGATCATGGTAATTTTCCTCTTTTTTTAATATGTAATTTTCACTTTTATATAGATAACTTTTGAAGAAAAGAAATAATAAAAATTGTTCTTAAAAATGTAAAGTCATGTGGCTGGGGCTGTGGCTCAGAGGTAGAGCGCCTTCCTCACACACGTGAGGCACTGAGTTTGATCCTCAGCCCCACATAGAAATAAATAAAAATGTTGTGTTCATCTACAATTAAAAAAAAATGTAAAGTCACAATACTAAACCCTAAAAGGGCACTCAGATGCCATCAAGGCACATTAAATTGCTCCACACTCTTACTCAACTCATTGTTCAGGTCCTGTTCATTTTTCCTTAAGTGCTAAATTACTTTAGGGTAATGTCAGTAATCATTCTTATCCCAATTTGGGATCCTTCCTATTTAACCTTAGAATTTGGCCCTAGCTTTCTACATGTTTGTTTTTCTTATTATTGGTACATTGTAATTGTACATAATAGTGGGATTTATTATGCAGTATCCATACATGCACATAACATGATTTAGTCGATCTCATTCCCTGTTATCTTCCCTTTCCCGCCTCTCCTCTCTCCTTCTGATCTGCTTGATCTACTCTACTGATCTCCCTTCTAGTAGTAGTAGTAGTAGTAGTAGTAGTAGTAGTAGTAGTAGTAGTTGTTGTAGCAGTAGTAGTAGTATTTCAGTAGTGCATTATAATTAAGTATATAAGCAAAATTCACTGTAGTGTATTCATACATGGACATAGCATAATTTGGTAGATTTCATTCTCTGTATGTGTATTGTAAAGCTACTATGAAAAAAGTTTTTCATGGTACTATTCCTCTAAAAGAGAATTGGGACTAGAAGGTGATGACTATAATTGAAAGAGCCATTCTTTTTTATTTATTTTTAATATCTATTTTGTATATGGAAATAATTATTTTTTATATGGTGCTGAGGATCAAACTGAGTACCTCACACATGCTAGGCAAGCGCTCTACCACTGAGCCACAACCCCAGCTCTATTTACTTATTTTTATTAGTACATTATGTTCTACATAATTGTGGGGTTCATTTTTACATATTCATAAATGCATATAACATAATTTGTTTCATTTCAAACCCTAGTACTCTCCCCTTCTCCCCACGTCATCCTCTACTCTATTGGTCTTCCATTTATAAATTTATTTTTTAATCAGTGCATTCTGATGACACATTAAAGTGGAATTCATTGTGATATACATACACGTAGCATAAATTCATTCCACAGTTCCGCCCCTTTCCCATCTTTTTTTATATCTCTTTTACCTTTCTTTACCATTGTTCTCCCTTCTATTTTCATGAGATCCCCTCCATTTTTCTTTAATTTCTTATTTCTCTAGGGGCTGGGGATGTGGCTCAAGCGGTAGCGCGCTCGCCTGGCATGCGTGCGGCCCGGGTTCGATCCTCAGCACCACATACCAACAAAGATGTTGTGTCCGCCGAGAACTAAAAATAAATATTAAAAATTCTCTCTCTCTCTCTCTCTCTCTCTCCTCTCTCACTCTCTCTTTAAAAAAAAATTTCTTATTTCTCTCTATAGCTTCCACATATAAGAGAAAACATTTGATGCTTATGTCACTTAGTGCAACATTTGACAGTTCCATCCATTTACCAGTAAATGACATAATATTATTATTCTCTGTGGCTGAGAAAAATTCTTAATCTGTTCATCTATTGACAGCACCTGGTTTGGTTCCACAACTTGGCTATTGTGAGTTGCACTGCTATAAACATTGATGTAGCTGTATCACTGTAGTGTGTTGATTTTAGTTCTACTAGATAAATACTGAGGAGTGGGATCACTGGGTCTTATGATGGTTCCATTCCTAGTTTTTTGAAGACTCTTCATACTGCAGTCCCACCAACAGTGTATAAGTGTACCCTTTTCCTGATATCCATTCTTCCATTTTAAGCCCTGAGAGACAGAGCCCATGTCTTCCTCCTATTTCTGTCACTGGGACTAGACATGGAGTCAGTGCTCAGTAGTTATTTGACTGACCCAAGTAAGGGAGGAAAGTTTGCTCTACACCATTCCCCATTTTCTTGAAACAAAGTTCAAACACCTGAATACAGCCTACACAGCCTTGCGTATCTGTTTTCTTATGTATTCTGAAGGGAGTGATTTTCCCTAGATTACAGACAGTAAACTGTAAAGTTGTCTAGAAATAAAGTAACAGGAGTTTATTCTTTGGTGGGAAGGAAGAACTTTCGAGAAGATTGGAGCAAATCGTGCAATTAAGGATAAGTAATAGTGGGGAGTAGTTGCTGCAACACTGTTTTTTATCTTAATCTAGTAGACATTTTTACTAGTAACTTGGATAAATAATATTCTTGTAATACAAATGATAACTGAGTTTAGAGTAGAATATCTTCATGCCCATATTTCCAACTGCTTTATGAGGTAGCCAAGGTAGATGTGAGGGAAACCCAGCTCAAGATACTGTGAGCTCACACATACCACAGAGGTAGGAGGCTTCTGATACAATATCACAGCACCTTTTTTTCATTTCTTGGTTCATTTGGGTACCAGGACTTTGATGAAGGACTTTGCAAAACATAAGGGCAACTCAGGAAAACGTTAGTGGTGGTTGGGGTCATGACCATAGCTTAGTGAGAGCAAAGGGGGGAAGTGGACTGCAGGATAGTCTGCACCTAGGTTCTAGAGTCAAACTGCTGGGGCTTCTCTCACAACTCTCTCTGTCTCTTTTTCGCACATACACACACACACACACACACACACACACACACACATGCACGCATGTGCTCACTAAATCTCTCACAAGCTGGGTGAACTTATGTCATGTGCATAATCCCCTTCAAACTTATCCTCATGTGTGAAACAGGACTCCTAATAGTATCAGCTTTACAGAATACCTACAATTAAGTGACACAGTGCTATTGTTTTTCAACTTTATTGAACTATATCTGACAAAAAATTTTGTATATTTAAGGTATACAACTTGATGCTTTGATAAACATACGTTGTGAGATAATCACCATGCTTGCATATCTTGTCTCTTACCTCATTGCCTGTCTGCCCACCTGCTTATCTTTTTTTTTTTTCTTTTTTTGGTGAGAACACTTAAGATGTTATCTCTTGGCAAATTTGAAGTATATAATGTAGTATTTTTAACTGTTGCCACTGTTATATATTGGATCTCCAAAATATTTTTTTACCTAACTGAAATTTGTACCCTTTGACCAACATCACCCCACCTACCCCTTCCCTCTGCCCCTGGCATCCACCATTCTGTTCTCTGCTTCTATGAGTCCATAGAAGTCATGTTATTTTATATTCCATATACAGATGAAATCATGCAGTATTTGTCTTTCTCATTCTGGCTTATTTCAAGTAGCATAGTATCCTCCATATTCATCCATGTTGTTATAAATGGCATGATCTTTTTTTTTAGTCTGAATAGTATTCTATTGTGCATATATATAGACCATACTTTCTTTAATCATTGATCTGTGGATACAAACACTTAAGAATATTTCCATATCTTGGCTGTTATAGATAATAAATGGCAGTGTTTATAGAAGTGCTTATACTAGAGATCCAGAAATATAGCACATGAAGAACTGTTGAACAAATTGGTGTGTGTTTGTTTAAACCAGGTAGGGAGGAGACTGTTGAAAAGCCAACTTAGGATAGAATCAGGTTACTTACCACTGCTGTAAAGGAAGCATTTAATACCAATAAGCAGCAGTTAGGAGCTAGGAAGTTAGGCTATAATTTCATAAATAGTGATAAAGATTGTGATTCTACTATTAAGCAGGTAGAAGTAAAGCTGTTTTGGCAAAGGATTCGTCTTCAAGGATAGTAAATTTCTTATGGGAGCAATTGAATTTGAGGGTGGATTTGACAGGATTCTGTAGAAAGTATTCCTGCATTGATTAGACAATGAAAGTTGATGGTGTCTAACGTGTCTTCCATCCAAAGAGGCAGTAAGAATGTTCCAGCAGTCCAGCAGGAGGGTTTCTCGGTAAGAGAAAGCTAGGTGACCATTTATTTCACACAGCTCTTTGACCTTGGTCACTATACTTAACCTCTGTCAGTTTCTTTATCCAGAAAGTAATTAAACTTCTACTCCATGAGGTAGTTTTGAGGTTTAAATGAAAACACTTAGCATTACTCTGGATCCACATTAAATATCCTTGAATATTGCATATTATTGATTTGTAACTGAACTTTTTTGAGGTTTAATATGTATAAAGATGAGTAACCCAATTCTAAATGATCTTGAATTTTTACAAAATAAGCACAGTTACGTAACTACCACCTAAATCTGGATATAGAACTTTATCAGTACCCAGAAAACTCTTTTCATACTCCTTCTGATGTTAGCTGCTGTTACTAAAAAGAAAAAGAAGGTATAATTCCAAGCTGCCAAGGGAACAAGAAGCAATTAAAAAAAAAAAAAAAGGAGAACCTAGTGGTGATTTTTGCATTTAGCTGTAGTGACTAACAGGAAAGTCTCATCTGGCCATGGCACAGCCTGTACAGTGGTTGGATCCTTTAAATGTAGTCATGACATGTAAGATTTGGGGACAGTGAAGAAATAGCTGTGAAATGACTTTATTCTCAAGCAAACCCTTTCTGTGTATGATTCTAACAGAGTCTATGGTAAGGACCACTTAAAAGTTCCAGATTTTAGATGTGAAAGAAGGAAAATGCATCTCTTAATTGTTCTTTGTTTGTTAGCCTGATGAAGACTTGTTCAATCCAGACTATGTAGAAGTGGATCGCATCTTGGAAGTGGCTCACACCAAGGATGCAGAGACAGGGGAGGTGGGTGTGTTGCCATTTGCCTCTCCTAAAGCATCATCCCTTCCTTCTATGTATGTCACTTATTATCATGTGGCTTCTGTCTTATTTTATTCATGTGTCATCATGAAGGGTGACAACGTGTGATTGACTCCTTTAATCTAGTAGGAAGAACCCTAAGTTTTTCTCCTGCTTCCTATCAGGAGGTGACTCATTACCTGGTGAAGTGGTGCTCCCTGCCGTATGAAGAAAGCACTTGGGAGCTGGAGGAAGATGTGGATCCTGCCAAAGTTAAAGAATTTGAGTCTCTTCAAATTCTCCCTGAAATTAAACACGTGGTAATGTATCTATATTTCTGTCTGGTACCTCTGATAACAAGTAATTTTATGTGGTTGTGAAGCTGTGCTCCTAAGCCATTTCTGTGGCATCTTACCTTTGTCCTTCCCCCTGATGATCCTGCAGTTTAGGGTGTTTATTTCCCTGCCTATGTCAGCCTGCAGCTCTATTTTGTTGTGTGTGACATTTAAGAAGCTTGGACATAGCTTAGATTTCTTGGTGTGTAGCTGTCATATGCAGTCAGGAAGATGGAAAATATAACAAATACCTGGCATGCAGAAGCAGCTCAGCAGATACTGTCTTTCTTAATTCTTGTTATCTCTTGATTCATCAGTGATCTCTTTTCTTTGTTTTATCCTTTTCCTTTACTCAACTGGAATATTCTTAATAGGAAGAATAGTCCTTTATCTGTAGATCCCTGGGGCCCCACAGAGAGAACATAGTGTTTTGATATAGGTTTATTCAGTTGGTGTGTTTTCTTGATTCTGGAGTATTTGTGTATTTAGAGTATCAATCATTAAAAGGGGGAAGGATTGGAATCAAAGTCTTGTTAAGATAATTAGGAAAGAAAATGGTTGTTAAAGGATAAGATTGTAGACTGAAATGATCAGTTTTTGTTTAAAAAAATCACTATTTTCATATGAAAATCTCATACTGGTTCCTTATTAGTGTTATTTGTTGCTTTTACATTACTAGAACTCAAGACTCAGAAGACTAGACCTCAGCATTGAACTTAGATCCCTATTAGAATCCATTCAGGAGCAGTGTTTTGTTTTAGGTTTTTCTGCTATATGAAAGGTGTAAAGAGGCATTTTAAGATGCAGAATTGTGATTAGAAACTTATAGTTTCATGTTGTTTGTCTACATGATTATTAAATTTCTCTTTTAACTCTCTCCTATTATACTGTTGTTCATTTTAAATTAAATTTGTCAGTCATTTATTAAGCACCTGCTGTAGGTTGTGTCTTCTATGAGATATAATAAGAAACAAGGTACTGCCCCTGCCCACCAGGAGCTCAGTGTGGTGGAAGAATGTTTGTACATGGACAGCACAGGATGATTGTGATGTGCAGCATAATGCAGAAGCTAAGCAGGGTGGAAGCCAAGAGGAGAAAGGAGTTCACTCTAACCCTATGTTACCATCTAGAAGTAATCAGGATTCTTACCTGTTCTCCCAGCTTGACTCCCACTTGGTTTCTCAGCCTGTGTGCATTTGGCAGGAAAATGAATACAAGGGTAATTTGTGGTGATTTCACATTTTCTTTGCAGTTATGAGGCTGTTGTCCTCCCCAGCTCTTAATGAACTATAGTATCCTTTTATACTTGCCCTTTTTTCCCCTAATTTATTTGTTTTCATTGAAAATGTACATTTTGAAATTTCATCTGAAGAATTCTAAATAATTCTTTAATTATTTCTAAAGATATAATTAAAGCTATCTTTTTATGTGTTACAAAAAGGACAAATTCTAAATGGTACTTTGCCTGAATGACTTTTTTTTTAAGGGATCTTATTCTAGATTTTGAAGTTTACAGGTAATCTTACCAGTCTTGACTTAATATCTAAATAAACCTAAAAGACGAAAAACCCAAAGCAGTGACTAGATCAGAAAGTAATACCTCTACATAAGAGCACTTACAAGGCAAAGTAGAAATCCATAGTGAAACTCTGTCATGGTAGCTACAGGACTGAGAGTCAGGTACTTGAGTCTCTGAGGGCAAGGAAGCTCATATGAACTGGGTTGTTTGGGCTTCAGGGATCCAGGCTGAAGTCTGAACAGTTCCCATTGGCTAAGAAGAACGTTATTTCTTTAAGGGAACAGAGCGTAAGAACTTACAGGAATATCTTCACTCAGAAGCTTTTGCTTTTAAGAGTTGTGGGTTTTTTGGTGGTTTTTTTTTTTTTTTTTAAGACTGGCATAATGTGTTTTCCCCCTTTGTTTCTCAAAACACCTGTAACTATGTGTTGATAATGTTCAGCAGAGTCCCATTTCAAAGTCTAACCACACCAGAATATAGTTATCACATACTTTTCTAAAAGGCCATGGATAGCTTAGACTTAATTCCAAACATGAATGAAATAATTGAGGATTTTTTTTTCTTTTTTTAAAATTTCATGGGTAAGTGGCTTGGTTTTAGTTAATAGCATATCAAGTGAAAATTTGATTATAGTAATCCAAAGGTGAGCCATCAAAGACTGAAGTTATTATATGGAAAAATTATAGTCTCAATATTCTCATTTATACATATAGGCACACTAAGAATTTTTTATTTTTAAGATCTTAAAGTCTCATTTTGCCTATAAGCAAACTATGACTATCTAAGAAAAAATAAATGAGATTTGTGGCTAGAAAGCTTAATACATAAAGATTTAAATTTTCCCCAAATTAATAAGTTCATTGTAATTCTAAATGAGATTCCCACTGGAGTTTAAGAGAAGATTATTTTTAGAAACCATTGTTTTATAGGAAAAATAAAGTACTAAGGCTGCCTCTATTTTGTTTAAGGGGAATGTAAGGAATTTGATTGATTTTTTTTTTTTTTTTTTTTTTTTTTTTGCCGTATGTGCTAACTTTAGAAACTAACCAACACAATATTTGACCCACTGTACTTTGCTAAGCTGATACACAAAGTGCCATTTCCTGGTACAAAGAATTAACAGAATAAAAATAAAGTACTTGAATCAACGAAAGAGATAAAAGACTTCTACAATGAAAACTACAGCATGCTAAAGAAAGAAATTAAAGAAGACCTTAGAAGATGGAAAGATCTACCTTGTTTTTGGATAGGCAGAATTAATATTGTCAAAATAACCATATTACCAAAAGCACTATAGATATTTAATGCAAATTCCAATCAAAATCCCAAGGACATTCCTTATAGAAATAGAAAAAGCAGTCATGAAATTCATCTGGAAAAATAAGAGACCCAGAATAGCTAAAGCAATTCTTAGCAAGAAGAGTGAAGCAAATGGAGTCACTATACCAGACCTTAAACTATACTACAGAGCAATAGTAGCAAGAACAGCATGGTGTTGGCACCAAAATAGACTGGTAGACTAATGGTACAGAATAGAGGACACAGAGACTAATTACAGTTATCTTATATTTGACAAAGGTGCCAAAAATGTACATTGGAGAAAAGATAGCCTCTTCAACAAATGGTGCTGGGAAAATTGGAAATCCATATGCAACAAAATGAAATTAAACCCCTATGTGTCGCCATGCACAAAACTCAAAAGTGAATTAAGGACCTAGGAATTAAACCAGAGACACTGCATCTATTAGAAGAAAAAGTAGACCCAAATCTCCATCATGTCAGATTAGGCCACAGCTTCCTTAATAAGACTCCTATAGCGCAATAATTAAAACCAAGAATCAATAAATGGGATGGATTCAAACTAAAAAGCTTCACTTCTCAGCAAAAGAAACAATCAGTGAGGTGAATAGAGAGCCTACGTTTTGGGAACAAATTCTTACCACGTGCATGTCAGAGTACTAATCTCTAGAATATATAAAGAACTCAAAAATCTTAACACCAAAAAAAACCACAAATAACCCAATCAACTAGTGGGCCAAGGAAATGAACAGACACTGCTCAGAAGAAGATATACAGTCAATCAACAAATATATGAGAAAATGTTCAACATCTCTAGCAATTAGAGAAATGTAAGTCAAAACTAAAATTTCATCTCACTCCAGTCAGAATGGCAGCTATTAAGAATGCAAACAACAAAAAGTGTTGGCAAGGATGTGGGAGGAAAGGCACACTTATACATTGCTGGTGGGACTGCAAATTGGTGCAGCCAATATGGAAAGCAGTATGGAGAATCCTTGGGAAACTGGGAATGGAACCACCATTTGACCCAGCTGTCCCACTCCTTGGTCTATACCCAAAGGATTTAAAAACAGCATACTACAGGGACACTGCCCCATCAATGATTATAGCAGCACAATTCACAGTAAACTGTGGAACCAACCTAGATGCCCTTCAGTAGATGAATAGATAAAGAAAATGTGGTATATATGCACAATGGAATATTATTCAGCATTAAAAGAGAATAAAATCATGGCATTTGCAGACAAATGGATGGAGCTGGAGAATATAATGCTCAGTGAAATTAGCCAATCCCAAAAAAACAAATGCCGATGGTCATTATTACCCTAAGTACATGTGTGAAGACATGAAGAATGTGACTCTACTTGGTGTACAACCAGAAATATGAGAAATTGTGCTCTATAAGTGTAATATGAATTGTAATACATTTTGTTGTCATACATAACAAATTAAAATTAAAAATTTAAAATGATATAAAAAAGAATTAATAGAAACAAATTTTTAAATAGAAACTGAAAAAAAAAACCTAATATTAGCTTGCAGGGAAATTAAAGTATAGAAGAAAATGGCATCCAGGAGTCTAAGCCATCTGACACTTATCAAGTTTTAGGAGTGTCTATTTCTCTTCTTAATTACTTGTAAATTTTATAGAAGTATTTTTAATCTGTTAAAATTAGAAAATATAAGACTGCTCATTACTCAGAAAATTACAACTATAGTTTGAAACCAGCCTTTGGACAGTATTTGAGGTTTACCACCTTGCCAGTGATTGTATTATGCTCCTAACATCCTTTTCTTTGTACTGTACTTCACGCTACTTCCTTAGGAACGGCCTGCTTCAGACTCCTGGCAGAAACTTGAGAAATCTCGAGAATATAAGAACAGTAACCAACTTCGGGAATACCAGCTGGAGGGAATGAACTGGCTTCTTTTTAATTGGTATAACAGGTAAGGCCAAAACCTACCCAGATATCTGTATCTGGAGGTAAACTGTTGCCTTCGCCTCAAAAACTGGCAGTAGCAGAGTGGTGAGTGAGCAGCATAGCCTCCATTTAGAATTGTTCAAGGCTGATTTTGCTTTTATTTTAGGTGTTTCTTCAGCCAAAAGGAGAAATGAGGCCAGGCATGGAAGACATGCCTACAGTCCCAGCAGCTAGGGAGACTGAGGCAGGAGGATCACAAGTTTAATGCCAGCAATTTAGAGAGGACCTAAGCAACTCAGTGAGATCCTATCTCAAAGGGCTGGGGATGTGGCTCAGTGTTTAAGCACCACTGGGTTCAATCCTCAGTACAAAAAAAAAGGTGGGGAGAGAAATGATGTTTAGACATCCCTGACTTTGTGCCTTACTGGAAGCAAGGGAGTGGTGGGGGTCAACCTAGATGAAACAAAATACTAAATATTTTTAAAAACTTTTCTATCTCTAAGTCTTTAGTCTCCCTCACCCCCAACAAAAGGCTCTAAAAGAGAACGGATCTGAAATATAGCCCCCACTTTTGGACTTAAATTGTGAGCCATATATGTACTGGACTTATGTGCTATAGCAGTCCATTTTGAATTTTTAGAGTTCTAGTTCTTGTCATTATCTGGTTCAACCAGATGAAATTTCAGAAAGGTGGGTTGAGATTTTCTTAATATTCTAGATTATACCCCATAATAGTGATTTTTAAGATTGTGTTGTTATGCAAAACCCATCTACATAGGATTCTGGACACCTATGTTCTAGCATAGTCAGTCTCTGCCACTTACTAAGGTGTGACCCAGAGCATAATTCACCCAACCAGGCCTTGGGTTGCCCATCTGAACAGTGAGGGAGTGAGACCAGATGATGGACATACCCTACCCCTTCCAGAGCCATAGCTCTGGTATGCAGTCTGTGATTCTGGATCACTAGAAGAAACCAACATTTTTACTCTTAAGAAATTTATCACATGGTTTCAAACATCCTTTTTTTTTCGTTAATATTTTTTTAGTTGTTAATGGACCTTTATTATATTTTATTTATATGCAATGCTGAGAATCAAACCCAGTGCCTCGCATGTGCTAGGCAAGCGCTCTACCACTGAGCTACAACCCCAGCCCCTCAAATGTTGTCCTTTGATAATATACAAATGATAAATGATGAGAACCACATAACTTATCATCTTTTTATTTTTATCTTGGCTTCTAGGAAGTTTTTCAATTACAAAAACTCGCTTAGGTTTGAAGCATTTTTTCCTCAGTATTATTTTAATATTTAGTAATTTTTTTTAGTTTATATTTTAATAGACTTACTTCAGTATTTTCTCCCAAGTTGGCATAATTCCATTTTGGAAGTAGGAAGGGTATGAATAATAATAAAAAATAAGCCTGTTTCATCTCTATAAAATGAAAACAAAGCCTTCACTGATGACCATACCAATCAAGGTATACTTGTGAAGCTTTCATTATTATTATTTTTTTAGGTGTTTTTTTTTTTTTTTTTTTTACCAACTTCTAACAGCTCTACTATATTGATAATGCATTACCTGTATTTCTTCCCCTCTACAGAAAAAACTGTATTTTGGCTGATGAGATGGGCCTAGGGAAAACCATCCAGTCCATCACATTTCTTTCAGAAATATTCCTCAGAGGAATCCATGGCCCTTTTCTCATCATCGCCCCTCTCTCCACCATTACTAACTGGGAGCGGGAGTTCCGAACATGGACAGAGATGAATGCCATTGTGTACCATGGCAGCCAGATCAGCAGGCAGATGATCCAGCAATATGAAATGGTGTACAGAGATGCACAGGTGAGCCTCACACAAATCACAGAGACCCAGGGACTGCTTGAGTTCAGAATATCCTATCTACCACTTATCTTCAGGAGTTTCAGATTCCTATACTTTTGATAACTCTTGACTTACTCTGTTGAGTCATATGTTTGTTGAAGCTGATTTCTTGCCCTTATAGTTTATTTTAATTTATGATAAAACGTAGGATTAGTGGGCATGCTTTCATATCCCTCTGAGATACCTCAGAGATCTTTTCTTGGCTTTTAGTGTTGGCTTATGAAGTTGCTTTTATATGCAGATTTTATCTGGATTGTTATGTGCTCAGTGAAGGAAGTGAGAAGAATTATCATACAGTGGATAGATTTCTAGCCAGGGAGTTTGGAGAGGAGGTAGACACATTGGATAGTTAAAGAGAAAACAGGTTTCATGTTATTAAAAGCACAACAGAATTTTTAAAAAGATTTTGTTACATATAATCACTTTGTTGAGTATGGTTATATGTTTGTCTTCAGCACTGGTTTTTACAATTAAGCAAGGTAAAAAGTAAATGACTCCAATCAAGAAAGCCATTTGCTCTCCCCAGGGGTTCCATAGACAGCAAGAGACATTTGGGAGAAATTTCACATGTGCTCTAACATCATGCAGCTCTGCTTTTGAAATGTGATGGCAACACCAAGAAAGGCTGAATGACCAAGGTGTGTCCTCTCCAATAGCACTTGCCCTGAGTCAATCTATGCTAGAACCTGAGTTATAAGATGAAACTATTTAAATCTGAAAAGTAGCAGGGGGTTTTCCTGGATTCAAGCTATACATGGTTTAGATCAAGTTCTAGGTGGAGGTGTGTGAATAAACCCCATCTTCTTTCTTTATCATAGTAGTTAGTAAATGATAGGCTCCCTGTCTTCTTACATAGCTTATCCTTGTCTCCTTTTTGACAATACTTGCTGCCTTACTTGTTTCATGGATGTGATGTCTCTCTTTGCTAAGTAGTAGATTCATTATTACATTCTCTATTTTATTCTTATATATTCTCCTTTCTCACAAGAGGAAAAGGGCTGAGGATATGGCTCAGTTGGGAAAGTGCTTGTCTTGCATGCACAAGGCTCTGGGTTAAATCCCCAGCACCAAAAAAAAAAAAAAAAACTTATCTCACAAGAGGAAAGCATTGTGTTGGCTTCTCACTTAGGCCTTAGTATTTAACAGTGCTTTCTTCTCTAATTCAGCAGGCGACCCATTTGCAGAGTTCTTTATACCATTAGCTATGGTAAAAAGCTCTGCCTTTGGTTGTGTCATCCTCAGGGAAACCCCCTCTCAGGAGTCTTCAAGTTCCACGTTGTCATCACAACATTTGAGATGATCCTGGCAGATTGTCCAGAGCTGAAGAAGATTCACTGGAGCTGTGTGATAATTGATGAGGCCCACCGGTTGAAGAATAGGAACTGCAAACTTCTGGAGGGGCTAAAGCTCATGGCTCTGGTGAGAGTTAGCCAGCTTTTTACATAAATAAATACAGATTTCTTCCATTCAAGGTAGAGGAAGTTTTCCTCAGACATGTCACTTACTTGTATATACATAGTCCTTTTGCCACAAATTGAATCCAAGAGGGGCTCATGGAATTCTTAAGTAGCATGAAATTTGGGGCCTGAAAATGTAAGCTGTTTTGGTTTGTTTCTGGGTCTTGAATGAACTGGTACCACACATGATGACCTTTTAATGTTAATGCATTGGAACAGTGTCAGTTTGTGGTGGGTAGGTATTCGATAAGTGAATGAATGAATGAATGAATGCTTTAGTTAACATGAAATTGCTGCTGGAATCAGTGATGTGAAAGAAAAGTTGACCCATTTGATGACTACCCCTATGAAGTGTTGGCACTCCATCTTTTCATTAAGGTTGAATAGAATGCCCCAAATTTAAGCACACAATGCCCTGGTTTAATTTTCCCCACTAAAATGTACTATTTGGATAGCTCAAACACTTTTTATCATGTGCTTTTAATTTGTATAGGAACATAAAGTGCTGCTCACTGGAACACCTTTGCAGAACTCTGTGGAAGAACTCTTCAGTTTGCTAAATTTTTTGGAGCCATCACAATTTCCTTCAGAGACTGCTTTCCTGGAAGAGTTTGGAGATCTGAAAACAGAGGAACAGGTAAGAGGGGCCCAAAAGATTGTGGAGATAATGTGATAGTTACCTTCACATCAAGAAAAGAGCAAGTCATTATGGGGACAGGATTTTGCATCTCTGGTAAAATGATCATTACCTCCTTTATTTTCTGTATTTGTTTATATTGGAGAGGACCACCTGATTATTTGTAATTCCTATTACTACAAAGGACAGATGACTCGGCATCCAAAATGTCTTATGTTAGCATATTAGGCCTTCTGCTTCACTGAGCTCCTTTGTGCATTCAGTGGTTTTGCTCACAGGTCTGACCTTAGAAGCATGATGCTTGATCTCAGGAGCATGATGCTTTTCTTCTGCTTCCCTCATCCCTTCATCCTTCCTCCTACATAATGAACAACTTGTTCCCAGGCCTACCTTCTTGATTACAATACAATACACAGGCAATGAGGGAAAGAAGGCAGTCATATTAGGGTAGTCCACTTTTATCAGGATCAATTGAGTTTCCTATTTTTGAAGGTCTAGTCTTAAATCTGGTTTGTTGGACTTAAAGCTAATTCCAAAAAACCAACATTAATAAAAATCTATCTACTATGAGTAGAAATCTCTGTCAGGAATTATAGAAATAAACCAGACAAGCTTAAGTGCCATAAGAGGAACAAATAACAGAATTGAGAACTTTGAAGTAGAGAAATCAGGAAATATTTTAGAGAGTACAATTTATGAGTACATTTTGAGGGACAGATAAGTTTTGAACTGGTGGAGAGAGAAAAGGTGGTAACTACTTTGCATAGGAAAAAAGCCCAGCGTAATCTGAGTAGTGAGGAATTACCTGGTTGAACTGAAAACAGAGGAGATGAATTGGGAAGAAGTTTACAGTTTTGTTGTAAGGCAGATTGAAGAGTGTATAGGTAATAGAGAAGCCATGCAAGGCTTTTATTATAGGAATGACATAATTAACCCTGCTAAATTAATTTAGCAATGGTGTAAAAGTGGGTTGGGGCAAAGAATTGGGGGACTGAAAAGGTTTGGAAATTTCACTAAGAGATATCAAGAATACATTCTGTAATTCCATTCTGTTTCTTTCTACTTGTGATGCAAGTCAGAATTTGAGAACAGTGAAAAATCAAACATAATTCCCCTCCTCTACATTTGCCCTGTCTGTTGATCCTTCAGAATCCCTCTCTTCATTTTTGGACCACTGGAAATGCATCCTCTTCTCCCATTGCACTTAATTTGTGGTATGCATTTTTTCTTCTTCCTAGACAATGATCTCCTTGAGGACAAGGCCCACATCTTCTCCAAACTTGTGTTTGTTGTATTGACCAGCACAGTGTCTGGCATATAGTATACTCTAAATGATTCAAGGTATGAACCAAGTGAAGGGCAAAAGCTGAACCCAGCATGTGGCAGATTGACATTTGTCCCTATCTTTAACAATTAGCTAGCTGTGTCTTTTCTCTTTGGGCTTTTTTACATAGTAATTCCTTATCCATTTTGGGGGATTAGATTCCTAAGTACCCTTGGTTGTTAAAATCAAGGTCTCATAAGAGAGTCAGGTTTAAGATTGGGGTTAGTTAGAAGAAAACCATTAAAATGGCATCAAATGTCTTTTTTTTAAATTTAAAAATTATTTTTAATTGATAAAAAGAATTATATATTGTGTCTTGAGATATGTATATGTGATAGATGGCTAAATAGAGCTGGTATATGCATTACTTTACCTACTTATTTAATGTGGTAAGAACAGTCAATCCATTCTTACAGCAGTCTTCAAGAAAACGTTGTTATTAATTATAGTTGCCATGTTTTACAATAGATGTCTTGAGCTCATTTCTCCCACATAACTGAAGTTTTGATCAACATCTGCCCAGGCCCCACACCCTAGCCCAGTTTCTAGTTACCAGTATTTTACCCTCTGTTTTTATGAGATATCTGTATTTTAAAAGACAGTGAATAAATTGGTAGAAAGCATCTGTTTCCAAAGTAAAGCATATTCACCTGTTTCAATAACTCACTCTCTAGTGACTGTCAGTCACATTGTATTAAAGAAGCATTGCCACAGCAGATTCCACCCCTTTTATAAAAATTAAACAGCCTTTTCTGACTTGAAACTAGATTTTTTTTTCATTATCGTTTTTCCTTATTCTCCTATTAGGCTTAATTTTTCTGTTATTACATTTTAGCCCCAGGTTAACTCAGGTGTTTTGACTTTGAATCCCTTACTCCCCCGCCCCTGCCCCTCCAACCTCAGTTGTCTTCCTGGGAGAGGGAACAAGTCACCTTGCTGGTGCATTCATGTGAGTGGAGATCTCTGTCCAGGCTTGGACTGTCAGGATAAAAATAGATCATAGCAAAGAATACCATCAGGATTGAAGTGTCCCTGATGTAACAACTGCCACAAAGGAATGGGAGGTGTCAGTGTATGACATTAATTTCCTATACTATTACCCCCAAACACATATGCTGGTGCTGTTGTTTAAAAGACATTGATGGATTCCATTTTCAGATTGCCTCTACGCCCTGTGTTCTTTCAGCATCTAAATCTTCACTTTGAGATATGTGTTCCTCCTAACAAGATTTAAAATATTCTTCAGTTAATCCCTGTAATGTATGTGTGTTAGAGAAGAGTGAGAGAGAGGTTTGTTTTCTCCATCCTAGAGAATAGGTACTTTCTTCTTTTTGCCTTTTTAATCTTGTGAGATTGTCATAAGTTCTTGATAATTTGTGAATTAAAGCTAGATTCTTTTTTTCCTTCTAGTGCTATTTTAAACTCCCCCTTTTGGAATCTGATCTTTCTTTTAGTCTGCTACTGCAGTACTATGATTTAGATATCCAAGAGATGTTAGCAAAGCTTTGAATCCCCCACAGTAATCATTCAGTTAGGATTGGGGCTGGTAAATAGATCTCATTTCTCTAAACAGGTAAAGAAACTGCAGTCCATCCTAAAACCAATGATGCTTCGGCGCCTGAAAGATGATGTGGAAAAGAACCTTGCTCCCAAACAAGAGACAATCATTGAAGTAGAACTTACCAATATCCAGAAAAAGTACTACCGTGCCATCCTGGAGAAAAACTTTTCCTTCTTGACCAAGGGAGCAAATCAGCACAACATGCCCAATCTTATCAACACCATGATGGAGCTGAGAAAATGCTGTAACCATCCCTATCTGATCAATGGTAAGTTGAATCAGAGGGAGTAACTCAGGACAGGTACAAGCCTCTGCCAGAAGCCAATGATAGTCAAAGATCTTGTGTATTGAGTTCTCATTATATGCTCTACATATATAATCTCACCTTTTTACACAGTATAAACTGAAGTTGATGGATTTGCCTAAGGAGTCTTGCTAAAAAACACACAGAGCTAAGTTTGGAACTTCCTTCTCTGACTTTACTGGTCACTCAGCTCTGCATTTATTTACTCACAAGCTAGCCTACACTTTCCACTCACGGATGGAAAATTGTAACTTTGCTAAATAGATAGTGCTGCAATGAGATTAAAACTCTGCAGATAAAGTTAACAGTTCACTAGTTAGAAAAGATTTTGAGAGGTTTTTTTTCCCCTTTATTTGTAGTTGGACACAATACCTTTATTTTAAATTTATTTTTATGTGATACTGAGGATGGAACCCAGTTACTCACACATGCTGTGTGAGCGCTCTACCTCTGAGCCACAACCCCAGCCCTTGAGAGGTATTTTTATAATGAAACTTTTTTAGAAAAAAAATAAAATGTGACTTGGATTCTCTTACAACGAGTTTTGTGAAGACAAGGTATGAAAGCCTTTTTTGTCAAATCTCTGGGACAATTTCTTTACTACTTGAGTCAGCTTAGGACTTGACATCTCAGTCCTCCTTGAAAAGCAAAGCACTTTCATTGGCCCTCCCTCCAACAGTGAGTGAACTGCCAAGGGTACATTCCAGGAACACACACCCAGCAGCATCTTCCCACTGGATTGTTGGTCCAGAATCTAACAAGAACCCATTTCACTTTTTCCAGGGTCTTTAAAACAGCAGCTTTTACCCTTATATTTTGTTCAAAGAATTGTTCCATTCATTTTCAGGGGCAGAGGAAAAAATTTTAGAGGATTTCCGAAAAACCCACAGCCCTGATGCCCCTGATTTTCAGCTGCAGGCCATGATTCAGGCAGCAGGGAAGCTGGTGCTGATTGATAAACTGCTCCCTAAGCTAATTGCTGGTGGCCACAAAGTGCTCATCTTCTCTCAGATGGTGCGCTGCCTGGATATCCTGGAAGATTATCTCATCCAAAGAAGGTGAGCCTGTGTCAAAGCTCTGCATCCAGTACTGTAGGCAGCTCCTTTTCTTTGATCTTTCTGGTCCAGCCACACATTCAAAAATGGAGAAACGGAATCTTCTCTTAAAGATTGATAAAATTCAAAGTTAATCTTATGACCAAGTATACTCAAGTTTAATTGGAGTGAATTTCATGGCCTATAATATGGAATCCTTATTTTGCTTAAGAAAAAACCCGTACGATTATGTTCATATTAATTGAAGTTAACAATTGAAATAGCATTACAAAAGGTTAAGAAAGCAATTTACATTTTTTGTTGCTGCTTAATGATGAAATACATCCCATCAGGCATTGCTGCTTTAAGTTTCTGAAAATGCATAACCTTACAGTTCAGAAAGCCTTTATGTCCTTCTCAGCAAGTTCTCTAAGGTTTTATAATACACTGGCTATGGCCTCTCAATTCATTTCTTATTTGTAATTCCATGAACCTGAGTTTCCTTACTCATGCAAATGAAATGCCCATGTTATTATGCTGATGATTTGAATTCTGTGTGGGAACCACATTTGTCACATCATATACCTTACCTTAGATTTTTAATCACAGTGATACATCAGTGATCTGAAGATAACCAATGGGTTTTTACAAATGTACTTTTAACAATAAAAGACTTTTCAAGATTACAGAAACTAAGTAGCTTATGCATTGCTAAGTTTAAAGAACATATTAGTTTTCAAATAATAAAATTTTGCATATCTCAAGTGTCTTAACCATGTTTTTATCCTTTAAGATTCTGTTGCCCTCATGTATTTCATAGAAAAGTATTAAAGTAAAAAATATTAAAGAAAATGACAATTTTATAAGCATGTTAAAATTTAATATTATGTACAAAGTTGTTCAAAATCTAGTTAGCCTATAAAAGAATTTCTCAGAGCTCCATAGTAGAGACATTATTACTGGATTATAGAATTAATTAATTATAATTATAGAATTATAGAGACATTATTTTTTTCCTTAGATGAAGCTACTCTGAATAAATTAAACTGACAAAGCAGTTTTGTAGTTTATAAATTCACCAAAGATTAGGAATTCATTGCCAAAGCATTTGCTTAATATAAATATCTTATTCTTCAAAACATATACAATTGTTAGTTTTTAGGGGTTTTTCTTTCTTTCTTTCTTTCTTTCTTTTTTTTTTTTTAAGATTCCTGAAAATAAATAATAGTGTAATTAATAGACTTTTGGTAAGTATGGAAGTTTTCATTTAGCTCTCTTTTATGCTGTTTTTTTATCATTTATTGCAATTTTGTGTTCAAATTCAGTATTAAATAATTTGTCTTGAAAATATGGAAACATGTAATACTACAACTTAGAGAAGTCCTTGTTTATGCTTGGGGGTCTACCCTTTTCATCTCCCCCCCCCATATGTTATGTTTATTTGTTTGAACTGGGATAATATTCTACAACAAAAATATTTCACTTTTTGTTGTACTAGGCATTGAACCCCAGGGCCCATGTACCACAGACTCCACCCCTTTTTATTTTTTTATTTTGAGATAAGGTCTCACTTATTTCCCCAGGCTAGCCTCGAACTTTGCAGTTCTCCTGCCTCCCAAATCTCTGGAATTTCAAATGTATACCACCATACCCAGCTATAACTCACATTTAAGATTTTTTCTTTATTTTTCTTTTTTTTTTTTTTTTTTGTTTGTAGTATGCTGAATTTATTTATTTATTTATTTATTTTTATTGGTTGTTCACAACATTACAAAGCTCTTGACATATCATATTTCATACATTAGAATCAAGTGGGTTATGAACTCCCATTTTTACCCCAAATATAGATTGCAGAATCACATCGGTTACACATCCACATTTTTACATACTGCCATATTAGTGACTGTTGTATTCTGCTACCTTTCCTATCCTCTACTATCCCCCCTCCCCTCCTTTTCTTTATTTTTCTACAGCAAAATTTTGATGATCAACATGACATACTGTCCCACAGTTTTCAATTTTTCAGCATTTTAGGGGGTTTGGTGAATGAATATCCCTTTATCATCATTGTGATTATTTCCAGTTAAGTCCCTAAGGTAAATTCTGATGTACATTTTTTTAGATGCTTGATACATATTTCCAAAATGTCCTCTAATAAGAGGGTTTTATTTATATGCTTTTAAGTCTAAGAACACTTTTTTCCTGTATCCTAATCAATACCCTTAATCTTTGCTAATTCTATAAGTCAGAATTATGGTCTATAATTTCTATTTCTGATTACTTAATGAAAATGAATATTGTTCATATTACCTATTTCTTTTTTATGGATTGCTTATGCATGTTGTTCAATGACTTCCTATTGCTCTTTGATTTTTAATTAATTTATGAGAATTATTAAGAAAATGTTGGGGAGACTGAGGCAGGAGGATCTCAAGTTCAGGGCCAACCTGGGCAACTTAGCAAGTTCCTGTCTCATAAAAAGGGGCGAGGGTGCTGGGGATGTAGCTCAGAAGTGGAAGTCTCCCATGTCCAATCCCCAACACAAGATACACAAACACTCTTCTAGTTTTATTTTTACCTTTCAATTTTATTTATGAGTGTGGGTTTTTATTTACTTTTAGAAGTGCTAAATTTTGTAATAGTCAAATTTTTGTCTTGAAACTTAAGTTTAGGGCTGGGGTTGTAGTTCAGTTGTAGAACTCTTGCCTTGCACATGTGAAGCACTGGGTTCAATCCTCATCACTGCATAAAAATAAATAGATAAAATAAGGTATTGTGTCATTCTACAACTAAAAAAATTTTTTTTTAAAAACTTTAAGTTTAAATTCTTATTTGTGCTTACTTTTAAGCTAAATGCCTAAATTAATATGCTTTAAAGTTTCTCCTACTTTTAACCATTTTCTTGTCATTCTTTTATGGTCTACTCACCCCAACTTCATCCAGCAGGGTTCTTCTGTCTTTCATAGTATTACTTTTTTAAATTTAGTTTTTATTTTCATCAAAATTATATATGCACATGATTTGAAGAGCCAAATCATTTTATTAGTTATGAAAAAGTGAATGTTCTAATTCACTTTCCCTTTTCCCCAGTTTTCCACACTTCAGAAGCAGTTACTTTCTTCCTTATGCTGTTTCTCTAGTATACTGCTCAATTTAAATAATATTATTAGTTGTAATTCCTTGATATTTTTTAATTTTAGGAATTATCTGTTCTCATAATGGAAAATGAATGTTTAGACTTTCATTGCCCTTCTACATCCTACTTTATATTTCACGGTGTATGCAACTTCTGTCCTGTCTTCTTAGTATGCTATGTAATGTTTGGGAGTAGGTTAATATTCTGGGTTAGATTAGTATTCTGGGTTTATTGTGACTTAAGTTAAAACATAGCTCAACCATGTAGTGTATATTTACCTTTTTTTGCTTGCACAGTTTTTATTCTTTGAAGATCAAAATTATGTTTTCACTTGATTGCTTATTTTTTATATGATTATTATAATTCAGCTGCAACTGTAACCTGGTTGGCTAAATCTCCTCTTTGTATGTTCTGACCCACCAGTCTTCAGTGCTATATCTCCTTAGACCTGACCTCTTCCCCCGGTGTGTTACTCTTCCTATTAAGTGCTAATCTGCCTTCTGGCATCCTGCTGATAGGTTTCTTTCCTTCCCTGTTGACTCAGATCTCCTTTGGTGAATTCCATGTTGGAGCACCTCTTCTAGGTACTTCTGAGGAAGGGTAAATGATAGGTGAATTTTCAGACATTGTTAGAAAATGTTTTTAGTCTGCCCTCATTCTTAAATAGTAGTTTGGCTGGATTTGAGATCGTAGGTTAGAAATTCTTTTCCCACAGGATTTTGAAGGTGTTACTACACTCACTGTCATCTAGCTTCCTAAGTTGCTGTTGACAAGTTCTAAGACCTCTCAGATTCCTGGTCTATATATGTAATATGTTTTTCTTTTTCTTTTTAGAAGCTTTTATATATTCTCTTTGATCCCTGTCCTATGAAATTTTACAATGAAGCACCTCATCATTCTGGATACTGGTCTTTCCTCCATAAGTTCCTTGGGTTTTAATGAACTCATGATAATTTCTGATGAATAGTTCTACGGTCAATCAAGTCTTTGTTCCCCCATGTATAATGTGTTGATTTACTCTAAGTACTTCCAAGATTTTCTTTTAATATTTGATTTTCAGCTGTTTGTGATATCTGGAATGCATACTGTTCAGAGTTCACTAAGCTTCCTGGTTATGTTAAATTAATGTCTTTCTTTAAGTTCGGGGTGCTTTTGGTTGTTATTTCTTCAATTTCTTTTTGCTCCATTCTCTTGTTTCTTCGTGAGACTCCGAATTACTTGTGTATTTGACCTTTAGGTATTATACAAAGGTCCATAGGTTCTGTTCTTTTTTCTTTCTTCTCCTTTTTATATTTTAATCTTTTATATCTGTCTTTTGTTGTGACTTACCTGTCTTCAAGTTTATTGACTTCTCTGTCATTTCCAACATGCTTAAATAAGCCAACCCATTGCTTAATTTTAGAGGGTTTGTTTTGGTTTGTTTGTTTTTTAGTTCTAAGTTTCTGTTTGAGGGACTGGGGTTGTGGCTTAGTGGTAGAGCACTTGCCTAGCATGTGTGAGGCACTGGGTTCTATTCTCAGCACCACACATAAGCAAATAAATAAATAAAGGTCCATCAATAACTAATAAAAATATTTTTTAAAAAGATTTCTGTTTGATTCTTTTAAAATATTTTTTTAGTTGTTGATAGACCTTTATTTTATTTATGTATTTGTATGTAGTGCTGAGGAATCGAACCCAGAGCCTCAAACATGCCAGGCAAGTGCGCTACCACTGAGCCCCACCCCAGCCCCTCTGTTTGATTACTAGTGTTTGGGTTTTCTGCTTGCATTTCCTATTTTCATTAATTATTTGCATTTGTTTGTTGAGCATAATTATACCTTTCTTTTCCTTTTTCATCTCTAAATTCCACATACAAGAGAAAACATACAACCCTTGACTTTCTGAGTTTGGCTTACCTAACATAATATTCTCAAGTTCCATCCATTTTCCTGCAAATAGCATAATTTCATTTGTCCTTGTGGCTAAATAAAACTCCATTGTGTATATGTGCCGCTTTTTCTTTATCCATTCATCCCTTTATGGGCACTTAGGTTGGTTACACAGTTTTGTTTTGTTTATATTTTGTGCAGGCTTTGTGTGGTGTTAGGACATTGCCCCTTCGTATTGGAAGCAGAGCCTCGGTGTTTTAGGTCATGGACTTTTCTTGATGTCTGGTGTCTTAAGGCCAACATTTGAAGCTCTGGATAGGTGAATGAGTCTTATTGACTATGAGCTTCTTCAAATGTGAGCACTGCTCATTTTACTGTATACCGTTTCATTGGTGACCCTCCAATGTCAGTATCTGGGGCTCTTGTTTCACTTCCTCTCTCCTGCCTGAAGGGTGGAAACTTGATTACTCTGCTATGATCATGGTGGAGGGATGAGAAAGAGAAAGAGGTCTTAACCTCTGTCTCCCTTCCCTCTTTATAGTAGGGTATGTACACCTTGAACCATGGTTATTATCTTCTAGAAAAGAAAGGATGAACATCTTATATTTTACCTTCTTTAAGGCTGGAGTAGGTGATTTATAGGCTAGTTGTTACTGCAACACATATTTCACTAATTCCCCTGTTGTTAGACTCTATGCATTCTCACTTTTAGGTATACCCAGTGCTACCAATGTCTCATACCTTTGGACATTATACAGCTTTAAGTTAGGCTAGGTCTTACCTGGGATTCTGCTTTCTTCTAATCAGATACCACTTTGCATGCTTTCCAGCTTCCAGAATGTTACCATTTCTGTTCTGTTTGTAGATTATTTGGGGGAGAGTGTTATGCCTTTTATTTACTTTTTACTAAACTAGATCGACAAATTAAATGTACATGTTGATTCATGATGCTTTCTTTGATTTTCTTTTTTCATTTTAGTCTTTTTTCTTTATTTTGGTAAATAACATTAATGGAAATTTTTTTTCTGTATATGTCTGATTTTCTAATTTTTTGGTTAACTCAAATAGTTCATCATTTCCCCACATTCATATAAAATGCTATTCATGAAATATACTAAGACATCATATATATGCTGGGCATATGTCTAGCCTTTCTGTTCTTTTTTTTTCTTCTTCTTCTTCATGATAATGTGCTGACGTCTTAACATTGTTTAGAGGGAGGCACATCTCAAATAGTATGAATACCCAGTCATCACGCTCATGAACCAAAGGGTCTTTTCTGTTCTTGATAAATACTTTTATCATTTTGCTTCCATATTATTCCAGATGAACTTCAGAATTATTCTTTTAAACCTGTATCTGTTTCCACCCCAACTCCAAAAAAAATGTGTATGTATACATATATACACATTTACTTATCTCTAGAGGCTTATGATGGGATTTTTATTAGCTTTTATTAAGCAGGATAGGATTGACATCTCTGTAAAATTAAAAATAAGAACATATAGCCAGGCACAGTGGCACACGCCTGTAATCCCAGTGGCTCCGGAGACTGAGCCTCCCGAGGAGGATTGTGAATTTAAAGCCAACCTCAGCAAAAGTGAGGCTCTAAGCAATTCAGTGAGACCCTCTCTAAATTAAAGATACAAAATAGGGCTGGGGATGTGGCTCCGTGGTCCAGTGCCCCTGGGTTTAATCCTCAGTAGCCCCCCCCCCCAAAATTGAGGAGCATGATAGTCACTATACTTAAGGCTTTCATATACACAGTTGATTCAATAAATATAAAGTATGTGCCTTGCCAGGTGCAGTGGCACATGCCTGTAATCCCAGAAGCTCCAGAGGCTAAAGCAGGAGGACAATGAGTTCAGGTGCTTTGAACTTAGCATCTCATCAAAAGTAAGGTGCTAAACAACTCAGCGAGACCCTGTCTCTAAATAAAATACAAAATAGGGCTGGGGATGTGACTCAGTAGTCAAGTACCCCTGAGTTCAGTCCCCAGTACCAAAAAGAAAAGTAAAAATAAATAAAGTATGTTCTTGGACTGGAACAGAACATTTGTTGGTGTTACATAGTGGTAAACAAAATACCATAGCTTCTAGTGTTGTGTTACCAATTATGAGTATTTCTTTCTGAATTTAGTCCTAAGCGTATTATATATTTGTGGTGAATGTGATTCTCCCTCTACTCCTTCTCCTCTGCCCCACCTATCCTGTCCTTTCTCCTCCCCTCCTCTCCCCTATCCCCTCCTCTTCCCGGCTTCTCCCTCCCTCCCCCCCCCTCCCTCCCTCCCCCCCCTCCCTCCCTCTCTCTCTCTCTCCCTCCCTCCCTCCCTCTCCCTCCCTCTCTCCCTCCCTCTCCCTCCCTCTCCTGGTTACTGCTAAGAAACAAGAGAATTGTTCATTTCCCCTTAGTCCTTCTGAGGTCAACATTTCTTGTGCCAAAAATGTGTCACTCTCCTCTCCTCTCCCAACCCCCACCCCTGGTCAGGCACACAGGTTTTTCCAGAGTGCCACCTGCTTCTTGTGGAGATTTGATAGTGACTCTGAATCAATGAGCCCCTTTGACTCCTAAGGATTTCATTCCAAATATAGTGGTTGCAGAGGTTTAATTGCTATGCTGAAATTTGGTGTGGAAAATTTTATTTTATCTGATTTTTCTTGTAGACTTATCAGCCCTCAAAGTCGTCTTTGTTTTTGAGCCTCTTTGCATCTCCAGCTGTCAGTTTGGTTTTGTTCCCATTTAATTTCATGCCAGACTCTAATACAGAAATGAGGGCACAGTTAAAGGATCTGACTTAGAAGTAAGGAGAGATTTAAAAGAACTCACATAGTTCCATTTTTAATTTTGTGTTGAAGAGCACTCCCTCAAAACAAAACTGATAGAAATGAAAAATATTGTTCCAGTCATCCTGTACAAGTTTCATTTTTTTAAACTCTTGTTACATCATAGCTGGCAAAACACTTCTCTAATTGTATGGGAATTTTTTTCCTATGGTGATGACTGAACTACATCATCACTATTTATTAATTTCTCTTTCCCCAAAGGCTCTGCCATTTCCCAGCCTCACTCTGATTCATGAGTTCACTAGCTGCAGCTCCCTGATGACCAGAGTGTCTTGTCAGGAACACTGATCCTCCCTCTGTTCCTGCAGCGTCAATCATTCACTTGTGTAGGGGCTGGGGCGTTGGCTGTCATTTAATTAAATCTCAACCCTGTCTTCTGTCTCAAATCCTATGTTGCTTCTGCTGTATAATTACAGGGCCAAATTTCTGTGGGTAAACTGTTACAGATCCTCAGATCATTAATTTATCAAAGTCATTTTGATACCAAAGTATAGTTTATGCCTCCACCTTCTGTTAGAGACAAGTTTCCAAACTTTATAGTGTCTGCTATTTGTCCTTAATTTCCCTTGTAAGTTTTTAGAAAACATTTCTGACCTACTGCAGTGAAATGTACCTTATGAAAGCCATCAATCAGATGCATCTGGCTTCGACTCAGTTGCCAGAAAAGTGACTGCGGGAGATATTTGTTTCATTTTGTTTTTTTTAAGTTTCCTTAAGTATAAAATGGAAGTGATAATAGAAACTACTTCTTAGGATTATGGAGAGATTAAATGTGATAGTACATATCAAGCATGTGCTGGTGTCTGGCAGAGCAGACACAAAAGAACCTGATACTGCTATTATTGTGGTTACTACAAATGACATCTGTAGAATGCAGACATCTAGCCCTTGGCTTTCATCTTATGACACAAAATGTTTTTGGTTTGCCTTCATGCCATTTCTTTCAGAACCACCCATTTCATTTGCTACTATAGGTCCCTTGTAATATTGCTCTTGAATATATGTTAATTTAAAAAAGAAGAAATACACAAAAACAACCATAGTCATATTTCCACAGATGGCTACATTATGGCATTTAGAATTCACGCAATATTTTCAGACTTGTTTCTTTACTTTGCCTGTTTCCGTCATTAGTGTCTGAGTTGGTCAGGTTTGGTTTTTGTTTTTTGGGTTTCATTTTTGTCTTTTTTGTTTGTTTGTTTTGCGCATAAAAAAGTAAGATCTTAGTAAGAAGAAAAGAGAACTCGCACAGAACAAGAGGTGACCCAGTAGGGTTGCCATGGTCAGGTTTTTTATGTGTATTTCTTTGGCCTGGCCGGTTTCTTTTTGTGGCTTTTTCTTTTCTTCAGGGATGTCAGGGTTATTTTGCCAGATAAAATTTTCTAAAGCCATCCCCACACAGTCATCTACTCCTAAAATGTCTATCCTTTTCCTCTTACTAGTCATTTCACTTAATTCTAGAGATCTGATTTCCCAAATTCTGGGCTGTAAATTAGATTTTTGTCAAAATTTCTGGGCTTGGCTGTTGTTGGATTTAGGATGACTTGGTCCTTTTATCACAAGGTTCTTCTTAGTTCTACTTGACCAGTGAGTTTTTATTTATAGATCAAAATTGGATCCTTAGTAAACCCCCTTTTTAATTCATTTGTTGAAAGTAGAGTAAATAGGAAAAATATTTATTTATTTATTTATTTGGATTGAACCCAGGGGCGCTTGATCACTGAGCCACATTCCCAGCTCTTTTTATATTTTATTTAGAGACAGGATCTCACTGAGTTGCTTAGGGCCTCACTAACTTGCTGAGGCTGGGTTTGCACTTGAGATCCTCCTGCCTCCACCTCCTGAGCTGCTGGGGTTACAGGTGTGTGCCACTGCACCTAGCCAAGAAAATAATTTTAAGAAGAATAAGATTGCTGCTATATCTTAGTTCTGTGTTAATTTTAGTCTTCACCATTAATGTTCCTTCTGTGTTCTCTCTCTGGAAGGATAGTAGCAATCTATCCCCATAACAGTTTCATTTCCTATTCTCTACCTCCTTACCCTTAACCCCACCATGCTATCTACCTCATTCCTTTACTATCCAGACAGGTAAATGCCTTTTTCCTGCTCTACAGCTTTACTCCCTCACTTTATTTTCCACTAAACATTCTCCAGTCTCCCTAACCCCAACACACCTTAGACATCTTTCCTATTATTTATCCCTACTTGCCTGGCAATATATTACCTAGAAAACCTTAATTTTTAGCTGTAAATTTGGAGGCTTTGCTGGTGTTTCTAAAGCTTTGAGAATCTGGTAGTCTAGAATTGACCAGCTCATACATGAAAAGATGGCCTGGCAGTAGAGTTGCATTTTTAGTTGTCCTAAGCAGCTTATATGAACTCTGGTTCCTTATTAGGAGCAGTGTTGAAAGTTGACAGTTGAGGCTCTTGTTTGTTTTTTCTGATATTTTGATTAACTTTACTACAGATATAAACTGTGAAATTGCAAATAAGTTGCATGGGCAACTTATTGGGAAACAGTGTTGGGGATCAATATTTTGTGTTTATAATTCTTCTAGACCTCCTTAGTTTGTGGCTGATTTTTTGCTTTGTTTCAGATTTTTTTTACTGAGGTTGGAGGGGTGCATCTTACAATGCAGTTCTAAGTGTCTGCCCTGCTTCATATATAGGAGGTGGGATTCTTTGTAGACCACTGTCATTTGATCCAAATTTAGAAGTAAGACTTAAGGCTGTCAGGCAGCAGCTTCCTGCATTGTTTACTGTTCTCCATTGAAGTCATGATTAATGCCTGGGCTTTCATTCGTTTGGGTCCCTTCAGATACACCTATGAGCGAATTGATGGGCGAGTACGGGGAAACCTGCGCCAGGCAGCCATCGACCGGTTCTGTAAGCCAGACTCAGACCGCTTTGTCTTTCTTCTGTGCACCAGAGCAGGAGGCCTGGGGATCAATCTCACAGCTGCTGATACCTGCATCATATTTGATTCTGACTGGAACCCACAAAATGACTTGCAGGTAACCATTAGGATGAATGTTCTTTACCTTAGCTGCCCTGAATCAGAATATCATGAGAGAGTCTGGATCAGCTATAGATTATCTGCCTTGCTCCAAGCTGAGGTATAGGCCAGGACTTTGGTCAGGGCATGAAACCCAATGAAAAGTAAATGTTGACCCTTCCTGCTAATCAGAATGGTTCTGTCCTTTTGTTTTAATCAAATGTTTTATGGTAGCCTCCAAATATAGAATAGAGATGCTATTATTATTTTCTGACATAAAGATGCCTCACATTTTCTCTCAATTTGTTTGTGAGATGGTCATGTATAGTAAACAAGTTAACCCAAAGAGGTGGGAAAGTTCCATGGTGTGGCAGGTGTGACAGACACCCTCTCTCTCCATGTAGTGCAGCATAGCCCGGTTAAGTGGCCTTGCAGATTCTATTTTCTGTTTTTAACCAAACTAAATGATATGCAGCTTGACAAGAAAAGTAAGGATACTTTTTGAAAAGTAAGCATAAAGAAACAACAAGAAAATGGCAGAGTCTGTTTAGAGTTCTTCGTCAACCCTATTTTGAACTAAACAATGCATTCTAACCAGATTGGGCAGTGAGTCGAACCAAAATGATTCTAATTTGTCAAGAAGACTATGTAGAATATAGATTTATATCATATTGTATTGTTAATGATGAACATCATCCTAAATAGATATTATATCTTGGGGTGTTTGCTAACACTAGAATTGGGGGGGTGGGAAATCAGGTAGCTCAAAGCCTTTTTCATAGACTAGATAAGTTAGCAAAAGAAGTTTAGAGGCTGCTTTACATTGATTCAGGAGGCACTCTGGGAGATACTGCAAAGGATGGAATGCAGGGAAGACATCACTCACATCCACAGAGTCATTCTGCTTTGCCTTTGTCATTTAGTAAGTTCCCAATAGTAATTGTTTGAAGAAATCAGTCTACTAATTGAAAAATGGTGTTTTAAATTATTAAACATTTAAATTATTGGTGACAGCTAGCTAAAACCCAGGGAAAATATCATGGTAAATTCTAAAGCAAATTGTATGGCACTATGTTCAACAATCATCTTCAAAGAAAATCAGTGGTTATGAATAGCTCACCATCGGTTCATTCTTCTGGTAAAGGGATGTTTGGATCAAAGATGAGTTAGTAGATTTAACAACCAACCAATTTTTAAAGTGTCATATACTCAACACTAAAATAATAAGCAAAAGCTAATATTTGATCAGCTCACTACCAAGAACCTAAATATAATAGTGATATAGATTAGGGGGTGAAAATGTTTCACCTTTTTGCCTACTACCTATTTTTTTTAAATGGCTTTATTAGAATACAACCACAACCATTCCTCTGTGTATTATCTAGTCAGTTTCCTGTTATAATGATAGAGTTGAATACCTGCAACAGAGACCTCATAGCTCACAAAACCTGAATATTTACTGTCAGGCATTTTACTGATGTTCACTGACTCCCAAACAAATTATTGTACAAGTCCCTGACAGCTATAAAGCTCTGTGATCTTGTGTGATGCTTATCTTACTGTGAGGCATAGTACTAGGATAATGATGTATGAATTTTAAGCCATGTTAGCTGGATATGCCTGAAGGGACATTAAAGCAGGAAATTGATGACATAAGGCCAGAGGCAAAAGATTTTAGAATTGCCATGCTTCTCTTAGGTGAAGTGTAAACATTACTAGTTGAATAGATGTTATGCCAAGAAACAGAAAAGGCAAGAGATGAATTAAGGGGTAGCAAATTGAAATTGGATAGTGTGGGGTTTTGTAATTGTGCTAAGTCAGTTTCTGAACTTCCCCTAATACTCAATTTTAATGAAGAAACAAAGACCAGCACTGCAGATGATCCAGGGTGTTAGCTTGTACCCCAGAGCATAGCAAAAGCTTAATGAATGACTGAGTAAGTCAATGATAAAGGCAGCCCAGATCAGAATTAGAGTTAGAATTTTTTGATTCTTGGTCTTTTCAACTGGCTTCTGTGTTATTGATTCACTAGTTTCTGTTTTCTTGGTTATTATATTAAGGTTTTATAATTCAGAGAGAATTATTTTTCTTATGAATGAGATCCTCACTCTAACAGAAAACTACCTTTTCCTTTTCTACTATTCTTCCTAGGTAGGTCATGTTTAGTGCACACACAACATTTATACGTATGCACACACTCTAATTTTTTTAATAAATGAGAACTTTCAATCATCTGTAGTTCTTTAAGATTGTTGCCTTGGAAAGTGGATTTAGTTATAAGATATTTGTCTGAGAATGAGCTAGGGTCATACCACTTGATGTAAACATCAAGACAACAGAAAAGAGAATCCCACTGTTTCAGGATCTTACTTCTGTCGTAGTGGAATTTTAGCACAGGTTCAATTCAGATGATAGAAAATACAAATTTTCATTCATACATTTTTTTTTTTTTTTTTTGTGGGACTACAAATTAGTATAAACATTCTGGAAAGCAGTATGGAGATTCTTGGGAATGGAACCATGATAAGACTCAGCTATCCCACTTCTCAATAATTATGCCGTAGAGCTAAAATCAGCATACTACAGTGATACAACCACATCATTGTTTCTAGTAGCACAGCTCAAAATTGCCAAGTTATGGATCCAGCCAGCGTGGCATGAATAGATGAATGGATTAAGAAAATGTGGTAACAGAGAGAATGGAGTTTTACTCAACCATAAAGAAGAATTAAATTATGGCATTTGCTGGTAAATGGATGGAACTAGAAAACATAATGCTAAATGAAATAAGCCAGACGCAGAAAATCACGAGTCATATGTTTTTTTCTCATATGTAGAAGTTAGAGCAAAATAAGGGGGGAAAGATGTGGAGGTATGGATAGCATAACGACAGAGGGAAGATCAGTGGAGTAGAAGTAGGAGAAGATTGATGGAGAAGAAGAGACAGGAAAGGGGAGGAAATGCAGAATGAATTTACACTATGTGCATGTATAAATACATCATGGTGAATTCCACCTTTATATATATCTATAAAATACCATTTAAAAATGTATAAATGAAAAAAGAAATTGTGAGGTCTTACTCTGGTCTCTCACAAGCAAGATTGGGGGGCAGTCCATGTTTGTCCCCAGTCAGGACACATAAGGGAGCAGTATCAGTGTGAGGACAACCCATGTTTCCTGACTTACCCCAAGAGAACCCCCACAGAGCCTTGAAAGTAAAGTCAGCCTTATGGTGGGGTCCTGGGCTCAGCTGAAGTGGGCCTGAGTCCCTTGTTAATCAGTTTTCTATTACTGTTACAAAATATCTGAGATAATCAACTTGAAAAGAGGAAAGGTTTATTTTGGCTCACAGTTTGAAAGGGCACAGTCCATGATCAGTTAACGTTGCTTTGGGCCTATGACCACGAAGCATATCATTATGGAAGCACATGGTGGAGCAACCTGCTCACATTGAGGTAGCTGAGAAGCAAAGGGAGAAATAGAAAGGGACCAGAGTTCCAATATCTCCCTTCAAGAGCATGCCCTGAAGACCTCCCTCTCCCAGTATGCCCTTCCTCTTAAATGTCACACCACCTTATAGCAGCACCAAGCCAAGGGCCAAGCCTTTGATATATAGTCCTTTGGGGGACATTCCAAATCCAAATTATAGGAGCCCCTGAGGCAAACCTATAGACAAACTAGCTTTGTGACTGGAGAGCACAGGCTCATTCTGATAAATCAGTGGAGTCAGAAAACAGCCTTACTTTCTCTGGTATTTTTTTCGTTATTATTAGCAAAAGTACAGGTAGTCTTCTCTTACAGTTGTTTCACTGGGTAGAATTTGAGCTTTAAACTTCGCTAGAGATTTTTTTTAATCTAGGTCTTCCTATAACACGGACATCAAATGTCATGTACTATTTGCTTTGTCTTGCTAGACTCCGAGGAGTCCAACATATCATATCCCTTCTCCCATGCTTAGATCTTAACCAGTTAAGAAATAGACACAAGAGTGCAGTGGAGGGTCATAGCATCAGCTTCAGTAAGTTCTGAAGGCCCCTTGACCAATAACCAGAATTAAGCTTCCGAAGACTCCTGCTCACACACACCTTGATCTCTAGATTAAACTTACCCATGCAGATTTATTGGCAGCTCTAACAAGGCTGCCAGTGACAGGCTTTCTTCTTGGGAGGAAGCCAGTCCTGCTATTAACCCTGAAGGCAGAGGTGGGCCTCTTGGTAGTAGCAGGGTATTGTGCCCCCTTCACAGACCACAAGTACTTTCCTCTTTCATTGATTCATGATACTCTTTCTTATTCTCTGACAAGCTAAGGTAACAGTGGTGAGATATCATGACCAACCTGGGCAAAGGTCCCTGAAGGCAATATTTAGAAAGCATGGCTGCAGTTGTCCCATGCAGTCCCACTGTAATGCATCTACTGGTATGCAGAAGGGAGGAGGGAATCCAGCCTGAGGAGAAGAGCTCCTTCCATGATCAGTCACCAGAAACAAGACTCCAGGAAACTGCCACACTGCTCCAAGGAAAGAAAGGAACTGCCCCTTTGCCATTTCCTATGCTGGGATCTTAATTGCTAGCACCACCTGTTTCTTGATAGTATATTTATGCCTAAGCTTGGAGAATTACACCTGTAGAGTTTACTTTTTGATTGCTACAAGAAAGTTAAGAACTTGCAGGTCTATGCACAAGTGCCCCATTATGTAATCATTTATTCAGTGAACATCTTTTAAATAGCAGGATGTGCCAGGCATTATTTAAAGTCCTGGAGACACACCAGCAAGCTAGACCAAAAGTTCCTGCTCTCATGGAGCATTCATTTTTATGAGTATGTTCCTCCATGAGACCTTTGCTCAAAAACATTTCTTCAGTTGGATCATGTTTTTAGTTTTAATTGGACACAATACCTTTTTTATTTTATTTATTTATTTTTATGTGGTGCTGAGGATCTAATCCAGGACCTTACACATGCTAGGCAAGTGCTCTACCACTGAGCCATAACCTCAGCCCAGCATCTTGCAGTTTACCCTCAAACCTGTGTGAGCCAGAAGAAAAAAAAAATCAGTGTTAATACTTAATGGCCACATATTGTTACTACCTTATAGGTCCTATAAACCATATTATTTACAGTGATCACTTTATTTGCCAGTTATCCTTCAAATCTACTCTCAGTAATAGAAATTTGCTACTTTCTAAAGGTACTGTAAGAGGGCTGGAGTTGTGGCTCAGTGGTAGAGTGCTTGCCTAGCACATGTGAGGCACTGGGTTTGATCCCTAGCACCACATAAAATAAATAAATAAGTAAAGATATTGTGTCCATCTACAACTGAAGAAGTTTTGGCAACTGATTATAATAGCCAAATACTAGTCAGCTCAGTTGTCTGGTAGTAATAGACTGAGTAAACTATAGTATATTAGCATTGAATGAAGAATGAGGAATATCTCTGTGCTATGGAATCATCTCAGAATATATAGTTGAGTGAAAAAAAAAATGATGTGGAGAAACTCTGTAGTGTGCTAGCATTTATCTACAGAGGCTGCATTTGTGTCTGCCCATCTCTGCCTCTCCCCCACAAGAGATAAAACTTGAATTTTTTTTTAAGTGGTTACATATAGAGGGAACCAAGAACCACACAGAAGTGACAGAGGTAGAAACCAGTTTTCTAACCATGCCTTTTTGTGTATTTGACTTTGTAGCCATTTTAAATATTTTACATTATTATAATGCAAAATATTTTTAACTTTTTTACAAGTTGCAAAACAATGTAGAGTTCCAGTATACCTTTCTTTTCAATAGCTCAGCTTCTTTTAATGTAAGCATTTTATACAACTATAGTGTAATTATTGGAACCAGGAAATTTTTGTTAATTTGTTCTTTTTAGATACACGTGACAATAGAGTGTATTTTGACATATTATACATACATGAAGTATAACTTATTCTAATTAGGATTTCATTCTTCTTGTTGTATACATGATATGGAGTTTCAGTGGTTGTGTATACATATGTGAACATTGGAAAGTTTTATCCAATTCATTCTACTCTTTCCTTTTCCCATTCCCTGTCCCTTCCCTTCATTTCCCTTTGTCTAATCCAGTGAACTTCTGTTCTTCCCTCCTCCTCCTCTCTTGTTTGTGAGCATCTGCATATGAGAAAGAACATTTGACCTTTGTTTTGTGGGATGAGCTTTATTTCACTTAGTCTCCAGTTCTATCCATTTATAAGCAAATGCCATAATTCCATTCTTCTTTATGGGTGAGTAATATTCCATTGTGTATGTATACCACATTTCCTTTATCCATTCATCTGTTTAAGGGCACCTAGGTTGGTTTCATAGCTTAGCTATTGTGAATTAATCTGCTATATACATTGATGTGGCTGTCCTATACAACAATGATGAATCAACTGAAAGAGAAATTAGAAAAACTATCCCATTCACAATAGCCTAAAAAAAAACAACAACAACAAAATGCTTGGGAATCAATCTAAAAAAAAGAGGTGAAAGACCTCTACAATGAAAACTACAGAACACTGAAAAAAGAAACTGAAGAAGATCTTAGTAGATGGGAAAACCTCCCATGAAGCACCTGTACTAGAGTTCTTTGAGATTATACCAAGGAATGGAGGGTCAAATGGTGGTTGCATTCCAAGTTTTCTGAGGAATCTCCATACTGCTTTCCATAGTGGTTACACCAATTTGCAGTCCCACCAACAACGTATGAGTGTACCTTTTCCCCCGTATTCTCGTCAGCATTTATTACTTGTATTCTTGATAATTGCCATTGTGACTGGAGTGAGATGAAATTTCAGTGTAGTTCTAATTTGCATTTCTCTAATCACTAGAGATTTGGTGTTGAACATTTTTTCATATTTTTGTAGACCATTCGTATTTCTTCTGTGAAGTATCTGTTCAGTTCCTTTGCTCATTTGTTGATTTGGTTATTTGTTTTTTAAGTTTAATAAGTTTTTTGAGTTATTTGTATATCCTGGAGATTAATGCTCTGAGATGCAGATATTAAAGATTTTCTCCCATTCTGTAGGCTCTCTGTTCATATTCTTGATTGTTTCCTTTGCTGTGAAGAAGCTTTGTAGTTTGATGCCATCCCATTTATTGACTTTTTTTTTTTTTTAGTTGTAGTTGGACATGATGCCTTTATTTTATTTATTTTTATGTGGTGCTGAGGATCGAAATGTGCTAGATGGGCGCTCTACCACTGAGCCACAACCCCAGCCCCCATTTATTGATTCTTGATTTTACTTCTTATGCTTCAGAAGTCTTGTTGAGGAATTGGTTTCTAAGACAACATTTTGGAGATTTGGGCCTACTTTTTCTTCTAGTAGGCACAGGATCTCTGGTCTAATGCCTAGGTTTTTGATCCACTTTGAATTTAATTTAATTCTGCTGCAAATGGATTTCCAATTTTCCCAGCACCATTTGTTGAACAATGTATGTTTATGGCACCTTTGTCTAGGATGAGATAACTGAATTTATGTGCATTTGTCTCTGTGTCTTCTGTTAGGTTCCATTGGTCTTCATGTCTGTTTTGGTGATAATACCATGCTGTTTTTGTTACTGTAGCTGTGTAGTATAATTTGAGGTCTGGTATTCTGATGCCTCCTGCTTCACTTTTCTCACTAAGGATTGCTTTGGCTGTTTTGGCTATTGTTTTTTCCAAATGAATTTCATGACTGCTTTTTCTATTTCTATGAAAACATTATTGGAATAGGAATTGCATTGAATTTGTATAGCACTTTTAGTAGTATGGCTGTTTTGACAATATTAATTCTGCCTATCCAAGAGCATGGGAGGTCTTTCTATCTTCTAAGATCTTCAGTTTCTTTCTTTAGTGTTCTGTAGTTTTCATTGTAGACCATTTTGTTGTTTTTGGTTTTAGGCTATTATGAATGGGATAGTTTTTCTAATTTCTCTTTCAGTTGATTCATCATTGTTGTATAGGAACACAACTGATTTAGTTAATTTTATATCCTGCTACTTTACTGAATTTGTTTATGAGTAGAACCAGGAAATTTACATTGATAAAATGTTAATCTAAGACCCTATTTGTATTCCTTCAGTTTCCCACAAGTGATCTTTTTCTTAGCCTGGGATCCAGTCCAGGATCTCACATTCCTTTTAGAAGTCATGACTCATCAGCCTCTTTCAATCTATGAAGGTTCCTTAGTCTTTCCTTACCTTTTGTCATTTGACACTTTGAAAGGGTACTGACAAGCTGTTTTGTACAAAGTCCCTTAATTTGTATTTTCCTGATGTTTTCTCATGATTAGATATGACCTTATACATTTGGGGCAAACATATCATAGAAGTGATGGTATGTCCTTCTCAATACATTCCATCAGGGTACATGATGTCAGTCTTATTATCCTAGCACTTGATCACTTGGTGATGGTGGTGTCTTCCAGGTTTCTCTACTGTAGTATAACTACTTTTAGTTAAGTATTTATGAATATGTATTTGAGATTCTGTAAATATCCTGTTTCTCGTTATACTTTTCCCCATTAATGTTAGTGCCCATCAGTGGTGTTTGGCCCATGGTCATTTTCTATTTCCATTATCCCTTCTGCATTTATTTTACTGTAAAGACAGTTCTCTTTTGTCTCTGATTTATTTACATCAGTATTATTTGTTTTTTTATTGTCTGTTTTGTTTTGTGCTGGGGTCTCACTATGTTGCCCAGACAGGCCATGAACACTTGATCTCAAGTGATCCTCCTGCCTCAGCGCCTCCCCAGTAATCAGAACTATAGGCACACAGAACCACACCCAGCTTTCTTTCTTTCTTTCCTTTTTTTTTTTTTTTTTGAACTGGAGATTGAACCCATGGGCACTTTACCATTGAACTATATTCCCAACCCTTTTTCTTTTTTTCTTTGGAGACAAGGCCTTACCAAGTTGCTTAGGGAGCTGCTCTAGAACTTGGGATCTTCCTGCCTCAGCCTCCTGAGTCTCTAGTACAGCAACGATGCCACTGTACCCTGCCACCCCCAGCTATTTTATTTTATAAACCATTACTCTGATTACTGATTTTTGTTTTCAAGATGTTTAGATTTAGCTTTTGGTATCCCTTCATTTGGGCTTCTTTGTCTGTTGGACATGCTACGATTTTTGAGCACTTTCTTTTCAACACATAAGATATTCAGGTTCATGTTGCATTTTTCCTGACATAGCTTTGGAACTGACCATTTCTTCAAGGATTTATCATTCTTTTTATCTGAGAATGGCATTTAGAAATCAAGATCTGGCTATGAGGTACCTGTACTGGAGTTATTCCTTTTGGATCTTTTGCATAAAAGGAGCTAGGAAGTAGATGTATGTGTACCAACACAAGCACACGTAGTGAACCTCCTCACTCATACTGAAGTTAACCATCCATAATGAGATTTCTGATTCTCATCATCAGGGTTCATTATAGTCTTCTCCTGTACATTATTTGTAACTTTTCTCTGTCAGAGAGAAGCCTGAATCTCATTATCTTAACACAGTGTATTTATTCTCTTAATCCTAGTGTATCCAGAGAGTACTATTAAGTAGTCTCAGAATTGTTAATATTTTCTGGAAAATAAATTTACCAGAGTATAATATCAATCAATAGAAGGTTGTTTGGGGGCTGGGGATGTGGCTTAAGCGGTAGTGCGCTCGCCTGGCATGCGCGGGGCACTGGGTTCGATCCTCAGCACCACATAAAAATAAAATAAAAGATGTTGTGTCCATCGAAAACTAAAATATAAATATTTAAAAAATAGTAGGTTGTTTGGTTATTAGTACCACAAATAATCAAAACATCATCTTCTTAAGTTGCTTAGTTATTTCTTCCCTACCCCCTTCATTATGGGTAATTAAGACAGGAAAGTCTTTTTTTTTTTTTTTTTTTTTGATTCTGGGGATTAAACTCAGGGGCATTTCCCATTGAGCTATGTTCCCAGCCCATTTGTTTATATTTTTATTTTGAGGCAGGGTATTGCTAAGTTGCTGAGGCTGTCTTTGAAGTTGCCGTTCTCCTGCTTTAGCCTCCTGAATTAATAGGATTACAGGCATGCACCACCTTGCCTCACTTGGAAAGTGAATTCCTAAAATTCAAAAGCAAGCCAGGTAATGTAGCACACACCAGTAATCCCAGAGACTTGGGAGGCTAAGGCAGGAGGATTGCTAGTTTAAGATCAGCCTGAACAATTTAGCGAGACCGTGTGTCAGGATAAAAAGGACTACGATATAGCTCAGTGGTGGAGTGCTACTGGGTTCAATCCCCAGTACTGGAAAAAAAAAATTTACAGCAAAATGGAACAGTTGAGTCTGTATACGAAGTAGACAGCATGTCTTAGGCAACTTACCATCACTGTGATAAGGTACCTGAGGTAAACAATTTAAAAGTATTAAAGACTTATTTTTACTCATAGTTTCAGAGGTTTGGGTCCATGGTTGCTTCACCCCATTGCTCAGGGCCTGTGGTGAGGCCAAACATAATGACAGAGAATATGGTGAAACAAACCTGCTCAGCTCATGGAGACTGGGAAACAAAAAGGGAAAGGCAGAGGCTAAGGTCCCAATGTACCCTACACAGGCACATCCCCAAAAACCTACTCCTCCAACTGGGCCCCACCTACTAAAAGCACCACCATCTGGGGAGCAAGACTCCATCATATAAAACTATGATCCAAAATTGTAACACAGCATAACAAATAAAATAATACTGATGTGTATAAATGAGACAAAAGATAACTGTTTTTTTCAGTAGAATTCCCATTAATAAATGCAAAAAGAATGATGGAAATAGAAATTACCATTAGCCAAACACCATGGTATTTGGAATTATGCCATATATATAATATTTTTGTACATTTTTGGTTTTATGTAATTGTTTTGCCACTGGTGCTCTGTTTTTTTTTTTCTTTTGGCAGTACTGGTGATTGAACTCAGGAGCACTTTTCTACTGAGCTACTTTCCCAGCTTTTTTATTTTTTATATAGAGACAGTTTATTCAGCTGCTCAAGCTGGCCTCAAACTTGCAGCACTCCTGCTTTACCCTTATAAGTTGCTGGGATTTTAGGCATGCACCACCATGCCCATTGTAACTCTGATATACTTTTATCCAGATTAATCAGCTGGGTTTGCTTTTTGTCCCAAATTACAGTAGTATTTTAACCCTCTGTGTTAGCTTTTTATTGCCATGACCAAAATACTTGACAAGAACCAAGAACAGCTTGGGGAGGAGGAAAGTTTATCTTGGCTCACAGTTTCAGAGGTTCCATCCATTGACAATGGACTCCCATTGTTCTGGGCTGGAGGTGAGGCGGAACATCATGGCAGAATGGAGTGCTGATGGAAAGCTGCTCAGTCCATGGCAACCAGGAAGCAGAAATCTAAGAGAGAAGGAGGAATCAGGGGAATGAGAATCCCCAAAGGCAAGCCCCCAGTGACCCATTTCCTCCAGTTACACCCCACCTACCTACAGCTACTACCCAGTTCTTCCAAATTATTATTTTATCAAATGGATGAATCTACTGATTAGATTACAGCTCATGATTGTTTTACCTCTGAACATTGCTGCATTGTTACAGGAGCTTTTGGGGATACTCATATTCAAACCAGAACACACTCTTTCACTCCTCTGGTTGAGTGTGTCTTCATTGCCCTTTCTCCCTCTGTCTCTGAGCATTTATGTAGACACACACCATATTCTCTCCCTAAACTGTTTGAGAGTAAGAGACATTGAATCTTTCTGTCTGCTACATAGTGCATGTTTTCAAGGTGCAAGGGCCCTTCTCTTCTCACAGTTCAGTTCTCAGAATCAGGAAATAAGAATACTATTCTCTAATCCATAGTTCATATTCAAATTTATCATTTCATTTTATTTCTTTTATAGCTATCATTCTCCCAGACCAGGATCCAGCCAGGATCACCCATTATTACCTTTATTTGTCATCCCTTTAGTCTTTTTTAAATTTTAATTAATTTATTTATTCTAACTAGATATATGTGACAGCAGAATGCTTTTTGATTTGCTGTACACAGTTGCAGTACAACTTTTCATTTCTCTGGTTGTACCCTTCAGTGTCTTTTAAGCTGGATCAATCCCTTGATCTTTCTTTTTGCTTTCGTGACCTTTAAGTTTTTATAGAGTGATAGTGGGTTATTTTGTCCCTAATTTGGGTTGTCTCTATTTCCTCAAGATTGAATTCAAGTTTGGTACCACCACCAAATTGATACATTCTTCTCAATATATCATATCAGGAAGAACATAGGGTTCATTTGTCTTATGATATTGACATTGTTTCCTTAGATTTCTCCACTACAAAGTTGCTATTTTTCTCTTTGAAATTTAGAAGTAATTTTAGGGATGTACATTAAGACTATACCTGCTTCTCATTAAAGTTTCACCTACTGGCTTTATCTTCCATTGATTATCTCTGCCTGAATCAATTATCACTATGATAGTTACAAAGTCACAGTTTTCCGTCATTTGTTAATGCATTCATTATTTGACATATAAGGAAGTATTCTTTTCCTTTTTCTCCCATTTATTTATGTCAGTGTGAACCCAAGGGTTTTTCTTTATTCAGTGGGTTACAATCCATTACTGTCTTTATTTTGATGTTCATATAGTCCAAGACTCAGCCAGTGAGAATTTTCAGGTGTTATTTTGATAGACGTTTATCATACTGAGTACTTCCTTACATTCAGGCACAGTGATGTGTTTGAGGCTTATCTTAAAGTTTTTCTACCCTACTCTTACCTGTAGATTTTCTCCAGTGTACCTTGGCTTTGTACTAGAGTTATGTTATAGAGTTGTTCTATCTTTAAGAATGATATTTTAAAAATAAGATCTGCGGGCTGGGGGCTGGGGATGTGGCTCAAGCGGTAGCACGCTCGCCTGGCATGCGTGCGGCCCAGGTTCGATCCTCAGCACCACATACAAACAAAGATGTTGTGTCCACCAAATACTAAAAAATAAAAATATTAAAATTCTCTCTCTCTCTCCCTCTCTTTAAAAAAAAAAAAAAAAAAAAAAAAGATCTGCGGGCTGGGGTTGTGGCTCAGCAGTAGAGTGCTCACCTAGCACGTGTGAGACCCTGGGTTCAATCCTCAGCACCACATAAAAAAATGAATGAATAAAATAAAGATATTTAAAAAAATAAGATCTGGAAGTTAAATATGTTCATTGCTATTGGGATGACATTGCTTCTAAACATTCTCAGTCATTAAATATTGCTAGGATACACACACACACACACACACGCATATACATAAACAATATAAATGCATATATGCAACATGCATTCATCTGTATATTATGTAAATGTATGTTTTACATAAACGTATGTCTGTATTCATATCTATTTCTGTATCTGTGTGCACATATGTACGTGTGTGTATGTATGCACGCACACACACACACACACACACCCCTTACTGTGAGTTAATACTTGATTCCTCCCATTCATTCTAATGCCATAGTTTGTTGTAGTTTTTGTTGTTGTTGTTGTTTACTTTTTTTGTGGTGCTAAGGATCAAACCCAGTATCTCACATTTGCTAGGCTAGTGTTCTACCTTATTCTACACCCCATCCCTTATTCTAGTTTTCTCTCTTTCCATAATTGCAACTTCTTTCTTCAGCAGTGAAAACCTTTATTACTGTTACCCCAGATTTTTTACTTATTTGCTGAATCCTAGATTACCCAGAGAGTAGTCTCAGGACCACTAACTAACCCTACCATTAATATGTGTGTGTGTGTATGTGTGTATTTTTTTTCTCCCCAAGTGTGTGTTGAAAACATTTTGATTTGACTTTTACAGACTCAGTAGAGTACATAGCCCTAAGTGGCTGAGGAGACAAAAACCTTACAGTATTTTCAGAAATTATGTTTTTGGTGGGTTGTGATGGTATTGTTTTCCTGATACTGTAATAGATAGGTAAGTAGAAAGGGAGAAATGAAATGAGTAATGACACTGGTGTGGTTGAGCTTTTCATTATGATGGAAAAGAAATACCAGTATAAGGGCGATTAATTTTTTTTTCATATTGTTGTCTTTGCAGTACTAGAGATCATACCCAGGGCCTCACACATTTCTTACATATGCACAAGGCTATATTCACTGCACACACACACAAGCACTTCCTTTATTTGCCTACTGAATAGGCCTCAAAACAGTCACCAAACCTGTAGCAGTGTATATTCAGATTGTTGTTTCTAAGTACCATTTTTGTCTTCTGGCCTATGGCTTGGCTGTTTCTTAGCCACTTTGCCTGAAGACTGCCAGAGAGAGGAAGAATAAGCTGTTCCAAGACATCTGGTCTGGTCCTGCTATTCATACAAAATTGATAAGAGGAATTATAACTCCTAAAAAGTAATGGATGTAGGCAGTGATCTTCAATTCAAAAACAGACTAGCAGATAACAAGGACCTCTTGATGGAAATCGAAATCCCATCTGAAATATCTTGCCAAACAGATCTTAGCTTGATCATGTCTCAAGGTATACTTCCCAGTTTAGAGGACATAGAGGGGGGCAGAGCAGGAATGCAGTTGGCAAGATGTCAGGCATGGGAAAACATAGGACAGATACCTGTTCTGTTCAATAGAAAATTACATTGAAAAGAGTGATTGGAGGCTGAGTGTATCTAAGATATATCAACTGATTAGAAGGTGTGTTTCTTATTTGGTTTCTCATCCAAATAAGCAGGAAGTTGAAACACTGGCTTGATGGTTGATATTAATTTTTTTTTAAGTGTAGCAATGGTAATATAAGCTGTTTTACAAGAGTCTTTAGAGATATTTATTGAAATATGTAAGAATGAAACACAATAATGCCAATGACTTGCCTCTTAACAATCTTGGAGGATAGAAATATGGTAGATGAAACAGGAATAACCATAAGAAGTTATTAAACTTTCTTCTATTTTCGTTTATATTTGAAGTTTTTTATTAAATTTTAAAATAGAGAATTGGTGCTACCAGCTCTGAGGCATCTCCCAGAGAGTAGGACAGCATCCTTGGAGTGAGGGCCATCTCCACAAGCTGAGAAGGGTGGGACACCAAGGCCTCCCCCACTGCTTTATGCCTGGTACTAGTAGTCAGTAAGCAACACGTGAAGAAATGAGTGACCCCAAAGGTGGCAGCTGACATTTGGGTGAATTCAGTTCTGAACCCAAACCCATGACACATAACTGTGAGATAAAGATTGCAGCTAAGATTTTTAAATTGTTTTCAATTGTTTTCACATGGGACATAAGTACTTCCTATTCCTAGGCTGCTGCAGTTCTTACACACGTGGTAATGTGATATGTATGACCCTTCTCCTTCCCAGGCTCAGGCCCGATGTCACCGCATAGGCCAGAGCAAAGCTGTCAAGGTGTATCGCCTCATCACTCGGAACTCCTATGAACGGGAAATGTTTGATAAGGCCAGCCTAAAGCTGGGCCTGGACAAGGCTGTACTTCAGGACATCAACAGAAAGGGCAGCACCAATGGAGTGAGTATGATGGACCTACTCTGGAATGTTAAGGAGCACTGGTCATGCAGCCCTAGCCTCTCTGGGTTTTTCCTCCTGACAGCTGTTTCCAGGTTCATTTTATTATACCGAGCCAGCCCACATATCACTGTTAGGAAATAGAGGATAATTTAGAGTCAGGTCTCTGCATTTTCTGAATGTTTAAGGTAAATCTATAGGAACAATTATGTGGTAGAGTTGCCCAGCATACAATAATGTTTCAGTAAAGAGTTTTTTAGTCATGCCCATTAGAAGCTAGTGGAGCTTAATGTTCTTTACTGTGTAAATATGTATTCATTACCATGTTTTATCTCATACCCCAGACTTTGAACTTCTTGATGATATAATGGGAAGAGTGTTATCTGTGGCCCCTAACAGTGCATGAGTGGCATATTAAAGATGTTCAATACATGATAATCAGTGAATAATGACTAAATAAATTAACAGCTTGAAATATGGCAGTTAAAATCTTTTTTTTTCTCCCTTGATGGAGGGGATAAAGATTGCAGCTACAATTTTTAAATTGTTTTCAAATGCAGGCAAACAAAACAGAATATCTCCTTAATCACTAGGCTTAGGGCATCAAAGATTAGGAATTAAAGCCTTCTAAATGAGTTGTTTATACTCCAGATGTTCTATATCCTCTTAGCTATACATATGTTGCTAAGTGTAATACTTCAAGTTACCCATCTTGGGAGTCACAGAATTCCCTCTTGTGATTAATATAAAGAGAACCAGATTCTTAATTAGAACCAGGAAAGGGTGTTTTGAACCCCATTTCCTGTTTTCAACAAGAGTTAAGAAGATCACACTTGGCGTGGGATCCTTTTTTTTTTTTTAAGAAATGACATCATTTTAAATACTGATGTATTTATTTAATAATGAATAAATCATTATTCTCCAGCTTGTTTGGTACATCTGGAGGTTTTTAAAGATACAGGCTCAAACTAAAATATTTTAAAAATATGTCAAGTATATCCTCTTCAGTGGTGCATAGTTTTAATGGCTTGTGACATTTGATAATAACCAACGTCCTGAAGAATGTTAGGGCCCTTGGATCATCCACTGAATTTTATTCCAGAGGTCTGCCTGCTGTCCCCAGCGAAAATCCAGAGTACCTTTATCTGGGTTTTCATTTTCTGAAGTTTGCTGCCCCTGTTCTTTGTTCTTCTGACTATGCAATTAGTGGAGGAACCATACTCTGAATCACAAAGGCCAGGTGTGAGGCTATTTCTCCTGTGCATTTGCCACTTTGTGAGTAGCCTTTGGTGCCCTGTTCAGGTACAGCAACTCTCAAAAATGGAGGTGGAGGACTTGCTCCGGAAAGGTGCTTATGGAGCTTTAATGGACGAGGAGGATGAAGGCTCCAAATTTTGTGAAGAAGATATAGACCAGATTCTTCAGAGGAGAACCCACACCATCACCATCCAGTCTGAGGGGAAAGGGTCTACTTTTGCCAAGGTATAGGACCTTCTCACCACAGTCGTCATTGGGGGTGGGGGAGAAAGAAAATTATTTATTCTTCACCCCTCATTAGCAAGTCTTCTCTTTCTCCATATATAAACCCTTGAATTTTCTTGACTACACATCTAGTTTGTGTTACTTTCTAAAAATGTATACAGGAAATCTAAATATTGAGGCAGGGACTGTGCACAGAAGGAAGACACTCTGAGCCTTTGAGAGCCAATAATAGACAGGTATACACTAGTCTGCACTTTATTCTCTCTTTACAAGGATTGCTCAGAGACCATTGGTCATCTTTATTTCCTTGTAGATCACTCAGTCATTGTCAAAGAGTGGACCACCAATGAACAATCCATTCTGCAAATGTTTTGTTCATTTCATGGGAAAGTGATTTTACTTCAGTTTCCCAGCTTCTAGTCTCAGACCACCTTCCTGTGTAATTCAGGTCACTAGGTTTAAAACTTTGCAGATCACTCTCAGTTTGGTTTGGTCTCCTGTTTGATGACTCATGTAGGACTTTTTCTGTAGAAAGTTTTGTGTTCAGTAGGGAATGTGGGTAATCTATTGCTCATCTCTATACCTCATACTTTAGCCCAGTGCCTCTTCTAAAGCAGATACATGGTAACTGTTGAACTGAAAGAAGAGTTAAAGCTAGAAAACGCTTAAAGAATTAACCTGTGTATAGGGAACTAGACACCAAGGAGCACATTGCTACTGTCTTCCAGGATTTGTCCTCCTGCTTCCAAGTCTAAGCTTCAAAAAAATGACCTTCCAGTTTAAAATTGTAGTTTCCTCATACAGTCTTTGAAATAAAAGAAAAAGAAAGAACATCCTTGATATTTTCACATTCACTTTAGAAGCAATATTAGGAGTTGGGTTTGATGTAGATAAGTAATACATTTAATAATAACTTTTATTAGTTCGTAGTGTGTTCAAGCACAGTTTACTGACTCTTGTCTCCTTCACAGGCTAGCTTTGTGGCTTCAGGAAACAGAACAGATATTTCCTTAGATGATCCTAACTTTTGGCAGAAATGGGCTAAAATAGCTGAACTAGACACTGAAGCAAAGAATGAAAAGGTACATTTTTTTTTATTCCACTGAATATTTCACTACTATCTTATGACAATAAATTCCTACACAGCCCAAATCATTATTTACTCTTGAGTCTTGATTCTTAAATGAGATGCTATTTGTCACACACTTGAAACATGCCTGGCACAGACAGCACTTGGTAAATATTAACTGTTACATAACTTTACAATGACCTAATGGTACGTACAATCTGCTGAGCGTCTGGGAAGTTAGACAAAGACACACAGAACAGGAACTGGCCAAACAGGTCAAATTCAGCCTTGTTCTCATGCCAGCATCCCATCCTTGGCACATGACTGTTTTACCTCTATTTTAATACTTCCTATGAAGGCAGCTCACCTCTGACAAATAAAAAGAAGAGGAAAAACAGCATGACAAAGAAAAGTTTTTGGGCTTTATCTCCATTTTTTTTCAGTGTCTTGAATTTTTCTGTATCTAAGCATAGAAAAGAGAATGGGCTTTGGAACGGGAACGGAACCAGTATGTGCCTTTGGGTAAGGAACTTGCCCTCACCACAACAAGTGAAAAAAGGAGGTGGTAAAGCCCACACTGTGGGATGCAAGGTCACATTTGTGAACATAACTGGTACAGTGCCTGGCCAACTGTGAGGTCCCCATAAAATATTAGTTTCCCTTCCTCCATCTCTGACCCTGTCACCTTACTTCAGGATGACTATGCATTATTTCCACCTGTCTTTTCTCAGATGACTGTTGAACTCCCATGGACTCACAAACCCAGGGAACAATCCCTATTCATATCTCACTAAACCAATGACTGATACCCAACAATAACTGTTTTTCTGTAGGACCACCAAAAATTACATAATCCAACATGTTTTCTCCAAATAGAAATGTTTTTCTTCTTTTAAGAAGAAAAATTTTATTCCTCTTTAATAACCTGATCAAGTGTTTTCCAGTGTCACAATCCAGAAGCCACTCTGCAGGCAGAGGGGAAGAGAGGGAAAGGCAGAGCTCCTGCCCTGTGGGCAGCAGAAAGCACAGAGAGTCTTTCAAGGTGGGATGCAAAGGTGCTGGAGCAGGGCTTGGAAACTGGTCCTCTGGGCTACAGCCTTGGAAAGAGGTCCAGGGGAAAAAAGATGAAATTAAATGGCCAAGGGAGCCACCAGAATGAAGGAGATTCCTGAACTAAGGATTTTGTCTTTTGGCAAAGGACAAAGGTCAATAGAAGTATGAGAGGAGGCAGATAATGAAGCAACAGGATGTGTTTGTCTTCAGAAAGTTGCTGAGCAGATGGAATTCTCTGAACTGTCCTACAGTCTCTAGAGCACAGGCTGCACTTTGCATGCTGGGCAGAACAGCTGGGCCTCACCACTCCAGTCTTCGTTGGCAAGAGCAGACTGCCACTGTGGCACTGGGAGGCCACACTTGCCCATACCCCTGTTAAAATGATGGCAGAAACAGCAGATGGTAGCTGACAGCACTGGGGGCTCCAGGGAACAGGCCAACTTGAGGAAGTCCCAGAGAATCGCCTCTGCTTGGCCTGTGGTCACAGGAATGGCAGGTGTACTGTGAAGAGCCTTTCTTGCTAGAAGATGAGTCAGGATGGGGGGATCGTTCTCACGTGTGCCCTGAGGCAGCAGGATAGCAGGGTATGTTTGAGCATTGTGGTGGGAGCAGAGAAGAGAGCCCATCTCCCCAACAGTCCTCTCCATTTTCAGGAAAGCTTAGTGATTGACCGACCTCGTGTGAGAAAGCAGACAAAACACTACAACTCATTTGAAGAAGATGAGCTCATGGAGTTTTCAGAGTTAGACAGCGACTCAGATGAAAGGCCCACTCGATCCAGGCGCCTCAATGACAAAGCCAGGCGCTACCTCCGAGCTGAATGCTTCCGAGTAGAGAAGAACCTGCTTATCTTCGGGTGGGTATTGGCTCTGCTTGCTGGTGGTACTGCTGATGCTTTTTTCCCTTCTGTGTTTCAGTCCCTGGGATTTGTCCAGCATTTCTCTCCAGTCCCCTCTTGTTGCGGGGCTGATTGGGGTCTACTGGAGCAAGAAGAGTTGAGCTTTCTGCTCAGAATCCCCCTCAAGTGTTTTCCAGTGTCACAGTCAAGAAGCCACTCTGCGGTGGTGGGGAAGAGAGGGAAAGGAAGAGTTCCTGTCCTGTGGGTAGCAGAAAGCACAGGGAGTCACTGTGTGCTCTGCAGCCACAATGTAGAAGTGCCATGGTTTTCTCCAGCTTGTCACAACAAATCTACTAATTTTGTATCTTCTGATTTCCTGCTTTTTTTCCCCCAAGGATGTATAACAAGTCCATATAGCAGATATTACATTCAAGACATGATTGATTTAGGGCTCTGATTTTGGTAGAAGTAGAAGGTTCAGTTTCTGTGACCTCACCATTGCTGTTTTTGTGGAAAGTACCAGGGGCACGGACTACTGAGCCATATCCCCAGCCCTATTTTGTATTTTATTTAGAGACAGGGTCTCACTGAGTTATTTAGCTCCTCACTTTTAGAGAGGCTGGCTTTGAACTCTCAGTTCTCCTACCTCACCCTCCCAAGCCATTGGGATTACAGGTGTGCGCTGCAGACAGCTCACTATTGCTTTTGAATACTGCAGCTGGACTCAGTTTCAATTTCAAACTTATTCTCTGCTCCTGATATTGTGATCTAGTGGACATACGAAGCTCTCCTTGTTCGATGCCCATGTCACTTAGTGACATTTAGTGTGCTGCGGTCATGCAGTCCTCAAAGGCCTTGCAGGACAAAGCCCTCCAGGTGATTAATAGACCCGAAAGAAGAGAAGAACCACTCATGGCTCTTGTTTGTTCTGCTGCATGAAGATGCATGTGTGGCCCTTCCCCCTCCAACACCCTTCTATATTTTCACCATCAGCTGGGGCCGGTGGAAAGACATTCTGACTCACGGGCGATTCAAGTGGCACCTGAACGAGAAGGATATGGAGATGATTTGCCGGGCCCTGCTGGTGTACTGTGTCAAACATTATAAGGGGGATGAGAAGATCAAAAGTTTCATTTGGGAACTGATCACACCTACCAAAGATGGACAGGCCCAGACCCTCCAGAACCATTCAGGTGAGAGGTGGAAGGGCTGTGCCTGAGAAGCACAAGCTCCTATGCACTTTAGTCACCTGTGTGTTCCCTGTTGCTGTGTTTTGGGGGACTTCTTGGATACATTTTGGAATGTTACCTGTGGGAAAGGATGGTGATGCTCTCAGTTCTCCCTTGGGATCATCTAATGTAGCCTGTTATTCTGTTTAATAAAGGACAACTGGGACCTCTCACAGTTTCCCACATGCAGTCCTGCCCACTAACCTGAGACTCCTAGGGTTCCTCCCCTGAGCTGGGGACTCACATATTGTATTCTGTGGCTCACTCTTTTGAATTTTGCCCTTCTGTCTCTGTTCTATCTCGTCTTGCCTTTCCTATGCTGTACTCCTTTCTTGTGCTTAACCAAAGTTCTCCTTGAGGTTTCAAGTCAGATATTCCTTTCCCCTGCTAAATTGTAAGGGCCCACAGGGTACAGGCTACGTCTACTTTCTTGGTTCTCACAGGGTACTCAGTAAATCTTACTGACCTACTAACCAGGTGCATCACCTCACACTGTGGACTAAGAAGTGGGGCCTGTCATCCAGGGCCCACCATGCCTGACCTGGCTGTCTCTTTGCAGCCCCTGCCCATCTCTGACTCAATACCAATGTTGAAGCCCCCTTGGCTCATCCACATGCTCTACACTGTCTATCTGTTTCAGGGTTGTCTGCCCCAGTCCCCAGAGGGAGGAAAGGGAAGAAGACAAAGAACCAGTTATTGCTCCCAGAACTAAAGAATGCAGACTGGTTGGCTACCTGCAACCCTGAGGTGGTCTTGCATGATGATGGCTATAAGAAACACCTCAAACAGCACTGCAATAAGTGAGTGTGCCCTTCTCATCCCTTAAGGAAGCCTCACCCAGAGGTCCAGGCTCCTGGGACTTCCATGGGAATACCACTTCATATTCCTGTACTATCTACTTTATTTATGCAAGGTCTGGAAAGACATAATAGGGGATCTGTGGTCTAAGCTGAGTTAGAATTCATTTCATGTTTCAGCTCCCTAACTTCTTTAACCAAATCTCTTCTCTCAAACAAGGCACTATGAATCCTGGAGGATTTTTCTAATCTGACTCAAAACCAATGAAGACATACTCTTGTCTCTGAGATCAGATTAGCAAGGACAGAACACTGGCCTCACTGGTCAATACTCTCAGCACCCTATGCTGCATTGCTTCCTCTTCTAATTTGGTGTTGCTGTCATGGTCTCCAGTTCCTTAATAGGCATGTATTTGAGATAGTATTCTTTGTATCCTTAGGCTTACAGCTGGGCTGGGGTGCAGACAGCAACAAACAGTGATACAAAATGAAATTCTGTTCTTGTGTAATTTAGTCTTGGGTTATTAGGGCACTAAACCACAAAACTGACATTCTGCTCCAGGTCCTACTAAGAACTAGCTCCCACTGGTGAAGTCTAAAAATCAGTTGTGGTTCTAAATTCTTAGAGAGTTCTTATTCTCTGGGCTTTAGGAGGGGGAAAAGTCTCAAAATTATTTAGTTGACTGGCAGCTGAGTTAAGAATAATATAACAGAGGGGCTGGGGATGTGGCTCAAGCGGTAGCGCACTCGCCTGGCATGCGTGCGGCCCTGGTTCGATCCTCAGCACCACATACAAACAAAGATGTTGTGTCCGCTGAAAACTAAAAAAAATAAATATTAAAAAAAGAATAATATAACAGAGATGTAAGAATTTTTTTTCCTTTTAAAGGTTCTAAGTATGTGTGTCTCCACCCACAACTCAAGTTCACAGTGGTACTTTCCTCCAAGAACTAATAGAAATTATGCCTTTTTTAGAGGACTCAACCCCTCATTATTAACTTTTTTTTAATAGATTTTTTAAAAATTCTGTCAAAAATAAGTTTTCTTCTCACCTCCAGTTTCCCTGTTGCCCTCTCCAGAGGCAACCCTTGTTAACCTGGCTCTTCCACAGACACTTTGTGCACATACCAGTTGTATACAGATGTGCAGCCTTGTTTTGTCTTTCTTAAAATGATATGTATTGTACATAACTGCTTGTGATCCCTTTTTTTAAACACCTTTATCTGGCGGTCAGTTCCTGTATAAGTACTACAGATATACTCGAGCTTTTATTTCCAGCAGCCAATCTTCACTCCTTTTTTTAAAAAATTATTTATATATATGTATTTTTAGTTGTTAATTGGACCTTTATTTTATTCATTTATTTTTATGCGGTGCTGAGAATCAAACCCAGTGCCTCACACATGCTAGGCAAGCGCTCTACCACCGAGCCACAACCCTAGCTTACAACATTCACTCTTGACTGTAGTGAGGAAATTGTCCCAAGTACTCCTCCAGACGTCTTTGCTGCTTAGCCTTGAACACAAGCATCTCTTCAATAATGGCCTCACCTGTATCTACCCTTACTCTCAACCTAGGTCATACAGGCATGTTTAGCCTAGGCCCCCACTGTCATCTTCTGTGTCTCTAACTCTTCATGATTGGTCTCATTTCACAACTAGACTGCTGTAGGTTCTCCAAGAACAATGTTGAATTGTTTACTTTGGTATATACCTCAGAGCACCCAAGCATGATGCAGGGCACAGAGTAATTGCCCAGCAGATACTTGTTTAATTGCTTTGTCTGGTGCATCACTGTGGAGCCTGAGTGCTGCCTCTGCAGAATCAAGGTGAATTGAGTACCTGAGGAGAAAAGATATGTTGGTATGAAAAAGAGACACCTGCCCTTTATTCATTTCACTATGTGCAAGTAAAACTGTTGCACACATTACTCACTCTTCAGTAAGTAGAAAACTGATAACTGGCCTTTGGGAAATCAGCTCTGCCCCCTGGGTCATTGTGGCCATGTGGGAGCGGTGAGTACTCTGAAAGATCAGGGGGGGTGCTTCTGTTTCTGGTTTCCCCTGTGGTTCACGGGACATTCCAACAGATGACTGAGGGCATGGTTGCTTTCTTGGGTAAGGTGAAGGTGCTCTTAGTAACATCTGCCATTGGCACATAGTATCTTACTGATATATATCTTACTGATATATTACTTTATATCCACTGACTGTTAACTTAGGATGTAGGCTGTGGTTCACAGACAGTCATGGTTCTAATATGTTTGCATTGCTATTCTTGCCTTTCCTAGGGTCCTTTTGAGAGTACGGATGCTATACTACCTAAAAGCTGAAATACTGGGAGAAGCAGCTGATAAAGCATTTGAGGGAACTTCTGCCAGGTAAAACAAATCAACCTTAGCTCTCAGTGTTAAAGAATCAAGGTAAAGTGCCTGTTCATGGACTGGCCTGTACTTCAGGAGGCCCGTGTCCCTATCCTACCTAAGATCAGTTGCCCAGGTGGTAAACAGGCAGGTAAAGAAGGACGACTTGGTCAGGTTATCTATAGATACAGAAAGGGAGAAAGTAGGCTTTTAGAAACACAGCTTTTGGTGGGGTTTTAGTCCCTGTTTATCCTTCCAAATAGTATTATAAAATTGCCTTTAAAACAGTCATTTCTTGCCAGGCATAGTAGCTCACACCTATAATCCCAGAACTAAGGAGACTAAGGCAGGAAGATCACAAGTACAAGGCCAACCTTGGCAACTTAGTGAGACCCTATCTCAAAATAAATAAAAGGGACTGGAGAGCATCCCTGGGTTCAATCCCCAGTACCGGGGGCGGGTGGGGTGGGGTGGATAATTTCTCTACCTTAAGTAATTTTTGTCATAGGTGTTACTTAAATAGGCTTGATCTGCCAGGTATAAACTAGAACTTTTACCTAGAATCCCATTTGACCCTAGTACTTTTAGGCATTTGAGTATTTCTCCTTTATTTACTAATCATATTAATAACATTTTGTGGCCTGTTTGATTTTTTGCATCTTAGTTTTATAAATTAATATTTTCCAAAAGCTATAGTATCCTGTGGAAGTTTCCCAAGATTTCAGGGAATGAGGCCAGCAAACTCTCAGTTGCCACTTGATAAAACTCTCAGAAAATTGTAATTTATAGGTGGGATCTCCAGATAGCCTCCTTCACCTTCCCCAGAGCAGCAGTTTGCCCTATACCTATACACACTGGTCCTTCCCAGAGAAAACACCAGAAGTGCTATTATTTGGACTTTAAGATAACCTGGGGCCCTGATTTCTTTCTCTTTCTTTCCGTTGTGCAGTGCCATTGACTTTAAGTCAGAGCACTAAAGGAGAGAGAAGCATAGACAGCTTTACCCAGCAGGCAACTTATAATCAGAACCAGTCCTCACAGTGACTGTTAATACTTGATATGCCTTCTGGGGTCATTGAAGTAATTTCCAGCAGGGATAAGGGGGTTGTGTGTTTTAGTAAAGAGGTTCAAATTAAGTCATATAAATGCAGCAAAATCCAACCTAGTGTTACCTGGCAGAAGTAATCTGAATATACTCATCACCTGGCATATGCTTTCTTAGACATGTAAGAAGTAATGGGTGTTAGCTCAGTAGAAGATGGACAGGGTGAGTCTATTGCCCATTCTTTGCTTTCCTTTCCTCTGCTTTCTCATTCTATCCCTTACCCTGTCCAGGTTTAATGCCTAGGCATGAAACAATTGCCCTAGCGCATGAATAGCAGTCATTTCAGAAAGTTCAGCCCATGCACTATGCAGACAGAGCAGTGGGTTTCTGGAAAACTGGAAGCCAGAGTACATTTAACCTCAGGGGGAACTGGACCTGGCAGGGACATTTGGGCTTGTGACACAGTAACAGCCTGATGGAAAAACAATTTTCAAATGCTGCAGAGAAACCATCCCAGGCAGGGAGGAGCCATTTAGGTAGATGTTTCCCCTCGCAAATCCCAAAACCTTCAAAGAGCAAGGGCTTCTCAAATGAATGAAGACAGTGAGCTAAGAGATGAATGAAAACATGTGCATGCTAAGAACGTGGACAGAAGCTCACAGAGGGACTGATGGAACAAGCCTGCTGACTCTCTGCATGTCTGCACCCTGAGGCAACTTACATTCATTCCTTTTGCCAGGAGCAGTTCAATCTATGATCTGTTTTGACCCAACAGTTAACAGACCATTTTAAGTATTCAGTCAAGTATGAATTCAATTGTTTGGAGGAATTTCTGCCTTCAGATGTCCAATATATCACTGGGTTTTGCTGTGGTTCTCAATGAAAGAGGCACATCAGAACTTTCTTATACATATAGATCCCAGGGCCAACTGACAATGGGTTCTCTAAAGTGGAGCCTGGAATTGAAGCACAAATACTTGGATAGTTCCACTGGAGATTCTGATACCAAGAGTCTGGTTAAGAAACATTGACCTACCCTGTCCTTGGTTACTCCCCTTATATCAAAGCAGTCATTTGGCATTTGTTTTTTAAGGATTGGCTAGCTTCGCTTAGCATAATCTGCTCTAATGCCATCCATTTCCCTCCAAATTCTATGATTTTGTCATTTCTTAATGCAGAGTAATACTCCATTGTGTATAAATGCCACATTTTTTTTATCCATTCATCTATTGAAGGGCATCTAGGTTGGTTCCACAATCTTGCTATCGTGAATTGTGCTGCTAGGGTAGGGACGAAGAGCTTGAGAAGAAGATTAACATTAAACAGGGATGAGAGGTGGGAGGGAAAGGGAGTGAGAAGGGAAATCGCATGGAAATGGAAGGTGATCCTCAGGGTTTTACAAAATTACATATAAGAGGAAATGAGGGGTAAGAGAAGAATAATACAAGTGGAAGAAATGATTTACAGTAGAGGGGGTAGAGAGAGAAAAGGGGAGGGGAGGGGAGGGGAGGGGTAATAGTAGAGAATAGGATAGACAGCAGAATACATCAGACACTAGAATGGCAATATGTAAATCAATGGAAGTGTAACTGATGTGATACAGCAATCTGTATACGGGGTAAAAATGGGAGTTCATAACCCATTTGAATCAAACTGTGAAATATGATATATTAAGAACTATGTAATGTTTTGAACGACCAACAATAAAAAAAAAGAAAAAAAGAAACATTGACCCACCACCTTCTGAATCTTCCTCTTTGTTACTATTCTAGCATCTCGGCATGCAGTTATGAGTGTGACTTAATACTAGGGTTAGGCCAGTGGCTTTTGTATTACTTGTATTGTGTGTGTGTGTGTTAAAGGAAGGCTGAGCCTGCGCCCTTTCTTCCACAGGGAACTGGATGTGCCTCTGCCCGACATTGACTACATGGAGATCCCAGTGGATTGGTGGGATGCTGAGGCTGATAAGTCCCTTCTCATTGGCGTGTTCAAACATGGTGTGTATTTTAGTGAATGCATCACCTCCCCCAGGAAAGATGATTCAGGCGATCTTTTACTAAGCTTCATATTCCTGCAAAATTCCACAGTCCTATTACATATCTCTCTCTTAAAAAGTAGAATCTACCAGGGCGTGGTGTCACACCCCTATAAAGAGATAATATCTCAAATTGTTATCTGAGATAAAGATCACAAGTTCAAGATGAGCCTCAGAACTTAGACCCTGTCTCAAGATAAAAAGTAGAAAGGACTATAGATGTGTCTCAGTGATAAAGCACCCCTGGATTCAGTCCCCACAAAAAAAAGAAAGTAGAGCCTTACCCTTTTGAACTCTTGATGAATGTGTGTTGTGTAACAATACTGTGAACATTATGGCACTGAGAAACTTCAGAAAGGTTAATGTGACTATAAACAACTTATTTGGTGTTTATCTACCTCCCCCCCTTTTTTTTGGGGGGGGGTACTGGTGATTAAACAGCATCTCCAGCACTTTTTATTTTTCATTTTGGGACAGGATCTTGCTGAATTGCTTAGGGCCTTGGTTATTTGCTGAGGCGCCTTGAACTTCTTGAACTTGTGATCCTCCTGTCTCAGCCTCCTGAGTTGCTGGGATTATTGGTGTGTGCCACCACTCCCAGCTCTCATTCCCTCTGAATACTCCTTGTACCTGGTGCATAGTAGACACCAAATGATTCTTGAGTGAAGAAATAAATAAATGAGGGAAACTTAAAGGTTTTATCATTTCATATATATGCAAAATTCTAAGGTCATCAAACATAATTTACATGCCTTTAGTATCTTTTGCCCTATTAATTTAAAAATCTAAGCATAGATGATGGCATGGAAATTTTTTTTTTAATATTAACCAAAAGATTAAAGAAGAGTGAGAGAGGTTTCTGAACAGCTTAAAGAAACTAGAATTAGTAACTCTGTCTTCACTCTGGCAGCGTTTTAAGAACCTGCTCTTCATTTCAGCCAACTGTTAAAGATAGTTCACTTTTCAGAGATCATGTGTCAGGAAACCTCCTCTGCCTCACCTCCATGCCTTGGTTAATTGTGTGCTACAGTGTTGCATCCATTTTCTTTTTAATAAGAGATACACAGCTGTTCATGGACTGGAGTTTGGGGGATCTTTAGGTCCATCCCCAGACAGCCAGCTCCAGCCATGCTTAAATGAGGATAAAACCGTGGTTCCGTCTGTAAGCCAACCCCAGGAGAACTGGCCAAGTCTTTGATCAAGACTTTAGCCGGCGGCAAGAAGGTCCTGTAGCAAGCCTAGGCAGAATGATGCTTCTTACAGCTCTCCATTGCATTAAGTGACTATTGCACCCTCTTGGGCAGCCTGGATTTATGAAGAGTTCCTCAAGATAAAAATGAGTGTTTCTGTTCACATTCTGAGATAGGAGCTTATATACTAAGTAAAAAGAGGCAACAGCCACCACCCCCTCAAAGGCCTGTCATTTTGTTGCTTTTCTTTGTTTGGCCATAATAGTCCCTACTAATCTCTCTTTCAGGACTATCATTAGGGCTTTCTAGGGAACCTCCAGCTTCACAGTTAATTAAGAAATAGAAATGCAGACTCTGTCTCTAAACTTTAGACTCACATACAACAAGAGAAAGTCTACAAAGTTGGAACTTACCCAGAGGGCACAAGAAGTGTCCCAGCCTACTTCTTGCCATGTCAAGCACAAGTGTATGAAGGCAGGACACTTACTGACAGCTAATCTCCCTCGATGATAAGGACAGCAGAGAAATAGCCTTCACTATCTTACTATCAGATGAATCACCCCTCTTTTCATGAAAAGAGGCTGGTGGAGGCAGTGACAGAAACTTCTTAAGGCAGAAAGTATATTGGGGAAATTTTTGTTTTGATGTGAGCTGAGGCCAAACACACACCATGATGTTTGGAACAGAAGAAATCTGAGCAAAACTGACTCATCCAGTCAGGTATTTTTTTGAGTATATGCAGTGTTTTGGCCCTGTGCTGGATACTAGACATATATAATAAGCAAAACAGAGATTCTACTTCTATGGAGCTCACAGTCTCAGAAGAGACATTTATAGTAATCAAATAATTACCCTAGGGAATAAGCAAATAAAGAAGAGCACTGTAATTTCATATGCCATGTGCCTCATTGGGCAGTACTTGTCATGGAAATGTCAGGAAAATCAGTTTGGATTAAAAGATGAAGTACCTGCAGCTCCTTGGAGATAAAGTACCAGGTGCTGCCTGCAGATGTGTAGGATACAACTGCATCAACAGTAATATGAAAACAAAACCAAGATAAAAATGGAATACTCAAACAAAGTAAAATCAGATCTGTTCTTAACAACCAGGCTGATTATTGTTTATATTCAGCTCTTCCATTACATGCAGTATGCATAATATAGAACTAGAGATTGACTTTATTTGTAAGGAGAATCATCACAAGGATTTTGATGATCTTGAAGTGTTTCCCTCCAAGATAGTTTAGTATGACATTAGATTTGAGTGTTTTACATGGCCAAATTCTATCTCATTATAAGATTACATTAGATTCAATTAAAAAAAAACACATTCTCATGCTTGGATTTTATAGAATTGAAAAAAAAATGTTTTTTCATTATTTCACATCCCTTTTGAGGTCTTTCTTCTGGGTCAAAGTGTTCCTTCTGTTGACTTTGGGAATTTGGTGAGAAGTGATTCCAAAGCCTTGGCCAGTGTGAATTATAGTTCCACACTGAGTTTGTGAATACTGAGGTAATAGGTTTATTTTAACCCAATAAGCAATCATAGTAATCCTCTTTATAATTCAGCCCTTGTGTCCCCCATTTTGTTCAGCTTACCTTTCTAACACATGGAATAAAATTGGACTGTAAGAACAGAAGGCCCATTTAGGACATAACAAGGTATCCAGAGCTGAGGGATATGAGGAAGAGGTTGCAAAGCCAACTTGTCTGATTCTTTCTGCTGTTTGAAAGCAGCAGACAGGTGAGAATTGTATCTGGATCCTGCATCTGTTCATAGACACACAGTCCATAAGCTCTTAATTTTGGTGAGGCCTGCTCGGAGGTGTCTGCTTTGTCTCCAGAATCTTTCCCTATTAGGAAGTCTCAAAGGAGTCCATTAATCCTAAAGCAGTATTTTTTGTCTGAGTTTGTTTTGTTTTGTTTTTTCACTTAATAAGGAAAGAAAAGTGACTGTCTAGGGCCCATGGCAGATTTGATGTGTTCCAACATGACTTCTGACATTTCTCATTACTTAAATAGGTTATGAGAGATACAATGCCATGAGAGCAGACCCAGCACTCTGTTTCCTGGAGAAAGTCGGGATGCCAGATGAGAAATCCCTTTCTGCAGAACAGGGTGTTACGGATGGTAACTCAGACATTCCTGAAAGGTGAGAAGGCATGTAGGTTGACCTCGGTATGAGATGCCATACCGCCAACCTATAACCCCTTCCGTGTACATCCAGCATGCTTATCTTTTCCTCAGTGTCCAGCATCTCCCTTAAACTTTGCTGCAATGCCACTACCTTCCTAAATCACTACTTTGGATCCACCCTACTATGCCTCAGACCTGTTCTTTAACTTCCAAATACTGTGTAACCAGTTACCAATTCCTCTCCTTCATGGGTTCCTCAAGCTGCCCACCATCCTGTACAACTTGTTAACCAGGTTCACTTCTTTTCTGGTCAGAGGATTCTCAAGGAAGAATTCAGACTTCTCATACCTGACAAAAAACTAAGAGGCACAGCAAGTAAAGGTTTCCTGACCTTAAAATTCCAGTATGGGCCTGTGAGTAAGGTAGATTTAGGACTCACTGCTTGGTGGCTGTGCATTTTAGCCTATCCTTGGGTTTGGTGCAAAAATGTACTTTGGCTGACTTTCATCTACTGTAGTCATAACATCAACAGCTATAAGTTCTTAGGAAAAGTAACATAATAGCTAAAATCAGCAGTTCTCCAAAATATACATATTTTTAGGAAATGTGTTTAGTAGACCTTTGGCCCCAACTTCTCCCCCGTACTACTTGGCATTGCCAAGGACTGTGGTCAGGCCTGACCATGAGAGAATTACATTGTCCAGAGCCCCTAACTATCTTTGAGAAAGAAAAGAGTTAACATGAATTTTCTACCTATTCTTTAACCCCTGGGAAACCACATTAGCTGTCATGCTATTCTTTGCCCCCTAGGCATTTTCTGTTGACAAATAATAAAGATACATTCTGGGAGATGTTAACAAAGCCCAAATGACTAGTGATCTTTATCTTAGGTTCACCAGTTGAGGGAAAAACCACCTGGGACAGGTACCTGAAAGTGGCATAAAGCTTACATTTTTGTGGGCTATTCTTTCTATAGTTAAGCATTGAAAGTAGGAGATTGTCCTGCCTTTAGTACCTGAGCACCAAAGATAAGCGTATTTGGGACAGGAATATTTCAAAGTCAATTTTGAAAAGAATGATGAAAAACAGACATCAAAAATAGTTAACGTTCACGAGAGAGAAGACATTAGGCAGCTAATATGGCCATATGTACCTGATGGCAGAGAGCAAAATGCTCTTCCTTCTCAGTGGTAGAGAAGAGCTCGCCAGAAAGGTATCCTTTGCCAGATGTAAGTCATTCTGTGGGAAGATTCAGTCCACTATGATCTGGGGCTGGTGCATCAGGCCTCAGTCTTTTAGCACAGCTTTGTCTAGAACCTGTTCTTTTATCAGAGCCACATATGCAGATAGCTCTTGATGGGAAGTAATTACCTTTATTCTGATAGTATTGCCACAGTCTCAGCTGAATGGAAGTCCTTCCCTGTAGAAGGGATGACACCATTTAATGATAGTTTCATTTTTTCCTAGTGTCTCTTTAATAAGGGAAACTAAGATTTTGAGTGCCTGTGAAGGAAGGGATCTACTAATATTCCCTTTAGTCAGTGATTGGAGTAGGGGGTTCTCTTTCAAGCATCCTAGTGGCAAAATAATTCCTATATGGTATGTGATTGCTTTTATTTTAGAGGCAGCACGGATAAAGAAGACAATGCTGAGGACAAATTAGATGGCCTCCAGAAACAAAAGGTGAGTCAGATGTGCTCTTTCATATCCAAAGAGAACCCTTGCTTAGGGACTCAGTGGCATTGCTGCTGCTGCACTGTATTTCCCCCATGATTTTATAATGGAAACCTCAAACATTCAGATTGCATTGCATTTTTATTCTAATTTAACATTTTTTTAATTTTTTTAAAATTTTCAGGTAGCTGTAGCTTTAGATGCAGTTGTAAAATATAATGTAAAAAGATCCTGTATTTCCTTTATCTAGTCCTCCCCTCAGTCCCTCCCCCACCACATAGTAACATCTTACAAATTATAGTATGATATCACATCCAGAATATTAACATGGATAGGGTACAGGAAATTTCATGACCACAAAGATTATCATCTTGCTATATTATAACCACATCTACTTCTTTGTCACTTTCACCTCTTTTTAGTCCCTGACAATCAAACTATTTCTCCATTTTTATAATTTTGTCATTTTAAGAATGTTCTGTAAATGGGATCATACAGATGTAACCTTTGGAGATTGGCTTTTTTCACTCAGCATAATTCCCTGAAGATTCACCCACGATGTTAGCCATACAGTCATTTCTTTATTTCTGAGTAGCATTCCATGGTGTGGATGAAGGATAGTTTGTTTTATCACTCATCCATTTAAGGACATTTTAGTGATTTCTACTCTTTGACTATTAAGAATAAGACCTCTAAAAACATTTGCATACAGATTTTGTGTGGACCTTCAATTTCATTTCTCAGTGATAAATGCCCCAAGAGTAAAATTGGTACGTTTTAATTTTTTTTTTTTTTAAGAAACTGCCTGCTTTTTGAGAGTCTGTACCATTTCATATTCCCACTAGCAATGGATAATGATTTGCTTACTCCACATTCTCTGTCCTCAGCAGCTTTTGGTGTTGTGACTATTTTTAACTTGAGCCATTCTGATTGGTATCATTGTGGGTTTAATTTGTATTACCCTATGGCTAATGATGTTGACCACTGTTTTATGTGCTTAATTGTTATCTTGATGTCCTCTTCAGTAAAGTGTTTCTTCATATTCTTTGCCCATATTCTAACTTTGTTGTTTGTGGGTTTTAAGTTAATATTTTATTTAGTTCTTTGTAGCTTACAGATACTAGTCTTTTTTCAGGTAGATGACTTACAGATATTTTCCTTTGGTTTCCACTTTAGCCTATTCATGTTGTCTTTCACTAATTTTATGAAGGCAGCTTATCAGTTTGGTTCTTATGGATCAAAAACTCCTGCCTTCTTTTACATCTAAAGATTTTCTTCGATTTTTTTTTTCTAAAAGTTTTAAAGTTGTACACTTTAGTCTATGATCTGTTTTAATTTTCACATAAGTGAAGAATATTAGCTCAACGTTCATTTTTTTCCTTTCATTAACATTTTGTAGTTTTCAACATGCAAATCCAATACATGTTTTAGATTACATCCAAGTATTTCATTTTCTGTGGAACAAGTGTAAATACCATTGTGTTTTTAACTATAGTGTCCACATGTCACTATACTGAAATGCAATTGATATTGTATGTTTATTTTGCATCCTGCAACTTTGCTGGACTTGCTTATCAGTTCTAGGAACTTTTTTCCTTAGATTTCTTGGGATTTTCCTTATCAACACCATGTCATTTGAAAATAGGGACAGTTTTTCTTCCTTTCTGATCTTTATATTACCTTTTCTTGCCTTGCTGCACTGGCTAAAATTTGTAATCGTGTGTTGGGTTAGAGTGTTGGAATAGACATCTTTTCCTCCTTCCTGATATTAAAAGGAAGGCATTTGTCTTACATTGTTAAGTATAATATTAGCTGTAGAGGTTTTTTTGTTTGTTTAGATCTCTTTATCTTTCTATTGTGCACATTGAGTACTTTGTATTATTCTAAAAATTTACTGATTATAGGGCTGGGGATATGGCTCAATGGTAGAGCACTTGCCTTGCAGGGTGAGGCACTGGGTTCAAGCCTCAGCACCACATAAAAAATAAATTAATAAACAAAAATATTGTGTTCCATCTACAACTAAAAAAAATTTTTTTTTAATTACTGATTTTTTTTTTATTCCCTTGCATTCTTCTGTTGAGCCTTTTTTTTTTTAATGTATGTATGAGTCTTTTTTCTTCCATTTATTGTATTTTTCAAATCTAAAATTTCCCTTTGGTTTTGATTTTTGTTTCTTTGCACTTGCTTAGCAAGAAGTATGTTCAGAATTATTTATTGATGGTTTTTAAATTCTTCATTCTGATAATAATTAAGAATCTATTATCTCTGTGTTGGGATCTATTGACTCTCATTTTTCCTCCAATTTGAGATCTTTCTGATATTGATGTGATCTTCTTCATTGAAACCTGGACATTTGGGGGTATTATTTTGTGAACTCTAGAACTTATTTGAACCTTGTAATTTTTTTTATATTTATTTTTTAGCTGTAGTTGGACACAATACCTTGATTTTATTTATTATTTTTATGTGGTGCTGAGGACTGAACCCAGGGCCTTGCCATGCTAGGCAAGCGCTCTACCTGAGCTGCAACCCCAGCCCCTGAACCTTGTATTTTAATGGGCTTCTTTGACAACTCTCTGGCACAGGAACAAGGTTTGGAGATCCAGGTTCATTCCCTTTAACACCTGTTAAACAGGAATTAAATTTGAGCCCCCACATTAGTCTTTGATGGTACCATGGAAGGGCACAGGGCTCATTCTTACCTATCAGGGGCAGAGGTCCTGGCTCTCTACTTAGCTTTCTTTTCCTAGCACCACCCCTACAGGGGAATTGGGAGCCCTGTTGGCACCCAGAGAAGGTAGACATCTAGATTCCCCATTCGGCCTTTGCTGGCTAAGTGGGGTGAGCCAGTTTTTTCTGTTATTGGGCTGGAGTAATGCAGTTTTTGTCCTAACTTTTTTTTTTTTTTAATGTCCCTAACCTCCTCTTTTCCTGATCCTTTGCTAGAGGAAACAGGCTTTTGTTGGAGCCTCTGGCATTTCCACAGAGCTAGTCTACCTCCAAATCTGAGATAGATGAGACAAAAGGAAAAAAAACCCAGAGAACTCATCCATGTTGTTCCCTGGGTCCGGAGGTTCCTGGTTTGCCTTGCCTTCTTCACCTTTCAGAGTTTTCTTTTATTTGTTGTTGTTAGTTAAAAATTGAGTTTCTTTATAGAGCACATTGAGAAATTAACAGTGATTAAGCAATCTGCATGTTACAAAACCAAGAAAACAGAAGCTGGGGTTGTGGCTCAGTGGTAGAGTGCTCACCTAGCACAGGTGAGAAACTGGGTTCAATCCTCGGCACCACATAAAAATAAATAAATAAAAATAAAGTCATAGTGTCCACCTGCAACTAAAAAAAAATTAAAAATCAAGAAAAAAAGTCTTTGAATTGATTTACAATTAACAGTATTATGGAGAAGTATATCTTTTTCTAGGTTTTGGTAGATATGATTTTTTTAAAAAGGCTGTTTACCATCCCATTAACTTGTTTCTAAACTTAAATATTTCAAACCCACCCAGCATATACAGCTATTATCAACTATCTGTTTCATAGGCTAACGTAGAGTTTCTGTTGCACAAGATTCATTTCTTTCCCACTAGCACTCACTTTTATTTATTTTATGTATAATGTCCAGGGCTTTTAGTTGTAGTTAGAGTTAGGAATAGGGAAATGTGTATATCCCAGAGAAGTCTTCGTTGCATTTTTGAAATTAATTTCTGGAACTTTGCATAAGCAGTTTGAAACATCATCTGTGCCCCAGCATCATTTGACCAAATCTCTGGCTTTGAGCAGTATCTGTTATAATTCTATGGATTCTGGATCCCAAAGGTTAGTATAGCACTGTCCCCAAGTGGCTTCATTGCCAGAGCCCTCTTTTCTGATCACTACCCCAGAATTATCACTTCTTTCTATTCTATTCTCTTGATTCTAGCTTGCAGAATGTATAGTATTTACTTTGACTTCTATCAGTTTTGATTCCTATAATAGTAACAATGAGGGGCTAAGGATATGATTCAGTAATAGAGCAATTGCCTGTCATGTTTGAGTTCCTGGGTTCAATCCCCAGCACCACAAAATAAATAAATAAAAGAACAGTAACAATGATATCACTTTCCCAAAGTGGAAAATAATTGTTTTCCAAGGACATGTTTCCTTGAGAAACAGTGGATTGAAATGAATCAGCATGAAGCATTAGACTCTAGACCTAAAGGAAGTTGGGTTCTGGTCTTGACAGTTAAAATCCAACCTCTCAGTTCACATATTATTTCTTTTACTTCTCAAATCCTTAAAACCTGAGCAAAAGCAGTTGGAGTTGGAAGTGACTTCTCCTGGATTTTAAGGTGGACAGATCATAAATAGGTTTAACTTGATTTCCAGTGTATGTGCTAAACAGCACATGTAGAGGAATGGCCTGTGTCTGAACCAGGTCTGCTACTCCACCCTCTTGCCCTATACCAGTATGCATTGCAGATCCTGGTTAGTTGTTTTCTCCCCAGTACATGGTTAAAGAAGCCCAAAGTAATGTGTAAAGGGCCTCTCAAATGGGTCAGTTAAACAGACCTGGGCATAGAGAAGTACCATTCATTAGGATGGGTGGGGTCTTAGCATTGTGTGCCATTTCCTGTACAGCATCACTGTCGGGATCATTCTAAGTCCATGCAGGAATAAAAGAGGAACATGCTACCTTCTAAGCTAGCCCATTGCATTGGTGAATGACACCGCCTTATACCAAACCAGGAGTCTGCCTCCCATTTGGTTCTGTAGGATTTTACATTCTTGATCAGCTACTGTTGTTAATCTCTAAATCTCTTCAGACGGAATATCCCCGGTTCCTCTGTATTTCTTCATATCCTCTCCAGATCCCTTGCTATTTTGTGGTCTCTTCTGGAGTATTTATTCTTTTAAAATGTGGCATTTAGAAAAATTGAGTGTTTTTAGGCTTAGGAGGGACTTCTGAGTTATCTGGTCTTCTCCTTTTCTTGCCCTTTCTCTATTTTAATGCCAGTAGCACCTTTGATCAGTAAGCAGTTACTAGCTGCAAGATTACAGGTTTGGCTGGATTCAGTGAACCAGTTAGTCTTGTATTTATTTGGGTTTGGGATGGTCTGGAGCCCAGAACTGTAGTGAAAATCTTTATCAAACTTATAAGTATATAGGGAGAGTAGCATCTCTGTTCAGAGATGTAGCAATAAGTAATGGCACAACTGCAATTAATATAATTATATTGTAATAAGCATGACTTGTCCTTGCTGTGCTGCAGTTCCTACCACAGGTGGCTGTGCTGGGTCTCAGGTACTGTCCAGAACAGAAGGCCTGTAGATAGAAAAATGAAATCATGCCCAATGAGATATCAGAGAAAAAAAAAAAAACTTGCAAGAAAATTTTATGTCCAAAATGGTCATGTTTCATTGTAAGAAAATTTTAGGAACCAAACAAATAGTCTTTTCTCGTGAGTTAAGAGGTTGCAAGTTCTATGAACTCAAATAGTAATTTTTGTATGTGAAATACTTTCACACTCACCAACCCATACTTCTCTTTCAATTAGGCCTTATTCTTATCCCTAATGTAGGGAACTCAAATAGTTTTATAGTCAGCTGCAAAAAATACTGTACAATCAGAAGACACAAGAACAGTGTCTTCCCTGTTCACATTTTTTTCTAAATCATGCTGTTTCTCCATAATAAAATCCTTGGATTTTATATTTATGACATTTTATATGTATCTACTGTCAGTACAAAGTTTATACACAAGTAGCATGCTTGATTTTCCTGGAAAATGAAAATCTTAGTGGCGTCTTTTTAACTCTGCCTTTGTACATCTTGATGCCTATATACAGAGAACTCATGTTCTCCTGGCAAAAACCCTATGCATCCTTCAGTATCTAGCTTACAGGATGCCTCATAGATGTCTTTCCCTTACCTGGTTTGGGTCTGGCAAAGGTGGTGGCTTTTCTTGTTTTCCCACCGTGTTTAAGAGCACTTAAAATACTGTAGGAACACTATTTATTGTCTTTGTTTCGTAACCACTGGGCTCCAGAAGGTAAGGATTCTATTTTTTCTGCTGTCATAGTCCCAGAACCAAGCAAAGTTCCTAACACTTATTAGCCAACTATAAGAAGACAGTTGGCCACTACTATGGTGTGATAAGGAGCATGCTTATTCTCAGGCCCACTGCCCCCATTTTGTAGGCTATAAACATTTCTCAATTGGAAGTATCTATGGTGTGATAAGGAGCATGCTTGTTCTCAGGCCCACTGCCCCTGTTTTGTAGGCTATAAATGTTTCTCAGTTGGAAGTATCTATACTTGTAAATTTCAGCATTGAAAGGATTTTCACAAATAAGCAAATACCACCTATTGCATTGGCTCTGGGGTTTTATGAAAGCATAGAAGATACCCTGTGCCTACAGGTCCCACCTGGTCCGTTCTGCCACTGCCTTAGCCAGGCCAAGACCGAAAAGGGGATGCTTGCAGGCCTCAGAGGCAGTCACAAACAAGGGCACTAGACCTCCTGATTTCAGATAAGGAAATGGAGCCCCATGCCCCAGTAGGGAAGTAAGAACTAAGTTACTTTAGTTATAGACAATGCATGTGAAGTCTTTGTAGGGTTTTTCCATCCACCACAGCAGTACTGTACCGTGGCCAAGAATTCACTCTCTGAAGTCAGGTCTTGTGGGTTTGAATTCCATGTTCACCACTAACAGTGCAATCTGGAATGACATTATCAACTTCCTCATTCCTACAACTTCCTCCTGTCTAAAATGAATTATTATAATAAAGAAATGAAAAAAATGCATATAAAGTAATGAGTACAGGATCTGACCGCTTACCTGTGCTCAGTAGGCCTTTGCAGATTGCTGCACTGTTACTATATTATGAAGCCTTCCTTAGAGCGTATATTCAAGTTAAAAGAGAACTATTAAGTGATGATCTAGTAGCTGGACTGTTTCTCAGTATTTCCTCAGTCCCAGCTACCATTTGATGAGCATTTGCTTTGTGCCAGCATTTGGTTAAATTCTTGTCATATTTGTACTCATTTGTGCCCTATAACCACCCTAGAAGGTAACACTGTTGTCTCCATTTTGCAAAAGAAAAAAATGAGCTTGAGAGAGATCAAAACAACTTGCCCAAGGCCAGGGAGCAGTGGGCTGCTGGATTCCAAACCACATGTGTTCCCAGGATGGAGAAATTGAGTGTCATAACCAATCAGTGTCCTTTGTTGTTGGCACTTTCTGAGGCCCCTCACTCTGAAACAATTGGCTCATACTTCTGAGATGAACATTTCTTCCTGAGTGAGTCATGTAAGCAGAAATTGAGGTTCTAAATGTAAGCATGCAGTTGAGATACAAGGGCCTTCTATATGCTAAGAGCCTGTTGGCTTCCTGTGATCCAGGACTGTTGCTGCTTTAGCTTTTCACATATTCATTTTAACTAAAATTCTGACATTTTTCACTTGAGCTACTGATAAACTTAGTCTTCTTCATTCTGTCATTTCTTAAGAGAGAGGATGGGATACAGAAAAAGACACTTGCTAATACCAGAAGCTTTCTCTACTTGAGAGTTTTGCCTAAGGCTATACATGTCTACTACTGTGCACTGAAAGAAACTGTGGATTGACTGGAAGGGAAACTTGCATGCCCTGTATAACTACCTCACACAGGCTGGGAGCCTCCACCCATGGGTTTGGGGTATAAATGATGCCCACATCAGCCACTACTATGGTGTGATAAGGAGCATGCTTGTTCTCAGGCCCAAACCCCTGTTTTGTAGGCTATAAAACATTTCTCAGTTGGAAGTATCTATACTTGTAAATTTCAGCATTGAAAGAATTTTCACAAATACTTAGCATATCCAAAAGTGTTCTGACAGGAAGATTTATAAGGCATAGCAAGTTGGTTTTGGTTTGGGGTTTTGTTGTTGTTGTTGTTGTTGTTTAACTGCCTAAATAGTGGAACAGGATAGCAGAGCACATTTAAGTGCCCCTTCAGAATGGTACAGTAGATCATCCTGAGGTTTCTTCTCTGTATTGACTCTAGATGGCCGGAAATAATTCTGGCCTAGGGAAGGGAGTTTACTCGTGCTTCCTGGTTCTGTGTTTTGATTCTTCAGAACACATTTTCCTCTCTTGTTGCCCTTTTTTAGATAATTTGGAGAATTGAAGTGTTGACTCTCAATATCAGACTGCCTAAGTTTAAATCCCGGCTCTGCCACTTGTTAGCTATATTACCTTTAGGCAAATTACTGAACTTTTCTAGAGCTTGTTTTCTGCATCTGCAAAATGAGGAAAATATTGTTCCTACCTCATGAGACAGTTCAGATAACTAAATGAAACTAAGTTGTATTAAGTTTTTTTTGCACAATGCTTAACAGTTTTATTAGTATCAGTAGCTATTGCCATTCTCAGGAGGCTGAGATAGCAAGGAGAATGGCACGTTCAAGGCCAACCTCAGTAATTTAGCTGAGAACATGTCTCAAAATAAAAAAGGGCTAGGGTTATAGCTCAGTAGTAAAATGCCCTAGGTTCAGTTCTCAATACCATAAGAAAGAAGAAAAAAAAAGTGTGTTGGGGGGGTGGGGGGAATGGACTCCTGTCCTTTTTATCTTTTCAGAGTTTTCTTTCTTGGGCCCTTCCATGATATCAGGGTTCCCAACAGAGTGAGTGTTTTGAATTTTAACTACTGACAGTTGTACATAATCTGTTCATTCCTACTGTATTAAAGTACTGGTCTCACATTCCAGGGGCATCAGACCCTTTCACTATCTCTGTCACATACTCTTCACTTTTTGTACCCTCTTAAAAATGTAAGAATCATTCTTAACTTGAGGGCCACACAAAATGAATAAAGACTACAGTTTATTATTCTCGTTCTCTCTGACCCTGTGCTGTTATACAGCAGAGTCTTGACTCCTGAAGTCATTCTGTGCCATCATTCAGTCAAAAAATAGTAGTCAGAAAACATTTTCAGTGTTACAGATAGAGTTCAGTTAAAAAAAAAAAAAAAAGAGTATGTTCTTTCTTCCCATCCCCAAGCTCCCACATGTACCATATGTAAGGAGTTTTTCAAATTCCATGCCTAAAACCAAGACATGGCCCAGGAAGGAACCAATTAGCACTCACTTGACAAATGCACCAACTTGGACAAGCTCTGTGCCTGTGATCTTACTCCAGATTCACTTGGAGTTTCAAATTGTGATTTTAATTTTAAATTCCTAGGGCTTTGCGCCATCAGGTCTCATGTCTGGAGCAGTCATGTTTTATGAAAATAGTGTCTGTTGCTGTGAAGTGAGCTAACCGTAATGAACATGAGCGTGACACTTTTTCACAGCAAAAAAAAAAAATGCAGGCATATCCTCTGTGAAATGACAGTATTGAATTTTAAGTGATGAAGATAAAGCAAATATTTAAATTCACAGCTAAAATAATGCTTGTAAAATGTAATTGCCAGGGAGAGCGTGCCAGTTTATCTCTATGATAAGAATCATTCCAAGGGGAAGAAAAAATTTATTTCAAATAAACTGCCTGCTGACTTTTTTTTAAACTGTGCATAAGTAAGCTGTGTTGATCAGGTACCATCTTGGTCTTTAAGATGTTCACAGGAAGGATGTCTCTTGTGCATGCTTATTCCTGTTATATAGGGCCTCTCTGAGGCAGTTTCTTCTGATCTTCAGTTTTGCTGATGGAATGGCTTTGTTTATCCCTAGGAAAGTTCCAGTGATGGAGGTGATGGCATATTTGGTGAAAAGAAGGATGACAGCCGGGCAGGTGAGACTGTGTCCTTCTAAAGGCAAAGAAAAGTAAGGTCCCAGTTTGATAGTTATCCTGAAGTTTACATGTAATAAAAACACTAATTTTTAAGAAGACTCTTTAAAAATCACATAAGTTGAGCTTTTTTAAACTTAACTGGAGTCACATGTGGCTCTGGCTTCCTTTACATAGCATTGAAATACAAAATTAAAATGAATGATGTCTTAAATTACAATGGAGTCTGAGGTAAAAAGAAATTATTATTTCATTGATTTTTTTTTTTTTTAAGGATAGAGGTTTGGTTTTTGTAGTTTTTGTTTGTTTGTTTGTTTTGTTTTTTGTTTTTAATGTTTTCTGAATTTATTCTGACCAGAGGCTTTGGCAGTTGGAAGAACCAACTACACAGAAGCCAATAGTTCTATATGGAGAAGGGGACAGAGTTGACTCATTCCTATGCTGTAGTTCAAGGTCCTCAAATTCTGCCCCCACAGAAAGGGACATGTGTATTTGAGAGATAACACCAGCCACAACCTAAGGCTGTTTCTAAAGCAAGATTGCAGTCCTTCCCCCTCCACCTAGCTCCTGGGCTGATTGTTAAAATAGCAGTTACTTTGATTAAGTTCCTTTATTTTTATTTATTTTATTTATTTTTATTAAGTCAGCTTTATTTTTATTTTTATAACAAAACAATCACACTTGTTTTAGCTCTGTTTATAAATACTAATATCCTCACTGATGTTTGAAGCCCAGGATGGCTCCGACCCAGACAAATCGCCCTGGCCAGTTCCATCTGCTCTCACAGCTCGTCTCCGGCGTCTGGTCACTGTGTACCAGCGCTGCAACCGCAAGGAGCTCTGCCGACCTGAAATCCTGGGACCAGGTAACCAAGGATACTGGGTTCAGGAGGAAATGTTCAGGAGAACCTCAGAAATGGACCTCATCAACAAGGAAGCCCAGAAGAGGTAAAGAAAAGTAAGGGCAAGAGGGCATACAGAACTGTTCACTGGGTAAGGGTGACAGAAGGTAAATCTAAGAGCTGGAGGGCAAGTGTTTTTGTGTTCTCTTGTGACATCAAAATTCATTTTAAAAAACCTTAACATTAATGGTGTTATCATGGTTTTTGAGGAGTCTGAGGAGATCTGGGACACCCTTTTTTAACAATTCCCAGATTTTTGTGACTTTCCAGCTTGCCACTCTTCCCTGAGTTAGGCCACAGTCTCTAGGGATGTAGTTTAATCAAACCATTTCAAATCCTGTAGTAGTTCTGGCAACCAAGGGAAAAGTGTGTATTGAAGCTGTCTAATATATCTACAAGTCTTTATCAAGCCTTAGAGAGCAATAAGTACCATAAAATGCAAGCCCAACAGGAAAGAATAAATTGCTGGTAATTACTTATTCATCTGAAAATTAAGCTTAAAAAAAAAAAAGAAAGAAAGAAAGAAAAAGCTGTATCAGTAACACCAGGCATGGTGGCACATACCTTGTAATCCCAGCAACTTGGGAGGCTGAGCCAGGAGGATCCCAAGTGCAAAGACAGCCTGGAAACTTATCCAGACCCTGTCTCAAAATAAACTAAAAAGGACTGTAGTAGAGGACCCCTACATTCAATCCCCAGTACCACACACACACCAAAAAAAGACTACAGTACACAAGGCCAGAGTAGGCTAAACTACAATTCTTTGAGTCTTTACATCTCTGTCCCCTTGATGAAGCATCCAGTGAAGTAAAGGGCACCACAGAAAATCCAATTATTTTTCTGAACTCCTGACTTTATGAAACTTGTTAATTCAGGCAAAATATTTCTCCCACCTGCCATAGCTGCGAGAGAAGAATCAGAACACTTCATCCCTGTTCCTCACTCTTCTACTGGCCCCACACTCCCCATCCTGTTCCTAGCTACGGTGGAAAGCACCATGCCCTCCTCATAAAGAAGTAGTAGCATGTCATTACCCTAGTCCCTAAGCCAGTAGCGTCATTCCATTAGATGAGGATCCTTGTACCCCAGAGATGATTGACATGGGCAGCCTACACTAGGAGAGCTGTGGGGAGTGGGGCTGCACTGAGGTAGCACTTCCCTTCTCCACCCTAGTTGTCAATTATAAGATGGAGAGGTCAAACTTAATGGTCTTGGAGGATCCCTACAGAATTCTCTGATTCTATGTGGTCATGGGGAGAAGAGAAGACAAGATATTTAAGCCTATATAATATTTTTAATATTTAATCTCCTACAAGTGGAAGTTAATTAGATTCTAATTCCTAAAATTAAGGACTTGAGATAGCAAAGTCTACACACATGACTTTGAAATAGGGAGGTAAATACCAGAAGGAAGAGCTGAAGATTTAAAAGTGGTTCCTTCTTTGATAATCTGTTATTATAAACCTCTCAACCCCAATTTAACTTAAATAAAAATGGACAAACCAGTCCACCTGCTTTCTTGATTTCATAGGCTTTTATAGTATGTGCTCAATAAGTAGTTTGGCCTTTTTGGAGGGGGGAAAAACAGTTCAATTTTTTTTCCCCTCTGATTAAATCTCAAGGTGGACTAGAAGAGAACAAGCAGATTTCTACAGAACAGTATCTTCCTTTGGAGTGGTTTATGATCAAGAAAAGAAAACCTTCGATTGGACCCAGTTCCGCATCATTTCCCGTTTGGACAAGAAGTCAGATGAGAACTTGGAACACTATTTTTATAGTTTTGTGGCTATGTGCCGAAATGTCTGTCGTCTGCCCACATGGAAAGATGGTGGTGAGAAAACTTTTTGTCATAACGTTTTCAGATGAGATGGGGAAAGAACATGCTCGTGTGTTCAAACTGCAGGGTTACTTTAAATGTAACTATGCAAGTGTAGTCTCCCTGAAGAATTCAGGTAAAGACAAGTAAGTTCTTAGAAATTCATGAATTTTTAATTGGATCCACCCCCCCCCCCAGTAAAATAGTTTACCTCTCTCCAAATGAAGTAACTGATGAAAGTTAAAACTCAGATTAAAACCTCACAGAAATATTGAGAGACTACCCGTTAACTACTTTTACTAAAGAATGGGTGTTTTTTTTTTTTTTTAAGTAACATTAAGATTTATCCTACTCTGAACTTTAGAACTTCTTTTAATTAAATCTTAATAACTTTAAATGTTTTCTTATGTATTGACTTATAGAAAATAAGTGGCTGTCATTATTGAACCTATCCAGCATGGATTCCCAGCTGTTGACAGTGTGCATAGACATCCTGCCTTTGCCCAACATGTGGCATGGTTAAAGTGTTTTCATTCAGACCAAGGAGCTGGATATTTTGGAAAGAACTTGGAGTCATACTCCAAGATCTGGATTTGAATTCTGGTTCTGCTGCCTTAAGCAATGTAGCTTATTTCATCATCCTTAAACAGGAATGATACTGACATATCATAGGATTTTTGTGAGAACTAGATAACACGGCAGAAGTACCTAGTGTAGAGGGTAGATGGCGTATGTCAATTAAATGGCAACTATTAAGTACAGAACTGATGTTTTCTTTCACCTTCAAGATCTGTCCTTGTCCATTCTTTTTTAGTTTCCTAAAGATGCAGAGGCTCAGCGGGAAGGGAGTATCTAAAATCACCTTTAAGTAATAGGCTCTGCATTTCCCTTCCTCTTCAGGTCCCCCTGATGCCACCGTCTATGTTGAACCAATCACAGAGGAACGGGCTGCAAGGACTCTGTATCGCATTGAACTGTTACGGAAGATCCGTGAGCAGGTGCTCAGGTGTCCTCAGCTGCACGAGCGCCTTCAGCTCTGTAGGCCCAGCCTATACCTCCCAGTCTGGTGGGAGTGTGGGAAACATGATCGAGACCTGCTCATCGGCACTGCCAAACACGGGCTCAACCGCACTGACTATTACATCATGAATGACCCCCAGCTGTCCTTCCTGGATGCCTATAGAAACTATGCCCAGCATAAAAGAACTGATACCCAGCCACCAGGAAGTCTCTGTTGCCTTTACCAGGCCAACTCTAAACTATATGAATCTCTTACCTATACTCAAATGAGTAGGACTTCAGAGTCACTTGAAAGTGAACCCGAGAATCTGGTGAAAATAGAAAACAGAGATGATCATCTTGTTCTGCCTGGAGGCAACTTATCTGATATGACTTGTGAAAACTTTATTTCTAAAGTTCAAGATGTCATTTCCATCAACCATGATGAAAGTCTGCTGCCTGAGTCCTTAGATAATATGATGTATGGTAAGAAGGTGCTCAGCCGAGAGGCAGGCTCTTTTCAGGAGAGCCCAAATACCAATATGGACTCTAGAAAAGATGCCATTGCCATCTCGGCAAGCAGAGATGGGAGCTGCCAGCCTGGTGGCCATGAGACAGCAATAACTTCAGGTTCCTCTCTTATGAGTAGCTTAGAAGAAGGAGTAGCTCAAATGAACATTAAAAGTGGAAAACATTTGTTGATATCGATTTCAAAGGAAGGGGATCCCTGCTGCAGTGAAACAGGGCAGAGACCTGAAAGCATGGGGCAGCTAGAAGCCAAATGCTTAGCTTCCCCTGTCTTAGATGCAGGAAATGGAAGTGGGCTTGTAGATATGTGCAGTCTTACTGTCTGTGACTCCAAAAGAAACCTCTCATCCGATCAACAATTAATTGATTTATTAGAAAACAAAAGTTTAGAAAGTAAATTGATTCTGAATCAGAACCAGAGTGATGAAGATGAAGAAGAAGAGGAAAATGAGGAAGAAACCTTAGTAGTGGCAACAGACACAAGAGAAAGGTCAGAGGTTTTACGTCTCACTGAGCCTGCTGCAAATATCCCAAGGGAAAAGAGCCGAGGCTTCCCTCTGGAAGAAGCCAAGAAAGGAAGCCTGGAGATAGTAAGCCAGACTCCTGGACCACAAAGGTCCTTTCCTCCAGCAGCCTGTCAGTGCCACTGCAAACACATGGAGAGGTGGGCACATGGCCTTGGGAGTGATGAATTTGAAGTGGAGAAACCCAAGGCTTACAACCCAGACCTATACAGAAGCAAAGCCAGTAATACTGCAGTGGAAGGTGAGCCCACTGCTCTTCCATCAGAGCCGTTTAAAGTGAAACATGAGCTTTTAAAAGAACCTTGGAAAGAAAGTGCGGAGGGGAAAAAAAGTTTCTCCATATATACTCCCGAAGGGAGTGAGCCCAAGTCCGAAGACATGGATTTTGAGAATAAAGATGATTATGATCAAGATGGGACCTGCCATAGTCAAGGTATAGTATGTAAAATTTTGTAGTATTTTGGATAAACCAGTCCTTACATGACAGGAAGGGGCTACATGATAGGGCCACTGAATGTTTTACAACACCATGTGCTTGAAACCAAAGGTCATAGGTCTCGGTCTGAAACAGAGTAGCAACTGTGATCATCCCAGAAAATTGAGGTTAATTGTAGATCATAATAGCAGCCATGTGATCTGGGCAGGGGCTTGTGTGCTTTTATGCAATAGATGCAAAGTCCAGTGCTAAGGAGAAGTGGTTGGTTCTTACACTAGATCAGGTGCTTCAGGTTGGTTAAAGAAGAACAGCTTTGGGACCTCAGAGACCGCAGCTAATATAAGAGCCGTTAATTTACAAGAACTTCAAAAATACAAATAATGTTCACCTTTACTGAAGTGATGGAAAGTAGCATTTATTCATGTCATTGTCAGAACTCAGTGTAATATCAGTGCATTTTTCTTGAGGGTCTTTTTGTAACAGCAAAATAAAAATAAATAAAGTAACCAAACAAATAAGTCTGACCTTTTTAAATAGAGAAATCTTAGATGAAGTTTCAAGTGAGAAGGAATTTCAAAATGTTAAGAAAAAAATAAATGTGACTGAGATTCCTTATGCTTTACATGAATATAAACATATAATGGTAGGGATCCTGAGGAGCAACAGCAGCAAATGATTCTTATTTGCTGTTTTTGTTTCATCAGATCCAAGAGGGCATATTAGGATGAACAAAGAGAAAGTGTTCATTTGTTCTTACTATTATAAAAACCAACCCTGCTGATGTCTGCCTGGTGCTGGTTGTAGCACTCAGGGAGTGAGACAGGCACAGCTTCTGTTTCCTGGGACAGTCGTTTTATATTAAAGAAGGGAAGAGAGTAGAGTGGTTAATCTTCTTTGAGTTACCTAGCTTCTTTTTGTTTTTACACTCCTCTCTTTGGTTTTGGTCACTGTGGTCCACATCTGTCTTAGGAGAGAAGCCAAATCAAAAGTCACAAGCTAGTTAGGTTGAGGACTGAACTGAACTGAAAACAGCCTGATGGCTTCATGGCCCCACCAAGCCAGAAGCTAGTAAGGACCATACCCCAGGCTTTTTCCTTGCCCCAGGCCTCCAGGTTTCCAGTTATAAAATCCACATTACTTTTTGAACCCTACTATGGAAAAAAAATCACCAAATAATCAGTGTTTGGAAACCCAGACCATCAAATGAGCACAGGGCAAATGTGATTTAGACAAGAAAAGTTCCTCTTTCCCTTCTTCTTTGGTGTCACCTAAGTCAGGGTAGAAGAACCATGAACCTCATACACGTTATGATACTGGATAAGCATCACGCACATGTATGGGTGGGGTCTCCTGCACCAGTGCTGCTGAAAGTACTTTTGCAGACCTTGGAGGGGATCTTCCACACACGGGAGGTGTGGGATACATGGTGGAGAAAGGTTAGCCCTGCTCTGGAGACTAGAAATCAGCATTCCTAAAGAAGCAGTAACTCTACCGGTGTACTTGACAGGGCCAGCCCCCAGTTTTCATGGCTCCTCTGCTTAAAACCTCAATGGTGCTTCCATCAAGTACATAATCAAATTCAATTTTTCTCTCAAGACTTGTGGGACTCAGGACAATTTAGATGATTTTTATTCCCCCCCCCCCCAGCCTCCATTGTCTTTTTTGTTCCTTGGCATGTTCAAAATAACCTTCCTTCACTGCCTCCTCACCTCTCTGGGTGTTCTGTCTCTACCAGTCTACATAGGGAGATCCTTCCCTCTTAGTCTCTGTCATAGTACCTTATTTTCTTCACTTTATAGAACTTATCACAGTCTGTAATTTCAGTCATTACTTTATTTTTACTACTTTCCCATGAGACTCTTAAGAACCCTGAGGGTCCTCACTAGTGTGGCTTGCTTACTCTGAAATCCACCAAGCCTAGCAAGGCTGTTGATAGTAAAGTTCTCTGCAGTTCCCTAGGAGACTTGCAGCCAGAAGTGAAGTCACCACACTTTTAAAGGTAGACAGACATTCCTTGTCATTTCACCAAGAAAAAATGACCACAGCTTTTCAGCCCTGGGCATTTCGCTGCTATCTGTTCTTCCCTGTCATTATTGGTAAGTGGATCTTTGAAAACCCATTTCACATTGATAATTAACTTTCATCATTACTTAAGCTTGAAAGGAAGGAGCTGCATCCCCCCCACACACACACCATCCCCTTGCATCAATGAAGTAATTGAAATGTTCCAGATTTCTTTACATTGTTTTTGACATGAATCTGGTCTCCTTTACCTGTGTTGTGTCATGAATCTTCATCATTCCTCATTAATATCACCCCCTTGCTGTGTTACATTTTATACTTCATAGACTGTCCCTTCAAATGTTTTTTCTCTTGTCCGTGATACCAATGAGAAATGCAGCCACTCATCTCCTGTTACTCAGAGAAATTTCCCTTCTCTCTTCTTTCATTGTCCATGTGGGTACACTCTTGGTATGCAGCATGTACTGGTCCTGAAGCAGGATTTGCCTTTATGGTTTCACTAACTTGGTTCTCTTAGAAATAGAAGATGTAGTAATTAATATTCAGTTTAAGATAAGTTAGCACAAGTATGGGGTTGTAGCTCGGTGGTAGAGTGCTTACCTAGGACACATAAGGCACTGGGTTCGATCCTCAGCACCACATAAAAATAAATAAATAAAACAAAGGTTTTGTGTCTATCTACAACTAAAAATATGTATATCAAGAAATAATAAGTTACCACAGAATAAGCTGATTTAAAAAATGAAAAGACAAGGGCTGGGGATATAACTCAGTTGGTAAAGTGTTTGCCTCGCATACACAAGGCCCTGGGTTCAATCCCCGGCACCACAAAAAAAAAAAAAAGAAAGAAAAGAAATGAAAAGACAAATATGGATGACCTAATCACTTAGATCACTATTATCTCCCAAGCCCCTAATTAGGTTTTTTTTTTAAATCTCCTTGTCCAGACTACCCAGGGAAATACTCTGAAGAAGAAAGCAAGAGCTCGGCATCAGGCATCACAGGGGACCTTGGGGAAGACCCCCAGGAGACCCGAGCTCCTACCATTGCTCAGCTCCTACAGGAAAAAACTCTTTATTCCTTCTCAGAGTGGCCAAAGGTATCTATCAGAGCTTTCATTCTCCACTCAAAGCATTATCAGCTTTGATTCCTGTGTTTCAAATTTTTTAAAGTATTTCCATGAAATGAACGCAAGGTAAATGTTCAGTATCTTTTAAAAAGTATTAATTATATAACATTTAAACACTGAAGATATATGCCCTTGACTAAAAAAGTGCCAAATTATCCTCATGTTTATAGTACTATTTAATCTTGATTGGACTATGAAACTTAAGGCTTATAAAGTATGAGTACTTTTGAGTGTTCTTTTCTAACCAGCTCCTTCTGGTAGGAAAACCTGACCCCTGATCTCAAGAGACTTTGTGCTTATTTCTCAAAGCTGTTATCTTTTTATCCCAGGATCGTGTGATAATTAACCGCCTGGATAACATCTGCCATGTGGTGTTAAAGGGGAAGTGGCCCTCCAGCCAGCAGTATGAGCCCTCGGGCACACTGCCCACCCCTGTCGTAACTAGCAGTGCTGGTTCTCGAAATAGCCTCTCAGAGGCAGAGGTGGCAGAACACAGTTTCAGCAATGGTGCAGCATTGGCAGCCCAGATCCAGAAGGTGAGGCCATAAGGAGAACATGGACCACAAAACACAGAATGGTGGCCCCATTCCATTTTCAGTTGAGTCTTTCATTCAACAAATGTTTACTGAATGGATGGTGGGTTTTTGTCAGAGCCTTTAGAAACGGAGGAATTGTTAATTGAGGTATTTGGACTTTAACCCATGGGCTGTGGAGAGCTGTTAAAAGTTTTGGAGCAAAGGAATATGTACTGAAAGCAGGGTTTTGCAGCTTGACTGGTGTCTGCAGGTTAGCAAGGGGGTGTGCTGGTAGGAAAGAGGAGTGCCTCAGCTGGGGGCCTTGGTGGGGAACTGATACAATAGTTCTGAATTGTAGGTTAGAGGCAGAATGGGTACAAAGAAAGGAACAAAGGTGGCAAGGGTGATTTGATAACTTGTAAACATGTAAAGAGAAGGAAGCATGAAGAGATGGGTGTGTTCAACCCTTGGACAATTCTGAGAGCAATAGGAACCAATAGAAATTAGGAAATCAAGGCAGGAGTGCACAGGTAATGGGTTCTATTTGAGGGAGGTTGTGAGTACACTGGTTCTCACTCTCCGTTGCACATTGGAATTTGCTGTGGACTTTGAAAGCTACTGATTCTGATTTCATTGGTCTAAAATATGATCTGGATATTAGGGTGGAGTTGTTTGGTTTTTTGTTGTTGTTTTGTTTTTTGAGTTTTTTTTTTACTTCCCAAATAATTCTGATGTTGAGCTGAGGCTGAGAATCCTCTGTTATAATCTTGTGGCTGTTAAGTGTAGTGCAGGGACCAGCCGTGGTGGCAGCCTCTGGAAACCTTTTCAGAATGCAGACTCTCAGGCTCAACCTCTGGCCTATTGAAATAGAATCTGCATTTTAATAAGCAATCCAGATGTTTTGGTACTAAAGTGTGAGGAGACTTGAGTTGAGAGAACTTATAGAAGCTGTCTGGAAATAAGCCTAAAAATCAGATCGGGAAGAGGAGCTGATGTTCAGCCACAAAAGTGACATTCAAACCTCTTTTGCCATGTGTGTGTTTACAGGAGAGCTTCTTAGCTCCAGTATTCACAAAAGATGAACAAAAGCACAGACGTCCCTATGAGTTTGAGGTGGACAGGGATGCTAAGGCTCGGAGCCTAGACCAGTTCTCTGCAACCCACGGGCACCCCTCCATCATCCTCAATGGCTGGCATGGGGAGTCAGCTATAGATCTCTCCTGCTCATCAGAGGGGTCCCCAGGAGCCACATCCCCTTTTCCAGTGAGTGCCAGCACCCCTAAGATTGGAGCTATCGGTTCACTTCAAGGAGCCCTTGGTATGGACTTGTCTGGAATTCTACAAGCTGGCCTGATTCACCCAGTGACTGGACAGATCATCAACGGAAGCCTCAGAAGAGATGATGCTGCCACAAGGAGGCGAAGAGGGAGACGGAAACATGCAGAAGGAGGGATGGACCTAATCTTTTTGAAGGAGCAAACACTTCAGGCAGGAATCTTGGTAGGTCAATTTAGTAAAACATTGACCTTTCTGAACAAGGAAGCAAACCTTCCTCAGAAACCAAGTATTTTGGTTTATGGATCTCTCATCACTCTTTCAGTTGTCCTACTTAATCGCTGTTGTTATAAGATGTAGTCTACCTTTTGTAGAAATAGATGCTAATCCATTAATGGCTCTTCATTCATGTGTGGCCTGGGAAACTGAGCCAGGAAGTCTTGTTACTTCAGATAGAAGAAACCCAGATCCTCCACTGTTTCAGAAGAGCCTCTGACAGTTGAGAGAGCAAAGCAAGACAGCAGGGTTGACCTTTCAGCATTTCCTCAGTGTAGTGAGGGCCTCCTCCTGTACAGCAGGAACAGGAGTCAAAACTGGCTGTATGTTAGGCCTGGCTTGACATCAGGTGACATCAGGCACACTGCTGAGCCTCGCTTTGCTCCTCTGTAAAACTACCTAGAGGGTTTGCTGTGAGAGGATTCACTAAGATCACACTAATATTCTAAACTCAAAGAAGATCATTGTGAGCAACGAGAAGTCAGAAACTGTGTACTGGCCAAGAGAAATCTCCTTTAGACTTCGCTTAATGCTTAATATTGGATTTTGAACACATTACATGTAAACACATTAGAATCATATTTCAGGTTGTCTAATTTTAAAAGAGAAAACAATGGCCAGTACTTATTGAGTACCTACTATGGGCTAGGCACTATGTCAGGGTTTTTCATGGTCCTGTTTGATCTTTAACAATACTGTGGAGATAGATGTTTTATAGATAAAGAAACTAAAACTTAAAAGCATTAAATAATTTGCCCAAAATTATCCAGCTACAAAATGGCAGAACAGGAAACCAAACCAGGGGCCTTGTATTTTAGATCCTGAAAGCTTTACTTCTAGGCTAAAGTTATTTAGGGTATGTCTTCCCCTTAGACTTTCTATATAATTTTGGAAAGCTGAAGTGGCAAGCCCTTCTTCCCCTGCCTAGTTCTGCAAGCTAATTTTAAGAGGTTACATTTGTTACATTTTGTTTTGTTTTGTTTGCAATACTGGAGTTCAAACCCAGGGGTTCCCTGCCACTGAACTACATTCCCAGACCTTTTTTATTTTTTATTTTGAGACAGGGTCTCTCTGAGTTGCTGAAGCTATCCTCAAACTTGAAATCCTCCTGCCTCAGCCTCCTGAGTAGCAAGGATTACAGGCATGCACCACCTTGCCTGGCAAGAGGTTACCTTTTTTACAAGTACAAAGCCATGATTTCTCTGTAATACTCAGAATTCTGGTGGAATGACTAATAAAAAAAAAGAATTTTTAACATTTTTTTCCTTGGCCTCAGAGTATTTTTTAAATTTATTAATGCAGCCCCCTATTTAGCACTGATACTATATTTTTTAGTAGATCCCTATTATAGGCATTGGTAATACAGAAATGAATAAGACAGACATTCAAACTATAGGGGGGAAATATGTGAGCAAATTTCAGTGTGGCGTTTTCTGTTAGGTAGAGAGCCGTAAACAAAGTGCTATAAAAGTCAGGAGCTGGAACAGCCAATATTGCCTAGGACAGTCAGTGGAGGTGACAAAGAAGTAGACAAATCAGAGCTATCAGGATGGACTTAAAGTTTGCCAAGTAATCAAACGGGAAGAAGGAAATTCAGGTGGAAAGAGTACCCATCATGTGTGAGAGCAGTGGTCAGGAGTGTGTGCGGGATTCTAATGCAAGCACCCAGCCATGAAAGTAGGTGGTAGAAATAGACGGTGAGGTTTGAAGAATACCTTGTGTGTTTAAATTTTAGGAATTAATTTTCATTTGTCAAAATCAACTACACATGCTCATTTTTTTCCTTCAGGAAGTCCATGAAGACCCAGCGCAGGCCACCCTAAGCACCACACACTCTGAAGGCCCCGGACCTGTTACCTCTGCCCCCGAGCCTGCAGCAACCACCAACAGCCAGGCTGAGAAAGCTGTTCCCAGCAAGAGTCTGCTTGACTGGCTGCGGCAGCAGGCTGACTACTCTTTAGACATGCCTGGCTTTGGGGCAGTAAGTGTTTGCTGGTGCTACCTAAGACTGCTGTTAACTTCCTGATGACTTGAGGCCAGTTTTGACAAACACGTGCTATTGAGGAGAAAAAAGTTTGTTTTCTGTTTTTATGTATAAATTTTGGCAAAATCCTCTAGTAAAGAAATTAAGGCCCATGTCAGAATACTGTGCCAAGAAGTCAACATGCAAAATCTTAACAGGACAGAACTTGCCAAAGTTCAGCCTCCCGTGCCCCCAAAACAGCCACATAATAACATAAGCTTACAGATAAGTCTTTAGGTTGTATAAATTCTGCCACTTAATGAAAATTTTCCAAATTAATGCAACTTATATTGGGTGTGTGGAGGGTGTCTATTCTTAGTTTACATTTGCTGCTTTGGGAGCTTTCTTTGGTCATTTGCTGCTTTGGGAGCTTTCTTTGGTCATTTTGCTACTTGTACTCCAAGTCCTGATTAGGAATCTTTAGGAAGACTCCTGAGCACTGATAATTTGTCTCGGTTTCTCTTTTCTTACTTGCTCATCTACCCCACTACTGTCTTTTTCCTGGTACATCTAGAAGACTAATAAAACAAATAGAGAGCACACAGGAAAAAAATAACAAACCACAGGTGTACAATCTCCAAAGGTAGACAAAGGCAGCAGGCAAGTACCAGTGGACAGGGACATATCCCAAAGTTAGGGATTCAGCATTGCCCTGGGAAGCTAGTGGTCAGCTCAGGTGCTGTACTCTAGAGGGCCCAGGGCTCACACAGCCTGCTTTCAGCTTGCTGCAGGATTGCTGGTCCTTCAAGGAGAGAAAGCCTCAGTGAGGGCTGTGGTGGGGTCCTAAGCAGAGGGCCATCAATGGGAAAATACCAAAACCAACTGAAAAGCACTACCCTCACTGTTGCACAGTGTTTTTTAATATTGGTCTCGTTTGCCTCCTAGAATTTTTCGGACAAACCGAAGCAGAGGAGGCCACGCTGTAAAGAACCTGGAAAATTAGACATCAGCTCTCTGAGTGGAGAAGAGAGGGTTCCTGCTGTCCCTAAGGAGCCAGGACTGAGGGTAGGAAGAGGGTCATTGGTTTCAGGGGGTAAGGAGAATGTCCTGGTTAATCCCTGCTTTGTATACTTGAGACAAATCCCCAGCTGGAAGTGGGTAGCTGGGCGATATTTTTCTAGAGGACAAGAGGCCAGCACAGAGAGTTGATGAACAATGCTAAGAGGTGTCCAGGGCATTTTTGAGTAGCAGTGTGACTCTCCCCATGGTCATTTGCTTTTAACCTTTACCACTTAAACAACTGTTGAATCATTCCCAAAACAACTTTTTTTTTCCTATTTGTAGTGTTAGGAGAGAAAAGAAACTTTAACCCCTCTACAGCAGTCTCTTTCCAGAAATTTTAAATTTTTTATCTACATTTTTGATTACCATTTAAGATATTTCCTCCTAGTGCATCCCCACTGGCAGTGAAAAACAACTGGTTCCAAGCCCTGCCCTTTCCTATTACAGAGTCATGAGACTGGAAGGGACTTCAAGGACATCTACGGAATACTTAGAGTATATGGAATCAGAGTTAATTAGTTTACAGATGAGTACAAATTTGGAATAGAAAAATCATAACCTCTAGGGGGCAGTGGTAACATTTCAGTCGAAATCATGTTGAGCATGGACAAGTTGCACATCATTGAGCTTTTAACCTCCTCAAAGCACTTCCTGCCCAAACAGGAGCTTCAATCCCCAGGGGCACATGTGTTGTTCCTTGAACTCAGACTCTCCTGAACACTCTCTCCAGCACTCTGCCAGCTGCAGCTTCCCTGAGGATGGTTCCCTTCTTGGTAGAATTCCTGAGTGCGATTTCTTATTTTAGTTGCAAAAGACCACCCATCCTAATCATTTCCTCCTTGTGCAGAAGGAGTTGTTATTTAATGTTCCAAAGAACTTGTCACTCATTTTGTCACTCTCCCAGCAGCTCTACAGACAACTATTCTCATTCATTTGCATACTCTACCACAGACACTGGGAGGAAGACCTGGGCTCAGTCCCCCAAATTTAATACATTGTAAAAGCCACCCTTTGCCCTCTCTTTATTCTTAAAGTCTTTATCAGCCTTTTCTTAGGCTGCTGTGCTATACAAACTGATCCAACTTCTGTTCTTTCCCATCTGTCTTTCCTCACCCTTCCCTTTGTGTTTTAGCACACAGCAAGTGTCTCAGTGAAGTCATCAGGTGAAGACCTCTAGTCCTTGCCTTGTTGTAGTCCCTGAGCTTTTAGTTTACACACATGTTATAAAAGCAATGTGGTTTCCCTTTTGGCTTCCTCATTACTATCTGCATGTCTAGTGGTTTACTTCATGTTCCCTAGAAATTAGTGTTCATCCCTCTCTGTAGGCACCCTTCCCAGGAAGCCCATTTCTTTTTATTCATTTTGTTTTGTGGACTAGGGATTGAACCCAGGGGAATTTAACCACTGAGCCACATCCCCAGCCCTTTTTATTTTTTATTTTGAGACAGGGTCTCTTTGAATTGCTTAGGGCCTTGTGAAGTTGCTGAGACTGACTCTGAACATTTGATCCATCTGCCTCAGCCTCCTGAGTCACTGGATTACAGGAGTGCACCACCATGCCTAGCTCGGGAAACCCATTTCTAAACTGTTCTTGCAAGCCAGCCTCTTTCCAGAGATGCTTTTCTCTCCTTTGTTAAGCAAGCACATTCCTTGCCTTAGAGGCCATTTCTCTGCAATAAGACAGGAATGGGAAGCACTTGTCCACCTGGTCTCAGTTCTGCTCAGCCTTCCCAGCAGAGTCAGGGCCACATGCTCCTCTTGGCTCCAGGTGGGTCATGTGTCTCCCACAGCTCCTTCTGGTATCCAAGCTGTCCAGGGCAGGTTACACTCCTTTTTCCCATTAAAACTTAGTCTGTTCAGGCTACTGTAATAAAAGGCTTATAAACAACAGAAATTTCTCAAAGTTCTGAAGGCTAGGAAGTCTAAAGTCAAGATGGCTGCAGATTAGTGTCTGAAGAGGGCCCAGTTCTCACAGGTAGACATCTTCTTGCTATGTTCTTACATGGAGTACTCTTGTAAGGTTTCTTAAAAGGGCACTAAACCCATGAACATAGGCTTGTCCCCTGTGATCTACCCCAGAGCCCTCACCTGCCCTCACCTTTGAGGACAGGATTTCAACATATGAATTTGGGGAGGACACAAATGGTGAGGCCATAACAGAAACCCTGTTTCTTTTTCTAGAAGTACATTAAACTCCTATAAGGAATGCCTTCCTTCCCCTGAGCTCATATACCCTTTCCTGCTGTGTGGCTGGATGAGGTCCACAGACTTGGCATAACACAAGCTGCATGGAAGGCCAGTGCCCAGTACCTAGTGGATGTTCATTAACTGTGTGTATATACACTCATAGTTAATGCAGTTTTTATGTCAGTTGTGTATGTGTATATATTTTATGTATAAATACTTTGTTTTTTTCTGAGACATATGGCAGTAAATTGCAGATATGACATTGCTTCTAAACACTTTGGCATGTATCTCCTAAGAACATTTTCCTATATAATTATTGCCATTATCAAACATGAATATTAATAAGATCTGATATCTGTACTCAGATTTTTTCACTTATTCCAAAAAATGTGTTTTAGAGCCAGCTTCTGTTCTGGTCTGGTTTGGTTTGTTTTTAGAATTTTAAAAGGAAGAACCACACATCACATTTGTTGTAGGCCCTACTTAGTGTTTGTTGGATGAACTTACCCACCTTCCTGGGAAGAGCCAGGAAGCTTTGGTCGCCACTCTTGTCTTACTTCACCCAAGAATCTTAGAGTTGGAATAGATGCTGCCAAATGTTTGAAGAGGACGTTTGGGGGCTGGAAAGTTTATGCTATCACCTAGGAAAGCAGCCTTGCCTTCATTGTAGCTTGAATACTATACTTTCTTTCTCTTTGCTCTCTCTGCCTTCTTCCAGGAAGAGGAAGGAGGTTTGTACCCAGGGTATAATTATGCATAGGGGGAACTGCCAAAGCCAAATTTGGCCACTGTGTGTGGTCGCCAAGTTGCTAGGAGGATCACCTACCTAGGGGTGAGCAGCAGCTGGGTGGCTGGAATGACTCTCCCTCCACCGGAAGTGGTGAGCACCACCTTCCTCTGCCAGCATTCCTCTTGCTGTGCTATAGCTGAATAGTTCCCCTCTAACTCTGAGCCTTCTGCTGCTGCTCTCCAGGCCTAAAGGGAAATGAAGACCAGTCCATGGCTTCATAGCAAGCTCTCATTTCTGAGAAGGGAAAGGATGTTTCATGAGGAATGTTCCATACACTAAATGGCAGAAAGAACCTGGCAGGCCAAAGGTTCTGCAGGGCATAGGCTGGTCTTAAATGAGTTGAATCATCCTAGATGCCCTGTCATGTTAAAGATCTTACTTAGAAGAGATTGTTTGAAAATAGGTAGAAGAATTATTCCTCAAGCCCTGGGCTTAATTTCCTTCCTAACAAAAAGATTTCTGAGATTAATCATGTCCTTCCCAGTGGAGAGTTAAGAGCAGACTTATAATGGGAACAAGTGTGAGGGAGAAGGGAAAAGACATTCCCCAGCTCTTAGTTGTTGGTGGGCCACACTGAAGAGCCTCAGAGAAGCCTGGAGCTGGAGTTGTGCTTACCCTGACCAGGGCCCTAGGCAGAGGTCATGTGCCAGCAAGGCCCAGGATTCTGTGATGTAGACAGAGTGGCTGGCTCAGAACGATGTGGTTTGCATTGGTGAGTGCAAGACTGATAGGAAATCATCCTTTTAACCTGGCCCCATCCAACAGATCTTACTGCCTCTCCTTTTTTGTTTGTTTTTGTTTTATTTTGGTACTGGGAATTGAACCCAGGGATACTTGACCACTGAGCCACATCCCCAGCCTTTTTTTTTTATTTTGAGAACAGGGTCTTCCTAGAGTTGCTTAGGGCCTCCCTAAATTGCTGAGGCTGGCTTTGAATTTATGATCCTCCTGCCCCAGCCTCCTGAGTCACTGGGATTAGAGGTGTGCACTACCACTCCTGGCTCTTAGAAACATTGTCTCTTTAGAAACAAGAACCATCCAGGACTTTCTCCCTAGTGATTGACCTCAGAGCCAAATCAGACACTTGCTCCAGGACGATCCGCATAGGATATTGCAGGTAGCTGGACATGTTGGGAATAGAAGGAATGTGGCATAGTATGGTGGGCACTGGCCTCCTCTGTCCCTAACCAGCTATGCCCAGATCAGCCCTTGCCCCTTTGTGAAAGGCAAGGGAAAGCAAACATGACTGAGCAGTTTGTTCCAGCTCTGCCATAGCAAGGATCTTTCTTTCTTTCTTTTTTTTTTTTTTTTTTTAATACTGGGGATTAAAACCAAGGATACTTTATCATTGACCTACATCTGCAGCCCTTTTTATTTTTATTTTCAGATAAGGTCTCACTAAGTTGCTTAGGACCTTGCTAAGTTACTAAGACTGGTCTCAAACATGATGATCCTCCTGCCTCAGCCTCCCAAGTCGCTAGGATTAAAAAGGTGTGTGCCACTACACCCAGACCAAGGCTAAAAGAGAAGAGCTTTCTCCTCAAAGTTGCCATCAGAAAACTTTTTGTCTACAGTGAACTGGTTTTTCTGAATATTCTTTGGGAAATTGAAGGACCGATGTAGGACTTCAAAAATAACTATATCTAGGGACTTGGAAATGTTCAAATATACATACTTTACACATTTATGAGTCTAAGCCCTCTGAGAAGCAGCCTTAATAATAGGACTGACTCCAGGGGCTGATGTGATGGTTCATTGAGAGGATGTTATGGAGCCTTGGACGGGTGCCTGACACATGACAGATTCTTCTTTCGTGGCAACTGGCATTTCTCCTTGTGCTCTTCCTCTTACCACCACCCCTTCCTGAGCACCACTCCATGCTAGATTCCCTGCAGGGACCGGGGGAAATGGACACATCTCCTCTGTTGCTCCTTTTGGAGCTCACCACACATGTCCTCATAGCTCCCTGAGACCCAAAACCAGTGTCACCAGCGAACCCTTCAACTGCCCTGAAGCAAAACAGTTTTCTTCCACACATTTTTTATTGGTGCATTACAGTTGTACATATTGATGGGATCTGTTATTATACAGTTGTACATGCACACAATGTAACAATATAGTTTGCCCAATATGACTCTCTAGCACTTGCCTCTCCCTCCCTCTCTGCCTCCCACCTCTTGGTCCGTACCCTTTGATTTTTAGGAGATCCACTGCCACCTTTGCTTTTCCCTTTTCCTCTCTAACTTCCGAGTATGAGAGAAAACATATGACCCTTAACCTTCCACGGTTGACTTATTTCGCTTACCCTCTGTTAAATTTTCCAAGAATTTTACATGTTGAAAGTTTTGGAAGAAGAGAATCGGTGAAATCAATGGGAAATGCTGAGCTATGAATTGAAGTGCATTAAGTCAGTCCTTAGGAAGACGGTAAACTATTTTTGGTCTCATCCCTTAACTACCTCATCTTTCCTGACTTCTCTCTCCATGTTTTCTAGGACTTCAGACCCTAATAATAGGGTTTTTCTGACCCTCCTGGTGTGTCTGGAGGGGACCTTCACCTTCTTTCTTGCTCCAATTATCTGCTCCATTAAGGGGGACAACCAAGGGCTGGGGATGTGGCTCAAGCGGTAGCGCGCTCGCCTGGCATGCGTGCGGCCCGGGTTCGATCCTCAGCACCACATACCAACAAAGATGTTGTGTCCGCCAAGAACTAAAAAAAAAAAATAAACATTAAAAAATTCTCTCTCTCTCTCTCTCTCTCTCTCTCTCTCTCTCTCTCTCTCTCTCTCCCTCCTCTTTCACTCTCTCTTTAAAAAAAAAGGGGGGGGGGACAGCCAAGTCCCTGCCTGATTCAGTGACATGAAGGTGGTGGGCTGGTGGAACCTTGGCTACTTCTTGCCAGATCCACACTCACTTCCCGCTTGCAGGAAAGGAAGGTGTTTGTACACAGGAGAGTCCTAAAAAGGCATCAGATGCAGTTCATAGAGATAGATTGGCTGAGCCTGGCACAGTGGTAAACGCCTGTAATCCCAGCTGTTCAGGAGGCTGAGGCAGAAGGATTGCTAGTTCAAAGCCAGCCTCAGCAACTTAGTGAGGCCCTGTCTCGAAATAAAAAGAGCTGGGGATGTGACTCAGTGGTTAAGTTCCCCTGGATTCAATCCCTAGTACCAAAAAAAAAAAGGAGAGAGGGAAAGAGGTTGGCTCCTCTGGCACAGGTGGCCAAGTAAGCTCTCTTACCTTGCATGGCTCTTTAAACTCTGCATTCTAGCCTGAGGATGACCCATGTCCCCAGTTCAAATTCAGTGTTGTAAAACCCACCAAGGCCGTTGTGAACATCCTCCCTCACCATTGCTGGAATCAAGGGAAGGTGCTAAAGTAACACAGCTTCATGATGAGACCGAAGGAGGGAGACACCTGGGCTATGAGGGCCACTGCATTTCAATGTAGCTGGGAAAGGGAGCTGCCTTCTGAGGCACTGTTTCTTTATACTCCCCTGTATGACAAAAGACCAAAACTTCTGAAAAACAGAAGTCACCTTCCTTCAGTCCTGTGAGCACACGTGGACATGGTGACACTGAGAGCAGTGAGAGATGGAGGGCAGTAAAGAAAGGCCTGCAGTTCTCCAGGAGCACAGGGGTTCCGGGCACTAAGTCCTGAAAGAAAACATTTTTCTATTTCTGTGGGATTTGTTCATAGCATCTGTTAAACAAATTCAGAGATAGAGTCGTCATAACTGCAATGGTCTGTCTAATTACCTCTCCACAGCCAAACCATATGCTCCACGGAGCAGGCTCCCAGCTGCCCCGCAGAGCTCCTGAGCACCTTCTCAGATGAAGGTGGTGTGGGGCTGCAGCTCAGGCTTTCCCCACCACCATGCTGCCTCCTGCTCACTGCCACCATTAAGGTGGTCTGTTCTCCTCTGTGATCCTATGTGGCATAATCCTCCTGATCAGGAGGGGTCTAGGTGTGTAATGCCAGATGACATTGTGAGTCCTTGTGAGCAGAAGTGCAGACTGCAGAGCTTCTTGCTTATTAATAAAGTCAAAGAATAAACCGCCAAAGAAAAGAAAAATAGATGGTCTTTCTTAAGGGAAATCAGAACATCACTAATTTGGGTGGCATTCCCTCCCAGAGTTCCTTCATTTCTCCAGCCCACATGTACACCTCATGTTGCCTCCAGTTATGCCTTCCAGAAGCTCAGGATCCAGAGGGAAATGGAGCACACACAAAATTTTTAAGTAAATAACATCCCAGGCAAGCACTGCTTCCTGTAGGCCGGGTACTGTGTTAAACACAGGTAGGGATCATTGTCCTTTTTTTTTTTTAAGAACTGGCAGGTCTCCTGGCTCTAAACCCCATCTTACATATTCTGCTTTGTTGCTTCAATATAAACCTTACTGTGTCATGAGGAAGGCAAATGTTGCATCTGGTGAAGGGGTCTCATCCATAAGGGTCTCCATGAGACCCAGGTTGTCTTCACTGCTGGTCTCCAGCTCCCAGGTCTCTGCCACCTTCTTACAGTGAGTGTTGGAGGTGTTGGCAGTGACAGGGACCTGTTTTTTCCCAAACTACCAAATGCCCTCAACCTCTGAGAGAGAACCCCTCTGGGCCTGTGGGCAGAAGCACTTCTTCCACTGGGAGCCTTTCATGGATATGGGGACAAGCTAGACCACTGTACAGCATAGTCATCATCTCCAGCCACCTGTGTGCCATCAGTAGCCACCTGCCTGCCATCATTAACTATCAGCATCTTATGTTTCTTCGTTCTTTTTCAGGGATTTCTTCCAGAAAACAAATTCAATCACACCTTGGCTGAGCCTGTTCTTCGGGATGCAGGCCCCCGCAGGAGGGGGAGACGGCCCCGGAGTGAACTCCTGAAAGCTCCCGCCATTGTGGCAGACTCTCCCTCCGGAATGGGGCCACTGTTCATGAACGGGTTGATTGCAGGGATGGACCTGGTGGGATTGCAGAACGTGAGGAATATACCAGGTATCCCCCTCACTGGGCTGGTGGGCTTCCCAGCTGGCTTTGCCACCATGCCTACAGGCGAAGAGGTCAAGAGCACCCTGAGCATGCTGCCCATGATGCTGCCAGGAATGGCCGCAGTACCCCAGATGTTTGGTGTTGGAGGACTCCTCAACACACCCATGGCAACTACCTGCACGTCCCCTGCTCCAGCATCTCTCTCAAGCACAACAAAAAGTGGCCCATCAGCCACTGAAAAGACTGCAGAGGATAAGCCAAGCAGCCATGATGTAAAAACTGACATGGTAGCTGAAGACAAGCCTGGTCCTAGTCCATTTTCTGATCAGTCTGAACCCGCAATAACTGCTAGTAGTCCTGTGGCTTTTAACCCATTTCTCATCCCAGGAGTGTCTCCTGGACTTGTTTACCCATCTATGTTTCTCTCCCCAGGCATGGGCATGGCTTTACCGGCCATGCAGCAGGCCAGACACTCTGAAATAGTTGGTCTAGAGAGCCAGAAGAGAAAGAAGAAGAAAACAAAAGGGGACACCCCAAACCCCAACCCAGAGCTTGCTCCTGGGTGTGAAAGGGAGCCCAGCAGCGATCAGAACTACACCGAGTCCAGTACCCCTTTGCCCCCAGAGAGAGAACATGTGGCACAGGCTGGGGAAGGGGGACTTAAAGACTCCAGCAACGACACCAATTAGAACTTTTTCATTTAAGAAATTATTGTGACTTGTAAGTTTCTTATCCCATAAAGGTTTGTTACTTCCCTCACTTCACCTTCATAAGAACCTGTGTTTCCATAAGTAATATGACCTACCTAATTTCCTGTCTGAAAACTATGGTAACAGATGTTAATAGTTGCAGGGTCTTGCCACTTCGTTAGATAAATGTTGTCTACCTAGTCTGGGAGGCACAGTTCTCATTCTGTTCTCCAGTTGTTCATTCCAGCAAGTGTAGTTAATACAGTACTTGGTGACACGCCCTACCCCCTTCTTGTCCAAGTTTCCCACTTATCTGAGGAAAAAAAATGGAAAAAGAAAGCTGTCTAGGGATTTACCATTGAAGTGCTGAAGAACAGAGACAAAGAGGAGCTCTCTTTTCCATGAGCTAGGTTGAATAGGAAGAACATAACAAGGAAACCAAAAAAGCACAGAAAAAGGAAGTGCTGGTGCGTACTTTTTAGTTAAAATATGTCCCTATTTTATCATGATTACTAAGTAGTGTACTCCGAAGTGTATGACTAATGGCTGAAATTGCACACATTGATTTCTTTATAAAAAACAGAAACCTTACTGGTAGTAATTCCCCATTCATTGTTTTTCAGACACCTGCAGCAAGAAGAAATACTGGCTGACTAGGCATTATTTTATGTATACATACTGTCCCTCTCCCCAGTTAAAATACGATTCCAAGAACACTTCAGATAGCTCAAGTCATTGCCGCCAGCAGCAGGGCAGGGCTCACCCTCACAGGGCTGCTCTCCCTTCAGCCTCCGAGAACCTCTGTAGCCACTAATTTGCCTCTGTGTTTAAAGAATCCTAATGGAGTTTTGTTTCCTTCACCAAGAATAAGGCTTTTCAGAGCCTGCGAGAAGGTAGTTGCTAGGGTCTGTGGTAGACTTGCTAGGGTCTGTCGTCAGGGTGGTTCAGGGTTGTCGGGACACGGGTACCACCCGTTACGCTACAACTGTGAAAAGATTTCTCCCCTCTCCATTATTTCTCTACTCTGTTATATCCTACAGTTGGGCCCAGATTCCAAATTATCAGTTAGTCAGGACCGTTGCATGTCAGCAGTGTTCTCTCCTTCCTCAGCTTCTCTGTTCAGGAACTGAACCTTTTAAGAGCACTTCCCTCTTTTGTTCGCCTTCCCATCCTCCCACATCCCCCATGGGCTCCTCGGTGGCCAGCTCGGCCAGCCCATCTCGCGGCTCAGCACTCTGGGGCACAGGGCTCACAGGGTCATGGAAATAATACAAGTGTTACTAGTACCAGTTTCACTTTTTGTTGTCACAATTTACTGTGTTTTTTACTGTTTCTGTTACAGTTTTGCTAATTTATCAGAAGGTCCAAAAGTTTGACATAACTATTTCAGTTTGCATTATTTATTTATGATGCTTTTGTCATTGTCTTTTATACATTTGGGATTATAAATTATGTAAATGTTAAAATGAGCATCTCAAAGAAGTCTGTTAAATCGTGACTGAAAAAAATGAATCAGATGTATTTTCAAAAAGTGGAGTCCCAGTTTTATGAATCAGAGATATAAACTAGAAATACTATAACTGATCCTATAAGAAGAAAGAATCTGATAATTGAATAAATCCTATTTAATGGCATTCTTGTAGTGTAGATGGTCTATAATGCTGGCAACAGATTTCTTAGAAATGCTGCTCTCTCTATTTAACTAACATTTTGTTCAGTTTTGCCTCCAGTGGAAGCAGAAAGGGTTTTTTCAGCTGTTAAATCCTAAAAATCAATATAATTTATTTATGTAAAAAAGAAATCACTCAATCAATATATTTTTGAACCTTTTAAGTACTAATTTTCTTTTTATCAAGTAGAAAAAAAAAATGTATTTGCCCTAAATCCTTAAAATACAAATGCTATAAAAATTCCTGTATCTTGAAAGCCTTACTGCAAATGAGTATTATAGACACCCAGCAGAGTCTGGTTTTCTTTGTTGTCCTCGTGTTGTTGTTATTTTGTATGGAAAAGCTGCTTTCCCCAGGTTCCACTTTAACGTCCAGTAGGTCCCAGGGTCCACTTGGATCTGAAGTAAGAACTCACCACAGCATGCGCTATCCCTTCTTGTAGCTTATCAAACCTGTATGTTAACTCTCGGGTGTTTAGGCTTCTGTTTGACTGCTGTTGTGACCCTGTTGGCAAAATGAAACTGACACTCTGTGGACTATTTGCTCTGTAAGGCATAAGTGCTTCTTATGATTACTTTGACGTTTCAAAGAGCAAAAGCCAAATTTAAACTCTCTTCAACAAACTTGAGCCTTTTCATCTAATTCCATGTCACTCGCAGCCATAACTTTCCTTGATCATTCTTAACCTCATGTCTTACACAATAAATTGTCTGTGGTCTTGATCCTGAATTTAAAAAAAAAAAAAGTTTAAAAGTCAAATTTGTATTTGAGAAATTCAGTGGCACTTGGGTGTCTCTTGCTGCCTGGGCATTTTATGGATGCATCCTATGCACATGAACAATCTTTCCTAGGTTCCTAATTCATGGCGACCCCGTTGAGGGCTTGCTGACTGTCCATTCATGGGGGCTGGCCTGACCCCTCTTTTGAACTACAAAGCACCAGGTTAGAACATGCCATGGAAGGTTAGACCCAGGCCTGGAAGCCCCCAGCTGAAGCCCCCAGCTGATGCCCTGCCAATGGCACTTTCTTTTTTTTTTTTTTTTTTTTTTAGAGAGAGGAGAGAGAGAATTTTTAATATTTATTTTTTAGTTCCCGGCAGACACAACATCTTTGTTGGTATGTGGTGCTGAGGATCGAACCCGGGTCGCACGCATGCCAGGCCAGCACGCTACCGCTTGAGCCACATCCCCAGCTCGATGGCACTTTCTTAAACCCCATAACTGCACACATGGGACTTCTGAGGGAACTGTACTTCCGTGGGTTGGAGCAAGTCCATAAGACACAGAAACTAAAGTTCTCAAGGTTTTTGAGAAATCTGTGGTCCTTAGCTTTGCGAAGCGTAGCTCCTCAGCCCCAGAAAGGCTGTGTGAGAAGAGCTGGAAAGCACTATAGCCTTGTGAAGACTGAGCAAGTTGCTTACCCAGCCTCGTCATGTTGGGTCCCTACCATCTACCAACAGATGGGTGCACAAGTGGCTGAAAGATGGGGCATTGTTAGAGTAAAGCCTTAGGGTCCTCTGCTATCACTTATCAAGTGAATATTATTACAGACAAACAGATCTCTGACTGAGACTTAGGGAGCCCTTCTAGATGAAGTAGTGAAGAATCTTGGTTTCATTCTTTATCTTAAACCTTGTCACAGTAGATAGATCCTGCCTCCTGTGTAAGCACAGAATAGCACCATTGGTTCAGTACACCGGTGGAGTGTTTTGTGTGTTTGCCATAAGTAACCTCATTCTGTTTTTATGGCATCATAAGAGCTGGGTAGAGAAAGACTGCATCTAATCTGCCAGCAAAAACCAACAGAGGCTGCCAAGGCTGTCTCATCTGCCACTGAGCGGAACAGGAGCTAGACCCTATGGTTGCATAAGCTGGAGGAAGCAGCACCCCAGTTCTAGCTTTTATGATACCAATCAGGGACCTCTCTACCTCAGAGACCAGAATTGAGTGAAGAAATTGCATTTAGAAAATTTGACACTGGGAAAAACAGATCACTTAAAAAGTGTCACACCCTCTGGAAAACTTTATGCTTGATTCAGTTACACACTAAAATGGTTTCTTGCAAGAATTATTATCCCTTTGCCTGGTCTGGAAACCACAGAAGAGTTACTTCTTAAGTTAGACTGGAACTCACCCGGCCAATGATAGGATTATAGTTCTTGCTCTGTATTCACTGCTCCTGTAGCCCCAGCTCCTGAGGTTCAGGAACTCAGTGGCCACATGTTCACAAGGTATCTATAGGATGAGATGGGGAAATGAGGAAAGGATCAGTTGGGCAGTGGCTCCTACCAAGATATTCAGTACCGAAATGGAAACAGGATGGTTTAACAGGTTGGTGCTGCTTAAACAGCCTTGATGGCTTGAGTTCTTGTTCAACCCTAGCCCAAGCCCAGGAGCACAAAGAGAAGCTAGAATGAGAAGGAATGGGGAGCAGAGACAGCTTCCCAGAAAAGGGAGTAAAAGCCCTACCTCCTTCCAAGTTTGTTTCCTAAATGAGGATAATAATAATTGGTACCTAATGGGTTGGCAATGTTGATTGAAATGATCAATGTCAAGTACTTAACACCACTTATTGTTCTATTTCAAGTCTTTTATCTTTACTGCTTTTGAATAGCCAATGAGGGAAGAGTACCAGCCCCACTGGATGGAAAGAGGGAAATCAAAGCTATCTGGAACTCAGACGAAAACCAGGTATTTTGTATTCTGTCGATGGTGACCACACACATAGACTAAGCACTTTTTGTACATGGGTTTTGTTCAAAGGACTTTATGGCCCTCTTTCCCATCCTCCCAAAGACTCTTTGAAATGTTACCGCCATATATATGAGAGAGCTATGGTTCAGGCTAAACAACTTGCCCAGTCATCCAGCTGGTCAGTGGGACAGAGCTGGGCTTTGAGTACCCAGGACTTATTCTAGAGCTATTAACTGACCAACGGAAGCCTGGGTAAGAACAGGATGCCCTCTACACTGCAGCAGCAGAAAGTAGCTTTAACTTATGGGGGGCATGTTCCCACCCATGCTGCCAGCCTCCAGGGCAAGCGGGTGTCAACTAACTCAGGAAAAGTGCTTCCTGTTCATCCCTGCTGTGCTGCCCTTGTGAAACCTCTTGGTTAGCCTAAGGACATCTTGGAAAGGGATGGTGCCGTATCTCACCCCCCACACCCCAGCAGGATCCTGTCCCTCCCTGGGCAGCTGAACCACGTGCACACTAGAGCACTGTGTGGTCGGTGCCTACTCCGCAGGTCACTCCAGGCCTCCACAAGCATGAGCTCAACCCAATACATTCCCCAGATGAGGACCTAGCCCAGGTAGGTGGTCACCTGCCTTCAGTGGCACAACTAGAGAGTAGAAAGGCAAGAATCCAGGACAGGTCTGATTCCAAAATGTAGTGTCCTTATTCTGACCTTGGCTTTGTTCACAAAGCCAGAGACGCCACACACTAGCTTCCTAGAGTACAGTTGGCAATCTGTGGCCCACAAATTAGGGGAAAAATAAAAAAATAAGACTATTGTATGAATAGGAAAGTGATATCAAGTTAGATTTCAGTGACCATAAATCTTGCTTGGCACATAGCCACACTCATTCCTTCATGGATCATCTGTGGCTTTTGTGCTACAAAAGCAGTTGTCACAGAGGCCCATGGCCTACAAAGCCTAAAATATTGACCACCTGGCCCCTCACAGGGAGTTTGCTAACCCCTGTCCCACAGCATCGATTTTATTCGTAGATTCATCAAAAAAATTATGTAGTTTTGTATTAACTCACACATAGTTTTGTAGAAATGTGAAGTTGTACAGGAGAAAGTAAGATTCACATCTGCTTTGAAGATAAAACAGACTTAAAAGCATTGCTGGACTGGGGCGGGTTCCTTGGAGGTCCGCCCACAAACCCCCAGGGTGCCCTGACCTGCCCTGTCCTCTCCACCTCAGTCTAGTTTGTGAGCCACAAGAAGCAGGCACAGGGCAGATACTGCCAAGAGAAAGGAAGTCTTTATAAAAGGACCCAAGAACCACAGGAAGAGGAAAATTCAGGGGGACACAGGGAAGAGACCAGCAGGCAAACCATCCATGGCTTGGGAAGGAGGCCCAGAGAGTCCTCAGTGGGTGGATGTGGGCTGGCGCACCTGCACAGTGGGCCACAGGGTGACCCAGCAGGAAGACAGGCCTGGTGGCGGAGCCTGATGTTGGCCATGTTGCCAGCTGGAGCTCAGACAGCAGGAAAGCCAGATGAGGGAACCAGGTCCAAGAAAGCAGTGGACTCAAGCCCACATCAGGTGCCCTGGCTCAGGCTGACTGGAAGCCACGTCCAAGGCAGCAGAGATCGGAGGAAGACCAGAGAGCACAAGTGACAGTCTGCAGAGGTAAGAGCGGGCCATCACACCCCTCCCACAACCCATGGCCAAGGATGGCGAGCTCGGAGAGCAGTGAAGAGAGCAGCTCTTGGTATTTTTCACAGTGATGGACCAAAGGAGGAGCTGCGGCATTTTCCCTATAGGAGTGCACACACAGGCAGGTGAGAAACCGGGCTGTGACCATCTGGGAGACCTCCATGGCACAGGAGCCCTTTTCTCAAGATAGAGTTTGTAAATTCAAATGCCTACTGGATGAGACAGGTGACATACTTAGGTGACATGGTCCAGATTTAAGGCAGTACAAGGTAGAAGGGACTAGAGACTCGATTCCCCTTGCCCTGACACAAGGAGAAGCTGGCACCAGCCCTGACCAGGGCTGCCTGTAAGCGTGTGGACTCTGTGTTGCCTGATGTTTCATTCAATAGAGGATGGAAATGCAGGGAGTTATGTGAAAAAACCTCACTTTTAAATATGTGCAATAAATGTAATTTTTCTTTAAATCCCATTAGGCAGACAAATATCTGTCCCACAGTTTGGGTCCAGTGCACAGAACATATATGTGCTACTTGAACAGTGGCAGAGCCACAGGCTCCTGATATAACTAGCAGGTGACATGAGAATACAGAAACAGGATGCATTTAGGAGGAGGTGGCTCTCAGGATGCCAGCTGGATCTCAAACCACTAGGAAGGGTTCAGGAGTCCAAGCAGTGCAGCACAGAGGCCAGACTGAAGCAGTTTGGGAACATCCCCTTGATCTAATGCATTTGAGGCCTCACAACTAAATGGTCGTGCTGGGGAGCATGGATAGGAAACCACCCTGTTAGGATGACAGCTGGGCTCTCACCCTTCTCTGTCCCCAGCACATTTGGACTCCAGAATCTTCAGGGACTTCCAAAGACAGAGGGATCTCACTACAGTTGCTCTACAGGTCTGAGGACAGGAGAGAATAATAGGGCCCCAGCCCTACTGAGGTATTTAGCCCCTTTCCTGGCTCTGACCAAAAGAGGTCAGACCAAGACAATTCTAGCTGCCTAGACATAGATCCCACCTACCCCCCCTCCACCATCCCCACCAACTCTGACTCAGACCTTTTTTGTTTGCAAATCCCAGACTTTCCAGGCCACAAAGCTAAGGGCTAAGTCCAGGGAAGAGCCTTCAGCAGGAGGGGAGGAGAAAAGGAAGTGGTTGGTAGGGCTCAATGGGAACTGGACCAAAGGAACCAGGCTCTTTGAAAGAACCCTATTTCCAGCATCCAGGAACCTCCTGTACTGAGTCCAAGCTGCAGACTTCTGAGCTCCTCTTTGCGGGGTACCCCATGAGCCTCTCTTCCCTCATGGCTGCAGTGCCTCCTCCAAGTGCAGCCCACATGCCTCCCATGGCCAGGCCAGTGAGAAGCACTGTCATTCAGGAGTAGTTCTTACCCCACTGGACAGTCTGCCTCTTAATGCCCTAGGGTATCCCCAAAGACCCCTGTGCCAACAGACAAGGGAGCCCCAGATAGCAGTGGAGGTAGCATGGGGTAAACCCTTCCCCTGTGCCTCAGAAGGTCTGCAAGGAATGAGCCTGAGGTCCCGGCATCCAAGTCAGGCGAGTGCTGAGAAAAACCCACTCTGTGCTCAAATACAGACTTTCCAATTTGGAATTGGAAGACCTTGGTCTCCCTGCAGGTAAAGAGAAGGAGCAGCCAGGCCACAGAGCCTGCTACTGTAAGGCCATGGGAGACCAGCTTCTGCCTGCAGGTGGGCAGACCCAGGGTTTCTCTGAAAGCTCATCAGGCCAGGGGCTATAGGATGTCTGGATAGGGCCTGACTCCTGCATGGTCTGGGTCATCTCTCTGGGCCTCCCTTTCCCTGTCTGCTCAGTGGACATTGAGCTGCCTGAGCCCCAGGGTCCCTCCCAACTCTGCTGTCAGGGCATGAAACCCTGAGTTGTTGTGTCCCCTCACTAGGAATGGGAAGTCCTAAGACTAAGCTCAGGCTCAGACTACCAGGCCCTTTCTATGGCTGAGGCTTAGCAATGTTCCTGTTCAATCTAACTTGAAACGGGGGTCCTGAACCCCCCAGGCAGGGTCCCCACCTTCTTGTTAGACTGTTCCCCGTGAGCTTTTATAAAGAGTTTGACTGGAATCCAGGGAACTTTTGGAAAGTGCATGGGCCAAACCAAGCTGTACAAACCTTGTCTTCCTCCCAGAACTGAAAGAATCCAGGTTGTTCCCAAATGCAGAAGTGGGAACAAGAGATGAAAGAAGGAAGGGAGCTATTTTAGGAGAGCTTATATACCACAGAGCTCCCAGCAGCAGCCCAGGGTGGGGTGAGGTGGGGGGGTACAGGCAGAGGCAGCAGAGTTGGGGCACTGGTACCCGGTGTCTCCCATAAACATATGAAACATTCACACACCCCCAGGAACATATGACTACACAGTTAGCAAAGCATGCAACTGTGCACAAACACATGCTGATTTGTACAGAAAGATACACAGGTCCCTATACCTCAGCATGCAGCTACAGAGACATGCACAAACATGCCCACACACACAGACAAGATGCACATGCATAGACACCTTTGATGAATACAAAGATGCACACTGCAGATTGAATAATGCCAAGCCAGCCAGGTATGGTGGTGCACACCTCTAATCCCAATGGCTTGGGAGGCTGAGGCAGGGGGATCACCAGTTCAAAGGCAGCCTCAGCAACTTAGTGAGACTCTGTCTCTAAAAAAAAAAAAGGAATTAAAACGACTGGGGATGTGGCATCGTGTTGAACCCTTCCCGTGGGTTCAATTCCAAGCACCAAAAGAAAAAGGAAAAAAAGAAAAAAAAAAAAATACCAAGCCAAACCTGGAGACTGGGAGAGGGCCTGAATCCCCTGTTGACTTTGCTTTCTTGCGCACGTGCGTGCGCACGCACACACTCACACACAACACACACACACACACACACACACACACACACACACACACACACACACTCTGCAGGAAGGGAACTGCTTCCTTCATGGGAGCTTTTGGATCCAGGGCTACATGCAATCAAGACCTTGTGCCGGGAAATAAAGCGCCTTTGTCTGCTGGGACCAGCACCGTGGGAGCAGCTGCAGCCTCCTCCAGAATTAGTGCCAGGCCAGTTCCTTGCCCCAGGGAGGAAGGTCAGGTCAGGCCTCGGATGGGGGCAGGGGGTGGGCAGGGAGCTGGCAGTTCTGACAGGCCCTGACACCAATCCCAGGACACAGTATCTGGCTGGTGGCACAAAGTCTAGAAAGCCAGTTGTCCCCAGCCTTGGTTGCTCTAACCTCTGCCCTGGTCTGGCCACGGTCCCAGAACAACAATGGTTCTGACCCGGAGCCCTCGTTCTACGCTGACCTGACAGGCCTGCCCTGGCCTAGTCACCATACTGCCATGAGCCTGGCCTCACTTTTTTTAGCAGAGTGAAAAAAGGTCAGTGTCTGGAATTTAGAAAGACATGAAATTGAGTCCTGGTTTTGTCACTCTCTAGCTGGGTGAGAACACGCCTAACACTTCTGAGCCCTAAGTTTGAGCTTCTGCTACTTTGCCCAATACATGGTCAGCGCTCAAAATATGGAGACAAGTCCTCTTTATTCACCCAAGATTCCTCGCTGGCCTTCTCTCAGGCCTGGGAAGCTGGCCTGGCCTCTCAGCCCCAGTACATGTGGGGGCCCTGCAGTCTCTCCAGGCTGCCATCTCTGGAGCTCTCCTCCTCCCTTGTGACCCTTCCCACCCCTGAGGCCTGCCATGGATCTGTAGGGTGCTCAGGTATCCTCGCACCCCCTCGTGTTCCCTGCCTCAGCCTAGTCTGACATCTGCTCACTTGAAGCTGAGTATTCTGAAGGCTGAAACTCCACTGAGAACAACCCCATTTTTCTAACTTGAGAAAAGTGCTACAGTTTGGAAGGGGTTTGTTCCCTCCAAAACCCACACTGAAATTTGCTTCCCAAGGTAACTATGTTGAGAGGTGTTGGGGTCATGGGGGACCTGTCCTCATGAAGGGATTGACACTGTTCTCGGCCATAGAAGTGGGTTCATTCTTGGAAGAGTGGGCTGTCATAGAATAGAGCAACTCTTACGCTTTTTCTCTTTGACTTGTACTTTGTCCTCGGCTTTTCCACATGCTGTGATACAGTACAAAGCCCTCACCAGGTGCTGCTACCCAGTCTTGGACTTTCGGTCTCCAGAACTGTGAGATTAAAAAAACTTCTTTACTTTATAAGTTATCCAATCTCAGGCATTCTGTTAAAACAACAGAAAATGCACTAAGAAGAAAATGATTTAGCCTGGGGAGACCTTCCTGAGAGAACTTAAGTATCATCTCCAGACTCAGTTCTAGAACTCAGTCTACTCATTTATACAACAACATATGAATTTGAAGATTAAGCTTCAACATGCATGCTATTCTAGATGCTGAGATTCAGCAGTGAACAAATAGGCAAAATGTCTATCCTTATGGGATTACATTCTGGTCACCCAACACCAGAGTGCATGAGCCCTCAGCATCTGATCATGAGCTGTAATCACTTTGTAAGCACAAACCACACTTCTTTCTTTGTGCTGCCACCAAATTTTGGAATGTCACTATCATAGCTCTCTTTCGCATCAAGTATCTCCATGGTAGACTGTGGGTATCTGGAGGGCACCGACAAGCCTGGCCTAGAGCCTGCTGTGAATCTCTTATTGTCAGAGTTGGTGATGGCTTTCAGTAGTACAAGAGCATTCAGGTACTGATAACCCTTGATGTGGTTCTTTCTATGGATTTTATTGTAAGTTGGTCTCTTTTTTTAACTACTATGTAGTTCTGATAAATAAATTAATCATATTTAACTATGATTAATTGTCTTCTCTTTCTTTTTAACAAAATCATACTGCTTCAGAAAGTATTCCTGAAACTCAGCCAGCCACACATGAGGAGTGTCAGTCAATTGCTCTGCTCTGTCACCCTTGGTACAATTAATTCGTTCACATAATAGCAATTTAACACTTGTCCCATGCCAGACTTGCAGTGGGGAAAACGGTTCATGGAAAACCTTATTTAGGGCAAAGCAGTGGCATCTGGGGAGGGTCTTTTTGATGCATGATAACATGGTAGAGGGCATCACAGGTGAGACAGAACAAGAGTGTGTCCGCCCGGTTCCTCTTTCTCTTCTTTTTTTTTTTTTTTTTGTTTTGTTTTGTACTGGGAATTGAACCCAGAGGGGTTTAACCACTGAGCCACATCCCCAGCCTCCCTTTTTTTGTGTGTGTATTTTATTTAGAGACAGGATCTCACTCACTGAGTTGCTTTCTAAATTAATGAGGCTGGCTTAGAACTCATGATCCTCCTGCCTCAGCCTGCAGAGCTGCTTGGGATTGCAAGTGTGCACCACCACACTCAGCTCCTCTTCTTATAGAGCCACCAGTTTCTTCATGGAGGCCCCACTCTGATGACCTTATCTAGTCCTGATTAGCTCCCAAAGGCTCTACCTCTAAATAGCATCAATATATGAATTTGGAGATTAAGCTTCAACATGCATTTCGGGGAGGACATTCAGTCCATGGCAGGGATCCAGGCAGATGAGCAGAGAATGACAATCCAGTGTGACAAGTGCCTGACAGAATGAGGGCCGATGCTGCAGGAATCCAAAGGGAGCTCGTGGGTGGGAGGCGGGTGGATCAAAGATGGTTTTGCAGTGCAGAGGATATTTGAGCCTTGAAGCCACCCATTGAGATTTTTTTTTTCAGGTAGAGATAAGAGAGAGGGGGCCAGGCAGAAGAACCAGCATTTACAAAAGTCATGGAAACGGGAAAGGCCTGAGGAGAAAGAAGGAATGGAGAAGCGTTAGATGTCCTGAGCAGAGCAAGAGGAGAACATCAGGCTGAGCCCGGAAGTCAACTGGCACCAGGTAGGAAGCGACTGCCAAGGAGACTGGGGAAGCCCTGCCACATGGAGGGCACCCATCTCTGGCCCTGGTGCTGCCCTCTGATCTGTCTACCTCCCTTCTGTGTGTCTCACCCTTCACTCTTCCTGGGAAACTGGCTTCATTGTAGCCAAACCTCCCTTAGGGGGAAAAAAATATATGAGGCAGGAATTCTTTTAAGAGTTCTTAATATACTAAAAGTCTTGATCCTCGGTGAAGTTTTGCCTTTTATTGTTTTTCAATTTGACTTTTTTTTTTAATGGAAAGAAGCCTTATGGTGTTATATGGTAAAATCTATCAATCTGTGCATATGTTCTCTGTCCTGAAATTGGGTAAGTATTTAGTTCTTTCAGGGTTTAATGTCTAACTTTTTTCCCCCTAACATTTAAACCTTTAAGCCATCTGTGGTTTATTTTGGTGTAAGGTAGGAATCTAACTTCATTTTTTTCCAAATTATTAGCCAGTTATCCCGTCCCATTTTCTGAGTAATCCATCATTTCTACACTAGTTTGTTTATTTTTTTCCAATTTTCTATTCCTCCCTCTCCTTTAAAGGTATACTTGCTACCAAAAAACAAGAAGAATGAGGAGAAGAAGAAAAAGAAATGTAGAAATGTCATGAAACCTATGGCTTAGAAAGTGAAAGACCTTTCTCTCTCTCTCTCTCTCTCTCTCTCTCTCTCTCTCTTTCTCTCTCTTTCTCTCTCTCTCTGTGCTGGGATTGAACTCAGGGGCTCACACACACTGAGCAAGCACTCTCTACCCCTGAGCTACATCCCCAGCCCCAAACCCTCCTTTTCCACCACCCCAAGATGACACCCACTGATAGTTTGTTATATTATATTTTTATTATTATGTTATAATACTCATTAGGTTTCTCTTTAACACAGAACTATACAAAAGAGAGGGTTCAAAAGGGATTAACATCTCTAGATAACACATATTGACTCAAAATACATTGACTTTTCAAAATAGCAACACATATATATTTGTTGAAAACATCAAACAATCCGAAAGATGCAAAATCATCTTTTTCTCTCTTTCACTATTGTCCCATACCACATCCCTCTGTCCAAAGGTAACCATGATTAAAAATTTCCTATTTGCCCCATGCACCATGGTCCATGTCTGTAATCTCAGCAACTCAGGAGGCTGAGGCAGGAGGATTGTAATTTCAAAACCAGCCTCAGCAACTTAGCAAGACCCTCAGCAACTTAGCAATTATCCTGTCTCAAAATAAAAAATAAAAAAAGGCTAGGGATGTAGCTCAGTGGCAAAGCACCCCTGGGTTCAATCCCCAATACCTACCCCCCACGTAAAAAAGTCCTATTTGTTTTAGTTAGAAGGGCACTTCTCTGCCATGACCCCCATTTTGGCCTGTAGACCAGCTAGCTATTTCTGGACCCTTGTTTTCTGTGCCACTTCTCTCTCTGCTGTCCTGGTGCTAGTAACATCCTGTTTTGAGAATCTGAGTTTTACAATATGTTCTGACAACTGGCAGGGCAAGTCCTGCCTTCTTGTTCTTCATCTGAGCAAGCACAAGGACTATGCCACAACTATTGTCCTCACCAACTTTAGATTGCCCAGCCCACTCAACTGACATTTTGTTGAATTGATTGTTTTTATAGATTCATTAGGAGAGGATCGTTTTCTTTATGTGGTGAGTGTCCCCTTTTGATGTCTCTCTCCTGTGACTGCATTCAGATTTTGTGACTTTTCTCATTTGGGATCTTGACCATCCCTCCTTGGGGTATCTTAGTCTTCATCCCTGTAATAATAATAGCACAGCCTCAGCCAACTCGGAGGAAAAGGATGGGAGACCTGGTCTCTAGGTTCCTGCACCCAAGGAGGAGCGGGTGTATGCTGCTCAGCAAACTCCAGTGAGCGAAACTGGACCGGCTGAGGGTCACCCAGAGGCCACCTTTGGCTCAGCAAATGGAAGAATGTTCTATCTGTTGGAGCTGCAGGGCCATGGAACAAGTTGCTGGGGAAGGCGGTGGCTGGCCCTTTTCCAGTGTTCCAGGGAAAATGTAGCTTGTGCTACCCCAGAGCTTCCTGGATGGTGACAGGCACGGGGGCGGGATACTGGTGAGAGGGGTCCGGGTGCTGGTGAGAGGGGCCCCTGGTCTTCCCACTCTGCCCCAGGGGAAGAGCCCAGCACTCCTCAACCACACTCAGTTCTCTCTCTGCCATGATCCCTCCATTTCACATTTGAAGACAGCAAGTCTCAGCGAGCCCAGCGGGGTGACTTAACCAAGGTCACCCAGCCAGCCCTGGCACACCTGATTCTAGAGCAGACGCTCCCCAAGCTGGCCTTCTGTGATTACTTCCCAGGAGCTTCTGCTCAGAGTCAGAGCAGACAGAGAGGAAGCTGGGACACCCCGCCTGCCCCTCAATCCAGACTGCTGGGCAGGTGAGTGGCCCAGCTGGCAGTGAGAGGGCACCTCCGACTCCCTCCCATTCCTGGCTCTGGCACGTATGGCTGTATCTCTGCCCAGGGTGGCTCTCAGCTTGGCTCAGAGTGTCCTCAAGGGGCCAATGGACTTCTTGATTCCAGGCTGTACATCTGGAAGTTGACGCTATTAAAACAAACCCCATTATATAACAAACGGACATCTGGAACCCGTTAGCGCTGAGTTTTTAGAAAAAGAAATTGTTTTGGATGTGCTCTTTCCTAAGAATGTGGCAAAGCACCCTCCCTCTGGCTGTCCAGGAACCCAGGGACCAGTATCCTCTTTGGGGCTCATTTCTTGAGGTATCTCAGGCCAGCCCAGAGGTGGACTGGGGAGAGGCAGGGACATAGACCACCCCTCTCCCCTGCCCACAACAAGCAACTTCACTGTCCCCTGCTGGCTACATCTCTGCAACCCTTTTTTTCCAATTTCATTTAAATATTTATTCACCAAACATGCCCACTGTGTGCTGCCAACTCCATATCATTCACACTCACACCCCCAATACCCCCATTGAACCTAAGTTCTCCATTACACTTAAGAAAAGAGAATGTGAGCTGGGCATATTGGCATGGGTCAGTCATCCCAGCTACACTGGAGGCTAAGGAGGGAGGCTCACTTGTACCCACAAGTTTGAAACCAGCTGGGCAGGGAGACCCCCATCTCAAAGAAGAAAGGAAGGGAGGGACAAAAGATCATGGATTGCCCTGGATTCTAAACAGCAGTGTTTCTGGACTTCCGTTTCCTCAGACACCAGGCTGGTCTCCAGAATGCCCTAGCACTCTGAGGACTCTCCTGGAATAGCCTCCTCCCTACGCTTTCTCCCTGGACACAGGTGTACTGGGGCCAAACATTAGTGAGATCACTGAGGCACAAATGAATTGGGCACGCAGTGTTTTTTCTCTGAGTGGGCTTCGATGACAAGTGAAGAGGCCCATATGAGAAATGTCTGGCTAACACGCTCAAATGGAAATCTTATTTTTTTAAAAAAAGATGCCCCCCCAAACAGTTTATAATGAAAATGTTCAAATAGAGAAAAGTTGAAGTGTACAATGAGCACCCATGTACGCCCAGCACCTGGATGGCACAGCTGTCCAGACGGTGCTGAATTCGCAATTTTGTCTATTCTTCCCACCCGTCAACTCAAACACAATTTGCAGACATCAGTAATGCTTTGCTGCTTAGCACTCTGCATGCATATCACTAACTAGGATTTAGGGTTTCTGGTTTTCTATGAGGCAAAATTGATAATAAAATGCACAAGTCTTAAGATTTCAGGGAGGGCTGGGGATGTGGCTCAAGCGGTAGCATGCTCGCCTGGCATGCGTGCCGCCCGGGTTCGATCCTCAGCACCACATACCAACAAAGATGTTGTGTCCGCCGAGAACTAAAAATAAATATTAAAAATTCTCTCTAAAAAAAAAAGATTTCAGGGAGTTTGGCAAATGGAGATACTGCACAACTCAAACCCCTATCATCACACACAATTTACCATCAGCCCCAGGAGTGTCCCGTGCCCTGTCCTAGCACATCGCCGGCTCCCACTCTTCCCACAGACAATGACTGTTCTGATTACTTTCACCATAGATGAAGGATCATGGGCTTTGAACCAAAATGAATATGTTGAAGTCCAGGACCTCAAAATGAGACAGGGTCTTTAAAGAGGTGCTTAGGTTAAAATGAGGTCATGAGAGTGGGCCTTAATCTAATATGACTGGTGTCCTCCTAGAAAGAGGAAATTGGGATACAGATATATTCAGAGAGAAGACACAGGGAGAAGACGGCCATTTACAAACCAAAGAGAGGCCTCAGAAGCTTCCAACCTTGCCGACATCTTGATGTGCCACATCCAGCCTCCAGAACTGAGAAGATACCCAGTCTCTGACACTTAGTTTTAGTTGCCCTAGCAAACTAGTATACTAGGTTTGCCCTTTCTAGAGTTTCATACAAATAAAATCAAATACTGTATGCTCTTTCATGTCTGGCTTTATTTTGCTGTTGGGATTCATCCATGTTGCCATGTGAGCCAGAACTTTGTTCCTTTTCATTGCTGAGTAGTATTCATTATATGACTATTCCATTATATGACTATTTTTAAGGTCAGGGCTGTTTATTTTCTAATAACTGAAGAATTTTGGTAACAGTTCACTTGAATGTATGTCTTCATGTCAACCCAGCCATAGAGCGGATATTTTCTTCTGTAGAGAGCTTCAGAAATATACACAAATGTTTTTTCACCCTGATAAAACACATCAAGCCCCCGGAATGAGAAGCTCTTGGAGAGGAGATTCAATTGGTAACACATTCTTTTTAACTCTTCAAGTGCAGGCAAATCCATGATGTCAGAAGGGCCTCAGAACATCATCTGCTCAGTTACAAATAGCAGTGATTATATTGGCTTCACAATCAGGCAGCTACAGATTTGAATCTTACTTTCTATGTGATTTTTTTTTTTTTTGATCTTATGCAAGTCATTTTACTTCTCTGAGCCTCACATTCCTTCCCCAAGAAAGGAGGCTAAAGATCCCTTCCTCTGTCGTGCTTGAAGTTTGAATGAACTAACCAGCTCAGGGCAAAAAATGCAAAACACCAGGAAGCATTCAATGTTGAGATCTGTCCCACTTAGCAAGCCTCCGGGCTAGAACCTCTCACTACATAGGGCAGGAAAAGGATTTCAAGGCTGCTAAGAGTAGAAAATGAGCTTTCCGCACTGTCACATGTAATAACTGAGACCAAGAAGAAGGGTGGTAAAGCCTGTGTCACATCACCAAGCTGCCAAAATCAATTAAGCTGATACAACTGTACAGAAATGGTATTTTCAGAGTTTCATAAAACACACTTTCAGTTCCAGCGTGCCCAATGTCTGCACATGTTTGACGATTTCTGTGTATTATTTTGTTCCATCTGAATGGGGAAGTTCAGAGCTTTTCTTTTTGGGCACTTGGGATTAAACCTGTGGGTGCTTTACCACTGAGATACATCCCCAGCCCTTTTAAATTTTGAAGACAGGGTCTTCTTAAATGGCAGAGGCTGTCCTCGAACTGGCAAACTTCCTGTCTCATCCTCCCAAGTTGCTGGGATTACAAGGAGCACCAGGGAGCCCCGCCAGAAATTTGTTTCACTTTATCACAACCATTGCTAGCAAAGTGTAAATTTAGATTTAATGATCTATGAGCCCATTCTTTATAGTAGATATCAATCTAGTGCTTTTCTTTTGACAAAGTAGGAAAAAATGCATAATGTGAATTTCCATCTTTTGTTTTATTTTAGAAATTCTTTTCTTCTGAAAGAAAGGTTTTTCAACTTTGAAGTCCTTAGGAATTGCTTTTTGGCATAATTTATCCACTCTGTCCCAAGTGGCCTTGAAAAGCTCATAATTTCTCTCCAATGATGATCTTTCTTGGCTTTCAAAGACAGAATGTCTATAGTTTCACTTTGAAGCTCATTAGGAAAAAATTCTTTTCTGGGACACTTATCATGGGTTTAAGAAATCTAAAACAAAAGATAAATTCAGATTTGGAAACAGTGACAGCAATTGGATACTCTGGTCACCTGCAGGATATGAAGTCATTTGCTACAACTTCCTGTGGTCTGGTGGCATCTGAAGTTGTCGGTTCGCAGCTGAAAGTGCCCCGAGAGGCCCAATCCGATGTGCTGGAAAAGGTTCACCCTGCCTCCTCACACTTCATCTTCATCGGTTTCCAAAGGTTTGGAAAAGTCTTTTGGTAGGTGCAGCATGTGCCAAGAACAGAACTGAGAGCATTTAAGGTTCTTTCCTTCCCTCCCCAAACCTGGTCATTACTAGGAGCTCGGTGCAGGAAATCCTCAAACTTCAATCCTCTCTGCGCTGTCAGAGGCCTGGCAGAGGGGTTTGTTCAGATCAAATCAATCCCACTTTGCTGCTGGGCTGGAACCCAGGGCCTCGCACATGCTAAGCACTGACTCTACAGCTGAGCGGCATCCCCAGCAGATCGATTTTCAGAACCCTACGCTAGACGACTGATCCCATCAACATCCATGCAAACCAAGAACCTCTCTTCGGTTAATCCTCTCCACAATGGCATCTGACAGTCTCACTGTCCTCCTTTCCCAAGGTGCTACTGCAAAGACCTCTAGAATGGGCCAGCAGCCAGGCCCGGAGGGTTGGACAGCGACAGCGTGCTGAGCCGGCTGGCTCCTGACTGGTCTCCCTCTGGGCCAGACCCAGACAGTATGGACCAGCAGCAGAGGAAGTCCTGGGTGAGAATAAAATCTCCAGGGTTGCAGGAGAGAGCTTGGCGCAGGGATCCACCAGAGGAGAGGCAGAGCCAGCACCCTGGGTGGTCCTAAGAGGACCCGCAGCATCCACGCTCCCTACCCAGGCAGGGAGAGGGAGGAGGAGAGCGCCCCCTTGTGGAGCGCAGCGAGGCACTGCCGGTCGTCAGCTAGAGGTGGGCTGAAGACAGGGAAATCAGAGGGAATCCAGCAGCAGGGAGAGTCTGATGGGCTCAGAACTGCAAGAGACCAACCAACCCCAACCTACACAACAGGAAAAGGAAAACAAACAGAAGAGCACTTTGAAAAATCAGATGCAAATAAATTTAAAATGAATTGGAGAAGGGATGAAAATCTGGGGAATCTAAGGGGAAGCGAGAGAGCAAAACGCAAAGCAAAAATGTAAGAGAAAGGGTATAGAGAAAAGCAAACTCTTGGTAGGAGAGGACTCCAGGAGATGTAATTTGTGGGTAATAAAAATAAGTATGCAAATCCTAGAAGGAAAAAAAGAACAAATGGAGGAGAAGCAATCATGTTTTAAAATGAGAAGGGAAAGTTTCCGTGGTTTGAAGAATGCCTTGGGTTTGCAGATTGGAAGGCTCATTGAGTTCCAGGCAGAAATGATGGAAAAAGACGCACAACTAGGCAGACCTGGGAAGATTCCGAAATTCCATGATTAAAGGGAAAACTCACACAAGCTTCCGCAAAGAAAGAACGAGTTTCATAGAACTAAGAATCAGACTAAATTGCACTACTCGTTTGCAGTGCTAGAAACCAGTGTCAATCAGCCCACAGACAGAAAGCCATCCTGTGCTGGCCACGCTGCCATTCTCCTACCTAGAAAGGAAACATGCAAGATCTAGATCATTTCTCCCCTCGAGGAAAATAAGAGACAAAAGAACCTAATCAGACAGTAACAAATCAGACTGGAGATGAGGGAGACGAAGAAACCAGTAAGCCACAGTGAGCTGTGAACCCACCAATCCCTGTGTGCTTAGCTCCAAATAGATAAAGAGGAGATGGTGCTATGGCTTGAGTGCCCCTCAAGAACTCAGATTGAAGCTGGCCCCATGGTGCAACCTGTAATCCCATCAGCTCGGGAGGCTGAGGCAGAAGGATCACAAGTTCAAAGCCAACCTCAACAATAGTGAGGCACTAAGCAGCTCAGTGAGCCCCTGTCTCTAAATAAAATACAAAATAGGGCTGGGGATGTGGCTCAGTGGTCGAGTGCCCCTGAGTTCAACGCCCGGTACAAAAAAAAAATCAGATTGAAATTTAATTGCCACTGTAACAATATTAAGAGGTAATTAGGTTGTGGGGGACCACCTTCATGAATGGATGAAGGCCATTATCACAGGAGTGGGGCGGGTTAATTATTTATAATCTCTCTCTCTCTCTCTCTCTCTCTCTCTCTCTCTCTACTACCTTCTGCTATCTTATGATACAGCAAGAAGGTCCTCACCTGAGTGCAGCCCTTCTAATCTTGAACTTCCCAGCCTCCAGAACTGTGATCTAAATAGACTTCTATTATTTATAATTTACCCAGCCTGGAGTATTCTATTAGAGCAGCAGAAAATGGACTTAGACGGAATTTGTAAGTAAGCACTAAATAAGTACTTTCTTTCACACAAAAGAGAGCTTCAGGACAAAGCCTTGCTAGCCTACATCTAAACGTGTTAGATGATCTTCCAAACTGCAGGAGCTGGGGAGGAGAGAGGGAGCCAGCAAAAGTGTTTCTAAATATGACTGGGAAGGAAAAATAGGGAAGGGAGCCCCTCGGTGGGAGGAATTAATTGGTGCCTAGTTGCCAGGGAAGTTTCTTCATTATGAAAACCAGAAAAAGCAAGGTGAGCCCTGGAGGAAAACAGCATGTAGTGCTTTCAAATAAGAGGCAAAAAGAGGATGCCCGTGGGGTGGGACATGTTTTGTCTGTTGTTCCATCTCCTCCCCACTTTTGTATTTTGAAAACCTTTCATTCTGAAAACCTCTAAACATGTACCACACAAGAGGGAATGGCATAATGAATCTCCATGGACCCAACACTAGGGTCCAAAGACTCATTTTGAGTATGTGTGTGTGTGTGTGTGTGTGTTGTTGTTGTTGTTGTTTAACTGGGGACACATAGGTTGTCACAAAACCCTGTAACACTTCCGGTTTTATCTTTTTCTGTTTGTGTTTTGGTTGGTTGGTTGGTTTTGTTATTTGGTTTTGCAGTATTAGGGTTGACCCCAGGGCGCTGTACCACTAAGCTACATCTCCAACCCTTTTTATTTTTCTGAGACAGGGTCTCACTAAGTTGCTAAGGCTGGCCTCAAACTTGAACTTGTGATCCTCTTGCCTCAGCCTCCTGAGTTGCTGGGATTACAGGTTGTGCCACTGTACTTGGCTTTCATTTATTTTTTCCTAGCAATTTCATTTAGAATTTGCAAAAATCAGCATTGTCATTGATCAAGCATTTCTTTTCCTTTAGTTTTTTTGAGTTGTTGTTGTTTGTTTGTTTGTTTGTAGTGCTGGGGATCAAACCCAGCACTTTACCAACTGAGCTATTTCCCTAGCCTTTCCTTTAGTTTTTATTCCAATTTCCAACAACTCCAAATGTTTACCTTCATAAAAAATCGTATAAGTCATGCTCTTTGCTTGGTAGACATTATTTTAGCTTCCCTGTGGCTCTTTGATTGATTGACTGACTGATTTTTGCAATACTGGGAATCAAATGCCAGGGCTTCAGGCATGCTAGGCAAGCACTCTACCACTAAGCTACATCCCCAACAAACTGGATGAGTTTTTTTAATGGCAGACAACTGACAGAAGTCAGAGAATGCTAAATCCTGATTACAAAGACTCTTATAAATCCCATCATTGGCACAGAACTTTCTGTGTTTTTAATGATCAACCAGTGTTTATATTCACTCAGTAAGGGACACCTGGCTCGAAATGGCATCATTCACTCTCTGCCTTTATTTTGGTGCCAGGCATTGATGATTCTGGAAAACTATACCATCACTTGACTCCCCATGCGTTCTTGGGGGGAAATGACAACAGACTGTTCTTAACTAAGCACTATTTCTAATAAAGAAACCACAGCCAACCTTGGCCAAGACATCAAAAAGTGAAAAAGAATAGGAAATTAACTTGTAAGCACAGAGATAAACCAGCCAGGCACATGGGCAAACGAACACCAGCCGTGGAGAGAGGGCACACAGAAATGCCAGCATCAGCCAAGTTGTTCCCAAACACTCAAATTTTCCTTCATTATTTTCTTCTCTCTCAGTGAAAATTTGTGACGTTTTTACATTGCCACACTCTTGGTGTGGTTTTGTGATGCCAGATTCGTGGGACCCCAATAGACTTCAGGAGCCGAATCTGATGCAATCATACAAGAGTCTTTATTGCAAGCTCAAGCCTGGACTCACAACTGTTTCTGCCGCAGCAGTACCAAGGAATGAGCCCCGGTCCTTTGTCCAGTGAGATTTTATAGGTTTTGGGGGGATACTCTATGCGTCACAACATCACACAGCAAATCATTTCATACCGTGGGAAAATCAAACAACAATTCTTAACATTGATTAGCACACTCACTGGCAAGAACAAGTTGGGTAGGGGTGATTGGTTAGTAACTTTGTTAGAACAAGTTAGTTAGGGGTTCCTTTGAACTGATTGGTTTAATTCATGAGGGGTGTAAGTGCTAAACTACATGGTTTCCTAACATGTTATCAATCACCAAGACTACTGGGGGGTCATCTGGCATCCCAGGTATTTTCCCTGTCTCATGCTGATTGGTGATTGCTAGGGGGTTGCTATGGGTCCTCACCTAGCCTGAATCAGGGACACCTGGTGTTGTAGATCTCTCCTGTTATTTACAGACAAACAACTCAGCAGGGTGGGTATGTGCCTAGGAGTGCTCTGTGGGTTTTTCCATGGACAAGGGTTACACCCCTTCCCTTTGGACCGGCCTTGAGGTAGAAGCTGGGTTTTCAAAAATGGAGTCACCTCAGTTTCTGTTGTTGTAACAGAACACCTGAGATTAGATCACTTGTAAAAGAAAGAGGTTTATTGTGGCTCACAATTATGGATGTCCAAGAACAGGGTGCTGGCATCTGCTAGGCTTCTAATGAGGGCCACATGCTTCATGCATGGTGGAAAAAGGGAAGGGCAAGCAGGCATGTGTGGAAGAGAGGAGGGGACAAAGGAGCACTTTTTAACAACCCACTGTCTCCTGAGGTCTAATTCATTTCCAAGAGAGTTAATCCAGTCTTGAAAGAAGGTGTTGATCCTTCTTAAAGGGCCCCACCTCCAGGGACTGGGGATGTAGACCAATGCTTGCCTAGTGCCAGAGAGAGAGAGAGAGAGAGAGAGAGAGAGAGAGAGAGAGAGAGAGAGACCTCCAACACCATTCTATTGGCAACCACATGTGAACATGAGAGTTTGGGTGAGGACAACATCCAAACCTTAGCAGCCACAAGGCAAATTGTGTTTCATAATTTACATACCTGGTTTCAGGCAATTTTTGAAGCCCTGCCATGATCTGCTGAATCTAGATTTATTTTCCTGTGGGAACCTGGTCAGGAGAGCAGCCTTAGTCCCGCCATCTTCTCCCCTCCCTCCCCAGATCTGCCCCCACAGCCCTGGAGCAGGGAGCAAGCCCTTCTCAGTCCCCATCCTCAAGCTGCAGGGGGCAGTGGGCAGTCACTGGTCCTGGCAGCCTTACAGCCACCGCAGATGCGGCAGGACAGCTCTTCCTCCAAGTGCCACTTCTCCTGGGCCTTATCTAAATGTCCCTCCATCCTGGGGCCCCAAACCTCAGGAGAAAACCTCACTTCCCACTGAGCACTAGACAGCAGAGGCCATTTCCACTCCCGGCCTCCCTCTCAGCCCCCAGCGCACCTGCCGCCAGCACCCTCCTCCCCCTCTACTGCTCCTCCCAGGGGCCTGGTCCATCCCTTTTAAGATCTTGTCAGCCCACTCCTCTGCCTCAGCATCCCCACACTTCTCTGACCCTGCTCATACCCAAGCACCTGCATTTGACTTGGCTCATCCCTCCTCCCCTCCACGCCCCTGGCTCCAGTCCCCGACCCCTTCACCCTGACTCTGCCCTGACTCAGAGAGCATCCCCACCTGTCTCCAGGCTGTAAAAGCCAAGTCCTCACCTACAGTTTCTCTGAGTCGCCAGGAAACTTCTCCCTCCCGGGCTCCCATCAAGTCTTGCCTTCTCCCTCCCCTCCTGCCCCGACTCCCCTTCTTCCTCTCCTTCTCCCCACCCCTTCTTTCCTTCCTCCTTCTTTTTGAGGTTCTAGGGATTGAACCAGGGGCGCTCTACCACTGCACAACACTCTGAGCCCTTTTTTTTTTTTCTTTTTATTTTGAGACAGGGTCTCACTGCGTTGCTGAGGCTGGCCTCAAACTTGTAATCCTCCTGCCTCAGCCTCCCCAGTTACTGGGATTACAGATGGCATTAACCACTATGCCCAGTCCCAGCTTTCTTCTTATATACCACACAAACTCTGGTGATCTCTTGGTACCCCCAGTCTTAACTTTTGCCAATGAGTTAACTTCTTTCTGGTTTCAGACATGAGATGGGCAGGTTTTGAATACTTGTTTCTGCTATGAAATCTTTTGGTTTGTTTGTCTCTATCTTCCACTGCATTAGGAGTCAGGGAGCCCAATCTTCTAAGGAGGGTGACCCTCCCCAACTCCCCAGGAATGCCAGCCTGACCAGCACTTGAGTGCCTAAAGTCAGACCCCTCAGGAGGGGAAAACAGTTTGTTGCTGCCAATTTGGGGAACAAAAATAATGAGCGAAGTTTTCCTGATTTTGGAAGAAGGAAAATGAGGTTTAGGGAGGAGGGAGAACGTCCCTGGGAAGGAAGACCTGAGAGAACCAGGAGAGAGGCTGGGAGGAACCCCCCAGGGACCCAAAGCTGAGAGGGTGTGGCGGCAGCTGCTGCCTGGGAGGTGCCAGCTGCCAGCCCAGCTTTCTCCTTTTGCCCAGTTCCCACCCACCTGCTCTTACCACCCATCACGTGACCCTTGGGGCCTTCCCCAGGTCGAGTGGAGGCCCCCACATTCCTAACTCTGCTGGCATTGACCAGCAGCCCCAGTTTCTTTGGGAAAGAGCAAACAGAAGGCTCCTAGGGTGGGAGGATCCTTCCCTACCCTCCCTCGCCCTGGGGGCTGGGAGCCCAGGGTAGCAGGGAGAGAGTCTCAGGGGCATCGGACACTGCCTGTCCGCCCAGGAGACCCTTTCTGCCCTTGGACTGGCTTTACCAGCTGCCTGGGAGGAGAGAGGTCCCAAGGACCACAGGCCTGCCACTCTTCTGTGGCTTCGATAGGAGCCCTGGTCGCGGGTGGGGTGGCCTCCTGACTGTGCCCTAGCGGGCTGTGCTGAACACCCTCCAACATCCCCAATCTGGAAAGAGGCAACAGACAAACAGGACCCCCAACTACAGTCACATCCTGTTGACCCTGGACATCCTTCTCCTCCAAGAGATCCTCAGGCACCTCTAACCCAACCTGGCTTCCCTCCAAACTTGGATCACCCCTCTTTTCTTGTTTCAGCAAAAGGGTTCCTCAAGCCAGAAACTTGGAAGGCCTTACCCTTCGCCAGCCTCCAGTGCCGCTCCTGGTCTCTCTGGACACGTCGGCTCTCTCCCAGCCTCTCCGACTCGCGGAAGTTCCAGCCTGCAGCTTGGGCTTTCCTTGTTCCTTTCTCAGCAGACACCCTGGACCCTGTGGTGGGCAGCTCGAGTGGCACTGGGGACCCATGTGAAACCACAGACAAGAGAAGGAGGGTGGATGGGGCCATGGGGCCAGGGGTGAGACCCAGCCAGGGCGGGGGACGGCCTGAGTCCCAGCACAGCCCCCAGGGCGAGGGAGGGTAGGGAAGGATCTTCCCACCTTAGGAGCCTTCTGTTCACTCTTTCCCAAAGAAACTGGGGCTGCTGGTCAATGCCAGCAGAATTAGGAATGTGGGGGCCTCCACTCGATCTGGGGAAGGCCCCAAGGGTTACGTGATGGGTGGCAAGAGCAGGTGGGTGGGAACTGGGCAAAAGGAGAAAGCTGGGCTGGCATAGGGGCAGAGAGGGAGCCAGGGGGTGGGGTGGTCAGGCCCTGGCAGGGAACCCTTTTGAGTAGATGCCAAATGTATCATCTAAGCATGCCACAGAGGCCAGGCCCCACCAGGGTATGGGGTCGGGGACTCTGACCCATCACGGAAACCTGCCAGTCTCCCTCCAGCGAACCTGCCCACTCTGTTTCCAGCATTTCTTTCCTGAATCCCAGCACCAGCCAGCCTTGGGGACCCACCTCACAGCTACAGAAGGACCTGTCTAAAACTGGGCGCAGCAGCAGTAGGTGTAATTCCAGCTACCTGGGAGGCTGATGGCAAGCTCAAGATCAGCTTCAGAAACTTAATGAGATCCGGTATCAAAATAAAATAAAAAGGTCTGGGGATGTAGTTCAGTGAGTGGTAGAGCACTCCTTGGGTTTCCATCCCTAGTAAGTAAGTAAATAAATAAATAAAATAAAACCTACACCTCATTCATTCAGCAATTGTGAGGAGGAGATGGCCCCACATCCAGGACTGACAGCCTGGGAGCTCGAGGTGCAGCCAGAAGAGGCAGAGGTGTGTAGGAAGAAGTCTCAAGTAGATTCACAGGGGCTGGAGACCAAGAGACTCTGCAGCCCTCCCCAACCTCCCCAGTCCTCAGCCTTACTCAGCCTCCGCCTCTAGCAGCAGGTCCTTGGAGCCCCTGCCTCTGAGGGACAGAAGCGCATGCTCCACACCCAGCCCCCACCCGTCCTGATCCCCCACTAGAACTTCTCCCAACTCTCTTCTACCTCTGTCCTTTCCAGTCTTGGGTGCCTAGGGCACAGAGCCTGGGGCCAGCCTGTCTGCTTCCTGTACCAAGCGGATGCCCAGCAAATGTCCCAATGAATTAAGGAGTCACATCAGAGCAGGTCTGCGATAAGGACAGTGTCTGGATGAAGGTCAGTTTCTGCCTATCCAAGCATGAGTTTTCCATGGCAATGACTCCCCCTCCCCTCCCCTTAGAGGGTAGCCCCCTCCCCCACGGCTGTGGCCTCTCTGCACCCGCCATCACATGCCCACTGCCTCTGTCACCAGGGGTAATCCTGTGTGGTTTTTACTCCAGTGCCCGTGAATAGAAGAGTCAGAGGAGAGCAGGCGGGGAGCCCTTCCCAGGGACTTGCATCCCCACTTCAGTGCCTGGCAGCTCTGCTCCCCTCCAGCCCTCCCCCATGCCTGTCCTAGACAGTCCCAGACGCTGGCCCCTCTGGCGGGGAGCAGCTCCAGCCCCCTCTGGAACCCAGCCAGCTGTGCCGCACATACACCAGCAGCTGCCTTCCCAAGGCCTGCCAGCTAAGGCCCAGCCTGGTTCTGGTGTAGTGGGCACAGGAAATGCAGACCCCAGCCCCTGCCCCTGCACTTGAATGCAGGGGCCATGAGACCCTAGTCTGGATACCGCGTTCAGACTCCTTGCCACACTCAGAGCCCCACTTCAGCCACCAAGGCCAGTTAGCTCTTTGCCCTGAAAGCCTCTGGAATCTAGCACTGTTCCCCATCCTAGGGCCCTGGGCCACCCAGAACTCTGCAGGGTCCCCAAACACACCAGGCTCCCTCCTGCCTTCAGGCCATACGCCATGTCCATTGCCAGGGCCACTTTCCTCTAGAGTGAACTCCAATGTGCCTGTCTGATGAAACACCTTCTCTTTCCCCAGGCACCCAGTCACTTCACCCTCTGTGGGTCCCTGCCATCGAGGTCTCTGACCACACTAGGTCTCATGTCTGCAGATCCCTCTGCTTGAAGATCTGTCACCCAAGGTTGGAGTTCCCACAGGCAGAGCCTGAGGGGCAGACCTAGGGTCAGGTGGTTTATGGGGGCAGGTGGGGGCGGGTTCCCAGGATAAACGCTGGAGGGAGGGAAGCAGGAGAGGAAAGGAGCTTGGATGCATGGCTGTCAGGTAGCATTTAGGCCATGCCTGACCCAGGGGCTTTGCAGCATAAACCACAAGCTGTCCCCGCATGGCCAGGAGGCTGCTTTGTGTCCCTGGAGCAGCCAGTCATTGGCTTTGGGGTGAAAGGTTAACCTCTCAGGGGAGGTGGCTCTCATCAGCCAGGAAGCAAAAGCAGCCATCACATCTAAAGCATGGGATCTGTGAGCCCTGTCCCTCTCACTGAGTGCCTGTTCTGTGCCCTACCATGCACATAGGAGTTTCACCCCAAGTTCTCATCTCTTCCTCATAATACCATTTTATAGATGGAAAAACTGAGGCTCAGAGGAGTGACAGGACTCCAGGAAGGTCATGCAACTAGTGAATGGAAGAGCTTGGATTCAAATCCAGGTCTGATCAACTTTTTACTTGGTTCTTTCCTGCAATGTGTAGATGATCTGGGAGCTCAGTCTCTCCTGCCCACCATAAGAGGCTGGTAAGCTAGGATCATCTCTCTGTTCCACTAGAGGGCTTAACTAAACTCGGAGTCCCCAAGGATCACATCTGGCATTTGTAATAGTCAGGAGGCCCACACATGTATTTTGCATATAATTTGCATAATGGTTGCATCTGGTTTGCATGTGTCTGCATTGAGAAGCCATCAGCACTGCACAATTTTTAAATTGCTTCTAAGTCACTCTCACTCAATGGAAGCCCATCTGTGCTTTACGGAGTCCAGTTTCCACAATTTCTGCACCCTCTCAGCCCTCACCTCCTGCTACACATTTATCTACCTACTCCAGGCTATGGACAAACCATGCTTTTGCCCAATTGGAAGAGGTCACTGTAAACATCCCCAGAAACTCATGTGGGTTTGACATTCACCTTTTTTGATAATGCAGGGGACACTGAAATGATGACTGGGCTTTGAGCATGCTCATGCTGATGGACAGGAGAGAGTGGGGCTAGACAAAGAGGCTGGCTACCTGGAACCTCCAAAGGTGGCCCCATACACAGGGGGACACAGCTGTGCATTCTCAAAAAAAAAAAAAAGGATACTGGGGAGGGCCAGTGGGAAGGGACAGAGGGCTGGGAGGAGTCCAGAGATTGTACCTTAGGGCAGGTGCTACCACCAACTGGCTGGGGGAGAAAGGCACTGTGCTGCTCTGAGCCAGGGCTCATCTGCAGCAGGAAGAGCTTCTTCCAGAAAGTTGGCAGATGCTGAGCTTTCTATTTCTGTCCTTTTAGCAAAACTACATTCCACAAAACTTTGTGTGGCTTTCAATGAGCTTGTGTGATGAGCCCTGATTAGAAAAGGAGAAAGCTGGAAAAGGGCTGAGGATGTAGCTTAGTGGTAGAATGCTTGCCTACATTCTCAAGGCCCTGGGTTCATCCCTAGTTCTACAAAGAGAAAAAAAGAAGGAAGGAAATGGGAAGGGAAGGGAAAGGAGAGGAAAGAAGGAAGAAAGGAAAGAAAGAAAGAAAGAAAGAAAGAAAGAAAGAAAGAAAGAAAGAAAGGAAGGAAGGAAGGAAGGAAGGAAGGAAGGAAGGAAGGAAGGAAGGAAGGAAGGAAGGAAGGAAAGGAAAGGAGAGACGCTTGGGGTGAAGTGGAAGGGGCTTGGAAAGAGTTGAGCCTGGAGGCAGCAAAGGTGTATCCCAAGCACAGAGGACCCCACACACCAGGGCCCTGTGCTCATTCACCATCTAGGAATTTATTTCTTTGCCCCTTCCTAGGATTCATTCTTGAATCTTCTCTGCATTTAGGAGCCAATTCTTTCCTGCAGCCCTGGGAGGTCTACAGAGGAAAGAGGGAAGCTCCAGTACCCAGCAGAGGTTCTTACTCGTCCTCTCTCTGGGTCAGTGATGGACTCTAAAAGCAAGACTTTATTCTTGTCATCCAAGGGCATCCTCCAGTCTTCCTGAGGAGAGGGTGGTGCATCTGCTGCCAGGGGCTGTGAAGGTAGGGCGTATGTGTATGTGCATGAGTGACAGTGGAGTTGGGATTGGGCCAAGTGTGTCTGGATGTATTTGTGCATTTGTGTGAACGGAAAACATGCTCCTGTGTATGGCCCCTTAGCCTGTCTCCATCCCGGTGGAGAAGCTCCCGTCTGAATCAGGAAGACATGACTGTGTGCCTCCCTCCCCTACCTCTGGCCTCCCTAGGTTTCCTGTCTGGCAGACGCAAATCATCTCTTCATCTGTAGGGAGACCCCAGCCTCTGGCTGCATCCAGCCAAGACCCTGAGCATCTCCCTGTGCTGACATCCTCCGCCTCAATCACGATGGGACCCAGGCCCTGGCTCCCCAAATGGGTTCAATTAAAGAGAGAGCATGGTTTTTGATGTCAGCCATCTGGGAAATGGGGATGTGGGGTCCAGCTGTCTTTCCAGCCCCCTATTACATGGACATTTCCAAGTTCAAACAAGGTCCAGCCTCTCTCCTGTGAGTTGTGGGTCCCACATCTGGGGCTGGGGAAGGGAGTGAAAGGAAGGGGTGGGACCCCTTGGAAAAAGATCATAGCTCTTGGGGTGGGGGAGTCTTCTCCCAGAGCCAGCTGGGCGGTGCTGCCAAGCAGTCAAAGCCCAACCTCTGGTGAGGAGCTGAGCTCTGATCTTACCCCCTCAGATGTCTCTCACTTTCTGGAAAGTGGAAAGTCAGTGGTTCCAAGATCAAGGACATGTTATGAATGCTATATATTTGCCCCCAGGAAAATGGTTTAGAACATTTCTATTAAAAGTTACAGAATAGAATGTTCAGGGCATCTGTGGGGAGGATGCAAGGCTATCTTAGACATCATTTAGTTGCCTAACTCATTTAAGTTCGTTCAAATGGTGGTTATTGGAAGCAGACAGGGGAAACGATGGCTAATCACCAAATAGCTATTCCCCATATTTCTCCATGAGTACCACAACCCCTGGCTTTGCCCCACTCTCCCCTGCCAGCCCTCTTCCCGTTCCCCACAACTCTGTAGAGCTATGGCTACAGCATGCATGATGCATCCTTTTACCATCCCACAAAGGCTCCTGTAGTAGGTTGAATAGAGCCCCTCCACCTAAAATGCATGTCCACTGGAACCCCAGAATGTAACCATGTTTGGAAATAGGGCTTCTGCAGATATAATTACTTAAGATGATGTTTCCTAAGCACATGGGACTCTGTGTACCAGGTTATGTTGGGCCCTAAATTCAGTGACTGTTGTCTAAAAGGAGGGGACTTAAAGAGAAAAAGGCACTTGAAGACACAGAGAGAAAGCCACATGAAAATGAAAGCAGAGATTGGAATGATACAGTATAAACCAAACAATGCCAAGGATTGCCAGGAGCCACCTGAAGTTGGAAGAGGCAAGAAAGGACTCTTCTCCGCACTGGGGACAGTGATGTACACCTGTAATCCCAACAACTCAGGAGGCTGAGGCAGGAGGATCTCAAGTTTGAGACCAGTCTTAGCAACTTAATGAGGCCCTAAGCAACTTAGCAAGACTGTCTCAAAATAAATAATTTTTAAGAAGGGCGGGGAATGTTGCCCAGTGGTTAAGCACCCTGGTACAAAACAAACAAACAAGAAAATTCTTCTCTAGACCCTTCAGAGAAAGTATACCTTGATTCCCGACTTTGAGCCTTCGGAATTGAAGAAAACTTATATATTTTTTTGTACTGGGGATTGAACCCAGGGACATTTTACCAGTGAGCTATATCCCAGCCCTTTCTATTTTTTTTTTTTTTTTTTTTTTAGAAACTAAATTGCTTAGGGCCTCCCATACATGATAAAGCTGACCTTGAACTTGTGATCCTCCTGCCTCAGCCTCCCTTGTTTCTGGCATGGCTGGCATGTATCATGGTGCCTGGCAAAATTTCTGTTGTCTTAAGGCACTGGATTAGTGGTTATTTGTTAGCAGCCCTAGTTGGCCACTCCCTGAAGCTGGATGCCCTTCAGCCTCTGTTTTTCAATTCCAAGGTCCAGAAAAAAGGATTATCAGGTCAGCTTAGGTCAGGCCCCATGGGACCCACAAGCCCTGGTGGCTGGAAGAGGGCAGGGGCAGAGATGTGGGTTTCAGAGTGGCCACTTTCAGCATTCTTGACACCATCCCTTACTCAATCACATCTCAAACTCAGTTTAGAAACAGGTCTCTTCAGGCGGGCCCTGGAGTCCATGCCTTCATCCCACCTACCAGCCACTGGGTGGAAGACACAGGTGGCTGTAGTCCCCTGAATGGGTAAGATGAAGCCAGAAAAAAGTGCCACTCTGTTGGGTGACAGAATCATGATTCAAAAGAATCTTTGCAAGTTAAATAGTCAACAAGATGATGATGTGAATGAAGACGACTGTAAAGGCCCAAATGCGTGGGTTCCAAGAATCCATTTCAAGCAAAATACGGAGGAAGCCCTGCTTAACCCAGCCTACCTTGTGATAAAGACCCAAAGGTTTTCTTTGACCAGATGCTAATAACAACCCAGAGCCTGAGTTCACAAAGAAGCACAGCATTCTGGTCTGATCTAGAGAGGGGTCAGGCGTTTGGGGCTCAGAGCAGACCATACCTAAGAGAGACAAGAGATAACACTGACCCTATCAGAGAACCCGAGAGGCAAACTGGCTACCAAACTGGGTTGCATAGGTTGGTGGGGACAGGAGTCCATAGAGTTACGGATCTCCCAGACATTGATGAGTTTGGAGGCAAAGCTAGCCAACAGAGACAGTCTTGGGCCTATTCCACAAAAGTGGCTGGGGAGGCGGTGTCGATGCTCCCCAAACACCATCATCTTGGCTCCAGATCCCGGACCGCGGTCCCGGTGCATGTGGACTTTTAAGATCAGCGTATCCTGCAGATGGGCGGCTCCTTGAGAGCCCCGCGCCCGGACCAGCCTCAGAGGGTCGGCTTCTCTGCTTCTCACCGCGTGCCCGGAGCGACGGTAGTAGCTGGGCGTGTTTAGAGGGGTCTCCCAGGGCGCGGCGGCCTGCGCCCCGCCACCCGGGAGCTGTTCCCTTTTGAACCTCTTGCTTGCAGCGGCCCCTCGGGCGTCAGCTCGGAGCTGGGGCGGGGGGCCGGCGGCGGAGGAGGGGGCTGGCGGAGCCCAGCGGCGCGGCCCCAAGTTTATGCTAATCCGCGCAGAGCCCGCCTCCCGCCTCCCCTCCGCGGCCCCAGCCACGAGCAGCGCCGGCCACTCGGAGGGACGCGAGGCGCCAGGCGCCAGGCGGCCAAGTGAGCTAGCTCGGGGGCCGCGAGTGGCGGAGGGACCGGGCGGGCCAGAGGAGGTGGTGGCGCGGAGCGGCGCGGCGGGTGGACACACACCCGCAGCGGGCAGCGCGCGAGGCCAGGTGGAGACACGGGGCCGCGATGGCCCGCCGTCGCCTGCCGGTCTGGCTGTGCGCCGTCGCGGCGCTGCTCTCGGGGACGCAGGCCAAGGGCACCCCGCTCCTCGCACGTCCCGCGCCGCCCGGTGGCCCCCGCTACAGCCTCTACACGACGGGATGGCGCCCGCGGCAGCGCCCGGGGCCGCACAAGTAAGCGCGGGCGTGCGGCGGCGGGAACCGGGAGGGATGGGCCCGCGCAGTGCGCCTCGGCTCCCACCTGCCTCGACCCGCTTGGGGGCGGCAGGCACCCGAGGCAGCGGCACGAAGGGGGCGGCGCCCCGGGTCGAAGCCTTGCAGGGCGGGCGCCCCCACGCTCCAGGAGGCTGCCGGGCTGGCGAAGGAAAATAAGCCGAGGGGGCCCGGCGAGGCGCTGGGATCCTGGCAGTGCCCGCGGAAACCTTTCCAGCGAAATAACATTTTCCAGCTGCGCTGTGTGCAAACTCCTGGGCGAAGCGGACCAGGTGGAGGGAGCTGCGGAAGGGCAGTCGGTGCCAGGAGCGCGGGGGTTTTTCCCTCGCGACGAGGCCTCCCATCTCTCCCCTCCCTGCCAGGTAGGAGATGGAGCCGTGCGTCTCTAGGAGCTGCTCCCTCTCCTGTGGTCAGCCCCCAGCAGGCCCTTGGGAGCCCCGACGTAACTGGGCCACAGAGGAGATAGGGGTTACTGAGTGCGTGTTCTGAGAGAGAGGGGCGGTCCACAGTGGTCAGCTCATGCCTGAATTTGAACGCTAGTTAAATCTGAGAGGTCTTGGAGGAGAAGACTGCCCAGGCCCAGAGCCAACACTCAGTGGGCCTGAGCACATCAGAGCAGGCTTCCTGGAGGAGATGGCACAAGACCTGGTCCCAGCGAGGAAATGAGCAAAGGCAGGGGCTGGAGAGCTATGCCAGGGGAGGAAGGAGAAGCCTGGTCTCAAAGGAGCCACAAAGTCGGGATCTCCAAGCTCTGAGGCCAAGATAAACAGTTTGAAGGAGTTGGAGGGTGGGAGATGTGGCAAGGCACTTGAAGAATCTGGGCTGGGTCTGTCCCGGAGTCAGGGGGGCACCAAACCAGGTTCTGTATAGTGCTTAGCCAGTGGCCAGCCACCCAGGACACAGAGAGCAGAGAGAACAGTGGGACTGGGCCCAACCCAGAATATCCTGGATCCCAGGCAAGGGGCAAGGTGGGGGTTCTGGTCTCCTCCTGAGACGGAAAGGTAGAGGTAAGCGGGTAGGTCCTCAGTGGGCCTGGCTCTCTGGCCAGATATTCCAGGGATGGCGTTTTCCCCTGTAGGGCCCTCTGTGCCTACGTGGTGCGTAGGAACGTGACCTGCGTCCTACAGGAAGGAGTGGAGAGCTACATAAAGGCGGAGTACCGGCAGTGTGGATGGGGCCCCAAGTGCCCTGGGACAGTCACGTGAGTTCACCCCAGGCTCACTCTCTCTAGAGCTCTGGGCACAAGCCCAGGTTCTGCCTTCAGCTGAGAGCAGAGCTGTCTCCATAAGGGGCTGCAGGCTTTAGACTCCAAAGAGCCCACCTGTTCCCACATAGGCCACAGTGGTCGGGTCCCAGAGGAGGGGCCAGGGAGGACCCAAAGGTTTTGAACCTGTGGCAGGACGTCACTTAGGGAGACCGGAGCAGGTTATAGCCCTGAAACCATAGGGGAACAAGAGAAAGGTGCCTAGGAGAGAAGCAGTACTAGTCCAGAAGGAAATGATGGAGGCAGAGGGTGGGGGAGGAAGAGAACAGCAGGTCACTCAGCCAGTGGTTGATGCCACAGGGGGCCTGGGCCAAGCCATGGAAGACTGTGGCAACCATGAGAAGGTAGGCCAGAGATAAGCATCATGCCCAGGCTTAGGCCAGAAACGCTTCATGGGAGGGCCCATGATGCTGCAGATGTGATGCCCAGTTCTCCTCTTGGAGTTCAAGTATGCATCTGGAAACACACCTGTGCTCCAGTGTGTCAGTGGGTGAACAGGTACATGGCTGAACAGGAGGGATCCCTGATGAGACCTGCCCCCATCCTTCAGCCTTCCCCTCCTTGCTCAGAACCAGAGTGCCCTTCTACCAGCTTCTGACCAGAGATGAGTTCCTGGAGTAGGCTGGAGAGGAACGGAAAGACTACTAAGAGCTGATGGGAGCCAGGCATGGCCTCAGGGCAGTGAGAGAGGCTGCTGGCCCCAAATCCAGGGCACACACCTCCAGGGAGGGCTGAGGCTTCATCAGAGTTCTCTGAGATACTACCAAAGCCTGAGTGGGATTTCTTGTGGCAGCATGAGCTAAAGAAGGTCCAAGTGGTCTTGGGAAGGTTGGGGCTACGTCCTTGCTAGCCTTCTTTTGAAGAAGTAAAGGCTTCTACTTGCATTCTCCACTCACTGAACTCAGAGCTGCCCCACCACTCCAGCCTGTTACCTTAAACACCAAAAAAGGAAAACCCAAGGGGTGGCGTGGAGGTGGGGAGAAATCCAAACTTTATGCAAGTGTCCACGGATGGCCCTAAATATCAACTAGGGGCAGGATTCTCAGCTCACAGGTGCAGGACCCTCTCCCCTTCCTGGCCCAGGTATCGCACAGTGATCAGACCCAAATACAAGGTTGGCTACAAGACAGTGACAGACCTTGCCTGGCGCTGCTGTCCTGGCCTCACTGGAGAAGGCTGCCCTGAGCATCTCACGGACCATGGGGCTCACTCACCACATCTGGATTCGGAACCCCAGATTCCCTCAGGGAAACTGGGCCCAGGCTCCAGGCCTCCTTCTTACAGCAGAGCAGCCCCAAGCCCTAATGGTGAGTCTGCCTCTGGACATCTTCCAAGGTGATCAGGTTTACTGGGCTCGGTGGAAGGGCAGGGAAGGGTCTGGTCCAGGCTTGCTGAGCTCTGGCAGGCTCAGAGAGGGGTACATCTCATATGAGGCACGAAAGTGAGACCTCAGGCCCCACCCCTGAGCCCAGCCTCAAAGCTGAGGGAGCCATGCCCGGCCAGAAGGTAGACTTAGATCAGAAACCTTCTTGGACTGGGCACAGTGGTGCACACCTGTAATTCCAGCGGCTCAGGAGGCTGAGGCAGGAGGATCATGAGTTCAAAGCCAGCCTCAGCAAAAGCGAGGTGCTAAGCAACTCAGTGAGACCCTGTCTCTAAATAAAATACAAAATAGGGCTGAGGATGTGGCTCAGTGGTCAAGTGCCCCTGAGATCAATCCTAGGTACCTAAAAAAAAAAAAAAAAAGTATCTTGGGTGACTGGGTCAGTCAGTGATTCTTCTCCTGGGGTCTCTCCTCCTCTTTCCCAGGAAGAAAAGGCCCAGGGCTGTTTGGTGAGAGGCTGGAACGCCTGGAGGGTGATGTCCAGCGCCTGGCACAAGCATATGGGACTCTCAGTGGCCTGGTGGCCAGCCACGAGGACCCTAACAGGATGAGTGGTGGCCCCAGAGCTCCTGCTGCCCCTGTGGGCTTTGGTGTCATCCCCGAGGGTCTTGTGGACTCAGGAGACAGACCTGGAGGATCACTCACACCTCCCCTGGGCAAGATCCTGAGCAAGGTGACAGAAGTGAGCAACACACTGCAGACCAAGGTGCAACTGCTGGATGAAGTGCACCTGCTGGCCCTCGGCCATGAGGCCCACCTGCAGCGGCTGCGGGAAGCCCCTCCAACCCCACTGACCTCCCTGGCTCTGCTGGAAGAATATGTGGACCAACGGCTACAGCGACTCTGGGGTAGCCTGTTGGATGGCTTCGAGCAGAAGCTGCAAGGCGTCCAGAGTGAGTGTGACCTGCGTGTGCAGGAGGTGCGGCGGCAGTGTGAGGAGGGCCAGGCGGCCAGCCAGCGGCTGCACCAAAGCCTTGATGGCCGGGAGCTGGCCCTTCGCCGGGAGCTCTCACAACTGGGCACTAGGCTGCAGGGCCTGAGTGTAGCTGGCATGGGCAGCTGCTGCAGCCAGCTGGCCTTGATCAGTGCCCGTGTGGACAGCCTCGAGAGTAACCTGCAGGCAGTCACCAAAACCCAACAGGGTCCTGGCACCCCTGCCGGGGATGAGCTTGCACACCTGTCTGCTGCCATGCTTGAGGGAGGTGTGGATGGGCTGCTTGAGGGCCTGGAGGCCCTCAATGGGACAGAGAATGGAGTGAAGGGCTGCTGTCTGAGGATGGAGACCGGAGGCTGGGGTGTGAGTGGCTTTGGGTCTATGCTGGAAGAGCGGGTACAGAGCCTAGAGGAGCGCCTGGCCACACTGACTGGAGAGCTAAGCCATGACAATGCCCCGCCAGGCAGGTCGCCGCGGCCCCTCGTGCAGACAGAGCTGGCAGTGCTGGAACAACGGCTGGTCTCACTGGAGACCTCATGCACCCCCAGTACCACCTCAGCCACTCTGGACAACCTCATGGCAGAGGTGAAGGCCTGGCAGAGCCGGAGTGAGGCCCTCCTACGCCAGGTGGCCAGCCACACAGCTTTGCTCCAACAGCTCAATGGTACTGTGGCCGAAGTCCAGGGACAGCTGGCAGAAGGGACCGGCAGCTCACTCCAAGGTGAGATCACTCTGCTGAAGGTCAACCTGAACTCAGTGAGCAAATCGCTCACAGGCCTCAGTGACTCGGTCAGCCAGTACTCTGACGCTTTCCTGGCTGCCAACACGTCTCTGGATGAGCGGGAACGCAAGGTAGAAGCTGAAGTCCATGCCATCCAGGAGCAGGTCAGCAACCATGGCTCAAGGCTTCAGGCTGGCCACAGGCAGGTCCTGAACCTGCGAGGAGAGTTGGAGCAACTCAAGGCCGGTGTGGCCACGGTGGCAGGGAGCCTCAGCCGCTGCCAGGACACAGCCCAGGAACTCCAGCATGCAGTGGGTCACTTTGACCAGCGGGTGGCACAAGTGGAGGGTGCATGTGGGAGGCTGGGCCTGCTGGCCGCCAGCCTGGACAGCTTGCCTGCAGAGCTGCTGAGGTCCAGGGAAGGCCTGTGGGGCCACGTAGACCAGCTGAATCGCACTCTGGCCCAGCACACGCAGGACATTGCCCGCCTTCAGGATGACCTGTTGGACTGCCGGGCCCAGCTGGCTGAGCAGGTGAGGCCAGGGCCAGCCAACTAGGCAGGCTGGACAGGATCTAAGCCCAGATCCCACCAACTCTGGGAACAATGTCCCAGAGCCCTCCTTACCCAGCAGCACCTCCCAGCCTTCTCTGTCCAGCCTGCATGCCACTTCAGGGGCCACTGGATGAATGGTCTTGGTTCACCTCTGCACAACTGTCCCAGCCATCAAAAGCCAGTGCTTCACAAACTGGACAATTCAGGATAGTGGTCAAGGCAAGGTCATCGTGCCTGAAGGCCAGAGTCACAGCACACATTCCAGAGTCTGCAACTTGCTCTTCTGCAGACACACCAGAGTTAGCAGCTGTGCAACTCTGGGCCCATTCTCAGACAGGGACCACCCCCAGTTCCCTCTGCCTACGAAGGGCAGTTAAAGCGCTTGGGGGCTTCTGTCACTAATTGTTGTCTTCAGGAAGGTGACTCCCACTGGAACTGTTGTCACATCTGGCAGCTTCACAGATGCCGTTTCTGAAGGACTGGAGACTACCAGGTGTTTCCAGCTCCCCCCTCCCCGTGTCCTTTAGGACAGAACAGCAGCACAGAGATGCAACCTAAAGTTTTCTTTATTCCTTTTGATCCTCCCTCAAGGTGAGGGCACAGGCAGCTGTAGACGCTCACAGAAGGAAGCATTGGATCCAGGCAGTCTGTTTGGACATGATACCCCAAGGTCTCCCTTTCCTTTCCTTCCCTAAACAGGTTTTCAGAGCACTCTGGTGCCGGTAGGGTCCTTTCCTTCCAGTTGGGGGAAAATCTTTCCCCCAGGTCAGTACTTCTCACCCAAGAGTGGCCTTCATGGGTATCAGGGCCTGAAGGAAGCCAGACCCTGAGAGGCAGGCCACAGCTGGAGTTCAAGGGGTCCAGGCCTTGCTTTTAACACCCTTGCCAGCTCCCAGCCCTGCCAAAGGTTCACAAAGTGGTGAGAAATTCACAGGACAATTGGAAAAAGCAAGTTGTCCTCAGAGACTCTGGTGTCTGCTGGGGCTCCTGGGACTCAGTTTCTCCCGAGTAGCATGGGCCTCCTGTGCTGTTTGTAGGTCCCATAGCCCTGCCTTCTGGTTTCTGGATATTCAGTTTTATGCCCTTCTCTCGGGCACTGTTGGAGGAGGGCAGATTCTGAATTAAAGCTTTTAGCCCGTCTAAGGTGCTTTCTTCAAAGACAGCGTCAGCCTCGCATCCCACAGCACATCAGGCATGTGCTTGCTTAATAGCTATGCATGGAACTGACCAATGGAGGCCAGGGCAGGGTGGTCAGCGAACACCATTTCCCCTGGCAGGGTTGGAGGCTGAGTCCTCAGGGAATGGGCTGAGAGGATCAGGGACATGCTGGAGAGTGGGGATGGGACAAGCAGGAGCCACACTCTCTCAGCCCTCAAGTACCCCTGAATCCCCTTTCCCGGACTTCAGAGGCACCGTGGAATATCCAGGCCTGGGACTGAGATACCAGGGTACCAGTGAGGGGAAGCAGTGATGCCTGGCTCAAGAACTGTGGACCAGAGCAGGGCCACATAAAAGTCTGGCTTCAGATGGTCCAGGCTAGGGCCCCAGAAGGAGCCGGGGGAGCAGTGTTCTTTCCAGATGCTACTCAGTCACCCCTGCTGCTGCTGACCCTCAAGTCTCAGTGGGGCTTCTCTCTTCTCTCTGTCCTATCAGGAGTTGAGGCAAGGTCTCAGGGTAGCATCAAGGACATAGAGAAGATGGTAAGGTGAGAAACATCTAATTGCCACAGTTCAGGGCCCTGCTGAAGCCTGAACCAGCTGCTCCACCTGCTTCAGTTCAGAGAAGAGGTAGGGTCCCTGTGGTCACCCGTCTACCTGCAGCCCTCTTCTTCCCCATAGCACCGAGCTTCCAACCCCCATGCCCTAGATACCCTGTCAGTCCTGGGCCAGGCCAGGGAGGAGGGGCCTCCAGAACAGGTTCAGGCAAGGGAGTCAAAGTCCACGGCAGGCAGGGGCTTCCGCCAGTAGCAGAAACTGCTGTATTCAGGGTTGGCCAGGTCTGCGCAGGCTCCGCGAGCCACAGGCGGGAAGAGGAGCTCCACGACCTCGCTGAGCCGCTCGTACCTGTGGGCAGAACAGAGCCTGAGCGGGGCCAGGCCTCGGCCCCCACCTCAGGAAGTGGGGACTCAGGATCTTGCCAGGGAGGAGGTAAGATTGGGGCCCAGGGAGAGGCCAAGGCATGGGGATGTGGCAGGGCTGGGCCTCACGTGGACTTGTGGTTCTTCATGAGCTCCTGGATGAGCTCTCCACGGGGGTTGACTGTGAAGATCCGAGATTCAGGTAGGCCCACCTGCCGGTAGGCAAAGACATCCTGTGGAGGACAAGGACAGTGGAACTGAGGCCGCTGGGGCTGGAGAGGGGGGGACTCGGCCCTGGGGAGGGAGCACACTCACGTTGGGCCTGTTGCCAAAGGCTGCATGGAAGGGTTGTCCATGGGGCAGAAATAGCTGCTGGATGTCACTCAGGCAGGCGACCTTGAACACCTCTGGCTTCTTCTCGATTACCTCCCTGGGACAGCCATGGCCACAGCCAGGGAAAGAGGCCAAGGAAAGCAGAAACCAGAGGGCAGGGGCAGGTGACATGGGGTCTGATCTAGCCCCAGCCGACACCCATGACTGAATGCTGGCCTGGTTGCACCTGTCCCTCCCTCAAGGGCTTTGGGCTTGTTTTATGTAAGGGTGGTTACCTGTGGAGGGCCGAGAAGAGGCTGCTGGGAGATAGCAGGATGGGGCCCTTGGGGAGGCCACAGCCGTCCTCACTCACCCACTGCAGGTAGCCCTTGGTAAGGTCAGCCATGCCGATGGCCCGTGCTGAGCAATACAGGAATTTGTACCCATTTCTGGGGGGTGGAGGACATGTTGGAACAGAGTCATCAGAGACTAGCCACTCTCATCCTGTCCCCTTGGCCTCATCCAGTTCAGCCCAGCCTAACCCTGGGGCTCAGGTCTGCAAACCCAGAGAACTTTGCAGAAGGAGATGGGAGGACTCAGGAAGAAGGGCTAGGCCAGGGCTGAAAGAAGTGACCTTAGTAGCTGTCCTAGCTAAAAGGAACATGGACATAGTTCCGAGGCCCAGTGGACCAGGACGGAGGAGGGCTTACCCCTGGCCTGAGACCAGCAGGCACACAGCTCACTAGGAAGAGGGTCTCAGTATTCCATGGACCTGCTAATCTGCCTCCCTTGTGGGCCCTGTTGTTTCCCAAACCTGGCTTCCAGGGGCAGAAGTCAGGATGGCCTAAGTACCCTTTCACTCCGTGCCTTAGCCCCAACCTGGCACTCACAGGTGGATTTTGTGGTAGAGACTGGTGATGCCCTGATGTGTCCAGTCTTTCCCCAGCTGGGGCAGAATGTGGCCCAGGGCATCTGACCTACAGACAGAGAAGAAGAGTCACTCTGAGGCTGTCCTACATGGCCCTCCTCTTCCATGTGTATAACCCAGTGGGGCCCAGCCCCCAGCCTCAGGATGGCCTACAGGAAAGGAGGGCCTTCCACACTGTCCCCCACCTCTACACAGACCCAACAGAGTCCCCAGGCCCTCCTTCCCCTCCCCCTGGCCAGCTGGGCCTCACTTGGTGATGGTGCCATCAATGTCGGAGATGACCACCTTGTCGTCCCATTTCCACAGGTAGATGGTGGCCTTGCAGCGGCAGGTGCCCTGGTACTGGGTGGTCACACTGAAGACCACATCATTGGCACCTTCATGAAGGTTCAGGCGCCGCTGGGGCCAGGTAAAGAGGGGCACATTGTGATCCAGTATAGACAGGCATTATCCACCCCTCTCCAACCTTTGACCCCCATGGGCTTCTCATTCTTCTCTTCCTCCCAACTCAGGACCCTTCCTGAAGATAGCCAGACACACGCATGTGGGCAGAGGATGCTCATGCTGGCTAGGGCCCTGCAGAGTGTAGGGCACAGGAGCCCTAACTTCCCTGTACTCTCCAAGATGAGTCTCAGATAAGCCATGCCTATGATTTGCCCAGGCCAAGGGTCAGCCCAAGGTTGGGGCTACTTTTGGCAGGGAGAAACCCCACTCCACAGATGGAGTCCTATGGGGGTCTTCATAGAAAGCCTAATGTACCTGACTCAACATTCCCTTAAAGAGAGACCCAGGCCAGCCAGGCATAGTGGCATATTCCTATCCGCCCAGGAGGCTGAGGCAGGAGGTTTATAAGTTCAAAGCCAGCCTCAGCAACTTAGTGAGGCGCTGTCTCAAAATAAAAAGGCCTGAGCATGTGGTTCAGTGGTTAAGTGCCCCTGGACTCAATCCCCAATACATCTCCCTCCAAAACAAAACAAAACAAAACAAAATGCAGGCCTATATGTGATCCACTGAGAAAAACAGAGGCAGCTGTTTACCAAAGCCAGTTGGCTGACCCTGAGATGTGTGTGAGCTTGCACCAGGCTGGTCAGACCCTCCTAGATCCCTCTTGACCATGGAGCCACACACAAAGAAAAATGTCCCTGTTACAAGTGCCACCCATTATGAGCTCGGGGACCATGTGACTTGAAGGACTGGTGTTGCTAAAATACAAAGGGCTGTTATCAACATTTGATTCCATTGATATGGCTTCCAAAGGCAAACCCAGAGCCAACCAGGTCACTGCAGGTAGATATCTCAGGAGGATACAAGAGAGGACTTTTCCAATCAGAGCATCCCACAGAGAAATGGGCTGGCATGGGAAGAAGTGAGCCCCTGCCTCTGGCCTTTAGGACAGCTGCCCAATGAATGGATTCTGGCCTTTGGTAACCAGTCTCAGCTCAGCTCTGAAATTCTGGGACAGATTCAGCTCAGCCCTGCTCCTGCTAGAAACACACGTGTGCATATACTTACAATCTGATCAGAAGTGAGGCGCAGGGATTTCTTGTAGGTGAGCATGCAGGCTGGAGTGCAGGGTGGTGGAAGGGGGACCTCGAGGATCACAGGGCTGTCTGGGGCATCGTCCTCGCTGCTCAGGACTTCAGTCTTCTCCCTGCAGGCAGAGCGGGCACTCAAGCCACCTCCCCCATGCAAAGGTGCTTCCCTTAAGTAGGTGCTTACTCTTGGCCCAGGCCCTGAGCAGCCTGGAACCTGTCCCTGATACTCCCAAGGCTGCACCTCCCTCTAGGTGTCACCTGTGTGGGGTGGTAACAAACACCTGGGTGATGGCTGGCAGTATCCACCCCAGCAGGTAAAAGCAGATCAGTGCCCAACCTCAGTGTGTCTCCACTGCCAGGACGCAGGGCCTGCTCTGGAGATGCTTATATGGGATAATAAGCCCCTAATGTGTGTCTTGGGGCTTATTCCCAGGCTCCCCTTCTTTGGCTTCAGCCAGCCCATCCTCAGGAGGCTGAGTCGAATCAGAGGTGAAAAAAGGAGGCCAGATCAGCCAGTCCCTGTGGGATAGGGGAGAGAGTGGCTTCACCCCTCTTCAGCATCGCAGCCGCTTATCTGAGTGCCTGTTCCAGCCCTGCCATTTCCTGGCTGAGGGATATTCGATGTGTCTCTAGGTCCCAGTTTTCCCATCTGTGAAGTGGGAACATTCTCAAGGAAAAAGAACCATGGCCTGGCCCCAGGCCCCAGCTGCAAAGTCACCAGCGGGTCCAACTCACCCCTGCTGCTCCCTGGCTGTGGTTTTCTCCCTCTGGGCACTGCGCTGTAGGAAGAATATCCATCACTGGACAGCCTCCAGCCCCATGCTGGCTCCACCTCCTGAACCATGACCACCTACCTCCTCTGCTGGGAAGTCCCTGCGGCGCCAGGAAAACCACCACCGCCCACCCTTCCGGGGCATCTTCTCCTTCTCCAGCTTGTCCACGGTACTCTGTGGGCAGATAGAAACCATGGCCGTTCTTTCTGTACCCCACACACCTTCCTTACATTGCCCTTGGGACTCCCACAAGCCCAGAGTCTAGGCCAACCCTTCGGCCAGGTGCTGTCAACATCTGGGGGCTGAGAAACCATGTTCACTTTCCTCCTGAGAAGTGGTGACTCATGGAGCTGTGCATAGGAAACTAAGGGCCATTCCCATCCCCCAGCCTGACCCAGCCCAACCGCAGCCTGCCCTCCACATCTTGTGAGTCAGTCCCCTTGCTAGAGGGCCAGAAGGTAGAGCTGCTTTGGGAGTTTCTCAAGAACTGGTCCTCCACATGTGATGCTGCCAAGTGGCGGCAGGAAGGACAGTCTATAGCCGGGACACCCTTCAACCTCCAAGATAGACACAGGTGGCCTCCTGAGGCCAGGGATCCTATTTCATGAAGAGCCTCCTTTTCTGTATGTTCCCATCACTGTTTAACTGGGGGGAAACGACCTGGTGAAAAATGCTGATTAGATCTGTGCTAGATAATTTCAGGGAGAGCCCAGACCTAGGCCCACCAGACACATTAGCGTTTTCCAGAAGCAGAACACGGAACCTAAGTCAGGAGGACATGTTGGGCCATCTGGCATACCCCTTTTACTGGGGACAGGCTTATGGTGTGTGTGGGGGGGCTTTCAGGAGCATCACATGGTGGATTTGTTTGAGTAAGGCAAAGGGAACCAATTTAGGGGGTTTCCTTCTCATGGGCTCTGGGCACTAGCTCAGACCCAGAGCCAGCCAGAGGTTGGAGCTGAGTGTCACCAAAGGGAAGCACCAGCTATCAACATCTGGTTGGTAATGCTCTTTGGACAAGCCTAACTGAACCAAGAACCGTGGGCCAGGCAAGGGGAGGCCCTAGATGACTCCCAGAGAGGCAGAAGTACAGGCCAGCTGGCACTGCTCAGGAGGGAATGTCCTCTGAGAGCAAGGGCAGATGGCCCAGGAAGGGTGGAGATTCTGGGAGGGAATGAAGAAGCTGGGTCCCTTCCCAACTCTAGGCATCCATACATGCCGTTCCCTGCCCCAACCTGCTCAAGCCCCACTCATCCTCCAATCTGCCCAGTGTGCACTCGCCTAGCAGCTCCTGCCATTGTAGGCCCTCGGAGTACCCTGGACCTCTCCTTTCCAGCACTCAGTTGAATTTTATGTTCATTTGATGATTCTTTTATTTGCTCCATCTTCCTAGAGGGTGGAGACAGTTTCTATTTGATTCGAGACTATGCCCAGTCTGGGCCTGGTCATTTGAGGTGCTCAACACCTGTGGTGTGCTGATCCCATTCATCTTTCAGATCCCAAATCCTCCTGTCTAAGGCAAGCTCCAGTTTAGGCATCTGTCAGAAGTGTATCCCCCTCTGGTTTGCCCTGAGCTCCTTTGAAGTAAAGTCTAAACCCAACAGGATCCAGCCTTGCTTAGGAAACCTGAGAAGGATGGGGCAAGGCTGGGGGGACCTCAGTCTCCTCTCTCAGAATGGGTCTTGTAGTTAGTAGCCACAGGCTCCCAGGCCCATCCCTGCTCACCCTCCACTTCCTTGCCAGGGCCTCCTGACCCCAAGCTACAGTTCCATTGTGTGCTAACCATTACCTCAGGCAAATTCTTCTGAAAGGCTTGTAGGGAAAGGATCATGGGGGCAGCCACAGCCCAGTTATAGTGCCTGGAGAGAGAGAGAATGGGGTGTTGGGGCTGCAGCAGTCTCAGGGTCATGGAATTGGGAACTTCAGGCCACCTGCACCCACACACCCCTCCCCAACCCCACCCCCACCCCCGCTACTTACTTCTCATTGATTTTCACCACTAGGTTTGGATCATCCAGGAGTCCAGGATTTTTAGCGAGGTCCTGGTAGGAGACCACATGCTGATTGAACTTCTCTGGGCACAGAGGTGGAGAGTGAGGGGTGAGGCTGGCACATCCCACGTATGACCCACTGCCCACGTATGACACCAGGCTCCCCACACTCTACCACATACCTCCTACCAGTTGGTTCTCTGACCTGATAGGGTTCCTCCCCTCCTACAGGTGTTTTTTTGTACCTGATCCGACCCCAGGAATCAAGAGATAAGTCACAGCTCAGTGTCAAGCCCCTGTCTCGAGGGACTTAGGAACGCCCCGCCCCTGCTGGTCGAGAAAGAGTTCCACCGGGCACAGCCTGACCTAGTCTCACAGCTCTGCCCCTCCCAAGGGGTCTTCTGTCCTCTCCTGTCCTTTGGAATCTGTGCTTATCCTCAGAAGGGCTCAGTATGTGGATGAACATACCCAGGGAGATATCCCGGCTGTCAGCCAGTCCACCACAGAGGGACAGCGTTATGGTGTCCACGAAGTCCAGAGTGGATTCTGGCACAGGTTTGGGGTTAGTGTTTCCCAGGAGCTTCTGGCTGCTGGGTTCACTCCACCTCCTGGCCCCAAGCCCACAGTCACTGGGGATGAAGGGTCAGTAGGGACATAAATACAGAGAAGGGAGACATGGGTTCGCATATCTCCCTGGCCATTGACAGCTGATCTATGGCCCCACAGGCCCCAGTCCCAAGACACCCCAGCACCCAGATCCCAGGCACCTCTGGGGGAAGTAAAGGGCTGCATTCTCAGAGTCCAGGGAAGACAAGTCATCCAGGTAGATGTCACTGGGGCCCAGATGCTGGCTTCTCTTCAGGGAGCCTGAGGGCAGAGAAGGGGACACTGAACATGGCTCAGTAGTGAGCAGCATACGCCCCTTGCCTGTGAACAGCCTAAGGCCGTGCTGGCCAACAGAACTTTCTGTGATGGCAGAAATGTCCCATGTCTGACCAGTGTGGTAGCCCCTAGCCAGGCACATGTGGCTGCTAAGTACACTTTAAGATGGGGTTAATGTGACACACAAACAGAAGATTAAATTTTGCTTAATTTTAATTAAATTCAATGTTACTTAGCCATATATAAGCCAGTGGCTACTGATTTGGACAGTGCAGGCTGAATGTCCTCCTGCCATTCGCTGTAAATCCCAGCTCATGAATGGACAAACATCGGGCCCTGCTCATCCCCTGTCCCAACCCCCTCCCCCAGCCACTCAAAGCTCCAGCTGCCCTTGCTCCCCTGACACAACACCTCTCTCCCTCCTTGGCACCCCCATTCATGCTAGAATTCTCCTCCCCTGCTCCTCACCGGGGTGGAGCGTGATCTCCCATCAGCTCCAGAGTTACCAGCTCAGAGAGGTCCTCCCTACCCTGGCTCCCACCACTTGCTCTGCTGTGTAGCCCACCTCTCACCTTCTTTCTTGTGTGTACATTGGCTACACCCTGCATGGTAAGCCCGTGAGGGCCGGGGCCAAGCACAGTACTGGGCCCACTTGGTGCTCAGAAAGTCCCTGCAGTCCCAGAGCCCACCCAGGAGCCATATGAGGCCAGCGCCAGGGGTCCCAGCAGCACTCACCTTTCCCCACAGAGGCCTCTGGCTGCCTGGCGGGAACAGGGCCCTCCAGGGTGGCCCAGCTCCATGATTTGGAGTCAGGAGAGAGGCCTGCATCCCCAGAGCTCTGAGTCTTGGTTTCCTCGCTCTCTGGGGTGGGCAGAGGAGGGGCCAGCAGAGTCTCTGTCCATTGGGACTCCACAAACAGGCCAGCCCCTGCCCCTGTTTGCAGGATTGGGGATCCCAAAGGGTCCACGGCAGCCACAGAAGAGCAGGAGGTGCTGGGTACTTTCTGAAGAGCAGAGATTGTCCCAGCGCCACCTGGAGGGACCACTGTGGACTCAGGCCGCTCAGCTTTGGCTACCTTCAGTCAAACAAATATGGGAAGATATGGGCTGGTGCAGGACCCACCTTCCACACCCCAGAAAGCTGTGGGGAAGTGGCCCAAATTCATCATCCCAATCCTAACCCAAAGGGCCAAGGAGCCCCTAAAAGGCAGGGAGTGGGGGTGACATGGAGGAACTTACCTTAGGCAGCCTTCCCCACGCCCACTGCATATGGGACTCAGCTCTCAGGGGACTGGACTCTGGGGCCCGCAGCTCCAGCTCAGAGTCACTCTTAGGGGACGGTAAGCCTTCTGGTAAGAGGCTACGGGAAACAAGTACTCAGAGACCTGTCCCCTCATCAGCCAACACCCCATCACCCAGTCCAGCCCTGAGAAAAGTATTTGCAACACTTTTATGCCTGTGTTGAATCCAGAATATGTAAAGAATATGTCAAGTCTAAGTCATCCCAGTCCTATAAATATATAAAGAACTCCTATAAGTCAATAATAAGAAGGAAATCCAGTTTTTGTTTTTGTGGTACTGGGGATTGAATCCACAGGGCCTCCCGCATGCTAGGCAAGCGCTCTATCATGGAGCTACATCCTCAGCCCTGTTTTCTTATTTTTTTATTTTGCTAAGTTGCCCTGGCTGGTCTCGAGCTTGCAGTCTTCCTGCCTCAGAGTAACTGGGATTATAAACACGTGCCACTGCCCTTCGCTGGAAATCCAATTAAAAAATATATACAAAAAACAAAAAGGAGGACAAGATGTGACTGTTTAATGGGTACCGGGTTTCCTTTTTGGAGATAAAAACTTCTAGAACTAGCTAGTAGTGACAGTTGCGCAACATGGCAAATGTGCATAATGCCACTGAAGTTTGCACTTGAATTGGTTACAATGGTAAATTTTACTCTATTGTATTTTGCCACAATTTCTTAAACTGGCAAAAGACTTAAACACAGAGAAATACAAATGGCCAATAAATAGATGAAATGGATTCTGTGTTGTTTGTCATCTTAAAGGTATAAAGCGAAACCTCTGCAGCCCGGAGTCCCAGCCTGCAGCCCACCCTGCAGCTTACCTGGCCTGGGGCGCAAACTCGCCATCTGAGTAGGGGTAGATGTCTTTGGACTGTGGTGAAGATTCCCCTTCCAACTGAATACTGCTGAGGGAGGACAGGGAAATGTTCTGAGAGAGAGCAGGACACCCCAGGCAGGGCATGGAAGCCTGGACCTCAGGGATTGGAAAGGTGAAGCAATTAAAGCCCAGAGAGGTCAAGGAACTTACCCAGAGCCACAGCATCAGCAGAGGAAGAGAGCATTTGAACCCCAGGTTGGTGTCCCCACAACCCAGTCTCTACACACCCTGGGGGCTCTGGCCTTGGCTTTTCCAGCGGGGACCGCTCACTCTCGGTGCCTGCCTCGAGTTCCTCAGAACTAGAATCTGCTGCCACTGCATCCTCCTTCCGCTTGGGTTTCCTCCTGCGACGCCTCTTCTTCCGCCCCGCAGAGGCCGAGCCCACCATGACCAGGCCCTTGGGCTCCTTAGCTGTGCCATGCAGGGAGTTGGAGGGAAAACCCGACAGGCCCCCCCATGGGATGGGTGAGGTACACAGGCAGGGAGGCACGTCCTCCTGTGGAGCAGACCAGGGGCAGGGCTGGGAGGGCTTGAGCCAGGTGGGGGTGTCCTCACCCCTGTCATTCAGAGCCTGACCTGAGGCCCTGGCCCTGCAGGTAGAGGTGGCAGCAGCATGGCCCTGCAGTCACTGCTGCCTACAGAGTTCCATAACAAGGGTAGAGCAGCCCCCATCCCAGGGAGCCACCCACCACCCCAGCTGACCAGAAAGAAACCTGGGTCTTAGCCTCTTGCCTCTGCCAAGTCCGTAACAGTGGACACCTTCTTCTCCTTTAAGCCTCAGCCAGAAGCCATTTTCTCCAGGAAGCTTGCCTTGACTACCCCAAACCCCAGTTCCAACCCCCTTCACTGCAATGACCACACAGGCCCAGGATTGATGTATGTGTCTCCCACATTAGTCTGGAACTTTCTTGAAGGGCAAGAATCAGCCTTTGTCTGAGTCTGCTGTCTAGGGTCTGGTATACAGTAGGAGCTCAACTAAAGTTTGTTCTCACAGTTTAGACTCCTCCCTGGGCTTGTGCTGGGCCCCGCCCCCTCATGCAAATGAGGCTCTTGTTTCCTCCACCCACACACCCCTGTGCCCAGCTGCAAGGACCAGACTGAGAACAAGCCAGACCTTGTGCCTCTGGACCGTTCTTCAGTGCCCTCCTCTCCATGCTGGCCAGAGGAGGCCTCCTTTCTATTCCTCAGGGGCCCCTCTTCTGAGACTTTCCCAACTCCCTGGCAAGCGGAGTCAGCTGGCTGCCCCTTTCTCTGGGATCCCACAGCTTATCCCCTGCCCAAGGCCAGCCTCAGGGAACTCCCCTGCATCAGACCTCAGCCAATGGAGAGCTCCCAAGGGCGGGGACAGTGACGGATCCCCAGGCCCCACCCAGAGGGGGCACCAGTGAAGGGGCCAGGCAGGCACTGAGGAGAAAGGCGACTCTCACCTCATCGCTGTCCAGCTCCTGGACAAAGAAGGCCTCCCCGCTGTCCCCCAACTTCATGTGCAGGTCCACCGGCTCCCCATTGATCTCGATGTCTACCTGTAATGGGGGGTGGTGGGCCAGGGATGCCCAGTCCACTGGCAACTCCCTGCTGCCCCAAGCTCTGCACTGGCTGGAGCTCTCCCCCCACCCCCACCCCCACCCCCACCCCGACCTTGGTATGCCTGGATGCTTGTTTATCACTTGGTTTTCATGTTCCTCTCTCTCCCACACCCCACAAGAACAGGGCTGCAGTGTCCCAGCCCCCAGGTTGTTGACTGCACGAACAAGGATGAGAATTACCACCCGCTGGGCCATCCTATGGTGTTTTGTGTAGATCATCTCACTAATGGCGACACAACAAACCTTTGCAGTAGCTCCTATCATTATCTCCACTTTATGGATGAGGAAACTGAGGCTTGGAGGTTTAAGTAATTTGTGGGGAAGCAGCCTCACAGCCAGTGAGTCTAGAAACCCCCAAACTCCATAACTCACCTTCTCAACCTCTGAGGTACACTGTCTCCCACAGGTTACACTTTCCTGTCACATTCTGGAAAGTTCATGGTTGCCCCATCAAGAAGGGGATTGGGTCCACCATACTCACACGTGGAACCCGGGTGCTAATACAACTTTCTATCCTGTTCTCCTGAGCCCTGTATAGAATGTGGGTTTACAGGAACTAGCCTCTGAATATAGCTCTATACGTGGCCCTGAGAAAGCATTTTCAATTCCTATTTACTCTCCCAAGCCACCACTGGGCAGATAAGATCATGCACATCCGTAGCAATGAGGGACTGGGCTGGGAGACAGGCATGACTTAGCAAGAACACAGATGGGTTCTTTGCAAGTTACAGCCAGGTCTCACAGCTGCAAAACCACGGTCGGCCTCACTGAGCTTCTTCCATGGGAAAATGGGAATAATCCCAGACCAAAACCCTCAGCCAACCCAAAAACCTTCCATGAAAATGGAAAAAGGGAAATCCACGCAGAGGATGGATCCTCACCTAAGGGAGGTCCAGGTCCTCTCCTGGGACGGTCATGGCTGCCCTGTTCTAAAACCACCCTCTACCCCCCACCCCACAGTGGCCACCTTGGTGGCCTAGAGCACTCACCACCTTCTCCCGGGACCGCAGGACGCCCAGCTTGCCAAACCTCACGTGGAAGGGTGAGCACCGGAAGGAGCCGTCCACCTGCTTCACCACCAGCACATCGATGCCGCCACTCAGCGTGGCGGGGTTCAGGCCCCGATACAGCTCCTTCATCGTCCCAAACACTGTCCCGGCCAGCTGCCCCACGTAGTTCATGGCTGGTGCTGGCAGAGAGGCAGTGCCTTGGACCAAGGTCCCTTTGTGGGGAGGCTTCTACAGCGGACCGCCCAGATGTCCAGGCTCACTTGGTGTCCTGCCTCAGAGCAAGAGAACCTCTGAACAGAGGGGACGGTTGGGGGATGGGAGCCGCTCCCTGGCTGGCCCACCAACCTGCTGTGGGATCCCTGGACGGCTGGCTCCTTTCTCAACTGCCGATCTCCACATCTGTTAAAAACAAGGGCACAGAGTAAGACAATACCTGGGTGCCGGTGCTTCTAAATGCCATGACTCACGATAATGACCATGGGCTCAATGGGCATGGCTCACTTCATCGTCACAACAACCCTGTGAGGCTGGCAGAGCGGGTGTTATTACTCCTGTTTACAGATGAGCCACAGGAAGATCAGAGAGGTGGAGTGGCTTGTCCAGGGTCTCACACCTAGTAAGGAGAGGACCTGGGTTTGAATCAACCCCATCATAAACCGCCGGAATGATCCAGCTGTGAAAACTGGACAGGATAGGCAATGGGGGCAGCCTCATAATAAATCAGGCTCAGGGCCCTGCTGGGTGATGGCAGCTGTTTTAAAGGAAGTGGGGAGGAGGGGGTCTCTGTTTATCTAAGAAATGGGTTCATCTGTCTTGCTGCCTCCTGGTCCTGGGAGTTGGAAGGGGCATTTTTTTGGCCATTGTGGGGGACCAGGGGTAGGAACACCTCAGGGACCTAAGACTTCTTAGCCTTGTTCCTGGGGCCAGTAATCCAAGGCAGGGTCTCCCCTGTAGCTGGAGACTTAAGGCCACAAATTCCAAATTCCTTCCCACTTCCCGGGTGGGATGCCTGTTCATGGTCCACCCTGCAGTGCAGGCCCATGCCTGACCCCAGGGTCTCCAGATTGTAGTTCTCAGCCCCCAGCTGCAGACCAGGACTTGATCAGATAGGCCCTCAGACCCACATTCAGGCTCTGGGCCAAAGCTTGTCCCTCCCCCAGCCAGACCGGTCCCTCCAGCTCTCCCACATCAGGCAGGGCTGGGTGAAGCAGCAGCAGAAGCGGAAGGCTGGAGGAATAGTGGAGAAAAGCCAGGGCTATCATGAGAGCCACCTCCAAGCTGGCATGGTGTCCACTCTAGCAGTGTCAGCTCAGTAGCCCTGCCTTGCTGGCCAGGCCAATGACCTGCTGCATCTGGATGTCAGGACCCAGACTGTCCCACCTTCACAGCGCATCTGCCTCTCTTAGACCCGGTACCACAACCACACAAGACCACCCCTTGAAGAAGCTGAGTGATTTATCCTAGCTCTATTAAGCCCATAGGGCATAGATTTTTTTTTTTAATTGTGTGTGTCTGTGTGTGTCTGTAATGACTCATATCCAGATCTCCTAACTCCATACCATGGGCTCCTTCCAGTCCTTGGTCCCAAAACTATACCACAGTTGTCTGGCGAGGGCAACCCAGCCCACAGCAACCTTTGCACAGTCTTGTGATGCCCTGAACTAAAAATGTGGTCCACAGACTGGCAGCATCATCGTCACCTGGGCACTTGTTTGGAATATAAAAACCCAGGCTCAGTTCATCTCTCCTAATTTTCCATTTACATTTTAATAAGATCCCCAGGCAGTGCCTGTACCCTTTAGTGTTGGAGAACTGGAACAATCTTAGTATGCACAGTCCACAGCCTACTCTTGGAAGAGTTTGAATGACAGGATCCCCCACAGACAGCATTTCTCAGGTAATGCTGCTGTCCTGTCTGTCCTGGGATGGCAGACCAAGCAGTGGATTCCTTCAATATATGTCAGAACTTCACAAATACGAGGCCTGATTGGAACTGCTAAAACAAAAATGGGGTAAAATGAAACTCTTTGGATCCCTTAACATGTCATTTTAAATTCAAAGACTATTTTATCTTGAAGGTACCTGCCAGGTGGGTAGGTGAGAAACTCCACTTTGGTCTCTTCCTAACACTAAATTCTGTGACTCTAGGTCTGGGGAGACAGATTGACAAGGACAGATATCCATCTGATGATAGCAGGGCTCTAGAGTAATGAGCCCAGGCAAAACAGAGGACTCAAAAGCTTCCAGAAATAAAGGAGTAAGCACGGGAGGGGCAGGGCAGGGGTGGGGGCAAAGGTCTGGCCATTGGAGGCCTATGCCTGAGGTATCTGCCCTTTAGAGGACAAAAGGGCTAGAGTAGGAAAGGAAGGTGGCAGCTTAGCTTTTTCTAGTAGTTTCTCAACTTCAGCAAGACTGCCATTTGGAGCCAGAGATTCTTTGTTGTGGGGAACTGTGCATCGTAGGATATTGTGCAGCACCTCTGATCTCTACCCATTAGATACTAGTATTATTTCCTCTCTTGCACTCCCCATTGTGACAACCAAATTCTCTCCCGACATTGTTAAATGCCTCCAGGGTGGGGGTGGGGAAGCACTGGTCTAGTAGAAAAGAGCTGAATGGCAGAAATGGGTATCCAGGGGGCACTTGGACACTACTCAGATCCACCCATGGAGTATTTTCAGGCAAGTAACTTGCTGGCCTTAGTTTCCCTCCTCTGAAAAAAAGCCTCAATTCAGAACCATCTCGGTTTGAATGTCATGGGCATCTAGAATTTTCTCAACTCTGTTTTCCCCTGTCCCACCAGTGGATGCTCCCCACACCCGCCTGTTTGGTACTTTGGGGGCCTCCTGTGAGCCAAGCCCTGGGTTCCTCCTTTCTGCCTACATGCATCACGGAAGGTACCTTCTTTCCCCAGGACCCAGCTCTGCCTACTTAGTCTTCTCCAGACAAGGAGCTCTACTTGGCTCCCCTATTTTATCCCCACCCTCAAACTAACATGTCTAAAATCAACCACTTCATCCTCATCCCCTGGAAGCCTGGTCACCTGAATGCCTTTCAGGACTCACTGACTGTCTTTTGATCCAAGCCCTCTGAATCCTATCCCCAGGATGTACTGTTCATCCAGCCCCTACTTCCTTCTCCTGCTGTCCCAGGCCAAGGCTTTATGACCAGATGTCCTGATCATGGACTTTATGGGTAAGGGGCCGTACTGCCTGGGTTCTGATCTCCACTCTGGCACTCACTAGCTGTGGCTTTGGGCAAGACACTTCATTTTCTGAGTCTTAGTTTCAGCCTTTGAAATGGGGATAATATCAGGTGTGAGTAATTGATAAATAATTTGTGTAAAGCTCTGATGTGCAATAAATGCCCACATGTGTCACCTAGCAGAAGTAGCAGCATCTTTTTTTTTTGGCAACATGACAGTCCCACTTACCCAGGCTGATCCTGTAGGTATTGCAGTAGGTCAGCTTCTAATACACTGCTTGCAGTTGAGAGCTGATATATTAACTTGCCATTCAAATCCCCATTTTTGTAAAAGGAGCAGGTGCCCCCCCGCCCACAGTCCTCACAGGGTGCCTTAATCAAGCCTCAGATCCCACTCTGGGAATGTCAACATGCCTTGCAGGGTAGGCAACAACACAGGGTAGCCAACAACTCTACCATGGGGAAGCTAGGAAGAAGCTGCCCTTGGTCTCAGCTCTCAACCCTCCAAGTCTCCCAGATTTGGGTGTGGGAGGGTGTGGTTCTCCATCTAGGACCACAGGCAGTAGCACTTCTTCTTTTTTTTTTTTTTTTTTTTTTTTTTTTTGTGGTGCTAGGGATTGAACCCAGGGCCTTGTGCATGCAAGGCAAGCACTCTACCAACTGAGATATATCCCCAGCCCGGCAGTAGCACTTCTATTGCTCTAAAAGAGAGAAAGTGTCACCCTAGCTCCCTAGATTGCCTCCAGTCTCAAGGCAAGCTGGGTAAGAGTCAGACCCGGCTTTGCAACTGAAGATATTAGGTACCAGAGAGTATGGTGCCCTCTCCAAGGTCACGGTCAGTCTGGGCAAAGCTGGGCCAGGCTTCCTAGGAGGTTTTGGTATCTCCCCTCCAGATTCCATGTTCTCGTTATCTAAGGAGCTCACAGCTCCTGAGCCAGGGAGAGGGAAGAAGTGAGGACGGACCCACCACCCCTACGCTCCCATCTCAGTGCTAGAAGTGGACTCAAGACCGCAAACCTAAAGGAAGAAGATCAAGTGGCTGGGGAGAAGGACAGCGTGGGAGGGGAGAGGGACATATCTTTCCTGGCCCAGATTGGGCCCTACCTGGGAAGCTGCTCACTGGACCTGCTGGACCCGGAGCCGCCGCCTCTACCTGTGCGCACAGGCTCAACAGGTAAGTGTCCTCGGTCCGCACTCACTCGGAGCTTCCGCCTCCTTCGGGACCGGAGAGCCCGGCTCCACCCCTTCCACCAACCAGGTGCGGCCGCGCCCAGGCTCCACCCTATCCTGAAAAGACCCGGCCCCGCCCCGTCTCCACGCCCCAGGGAGCCCTTTCTCGGGAAGAGGCTGGGGCGGGGCCAGACTCCAGGATCCGCCCCACTCCCGCTCCACCGCTGGCCCCGGCCCACGCCTTAGAGTTGCTAGATGGAGTGTCCCTGTGGCCCGCCACTTGCTCAACCGCCAGGAGTGGCGGCAAAGCGGGAACTTTGGCACTTTGCTGACCTAGGTAATCCAGGCTTTTCTTCCAGCTCGTTCTGTGACCTGAGGCGAATTCTTTTCCCGGTGTGAGCCTGTTTTCTGCTTTGTCAAAGCGAAAAGTCACCTTGCAGGATTTTCGAGATTACAAGAAATGACTGTGAGATGCCGGGTTGGCCTGGTGCTCAAATTTCCTGTCCTGGGGCAGCTTTCCCTGAACCCCCTACACCTTCAGTTTAGACAGGATCCTACAGTCATATGCTTATATAGCCCACAGTTGCAATTTCATATTGGCTTGAATGACTATTTGATTAATGTGAGGTGTTTTCTCTCTGTGTGTGTGTGTGTGTTGCTGGGGCCAGCGCTCTGTCACTGGTCTTCACCCTTGAATGTCTGCCTTTCTATTTAAATTTGAAATTCATGATATATTTAAATTTGAAATTAATGAGAGCACGTCACGTTCATACTTACACCCCAACGTTCAGTACAGTTCCTGACTTACAACAGGCAACTCCTAATCCTTCTTTCCATTCATTCCATACATATTGACAGTAGGCTCAATACCTCCACTGACCAGCAGAGGGCAGACGGTGACCGGCCTTCTCAGCAGCTGAGCTCCCTTTCCACTTACAGGAGTCGCGGGGTGGACAGGTGAGTCCAGGTGAGTGCCCAGGTAGGCTCAGGACCAGAAGATCTGCCAGGTCTTGTGCCACCGGCGAGACCTGGGCCAGGGAACGGCTTTTCCCTTGGCATCTGTGGTTCGTGAGCTTGTCTGGATCAAAGACCTCTAGGACAACCTGTGCATATGTATGACCCTTGCAAAGAAGATGCTCTGAAAAGTATCAGGGAAGGACTTTAAAGAGCAAGGGCACTGAGGAAAAGACTTAGAGGGGTGGGCCTGCAATGGCAAAAATCCAGGTGTAGAAAAGTACTGGGCAGTGAGAAGTGGAGGGCTGCTGCCACTATTCTGTGACATAAGGTGACAGTACTTCTTATTTGAAAGTTGTTTTCATTTTATTATTAGTCCTGAACCCAGGTAGTGTCTTGGTGCTATCACAGAAGAGCCTTGTTGGGATAGAGCAACCTTAAGGTAGCCAGGGGGTCAGTGTCATGACATAAACATGTCCCTGGCAGCATTATTTATAGAATCATTATATATGACAGAAAAACCTTGATGCATCAGGAATTTCTCAAAGAAATCTGAGAAGGAAAGTGGGAGAGTTTATTGGTTGGGGCTACAGATGCTAAGCTACCTTTGTTTGTTTGTTAATCTACCTTTTTTGAAGCTCTGTTTCATCTGCAAAATGGTATAAAAGTTACTATGCAAAATTTTACTGTGAGGATTTACAAGGTGAACTAAATCAATGGTTTTCAATCTTGACTGCAGTTGGAATCACTGTGCCCTTGACAAAGAAGGATGCCCTGGCTACTGGGATTTTAAAAACTCCCAAGGTGGTTGTATGTGTAGCCAAATCTGACAACTGAACTAAATAAAATGCTGAACATAGTACAGGACACAGGAGTCATTCAGTAATGTTTATCATGTTTAAAATAAAATCTTTTAAAGACAGGGTTTCACTATGTTCCCAGTCTGGCCTGGAACTCCTGGGTTCAAGTGATCTTCCTACATCAGCCTCCCAAGTAGCTGGGACTACAGGCCACACCACCACTTTAGGGTTATTTCCCCTTTTCTTTTTCAGTACTGGGTATTGAACTCAGGGATGCTCTGCCACTGAACTATACCCCCAGCCCTTTTAAAATTTTATTTTGAGACAGGGTCTTGCTAAATTGCCCAGGTTGACCTTGAGCTTACAATCCTTCTGTCTCAGCCTTCCCAGTAGCTGGGAGTACAGGCTGCCCCACCACACCTGTTTTCTCTCATTTTTAGAGATGGAGCACAAATTGTTTCCATTGTTCTTTGTTAAGGGAAAAAAATTGATATAAAGGTTGTTGCAGAAATTGGATTTCCGACAGGCTTGTTTTCGGAACTGTGAATCATCTGGGATTTGGTAATTATGGAGGGAGGGTGAAGGGTGCAGAGAGGCAGCCTCTGGTAGTACGACTTGTCCTAACGCTCAGCTGAGCTGAAGGAGTGAGTGACTGTCTTGCTCTAGTTTGCAGTTTATATCACCATCTCTGCACGTGTATCATGGGTGCTGCGTTTGTTCATTTCTGAGGTTAAGGGTGGAGAACATTTTCCCCTTTCCCTGGGTTCATGCACTAGGTTGGCCTGTATCACCAATGGTTGCTGGTTTCTTATTGATCCTAGAGCAGAGGTGGCAGGTCCTTGTTTATGGAATTTGGTGGCCTGTCCACGTGGTTCATTCACAGATCCAGCGATTATTTACTGTGCCCTGCTACTTTTTTTTCTGGATGACCCTGGCATGAGGTGAGTGGACCCTCTCACCCAGGCCTACAGCTGTGATCATGTGTCATGAGCATTAAGACTGGCTGCCAGGAGTGCTCCTCAGCCCCTCCTGGTGGCCTCATTAAAGGTGGGAATAGATAATGGGAATGTGGGTTGGCTCTGTCTCCTTAGCATGCAGGCTAGGGGGTTGGGGGATATTCAACTAGTATTGGGCTAGGATTGCCAGATTTAGCAAATGAAAATAAAGAACACCAGTTAAATTTGAATTTCAGATACATGACAAATGTCTTTCAGTGTAAGTATGTCCCATGCAATATCTGGGACATCTTGATGTTAACAAATTGTGATTCATTATTCATCTGAAATTCAGATTTAACTGGGTATCCTTTATTTTTTACTTGTTAAAATGGGCAACCCTATGTCTAGTCAAATAGCCAACTCTCCAGCACATGGAACTTGCTGCTGGCAATAGCTTCTTGTCCAGTGTCACCACATTCTGTTTCTATCTGTCATTGGCCAGCTCCAGAACTATACGTGGCTCCCAGCTGCTTCCACAGTGCAGCTGGGACTCTGTGACTGCTGTGCTGGGCCTTACCTCTTTTTGCCAGCTCAGCTGACCTGCTTGGACCCTTTCCCCCTTCTTCTCCTGGTCCATGTTTTCCCTACTTGGCATGTCTCCTGTCCACTCCCAGGAGAAATGACTAATGCTAACTGAGCACCTACTGGGTGCAGGCACATGCTGAATTCTTTAGCTGCCTTGTCTCATTGGATTCTCACCACAGAGGGGGGATGGCAATTATCCCATTTTACAATTGTAAAAACAGATCCTCTAAAATAAGTGATTTATGGGGCTGGGGATGTGGCTCAAGAGGTATCGTGCTCGCCTGGCATGCGTGAGGCCCGGGTTCAATCCTCAGCACCACATACAAACAACGATATTGTGTCCGCCAATAACTAAAAAATAAATATTAAAAAAATTCTCTCTCTCTCTCTCTCTCTCTCTCATTCTCTCTTAAAAAAAAAGAAGTGATTTATTTTATTTTATTTTATTTTTTTGCAGTGCTGGGGATCAAACACAGGCCTCACGAATGATGAATGATAGGCAGGTGCTCTACCACTGAGCTACAGTCCTAACCTTGATAATTCTTTAACTGTGGTCCCTGGACCAACAGCAGTAGGAGCACCTGGGGCCTGGTTAGGAATATAAATTCTCAGGCCCCACTTTCTCGGAATCAGAAACTTGGGGGTGTGGCCAGCAGTCTCTATTCCTTCCCCATGCACCCTCAGGTGTTTCTGATGCTCACTGTAGTCTGAGAACTGCTGCTCTCAGAGATAAAGGAAGAGATAAAGTCTCCCACTGGAACAGAGGAGTAGAGTGTGGTACAGACAACCAGGTAGGTGGTTTATGATTTTACTGATACCATGTCTGCACCTGGGTCCCCTGTTCAAAAGAGTCTGGCCCTGGGCTTCTGGCCTGTTTGCTTTTGCTATACTAGTGAGGTCACCGAGGTCTTCTTCTCCCACAGTGACCTGCCCTCCAGCCAGGACCTCCTGGCTCTCTTCTTAGTCTCCTGCCCTCTAGCCAGGAGATGTGCTTTTAGGGACCGGCCCCTGATGTGATCAGGGATCTCCTAGCTGGAGGGCAGGAGTCCTCTGTTGCCATCCCCCATACCTGCCAAAGAAGCCTTTTGTGCTGGGAGAGAACTTATTCTGGTCAGATGTGATCATGTATCTCCTGGCTAGAGGGCAGGAGACTTCTGTTGCCATCCCCCATACGTGCTCAAGAAGCCTTTGGTGCTGGGAGAAGACTAACTCATCCTGGTCAGATTGCCTGGCAGTGTGGGCTGGGGCTGGGCAGTTCCAGGCTCTAAAAGACTGTTCCCACCCTTCCCAGAAAGATATCAGATTGCTGAGTCTTTTTGGAACTTGTTTGTGATTTGTAGTCTAGAAAGGAATAATGAAAGATCATTAACTAGTATATAAAGTAGAGCTTCCTGGGTCCTAAAAATTCCTTTGGGACTTAACCATGTGCCCCATGGATTGACCCTCAGCAAGGGGACTTCCTATTATTGTTTACCTTCTTTCCATCACCCCCACATGTCTCATTATGCTTCACAACTCAAAGAGGGTCTAGCATGATGTTTTCCACTTAAATAGGTGTTCAAAAATGTTGTTTAGGGAAGATCCATTTATGCTGGGCTGTGAGACCAGACCTGTATAAACAGGGTATGCATAGGAGAGGAATAAGCAGGATCGATAGGTAGAAGTGGTGAGTGAAGGCATGGTGCTGGAAAGAGAAAGTAAATACAGAGATAGATCACCTTGAATGTGGGCACTACCTTGGCCATTGGGCAAAACCATGGACAAGAATAAACGCTTTGGGAGCAGAGTGTAAATTGCATGATTGAATGGTATCATATCCTTCATGCAGCATTGCATTTTCCAAAAGGCACAACTATCTTTCCAAAAATACTTCTAGGCGCCTTTAATTTTTTTTCCAAAGTCTTCTCTTAACTCTTACTTAAATCATTCTGAAATTCCTGCCCTATTAATGTCCTTTTCCAACCCAATGTTGCCAGATCTCATCTGTCAATGCTTTGTGCAATTTTAGCTGTTCTCCGGTGTCACTTTCATTAGCTTCATAAAATTCTACCTCTTTGGCAAGATTTGCAGTTTTATTTTACATTCTACTTGCATTGTATAATTAGAGGTCAAAGCCATCTGACAGCAGGATGCTATTAAAACCAAAGTCAATTCCTATAACTTTTCTGCTCAAGTGGCTCCCAAGCACCCCCCCTCATAGCCCCCACTTCTCGTCCTTCTCTCCCACTGTGCTCCCCTCTTTTGCTCTGCAGCCACGCTCACCTGCCTCCTCTATACTGGTGCTTCCTCTCTCCAGGATGCTCTTTCCCCAGATACCCTTGTGGCTGGCTCCTCACCAACCTTCCCATGAAGTCTACCCGGTGCTTCCAGCCACCTTGCCCTGCCCTCGTCCTTTCCAGCAGTACACAGCGCCTCCTCACTTGCTGTCTTGACGATATCTTGGTGTGTCTGTCTCTCTCCACAAGAATGCAGGCCCATGAGGACCAGACGCTTGATCTGTCCTCACTGATCTATCCCAAGACCTGTGTCTGGCACATAATAAGTCTCCAGTAAAGATTAGGCAGTGGATTGCCACATCTTGGATGACCTGTCCTCCACATTGAAATCTCTGTCCCTTGTTGCTGCCACCGGCCTCTTTCTCCAAGACTCTAGACCCTGCTCTAGGGGAATAGGATTTGTTGTCCCATGTTTGTCTGACTCAGAAGGGCCTTCCTAGGATGCCAGCGTTGTGGCCTTGTTGTGTCCTTACCAAGTCACCAGCATTGTGTGCATGAAATACTAAATTCTAGCCTTTTTTTTTTTTTTTTGAAGGCAAGAGAGTTACAGAGGAAGGAGTAAGGATGAGAGAGACAATGAGAGAAGCAACAGTCAGAGAGGACGAGTGGGGAGAAAATACAGCCACAGTTTTTCCTGGGGTCCCCACCCTGTCAGCTTTCTAAGCCACTCAGAGCAGCAGCCAGCAGCAAGCCAGGGCTCTGCGCCACATATCCTGAGCCGCAAGCCATGTGGCAGAAGCAGGCCCGTTGAGTCATGGGACGCTCAGCAACACAGCTTTGTAGGGTTTGGTGTGTAGAGTACTTTTGTTTTTTACAGTCCAGCTGTCTGTGTAATGACTTCCTTCCCGTGGCCTTGTTCACTGAGGTGTCCCTGAGTGACCAGCTGAGTCACCACATTCCATGCTGCTTAAGACACTGGCCCAAGCACCAAGGACCAGTTTCTTCATTAGGTGGGACCCTAGAAGGCTGCCGAAGCGTGCTCAGGAAGACTGAAGGTGGTACCTGTACCCCTCCCCAAAAACATGATGTTAAAGAACAAGTAAAAATAGACAAGAAATTCCATCAGTTACGTCACCAGGCAATGGCCACAGTCCTGTGCCACAGCCTGAAGAATCATCTGTCAGCAACCATGAAGTCAATACCAAGTTGAAATGAGGGAAGAACACCAGCAACCAAGGCCCATCCTGTCTTGTCTTTTTGCAGAATGAATTTGAGTTTCCAGAAAACCAAATGAAGAGACTGAGAACTCTCAGGTCCAGTTGGTGAGAATATCAATTTGCTTTGCTCCTGTGTAAAATAAGCAGGTAGCTCTTAGTAAAATCCAGTATGCAGTAGGGTGCAGTGGTGTACACCTGTAATCCCAGCAGCTCTGGAGGCTGAGGCAAGAGGATCCTGAGTTCAAAGCCAGCCTCAGCAAAAGCGAGGTGCTAAGCAACTCAGTGAGACCCTGTCTCTAAATAAAATACAAAATAGGGCTGGGGATGTGGCTCAGTGGTCGAGTGCCCCTGAGTTCAGTCCCCCCCCCAAAAAAAAAACAAAATAACTAAGTATGCACAGGGTTCAGAGTGGGTGGTTGCACTCCTGGGGTATATACCTGAGAAAGTTTGCCTGCGTGCTTAAGAAGACAAGCAGGAGGTCATTTATTATAGTGTTTTTTTGTGGCTAGGGGAACTGCAGGCTAAGGAAGCCTAGGGAATGAGTTAGTAAAACATCATGGACGTAGACTTTGGAATTCTTCATAGTAGTGTGAAGCCATGAATTAGATGTACTTACAACACAAGTATTAATTGGGGAAAATAGTAAGAGAGATTAACTAATTTTCCAGCTTTATTGACGTATAATTGATGTAAATAAACCACACATATTTTTCCATGTTTTAAAATATTTTTAGTTGTAGTTGGACACAATGCCTTTATTTTATTAGTTTAGTTTTATGTGGTGCTGAGGATTGAACTCAGCACCTCGCATGTGCCAGATGAGTGCTCTACCACTGAGCCACAACCTAGCCCCAATATTTTTCCATATTTTTATTTTTTAGTTGTAGGTGGACACAATACCTTTATTTTATTTTTGTGTTGCTGAAGATTGAACCCAGTGGCCCACGCATGCTAAGCAAGCGCTCTACCTCTGAGCCACAACCCCAGCCCTATTTTTCCATATTTTTACTGGTGCATCACAATTGTACACAATAGTGGGATTTGTTGTTACATATTCATACATGCACATAATACAAGGATATAATTTGGCTAATATCATTCCTCAGTATTTTCCCTTTCCCTTCTTTCCTCCTATCCCTGGTTCCCTTTCCTCTCCACTGATTTCTCTCCAATTTTCATTAGAGCCCCACCATCTTTTTTTTCCTTTTTCCTAACTTTCACATACAAGAGAAAACATATCACCATTCACCTTCAGAGTTTGGCTTATTTCACTTAACATAATGTTTTCAATTTCTATCCATTTTCCTAACATAATTTTATTCATCTTTGTGACTGATTAAAATGCCATTGTATATGTATATATTCCACATTTTTTTTTAAAGAGAGAGTGAGAGAGGAGAGAGAGTGAGAGAGAGAAGTTTTAATATTTATTTTTTAGTTCTCGGCGGACACAACATCTTTGTTGGTATGTGGTGCTGAGGATCGAACCCGGGCCACACGCATGCCAGGCGAGCGCGCTACCACTTGAGCCACATCCCCAGCCCTATTCCACATTTTTTTAAGGCTGGTTCCATAGTTTCATTCCTGTGAATTGTGCTGCTATAAATGTGGTAATTCACACATATTTAAAGTATACAACCTGAGTTTTGATATACATATGTACCTGTGAAACTTGCACCATGATTAAGATAATGAATATACCTATCATCCCCCAAAGTATGAAGTACATCTATAGGTATTAAAATGGACAGATGTTTAACACCTGTTAAAAATTTTAGTGGCATGCATACCATAATCCCACATGTACACAAATAAATAATGTTGAGAAACCCTGAAAAAAATCTGGAAAAATACATATAAAACCTAATTATATTTATTATTGGGAATCTTTCTGAAACTGCCTGGTCCTATTGGTATGTGTCTCCTGTCTATCTGGGCATGAGTTTTGCTAATGTCCCTTGTACCTCAGAACTTGCTTGTGTCTATTGTCCTGTGTGCCTGACTATATTGTCCTCTGTCTTCGAAATAGAGAGCTATATCCATAACTTCCTTGAGCTCATCCACCTCCAAAATCAATTTCTCCCTTTATCTTTCCAACTAGGAGATATTTCAGCATGGGGTAGTTTTCTGCAAATGGATACAAAATGGTAATTCCCCAACTGTTATTATGAGATATTTTATTACCACTCTTCCTGTGTTCATAAGTAAAGGAGTGGTGGAAGATTGGGGGGACAGGAACATGTTTAATTTTGTCTGCTCATAAAGTATGTGTTCTTTCATGTCTGGCTTCTTTGGCTTCACAATTTTATTTTTCTTTTTTGTGGTGCTGGGAATTGAACCCAGGGCCTTGTGCATGTGAGGCAAGCACTCTACCAACTGAGATCTATCCCCAGCCCTGGCTTCACAATCGTTATAAGATTCTTCCATGTTGTTGTGTGCAGCTGAAATTCATTCACTTATGTTGGTGTACATAGCTTTCCCTTGACTGAATATACCACAAGTTATTCATCCTTTTGCTGAGCCTTTGGGTTATTTCTAAGTTGGGGCTATTATAAATTGTGCTATTACGAACATTCTTGTATATGTCTATATAAGTGTATGTGGCCATGCATTTCTCATGAGTATATATTTCAGAGTAGAATTTCTGGATTATGAGGTATGCCTATACTTAACAATACAAAATATGACAAGCTGTTTTCCAAAATTATTACACATGTACACTCCTCTCAGCCATGCTTAAGAGCTTTCTTTATACATTCACCAACAGTTCTCACCAATAGATGATACTGTCAGGATTGGAACTTCTAGCTATCTGATGGGTCTGTAGTAGTTGCTCGCTGTAATTCACTTACTGACTAATGAGACTAAGCTATTTATAGTTGTGGCTGTTTGGACTTGTGTGTGTGTCAAGAGCTTCTTATTGCCCATTTTTCTATTGGTCCATTTTTAAATTATTATATGCAGATTATTTATAGTATTTTAAAAATATATTCTGGATGTAAACCTTTTGATAGTTATTTGTATTGCAAATATTTCTCCTCTGTGGTTTGCCTCTTCACTGTCTTAATGATGGCTCCTAATGAACAGAACTGTTAATTGTGAAAATGTCCATTTTACAAACCTTTCTTATGGTTAGGGCTTTTTCTGTCTTCAGGAAACAGTCCCTACTTGGAGACCATGAAGATATTATTCTATGTTATCTTCTAAAGTTTTATTGCTTACTTTTCAGGTTTAAGTCCACCAGAAATTGGTTTTGTTGTTCATTGAATCAATGAAATTAAATTGATACAGGATATCCTTTCTTCACATTTATTCAATAAACATTGAGTATCTTTTTGTGTCAGGCTGTGTGTGTATATATATTTTTCACTTTAAGTGTTTAGGTCCATAATTCAAGAAAAGTTGTTTTTTGAATATGGTCTGAGATAAGAGTTCCAATGTCATTTTCCCCATGTGGATATTCAATTGGTTCAAAAAAGAATTTATTGAAAAGAGAATTTCTGTTTATTCAAAAGAGAATTTCTGTACACTGTTCTGCAATACTATCTTTGTCATTAATGGTTGGGGGTTCTGTCTTTTGTTCACTGTTTTTTTTTTTTTTTTGCCTGCCCTTGTACCAATATACTGTCTTAATAATTAGAGCTTTGTTATAAATCTTATTAGTTAATAGAGAAAACCTTCCCACTTTGTACAGTACTTTGATTGTTCTGTCTTCTATGGTTTCATACAAATATTATAGTAGAATCATCTTGGCAAGTTCTATATGAACATCACCTAGGGTTGTTTTGATTGGAGAGAATGATAGCTTTAAAATATTGAGTCTTTCAATCTATTAACATAGTGTATGTCTCCATTATTTATTCTTTAATATCTATTAAAATGTTCCTGGTTTACTTCAGAGAGGTTTTGTCTTTGTCAGATCTGTTATAGGTACCTAGATTTTTGTTGCTGTTAGTTTTTGCTATTTTGAAAAACACCCTTTAAAAAATAATTTTGTGACTTTGCTGGAATATAGAAGTAAGGTTGATTTTGATGTATTGATTTTCTGTCAAATAATCTTGCTAAACTTACATTCCAATTTTTATCTAGGTTCATTTGTGTTTTATATATATATATATAGTCATATCTACAAATGGCAGTTTTTGTCATTTCCAGTCCATTATGCTATTTTATTTATTGTTTTTTTTCATACCAATCCAGACTCCTGTACGATGTGGAACAGAAAGTGACGATGATGGATTATTTTTGTCTCATTCTCAGTTTCAAGGGATAACTTTCATATTTCATCACTGAATGTGGCATTCTCATTATTTGGGATATTTACTCCTTTTTAGTTTAAGAAGTTTCTTTTCCATTAATGGAACTTGTATTTGGTCAAATGTTATATTTGTGTCTACGAAGGTGATCATATAATTTTTTTTCTATTTGTTAATGTAGTGAATTACTTTTTGGGTAATCTTAATGTTTGCTTTCCTGGGATAAATAAACATGGTTTATTTTCATTTTTTGCATATATATTTATGAATGGCACAGGTCTTGAAGTGTTCTATTTTATCCTGTTCTTGTCAGCTGCTTCACAAACTTGCTAACACTTGTTATTAGTTTTTTTAATTAAAAAAATTTTTTTTCAGTTGTAGATGGACACAACATCTTTATTTATTTTCATGTGGTACTGAGTATCGAACCCAATGCCTTGCATGTGTGAGGCAAGTGCTCTACGGCTGAGCTATAGCCCCAACCCCTTGTTACAATTTTTTTTTTTTTTTAGTTGTAGTTGGACACAATACCTTCATTTTAATTATTTACTTTTATGTGGTGCTGAGGATTGAACCCAGGGCCTCGCACATGCTAGGCAAGCACTCTACCGCTGAGCCACAACCCTAGCCCCTTGTTACTAGTTTTTTAACAGTTTTTGAGCAGTTGCATTTGTTAAATGTTAAGCCAGTTTGTATGTTTGGGATAAGCCACACTTTCTCATGTTTTGTTATTTATTTTATTTATTGCTGAATTTGTTTGTTAACATTTTGTTTAGGATTGTTACATTTATGGGCATAAGACATATTGGTCTGTGATATTTTTTCTTACCATGTTCTTGACAAGTTATAGAATCCAGATTACACTGACTTTATAAATGAGTTGAGAATTATTTCCTCTTTATTTTTTTGAGAGAATTTGTATAAGATAGGTGTCATTTTTAATTTAAGTATTAGTTATAATGTTTCCATTTTATCTTTTTAACCTCTTAAAGTGTGTCCCTTATGAACATCAAATAGTTGAGTCTTGGTTTTTCCTTTGTTTAAATTCAGCATGTCAATTTATTTTTCCTTTTTATTGGACTATTTAGTCCATTCACATTTACTGTCATTACAGAAATGAGTCCAATTTAAGTCTATAATCTTTCTACGTATTATCTATTTGTCCTTATCTGTTTTTCCCCTCAGTTTTTCTTTTTCTTCCTTCTTTTGGATCAGCTATTTTTCACTATCCCATTTTATCTTCTCCACTGGATTAATTGTTTTTCAGTAAAATATGCATAATATAAAATTTACTATATTTATTTATTTATTTTTTAAGTACTGGGGATTGAACTCAGGAGTGCTGTACCACTGAGCTACATCCCAGGCCCTTTTTCATTTATTATTTTGTAACAGGGTCCTGCTAAGTTCGCGAGGCTGGTCTCAAATTTGCAATCATCCTGCTTCAGCCTCCCAAGCCACTGAGATTACAGATATGCATCACCATGCCCTGTTCATACTAACCATTTTTCAGTGTATGGTTCACTAGTGTTAAGTACACTTACATTATTGTGCAATCAATCTCCAGAATGGTTTTCATCTTGCAAAACTGAAACTCTATACCCATTAAACAACAAATTCCCATTCTCCCTTCCCCTAACCCCTAGGGAAACTATCACTCATTTTCTAACTCTGGGAACTGGTCTATTCTAGGTACTTTATAGAAATGGAATTATACAATATTTGCTTCTTTTTTTTTTCTTTTTTTGGTACCTGGAATTGAACTCAAGGGTACTTAACCACCGAGCCACTTCCCTGCCCCTTCTTGTATTTTGTTTAGAGACAGGGTCTCCCTGAGTTGCTTAGGGCCTTGCTAAATTGCTGAGGCTGTCTTTGAACTTGCAATCCTCCTGTCTCAGCCTCTTGAGCCACCAAGATTATAGGCGTTATTTGCTATTTTTCTAACTGGCTTATTTAACTTGGCATAATGCCCTCAAAACTCATCTATGTCGTAGCATGTCAAAATTTCATTCCTTTTCAAGGCCACTGTTTTAGACAGCTTTTTTCTTGCTGTGACTAAAGGATCTGACCAGAACAATTTAGGAAGAAAAGTTTGAGGGCTCGCAGTTTCAGAGGTCTTAGTGCACAGAAGGCTGGCTCCATTCCTTGGGGCTCAAAGTGAGGCAGAACATCAGGGTGGAAGAGTGTGGTGGAAGGAATCAGCTCACGTGCTGATCAGGAAGCAGAGAGAGATCACCACTTGCCAAATACAAATATATACCCCAAAGCCATGCCCCAATTCTCCACCTCTTCCAGCCACACCCTACCACTTCAGTTATCACTTGTTAATCCCAATCAGGAGATTAATTCACTGATTAGGTTAAGGCTATAACCCAATCATTTCTTCTCCAAAACTTCTTGCATTTTCTCACACATGAACTTTTGGGGGACTCCTCACACCCAAACAATAACAGCCACCCAATACTGTGGTATGTATATACCATATTCTGTTTTCCACTTACCTCTCAATGGAAATTTGGGCCGTTTCCACCTTTTGGCTATAGTGAGCAGCACTGCTATGAATACAGGTATGCAAGTGTCTCATTGAGATCTTGCTTTGGGCCTCGGAGAGGTGTACTTCTACTCCCACTTTATTGGCCAAAGCACATCACATGGCCCCTCCTACTTCCAAGCTGTAAGGGAGTACAAATCCTATCATGTGCTACAAGAAACATATGGCAACCACCCCCATTTTTTTCCCCACTTTTGACTGGGAAAAGGACAACTTACTGTTTTATTATAACCTAAAAAATGGGCTTCCCTTTTGTGCATAAATTAGGAACTCAATAATTATGCCCTGTGTCACTATCAAATATCTTCCAGAAATATTGCCACTAAGTGGAAACAGTGGTTTTATGAAGGACTTCTATTAAGATACCTTCTCAACCAGAAACAATTTCCCTTTTTCTGATGGTTATCCATTCCTTGAGCCAGAGTGTCCAGGTAAACTTTGTGACCTGTTAACTGGCCATGATTGTTCTAGGGGGAGGGCACCTGACTCAAATTGGGTCAATTAGACCCTCTTTTTTGGAACTTTAGGATGAATGGTTGGGAAGCTTTAGACTGTCTCCATGTAGTCGGAGTTGCACCATATAGTTGAGAAGAATTGAGAGATACGTTTCTATTGTGTTACCTGGATGCAGAGAAAACAGGCTTGCAGGGAGAGTTCCAGTGTCTCCTTTTGTTCTGCTTCCAACCCATACAGAAGCCTAGCTGGGTTTTTACCCTGGACCTCTGAGACCCCTCCACCCAAAAAAGAAAAATCTAAAGTCTCCTTTTACTTTCCTTAAATTGGCCTAGTAGATTACTAGAATTTTCAACCAGCATACTCCTAACAAATATGTGGTGGTGGTGGTGTGTTCTTTGCCTTTGGACACTGACACAAAATGTTTATAGGTATAGCCCATTCCAGTAAAATAAAAGTCAGGTTGTACTTATATTGCATCGACTATACTTCTGGCAGTTTCTTCCTGGCTTGAGAAAGCTCATGAGAATATGAATGTAAGTTACATTATTACAGGAATCACCTGTAATCTGCTTAACTTGATTTTTCAAAGAAAAATTTGTCTACTATGGTGAATATTATTTGGGAAATCCATTCATTCCAATACTGGTATTTCCTCTGTCTGGAGTCCCTTTCTCATTAACTCTTCAGATTCAGCCCCAAATCACCTCCTCTGGGGAACCTTCCCACACTCCTAAAAACTGTTAGATTTGCCCTTCATTCTGCTTCTCAAAGCAGTGGGCACAGCTATCTAGTGTGAAATACTTTTTTCAGAAGTATTTCTTTACATGTATGTGTCCCCCATAATACTGAGTTCTTCAGGGGTTAGAAGAGTGGGTTTATCTCTATTTCCCCCAGTGTGCCTTCATGGAAACAGGTGCCTGGAAAATTTTGTTAAATAATATTAAATTGAATCAACATATTGTATATATGCTCTCATTTGTTAAAATAAATATTTATTGAGTACCTGTTCTAGATGTCAGAGATGAGCAAAACAACACTTTGCCCTCAGGGACATCAGAGACAATATTCACATCATAAGGGAGTAGGAGAAAAAATAAAGCAGGGTGAAAGGACAGAGTGATGGGGGTTGGGAGTTGATATTTTAGTAGTCTAGGAAAGTCTTTCTGGGGAAGTGACTTTTGAGTAGAAATCTGGAGTGAGGGCACATGTCTTCTGAAATCTGGGGGAAGAAATAACAAGGGCAAAGGTGCTGAGGTAATAGTGAGCCTCCATATTCTGAAAGGAGTAGGGAAGGAGGCTAGTGTGGCTGGTTGATGAATGGGAGAGCAGAACAGAAAGAGACACAGTGAAAGGAGTGGGGAAGGGTTAAGTGGGAGAAGTCAGATCACACAGGATCTTGGAGATCCTGGAATAAAGGATTTTGGCTTTTTCTCTGAATGATATGGGAAACCACTGGATATTGGTGGTGGTGGGGGAGAAACATGTTTTAACTCAGGTTTTAACAAGATCCCTCAGGCTGTCATGTTGAGAGCAAGGTAGAATCAGGGAGGACAGGTAGGAGACTGTTGCAACATTTCATGGAAGAGAAGAAAGAATTTGAAAGGTAGAGCTGACATCTTTGCTAATGGATTACATGTAGATGATAGCAAGAGAGAAGTCAAGGAAGACCACAATGGTTTTAGCCTGTTATTACAAGGCTAGAGTTGACTTAACTGAGGTAGAGAAGATGTGTAAGGAGCAAGTTTGAGTGTTTGGCTCTGGACATGTTAAAGTTTGATACATTGCTCATACGAATAGATTTGCTGGTTTTCTGGATCTGAAGTTCTAATGCAATCTCAATTTAAAATCAGACTTATTTATTGAACACTAAGGTACTGTGTGGAAAGCTTTAATATGCCGTCATTTAATCTTTTCACTCATCCCATTGCTTAGTTACTAATATTGTCCTTCTACAGATGAGAGAGTAACACGTCTAAAGTCACTCAGCCAATTATTAACCAGCCAGATTAATGCAGAGCTGGGATTCCACCGGGGTATGTCAGACTGAAGGGTTCTGTTATTAAGCAAAGACTTCTAAAGGTGGGGACTAAATTTTTGAATATATTTTCCACAAACTTGGGTTTCATAATAAAAAAAAAAAAAACATGCCTGGCACATGTGACAGGAGTTCAGAAAAGTGCCCAATGTCATGCTAGACACACAGGGTAAAGAGCTATGAAGAAAGGATAGCATTTTTGGAGCCAACGAAGCTGACACTTGGAAGCCCAAGTATCTGAAGATTTAATAATGTTAAGGAAGCGGTGATCCTAAGTTTGTTTTGGCTATTACGACTTTTAAGAAAAAGAAGATATTAAAAACTGCAGTGAAGCCTTGGTGGGGTAAAAGGAAGACCAATTACCAGAGGACGTTTATTGGGAAACATTGCACTGGAAAGAGCGAGGGCGGACTGGTCTAGGGCCCCTGCCCAGTCCACACCCTTTTGAAAGCGTAGCCTCGCTTGGCCTTCCTTAGGTGGTCCTCTGGAAAGACCAGGATGTGGAGCACAAAAGCCGGGAACCTCTGAGGCCCGGGCATCCGCCCCCACCCCCTCCTCCCGCGTCTCCCGCTTCTCCAGCCTCCACGCGGCCAAGAGCGGGGCAGGCGTCCGCGCATGCGCCCGGGGTAAGGTCCGCTTCCCGCGACGTCAGGGGGCTCGCGCCCGCTCGAAAGCCCCACCCCCTTGACGCCTGAGGCGACCTGGGCGGGGGGCACCGGACCACGCCCCCAACCGAATCGAGCGGGGCCGAGTGAAGCCGAACGTCTCCGAGCGCCGCCGAGCCGAGCCGAGCCGAGTGGCCCGGAGTCGGTTGGTGCAGCTGCGTCCCCGCCGCTCAGCAGTCCGCGGCTCAGGCGCCGCCGCCGCCGCCGCCGCCGCCGCCTCCGCGGGGCCTGCGCCGGCCGCCCGCCCGCCTGCCGGGAGGGAGGGAGGCCCGCAGCGCCGGGAGTGCGGCCCGGCCGCCGCCGTCGCCGCCGCCGCCGCTGCCAGGTGAGCGTCCGCCGCGGCCCGCCGACCCCGTGTGCCCCGGCGACTGTCAGTACCCGGTGTCTGTGTGTTTCTCTGCCTGTCAGCCTCTGTGTCCGCGCGAGCTCCTTCCCGCCAGGCCTGGCCCCAGCCCGGCCCGCAGGCTAGGTCAGCCCCCTCCGCCCGCTGCCCCCTGTCTTTCTGTCAGCCGCCAGCACCCCCATGCTGGGAGGCTCCGCCCCTTCCCCCCGAAGCCCCGCCCTCGCCCATCTGTCATCACTCCCCGCTCCAGGCTCGGGCGCCCTGGGGTCCCTGGGGTCATTGTGGTCCCAAGGGCCACACAATTGCGAAAGGAGCAGAATGGTTGGTGGCGGGTAAGTAGGGTGTCCGCGGGGGCGCGCCTGGCGGTGTGAGAGTGCATGTGTGAGCGCCGCTTGTTTCCACTCCGGTGGGTCGCTGCCCGCTGCTGGGCTGGACAGCCCATGCCTCTGGTGTAAAGAGCATCGGCTCCGCCAGGGAAGGCAGCTGAGCCGGGGCACCAACCACTCGGGGTACAGTAGAATCTTGAACCCTGGGCTGTTGTTTCCCCACGTAAAACACTACACGTGGATCTCAGGTTCTCGGATGCCGTGAGTGGTATGTGAGCAGAGTTTGCGGCTTGTTAAGTTTGGGATTTCATTCAGAGAAACCTGTTGGAAGTGATTGAGGAGTGGGTGGGATGTGGGGCTCAGGTGGAAGTGAGAGCTTGAGTCATTTTGAGTTGCATGGTTTGCATTTCTGCCTTGAAAAAAACTGTTATGGACTGGGCAGGGGCGGGGTGGTGTTTTTATTTATGTCCTGTGAACGCTAGAATATATTTGTAAATGTTTATTCATGAGGCATCCACACATTTTCAATTTAAAAATGGATTACGGCGGTTTCCATTTATATACATGTTCTTGTACGTTGTTATCTTGAGGTTCTTTATTTGTGGTAACTTAGTATTGCAGTATTTCAAAACTAAGAGAAAAATGCGTCCTAAAACAATTGGTATTTTGCCGAATAATTCTCAACTACAGAGAAAGAGCCAAAAGCGCACTTCATTAGCTGGAACAACTTATTTGGGCTTAATTTGTTTCTAAGAGACGTACAATGGAAAAATCCAAAAGCAGCAAAATAGTATCAAAGCGACTTAGAAAATGAATGAAAAGGGCCTTTTTGTTGCTGTCTTGGAAAGATGATATCAAAGTTGTTTTAGGGGACAGAGCTACTATGTAATGATAAATATTAACTAAGTTGGTTTTGTGACCTTGATACATTGAGCTACTCGATTTGTGCAGTGGTTCATGATAGGCAAACATTGCATGGGAAGTGTGGTAGTTTTGGGAAAAAATGTTCTCTGTGTTGTTTTCGGTTTTGTTTTTTATATATTGAAGTAAGATTTCAGACTAGGACAGTCTCATGGTGAAGTAGGTTTTTTTTTTTTTAAAGGTAACATTAAAAGTTACAAAATAATTCATATTTAAGACAGAAAACTTGAAAAACGAAAATGTAAGAAAAACTCTGTAACCTCAAAAACCACAATATTTATGTTTTTAGTTTTGTTCCCATGTGTACATATTCTTTTCTTGCAAAAAAACGCTATCAGACTATAAGAATTTTATTGTATGCTTTGCCCCCTTTCGCTTATAAATAGATTATGAGTCTTGGTTTTATGAGTAGGAACTTGTGTTCCCTTTTTAAAAAATAAGTCAGGTTGTGCCAGTTCTCTGCTTAGAGCCCTCTAACAGCTTCTTATCTTAAAATCTGAAGTCCTTTCTGTTGCCTGCTAGGCTACCTCTTGGTTCTGACTTCCAGCCTTGCCAGACTGATGTCTCTGCTGTTCCTTTAAAACTTCAAGCAACTCCTGTCTCAATGCCTTTGCATTTTCTTGTCCTTTTGCTGAGAACTTTGGTCACTGGATATTATCATGATTGACTCCCTTACTACTTCAGGTCTCTGCTCAAATGTAATCTTGCTCTATAAAATATATCTCACCCCCTGTCCTCTCTTGCTGTGCTTTATTTACAGTCACTTATTTGTTTGTTGGTTTATTCTCTCTCTCCCTCATCAACCCAGAAAAGTGAGATTTTTTTTTCACTGATGTATTTTCAGGGCCCAGACTTATACCTGGCCTTTTGTAGGTACTTACTATTTGCTGATTGAATGAATGTTCATTATCCATCCATTCACATGACCTTGCTGCAGGTCTAGATAGCTATATCATTAGTCTCTTTAAAAGTCCCAACATTTTTCTCCTTTCCATATCTGAGAATTATTTTATAAAGTGAGGTTTATTATATTAAAAAGAGTTATAGTCTTGATTTAACTTAAACAATTAAGGGAAGGAACATTTTTGGCAAATGTGACTGCGTTTCTTTTTTATGCATTATCCCCTGTGTCACACTGGGAATCTTTGTAAAGTATAAGGTGTCCCAGTTATGTTTACAGCTGTGATTTCAACTTGGTTGTTCTAAGTAATAGTAGTATAAGCCTCAAAAGCAGAGTGGGCTTTTTGTGTCAGCAGATACCCAGAGATATAATTATAGGTTTAATGTGTTTTTATTTGGGGAATAGCTGTTATATTTACTTATTTTCTTGGCAGTTCTATCCTTTTCATCTCCCTGCTTATCAGTTTTTGGCTGGCTAGCAGGTACACTTACTTTTTTTAATTTAACTTTTAAAGTAAGTCCTTGACCTTTTGAGCATTTTACATCTCATGTGCCTTTTAACTGTTTGAAAGTAACATTTCATCTTTCAGGATGAAACAACATCTGTAGTAAAACATACAATTGAATTTTTAGTTATAATTTATAATTATAAGGGTGGGAAAACTATCTTTTTTTAAAGAAAGAGAGAGGGGGGAGAGAGAGAGAGAGAGAGAGAGAGAGAGAGAGAGAGAGAGAGAGAATTTCAATATTTATTTATTAGTTTTTGGCAGACACAACATCTTTGTCTGTACATGGTGCTGAGGATCGAACCCGGGCCGCACGCATGCCAGGCGAGCGCGCTACCGCTTGAGCCACATCCCCAGCCCGGGAAAACTATCTTGAGGCAGAATTTTTACAGAGAAGATATAATGTGAGCTTTTTAGAGGTTTGAACTTTAGGTGGACTACTTTTAGTGAGTTTTTGAGAGGAAAAAAAAAGGTGTTTTGTTTTTAAGGATCCTAGTCCAGAGACCTTCAAGACCTTTTTTTTTTTTTTTCCTTATGTTCTAAATATACAAGAATGGTGAGGGAGGGTAGAATACTAAATGAAATTTTCATTCTTTTTAAAAGCCTAAAGGGATTGTGTTAGGAATTTATTTTTGTTCCGTAGGCTTTTGTTGAACATGTATTTGGGCAACTCTGTTTCGTGTGGGTTGCTTAATCGTGTTCAGTTTTAGATTATCAGCCTGCTTTCTTATTCTTTTTTCAGTTCCTTCACTTCTTTCGTATTCTGTCTGATCTTATCCAGTCCCAGGATGTTAATACCCTCTGGATGCAGATGACTCCCTCTGCTTTGCCTCCTGCCCTTTCTCTGGTTCTAGACTTGTATTTTCAGCTATGAGGCCTTCTTGTTGTCTCTGCTTGCTGCCTCACTGTTTTCTCAATCTTCACATGTTCAGTATTGATCTCTTAACCTCTCAAATTTGTATTCATCATTCTTGACCACTCATATCTGTCTCCCCACCAGCCTTCCCTGTCTCAGTGTCATTTCTCTCCATTCATTGTTCAGGTCAGGTACCTGAAAGTTGTCCTTACTTCTTTTTTCTTTTTTTCCATGTTTTTTTTTTTTTAATTGGCACATTATAGTTGTACATGATAGTGGGACTTTTTGTTATATATTTGTATATGTACACAATTTAACAGTATGATCTGGCAAATATTATTTCCCAGTTTTCCCCTTTCCCTTCTCTCCTCCCTTTACTGGTCCCTTTCCTCTACTCCACTGATATCCCTTCAATTTTCTTGAGATCCTTCTACTCTACCTTTTTCTTCCTTTTTTCTCTTTAGCTTCTACATATGAGAGAAAACATATGACCCTTGACTTTCTGAGTTTGGCTTATTTCACTTAACATAAATGTTCTCAAGTTTTATCCATTTTCCTGAAAATGACACAATTTAATTTTTTATGGCTGAATAAAAGTCAATTGTGTGTATATATAGCATTATATCATTTGTTGATGTAGTTGTCCTTCATTCTTCCTCTTTCTCCATCCCATGTTGAGTCCACCACATGGCCCGTCAGCCTAGCCACCAGAATATTACAGATCCTTCATTCCTCTTCTTCCTAAATCAGCCACCCTCTTCTTTTGGCTGGATGAAGGCTGTCACCTCCTAGTTGGTTTCCCAGCTTCATTCTTACTTTCTTTCTAGCACATTCTCTCATGGCAGCCAGAGTAATCCTACTAAAAAGTAAGATCATGCCACCTCCCTGCTTAGTGGCTTCTCACTTTCCTTAGAGTCATATCCACACTTACTCTTGAGGCCCCCACACCCTCTCCCTCTCCCAACCCCTGCTTACTGTCACCATGCTTGTCAAGTTGAGTACTGTCAATTTGTTGAATATGCCAAATTCTCTTCCTTTTTTGTGTACCCTCTGCCTGGCATTCTTCTCCCCACCCTTGTCATAGAAAGACCCTTTTCAAATATCCACTCAGCTAAAGTGTCTAGTCCTCAAAGTGGCCTTCCCTGATTATCCCTTCATTATCCATTAGTACACATGCAGTTCTTGCTTGTAAGTTCATAAAAATTCCAAATATTTTATTTATATGTTTGTTGCTTTCCTTAAGTGGTTAACTCTCCCAACAGACTACAAAATTTATGAGTACAGGGACATCCTTACTTTGGTTATGGCACAGCCCTGGCACCCACTGCTCTGCCTAGAATCCAGTATTTTTACAGGTGCTCAAACATTTTGAATATTAATTGTTATATCAGCTAACCATTTTTTTGAGACTTACTGTATACCAGATCCACTATTAAATGTACTCTCACATTATGTCTAAACCTTTGGGAGAATTCAAAAGGTGGTGATGATAATTACGTTGCCATTTCTATTTCTGAGTTGAGAAAGTAGAGTTTAGAGTAGTTAGGACTTTTTAAAAATATTTATTTTTTAGTTGTTGGTGGACACAATATCTTTATTTCATTTTTATGTGGTGCTGAGGTTTGAACCCAGTGCCTCATATGTATGTGCTAGGCAAGCTCTCTATTACTGAACCACATCCCCAGCCCAAGTTAGGACATTTTTAAAGCATATAGCTAAGAATGTAGTGGTGTTAGGATTTTAAAGCACATGACCTGATCTTTGGACTATCCCTATTATTCATCACTGCCTTCTGGTACAAATATAGGAATGAATGTGAGATATGCTGTGATATTAATGGGACCTCATGTTTGTTTTTAAGCATGTATGGGGACTTTGAAAAAATAAGAATGCTTGCTTTAAAGAGCAAAACTTATGGAAAGTTTTTCTTAATAGCCATTATGTCAAAGCACATAGGTTAGTTTGCTTTCAGGCTCTGTTTTAATTTTCTTTGCCACTTTCTAGCTGCTAGTCCTTGGAAAAACTACTTGTTTGTTTTTTTCAATTGCAAATTGAGAAAAACCTTATCTTTCAAGATCATTCTAAGGAGCCGAATTATACACACACAAAAAGAGACACACTATTTTATTTTTTTCCACTAGAAAGATACCACCATCATACTGTTTACTTCAGGAATGCTCACCACCAGGGTGCTTACGTCAGGTCAGATAACCATGTGAACAGGGTCATGGTTCAGACATGACAGACTTGGCAGTTCTTGTGATGGAATACCGGCACAGTCGAATTTTCTGGTGGGATGGCTTATGAGCATGTGCCAGTCTGGTGGCTTGTCATCCCTGTGAAATAGAGGGGAGATTATCTGCTAAGAATAAGTAGGAATAGGTCAGAGGAAAAATGAGAAATTTTGATGAACCATTGATGTCAGGAAGAGGAAGACAGTGTCTCTGATATCCAGGCAATATTCAGGACTCTATTGGGAGACTATGGACTGATTGGAACATCTGGTTTTAGGAGCAAAAAAGGCATATATTTGGATTGAACCAGAGTTGGGGTTTGCTAGGGATGACTGGCAGAAGGACAGTGGGTCAGAAAACAGAGTATTTTTCAAGGAGTGATTAACATGATAGATGGGGTGTAGGCTAAATAAGGAGGAGAAGAGGACCAGTGGTGTTGATGAAGTCAAGGAATGGGTGTATTGGCGTGATGGAGTAATTGGATATGGTCAGAGAGGAATATGTGAGTGGAAGATTTCAGAATTGGAGCACTTAATTACTGGTCATGGCAGACTTCTACATTTCACCACAGACCTGAACCACTGAAAAGAAATGAACTCAGCGAAGAACACTAAAATGATGAAGTCAGATAACCGAGTGACCAGAGTGTTGTTTGGGTCATCCTTGTGGTCAGAGAAGCCATCAGAAGGATGGCAAGATGTTTGGGGTAAAGAAAAAGAAGGTGGGCCAGTTCTTTGGCAAATTAGGTGGGGTCAGAGGTCCTGGCAATGGAGAGAGGTATTACAGCCAGTCTGTAAGATTCTCAGAGGATTGAGGGTTTTGCCTGAAGGAAATGGAAAAGCATGACCTGTACGATTTATGGTTGCCAGGTCTGTCTAGAATAAGTTGACCTTGGCCCAGTTTCATTATGCTTCTGAAGGAATCCCAATTCAAGTGGGCAATACTTGTGGCATGTAGAACTGTTTCTAAACTGTGATGAAAGTCATCTGAGGGTGTGTTAAAAATAAAGATTCCAGGATCTATCTCGGGCCCCACTGAACTAGAATCTCTAAAGAGAGGAGTCTGAGAATATATATTTAACACCCTCCTCCACATACACTCATTTGGTACTTCTTTTATAATTAGGTAAGTTTGGGGAATATGTCTGTAGTGATTAAGAACATAGGATCTGGAAGCCAACTGCTTGGGTTTGAAGGAGGTGAGACTGGTGGGAGTAAGCCTTCGTGCATCATTCTTAGTAGCTTGGCTCTCCAGGTGCATCTGATACCAGAAGTAATGACTCATCACTCATTGGTTAACAATAGGGATACATTCTGAGAAATGAGTTGTTAGGTGATTTTGTCATTATATGAACATGATACAGTGTGCTTACACAAATCTAGATGGTACAACCTAACACAGACATAGCCTATTGCTTGGAGGCACAAACCTATCCCATATATTACTGTACTGAATATTATAGGCAGTTGTAAAACAGGAAAATATCTAAACATAGGAAAAAATACAGTAAAAATACTAGGTGGTAAGAATTTTCAGTTCCATTGTTATCTTATGGGACTGTCATCATATAGTGTGGTCCATTTTTTATTAAAACATCAATATGCACCATGTGACTGTCTAGTGATATGCTGGTGGTAAACAGAAAACCAGAATGATAATGGAATGTATATAGTCTGGATATGAGGTTAGAAATTGAGGTAAGATAGAGTTCCAAGTGATGTTAGTGAGGCTTTTGTGGGAAAGGAATAGTCTGCCAAGTTGGCAGTCCCATTGAATACTCATCTATCTCATTCCTGAGCACCTTTGTCAGGGATGGTTGGTGATATGCACAAGAGCTCTTTGGGTGGGGCCATGGTAACCTAAAGGACATAGCTGCTGCCTGTCTCTCTTGTCTTAGCATGGCAAAGCACAGAGAAATTGACAGAAAGCCTGTGAAGCCATGCACAGAGTTGCTCTTCCTGCTCCGGGCCTCTGTATGCCTGGTTCCTGAGCTTGGCCTGCTGCTTCAAAGGTGCATCTTCTTGCCATAGAGTGAATTCTCTCTCACTGATGTGTGTTGTTCTGGATGAGTCCTCACTCCCTTGGCAGGCCCATTTCTTGCCATGATACGTTAGTTAACAATGGCTAGAACATGAGGCCATCCTTACAAATGGTCATTGTTATGCCTAAGACCTTGCATTCAGTTTTTCCTTTCCTGTGTTAAGGCTCTGTTTTCACTCCCATTCGATTCAATTCTTCAATTTTCCAGGAAGCTGAAAACCCACAAGTTGTCTTTTGTGCTGAAATGGGGCCTAACCCAGATTTGTGATCTCCTTGAAAATCAACATATGTGGTTTAAAAAAGATGACATTTCTTTCTATTTATTCCTGATAATGTTAATAGAATTTGAAAATGTTAATAATGTTAATAGAATTTGTTATATGTCCCATTTTACCATACAAAGAACTAGAATGAATTCTCTTGGAGGGGCTTTAGTATTGTAGGGGTTACACTAAACCTCAATAGAAAGCAAATCAGATACCGTCCTCCTCTGGTCTAATAGCACAGTCTGTTGACCCGTAGCTAGGGAGTCATCATAGATTTGTTGAGTGACTATAGGTCTGGGGACAGAAAACCTTGGTGTCTTTGCTTACTTTTGCCTTTTTTCAATTATATGAACTTAGGCATTTGCCTCTATTTCCTGTCACTTGAAATGAGAGGTATTTTTCCTGATTTATAACATTTTTATGATACTTAGATGAGACTGCATACAAAAGAATTTGAAAAGGTCAAGTTCTTATATATGCAAATATAGTTGAGGATAGTCTGAAAGACCCTCAGACCCTCAAATCCCCCGTCCAAAGGAGAACTACGTGTCACACTAGCTGCAAAAGCAAGAGGCAAGTTTATTAATACACAGGCGCCTGCGGGTGCACAGCCAAACCTCAGCCGAAGCTTTGGTGTACTGGCACACCGGGCTTTGGGGTACAGTTCTTTTATAGGGAGAGGGGAGCTGTTTCCCGCCTAGCACACTAACAGGTATCTCATTGGTTCTTTTGAATCCAGCATTAGGGTAAACTTGCTTTTCACTATACGTTCTTGGAAAACCTACAGGGTTACATTCCATTCTCAAGCATGTCCTGAGTATGGGTGCAGTGCTCTTTCTCAACCGGTTATATGGTAAGCTCATCCGGTACTTGTGCCTATTTATTGCATACTTTTACTTTCGCAACAAGGCCTCAGGTTATGGGGCTGGAGTCTTTCATTCCCCCCTTTTTCTATGTCATGGATAGAATCTTATATCCATTGTTCCGCCTGTTCAGATTCTTGGACTAAGTTTGTTTGTGACCCTGCCTGCTGCTGGAGTAGCTGATATTGTTGAGTGAGAACCATAGTTTGAATTACAGAAAGTCTTTCTTTCATGGACTGTACTAGTCTGTTAAGTATGCAGGGCCCAAATGTCAGGATTAACAGTAAAATAACTAAAGGACTCGCTAAGGTGGATAGCAAAGTAGTCAGCCATGGGGATTTGTTAAACCACTGTTCGAACCATCCTTGTTGTGCTTCAAATTCTTTCTGCCTTTTTACTAACCTTTCAGTAACTTTTTCCATAGTTTCGCGGACCACCCCTGTATGGTCTGCGTAGAAGCAACATTGCTCTTTTAAAGCCACACAAAGACCTCCTTTCCTACTTATTAACACTAGTGTCCTGCGTTTCCTAGAATCGATTTCAGCATGGCCTCCATTTTAGATTTCACTCGATATTAGACCCCGATTTTTCTAACTATACTGACTACCTAACTTTAAATCTGGCTTCATTCCCCCCCCCCCTAATTTGGGAACTCCTTACTGCTGTGAGGAAGGGGGACGAAGAGAATCTTTCTGGCTTCTTCAGGCTGAAAAGGGACGGCGTGGGGCAAGCAGTTTGGAGTCCCCCTTAAAAATATCGGGTCTATCGAGTGGTCCATGATAAAAGTCCAATTGAGAAGTAATAGGCTGGAGGGCCATTCTAATGATAGGTGGTCTATAAGAGAAACAAGAACTCATTAGTACTGGAACCATATTGATGCAGTAATAAATGCCACAGCACAGGAATATGCCAATGAGTATAATGACCAAGACAAAGATTAACAATGTTTTCCATCAGGCAGTACCAGGAACTAGGAGCTAAGATATTGTTTTCATGACAAAGTTGTTGAGGACATGGCTTCCATCTGAGCATGTAAATCTTTAAGGATATTTGTTACATTGTCAGAAATGTCAGGGATGTAAACACAACAACTAACATTTAGGGTTACAGTTGTCCTTCCCTTAAGATATAGTTTAATTTAATATCATCTGATCTTGCAAAATCCTTTTACTAGTATGCCCTGTGTCTAATAGAAATCTTTAATTCTGTTACCTAGGGCTGGATACTCATACTAGCAAACACCAAGCCTACCTGTGTAGGTTAGGAATATCTGTGGGCCTTAAACTAAAAACTACTCTGGCAGTTTCTTTGGATAGTTATCAGGCATTCCTGTCTGAGAATCTCTTTTGTAGCCTCCAGTTTACTTATTTATGGAAGTTTCATTTAACTATCGTTATTATTAAAATGTCCAGGAATAGCTGTGTTTTGGCTTTGACTGTCTTTGCTAAGTGTTTAAGATGAAGCAAGTCAAACTGACTTTTGTTTCAATCTGTTGTTAACAGTCAGCTGAATTACTCTGGGAGTCCTCCGGAACTTCACAGCAGCTTCTCAGTTCTGCTAGTGCCATTTGCGCTAGGATGGGTCCAGGCCTTGCTTGACCATGTGGCTTCCCTCGGAAGCATCAGGGATGTCTCCCTTTTCTGATGACCCTCCTCTTCACAGCAAATGCACTGACTGGCTTCCTGTCCTCCACTGGTCTCATTAATCTCCCTGATCGGGAGGTTATGTGGCCTAGAGTTGCAGAGCCCTTTGAAGAAGTCCCTATTCCCTGGTTCAGACTGACTCAGAGGGCAAGAGCCAAATTTTTAATTTTAAAATTTAATCTTAAACATCCAGCAAAATAAGTTAACAGCCTTATATTAAGGGTACTGGGCTTTAATGTCTATCTCTCTATCCTGTAGGTGGCAACTCTCTATAACTCATTATCTTAAATTAACCCAGGTTGTGAGTTCTTAAAGCAGTACCTCTTTAATACATTAACAGGCAATTCTTAAATCATTTATAAGAAAACTACAAGATAAAATTATCAAGAGTAAAAACATTTAGTTCATATAATAGCTACCTTGAATTTTGGTGGAGTATATCCCCTGTTTGAGATCCTGGCAATCGTGACAAAAACCAACTTTTGGACACAATTTTAAATGTACTGAAATCTGGCTTACTTCTTTCATAGTCACTTTCACATGAGATGGGACATAGAGCCTTATCTCAAGTAAGGTGGGGCTCTTCATAAATCTTAAATACTATAGTTCTGAAGCTGATCTTTGGTTTTTAGACATTATTTTACAAAGCCTACATAAATTGTTGCCCAAGTTCACATGAATATTAGCTAACACAACATAATATCACATCTAAAACATGAATTAAAGGAAGGCTGGAAGCTTCTAACCTCTTGTTGGAAAATAGCAAAGTATTTCTGTTTTACAATAAAACCTTCACCCAAATTAGGCTCTCATTGACTTAAAAATACATTTAAATTGTATCTCAGTGTAGAAAGCAACATAGAACTTTACATATCTTACTGATAACAAGTCCAGTTATAGAACACAAATGATAAATAAATTTCCAACATGTTTTTTTCTTTTTAAGCCTAAAATTACCATACAACTTTAGAACATCAGCTTGATATAATGTTCTTTTGAAGCTTCTACCTTACAGACTTGTATACCTGAAAGATATGAACACATTAATAACACCATAATTACATTGATGTTTTTATATTAACCAAGTTTAGCTTTTAAAGAAATGACTAAGGGGGAGATGGCTGGGCTTAGATAAATGGCAGGCAGCCCGTCTATTGGCAAGTTTTTCCAGATATCATCACCAGCACCTGAAGAAGATCAGAGCGAATAAAAACAGAATGAAGATAAAAATTAGAGCAAAGATCAATTTCTGGCAGAAGTTCCATGTTGGGGGGCTGACAGAAAAGAGACCAAGGGCCATGAGGAAGCTTAGAAGGACATAAAGAATCATGAATCCAGGATGGCAGATTAAGAGGTTCTCTGAACTTGTTGTTTCCCGCTGTCCCATGTCTGCTGCATTCCATCGTGCCTGGTAGTGAGCTTCAGCACTGAGTGAATTGTTCTCTTGAAGATGTTGGGGGTCCATCAGCCATCAGAGGCTGGTAGTGCCTAAGCAGAAGCTGGTTGGAAGTTTGATTTGAGACTTTCTGTAATCGGATTTGAAGGAACTTCATTATGCAGAGCAAGAGAGCACAAGAAAAGTATTGAAAAACAACAGTTGTTGTTTAACCATAGTTGTGTAACTTATTCAAAAACTTATACACATAACTAATTTACATAAACCTCCTTTATCCCTTACTTAAACCTTCTTGATTACTTAGTCACATAGACTCTCCTATCTAGAAACACAATTTTTTTCTATTAGTTCCATACCTAGAACCTTTTAGTTTCTCTCTTTTTTTTATCTACTAACCTCCTTTTGTTCACATTTTGAAACAATACTTGTAAACTTTTTAAATTTAAGCAGAGTTAACATTTTATTAGGGCCTTTTTTGAACACCTAGAGAAACTTATAAGTTTAATTTTAAAGACATCTTTACTTTTATCTGTTTACCCAATCTAAATTGAACCATTTGAATCACGTGAATCAAAGATATTTGGATCCATTTTTTAAAATTTTTTTTATGAGCGCTCCTCATCTGTTAATTGTCATATCACTGCAGGATATATGGACATACACACATACAGACATACCGACATACAACACATAACAAGAGTAACACATAACACAAAAGGCCTTGCAGCTTTCTCAGGTGAAATCTCTTTGCAATGTTTAAAAAAACTCCAGTTGATCAAAAATAGAACTTATCAGAAAAACATTAGCTTGTCTGTAGAATAAAAATCATGAGCTCAAAAAAACATAGAATCTAAGAAAAGGCAAAAGTCCTAGAAAAAATTGACCGGCCAGTAATTAGTAAATGCCATACAATTTACTCTTTGGTTTAATCTAGTTTGAGTTCAGGTAAAAGACACCTTTACTTTTTTTTTTTTCTTGGGCCTCAGATCTGTCTCCTACTAAGTGCTCCAGGCTTCTTCTATTTGCATATCAACTTAAGTCCTGGCTGAGGTCTGGAAGGAACTGGGAAAACTGGAATTCTGAGCAGAAACCTCATGCCTAAGGCATTTTAACCATAAATCATAATTTCCAGGTTTGGATGTTGAAAATTATGATACAAATTTAAGATACAATTCACAAAATTTCATCTTTATATCTTCCTACACTAGAAAAACTTGCTCACACAAAACTGAAAATAGGATCTTAATAATATAAAAGCTACCACAGAAGAAATTCCTTCAGGATCATTAAGCTACTTTCTTTGTTCTGAAGTTTCTAAAGTAGTATTAAGTTACATTAAATCTGCCTAAAAAATTTTAGAAAGAACCACACACTACCATGCATATCTGAAATTAAGCTTTGAAAATTCCCAAGACTGTTGCTAATTAATGTCATTTCAATAAGCCAGACCAACGTTTTAATTCAACACTTTTTTCCTAAATCTTACACACAGAGAAACAGATACCAAATCATAATTTACTATCCTTGCCCAAATCAATGCACTGTATACCTAGTGAAATCTCCTTAGGCTACCCAGTTCAAAAATTGATGAGAAAAAATAAAGCTAAATGATTGGGAGTTACTTGCCAACTCGGAAGTAGAGTTCTTTAATTTTCTGTCCTAAGTATTTAAGTTTTCTAGCATGAACTATCTGAAATCTCAAACAATTACTTAAACCCAACTTTTAACTGTAAGATTGTGCAATGCTTTAGAAACCCATTCAGATACCAGATTGTTACAAAAAAAAAAAATCACATTTAGCCAAGATCATCCCCAAGAAACAATCTATGATAACATTTAAACCAGGCCGGATAAGAGAAAAATCTCCAGGTTTTTAACTTCATTTAATTATGACTCTTATCAGTGGCACCTTAGATTTCCCATGAGTGGACCAGATGTTTTCTTGAAGGGGGAAGGGGTTTGTACTTTGATCGGCCCAAAATATTTTTTGATTTTTTTTTTTCCTCTAAAAATGTCTCTCTTAGCAGCTTAAGGAACACAGCACATTTTAAACATTGGGGCGGTAAAACAGACTATTGAAAGTTATCTATGCTTCTTAGAGAACCTGGGCAGAGTTTACTAATTATCTTATGTCTTTTTCAGTCCTACAACTTGAATTGCTAACATTTCTAACCTGAGAAAGAAGGGGAGCATCCAGGAGGAATGGATGCGGGGTTGGGAGTGTTGTGTAGCCCATAAGGAGGCAAATGTGATTGGGGCTTTCCCTCAGTGCCATTCATCTACTGATCACCCTAGATACCCCTGGGGGCTGTCGGGAGGGGGCTCAAGAGAAAGGACCTTAGGAATACGTCTGAGGGTAGCCCAGACCGGAATTCCGCAGTTGTTCCAAACTCTTTCCTCCACCTCCACCTCCACGCATCCAAGGCAGACCGGGATTCAGGACACTGTGTACTCACGCCAATTGCTCTCTGGGCCCAGACAGAAAAGTTGGAAGCGGCTTTGGCAGAACCCAACATGCCTGCTCTGTATTGAACAGGTGATTGAGAGCTGCCTAGGCCGGGAAACCTCTCACCCGAGTCTTGGAAGAGTGGCGGCTGCACTAATTGCGTTTAAGTAGCCGTCGGGTGCCCACCTTACCTCCAGAAATAAAGAGAGAGAAAGATGCACCTCAAACAGACATGGGGTGCGTGCACTTACCTCGGTGTAGAATCTCGGTCTGGGACAGAATTTATGACTGAAAGTTTGGCTCCCATCCCCAAAGTCAATTAATGTCAATTTAATAATGAGGACAGGGTATTGAGAAAAGTTAAAGTGAGATCTCAAAGTTCTTAGATCCCCAGCAGGCATTTCTATTTGCATTCAAGCCGATTACGGGAGGGAAAGAAAACATTGCTTTCCTAGTCTCAGTGTTTAGCCTTAGATGGAATTTATCACCCGCCTTGGGCTGGACAGGACAGATCCGCCATACCGCCAATGGTCAAGGGTGAGGCTCAAGGGAGTTGTTATTGATTGTCCCATGTTAGTTTTCGTCGGTAGGAGGAAATAGAGAGTCAAGAGGACAGACACAAAAGAAAGTGGTACCGAATGAGCGCTGCGCGTTTCTGGCACAAACCGAAAGTATCTGACGGCTTAAGGGGAGCCGGCACTTCCCCTTTACTCACTTACAGAATTACAGAAACAGTGTATCCTTTGGAAACACTGGGGGTCCCAAAAAAAAGAGAAAACGGACCCTTCTGACCCCTGGGACGTCTCCCAGGGGGGCAGGGGAGAAGTCCGAGTTCGTCAACTCCTTCTCAAGCTGCCTCAGAATACGGAGCGATCATGCGTAATCGTACAGTCGCTGCGCCACACCACAGACATAGACACGACACGACACAATAGCTCGAGCTGGCCAGCTTACCTCCCAGTGATGCCGAGAGTCCCTCCGGACAGGGATCTGGACGGGGGGGGGGGGATGGGATCTCGGTGGGACCTCCAAAATGAAAGACCCTCAGACCCTCAAATCCCCCGTCCAAAGGAGAACTACGTGTCACACTGGCTGCAAAAGCAAGAGGCAAGTTTATTAATACACAGGCGCCTGCGGGTGCACAGCCAAACCTCAGCCGAAGCTTTGGTGTACTGGCACACCGGGCTTTGGGGTACAGTTCTTTTATAGGGAGAGGGGAGCTGTTTCCCGCCTAGCACACTAACAGGTATCTCATTGGTTCTTTTGAATCCAGCATTAGGGTAAACTTGCTTTTCACTATACGTTCTTGGAAAACCTACAGGGTTACATTCCATTCTCAAGCATGTCCTGAGATATGGGTGCAGTGCTCTTTCTCAACCGGTTATATGGTAAGCTCATCCGGTACTTGTGCCTATTTATTGCATACTTTTACTTTCGCAACAAGGCCTCAGGTTATGGGGCTGGAGTCTTTCAGTCAACCTTAACTTTTTTTGCAGGAATAGCTAATGGAGAGTTTCTACTACCCTGTAGTTAATGCCATAGTGTTTCCACATACAGTATTTAGACTAAATACCATTAATATTTTACTAATTCTAATGCTTATTAATACTAAATAAGAAAACCAGATAGTTTTGGGTGCCTAGGGATACTTAGTCATCACTATAGAAATGTAAATTTAACACATAACTGTTCTTATTTCACAAAACAATTCTTCTGGATACATGGTATATAAACAGAAACAGTACAAAAATCGATGTAATTCGGATAATCTAACACATGCCATAGTATTATAGTACAGATATATATATATATATATATATATATATATATATTTTAATGTTTATTTTTTCTTAGTTCTCGGCGGACACAACATCTTTGTTTGTATGTGGTGCTGAGGATCGAACCCGGGCTGCACGCATGCCAGGCGAGCGCGCTACCACTTGAGCCACATCTCCAGCCCCTATAGTACAGATATTAATGTGGACAATAATTGTCCTGAAAGAAAATGTATTCTTTGTAAATTGAAGGTGATATTTATACTTTTTGCAGGTTTTGAACTACAAGGTTCTTTTCTGGTTTTGATCTTTTGTTGTTTTTATGATTCCTCTTACCTGAAGAACTAAGATATTTCATTGTAGATATTTTCTCTAGCAACCAAGACAAGACCCTTGCTCTTTTAAAATCTCAGTGTACTTGTAAAATGTGACCTTTTCTTTGCTATGTCAATTTCATAGGGTTGTTGAGACATTCAAAGAAATTATTGGCACAGATGTGCTTCTATCTGTGTGGATGGTCTTCAGTCAATTATAGGTGTTGTGGTCATGTAAATCTGACAAGGGCTGTGTCTTTTTTTTTTTTTAAAGAGAGAGTGAGAGACAGTGAGAGAGGGAGAGAGAGAGAGAATTTTAATATTTATTTTTTAGTATTTGGTGGACACAACATCTTTGTTTGTATGTGGTGCTGAGGATCGAACCCGGGCCGCACGCATGCCAGACGAACGCACTACCGCTTGAGCCGCATCCCCAGCCCCAAGGGCTGTGTCTTGATTTATAACATAATCCTTGTTCAAGTCCTAATTTTTCCCTATCATGATTTAGTGCCTCATCCATCCTGTCATCCCATTTCATTTAAGAGCATCTCATTTTATGCCACAGTGGCCATAAGTCAAAACTGACTGAGCTTCTGTGGTGTGTCATGCCTGTCTGCAAGATGCTGGGTCAGAGGGTGAGACCTTGTCTCCAGGGATGTCTGTTCAAGTGGGGGATGAGTCTAAGACTGTAACACCAATTCTTGCCTGAATTTATAGCTGCTGACCTGCCCTACAAATTTCAGATTTGTCAGCCCCTACAATTGCATGAGTCATTTCCTTAATATAAACTTTTTTGGGTGTGTATGTACGTGTGTGTGTGTGTGTGAGTGTGAGTGTATATATTTGTACACACATGAGCACAAACACACACTTACACATATTGGTGTGTTTCATATTGGTTTTGTTTCTCTGGAGAATGCTGACTGATACAGTACTCAATCAGTGTTTTCATTGTCACTGTATAAGGGATATATATAGATATAGATATAGATATAGATATGGTGCTCATTGTGGTTTTAACCATGATGAGTTTGAGATACCTATGGAATCTGGGTTTAAATACTAGCAGGTAAACATTGCCAGGACATGGAGGGCTCACATGAGTGGTTTGGACAGGAGATATATCAGTGTAGGAGTCACCTGTGTGCAGTTGCCAGTTGAAACTATGTTTGAGGTGTGATTTCAAACAGAGAGATCTGAATATATAAGGTAAGAGGAAGTATAAGAATAAAACCTCAAGATACATCAATATTTAGGGGGAAGTGAAGGAAGAAGCCTTAAAAGGAGACCAAAAAGGCGTAGACACACACAGGAGGAGGATCAGGAGAGTGGGGACATGGAAATCAAGGCAGAGGGAAATTTCTAGGAGGAGGGGTACCAGCAGTGTCAAGTGCCATAAAAAATAAGATAAATGTTCAAAATTATCCAGAAATTTAGCTCCCAGGAGGTATTGTTAGAGGTGACTGTTTCAGTGTCCCACATTACAGTGGATGGAAGAAAATTGTGATGATGAAGTGGAGATGTGTGTTTACTGCTGCTGCTTCTTGAAGGAGCCTAGCCAAGAAGTATGAGGATAAGAAAGGGCAGTGGACTTCCTGAGGAAAGGATGAGAGACCAAGGAAAGGAAGATTTAGAGACCAAGAAAAGAAAGATCCAGAATAAAGGAAAACATGTTTTATCCCTAGCACTGAGAAAAAAAAAAGAAGGTGACATGCTTAAGGGACGGCCAGTAGCACTGCCAGAGGAGGTATGTCTTTTCCATTTGATGGTGTGGGAAGAGATAAGGCTACTTGGGGTCACAGAGAACTCTATAGAAGGTAAGGGGTTGGAAGTTTTGCTCTCGAAAAAGCTTCTGTTTTCTTTGTGAAGTGAACTTTTGGCACCAACTGATAGCTGGGGGAGTGGTACAGTAAGGTCTTTGAAGACAGTGGAAAGGTATCAATTACAGCTGTGGAGCTAGGAAGTGGGAGTCGATTCTTGTTCCCCATTATTTATCGGATGAAAGCTATATTACACAGTCTGGTGATTATAAAGACCTCCATATTTTTTTTTAAATCTGTCTGCCCAAACTACCTACCCTTGTTTCATTCCAGCATTTTTGGACTTCAGGCAAGAGTTTCTCTTATGTAGTACTAAAATGTGGCTTTGAGAGACCAGATGCTGTAGCAAAAATACCACAGACTGAGTCGGGAGTCCTGTGGCCTAGTTTTGGCTTCTCCATTTAGTAGCAACTTATATCTCTAAGTCTGTTTCTTCATTTTGTAAATAATTTATAGAATAACATCAGTAAGTGATGATGAAGTGTCAAATGAGAAAACATTTTAATGTTCTTTGAAGAGGATAAGTAATATATAACTAATATATAAACACAGGTATTGTCATAAAGCCATGTCTAATCCTAGCTCTCTCTCTCTCTCTCTATATATATATATATATTTAAAATTTTTGGTACTGGGGATTGAACCCTGGGGGGACTTTACCACAGAGCTACATCTCTAGTCTTTATTTATTTATTTATTTCAAGACAGGTTCTTACTGAGTAGCTAAGGGTCTCACTGAGTTGTTGAGTCTGGCATTCAATCTGTGATTCTTCTGCCTCAGCCTCCTGAGTCACTGGGATTACAGGCATGTGCCACTGTGTCCAGCATTTCCTACCCCTTCTCTCCTGCTGTCTAAATTCAGCCTGTATTGTATAGAGAAACACTAACTACTATAATAGACAGACCCTGCTGAAATCTAAGAGGCCTAAAATAGCAGACACTTCCATGCTTGTTTATAATCCAATCAACTGGGGTAGAGAAGACCTAGTTTGATGGATCTCTGCTGTCTTCAAACCATGGTTTCTAAGGTTGCTCTGGGTGTCAATGCTGGGCAGCAGGATGGGGTAAGAAATTGAGAATGGATGGTTGTGTGGGAGGCTGTTATATACCAGGCCTAGGAAGGGAGCTAGTGAATATGGCTACAGGATAGATGGTTACTAGATGAGAGATGAATTTGGATGTGTTTGTATATTCTCAAAGAGCAGTAGAATCCAGGAAGAGTGAAGCAGGACCTGTGCAGCTTCAGGGCGAAATGGAGAAGGCACTCTTTGTGCCTCGATGGCCAGGGATTGGGAAGAGCCTAGGACTGGTAAAGGCAAGTGATGTCTGAGGTGGAAGAGGGGTCACAGGTTAGGGAAGATGTGGGTGAGAACTATGGCCTTTACCTCCCTTCCGAGGTGAGCTTTCTAATAGTAGTGGAGGTAGATGCCATTTACCTTTTTTAAGAAAAATGATGAGGTAGTGTCTTGACAAAGGCCATATAACAGGCAGTAAAAAAATGATCAAGGGCCTATGTGTTTGGACATCAAAGTCCCAGGTGATGAGAGCCAGAAAATATCCTACCTGGAAGACTGGAAAACCAGGATTCTGAAGGAGTTGAATTGAACCCCTGGGCATCAGGTGAAAGAGGACCTTTATGATGACCTGCTCCTTTGTAGGAAATTGTCCTTTGGCTGCTTGGTGGGACAGCAAGAAAGGAGCATTTCTAGGCAGAGGGAACAGCTTAAGCAAGGATTCTAATGCAGAAATGTGCTTAGAAGGTTTAAGGACTGAAAGAAAGCCAAGATGGTACATAATAATCAGGAGGGAGAGGTGATGAGAAGATGCAAAAGAGTAAAGTAGGACCTAGATCATCCAAGAACTTACACACCATGGCAGGGGTTGGATTTTATCCTAAGGGCAGCAGGAAGCTATTATGCCTTTTGTGTGGGAGGTAAAATGGTCTGATTTATAATTTTAAAAGAAGAAGGACCAATTGTATGAAGAGTGGGTGGAGGGGAGGCTAGAGTGTAAATTGAATGTAGGGGGTGAGGTGAAAGGAAGAATTCAAGAGAATACGAGAATCTGGAGCTCAGAGCAGAAGTTCAGACGGGAAAATAAAATTTGATCCTGTGTTTCCTGTTAGCTCACTCCCTGTTCTAAGCCAAGCTTTCTGTGAGTAGCCTTATCCATGCTCTCTACTTCCTTACCTCCTGCAGTTCAACCCTCTGTGCTCTGGCCTCTGTCATTGCCACTTCCCTGAAATGTCTTGGGCAAAGGGCATCCAAGGTCCTTTGTGGTTTAGCTAAGACTAGGCCTTTCACTCTTGCCTGACTTGACTTGCATCCATTTACCCTGTGAGCCATTCCAGCTTTGAAATGCTTTCCTCTTTAGCTCTTCTGTCTCTATGGTTTTTTTCTGGTCATCAAGTCCTCAGGCCAACCCTGAAATGACAGCATTCTCCAGGCTTCTTACCTTAATCCTCCTGGGTTTTCTCTGTGTCCCTCTGTAGAGAATGAATCCTCTCTCTTCGTGAAGCCAACACCCACTTGCCTTTCCAGCTTCATTGCCGGTCCCCCCTCCTCCAGAAAGCCTTCCCTGACCCTTTAGACTGTGAGAGATGCCACTTCTCCTCCTTTTCCACTTCTCCTGGAGCATAAATGGACACCTTTGTGATAACATTTAACACCCTGTTTATGTCTTTGTTTCCCCAGCTAATAGTGCTTGAAGGATAGAGTTACAACAAAACATTTGGTAATCTAGGACAAAGAGTGCTTTCTGTAGTTCAGGTGAAAGCCACACTCTATCGTGAAGGCATCTACACCTGATTGTATATCTTTTAACAGAGCATTCATTTCTCACAGGGTCTGAAGGCTGGAATTCAAGTATAATGTCTTCTGTGAACAGAATTAACTTAACTCAAAATAATGAGTAATCGTCTTCATCTTCTGAAAGGAAATAAAATGATTTTAAGAATCTGAATTGCTTCCCAAGAGCTTCTAAAGACCTGCCTTTCTTGCCTGGTAATTTGGATCTCCACTCCCCTCACTCCCATTCCAAAGCCTGTTACATGTGTCTCATATTTAGTGATTTCACAATTCTGGGTTTGACTTTACAATTGTCTCCATGGTGAAGAGCACTAATGTTCTCCTGTGCTGCATTGTGATAGCTGCGGAGGGCAGTGCGGAGGCTGAAGGAAAGATGAGCTTCTGCTTTTGTCTCCTTCCCTCCTGCTGACCAGCTCACAGTGGTGAAGAAAAAGGAAGAGAGTTGTAGAGCCTGTGCAGTATACATTTAGGTACATGAGTTACATGTTTAGATTTTCAGTAAGGTTTGTGATGGCTGATGTCACTAAACTCTCATGCTTGTCTTTCAGCTCTTTTTCTACTCTTTTGAATCCTTTTTTTTTTTCTTTCAGTTCTAAACCTACTCTGTCTTTTTTGGCAGGCAGAACAAAGAAAATAAAATGTTGAATCACTTTCTTCCCAGTGGCTATGATTTTCAGAATTTCTCGTTTTTTTTTTTATGTTTAATTTTCTGAGCCTAACAGTAAAAAAGTAATGATGCCTTTGACTAAATGAAATTCTAAGCATCATTACTCAAAATAATGCATCAGATTGTACTTTTGCATTCTTAATGTAGTATTGGGTAATTATTTTTAAGAAAATTGTTTGTTACAATTATCATAACTAGAATACCTCTCAAATGGAATAAGAATACTGATGTGTATGTATTAGTGGACTAAGTTTGAGCCTTCATATTGCTCTCTTGAGGGGTTACTGCTATCTTGTGAAGAATTCTGGTACATATAAGCCGCATTCTGTCGATTCCCACTTACGTTTACTTCTGGTGTCCAAACAAGACATTAGGATTGCAGATGCTCAGGGAATGACCGTAGAAGTTTCCAATGTGTCTACTGGTGATATGCCAATTCCTCTTCTCATATGGAGAACCTTTTAGTTAGCTCAAGAACATTCTTTTTTAACGGAAATAACAGTCTGTGTCTTGGGACTTTTGACCCACTGGATATACAGAGTTGAGTCTTTTGCACCATATACAATATATACAACCCTTCAAATACCTACAGAAAGCTGTCATCATCCCTTTTATCTCAAGTCTTTCTCTTCAGGCTCTGAATCCCTGGTTTCTTCAGATGTAATTTTTTTTCTTTATTCTATGTATTGTGCTTCTAATAGGTTATCCTAAGGTTTCTTTAGCTTTTTTCTGGTGGCTCAATCCCTTGTTGAATTTACTCTTGATTGAAACCCACCCTCACTGAACTCCACTCAGCCTAGGTTTTCAAGTGTCTATTTAACAGTATATTTTTATTTCAGTGTTTTTCTAGCATAGTTTTCCAGTTATGTTTTGATACATTTAGTAATACTGTAATATATTTCCAAACAAAGGTTTTTAACTCCTGGGGTGCCAAAAATGCCAGTAAAGCCCTAACATTTGATTTCTTGCTAGAGGAGACTTAGCCAACTTCAGCTGGATCTGATGATGAGACATCATTGAACTCTTACAGCGAGCCAGTTGCTATGCCAAGGATGGTCACACATGTCATCAATAGTAGTATAACTGACCTCATTTTACTGAGGAAGAAATGGAGGCATAGAAAGGTTGGGAGTTATTCTACATTTTATACAGCATGAGCTCTTAATATGCTGCTACACTGCTGCTTATATCTAGCTTCTGGGTAAAACTCCATACAACTCCCTTCTCTTGTGATATACTCTTACAGAGAGTATTTAGCTCTCTGGTTTTTTAAATTAAAACATAAATTTTAAAAAGTCAAATTGGGTGATTCCTTTTAACTTACAGGGACACATAGAAGAGCCCTCTCTGTACATGGTGGGTACTGACAGAGCTAAGATCTTCAGCTCTCTTTAGTAAAAAGGATTAAATCTCTGAGTTCTTTGGTCCTGGGATTACTAGGGCCACCCCAGAAAGTCCATCTTACACGAGAAAAAGTCTGCAACATCATGGTAGGGGAGATTAAACTAGGAAGAATATTCCCTTTAACTTGTCTTTGGGAAACTTTGAGCACAAAATGGGAGAGAGTATTGCTGTTGTAGTTGCCTGTTTTCAGTTCTGGCTTTTTCTTCCACATTTGTCCTTAGTGGGCCTCAGTTTCCTCACTTCTTCTGGGAGTTAGGAGCAAGGGCAAGGTATGGGGGTTGGTTATCCGCATCCTTTTGCACTCCGTCAGAGGTTAAAATAGCACTAGCCCTTTTGTTTTGGAGAATCTACTCTTGTGCTGTTTCCAGACATTTTGCTTCAAACAGTTGGCACTGTTAGAGGATGGGGCATTTGGGAAGCTTCTGTGTTTCCCTTTCCCAGTCCCTAAAAGATTGTACATTGAGCGCCATTTTGAGAGAAAGCTGGGTCTTGTTGACTGAAATTGGACTAAAGATTTAAAATATGGTGATGGCCCTGAGGGTTTAGAGAAAGGTGGGGAGTTCATCTGGAAAATATTAGACATAAGAACCATGCAATTTCAAAAGGGAAGAACTCGAGTGTGTGTAGATTATTTTCATATTGTGGATGTGGAGAATTCGAACCCAGAGCTTTTGGTCTTGAGTCACCTCAGTGCTAGTGATCTTGCTGGTGACAGATAATAGTTAGATGTTACTCATATCTTTCACAATAACCCATGCCAGAAAGCTACATTTCATGGCGTTGCTGGGAGAACAGGGGCGGACTGAAACAGAGCTGCAGTATATTTTTTTCTTCACATCTGTGAACTTGAGAAGAAGGAAAAAGAAGAGGGAAAAAAACTCAACTTGGCATGAGTGATGTGAAGTGAGATCAAATAAGGTGAAAAGCAAAACAGAGTCCAGAAATTTAGTTTTCCTTTTACTCAAAGTTCATGGGCGGCTGCTGAACAAAGTCCTTTTTAGCTTCCACAAATGTTAAGCACTTTTCATAACATGAATGTCATTATCTTTACTTTTGGTTGTTTATAAACTTAAAGAGCTTTATAAAGGACAAAGAATCAATTGAACATAAAATCAAACTGTCACCTTGTCATTTCTTGCTAATGTATAAACTCTGGTACTTAAAATGAGTTATAATTATTTTGGATCCTGATAACATTCATTATAAAAACATTTATTGAATAGTCAATAGAAAGTAGAAATTTTAAATAAAAATGAATCCTAATGTGCCAGAAAAGAAACTTCAAATTTTTGTTTTTTTCATAATTTATGTTCATATGCATGATTTTTATTTTTTTTATTTTTATTTATTTTTTTTTTTAGAAATTAACAGTTCATGGGTTTTATTTTTTTTAAAGAGAGTGAGAGAGGAGAGAGAGAGAGAGAGAGAGAGAGAGAGAGAGAATTTTTAATATTTATTTTTTAGTTCTTGGCGGACACAACATCTTTGTTTGTATGTGGTGCTGAGGATTGAACCCGGGCCGCACGCATGCCAGGCAAGCGCGCTACCGCTTGAGCCACATCCCCAGCCCGTGATTTTTATTTTTATTTCATTTATTTCTTGTGGCACTGGGGTGGAACCCAAGGCCTCATGCATGCTAGGCAAGCATCTGCCATTGAACTACATTTCCCACTCTTGTTTTTTTGAGATGGTGTCTTGCTAAATTGCCCAGGCTGGTCTCGAACTTGAAATCTTTCTCCCTCAGCATCCTGGGTTCATAGGTGTGCACCATCATGCCTAGATCACATGTATGATTTTTACATGTCTGTACGAGTTTGTGGGGACTTTTTTTTACTTATTAAGTATTTTTCCTTATTGCTATATAACCTGAACAATTATTTATAAGAGCTTATTAGTTGATCTTAAACATTCTCCTGCTTATTGGATATTATGTTTTATTATTTCTGCTTCATTCCATAAAAAGTATTGGTTGTTTTGTTGAACATTCAAGTGGTTTATATACTATGTTTCTTTATAAATATTATTTATTTGTATCTTCAGATATCTAGTTCCCCTACCCTTTTTTCTCTTGTTCTTTCTGTATGTTGGAAGGGAATTGTTATTTTTTTAGCATAATTTCAGGAGTAGGATGATGAACAACTCTGAAGCTACATCAAGGAATGTGAAAATAGTAGCTTTAGAGGGGTAATGGTACAATTGAAATGAGTCATTTGGCAGAGTTGCTTAAAATGTTAATGTGGATTTTTATTCAATCTTAGGTTTTAAAAAAACATTGCTAAAAGGGAAATTAGATATCATTTACATACATACACAAAATTTAGTGGATACACTAAGTTGTGGTTAGTTTTAAAAAATTTTTCTAAGCTAAATTAAATGTAATATAATGCTAAACAAATCTTATATTAATGATATTGGTCCTAATTATTCTCTAACCCTGTAGTATTTGCATTGTCCTGCTAGTTCCCTCTCTTAACCCATCCTTCCCAGCTCTAGGGAGCCCAGGCAACACTATCTGTTAACTCTGGTACAAAGCTGTAGTCCTCTGGGCAGAAGAGGCTTCCTTGTTTGTTGCCCATGTCTGTCTGCTCACTGGCCATTGGCCGTAGTTCTGTTTTCTGGAACAACAGACAGATTTCTTCCACTGGGCAGGAAACATCAGAAAATCAAAGAGCAGTTCTGATTTTTACTCTCCATGTCCTTAACTCCTGGCATAGTGCCTGGCACATAGCAGATGCTCAAAAACACATTTGTAGAATGAAATGTCTTGAAAGAGTCCTTCAAATGTGTGAACACTATGATAATGTCCCCAGTTAATCACTACTTCTTCTGGTTTAATGTCCTCCAGTTCAGTTACTGTCCTCATGATAGAATCTTCTGATCCCTTTACCTCCTTGTCCCTCCCCATTGCTTGTGGCCACAGTTTGCTGTCTATTGCTTTTAGAGTATATAGCTAGATTTATAGCCATTTCTTCAGAAGTTGTCTAATTCACAGTAATGTATTCAAGTATGCATTACTTTTTTTAAAAGTAGATCCATGGTTGCTTTTATAAAATATATATAATTTTATAAAATATATGTAATTTTTTTTCATGATCTTTTGAAAAGCTAAGTCCCCTCCAAGAGGTGTTTGTGCAGTTGTTTCCTTCTAGATTAGTGTTAACTTGGGATTTGATGAGGGCTTTTAAGTATTCTCATGTTAATTGTGAGTTAAAAATGAGAAACAGGAGGGCTGGGGTTGTGGCTCAGTGGTATAGCAATTGCTTAGCATGTGTGAGGCCCTGGGTTTGATTCTCAGCACCACATATAAATAAGTAAAATAAACATATTGTGTCCAACTATAACTAAAAAATAAATATTAAAAAAAATGAGGAACAGGCGAGTCCCAAGGAGAAGCACTATAGAAACCTCTTTCCAATTTGACACTAATCCATGCTTTTCAAACTGTGATGTGCCTACATATTGCCTGGGAATTTGGTTACAAGATAGATTCTGATTCAGTGGTCTGGATGCCACCTGAGATTCTACCTTCTTGACAAGTTCTCTCTTAGGTTATGTTAATGGTTTGGGTCTCCTGAATCATAATTTAAGTAGCAAGGCAGAGTATTGGGGTAAAGTTGTTCCTGAGTGTAAATCCTTCAGTGCTTTAGCACCTACCTATGCTGGATTCATCAGTGCCCTCAGCTGATAGAATGTGATGTGGGTCCTTGCCCATATTCCAACATTCATCTCCCATCTCACTAGGGAAATGAAAACAAGAGCAATGTTGTTTTGCTAGCTTTTAAGTGAGTGTGTACCTCTCTGTGCATGTTTAGTTGGACCCTTGGTTCTAGTCAGACTAGCCGTTACTCAATGTATTTGGTATATTTTCAAGTTGCTTGTCATTTGGACACTGGGTGCTCATCATTTGAGTTATTAATCTGGTATACTTTCATATACCAGAAAGTTAGTCAAATAGACACTAAACGCATTTTTTAAAAACACTGGTTATAAAATATATTGTTACCAAAAAAATTCTTTTAAAAGAAATGTTATAGAGCATCCAGATTTTTTTAATCCATTAGAATTTGGATAAAACAGATGCATTATTAAAATTACATTCTTTTTAAAAAAATATTTTTTAGTTTTTTAGGTGGACACAATATCTTTATTTTACATTTATGTGGTGCTGAGGATTGAACCCAGTGCCTCATGCATGCTAAACGAGCACTCTACCACTGAGCCACAATCCCAGCCCTAAAGTTACATTCTTAAACTGACACTCATGCAGCTGGCAGCCCTTGACTAGATTAGTGAATGAGTTCTGTAGAACACAGGATAAGAGTGGGGAGAGGTCAGGAGCACTTGATGAATGACCCCCTTCTTTAGGCTTTTAATCTTTTAACTTAAAAATTCTTTTACCTTTCTACAGGCAGATAACACTGTAACCAAGACTTTTTGGATCATTTAAAAGAATAATTGTCAAGATTTATTTTTTTATTTTTATTTTTTAGTATTTATTTTTTAGTTGTAGTTGGACATAATACCTTTGTTTTAATTATTTATCTTTATGTGGTGCTGAGGATCAAACCCAGGGCCTCACACGTGCAAGGTGAGCCCTCTACTGCTGAGCCACAACCCCACCCTGTTGTCATGATTTAGATAAAGCATTTATACTTGCTTGTTTTGTAGCGCTCATTGTGACTTGATTAATGGGCATCTTTCTATATTAAAGGTTCCTAACTTTGTGAGAATGATGTCCTATTTCCTCAAAGCCTTAGGATGAGTAAGAAGTATTGAAAGAGAAGCCATTTTATAGCTGTAAGGGTGGCGGCCTTCTGAGCTCAAAAGTCTGTATTTATAGTTTGACTAGCATTACTCCTTCCTATATTGGACCTTTCGGGTGCAGTGTTCTTGGGGAAGGTTGGGGTGGATATAGTCACTCTCAAAGTTTACTCTTTTCTTTTTTAAGGAGAGAGAGAGAGAGAGAGAGAGAGAGAGAGAGAGAGAGAGAGAGAGAGAATTTTTAATATTTATTTTTTAGCAGACACAGCATCTTTGTTTGTATGTGGTGCTGAGGATCGAACCCGGGCCGCACGCATGCCAGGCGAGCACACTACCGCTTGAGCCACATCCCCATCCCTCAAAGTTTACTCTTACCTTGCAATTTATAGCTGGGTTCTTGCAATTATGACATATACTCAGTCATAATCCCTTAAATTTTACCTGTGTAGGCCACCTTTTCTTTTTATTTTGGATATAATAGATGTGCCCACCACCCTGGAAGCTCTTCTGCCCACTGAATGTTAAAAAAGCCTCACACTCTGTCCCCTCAGAGTCCATAAAGCCCTGAATTCCTTATTTGAAGATATGGTAGGCAGTGACATTACTGCTGGAGTTTGCTCATTCATTTCCTTCCTTTCCATGATGGGTTGTTTTTCATGGTCACCCAGGTTATGTGTTTCACTGTTCTTTAGGCTGGTCACATGCAAGTGCAGCTACAGCAGCAATAATGCTATCCCTTTAATATCTTCTTTATTATAGTAATTTTCAAATATGAATTATGAATCTCCATGAACTTACCATGAAACTACAACAATCTCAATATCTATCTTAGCTTGTTTCATTCACTTCCTACTCAGCTTTATTCTTCTCCTCAACCATCACCATACGCGCCTCCCCCCTCACTCTGTCTCCCAGTCTTTTGAAGCAAATCCCAGATATTCCATCATTTCATCCATAGTACTTAATTATGTAAGATAACAAAATATTCTAAAATTGTTTTGTGTTGAAATATAATAAATAAAAATCAACATAAGCATAGAGCCTGGTGAATTTTCATAATTCAAGTGATTTGATATAAGCAACACCCAGATCAAGAAGCAGGACAGTACTAAATCTCTTTTGATGAATTATTGAGGCTTTTATACTATATTTACAATTTAATTAGACAAACAGAAGTAAATTTTTATTTCAAATCTATAAAACAGCTTTACTATAACCCTGCTTAAAAAAATTCTCAACAAATTCCAAAGTATTAGTCTCATTGGGTTGAGTACCTCATTGCCATGGATTAAAATGTTCAAGTAATTCTAACTCCTAAATCCTAGAGAGTATCTTTCAAAACATATCACGAAAGTTGAATCCTATAACTAGACATTAAATTAGGAAATCCCAGAGTAGATAAATGTATAACAAAAACACAGCCTCAACACTAATAGTAATGCGACTGCTCTATTTACTGTAAAAACTAAGCGACTATGCCCACATTCAATCCAGGTTGAAAAATGAATGATTTGAATGTATTGAAATGTTTGAATTGTAGAACTTTTAAAAACCAACTATAGTGCTATTAACATATTCCCAGATAGCAATAGTTGTTGATAGTATTTAATAGTCTATATTAATTTTCTCCATCGCTCTTTTTCTTAGATGCATGCCTTACTTTTTTCTTTTGTGGTACTGGGGATTAAACCCAGGGGCATGTTGCTACTGAGCTATATTCTGAGCCCTTTTTAATTTTTTATTTTGAGATGGAGTTTCACTTGTGATCCTCCTGCCTCAGCCTTCTAAGTAGCTGGGATTACAGACATGTGTTACCACTCCTGACTTTATGCTTTACTTTTTTTTTTTTTTTTTTTTTTTTTGGTACTGGGGATTGAACCCAGGGGTGCTTAACCCCTGAGCCACATCTGCAGCCCTTTAAAAAATATTGTATTAGAGACAGGGTCTCGCTGAGTTGCTAAATGCCTTATTGCTGAGACTGGCTTTGAACTTGTGACTCTCCTGCCCCAGCCTCCTGAGCCACTGGGATTACAGGTGTTTACCACCATGCCTGGCTGTGCTTTACTTTTGATTGATAACTCATATAAAAATCATTGTAGGTTTAGAAGATTTATTACTTATCCGTCATGCTTTTATTGTTTTTATGTTACCACTGCTTTCACATGATACTTATCCTTTGTACTGCTATCAACAAACTATATATCATTTCTATCATAATTATTGTTTCTTTTTTATTGTGTCTTTGATAGAAGAAGAGATTTGAAAAATTGATCCAGCCACCCTTTCTGTCAACCAGAGGCAGTATATTTAATTTCTCTAGTTGCTTTGTAATTGAATAGCATGTTTTATTTCTTTTTTGATAGCCTGCATCAAACAATACCACAAATTGTTTAAAATATACTAAAGCTCCCCCAAAGTTATAGGTTGGGAGGAAACAAATTATTGAGTCACTGCTTATCATCCCAAACTACAACTTAGCTTTGTCTGGGGAGTCAGGATGGAAGGCCTCCAGGTGAAGAAAGTCGAGGAGAAGACACAAGAAGGGAGATGGCAACTAATATTTGCTGAGTGCTTTTCCAGTGTCCCACATGTTCACTTGGTTCTAGCTTCCCTGGAGATTTTATGTTTGGAGAAACTTTAATTCTGCCAGTATAGCCAAGTGGTTAAGAGCAATACCCTGCATTGAAATCTCTGCCCTGCCACTGCATACTAGTAGTGTGTGACCACCTGTCAGTGTCTCTTTCTTGATCAGACTCAGAGGTAACATAGCATCTGCTTCCTAGGGTTTTTGTGAGGATTAGATGAAATAAGTGTGTGAGACGTCAAGCACAGTACCTGGCACATAATCACCATTCAGTAAAGCAAACTGTTATTCATTCTTTAGTTATTTATACTCAATCAGTTACCCCTGCCCCACAACACACACACCGATTTTCTCTTTTTGAGACAGCATCTTGCTGTGTTGCCTAGACTGGTCTTGAACTCCTGAACTCAAGTGACACACCTCAGCCTTTGGAGTGCTGGGTCTACAGGTACATGCCACCCCTCCTAGCTGCAGACTTACATTTTTTTTTTTTTAAACAGGCAGGCTGTGGCGTTTTTCTGTAGCCTTTAATCATTCAAAGTTATGAAGTGGGTTTTTAATATTTATTTATTTATTATTTACTAGGGATTTAATCCAAAGGTACTTTACCACTGAGCTACATCTCCAGCCCTTTTTATTTTTTATTTTGAGACAGGGTCTCACTAAGTTGTAGAGACTGGCCTCGGATCCTCCTGCCTCAGACATGCACATGTCACCACACCCAGTTGAAGCAGGTTTTTTCAACAGCCATAATAGAATTTTGTCAAACATATGCATGCTTTCCTTTCACATTGGTCATCTTGAAAAACCTCTTACTTATTCCATATTGTTACTCAAAATATGTATGGACTTATGATTAGTTTTTAGTCTGTACGTATCTTTTTGTTAAAACTGCAACTAGAATAGAGGTGAATACCTATATAATTAAAATTAATTATTTATTAAACACATTTTCATTGACAACCTATTATCAGGCATGTTTCAGGCACTTGAAATATGCACTGAACAACAAGAGAGGGTCATTTCTCTGTGGTATTTGTAATCTAGGGGGCAAAAGGCTTTCATCAGCCCCTTGGATTTTTTTTATACCTTTATTTATTTATTTATTTTTATGTGGTGCTGAGGATCGAACCCAGGGCCTCATACATGCTAGGCGAGCGCTCTACCGCTGAGCCACAACCTCAGCCCCCCTTGGATTATTTAAATAAGTGGTCCTAACTAATACTGGTAAAACTGAAAGGAACGAGGCAAATTTTGGAATATTGGTAGACATATCCAAACCTTCTATTGGTTCAGTAAGCTCAAGATCTTGGCATATCACCCAAAAGGAAGTCAGATACTTTTTTAAAAAATATTTTTTTAATTAAGTTTACAGTAGAATGCATTTTGACATAGAGTACACAAATGGGACACAACTTTTCATTCCTCTGGCTGTATATGGTTCAGAGTTATTCCAGTAGTGTAATCATACATGTATGTAGGTAACAATGTCTCTTTCTACCAAGCTTCCCATCTCCACAACCCCACCCCCTCCTCTCACTCACCTCTACGCAACCCAAAGTTCCTTCGTTCTTCCCTATTCCCCTGCCCCACTATGGGTCAGCATCTGCTTATCAGAGAAAACTTTCAGCTTTTGGTTTTGGGAGATTGGCTTATTTCACTTAGCATGATATTCTCTAGTTCCATCCATTTACCTGCAAATGTCATAATTTCATTCTTCTTTAAGAGTCAGTAATATTCCATTGTGTATATGTGCCACATTTTCTTTATTTTTAAGTATTAACATTTATTTAAGCATATAATGTGTCAGACACATTGAGATGTTTTATTAACATGATACTCCTTTTTTTTTTTTTTAGGAAAAACTTAGAGTTTATTTTGGGATTACAAGAACAACCTAAAGTTTATTTTAGGCTCACAGTTTCAAAGATTCAGTTCATGATCAGCCAATTCCATTACTTAGGCCTCATGTGAGGCAGATTTATCCATTCATCCATTGAAGGGCATCTAGGTTGGTTCCATAGTTTAGCTATTGTGAATTGAACTGATATAAACATTGATGTGGCTATATCACTGTAGTATGCTGATTTTAAATCCTTGTGTATAAACTGGGGAGTGGGAAAGATGGGTCAAATGGTGGATTCATTCCAAGTTTTCTGAGATATCTTCATATTGCTTTCCATAGTAGTTGCACCAATTTTCAGGACAGATGCTTTATGAATAAGATGAGATACTACTGAGGGAAATACCCATTCTGTATCTAGTGTGATGGCAAAATGGCCCTTTTATGTTTATTTTTGCATAGTTTCAAGCTTTGTTACTGAATATTATAATTATGAAATTGACAAAACATTTATTGAGCTTAAGCCATTTAAATATTTAGCTGCTGGAAATAATGTATAAATATATTTCTGAAGAGGCACTGAAAATCTTTCATAAGATTTTCTAATAATCTTCTTATCTTTATAAGACCAGCTCTTTAAATTTGAATTTGAAGTAAAACAAGGATTTGCTTTATTTTCTCTGTATGACTGTGACTTTGGAGCCTCTCATTCATGAACTTGAAATCAGAGGCAGAGTTATAGTAAACAACACAACTGAAAACAAGAAATTATTGAAAATGGCTATCCACTATTAGGGTTCATTAATTAGTGTGTCTATAAAGTGTACTAATTTCTTCTAAAAAGTTTCCAAATATGTGTATCTGTTCAATTTAAACTCTTAGTATTAAATAATTGAAAATATATACAATTAAATATACAAAATTACAGAGCCCTGAAATTCAAAAGAGCTTTGAAAATAATTTAGGATAGTCACCCTTCTATTGTGAAAATGACCTCAGCTGATTTTCTGACACTTCTGGTAATGGAGAATGTCTATAGATCAGGGGTCACAGGAATATAACGTAAAGGCAAGAATTTGTCATAGGTAGGAATTTAAATTTACCTGTGGCAAATTGTACTCAGTATAATTGTTTTCCCTAAATATCACTGTGGTCTCTCTTCTTCAGGCCAGTTTCTGCCCATGAATCTATGGCGTGTTGCCCTTCCTTGTAAATTTTGGCTCTGGGTGGAGAAGTATCCTTACGTCTTTTAGTTTTCTATATTTGTAATTAATATGACAGCATATATTTTAGACTACATTTATTTAGAAAATATGTGCTAAGGGACTCTTGTGTGCCAGTTACTTTACTAGGCAAAAGGAATGATAGCACTGAACAGAAATCACTACCATCATGGAGACTTCAAGTTCATAAAGAAGTGTCTCTAAGAAAACTACAGTTAGGGCTGGGGCTGTAGTTTAGTGGACAGCACACTTGCCTCACGTATGAGGCACTGGGTTCCATCCTCAGTACCACATAAAAAAAAAAAATAAATACATAAAAGGATCTTGAGTCCATTTGCAACTAAAAAATTAAAAATAACTTAAAAAAAAGAAACTACAGTCAAACATAAAGTCCTTGCTTTTTCAAAATTTGAATTTAAAGGGCTATATACTTTGTCGCATTAGTTACAGAGTAGGTGTTTCATTACATTGTGTGATATTTTGTGCTTGATTGTACACATGAGGATTCTTAATTATCTGTTTCTGTATAATAAATGATCTTGGAAGTCAGCACCTTAAAACAGCAAACACTTAGCATCTAACAAAAATGGGCTAGGAATTTAGGCGGGGCCTAGCAGTCTTTCATGAGATAGCAGTCAAGCTGTAGGCTGGGGATGCAGTCTGGTCTGAAGTATTGACTTGGGAGAGGGAGGAACTGCCTCCAAGCTCACTAACCTGGTTGCTACCAGGCCTTCATCCTTTATTGCTGTGTCCATCTTCAAGGTTGCCTCATAACTTGATGTTGGCTTCTCCTAGGAGAAGAAGGAAAGAAAGCACCCAAGATGGAATCCATGGCTCTATATAACCTAATCTTGGAAATGACGTTCCATCACATCTGCTATATTTTATTTGTTAGAAATGAGTCAGTAAGCCCAGCCACATTCCAGGAGAAGAGGTTACACAAGGATATGAATGCCAGGAAACAGAGATCACTGGGGACTGTCTTAGAGGCTGCCTAACATGGAAGGTTAAGACATAACGTAAACAAATATAACCTGTCAGATGGTAGTAAGTTCTGTGAAGAAAAAAATGTCAACTGTGAATATTTATCATTCAGTATCAAGCCATCATTCAAGAACATGGGTGAAGTATTTTATTTTTTCAAGTAAATACTGAGAAGTTTATCATCCACTGCTCCCTGCTAAAGAATCCCTAAAAAGAAGAAGGAAGGAAGGAGTGGGATGCAAGAAGCAATTCACAATCTGTAAATTCAAAATATCTGTCTTTCCAGATTTTTTAAATGTTTTTGATAATAAATTGTGAATTTTGGTAATGGAAATGATTGCTTTCTATTTTTCTTTATACTTTTTTGCATTTTTAGTTTAAAGAGAATTTATAAGTATGCAAAGAAAGTACATCCCCTGGTGCTCTTATAAATTTTTCTTGTCTTTGTCAATGCAAGAACTCTATTAATAGTTTAAAATTGTAACAATAGTCAGCATTGATTGAGTTTTTACTCTGCACTAGGCATATTATGCTAAGCATTTTACATGTGTTATTTAAGCTTAGTAATCTTGTGAGAACTCTGTTCTATTTCACAAATGAAAAAAAAAATTGATGCTATGAAGCTGATAACTCTTTGATGTTAGTGTTAACTATTAAATAGCACAACCAGGATAACATCAGCCGTTGAGCAGCATAGTCAAAACAAGATCCCAGGGAGGACTCACCCTAGAGTGCATGCTTTTAACTGCTACACTGTTCTTCCTCTTCCTCTACCTAGTTTTTATTACTTTGTTTTGGTAAAATTATTAAAGTGCTAAGGCTTCTCTTGAAAATAATTTGATGATGATGTCTTACTGAATTTAGTATTTACAGAATTTTATAAATGGAAGGAGTCTTAATGAGCTAGTTCAGCTCCTTCATTTTATAAGTAAGGAAATGGAGACCTAGACACGTTAACTGACTTGACCAAGGTTATGAAGATAATGACAGTAATATCCAGAAAACAGATGATCTGACACCAAGGTTAGTATTATTTCCTCTAGAATATTTCTGTTTATCCTAAGAAAAAGCATTCTATTTGGAATGGCTTACGAAAAAAGTGTATTGTCCAGAGATATTTATTCTGTAAACTGGCATTCATATAACCAATACTTCTGATATAAATACTATCCATGGAAAAGAGTAGCAAATGTGACCCTGGCCTCAAGTAATTTATAATTTAATGTGGATGCAGAAAAGTGAAAGGAAATTATAATTCAGCATGTGCAAACAGAATGATCAGCAGAGGGACAGTCAACTGAGTATTTAGAGAAGGAGAAACAGGGGTAGTTAGGGAAAGTATGTTGGAGAAAGAAGCAGCTACGCTGAAGCTGGGATTACTGGCAGGAGTGTACCATCTCAGCCTGCATTGAGAACGGACAGCATAGGAGTTGGATCAAGTCTGAGGAAGAGGAGGATTCTGGTTTGGGACATGTGGAGCTTGGGAGGTAGTGGGTCATCCAAGAGCAGATGTTCAGTGGGTGGCTGGCTCTGTGGCAAGAACTCGCTGTGGGGATAGTTGGCATGTGAGGCAGGGCTTGAAGCAACTAGAGCAGAGATCAGAACAGGACAGTGAGGGGTCTGGGAGTAGGAGAGTTTAGGACAGCATGCAGCCTGGTGCCTTGTAAGTACTAAATGTTTACAAATTCATTTATTTGATCAACAACTCTATTCCTTTTAAAATAATTACATAATAAGTATTCCTTATTTGGTGATCAAAACATTATGAAGCAAGTACGATTTTCTCATTATTCCCGGGAGGCTTTTCTATTACAAAGATTGGGAAGTGGAAGCTTTGTGTAATGGTCTTTCTTTTTTTTCCTTCCTTTTAAAAGTTATGTAAGTAACATACACATACTTGTGATATCCAAAAATATGAAAGCATAGCGTATTTTTTTTTTTACTTTCTCCTTACCCTCTTTCTACCAAAGACCTTTGTAAAATGTCTTTCCATTTAGTGTTCCTAAGAGAAGCTGAGATCTAAACAGTCTGAGTTAGAAATTGGAGAATGTGATTCCTCATGTTTGTCTTCAATTCACAGTGCTTAATGTTTAGTGGTTAATGTTGAGTGGCTCCCTAGAAAGAGGTACAAGCCTTTGCCCTTAGTGGTAGGCAAACTTGATTTTATAGAAAGTTATTCAGCTTCTTATTTAGTGAAAAGCTGAAGTCCTCCATTATGAACTTCAGATGAAGAAAAGGGTTGTCATTTTTAGTAAATCACTGGCATGTGAATGCATGTGTGTGGGTGCATGTGTGTACACACATGTACCCATGCACACACATATATACACACATACAATGGAATGGCTAGGTGTTCATATTTGGTGATGCACTGACTTTTTAAGTCTGTAGCTTCTCAAAATAATTTCTTTAGGGAATATTAGAAGTAGTCCTGAGTCATTGCCTATTTCAGTAGATTCTTTATTTGCCCAGTTTTACGGTGTACAATGAATTTAGGTTTCTAGAGTTGATATTTGGCCATAATTTAGAGGCAGAAATTTGGCCATAATTTAGAGGTATGAAAAGCCTAATTGTGTCTAATGGACCTCTGAGGAATTGCCCTACAGTGTTAAATATGGGTAAAAATATGTGCTTGAGGAAGATAGCTACTTGGTAGGGAGGATGAGAAGACAAATCACATAATTGCTTTTGATGTTTGCAGCATACCTTAGAATCTAGAATTCAAATGAAAAATTAAACCAGAGCAAAGGTTACTTAATCATTTCTTTGATTCCAATCTAACCCATCTTGGTAAAATGATACCTTCATGGATTTAGTTGTTAGAGCCAGAAACCTGGGAGTCATCCTTAAGTCTTTCCCTCATGTGCAATCCACCAGAGGGCCTGCTGATTTTACCTCCAACATGTACGCAAAACTTATCTCCACTGCCAACATCCTAATGTAGGACTAATGCTGGACTTCTGTAGTAGCTTGCTGCTTTCTCTCTGCTACTACTCTTGCTTCACTTCCATCCATTCTACATTTTGAGAGGCATTGCAACATTTAAATTGTCTAAATCTGACTTCAAGGCTATGTGTGGCATGGTGTTATACCAATTAACCTCATTCTGAGAGCTCTCACTTCTATTCAGTATCATCCATCTACTGTCTGGAGGAGATCATAACTTGTGGGGTGTGTGTGTGTGTATGTATGTGTATGTATGTATGTGTGTGTCTGTGTGCACGCATTACAAGGCATTAACCCAGGGTCTTGCACATGGTAGGCAGGTGATCTACAACTGAGCTACATCTCCATCCCTTTTATTTTATTTTGAAACGGGATCTGGCTAAATTACCCAGGCTGACCTAGAACTTGTGATCCTTCTACCTCAGCCTCTCAAATAGCTGGGATTACTTGTGTGTGCCAATATGCCTGGCTCATCTCTTTATTTGAACTAACTTTCTCTGTAAGCATCCAAACTTAAATGGCATCTGTATTTCCTCTCCAAAGAAGTGTACATCTGCTTATTTTTTTCCTATTACTTTGGTTCCCAGATTTCTTTTGAAGTTTCTGATTTTTTTCTATATTATCTCTTTTGTTTACAGAATTCTTATTAGCAGTTGAATTTCATCTCACATCTATTTTATTAATAATGGTGGTGGATTTTAGTTTACTTTTTTTGTTATTGTTTAGCATTGCTTCTTGTATCCCAACTCATCTTTTATTTCATGGAGGTAAATTTAATTTGCTATGATACAACTTCGAGTCTCTCCCTCCCACCCCAAATTCATGGTGATAAAAATTCATGGAGCTCTTGCATGCTCCCAAATAACTATTTTTGCCTTAATACGTGACAGTTTTAAGAGAATATGGGATTCTACCTTTAAAAACTTGGTAGAAATTGCTTCATTTGTATATTTTAATTTGATATTACAGTGAGAAGTCTGTTGCAAATCTAGTTTTCCATTTGTTACAGTTAGGACCCCTCTTCCTACAACCTTAAACTGCAGAATTTAACTCTTTATTTTTGTGATTTAAAATTTTCATCAGGTTGTATTTAGGTGTTTCCTTTTAGGTATTGTTATAAGGCACTTGATAGACCCTTTCAACCTAATACCCCAGTCTCTAACAGAGAAAAAATTGGCCCTCTTATCTCTTTGGTAATTTCTTTCCACTTACTTTCTCTTTAAGAAAGAAAAGAAAAAGTTAGGCATATGTTAGTCAGGTATTTGTTGTCTATAGTCATCCTTCTTTCCCCTTCATATTTCCTAATTTGAGAGAGTTGATGGGTTCAGTCTTCCAAATCACTGCTTGTGTCTTTGGTTTTGCTCCTCTTCTTTTTGCTGTGCAGACCTTTGTTGAGGGATTAAAACTTTTTTGTTGTTTTGTTTATTCCCCACTAATAACTTTTTAGCATTACTACTTTGCTCTTACTATCTTCATAGATCTTTTAAATGATATCTTCATAGAGCTTTCAGAGATTACTAAAATTGTTTTCTCTTTCCTTTATTAACTCTTGTTTCCTCTGGATTTGGTTCCTTGTTTCCTCTGGATTTGGTTCCTCTGTTCAGTTTAGTGTCACTTTTTAATCTGTTTTTCTTAGTGTGTGATTTTTAGTTGGTTTTCTGTTCACACGCATAAATGAAGATCCAGATCAGTGATTTTCAATTCTAAGGGTACATTTAATTATGTGAAGAGCATATTAATACTTTGACCCTTTATCCTAAGGAAATAATCATGAAGACAATTTTTATATTAAAAAATGATGTTAAGTGGATAAAAATATGTTCAGATACCTGATGGTGGGTTAATTTTAAATTATGGCAAATCAATGCAGCTAACAAAATTCAGCAAATGAAATAAGGCTAACAAAAACACATGTTTAAACCAGGTGCAGTGGCACATGCCTGTAATCTTCGTGGCTCAGGAGGCTGAGGCAAAAAAATCAGGAGTTCAAAGTCAGATTCAGCAATGGCAAGGTGCTAAGCAACTCACTGAGACTCACTCTTTACATAAAATTCAAAATAGGGCTGGGGATGTGGCTCAGTGGTTGAGTGCCCCTAAGTTCAATCCCCAGTACCCCCCAAAAACAAAACAAAACAAAATCAAAAACCAAAAAACAAATGTTTAAAAAGTTGTTAATGGCAGGGAAAACTGTTCACGTAACAATGCTAGGTGAGAAAACTTTCTCTAGAAACAGATTTATTTAGATTATTATTTCTTTTTTTTAATTTTAATTTTTTAGTTTTAGGTGGACACAATATCTTTATGTGGTGCTGCGGATCGAACCTAGTGCTTCAAGCATGCTAGGCTAGCACTCTACCACTGAGCCACAACCCCAGCCCCTAGATTATTATTTCTATAAAAAAATGCAAAGAAAAATAAAAATTAGCAGTCATGATTGTTATGATTTGAATTCTGTAATTTTCCCCCTGCAGTCATATACTCTTCTGTATTTTCCACATTTCATACAAAATATATTATAATCGGGAATGAAAACTCAGCATTATTTTTAAAATTGCCAACTTGCCCACACATGGTAGGTAAGAGAAATGTGAAGGACAAGTAATCACATGAAAATGTTTAATCATAGTAGTATAATAACAAAGAATGAGCCAGATGCATACCTGTAATCCCAGCTACTCAGGATACAGAGGCAGGAGGGTTGTCAGTTCAAGGCCAGCCTGGGCAACTTACTGAAACCCTGTATCCTAATAAAAAATAAAAAAGGCTGGGGAATGTGGCTCAATGGTAAAGACCTCTAAGTTTAGTCTTCAGTATTAAAAAAAATAAATAAAATAAAATAAAAATTCAAAGAATGCATGATAGCATAGAAGTATTTGTTACATATATTTAAAATGAAAAATAGTATGTTCAGTATGATCCCATTTGGGTAAACTTATATGTGTGTGTGTAAAAAGTTTACAGTGCTAATCTCTGGGTAGTGGATGTTTTGGAAGTCACTTTATTTTCTTCTTTATGTTTGTAACTATGATTATATGAATCCCTTTTCCCTATAGTCTTAGGTACACTTCTGTATTTTCCAATTTCCCCATATTGACTTATAATTGAGGGCTTTTTTCCCCCCAAAATTAAAAAAGAATTAGTATTTTCATCTTCTACAGTGTACTTTCAGCTCTTAAAGCATGCTTAACATAATTAATATGGAGGGTAGATTAAGAGAAATTTGAAAGTATCCTTTATGTAATTAAAACAATTCATTGATATAAATTTCCATACACCTCTAAAGAGATTTCTCTCTTTTGCAGAATGTTGGCCACATAGGTGCAAAGTGATGGAAAACTGCCTTTGTGTTATTTCAAAACAAGTATTTGAACTTTTTCATTTTAAAAAGTTGAGGTATAATTCATATATAGCAAATTATACATATTTTAAGGGTATAGTTTAATAAGTTTTGACAAATGTTTATATTGATGTAGACACCACCCCAAGCCATATGTAGAATATTTTTTTTCACCCCAGCAAAGTTCCTTTATGTACCCTCACCATTCAAAGGTAAAGTCTTTTCTGATTTTTACTACAATAAATTTTCTCTTTTCTAGAACTCCATTAAGCAGAATATATAATAATTATTGTGTTTATCTTTGTTTTTTTTTTGAAAGACGTCAAAGGAAGATGGCCTTTTTTTTTTTTAGAGAGAAAGAGAGAGAGATAATTTTTAATATTTATTTTTTAGTTCTCGGCGGACACAACATCTTTGTTGGTATGTGGTGCTGAGAATTGAACCCGGGCCGCACGCATGCCAGGCGAGCGCGCTACCGCTTGAGCCACATCCCCAGCCCTTGTGTTTATCTTTGTTTGCTCAAAATGATTTTGAGATTCCTCTATGATATGTGTATTAGATACTTATCTTTTAATTGGTTTATCCATAGTATTCCATTGTTTGAATACCACAATTTGTTTATGCATTCTCATGTTGACAGACATGTGTCCAGATTTTGGCTCTTTTAAAATTGAGACTGGTTAATTTGGTAGCTGTGTCATAAACTTCAGCATTTCATCTGTTTCTCTTTTCCTGTCTAGCAGGGCTTGCAAACCAGGCATTTGCCCTACAATTAAGGGCTGGTTTCCAAGAGCTTGTAGCTAGGACCACCAGAGAGAAAGCAGAGAACAAAGCTGAAGCAGGCCTGCCAGCTCCCAGGCAGATGCCTCAGTATTTCAGCTTTGGGACATCCTGAAAACTCAAGTGAACTGAGTGCGACTAAAACTGAAGAAATATGGAGGGAGAAGTATAGTTATTCAGTTGGCTTGTTGAAAATACTTGGAGGGTGAGAAATTGTAAGGGACTGAAAATAGAACCTCATTAGGCAGTAAGCAGGACCAAAGAAGCAGCTCTTTCTACCTGCTGTTAAAGAGCTTTCTGTTTATGGAAAATTTGTGGCAAAACTCATGCCATGAGAGTGAGCCCTACCATGGATGGTATATTGACCAGCCTTGCTGATGCCTGTGCTAAAGGGATCCTCTGACTGCTTGGGCGTTGGACTTGATCAGCAAGCAGTCCATTTCATGTTCATTGTTACGAAGCTCTTCCCCTCCTGGGACTGTTGTCCAGCTCTTGCCTCATCTGGGTCAAGTTCTTAACCTGGTTATTCTGGCCCCTCTTTTTCCTTTTCAAGTTCAAGTTTCTGGTATAAAACAAAAAGCAAAACTCAACAATGACTCAGAACTTCTAACTTTATGTTAGCAGCATTTCCTGCCAAAACACTGACCCCAAGAACCTGCCAGAAGATATTTTTATTACCTTTAGTTTCATTATAGATGACAAAGTAGATGGAATTGGATATCTGTTTTTCAGGATTTGGTCGATAGCTATTTATTTCAACACCAGATAGTATTTTCTGATTAAAGTTATTTATAGGCAGTTTGATTCTTAAAAGCCTTTCTGATTTTGCTGGATCACCTCAGACCATGAATCTCACATGGTTTGTGTATTGAGAGGAGGTGCAAACTGAAGCTTTGAAAAGTTGGCACCAGACATGGACTCTGAAGCAATCACTACCTCTCAGACTCAATCCACCAGTCTCAAATGGCTTTTACTTTTGTAGAATATGCAATTTCCATGAAATGGCTAGTCTCAGAGTACTCCGTAGTTATTTTTTTCTAGGTTACTATGTTGTCTTCAATTCTAATTTTTATGTGAGAGCATAGAACAGATTGTGTCTTGCCCAAGAAATATTTATAATGTCAAGTAATTGTTCTCTCAATTGATCATGTGACAGATTTTAGCCAAAAAATATTAAAGATTTTTTCAAATATTTCCTCCTTAACCCCCCACCAAATTACAATTGACACTAAGCTCTGACTAACCAAGCTTCTTTGAGAAGACTCATTGGCAAAGTAGCTAGTGTTTCATAACAAATTGGGGAAGGGGGAATTTGTCCTGTATTCTGCAAAGTCTGTTGAACAACTTAAGAATCAGTGAACATAAACAGTTCTTGTGTATCAACTGCTTTACTGGGAACTGATGATGATGAAAATTAATTACAGGGGCTGGGGCTGGGGCTCAGTGGTACAGCACTCACCTAGCATGCTCGAGGCACTGGGTTTGATCCTCAGCACCACATAAATGTAAAATAAAGATACTGTGTCCACTTAAAACATAAGAATAAATATTAAAAAAGAAAATTAATTACAATTCTGAGAAATGAAAATCCTTGAGTTTTAACATTTCTTATTTACAGAAGCAAACAATCAGTCCTTGAATAATTGACCCATTCTCTAGAATATGAATATTGTATTCTCACTGTAAATGTAAACTTTATATTTGTTAATCTAGCTGTTTGAAAATTACCATAGAAATACAGACAACTAAAGGAAGTTAGTGTATTACTGTATCAAATATTTTTAAGATAACATCAAAATTATATCATTGAATGAAAAGACATCTCATGATCATGGATTGGAAATCTTAATATTATAAAGATGGCAGTACTACCCAAAGAAATCTAAAGATGCAATGAAATCTCTACCAAAATCCCAGTGACATTTTTTGCAGAAATGGAAAAAGTGATCCTCAGATTTATATGGGATTGTAACAGACCCTGAATAGTCAAAATAATCTTGGGAAAAAAATGAAGTTTAAAGACTCAGGTATCTCAATTTCAAAATTTACAACAAAGATGTAATAATAAAAACAGTGTGGTGCTATCAATATGGATAGACATAAAGATCAGTAGAATAAAATTGAGAGTCTAGCAGTAAGTCCATATGTTTATGGTCACTTCTCTCTCTTTTTTTGGTACTGGAGGTTGAACGCAGGGGTGTTTTACCACTGAGCTATATTCCCAGCCCTTTTAAATTTTGAGGCCAGGTCTTACTTAGTTGCTTAGGGCCTTGCTAAGTTGCTGAGACTGTCCTTGAACCTGTGATCCTCCTACTTCAGCCCTCCCGAGTTGCTGTAATTATAGGCCTGCACTGCCATACCTGGCATGGTCAATTGATTTTTTTTTTTTTTTTTGTGGTGCTGGGGATTGAACCAAAGGCTTGTGCATGCGAGGCAAGCACTCTTCCAAATGAGCTATTTCTGTAGCCCAATCAATTGATTTTTGAGAAGGATATGAAGACCATTTGATAGTTGAAAAAAAAAATCTTTTCAACAAATGGCATTGGGACAATTGGATTTTTACAAGCAATAGAATGAAGTTGGACCCCAATTTCACACCATATACTAAAGGTAATAAAAAATGGATTAAAGATTGAATTTTAAGACCAAAAACTATAAATTCTTAGAAGAAAATATATGGGTAAATCTTCATGACCTTATATTTGATAATGGATTCTTAGTGATGACATCAAAAGCACAAGCAATGAGGTCAGACTTGGTGGTGCTCACCTGTAATTCAAGTTATTTCAGAGGCCAAGGCAGGAAGATTTTAAATTCAAGCCAGCCCTGACAATTTAGAAAGACCCTTTCACAAACTTTAAAAATAAATAATTAAAAAGGCTGGGGTTGTGGCTCAGTGGTAGAATGCTTGCCTGGCATGTGCAGGGTGCTGGATTCGATCCTCAGCACCGAATAAAAATAAATAAAATGAAGGTATTGTATTCAACTACAACCAAAATGAATATTAAAAAAAAAAAGAAAGGCTGGGGATGTAGCTCAGTGGTAAAGGGCTCCTGGGTTCAATTCCCAGTACCACAAATCAAACAAAAAACCAACAAACAACCCATGTGCAATGAAAGAAAAAAATAAATTAGGCCACTTCAAAATTTAATTGTGCATCAAAGGACACCATCCAGTAAGTTGAAAGAAAACCTACAGAAGAAGGGGGAAATCATTTGCATATCTGAAAAGGGCCTAGTATCTATAATCTTACAACTCAACAACAAAAAGACAAGCAAACCAATTAAAATATGGACAAAGGGCTTAAATAGACATTTCTCCAAAGGACATATACATGAAAAAATACTCTGCACCTTTAGTGATTAAAGAAATGCAAACAAAAACTACAATGAGATACCACTTGATACCTACTAGGATGACTATAATTTTAAAACAAAACACCAGAAAATTATGAGCATTGGTGAGGATGTGGAGAAATTAGAATCCTTGAACTTTGCTAGTGGGACTGTAAACTAGTGCAGCCACTAGTGCTTGTAGGTCTGAAAACAGTTTGGTACTTTCTCAAAAAGTTGAATATAAAATTACCACATTTTCTAGTAATTACACTTCTAAATGTGTACCCAAAATAATTGAAAACATGTATTCAAGTAAATATTTGTGCACTTATGTTCATAGCAGCACTATTAATAGTGGCCAAAAAGTGGAAATAACCCAAGTGTCCATCAATGGCTGACTCAATAGACAAAATGTGATATATTCGATAACGGAATACTTACCAGCCTTAAAAATGTTTGAAGTGGGGACACACACTACAATATAGATGAAACTTGAAACACTGTGCCAGTGCAAGAAGGCCAACACAAAGAATTATTATATGATTGCATTTATATGAAATTCCCAAAAGAAGTAAATCTGTAGACACATAAAGCATAATATTGGTGTCGGGGGCTAGAAGAGGGGGAATGGAAGTGGCTATTTAATGAGTGTTGAGTTTTTGATGAAAGTATTTTGGGACTAGATAGAGGTAATGGTTGCATAGCATTGTGAATATTCTAAATGCCACTGAATTGTACATTTTTAAATGGTTAATTTTGTGTGAATTTTACCTCAGTTTAAAAAATTACATCATATAGTTTCTATGATTTCACAAGGACGGGTAGCTTTGCTGTCATAGTTTACCTTGTGACTATTGGAATCCATATGTTTTGCAGCATTAGTGCATTGGGAAGTTCTTTCCAACTGTGGGCAGGAAATCTTGAAGACAGACAATCCCAAATGGGTTTCTCCTATAATAACAATTAAGGAATGTAGTTTTGCTTTTTCATGTTTATTTGTTGAATCTTGGAAAACTTCTACCTTGAATGGGTCCTGGGTTATTTTAAAATGTAATCTAGACTGGGTATTGATTGGTTTCCATTTAATTTGAAAAGCATGTTTAAAATATCTCCATATTATTTGAAAATGGAACAGTTTTTGGTTTATGAAAATATATAGTAATTTTTTTAAATCTTAGAAATATTTATGGAATTGTAATCATATATTTATGGAGGTTTTCTATATTGCAGTAGTAGGAATTTTTGTGACACTTTCTAAAACTTTTGCAAATGCTTTTTATTGTCAGTGGAATTGGTGTCAGGAAAAGCAAAATTCTGTTTTCAGATCAATCAAGCAGAGTTGTATAAAAACTTACAACATTTTTTAAAAACTTAGTCTCTCTTGATCTTTAGAAGTAGGAACCTTAGATTGTATCTGGCAAAATATCTGAACTTGAGCAGAACTTCCTACTCAGAAAAACAGGAGTGCTTTGCTGTAGTGGATTGAACCCACAGCTTTTGACATTGTGATCATTAGTTCTAATCGACTACAGAATAGAAGAAATGCCTTGCTTAAGGAGGGCTTCCAGATGTTAAAGTTAGAAGGGATCTCGTAAGCATAGAAAAATACCTGAAATAAATGTAATTAGCTGAAGTATTTTGTGTATATGAATAATTAGCTTTAAATAATTATTGCTTTTGATTTCCACCAAATTTAAAATATTTCCTTTTTCTAATGTTCAAAGGGATAATTTCTTAAGTGAGAAAAGGCCAGCTTTTAAGTTGTAGAGAATTAGAAGGTAGGTTTTTCAATAAATTATTAATTAGGAAAAAATTTCAACAAAAGCTAATTTAACTAGAAATGGAGCTATTTAATTAGACATGCCAAGAAAGCAGTAAAAGAAAGTAAAATAGGTGAATGAGACTTTATCTTACCATGAAGTTATATTTATTGAGGGACTCCTGCCTATGAAAAGCAGCATAGCACATAGTGCATTTCCTTAGGTAGTTTATGTAACTAATCTTTCTATACCTCATTTCCTTATCTGGATGATTAGAATAATAGAATCTACCTGCTAGGGTTATTATAAGGATTAAATTAGTTAATGAGGTTAAAGCTTGTTAGTACAATACTTGATACACACTGTAGAAGATAAGTATATGTTAAAGATGTAAGAATGCTGGTGATAATGGGGAACTACTTTGGTGGGGGGTACTTTTTTGAAGGGCAAACCTGTTTATATTCACAGACGCTCATAGTCCCCCTTTGTAGTGTACCAAGTTCTGGATGTCTGTTTGAAGTTCTGACACCTTCCCATATACTCACACTGGGGCTTGTTTTACTGCTAATGGGTGTTTTAACCAAAGGGAATGCTTTGGAGAAAAAAGGTCTCAGGAGCAGTGTTTTGTTTTTTTTTAAGTGTTTCCCAAGTAATTTTAAGATCACATGAAGCATCTCTCTGGTGGTTTGTTGAAAATCTATTTATTGTTTCATTTATTCACCATGTATTACTGTGTGCTCAACATTGGCACTGAGCAGAATGGAAAAACATAGGAATAAGAATCGGAGACAAAAAATGTAGAGAACAGAGTAGTTAGCCTGGAACTTACAGTATGAGCCAATTCTGTAGCTCATACTAGGAAACTCCCAGGGCTTTGAGTATAAAACCATGAGAGAGTAGTATATCCTTCAGGGTGTGTGCATCCTTGAAGTTTAAGGCTACCTCTCAGTTAATTTCATTATTTCTGCCAAGCCACCTCAAACTTAGCTAAGAGAGGAATAAAAACTCATTGATGGGGAGGGGAATGTAAAAATTACAGGTTTTAATGAATCATTTTGTTCTGTTTTCCTTACTTCCATTTATATGTTCTATTTCCATTAGAATTTTAATAGTTTTAAATTACTAGTTTGTATTTTGATAACTTTTTAAATTCTTCCCACCTTCTATTTGTATATAGTTATAAAATGAATTAGGACATGAGATTAGATAACTCAGCTTCCTAGAATGTGCCTTCTCTTCTTATGAAGTGATGATGGTCATTCTTTTATAGAACTGAATTGCAACTGCAGAAGCAACAAGTGACCCTTTGAAGATGCATGTGCGACTGCATAAAGTGAAGGGGAAACTGGAAATAACAATGAAGTAAGGGAAAAGTATGCTTCTCAGGTAAGTTATGTGCTTCTGAATTTCACCCAAATTCTTGCTATATCAATTACTAAAATTTTGTAACACATAAGTTGTTATAATCATATTTAGTCTTTGTATTGCTATTAAATATTCTTTATTTAGTCCTCCCCAGTTTTTTTTATGGACACAATACATTTATTTTATTATTTATTTTTATGTGGTGCTGAGGATTGAACCCAGTGCCTCACACATGCTAGGCAATTGCTCTAACTGAGCCACAAACCCAGCACTACCCACTCAGTTTTTATCCCTGAGCTCTTTGATCAAATTATTCCTTTTTTGGATCAATCTAAAAATATGAATTGAAAGTATAACTAGGTGATTTCTTAGATTTCTCATTCTACTGTAGGTTAACCATTGGATATCATAAAAGCAGAGTTGTGTATTGTGTCTCTTGATGTGTTGATTAGGCCAAGTGTCAGTTTTTAGTTTGAATGCAAAACTTGTGCTTTGAAAACTAGTTTTCCAAATCTTATTCTAACTACAATATTTGTAGCACTCTGGCATAGGAAAAATTTTTAATAATTTAACACAAAGGATAAAGACTACCAAGCATGGTGGTGCACTCCTGTAATCCCAGGTTCAGGAGGCTGAGGTAGGAGGATCACAAATTCAAAGCCAGCCTCAGCAACTTATTGAGGCCCTAAGCAACTTAGTGAGACCCTTCTCTAATATAAATGGGCTAGAGATGTGGCTCAGTGGTTAAACGCCCGGAGTTCAATCCCTGGTATCAAAAACAAAAAGAAGACTAACAGTCAGTATAAATATATACTTCATTTGATGAAACAGATACACTCTAGTAAACTTTTTAAATAAAGGAAATCTTTTACATTATTTTCCTCTAAGAAGTTAAGAAACTTTCTCCAGTATGTTGGATAAAAATTTTTGGAAGGAAATGGAGACAGAGTCATTGATGCTATAGGATGCTGGGAGTTATGTACCATAGTATTCTTCAGACAACGCCATGGCAACATCATTCCTGCGCAAACTTGTGGTAATTTCCCCATAATTGTAACCTCTGGAACTTTCTGCTTCATGATGGTGGGGGGTGGGGTTTTTTTCTTCCCTGTGCTTCAGTAATGGATTATAGCAGGACTATTCTTGGATATATTATATCTTCCAAGCCTGATCATTCTTTAACTCTGAGTTTTAAAGTTGAGTAAAACTATTTAGTGGCATTATACATCAACCCTATAACAATGGTATAAGACAAGTTTCTTGTACATACATTTTCTTTTTTTTCTTTTTTGAGAGAGAGAGAGAGAGAGAGAGAGAGAGAGAGAATTTTTTAATATTTATTTTCTAGGTTTCGGCGGACACAACATCTTTGTATGTGGTGCTGAGGATCGAACCTGGGCCCCACACATGACAGGCGGGCGCGCTACCGCTTGAGCCACATCCCCAGCCTGTACATACACTTTCTAATGCGTACCCTCACCCTGACTCTGCTCTTGTTGAACTTCAGTTAGTCTAGAAATGTTCCTGCTTCCAGACCATTGTACTTGTTTTTCTGCCTGGAATCCTCTCCTGCCAGAAATCACAGGATTCCTGTCCTCTCCCTCTAGGTTTCTCTCCCCAAATTACCTTATCAATGATGCCTTCCATGACCCATCAATTGAAATTGACATTATCATGCCCTTGGCATCACTCTATCCTTTTAAATTTTCTCCAGGTCACTTACTAACATTTGACTGCTATACAAATACTTGTTTATTGGCTGTCTCCCTGCCCTCCCTCCACACCCATACACCTCAACTGCCTGAGCTCCCCAAGGGCAAGAACTTTATCTCCAGGATCTAAAACAGTGCCAGAGAATAGATGCTTAGTAGGTGTTTGTTTAGGGAAAGAATGAAGCATGCTTATGTTAGGAAGATGAAGTAAATTTAGAGATCATGTGATTGGATTGAAAATGATGAACAGAAAAACATCATGGAGGAAGCATCTTAAATTGTATATTAAAAGTCTAATAAAAAAGAGGGCTTAAATGCCAGTCAAAAATAGCTTTTTAATATGGAAGGTAATTTGTATTCTACTTCCAGAATATAAATGGCAGATCAGATATTTATACCAAACACCAGACATGAAATATTACTTAAACAGAAATGTCTAGGAAAGTTTTGGATGGTAAAATATAGGGAGTTAAGCAAAAAGAGAGTTGTTCTAGTGGGAGGGGCCTTGAAAGAATATTGCACTTAGGACAGAGGATATCAGATAGGCCCTAGCAATGCCTGTTGGGTTAGGGGTCTGGTAGGATGGGGACATTGGGTGTGATGACTAGAGTTTGAAGTGGGAGGAGGTAGGTGGCAAGAGTAAAGCCATGTTGGAATTACAGAAATTTTGTTTGAGATCCATCTCTTACCTACTTCCTGGTAACACTGAGCCATCTTGCCTGACTTCAGCTTATTTGGTCTCTCCCACTCCACTCCTACCTATATGTGATGATATTTTGATATCGTGCTTTTTCTTTGTCATATTTAAGATCTTTTTAAAATAAATCTCTCACTTTTAAAGATGCATACCATTTGACTCAACAATTGCATTTGTGAGAATTTATCTTGCATGTAGCCTCTACAGGTATGTATGTAATCCTGGACCACCTAAGCCTCTGTCAAATTCTCATTCATGCTTTCCATTTTAACAGCACTTGGGCAGAGACTAATGACCTTTCATTTCCATCAGTCTATTGAGGCTGTGGGTCATGTCCCCCTCCATTGACTTGGGTATTGGTTTTTGTCTAAACTGCAAATATTAGCATAGGAGCTAACTGTGTCTCCTGTCAAGTTTCCTCTTCTAAATTTCAGCAGTATTTCTCTTCCCATTTGCAAATACAAATAGTTACACATTTTGCATTGCATTTTTAAGCTCTTCCAGTAATTGAATATACAATTGTAGGCTGCACATTAAGTCACCTGAGAAGCTTTATAAAATATTAATGTCTGATCCGTCCCCTAGAGGTTCTGAGGCATTTTGTCTGGGGCAAGTCATAGTATTGACAATTTTTAAAAGCTTCTTCCCTGGGTGATTTTTCACATGTACTCAAGTTTGAAAATCCGGAATATACATGATTTTTTTCCTTATTGGTGATGGCTCTGATCACTTTAAACTCATCATAACCATTCAAATGATTCATTTAGTTTTTATAAGTATACAGTGGTATTTATTAAATGTAAAAATAGTTTATCTCTGCCTTTATTTGTAGCTCTCATTCATTTTAAAAATTTTTTTAAAATATTTTTTCTTGTTGATGTACCTTTATTCTTTATTTATTTATATGTGGTGCTGAGGATTGGACCCAGTGCCTCACACATGCTAGGCAAGTGCTCTGCCACTGAGCCACAACCCCAGCCCCTCTTATTCATTTTTATGTTGCTTTATATTGTACTATATATAGTGTCAGAAGTTCCAACTTTATTTATTTTTTTAAAGTCCTGGGGATCAAACCCTGGGCCTTGTGCATGGTAGGCAAGAGCTCTACCCCTGGACTGTTCTTCTAGCCCCTGATACTATATTAATTAACAGTGATATGATAGAAAGCTTCATCATTTTGTACCTATACTTAATGACAGCATATTTTTTTTTTTACATTTAGTTTTAAATAGGTACTTCAATCAGGGTAAAAATGTATATCTTTTTTATTAGTTTTAGAATCCTTACATTAAAAATAGCTGTTGGATTTTTGTTTTTGTTTTTGTTTTGGTACCAGGGATTGAACCCAAGGGTGCTTATCCACTGAGCCACATCCCCAGTCATTTTTATTTTTTATTTTGAGGCAGGGTCTCACTAAGTTGCTTAAAGCCTTGCTAAATTCCTGAGGCTGGCTTTGAATTTGCAATCTTCATGCCTCAACCTCCCAAGCAGCTGGGATTACAGGCATATACTACCATACTCAGTACAACTGCTCAGTTTTAATGAATATACTTTTAGTGTCTGTTGACACAGTTAAAAAATTTAATCTATTCCTAAATTCTATTTACTATTATTTCTTTTAATGTTTTGAGTGTGAAAATTCTGAGTGAGCTTTGTACATTTTTCTTTTTTACTTGTTTTTTTTTTTTTTTTTTTTGATACCAGGGATTGAACCCAGGAGTGCTTAACCACTGAGCTACAACCCAGTCCTTTTTTGTATTTTATTTAGAGACAGGATCTTGCCAAGTTGCTTAGGGCCTTGCTAAGTTGCTAAGGCTGGCTTTGAATTCAGAATCCTCCTGCCTCAGCTTCCTGATCTGCTGGAATTATAGGCATATAATTCCCACCATGACACCATGCCCAGCTCTTTTCTCATTTTCTTTAGCCAGTTTTAGGATCAATTTAGAAGAGTAAACTAGATAACCTATATTTTGACCTATTTTAGGCATGATTTGTACAATGTGAATTATTTCTGAAGTGTTTGAAAGGATTCACTAACAAGGTATCAGAGTAGCTGCTTTGGGTGAATATATTTATCAGAATTTTTTAAAAAGATGTTGGGTGTTTTATTTTTGTCAGCATTAGAAATGTGTGTGTGTGTGTGTGTGTGTGTGTGTGTGTGTGTAGTTTTTGGTTGTAGATGGACACAATACCTTTATTTATTATTATGTGGTGCTGAGGATCAAACCCAGGGCCTTACACATGCTAGGCGAGCGCTCTACCACTGAGCCACAACCTCAGCCCCTAGAATTATATATTTTTATTAAAAAATCAATCTATTCAGTTTTATCCAAATTTATTAGCACATATATAGTATTACTATTTTATAATTTTGTTGCTTTTTGTGTCCAGTTTTTCTAATTTTATGTGTTCTGTAATTCATTTACTTTTAGAATTTTCACTTTTCACATAGTCACAGGAATTTTTAGTTGAAATATAAAAATTTTAAAAATACAAAAGGATATAGTAAAGAGTCAGTTTCCCATTCATTCCTATCCTTAGGCAAACAATTCCCTCTTAGACAGCAACTCTTTTTTTTTTCTTTTTATATTTATTTTTTCAGTTATTGGCGGACACAACATCTTTGTTTGTTTGTGGTGCTGAGGATCGAACCCGGACTGCACGCATGCCAGGCGAGCGAGCTACCGCTTGAGCCACATCCCCAGCCCCATAGACAGCAACTCTTGCCAATTTGTTAATGAACCCTTCTAAAGTGTTGTGGTTTTGGCTTCAAAATAACTATTATCTTTCTTTTAGAAAATTGCTCTGGATTCTTTTTTCCTCTCCCCTCAGGATTTTTAGCTGTGTATTTAGTTTTTATTCTTGTTTTTGTACAATACTCATTTTAATAATATTTCTTAATTTACATAATTCTTAATTGTGTTTTTGTCATTATGCCTTCTGTTATGGAATATCTTTGCTTCTTTGTAGCCTGTAAGCAAATTTTCAAGGTGAACAATCTTTGAATTTCCCTAATGTTAAAAATAACATTTGTTTCCATATTAACTTACTACCATCAAAGCTGAAGCAGGAACTTTTCTTCATATTAGCAAATTCAGTTTCTTCCTTTTTTGGTATTCTCTCTTCCTGTTCCTTATCTGGCCTCCTGCCCACCAGTTATTTTTCCTTTCACATTTTACATTTATTCTGTGACATATATTAATTCTTCTGAGTTTCAGCCTAGTATTCATTAGTATTTTGCTCTTTTTGATTCATTGAGTTAGTTATTAACCACTTAGGCCTCAGTTGGAGTTGATAAGCACTGAGCTAGGGGCAGGATATACAAAGATAAGGATAGATCTGTCCCTGCTTTCAAGGTCCCTTTTTTGCTTGAGTAAGTGGCATGTAACTAACAGAGGCAAAAGATGTGATATATCAGGTGTATTGGCAGCACGAAGGAAGGAGGGAGCCACATTTGATGAGTGGGCAAAGGTATTCAGGAGCTGAGCATTATTGCTTGTACCAGCAGGGCTTTTGTGAGACAGGATAAAGTGAGAGGGTGGGGCTTAAGGGTCCCCTAGTGCATCAACCCCTTCTTGGGAGAGTGGCTGGAGATGAGACTGGTCAGAGGGATATTGGAGCCAGATAGTGACACACCTTGAATACCTGGCCAACAAATTTCCATTTATAAACTATGGGTTGTAGCACAGAAGTTTTAAAGCAGGGGAGATCATGCTTAAGTTCCTTCTTAGAAAGCTAACTTCAACTGCACTAATGAAGCACAGACTTCAGGGAGGAGAAGCAGTTAAGCAGCTGTGGTGGTCATCCAGGTGAGAGGTGTCTACAGCTTGAAAAGGGAATAGCAGTGAAGATGGAGAAGAGAAGGTGAGGTGTTTTGAGGCAGAATCCAAAATGCTGGTGCCTGACATGGTGGGATTGATAATTAGGGGATGCCTCCAAGAGGTTTTTGTTGGTTTTAGGGAAGGTGATGATAGATGATGGAACTATTGACGAGTTTAAGTAGTGAGGTCAAAGTTGTGTATATGGGAATACAGAGACTAATTTGAAGAGAGGCAGAGGAGAGTTTATTTTAGGACTTGTTGAATTTAAGACATCTGAAATTAGGTGTCTAGGAAAATATCTAGGAGCAGATGGAAATATGGGTCAGAAGGAGTTGGAGATAAGGTGTGAAACTCACTTTGATCCTGAGGGGCAATGCTGAAGCCATAAGAATAGATATAAAATCTCCCCCAAGAAGAACATGTAGCCATAAAAATGAAAGGTCTTAGAATGGGCTCTTGGCAAAGATTAGTTTCTCTATGCACAAAACCAAAACATATTGAGCACTATAATATGTGTTCGGCACAGTATCTAGATATTTTCATATGGCTTTTTTTTTAAAATCTATGCATGGAAATTATTATTACTCTACTTTGTGGGTCAGGACACTTAAGTCTCCAAGGCATTGTTACTAAGCTAAGAAGTGGGGTTGCAAACCAGGCCCCAGTGCCAAATCTATGATAGAAGAAGAAGAGGAAAAGCAGAAAAGTGATATGGAAGAAATGATTGCCTACAAGAAGCAGCGGTCAGCAGGGGCCATGCGCTCAGAGATCAGTCGGATCAGGAGAAGCTAAGTCCCTGGTTTCTCAGAAAACTAATAGTGATTCCAGAGTCCCCAAGTCAGCTTGTGCTGGAGTCAGGGGGGGGTGAGGAAATGCAGATGCCCTGAGGAGTGACAGGGCACATGCTTGGAGGTAGCTTCATTTTTGTTTACAGATGGCAACAAGAAATATTCTGATTTGTTTATTTGGTTTTTCTCTCTTTCTTGAGGTTTTCATCTTAGATTGCCTTGTTTCTAGACTTTTTCTGCTGGAGGAGGGTGGCGGGGAAGGCTGGTGGGGCAGGGGGATTGCTGCATCCCTTTCCTGTAATCTACTGGCTGAACTTGTTTACTAGGAGCTCTTTTTTTCTGTTTTCCTTCTGCACATTGTTTTCAGATGATTTTAGGCTGCAGACACCCTGTTATGCCTCTTTTTGATTGTTAATTATGTTCCTGGGAGCTCCTTCTGGTTTCTTCTCTCAGAACTTTTCATTCTGAAAGTGGTTTTCTTGTCGTTTGAATTTTTTGTTCAAGTCAGCTTCCTCTAGAACTCTAATTCACAGGTTGTGTCTCTTCTCCAGATAACAGTTTGCTCATGCATTCTATGACAACAAGGAGCTGTGGTGCTAAGAGCCTGGGATCCTGAGTTTGAATTCTGTCTCTGCCTATTACTAGCTGATTGATCTTGGGCAAGTTATTAGCTTGTGTCTCAGTTTCCTCATCTATAAATTGGAAGCATTAGGAGTATCTATCACTAAGGATCATGGTGAGAGAATGAGCATGTGAAGTGTTTAAAATGAATGGTGTCCAATGTGTATCATGTTGCTAGTTGCTTTTGTTGTTGTTATTGTTCTAGGGGGAAACAGTGTGAGAGATGACCTCCTGATTGTCATTTGGACTGTACAAATAAGTGATAAACTTACAAACTATTGAAATTTTATTCAATGTATTCAAGTAGATAAATCCAGGAAGCAAGTCATATGCCTTCAAGTTTTTAAGAAGTTTAGCAAAAATGAATTTTGACCTTAGTCCAGATGTGGCATCTGGAGTTGCAGATGTCCACTGTGTGACCTCACTCTCCCCATAGCAGTGTTCAGTTGATATTACTTAAAAACAAGGCCATAAAATTTTAATTTCCACCTTACAGAAGAGTTCTTCCAAAATTTTTTAAATGCTTGCTCTCATAACTGTTCAGTCGCCTTATCTGCAAACAACACTTTTCATTTTTAATGCAATCTTTATGCCCATCTTAGTTCAGCTGTTTTACTCCGTTAGAAGAACTTAAAAAATATTCAAGGTAGTCATGCTAGAGGAGAGCCCTTTTTTTCACAGTTGGCTTAGATGAGGTGAAGTATATTGTCTTGTCTTATCTATGTGCTTATTGTTCTGTTTTGTTACTAGTATTTTTTTTAGGAATGAATGTTATTAAATGATTTTCTTATATCCATTGAAAGGCTCTTTAGGTTTTTCTCATTTAACTTTTTGATTTTGTGTCATATTTATTTTGAACAGTCATTCCATTCTGGGCCAGATTCTTATCCGTTTGGTTCTTCTTAATTCATTTAATTATTTTTTTCGGTTACTAAAAATATTTTAAAAAGTCACTGGCCTTAAAAAAAGAGAGAGAGAGAGAGAGAGAGAGAGAGAAACTTGCCAGCACACAAAATTAAGTAAGTTCCTGAAGTCCATGGTGGGATGGGATTTAAGTGCATGGTATCTAGTTCCAGTGATATTAAACAAGGAAAAAAAAGTTCAGATGGAACATATATCAAACTCTCTATAGTGCCAACCTCTGAAGATGGGATTATGAAAGGTCCACAATGATTTTTTTTTTTTAACAACGAAGATAGATATTTTTATAAACAAAAAAAGTAAAACTGAACAGATAAAATAAAATAACACAGTGCTTATATTACAGAAATAGTAAGGGAAATCTTATAAACTATATTACAGAAATAGTAAGGGGAAATCTTATAAACTCCTTAAGGAGAGTGAACAGGTAATGGATAAGAGAGCCAGTAGTTCTTTAAGAAATCTTTGATGGAGCCAGGCACGGTGGCGCACACGTGTGATCCCAGCAGCTCATAAGGCTGAGGCGGGAGGATTTTGAGTTCAAAGCCAGCCTCAGCAACTTAGTGAGGCCCGTAGCAACTTGGTGAGACCCTGCCTCTAAATAGAATCTAAAAAAGGGCTGGGATATGGCTCAGTGATTCAGTCCTTGGTACCAAAAAAAGAAGTCTTTGATGGAGCCGAGCATTGTGATGCACACCTGAGATCCCAGTGGCTTGGGCAGCTGAGGCAGGAGGATCCAAAGTTCAAGGCCAGACTCATCAACTTAGTGAGACCCTGTCTCAAAATAAGACAATACAAAGAGTAGGGATGTAGCTCAGAATTTTCATAGTCTCAAATAAATTACTCTAACATATTTGCTTTACTCTAAAGGAAAATATGGTAACTTAGTGGAAAAACCACCTTAATCAAAAGATCAAGAGCAATATTACCAGCAAGTAAGATATAGTAACATATTGAACCCCATACTGCTAAGAAGAAAATAACATCATTTCTGTGGTATTTTAGCCCAAAATATATAACCTCAGTGTAATCGGAAGAAAACACCAGGAAACTCCAATCAGCGACAGTAAACAAAACACCAATCAATATTCTTTAAAAATGTCAAGGACATGAGTGATAAGGAAATACTGAGGAATTGTCAGACTGCAGGACACTAAGGAGGATGACAACTAAATATACCAAGGATCCTGGATAGGAGTCTGGAACAGAAAAGTGACATTGGTAGAAAACACTGGTATAATTTGAATAAGGTTTTGGTTTAGTTAATAGTATTATATCAATGTTAGTATCCTGCTTCTGTTAAATATGCTATGGTTATGTAAGATTCTAACATCAAGGGAAGCTGAATCAGGGATATATGGAAATTCTTTGGACTATTTTTGTAACTTTTCCAAAAGTCTAAAATTAGCTTTAAAAAAATCTCAATAATAATTCCTTATAAAATCTGCCTGTTTTCTCTCAAATAAAAAAAGCCCTCATTGAGTTAGAGAAACTATTTGCTCTTGGTAGAAACTGGCTTATGAATATAAAAGAAAGCTTAGGTAAATTCTAGTGATGACTTTCCACGGAGTTGCCTCTAGGCTCATTTTCTAATATATTTAATGGTCTAGAGCTTTTAAAAACATACACTATTGAAAAGCCATGCTGATGGGAGATTTTCCTAAAATTTTTATGAGGCCAAATGAGTAGAAAATTAGTTAATACAAGCACTTAACAAAAAAAAATTGTAAATAGGTCTTATATGTGGGTCCCAAGATATCACTTAGTACCATGGAGTTCTCTGAAGATATTGCCTCAGTGTTTGCTGCTGAGGTGAAGTCACCTGAAAATTGGTGCATATCCATGCAGGTGGCCAGACCCAAGCTGTCTCTGGAGGCATGTATAGATGAAGGTCTCTACATTGTCATTTGGGGAACAGCCAAACTAATGCACTGTGGGCAGAAAAATCTTAAAATCTAGGAGTTGCAACATGCTTAGATGAAAAATGGTGCACAGGGATAGAAGACTGGGAGTCTACATAGAGTCTAGGGGATTCAGAGAATGAGGCTCTGTCAGAGAAGATCTTGTGTGCTCTGCAGGAGGGGAGATACCACATTGGCCTGAGGGAGACATTCTGGTTGCTGGGCATGCTAGACATGTGAGTTGAAGACTTCCTAGGGAGCTCTAAGTTTGTTCCTCAGGCATCAGTCAGATTAGGATTCTGTTTCCTAGATGCTCTGATATTAGGAAGACAGCTCTGGATGAATGACAAAAACAACAAGGCTCCTGGAAAGTTATACCCCTTCTACAAATGAGAGGGAAACCTATTTTGTCTTCATTGAGTTTGGTTGGTGTCAAGTCATTTCTACCTCCACTCAATTAAGGATTGAATAACCTTTTGGTGAACTATAAAGATGAGATTTCTGAATTTACAAAGCTAGGGACTAATTCCAGCAACAAGTATTTTGTGAGAAAGCATTACATGCTAGACACTGGATTAGGCCCTGAGAATATCACAGTGAGCAACAGTGTCATGGTGCTTGCCCTCATGGAGCTCATAGACCAGGAGTTGTTACTCTTAGCCTGAATTAACCAGCTCACCTACTTCACTCAAAGGTGCCTCCACCAAAAAGCCTTGGTTTATATTAAAAAATAGTGCCTTTAATTTGTTATTAAATTTTAATTTATTTTTAATTGGTACATTATAATTACACATAATAGGGGGATTCATTATTATTTATTTGTACATGCACATAACATAATTTGATCATCATCATTCCCTAGCGTTTTTTCTTTCTCTCCCCTGATCTACTTGCTCAACTCTACTGATCTCCTTTCTATTGTTTTTATTATTTTAATTAGCACATAACACACACACACACACACACACACACACACGAGATTCATTTTAGCATATTCATATACGGACATAGCATAATTTGATAGATTGTATTCCCTAGTACCTCCCCATTCCCTCTTTTCCCTCCCTGTCAATCCTCTTCTCTATTCTATCAGTGTTCCTTCTTAAAATAAAGTTTTAAAATAAATTATTATTACTACTTAATTTCTCTCCAGTTGTGTTGAAAAGATGTTTTCAAGTGTACTTAATATGTTTAATTTATATAATTTTGAAGCAGCACTTGGTTCCTGTAGCTGTAAAACCTGCCCTTGGCCTGATTGCTCACCTCAGGCTGCGATGTTGGAGACACTTTGGTAAGGCTTAGTGGGTTTGCTCAGTGCGATGGCAATCAGAAATGTGTTTACCAAGGCAGTGTGGCCAGCTGGCAGCATCCAGAGGGAACCAACTTTTCTTTGCTGCTGCACGGACATTTCTCCCTTTCTGAATTTAATCTCTTGGGTCAGATTCCAAGTTGTAACCTCAAAGCAGTGAACCAACTAAAGCAGTGTTAACTAACCCAGTTTCACAACACTGTTAGTAATCTCTTTCCTGGCCCTTCTTCCAGAAGCTCTGTGCCTTTTTATTAGTAGAGATACATCCTCATGCTGTAAGTTGGTAAAAATTACTATGAATTTCTAGGGTTCTATATAAAGAGTACAATAGGTAACGAACAATTTTATTAGAAAAACCAAGGATAAGTTATTAGTTGACATAATTAATTTATAAGACTCGGCTCTGCAAATCCAGTGGAATATATGAATAGAGGATCATTTTTTCCAAGTTCTTCTGCAGAATCAAAGTCTGTATTAATCAGCATAGCTTTCCACCATCTGATCCTGATCCTGCTGATTCAAAAATTCAGACGTGAATTTCCCAACTGACCTGAGCTGCCTTTTCTTGAATTCTAACAGGCTATACTATGTCCTTTCACATTACCGAGGTTGTTTCCCCTTCTCTGCTCCAAATTCCAGTTCGTCAAATGCCACCCTTCCCTTGAAGCCTTCTTTGGCCTTCCTCAGTCTCTGCCTCAAATTCCAAGTCCATTGTCCCCACTTATCTTTTAGCATATATCCCAATTTGCCTTGTAATGACTGCCTTCCCACTCCTGAATTATCAACTCCTTCGGGGGCAAAGACTTCCACATTTATCTCTATGTCCTTTGAGTACCTAGCATAGTGAGTTTGTTAACCTTGAATGTTTACACTGTTCTAGTTATTCTCTAAGCACAATATATATATATATATTTTTTTAATTGTCATTATCATAACCCCATAAAAGTGATACTTACCCCTGCTTTACAGATGAGAACACTGAACCATAGAAAGTTTAAAGATTTTGCCCACTGCTACACTGGTGATAACTGGTGGAGCTGGAGTTTGAAGCCAGGCAGTCAGGAGTCAGGGCTTCCAACCACTACTGATGCTGGAATCATATACTATAATACTGTACTGACACATCAGCAGCTAGCTTTTATTGAATACCAGTTATGTGGCAGGTACTAAGCTAGGTCTTATGTGTTATCTCAGTTCTCACAAAAATCTCAAGGTGCATGCAGTTGGTATTCCACAGAGTAAGAAACCAAAGTATAGAGGGGTTATAGTATAAGTTAAGCAACGAATACTAGGCAATACTATAATGTGGGTCTAGTAAGTATTTATAGGTGATTGAGGAAATGGATTAGTTATCTATAGGAGAGGGTTCAAGAAGAGAAGTGATGTGTATTGAGTGCCTTCCACTTTTTTCCAGTGGTCATTTTTTTCCAACATTTTATTATGAAGAATTTCAAACATACTACAAAGTTGAAAGAATATTATAGCAAGCAACCATACACCCACTACCTGGTTTCAATCATTAATATTTTAGTGTATGTACATCTCATCCCTCTATCCAACCATCTACCCATTGTGCTTTTGAGGAGTTGTCTCCTCTGTATTTCAGCATGCATATCATTAAGTAGAGGTTGTTATTTGTTTAAAGGTTTATTTTTTTGAGGTAATATTTGTGTGTTTTGTTTCTAAATTTTAACTGTATATTTGCCTGATTTTGACAAATGCATACACATGTGTAACCCAAATTCTTACCAAAATATTATCATTACCCAGAAAGGTGCCTCCCTGATCAGTGCCCACCCCTACTTCCAGAGGAGTATCTTGTATTTTTATATTAAATATAGTTAAATTCTGTCATGTTCTAAAAGAATTTAAGGTGACTCACTGAAGTCTCAAAAATAAAGCAAGAAAACAAATGAGAAGGAGGTGGAAAAAATGAAACTATCTGTACTAAATTGTATCAGAAGAGTCAAGAATTTTGCAAGTAATATGTTACTCATCCTCACAAGAGGTATACACAATTATTTCTATTTTATAGGTGGAAAAGCTATAGAGTTGTGTAGCTAATAGGTAATAAGGACATTTTGACTCCAGAATCTATACTTTTCCCACCTTAGCCTCCAAAAAGCAAGACAACAGGTAAAACAAAAATTTATTTTATTTTATTTTTTGGTACTGGGAATTGAATCCAGGGGCACTCAACCACTGAACCACATCCCCAGCCCTTTTTAATTTTAAATTTTAATTTTTTTTTAAATTTGAAGACAGGATCACATTAAGTTGCCTAGGGCCTTGCTAATTTGCTGAGGCTGGCTCTGAATTTGTAATCCTCCTGCCTCAGCCTCCTGAGTCACTGGGATTATAGGTGTGTGCCACTGTGCCTGGCTACTAAAATCTTATTTTAAATGTTAACATGGTTTCAAATAATAGGTATTTGTAAAATTGTGTTACTTCATTTTGTTGGTCGTTTAGCCATGGGAAATGGCTAGAGTAGTGGCACTAAGATAGTCTTGTAGTCCTTGCAGAGTACTTTAAAGTTAAGGTTGATTTTGAGTTATCCTGTGCAATCCTACAGATGGGATTCCATGTTCTCAACTAGAGAAAAAGGCAAGTTTTCTAGGACTGGTGATTAAGAGAGGTCTAGATGTTGTCCTAGGGACTGCTAAATAGGGCCCTTATAATATCAACAAGGAAACATACATGAAAGACTCTTGGTTAATTCTTTCACTTTTGACTTTAATAGTATTCATTTTCAATTGTATTAAGAAAGAGTGAAAGAATTATAAATCTCTGATGGGAGAACTCAGAAATCATCTACCTTCTGTATTTAGTGTTGTGTCTCTTTTATAATCATAGATTAGATATATAAAAAGAGAATGCTGAAGAATTGAGGATTACTTTATGGTTTCTTAGGTTTCTCACTTGAAGTGCCAGAAAAAGGCTTGAACCTGTTATAAATAGGAAGGTAGTCACACGGCCCCTGGATAAAGTTAAGGAGAAACTGAAAAAGAAAGGAAGATGAATATTATTAATTTGATAATTATGCAGCAATATAAAACTGAAGAATTTCTTCTGATGAGGCTCCCAGTGTGGTAGGATGATATCTGTTTTTACTCTGATAGGCTGGGGGGCACCGAGACATACTCATGTGGTCTTGGATAATGGAGTAAGGAAACACAAGAACTAACTCAGTGGCCAGACCTGTGGAGACCTGGAGCAGTGACTCTAGAAATCACTAGAAGTGAGGCAGGTGTCCATCGGACTGGCTCCCCTGCCTGTACTCTCTCCTCATTCCCATCTCTGTGCTTCTCCATTCCACTTGCACTCCCTCCACCCCCACACTCCTGTATCTCATACTAAAGCTTGAAAGAAGGATTTTTCTCTTCTGCCTGTGTCTCTAGACCTCTATAGGAATGGGTGGACAGCCAACTCACCAGTAGAAAGATCCATATCAGTGTGATGCTACCAGTGATAAAGATTAGTTCTTCCCCATAGGCAGCAGCACAGTTGTCTTTAATAGACTGTTTTAATTAAAGAAAAAAACTTTATAAAAACATTATTTCCTGACAATAAAAGCATTATTTTTTATGGTAGATAATCTGAAAAGCATACTCTGTTACTAATAACTATAGTATTCCTTTCAGCCATTTATTTAGAATTGCTTATATAAAGTATGAAATCATGCTCTATACATTTCATATATTGCCTTTAGAATATTTGTTTACTGATTTATCGTGTCTTATTAAATAAGACATTAAATAAATTTCCTATATCATTAAAAATATTCATAAGCATCATTTAAAATATGCATTGATAATCTGTTGTATGGACTATATTTAGCTTACCTATTTTGTTGAATTTGAAGAGAGTTTCTTGTGAACAGCATGTATAATTGGGTTGTATTTTTGTCCACTTTGCTAATCTCTGCCTTTTAATTGGCATATTTAAACCATTTACATTTAAGGTGATTATTCTTGTATTAGAGCTTTAATTTTTCATTTTATAATTTGTTTTGTTTCGTTTTCCATTCTTCTGTTTCTCTTTTATTGCCTTTCTCTGGGTTATTTGAACATTTTTTTAGGATTTTATTTTGACTTTTTACAGTGTTTCTTAGTATCTCTTTGTATTATTTTCTTAGTGATTGTTTTGGGTATTATGACTTATATGTGTGACTTATTACAGTCCACTGCTATCAACATTTTACCACTTTGAGTAAAACATGGAAACTTCACTTTTATCTAGGTTCCTTTACCTTCCCCCTTTTAAATATAATTGTATTGGTCATCTGATTATGTTATGATTTGGGCTTTAGTCAACAAATTTGATTTATAAAACTCACTATTGTCTGTACCCATAGTTTTGTTTTTTCTTTAGTTCTTTATTCCTTCCTGATGCTCCAGGATTTCTTCCTTTATTATTTGTTTTGTTTGAACAATTTCCTTCAACCATTCTTTTAAGGGTAGTTTTTTTTTTTTTTAATGACATAGTGTTTTTAGTGTTTTTTCTTTTTCTTTTAATTCTCATCTGAGACTGTCTTTTCCCTCCAATATTGAAGTATAGTTCCACTGAATTTGGAATTCATGGTTCATAATTTTTCAGTACTTCCTTTTGGCCTCCATGATTTCAGATAGGAAAATCTGTTGTCATTTTGAATTGATAGTCCCTTACAAGTATCAGTGTATTTATTTGCTTTCAAAAATTTTTGTCTCGGGGCTGGGGATGGGGCTCAAGTGGTAGCGTGTCCGCCTAGCATGCGTGAGGCACTGGGTTTGATTCTCAGCACCACATAAAAATAAAATAAAGGTATCGTGTCCAACTAAAACTAAAAAATAAATATAAAAACAAACAAAATTTTTGTCTCTTATTTTCAGAAATTCTATTATGATGTGTCCGTGTGTAAGTTTCTTTGACTTTATCCTATTTGAGGTTTGTTCACCTTCTTGACTTAGTAGGTTTATGTCTTTCACCAAATCTGGGGAAATTTTAGTCATTTATATTTTTGAATACTCTTCTCACCCTCTCTTTTTCTCCCTTGGGAATCAGATGATATGAATATTGGATCTTTTGTATACCCTCACAAAGCTACGTTCATTTGCTTTTGGCCCATTTTTCTCTTATGTTTGGATTGGGTAAATTCTTTTTTTTTTTTTAAAGAGAGAGAGAGAGGAGAGAGGAGAGAGAGAGAGAGAGAGAGAGAGAGAGAGAGAGAATTTTTTAATATTTATTTTTTAGTTCTTGGCGGACACAACATCTTTGTTGGTATGTGGTGCTGAGGATCGAACCCGGGCCGCACGCATGCCAAGCGAGCGCGCTACCGCTTGAGCCACATCCCCAGCCCAGATTGGGTAAATTCTATTGATCCATCCTCATGTTCACTGATTCTGTTCTTTCCATCCTATTATTGAGCCTGTTTAATAGGTTTTGTTTACATTTATGTTATTTTATCTTTCTGTTCTATAAATTATATTTGGTTATTTTTTAAACTTCTATTTCTTTGATGAAATTAAATTTTTTCCCTCACTTATTTCAAGAGAACTTCTAATTGCTTTTTGAAGCATTTAAAAATCCTTGGAAGTTGATTTCAACATCAGATTCATCTCGGTGTTGGCATCAGTTGTCTTTTCTCATTCAAGTGCTGATTTTCCTGATTCTTGGTATGACCAATGATTTTCAATTCTATTTTAGATAATTTGTTAGGAGATTCCAGGTACTATTTAAATTTCTATTTTATTAGGCACTTACTCTGCTTTGGTTTAATCCATGGGTTGGTGTCTACTTTTGTGGTTCCAATGCCAATGTACTTTTCAGAGCTTTTGTAATACTCTTTTGGTCCACTTGGTTATGTGGTGCTGCTGGTACACTCACTGGTCTCTTGGTGCTGTCTGAGGCGAGTAAAGTTTTCCCAGGCCATGCTGCTTGGTTCCTCTAGGTGTGGGAGAGACTCATCTTGCTGGGGAAAAAATATTTCCTGGAGGCCTCGTAGGGAGGGGAGAGAATTCCCCAGACTACTCTGTTATTGTCAGTGGGGTCCTGAGGTTTATCCTGTTGGTGCTGGCAACTGGCCTGTCTTATCAGTGGAGCTTCCATTCAGTCCAAGGTGTTGTTAAGTTGGGGGGTTGGTAAGTATTGAGCCTGCACCTTTGGTTGAGTAGGGGAAGGGAGCACAAGATATCTTGCTATTGTTTTATTCTTCCAGTCCTGGGGTCCCTAACTAGTTCACCTTCTTTTTAGCATTTTTCAGACTTCTTTTTCTGTTGCATCTTGTGTTTTTCCAGGGTTTATAATTGTACTTACAGGGAGGTCAGGGGAGAAATGAGCTTATATCATCTTGTCTGGATCCTGACAATGTCTATTTATTTCATCTTTTAGATAATAAGATTGTTTTGAATTGTGAATACTTTAAACTTCATGAAGTGAAGTGGAAAGAGGTTGGAGGAGGAGGCCTTCCAGCAACATTGAAATCTGAAAGGCCCACTCACTGCACAGACCCATGGGCCTCAGCCTGGTTAGCCATCCAGTACACACTATTACTCATCTGTCTTCTACTTGCTTGGCTGGTGATGTCACATCTTCATGTTTGCTTTAAAGGCAGGCTTTTCTTGTTGTTCTTATGTTTGTTGAATAATGCAATAGTTTGTCATACTTCTAGAACTATTAAAACATACTTGTCACTTTTGTAAGGCCTTTTCTTCGCTTGTCTTTTTGGTCATTATTGTCTCCCTTTTGGAAAAGATTTCATCTTCAATTCATCTCCACAAGCTGTATTTGTGACTTAACTGTAAGGTATTTAATTTTTAAATTTTTTTTTACTGGTGCATTATACATAATAGCAGATTTGTTGTTACATATTTGTATATTAATTCAACATAATTCGGAAGATATTTGGTTTTTTGTGAATTTTTATTTCAGGACTATGAAGCAATGACCAATTTTTTTTTTCTATAAATTAATGTGAAAAAAGTTTTGTTTCACTTGTGAGTGAGGATTTGAGATCATCTCAGTTCTTCCACAGTAAATGTCCTTTAAAAAAAAAGTGAGAAATTCTTTATGTTGAAAGGCATGGGTCATTTTTGTATCGTTTACAATAGTAGTTTTGTACAAATAATTTCAGGTTAAAATTGCATACAATTTATTCCCACCCATTTCCTTTATTGGCTGTGACACACAGGAATTACGCCCATTGCTTGACTAACCTTTTTGACCTTTTGTTACTTGGCTATAAATTGACTTGGGTCTTTTGCAAAAACACTGTGGGGGGGGGGAGCTTTTTGTTAGAACCCAGCCAATTCCTACTTCCACGCAGAACAGTTTGTTCTCCTGAAGAAATGAGCCAGTTCAGTGAACAGAAAAACATAGCCATAAATTGGCATCGCCAAAAACTGCAGAAACGATTGCCCACATTTATTCCACAGAGTAGGGAACTTAAAAAAGAATGAGACTCTGCAGAGAGAGAAATAGTTTTGAGCTCCACCAGATTTTAGGTAAATATAATCAACTCTTTAGAGTGAGTTGGAACCACATAAAAGGGGTTTCTTTTCCTGAGCTTTGGCAGTCACCAACATTTTTAACATTTTAAATGGGAACAAAGTAGAATTCTCCCTCTGCCTGCTTCCTCTCAGGCCATATTGAAGTTCATATGCCCTGAATTTTATCTTATCTACCCACCAGGCTGGAAGCAGCTTCTGTTCAACAATACAAACACTTCCCAAGTGGCTGCTCTGTGGAAAGCTGAGTGTTGGTCCATCCTCCAAAGAAGATATTTATAGTGGTCAATGAATTATAAGAAAACATGAAAAATCATTTTATGGTAGTGGGGCAAGTGCATAATAGAAAGGGTACAAGACATAGTACAAGACAGACTAGATCATAGAGTGGAGCATTTGAGTGAGGTTTGGAGACTGTCTAGGAGTTTGCCAAATAAATGAGAAAAGAATATTCTGGGAAAAGAGAAGCAAATAATGGGGGAGTAGTGATGTAGCAGGGGTTTAGGGTACTATAAGTAGAATTATACCTGGTTATAATGTAAGAGGAGGGAAGAGAATGAAACTGGAGGGGACGGGGCTAGATACCATGCTGCTCAGATGTTGGGTGAAATAGCTTGGAATTTGTCCTGTAGGCCATATGAGGTATAGAAATGCTTGAGGCAGGAGAATGAATTAACCCTGAAAGGGTCAAGGTGGGAAGGAGTTTGCAAAGAGCTGTGAGCTCAGAAAGGGCCGGTGGCCCCAGACTAAAAAAGGACTAATTTGTGGTGCTGGTGTTGTGGCTCAGTGGTAGAGTGCTTGCCTAGCACCGATAAGGCATTGAGTTTTGTTTTATTTATTTATTTTAAATAAATAAAACAAAGGTACTGTATCCATCTACAACTTAAAAAAAAAAAAAGAAAGAAAGAGAGAAAAGACTATGACACCATCCTGAAATGGGTTCTTGCAGTAAGTCACTGAAGACAGTGATATGCGTTCTGGCAAATACGGTTGTGATTTATAGGACTCCATGGGAATGACAGGGTGCAGGCAAGGTAGGTAATGAAGTTACTGCAGCAGTCCAACAGCAGGAGGAGAAGTGTTCAGGGTCACCTCTGCAATTGGGTACAGGACGAAAGGAGGGAAGCAAGAAGCTCAAGACCTCTACTGAACTCTCAAAGGTACTTTCACATATACTGCCTTATTTAATTTTCACAGTGAACCCAGTGCTGTTTGCACTCAAATGGTTCCCACCTGGGGTTTGGGAGGTTCAATACTTCACCCAAGACCCAACTGACTACACTAGGAAGTAGCCAAGTCAGGGATGAAACTCCAAACTCAGTGACGTGCCACCAGAAATAGTACTTGCTATAACTGAGTCACAGTGCTTAGCAAGCCTCAAAATGTATACTCTTTATTAGAGCTCACAAATAAAAATAGTTGCACCACTAATACATAGATATTAGTGTCAATGCTAATATAATAAATATTTCAAAAGCCTATTTATCTTCTTAACCAGTTATCCTCTAAAAACCTCAGATACACGATTTCATTTCTTAAAATCTCACCATTGTGGAATAATTGGTTTGGAGGAAGACCCAACCAAATTAGCCCAAAGTGTAAATGAATACATATACTTAAATGTTCAAGGGTGTATGTGTAACAATTTGTTAGAAACAAACTATAGCTTTTAGAAACTAAAGAACCTTTTAGAACTAACATGAATTGATGTAAATTTTAGTCAATGTGTGCTTTAAAAGGTCTCAGAAAACATTTTTCAAGTAACTGTATCTAAAGAAGGGGTTTACTCAGCAAAAATCACCATTAGTCAAGCCCCAGGACAAATGAATGGTTGTCTCTATGCAACATTCATTCTTCAGTCATGAGGTCATGGATTCCAGGGGCAGGTCCCAGGAGGTAGATGGGAAAGGCCCAAAACAAGCCTAGCCTACTCTGTGCTGGCCAATAGATCACCCTCTCTTGAGTTACCAAAGCACCGAGGGCTGGGGTAATGGAATGTTGTAAGCTGTCTCTTCAGCAGCTCATTTTCACCCTTCATTTGTTTTTCAAAGTATAACCAGAAATAATAATGAATGTTTTTGAGATAGAAAAAAAATGTAGAAATGTGGGGAAAGTATCTAAATCTTAAATATCTTAATCTTGAATCTATATTATTTTACTGCATCACTGGTAAGAAAAAAAAAATGCTAGGTTTTTAGGAAAAAATCAATATCTAATGTGACGGAGCTGTGAAGCTGTAGCATGTTCCCCTGCCCAAACATAGTCACTATTATATAAAGCTCAGGAATAGAAAGATAGCTGTGCTCTCCTCTAGTGGCTGCCGAGCGGAGTGGGAGAAGTGGTTATGTAACTGGATGTGCTCATTAGTTCTGCTGTGAATTCACACAGCTGGGCCTCCTTGGTCCTTTGTTCACCTCAGCGTTAACTCGTGCTTCCTTAGTATCTTTAGGGCCTGTGCCTGGCACATAAGGGAATTCCAGAGTCAGGGAACTCAAAACACAGAGCCTGACAGTCCACTGGAGCAAATAGACCGGAGGGAAAGTGGTAACATCTCCCATAGCAGCAAGAGACTGTGGGTTGTGGGAGCTCCGAGGAGACACAGCACAGAGGAATCCACAAACGAAACCTGGGGCTCTGATCATACTGGGAGGCCCTTTAGTCTGTGAATTTGCCTCCTTTTACCTCACTTTTCTCCTCTATAAAAATGATTGTAATGTCCACTCCATGCCCAGGTGTTACATGATGTTGTGAACATGAACGTGGTAACTCATGCAGTGTACCATGCCTAGGATTGGCACTCAGTTAACATTTTGGAAAATATTTATTTATCTGCTGCTTTCCTTTCTGTAACTCCCCTGCCCTAGCTCTACCATGTTTTCTTTTTAACTGAGAAATATGGTCCTATTTATGAACTCTTTCAGTAGCTCTCTTGAACCTCAAAATTCTCTCATCTTCACTTTCCCCTTCTCTCCTTTCTTCCTGCCTCCCAGGAATACACAGCTCAAGGTAGAGAGGTGAGGGGATGGGAGATAACCTGAGAAGATAAGGATGGCATTGTTGTTAGAGACATATCACAGATCAGAATTTCTCCTAATCCACATCCCCTCAAGTCTCCCAGATAGGTTTGAATATTCCAGGCAATTGACTACCCTGCATCTTCCTCCCTTGCTTCAACTTACCAAAAGGAAAAGAGTAAGGATTTGGCCTTTCCAAGTTGCCTAGGAGTAGAATTTATTCTCTCTCCTCCTATAGACATTCTACAGCTGGGAATTCTTCAGAGATCCCCCATCATGTGTTCTCTTTGGGCTCCATCTGTCTTGCTTAATGTAGTCAGAGTTCACACCTGAGGAAGTTGATAAGCAGGTCTCTCAGAGCCTGCTCCTCCTCCTCTTCCTTCTTTTGTGGTCTCCACTTCTTATTTTGCTCCTCCCCCCAGTCAGTCATCCCCGTTTCTGAGACATCTTTATCTAATGTGGTGGTTCTCAACCAGGGATAGGTATGCCCCCCCAGCAGACGTTTGGCAAAGTCTCAAGACTTTTCTGGTTTGTCACAACCTGTGGGAAGTGGTGGTGGGTGTATGCTACTGATGTCTAGTGGTAAAGGTCAGGGATATTGCTAAATATCCTACAATGCACAGGACAGCACCCAGAACATAGAGCTCTCTGTTAATGAGGTGGAGAAGCTCTGTCTAAGGGTTTCTTATGTAAGCACTCTTCTGTGTGTGCCTGCCTCTGTGTCTGTGCTGTGGAACTTTTGCTGAACTCAGAAGCTCTTCCCTCTGTGACTTCCCCTTAAGTCTTCCTCCATCCCTCACTCCAGTCAGAGCTGATCCTCTCCCTAGCATTCTCAACCTGCCATGATGGTTCATTGTAGTTCTTGCCATCCTTTGCCCTCTGATAGCCCCCTTTAAAGTAACTTGTTTTTTCTCCTAAGAGAGCATAGTACAGTTTAATTGTAATGAAGATGACCATCAAAATCCCAGATATTATTATCATCTATGAATATTCCATAAGCCAAACCTTGGCTCTAGAAGAGTCAGAAGCACATAGTGGAGTAAGCAAAGGACTTGGTGTCAGGATATTCAATCTGGTGCCCAATTATAATTTTCTAGCTCTATGGCAATAGGTTTGAATATTCCAGGCAATTGACTACCCTGCATCTTCCTCCCAATAGACAACTTTCTTGAGCTTCAGGTACTGTATAGATAAGAGAGGGATAATGTTCATTTGCTGAGATTGTTTGAGTCTGTGAAGAGATGTTAGCATGGAACCTGGTACATGAAGCCGGAAAATGAAACCAGGGTTCAAGAAGTGACCCTGATATTAAACTGTAAAGAACAGATACTATATTTGATCTTAGCCAAAGGACTGAGAAGCAATTTGCAACCCTGATAATAGGAAGTTAGCTCTTGGAGAAAGTAGAATTGTTTTCCATTTCCTTGGATGGTGGCATTCTTAATTTCAGGTGCCCCCCCTCATCAGTAAACCTCATGAAAACAACTAGAAGCCCCACTGGAGCAGGATCTATAGCACATCCTATTCACTAGAGAAGTTCTAGAAAATGTTGATGCTTTTCCCTAACCCCATGGAAACAGAAGGAAATCCCATATGCTTACGACCCCTGGCTGTTTTGTAGAGGAGGTATTTCTCCCTTTCCTGAATACTGGGACCCTAGACACATATACTGAAAGTTGGGAGGTCTGCTCTGACCAGCTACTTTGTAAAGAAACTGCTGAGGCATGAGAGGGACACTATATTTATTCACTCCCACAGATTTCTGGTATATGGAGACCAGCACAGAGGAAGTGGCATTACATTATGTTCAGGCATTTATAATATATTTACTGTTTCCCACAGCGCAAGGAGGCTAGTTTCAATTGATCCCCATGACCATTTTCATATATGCTTAGGGTAAAAGTTAAAACAATCATATAAATCTTCAAATATCTATTATTTGTTCAGAGAATTTCACACTCCCTTCAGGCCTGGCCTGTCTCTAAAACAGAGAAGAAGTCTGTGTACATCAGAGAAAGAAGTTGATTCTATCCATAAAGAGATCTTGGAAAGGCCATAAAGCATACAGAAATGTATTTCTGTCAGAGGCTAAAGAATGAAGACATAATACATAAATAATACATAAGACCCATGATTATGTCATGGGTCAGGGGCCAGAGACAGTTTGTGTGTCAGCGTTGACTGTGTTCATGTAGCTAAAAGCAGCATGTGTGGCACCTCTTAACACTGTGTGCTGCCCTTGACTTCGCCTCAGAATCCCTAAGGTACTTTGTTCTACATCTCAAAACTTAGCTCTTCACTCAGATATACTCTCTTGTGCTGTTCACTCTTATGGGTTGTGTCTGTTTTCTCGTCAGCCAGAAGTGCTGTGGGTTAAGAATCAGGACTACCTACCTGGTTTTGAGTCTGAGCTAGACTCAGATCGACAAGCCTATAGCTTGTGGACCTGAGTCTAGCTACTGAGATATTTAAGCCTTGGTTTCTCAATGCAGAAAATCAAGTTGGTACTTAGCTCATGGTGTTCTGACGATCAAATTAAATGAGAAAATACATGTAAAGTAATTGCAGAGCTGAGATTGTGGCTCAGTGGTAGAGTGCTTGCCTAGCATGCATGAGGCACTGGGTTTGTTCCCCAGCACCACATAAAAAATAAATAAGCAAAAGTAAATAAACTAAATAAACAAAAATATTGTGTCCATGTATAACTAAAAATATTTACAAAAAATTAAAGTAATTGCAGTGTCTTACATATGATCAATTTATTCAGTTATTGATGATGGTTGTACTGCTTGAGAACAGATAGATACTCTATACCTTTAAATTCTTTTCTATTTCTATGATATTTCTTGGCACATAGCTATGTATGTAGTAGCACCCAATTTTTTTTTAATTTAAAGTGACAGATACACATATGCACACACAAATACACACTCAAAGGATAGTCTGAAAATTTGAAACATTCCAGGGGTCAAAGGTTTTTAAAGTGATTGAGCCCATTTTCAGAAATTTGAACAAAAGCTACTTCAGTTTCTACTCTTTGCAGTAAGTTGGATCATTTGAAGGGAAGACTTCTGGACCATACCATCTTAGTCCTGTGCCAAACAAACTCTCATGACTTTCTGTCAGATCCTCTGCCTTCCAAGGGGGGTCCACATAAGAATGGCTGACAGATATGTTTCATTGTACCTTTCCAAACTAAGCCTGTAGGCCTCACTTTTCCTTTTCCCCTCACAGTTCCAAGAAATGTTTCCCTGTGAATTTCCCTCCATAATTTGCCTCTTTCTAAGCATACGTGTTCTTTTTCATTAATTATAAAAATAGTATCACTCGAAATATATTTTTCCTTGATACTGGAACTCAGGGTCAATTTCAGTGCCAGGAGAGGATGAAGGACCTTCTAATTATCTCCCCTGACTCCCTATCTACCACCTCCCCAATCCCTTCCATAGCAAATAGACAATGTTTATTTTTGTTTTCTGATAGGGATGTGTGATTGGTCCTACCCCAGCTTCACAGTGGGTCTTGATTATTTAATCAGGAAACCCCATATGTGTTGCCACATTGATGAATTTTGGTGGTCAGTGCCAAGGGGGTTAGTTCAGGGGTGGGTATGTGACACACTTCAGACCATCAAAATGTTTGCTGAGGACTTTGGGGAAAAGGCTCCCCCATCTTCTGACAGGCCTCCCCAAAGCCAGCCCTATTTCTTTTCTAGATGTTGTAGGGACATGAAGCCTGGGAATGCTATGACTAGGGAAACTACCCTGGATGTGGCTAAAATAGTACAAAGAAAACAGACACTTGTTTTTGTCATAGATTCCCTGAATTAAACTGAAGCCACTTAACATCTGAACTTTCCTTTTGCATGTGCCAGTGAACTCTATTACCCAAGCCATTTTGAATTGGATTTCTTACTTGTGTCTTAGAATACAAATGGCACTTGGTATGTATATTTCTAAATTTTGTATATTAGTGATTCTAGACAGTAGGTCCAAGACCCTACTGTGAAGAAAGGGGGACTGGGTATTGGAGGGACTTTGTTTTCATAAGGCATTATTTGTGTATGTGAACATACTTCTGCAAATTAATGTCTTACCTATATATGTAGTAATTTTTTTTTTCAAATTTATCTTGCTGTTTTGACTAATGAAATACAGAATTTAGATCAACACTGAACTTATAGGTTTTGTCATCTAAAGGACAAAGATGTAAAAGCGTCATGTAAATTTCTACCAGAAGTTGTTCATTCTGAAACATATGTGACAAAAACCCTACAAGTTCAATAGTTTTACCTAAGTTTGTACTTATTAAATCTTTTTGGTAGAAATTTTTGACACAAGAAGCCATTGTGTAGATAGAAGTTTCCTCCTTCTTCCCTTTCTCTGAATCCTTTATCATTCTGTTTCCTTCTGTTTAGTCTTATATGAGTTACTCAGACTCTATTAGAAATAGTTGAGATATAAATTCTAATTAATTTTATTTAGTTGGCTACATTAAGATTCAACTGGATTTTTCAGGCCCTATATCTGAGTTCTACATATATGCAAACTGTATTGAAATACTTTAGTATCAAGGGACCTAAACTGAAGTTCAGTCCCTGTACCACAAATTGGGTGTTTATGGGAATGCCTGTAATTATTGACCAACATTTTTGCTGGTAAGCAAGAAACTGCAGGTGAACTCCTGTAGTTGATATATTTAATGTGTATCCACTGTGTGCATTTCGCCATTGGTGTATCTGAGTGGTCTGGTCTTGAGCCCTTACCTTGGAGGTCTTAGTTTATTGCAGAGAAGTTATAAGTCAGGGCTGTTTTGTAGGGAAACACATCAGTATATCATTCTGGAACTTCTTTCTTAGAATTACTCTGCCAGAAGAAAACACTGATATTTTATGCATGATAAATGTTGATCACTGCTGTTATGAAGTAGACTTGTTTGTTAATAAAATATAATACACTCAAATGCCTTTCTTTTTACCTATATTATTCTACCACTACTCACAATCGGCAATTCTCAGTCTTTTTTTTTGAATACACAGCAGGTTTTGGCCACAGATCCTAAATTTTTATAGCCCCAACTGGGTATGCCTGTGCCTATACATACACTTATACACACACATTACATTTGCTGCAAGTAGACCATTATAGTAATTCAAAATTGTAACTTTCTCATGGAACAGAGGCTGCCTGCTGGGTCTGCTTGGGTGTAAATGAGCTAGTTAAACTCTATTCACTTTTCTCCTACTCAAACTATAGCTGAATGCAAGTAAGAGAGACTTATAGGACAGCCTTGAACTGTCTCCCAGTTTGTTCAAAACAAAACAGAAAACCTGGTATTTCACATTAGAGGTGACAGAGCCTCACTGAACTCCTCAGTAGTGTGCTGCCCTGTGTGCTGCTTCTATAATGCCAGCTGGAAGGCCAGGCCAAAGCAGCCAGCTGGCCACGAAGCCCTTATTCTAAGATTGTGCTGCCACTTTCTTGTGTCACTGGCGTCAGAAGCAGAAGGGGCTTGCTGCCCAAAAGGCTGTATTCAAGCAGTGACCTATTTTTACACTGTAATCAGATTGGGTTTCTCTTTTTCCCTCTCGAGGCAGTAATCTCACATTCTTTTCAGTGCTTGAGAAGCCAGTTCCCTGTTACCTCTTGGGCTTGATTGTTTTTCAGTTTCATAGGTCACTTTTCTTTTTTTAAAATTTTTGTTCTTTTGGGGTATCAGGGATTGAACTCAGGGGCACTTGACCACTGAGCCACATCCCTAGCCCTATTTTGTATTTTATTAGAGACAGTGTCTTACTGAGTTGCTTGGCGCCTTGCTAAATTGCTGAGGCTGGCTTTGAACTCCCGATCTTCCTGCCTCCACCTCCTGCGCAGCTGGGATTAAGGTTGTGCGTCACCGCTCCTAGCCATGACATAGGTCACTCTTAACTGAGGACAATAATATTTGTTCCTTTTCTTCACTTGGAGTGTAGGGGTTGATTTATATTTGTCCATTTTTAACACTTGAAGATTGGGAATTGAGTATAAAATAGAGCTAAAAGAAAGCATGGACCAAATGAGGTTAGAGGATTTCTAAGGAAGAGCAAAACCATGTAAATGGATAGAGGGAAGGCATTTGGGATTGTAAGTCCAGGGTTCTGCTTTTTCAAATCCTAATCATGCACATCAGCTAATGACTTACTTTAGTCATCAAATTTTGCTTGAGACGATATGTGCTAGGTGATAGAAGTATAATAAAAAGGTATAGCTCTTCTCATTTCACCATCTTTCCTACCCCTTTCCCCCCTCCTCCTCCTCCCCTTTGCCCCATTCAGAGTTCCTTTACTCACACCTTCCCCGTTATGGATTAGCATCCACTTATCAGAGAAAACATTTGGCTCCTGTTTTTTTTTTTTTCCTGCCGGGGGTGGGGGGGATTGGTTTATTTTGCTTGATATTCTCCAACTCCATCCATTTACCTGCACAATTTTATTCTCTTTTAATGCTGAGTAATATTTTATTGTGTATATGTACCACAGTTTCTTTATCCATTCACCTATTAAGGACATCTAGGATGCTTCCTCAGTTTGGCAATTGTGAATTGTGCTGCTATGAACATTGAAATGGCTTGTGTCACTGTAATATGCTGTTTTTAAGTCTTTTGGATATATAGAGAGAAGTAAAAAGTTCTACCCCACTGTGTATAATGAATCAAAGATCTTTCTACTATCATGCATAGCTGATTAGAATTAATAAGTAAAAATAAATAAAAAAGGTACATATCTGCATAAGGGAAAAAAAAGATATAGCTCTTACAGCATCAGCAGTGTGACAAAGGAAATGGGCCTGAAGCCACTGCTGGGGAAGGAGGCACTGAGAAGGGTATCAGGAGTTCCTACTAATCTCCCCAGCCAGCTCCTTGCTGCCCATTGCTTCCCCACTTCTGTCTGTGCCACCTCCATCTAAAGTGCCTCGATTATGTTGTGTCTTCTGTTTTGCCTGTTCATTGTCATTGTTTGTTCCTTGTCATTTAGGTGTGTGTTTTGTGTTACAAGCAGAGATCGGGTACATTTCCCATGTCTCCTCAAGGAGGAAAGTGTTCCATATCACTCCATTCTTCTAAGGTGACATAATTTGGGGGCAGTGCTTCTTTTTTTTTTAAGGCCTTGGGGCCTTTACCCCTAGAATGATACATACTCCTGTCTCTGCCTGTGAAACTTCTCATCCTTTAAGACTTACTTTTAGTGTAAGACCTGTTATCACAAGCTGCCCTGAAGGACATCCAGTAGTTCTCCAGTGTTTCTATTGCCTTTTCCTTTCACTTGGAACCTTGAGCTTCTGATACCAGCATTTGTCTGTGGACTGTGAATTGCAGTCATAGGACCTGTTTTATATTCATCTAGGACACACCAGATGGTTTGCATGGTGAGTCACATGAAGCAAGTGTTTGTGTGTGTCACGTAAATGAAGTTCCTGTCCGGCACCAAGATGTCTAAAGATATGAAGAGCACTGCAAAGGATTCTTGATTCTCAGGCTTTTTGAGCTTGTAGAGTGTCTTTTGTACTTAAAAATAAGAGGATATGGGAAAAGCTTTGGAGTATGTAGCATAGGAGGATGTGACAAGTAGCACTCAGGAGACAGAGTAGTTAGGAAGGGCTGTATTTACCACAACTGAGCAGGGAACATGTCAAAGGGAGCACCTTTGTTCAGAGGTTCCCTAGCTTCTGTATGTAATAAACTTTTGATGGTGGGCAAAATTTAAATCAGCTGGTAGATAGCATCATCATGTCTCAGCATAAAATGTTCATTTGCCAACTGATGTAGCAAAGCCTGCAATCAGCATTCAAAAGATGGTTGGGAGGTATCCATGTTTACTAACTATGAAAGTTGAGGTTGTCTTCCTGATGCTTGCTGGTACCAGAGGAGGAAGTACATAGTAGATACTTGATAAATGTGGATGTAGTGATTCAATGAACAATAAGGTCAGCCTTGTATATGTTTCTATTTTATCGTGGTTTCAACCTTGTATTTTGAAAATACCTATATATATATATATATATATATATATATATCTTCATTGATTGAAAGACAATTATGTACACCAGAGGGTGCTATGTTTCAGTTTTCACATCTTTATTTCTTTTTCATTCTTATGGTTGTTTTATGTGACTCATTTGAGGACCAGCCAGTTGAGAATTTGCCCTCAACAAAGGATTGTTTAGGACATGAACACACCCTACCCTTTGCTGCTTTCCAGCATAATAAAGGAGTTCAGAAATGGCTATAACCTCATTCTTCCTGGGTCTGCTATGCTGTACACTATTAACTGTTGAGTTCTTTGTTAAAACTAGACAACTTTTTTTATGCTGCAGCTTAAGAACATTTTCAATATTCTTTCATTGATGGAAATGGAGACCATATGGTTACTGTCATCTGTGTAATAACAATGATTGAAAATGGTTATTAAGTCACCCTTCAGCCTTTTCTCTTGTCTAGGCAAAATTGTCTCTGTTCCTGTGGCCATTCCCCATAAATATCATTTTCCAACCCTTTAATCATCTTGGTGGCTTTCCTTGGAAACTACATCAAAGGCTGTTTCAGTGCCTCTACTCTGGTGGGGTCTGGGCTGTCAACATTTAATGGATGTGGAATGTGGTTGTTTTAACCATCTGGTTTCCATAGCTAGTCCCCACATTTCCAAGTCAGTCCCAATCCACTGACCATTGGGAGCTGCTTTTACCATTTCTTCATTATGGCACACTTTATAAATATTTTTGATTAAGGTGATGATTTGACTAAAATAACAAATTGTAGTTTGTGAATAATTCTAGCTGTTTGTTGATAGACTTTTGCAGTCTGGTCTGTTGTGTTTCTTTTCTTTATAACTCTAAGTGCATATGTTATTGTTATCAGAGGTTAATACAAATTTTTCTGCTTTATTCATTATTGACTCAATTTCTGCAAGTACCCTACTGTATGTTGGATTCTGTGCTAGGGATTAATTCATGTTTGAATTGGGCATGAGAATGAATTAATCTTTAGGTTAAAAAAGACTCTAGTGTAGGTGATGGCAAGGAGACTGGCATGTTCAGGGTGCAACGAATAAGGTGTGGCCAGAGAAGCAGGCAGATGCCAGACTGTGCAAAAAATGTCCATAACAAGCCAAGAAGAATCCAATAGAAATATAATGTGAGCTCCATGTTATTTAAAATGTCTGAGTAGCCACATTTTAAAAAGTAAAAATAAACAAGCTACAAAATGAGCTGTCAAGCCATGAAAAGACAAGGAGGGATGTTAAATGAAGCCAATCCAAAAAACCCTACATACTACATGATTCCCATGATATTTTAGAAAAGGCAAAACTGTGGGCACGGTGAAAAGATCAGATTAGGGAGGAAAGGAGGAAGACAGAGCACAAAAGATGTTTAGGGCAGTAAAACCACTCTGTATGATACTATAATGGTGGATACGTGCCAGTTTGTCTAAACCTATAGAGTGTACAATACCAAAAGTGAACTCTAAGGTAAACCGTGGACCCTGGGTGATAATGTGTTAAAGTAGGTTCATCAGTTATAATAAAAGTAACATTCTGGTGGAAGATGTTCATGATGGTGGAGGCTATGCATATGTCTGGGCAGAGACTATATGGAGTATCTCCATAGCTTCTGCTAATTATGTTATGAGCCTAAAACTAGCACTCTAAAAAAATGAAGCCTAAAATAAGTCAAATTAATGTTAATAAAATACATTTATTTAACTAATCTGTCAAAATATTAATAATCTAATATAAAAGTTATCAATGAGATATTTTAATCTTTGGTACTGTCTTTGGAATTTGGTCTGTATTTTATACTTATGGTACCTCTCAATTCACACTAGCCACATTTCAAGTACCCATTAGGCACCTGAGTACCTGAGGCTAGTGGCTGCTGTGTTGGACAGAGCAGGTCTTGAAACCTGGCTTGCCCAACACAAGCCTCAATTTTCAGCTGCCCTGGTCTTCTGCTCCCCTGAATACTAAAATAATAAACACAAGAGGAAGGGATCAGCTGTTGCTTTCCACACTGCAATGATGCCCAATAGAAATACAATGGGAGCCATTTGTATGATTTTAAATGTGTCTAATAACCACACTGAAAAAGTAAAAATAAATAGGCAACACTAATTTCAAGAATGTATGTAACCTAGTATGCCCCAAATATTATTTCAAAATGTATTTAATAGTAAAAATTATTAAAGAAGATGTCCATACCAAAGGAATAAAATAGAGAGTCCTCACGCATATGGGTCAAATGATTTTTAACAAATGTGCCGAGTCTTTTCAATGGAAAAGGGACAGTCTTTTCAATAAATGGTTCTGGAAAAATTAGATATCCACATAAAAGAATAAGGTTGGACTTTTACCTTATACCATATACAAAAATGAACTCAGCATGGATCAAAGACCTAAACAAAAGAGCAAAGACTATAAAATGCTTAGAAGAAATCACATGGGAAAATCTGCATGACGTTGAATTAGGTAATGACTTCTTAAGTGTGACACCAAAAGCACAGGCAAAAGAAAAAAAAATAGATAAATTGGGGCTGGGGTTGTGGCTCATCGTTAGAGTGCTCGCCTAGCATGTGCAAGGCCCTGGGTTCGATCCTTAGCACCACATAAAAATAAATAAATAAAATAAAGTTATTGTGTCCTAAACTACAACTAAAAAATATTTTTTAAAAAGATAAATTGGACAACATCAAAATTTTAAACTTATGTGCATCAAAGGATATATTCAGCAGAGCGAAAAGACAGCCTATAGAACGAAAGAAAATATTTACAAACTATCTAGTATGGTGTAATAAGGGGTAAAGAAGATATACAAGTAGCTGATAAGCACATTTGAAAAAAACAAAAAGCTCAGTCTTACTATTATTAGGGAAATACAAATCAAAACCATGATGTTTTGCAACATGAAAAGAGTTCTTGAGATGGATGATGGTGATGGTTGCCCAATAATGTAAATGTACCTAAATGCCACTGAACTGTTCACTTAAAAGTGATTTAAATGATTTATATAGAGTGCTCCCGCTAAATTAATAAATAACAGGAGGACCAGCAGAGGAAGGGGACTGGGGAGAAGAGGAGGGAAGGGAATGGGAAGGTACTGGGGTATGAAATGAGGCAAGTTGTGTGCATGTATGAATATGTCACAATGAGCACAATTATTGTGTAATCATGATGTACTAAAAATTATAAAAATGATCATGGTGGTAAATTTTGTTCTGTGTATTTTACCACACTTTAAAAAAATCTTCCAAAAATGCCTCTGAGACCATTAACATTTTAAATGATAAAAGATAAAAAATGGAAATGTGAATAAAAGGAGCTAGGAAAAATAATGAAATACAGAGATATATAAGCATATTGATTCAAAAAGGTAGCATAAGAGTGGTTTAAAAGGCACTAGATGAGCATTTGTTCTGCCTCTGCTTTAAATAATGAATTGTATTCTGTAAAGAAACTATTGAGATAGCTTACATTCCTTTTCATATTAAGTCTTCAGATCCAGTGTGTATTTTTCCCTTATATCATATCTCAGTTTGTACAAACCACAATTGTGGCTGGTAGCTGCAGTTTTGTACAATGTAGATACAGAATATTCTGATTAGTGGTAAGAAGCCAGCAGAAATTTCTTTAAGCCAAGAGGTGGCATGAATATATTGTGTTTTTGATGTTAACTATGGTGGCAAGATGAGAAGTGGAGTAAAGTGGAGAAAGAAGTGAGGAGCTGGGGGCTTAGACAGTTGTTATAGAATCCCAAGCCAATAGATAAGGGACTGAATTTTGGGGAAGGGGACAAGCATATGCCATGGCTGTTATTTATGATACACTTGCTGTGTCTGAGGCACCGTGTTGAGTCATTTGTGCCCCATCTTAATTCTTGCAATACTCCTGAGGTTGAGGCTGCTTTTTCCGTCTGTGACTTAGAAGGCATATTGGTAGCAGAATTAGGACATTATCCAAACCAATGCTAGCTCTAGAGCTTAGATCTTTCATGACTGTTAGACTGCATCTTCCAAGAAAAGAGACAGGAGGTAGATTGGAAAGAATATTTTTAGTTTATAGATAAGTTTGATGGTAGGCAGATAAGGGAAAGAAGGGAGAGGACTGCATAAATGATGCCCAAGTGATATGGAGCTCTCTACCTAGAAATCTGCATGGATGATACTATAGTCTGAATGTTTGTATTCTCCCAAATTCATACCTTGAAATATCCTGGGTGATAGGACTAAGAGGTGTGTGTGTGAGGTTGTGGGGGAGGGCCAGCTTTGGGAGGTGATTAGATTCTGGGGACAGAGTCCTAGTGAATTGGATTAATGCCTATAAAAGGCCCCAGAGTGGCCGCCTTCTCTTCAGCCACTATAAGGACAGGGTGAGAATACAGCTGACTATGAGAAAGCAGGACATCCTCACCATCTGCCAGCAACTTGATCTTGGACTTGTTTCCAGAACTATGAGAAATAAAATTCTGTTGTTTATAAGCCACCCAATATATGGTATTTTTTGTTACAGCTGCCCAAACCAACCAAGACAGGTGGTGAGAAGTAAGATGAAGGTATTTAGAAAACATGGTGGCTGGATTTTTAGAAAATTTACTTGTTTTGTTTTGTTTTTTGGAGGGGTGAGAGCCAAGGTCAGAGGCAGAAACTATGTGTGTAAATTTATTAAAGGCTGCAGAGATCAGTGGCAGTTGTAAGTGATAGATTTCGAGCTTGGCAGATAGGTCAGGACTGGCAAAGCTGTTTTGGAAGTTAACTTGAGTATAGGAGATTGCAAAGTCCTGGGCATGAGTGAACTTATTCCTTTAAAGAGGTTGTAGAAGAATAGGTCTACAAAGCCTCACTCTCCTTGGATCCTGAGGGTCCTTCTAAATGGCTTTGAATCTCAGACCAAAGCTGCTGAGGAGAAGTTGTTGGAAAGAGCCATTTAACTGGTGATCCTGGGGCAAGTAGTTTGAGCAGAATGTGAGGAGCCTGCATTGTGCCAAGACTTACTGAGTAAGAAAGTTGAATAAGTGAGCCTGCAACTGCTGGCTGGCTGATTCTGTAGGAGCCCAGAGGATGGGAGAGGGCCAATTAAGGGGATATTTTCTATTTTTTAATGACAGCTATAAGTAGTATTTTAAGTAAAGTCAAATGAAATTTTATTGTCCAAGGTTATCATAGAAACAACAATAAACCAACATATAATATTAAAGCAATCCTTTTTTTAACAACTTCTACCAAATTTATGATGGCAGGAAGGTCACTTTAGTTTTCAAAATATGGCATCAAGAGACATTCTTCGAAACTTTTGAATTAGGCTCCTGAAATCTCACAGAAAGGAAATTTGTGGAAGTTAACTCACTCCTAATACTCTTATGAGTATCTCACTGGTAAGTTTGTGTGTGTTCATGCACATGTGAACATATATGTGCACCCTGTTCTGTAGGAAAAGAGTTGAGATGGGAATAGAGAGGTATGTGTACTTCATTCCTGATTTGAAGATGGTTGTGAATAGTTGGAATTTTATGTTTGTACCATCACAATATTATTGTGATTGACTTTATTACTATATAGTCTAGAAGAGATTCAGATGCTGAGGCCCATTTCCTCTACTTCCCCTGGGACCCCCGAGTGCAAACACCCCCAGCAACCTCCCTAAGTACTTTCAACTGTCAACACTTTGGTCTGCGTGCCCCCTCACCTAGCAATGTGAAATTGACTGTGATCCTGAAGAGGTCTTGGAAAATATGAAACTTTGTTGATCACGTCCAGTTTTTCCAATTAGTAGATTCGTAGCATTATAAGATTAGAAGTAGTAGATTTGTGTAGAAATAGCCTGGCTCTTAAGTCATAAGACTGATCAGCCAAATCAATGGTACTTAATCTCACCTATCCATAGAAAACAGGTAACAGCATTTAAAAATATTACCATAAAGTGAACTTTTTTAACTGCCCTGGGCCAACTGAGGCAGAGCCACAGCCATTCTCTGCTCCAGGTGCCAGGCCCTTGGGCTCCTGCTGCTCTGCTCTGCTCAGGTCTGTGGCAACACCCTCCTCTGAATGAGGGACCTTTAGCTTTTCCAACAGAGAGGACAAGGAAAGGTTTAATGTTTCCTTCCCTTCTAGACAAGTGAAATAAATTTGAAATTTGACCTGTTTGGTGGAACCCAGAGGGCATCAGAAGGGACTAAGAGGCAAGCTTGAGAGGGAGTGAAAATGTAAAGGCAAACTGAAGATTCTTACAGCTGTGTTGCTCTGCCAGCATCACAGGACTGTGGAGAGTCTAAGGAAGAAAAGACATGTGTAGCCCAAAGAACTGACAGCAAGGTCTTGAAGAAATATTTGAACTCCCAGGTTTACTGCAGCCTAAATGTCTATTGACAGATGAATGGATAAAGAAAATGTGACATATACACGCAGTAGTATATTATTCAGCCTTAAAAAGTGTCGAGTTCCATGGCTAAACACTTAAGGTCACTTCAGGTGAACTGGGCTGGCATGAAATAGTCACTCAGATACAGAGAAATACCCCTTTTTGGTGGGGGGGGGGTCTTGTGATGGTGTCTCTGACCTTGGGGTCCATGGAAAAAGAGAGGAACACTGCTGAACCCTTTTACTGAGGAGAAGCCATTGGAATAAGGCAAGGGGTAGGATTACAAAAGAACAGGTGAATGTAGCTTACCCCCTCTGGGTAAGCTACACTCATCTGCCCCCTAGGGTCATGCCTTGTTATCCTAGTGAGGGAAAAGCCAGAGTCCTGAGTCATGGCACTACCACGCCAGACTACAGTGACTGTTTAGATACTCGTGGTGCATCAAGAATTAAAGGTGTGTGCATTTGGAGTGGCTCCTCACAAAAAAGGAATAAAATTCTGACACATGCTGGAACAGATGAGCCTTGAGGGGTGATGCTAAGTGAAATAAACCAGACTCCAAAAGACAAGTGCTTTATGCCTAGTTAGAGTTCTGGTAGTAATAGTAGTGATAGCAGGATAATGAAACACAGCTTCTATCTCATTCTCTTCTGGGTTGGGATACATCTTGAATATGGTTTCACATGTATGAGGTGTCCTAAGTAGCCAGACTCTTAGAAAGTAGAATGGTGGCTGCTACTGGCTACAGGTGGGAACAGGGAGGGAGGAGGGAGTAGTTTTTCAGTGGATAGTTTCAGTTTTGCAAGATGAAAAATTTCCAGAGGTCTCTTAACCAACAGTATAAATGTTACACTTAAAAATGGCTAAGATGGTAAGTTTCATGTTAGGATTTTTACCAGTTTTTAAAAGGAAGTGGGGAAATGGGCCAGATGAAACAGCTGGTATACTTTCAGCTAACACAATTAATTGCCATCCTCCAGCACCAGCCTTGGAGTGAGAGGTAGTGAAAATTAGAACAGCTGTAGTAGCTGTTTATTGAGGTTTATTGAGTATTTACTATGTGCTAGATAGCATTATAAAGCCTTTTGAATACTTTTTATCAATTCAGTGAATATATTAGTTCTGTGAGAATAGGTATTATTATCTCCTCATTTCACCAATGAGGAAACAGATTATAAGGAATTAAGTCATTTGCCTAGGAATACACAATTCATAATGGCAGGGGACTGGGACACAGACCAGCTCTGATGTTAGAGTTTTTAACTCCATTCTCAGATCCCACTTATTCATCCATTCATCATTATGTGCTAGATGCTGAGGATCCAATAGATATAGGCCTTAACCTTATAAAACTTAGGGCTTAGCCAAGGTGAGAGACAGTGAGCAGGAAAAGAAATGAATAAAGATCTAATGACAAATTTTAATAAACTTTTATTAAAGAAACAATTATGATGTTGTTATCAAGAACAATTCAGCATGGAGTTGGGGGACCTACTTAGACATTTAGGTAGGGTATTCAGGGAAGTGCTCACATTCTTTATTGAGATGAGAAGGTAGAAAGCAAAGGCTAAGGTGAAGAAAGTGCAGAAGTTCTGTCTCAGAATTATAAATGTGTGTGTGTGAAAATGTATTCCCAAATGGTTTTGAGGTGCAAGAATACCAGTCCTGCCCAAATTCAGTAGTGTTCCCTTGTCTTGCTATCTCACCTAAATTCTTTCTCTGCAAAAGGAAGAAGGAAATGGATTTTGCACCTAGATCTATTCTGGTAGTAATAATAATGGTAGTAGTAGAATAACAAAACACAGCTTCTGGGTAACATCAGCCTGTAATCCCAGCAATTTGAGGCTAAGGCAGGAGGATCGAAAGTTCAAGGTCAGCCTGGGCTATCTCAAAATACCTATCTCAAAATAAGAAAAAAAACAGGTCTCAGGGTGTAGCTTAGTCATAGAGCACCTCTGGGTTTTATCCCCAGTACCATGAAAAAGCAAAAGCAAACACTGGTTCCACATTTTGAGAGGGACAGGGACAAATTAGAAAGTTTGAAGAACTGGTCATTAGGGAAAATATGGAATTAATTTAGGATGCTTACACTGTAGAAGCGACTATTAAAGGTTGAAATGATGGTGATCAACTGGGCTTCAAACCCATATGTAGAAAAGAGGGTTGACTCACTATATAATACAAAGAGTTGAACTGTCTTGTGCCCCAAAAGAAGATCTAAAACCTGGGAACCAGGATCAACTAAGAAAAATTAATTTGTAATAAACTATTATAGTAAAAATTAGCTCCCAGGTCTTGGTGTGATAGATACTTAGAGACTGGATAACAAGTTTGTAAAGGATGTTTTAATTGGGAAACAGTTTGGAATGTGTATAATGTCCCATTCCTTCATATTGGAAGTTTCCAAGTTATTTTGGAACCATAGCTTTAAGCTGGAGGCAAATGGAATATATTTCCTTTTAGCTATTATATTTAGTTGGAGGTGAAGCCCATTTGCAGCATTACAGGAGTTAAACCAAAAGCTCATCTGTAGCTCTTAGAATTTAAAATGTAAAGGAGCTCTATTTGTTTTTCAACCCCCAATAACCCAGTATTCTGTAAGGATCTCTACCCCACTTTCTTGTTGCTGTTTGTAACAGACAACCCACACACTTTGGGAAATGTGCTAACATTTCCCATTTATGTATTTACTCAAATTTTAATTTTTTTGTTTTGAATACATAGCACATTTATATTGTTTAGAATTTAGAAAGGCCCACAGGAGAAAGCTTCCCCAGATTCCATTTTCTTTTTCCTCTTTCCCAAGAGAAAACACCATTACTATTGTTTTCTTGTATACTTTTCTAAAGGTATTGTAATATATCTTGCACAAATACATGTTTTATTTTCTGAGTTTTTGCTTTAAAAAGTGTATATCAAGATGTCTCAGTTAAACCATAGTAGTATGGTTTAACCTCATTCTTTTTACAAGTACATATTTTGCATTGTGTAGATATAACATAATTTAGTTGACTATCTCTTGTTGGTGGCCAATTAGGTAATTTCCAGTCCTTTGCTATTGCAGTGTGTGTGTGTGTGTGTGTGTGTGTGTGTGTGTGTACTTCAAACACACACACACACACACACGTACATATATTGGCAGGCTGCATTCTTAAATGCAGAATTAGTGAATCAAAGGCAAGGAATATTTACAATTTTGTTAGATATTGTTAAATAGTTTTCATTCCTACAAGCAGTGTGTAGGAGTACCTGTTTCTACAAATCCCTTGTTGACTCAGCATATTATCAGATGCTTCAAGCTTTACCCAAATAAGTGAAAGAAAGCAACTCAGAGTAATTTTAATTCTTATCTTCCTTGCTATGGGTGAAATTGGACATCTTGTGTTTAAGATCTTGCTGGATGGGGCTGGGGCTGTAGCTTAGTGGTAAAGCACTTGTCTCCCAATGTGTGAGGTACTGGGTTTGATCATCAGCACCACATAAAAATAAATATATTTTGTGTCCATCTATAACCTCTAACAAATATTTTTAAAAAATCCTGCTGGACTTTATAGTGAGGTCTTTGAAGGAACTTATCAATGTAGACTAAGCCTGGAATGAGGAGGAGGAAGAACATCATATCCAATAGGGTCAGCCAGAGAGGTGTTTTTTTTTTTTTTTTTTTTGTATTCTTAAGAGCTCACCAGCCTGCAAGCTATTTAGCCTATAAACTCTCTGACCTACAGTGGAAGAATTAAATTAAAACAAAACAAATGTAATTTCAGAGGGAAAACCACATTGAGTACAAACCATTCATGTTGCTTTTTAAATTTTAAATTTAATAAAATAATTTACTTTTGTACTTGGAATAAAATATAGGATGCAAGGGCATTTTAAAGTAACACATTTAACTTTGAAAGGAACTATCTCATACCTCCAAGGATACAGTTTCTGACCCATTACATCTTATTCTATCCTAGGTTTGCTCCCAGCTCCTCTGTCCTTATCCTTCTCTGTCCCACTCTGCTTTCTATAGTTTCTCTGTGGGTTTGAGCAGGTTTTGGCAAAAGCCAGTGTCTTTTCACTGGGAACACTGGCATTGCATAGCCTCCCTTCTCATTAGCAGTCTGACCCATTAATTCCCTGAAACACTTGTGACCAAACCAGCTAAATCTAGTTTTCCCCCTAGAAAGGGACTTTCCATTCTTAGCAGTACAGATTTGCTTTTGCTTTTTGCATGAAGCTTACTAGGTTCAAACCTGATTTGGTTGATGGCAACTCCATCCTTGCAGTTGCTTAAGTTAAAAATGCTGAGAGTCATCCTAGATTCTTGTGGATACAGTGTCCACATCCTCTATCCAGCCCTTTAGGAAGTCTCATCTGCTTTACTTTCAAAATGTTTCCAGAGTTCAGCCACTTTGTATTACTCCATTTCTAGCATTCAGATCCAAGTAACTGTCTTTATTGCCTGGATTGCTGCCACAACCTCCTGACAGATTTCCTTTTGTCTCCACTGGCTTTTCCTACAGTCTGTTCTCAACACAGCCAGCAGACCCGCATTGTAAGACATAAGTTGGATCATATTAACCCTCTGCTCAACGTCCTCCCTTGGTGTACTGCCTGTCTCAGAAAAACTTAAACTATCATAGTAGCCCTGTGTGGATTCCCACCCCTACCTCTTTGACCATGTCTCACTGTCCTTTCTCAACTACTGCCACCCAGCCCTATTTACTATTTATAGCCCTCTTTACTATTCTTTGAACATGCTAGGCACATTTCCATCTCAAGATCCTAGCACCGACGACACGGGTGCCTCTGCCTGGAATGTGCTTTCCTTGTGTATCTCCATGACTCCCTTCTGCATTTCCAAGTCTCTGCTCTAGTGTTGCATTCTCAAGTGAGGCCTCTCCTGATCACATTATCTAAAATTGCAATCTCACCCTTTCCCCATCCACCAAACTCCTTCTATCCTTCTCTGCTTTGTTTTTCTCCATTGCACTTACTATTGTCTAACACCCGATTTCATTTACTGATTTGTATATTGTCTCTCTCCCTTCAAAGTAGGATGGAAACTCTGGAAAAACAGAATTTTTTTTCTTTCCTATATTTTAGCACCTGGAGTGTTGCCTGGCACAGAGTTAGGTACTAGTAAATATTTGTTAAAATGAATCAACTCACTTTTTCTTTACTACACTTGTTCCTCAAATTCTGCCAAACCTAAGCTGAAACAAACAGGTATATTATGGTACTGACAGTGAGCACCAATCCATATTTTTCTGGGGAATCTCATAAATAATATGGCATCATTTGAGTAGCAAATGATTGTTTATGAAAAATTAAAGAAGATACAAGAAACTCCATAAATGAGGTGATAAATACACTCAGACTGCATCTGGAGATTGAGATTTAGGTTCGAGTGCCACTCTGGTGAGGACGATAAACAAATGAAAGCATATTCCAAGGAGAGCAGTGGAACTGGTACAGAGTTACCCAATCCCAGAGTGCAGGGGCTGAGGATAATTGGCTTGGGGGAAGAGAGACTCTTTCAAATGTTGAAAAAAGTGTCATGTGGAAAGTCACATATTTTCTCAGTACACCTAAAATCATTTCATCCCTGTCCACCTCATTGAAAGCAGATTCAGCTTTTTTGGAACTTGATTATTTAGAGGGAGCCTTCTAAGAAAAAGATATAAGTATACATAATATGAGCAGAAAATTATGACCCAATAAGGATAGAATCTATAGGCTGTTTAGGTAGACAGATAATCAGTACAGGCTTTGAAAGGTACCGATGCAACTCAGGCCCTGAAGCTTCATCTGCATTAGCTACACAATAAATGCACCACATTCAAATTTTATATGCCTTGTAGCTCTTCAGACACATTTTCCTCTTCCTCTGGCTTGGCATAAAGTATCCCTTTGTCTAAAACACCCTTTTCCCAACTTACCTACTTGGCAGTTTCTACTCACCCCCTCAAATTCTAATTCAAATGTTGTCACCTTAGTGAGATTTTACCCAAGATTCCCAGAAGACTTAAAGGATAATGGCAAGACCTTTTCTATGCTCCTACTGAACCTGAGCATGATTCAGCTGTAACATGTGGCTTACTGTTTGATTTTTTTATGTACTAGGGATTGAACCCAGGGGCACTCTACCACTGAGCTACATCCTCAACCCTTTTTATTTTTGAGCCAGGACCTCACTGAGTTGCTTAGGGCCTTACCAAGTTGCTGAGGCTGGCCTCAAACTTGTGATCTTCCTACCTCAGCCCCTGAGTCACTGGGATTACAGGCATATGCCACTGTGCCCAGCTTTATTGTTTGATTCTTGTTGGCATGTTTGTTTGGCTTCCTTAGACTGTGTATCAGTTAAGATAGGCTACAGTCACCAGTAACTCCAAAATCCTCAGTGTCTTAAAGCAATAAAGCTTATTTCTTGCTCACCTTGAATATATATTGATGGGTTAATCATTATTCTCCCTTTTTTCTTTTCAGTGCTAGATCTCAAACCCCCCATGGGGCCTTGTTTGTGCTACTTAAGGGCTGTGCCACTGAGCTATCTCCAGCTCCTTGTTTTCCCTTTAGGTGAATAGAGTAGCTACCATCTGGAGCAGTGCCAGTTGCCAGGGTGGAGAAGAAATAGTGAGACAGAGTACATACTTCCTCCTGAATGTTTCCCCTTGAGATAATACATTTGCTCACATTTCATACAGTGCAGTTAACTTCAGGTAGTTAGGAAAACCCAAGGTGCCCTGACAAGGAGCAAGCCCCAGAGTACTTTTCAAGGTACAGGTGGATAGCTTAATAACCACAATAGCTCTTTGAGTCCAGAGATGGCATAAATTTGGAAAATACAACCAATAGGAAGGTAATTTTGCATGTATACTTATTGCCAGTTACCATTTTTCAAACATCTTTTCAGTGTCAGTAGATATTGAGTTCATTGTCTCTGGAGATGTCCTAACTGCCTGGTAGTGATTCTTTCACAGTAATTCATGCAAAGGTTAGTGGTTGAAATATATAGTCTTAATTCTGAAGCCTCTTTATTTAATGATCTCTCTGGATTTGAAAAAAATAAATTATTGTTCACTTTAGAGAACTATTATCATTGACAAGAGCAGGCTATTTTTGTTGGTGATGTGACAAGGCAGAGCTCTAGCCCTGAGCCCTCAAGCTGAATGGTGATTATTAAGTGTAAAAAGTATTATGACCCTTAAGTATCCGTAGAGCAAAATTAGACCAGCTCTGGACCTGAAATTCTTTTAACACTGAGGATTTGGGACTGGAAAAAGACATGAATTCTTGGTAGCTTCTTCCTTTGCTTTCAGCAGAAATCTGACTATTTAACCAGCAGAACCACTACACTGCCAAGTCCTGCCCACACACATTCCTGCAGAGGGACAGTTTCCTATGTTCTTTTTATTGTAGACTCCTACTGATTAACCTTGGTCTAATCACTCAGCTTCACTGTAGCAGATTCTCTATTCAGACAAAAGAGTAAATAATATAACCCCTCTTCTGACAGTGTAAAAATACTAAAAATATTAAGGGTTATAATAGCCTTGACATGCTTTTTAATTAAAAGAAGATAAAGAAAAAAGGAAAAAAACAACCCTGCAATAATTCATCTTGTAAAATCTTCAAGCCCTCTGTAAAAAAGACATGTACAAATAAAGGGAGAGGATTTATTGTTCAGTAGATATTCAGGGTGAATGCAGTCTAAAAGAAAACATAGGATTTAGAGTCAGAATATCTGGCTGTGTCATGGATCTGCTGTGTGGCCTGTTCATATCACTTCCCCTTTCTTGTTCAATGGCCCCTGAAAGCTAAATGGGGGAAGGAGCAATAAGAACCAACCTGGGAGGCTATGGGAATGGATGAGAGTGCTGTGAAAGTACTTTGCAGGCTTTGATAAACTTTGAGGAATGGAATTGAAGTGAATTTAGTTTTCTGATTGGTCATGGAAACATCTCAGAAAGCCAACCAACTTATTTAGGGTTGGTTTGGGCAACCTGAGGTGGCTGAATCCGATTGTTCTGATCGAAGTGCTTTCCAAGGAAGGAAAGAGAAACATTTAGAATAACATGTTTTAGAAATATAAATTTAAGCTTCATTTATGACGCAAGCTTTCATTTTTACATAAGCCTGAGATTTTCTTTTTTTATTATGAAAATGTGAACTATACATAGACTTAGAATGAACCATACGTTTCTTGCTCCAACTTGAATAATCGTCAATTTAAGGTCAAATTTATTTTATCTATTCCCAATCAACCCCGCCCTCCCCCCTTTTTTTTCCTCATGGGTTGCTTTTTGTTTTCCGAGGAAAATCACATATGACAAATTATGTTACCCATAAATATTTCAGTGTGTTTCACCAATCAATTAGGACTTTTGTGACATAACTGAAACACCATTATCATACATAGTAATATTAACAGTAATACTTTAATGTCATGTAATACCTAGTTTGTAGCAAATGGGCTCCAAAAAATGACCACCATTAATTCTGTTCCTCCTCTGTGTGGGTATTGCGTTCCTTCCATGAAGAGTCTGTTTTCCCTCTCCTTTATTCAGAACAGACTTTGTAGCTTATTTTGACCAGTTGACAAAAAAGTCAAAAGTGACACTGCAGATTCCTGGTCTAGATTTTAAGATGACTTGTAGTTTCTGCTTCCTCTCTTGGAACTTAAACATCCCATAAGAAGTTGGTTTATTCTTAACCACCATGCTGTGGGAAAACCCAAGGTGCCTTGTAAAGAGAGTGAATGCTGAACAGACCCCAGCTGTTCTAACTGTCCTGGCCCAGGAGTCATATGTGTGAGTGAAACCATCTTAGATGCTCCAGCTCCAGCAGGTACCACAAAGAGCAGAAGACTCTCCCAGCTGAGCTCCACTCAGAATCAGGTGATAGATACTGCTGTTCTCTAAACCATGAAGTGTCCTGAGTGTTTTCTTAAACACAGGAGAAATAAACAAATATTAGAATGTGTTCATGTTTCCCTGGTTGTCTGAAAAATGGCCTTTTGCTTTGGGTTTGTAAGAATTGAATAAGGCATGACTCGTGTTTGCAAATGAAGTTTTTATTTATATTGAACAGAGCACTTACTCTAACATCCTGAGCAGGATTTTGTACCCTTGTTATATTTCTCGTTTGCCATTTTTAATCTACGAAATTTAACAAAATCAACTTGATCTCAATTTCAGACATTTTAAAATTTTAAAATTCTATTGGTCAACTAAATGTGCTAATGATAATTTAACAGTGACCTTTGTTGAGTTATTGACTTCTGTTTTCATACTGATATGAGAAATCTTGTCCTGTTTCCTAATATTATTAACTGAAAGACCAATGCATGGGTAAAAAAATCTGATGTAGAGCCTTGGAATTGTGGTCAGAATTAGTGCTGGATAAGCTTAAGCTGCTGAGAAAGGAAGAGAGGGAGGAAGCTGCTTTCTAGAACTTCTAGGATGTCAATGAGGTTCTTAAAGGCAAAGATTCTCTCAAGTTATTATTTACCAACATATGGGCACCCAGTTTACTAAGTTAATAAAGTAGAATAAAATACACTGGAACTAAAGATACATAAAATCAGTGAGTTTTCATGGCTGGTCCATGAAATATGAATATGTAGTCATTCCAGAGATTCTTGAACTTTACCCTTTTGTTTTCACGTTCTGGTCTCATCATCTTTGAACAAGGTCACTAAAACAAATTTATTTATTTTTTTTACTAAACTTCAGATATAACTATCACAGGAATTAAAATCTGCAGTTGTAAAATTTCATGGTAATAATGACAAGAACGATTACATGCTTAAGGGATCTCTGCAGTAGCATTTATTGAACATTGTTCAAAACACAAGCTAAAGTTGTTCATTATTAGTTTCATTTCAGTAATGTCTGATCTTTGATATATAGAAGTAATGAAAATTTTTCTCTTATCATCTCAGATGTCAGCAGAATCTCCAGCCTTTTCTTTTCCAGTTGAAAGAACTGTGATTAAGCACATCAGAAATTCTTAAGCTTCCATTGTTTTAAAGTCCATTTGAATTTGATTATTGGCTCAATTTCAGACAGCCACCCTTTTATCATATCTTTGTCATTGGAGTATCCAGGGCTAAATTAATAAATTCATTATCTCTTGTCCCTGGTGATAGTGGTAGATTTTTGTTTGTGAGAGTTTTGACTTTATTAATATCACTATTTTTAAAGAAGTACAAAGTTCACATCACTGCAATTGAGATGGTTTGTCATTTCTTCCTTTTCTTAAATAGTAGTTGTTTTTCTAAGAAAAATATTAATTTCATTTTTCAATGTGCTTTGTATAAATTGGAATGTTTTCTTATAAAAGCAGATAACTTCTCTTTGAATATTGCTCTATTCATCTTAGATCTTTGAATAGATACATTGAATTTATTTTAATGTTAAAATGAATATGTTAAGTACCATAGAGAAAGAATAAATGTAGTATTTAAAATAATTTTTAGTTGTACATGGACACAATACCTTTATTTATTTTTATGTGGTGCTAAGGATCGAACCCAGTGCCTCAAATAAGCAAGGCAAGCTCTCTACTGCTGTGCTACAACCCCAGCCCCAAATGCTGTATTTTTGAAGACTTAATTTTCACTATTGTTTGGTTGTGAAGGAAGCATTGTGGCATGAGCAAGCCCTCTTACCTCTCTAAGAAAGGTTGTGTGCTTAAAACCAATGTCTACAGAAGAAAGCACAAGGAACAGTTATTTAGAGAAAGTTCTCTGATGTTTACAGCTCACACAAATACCCATAGCTGATATTCTTCAGTTCTGAAGGCAGGCAATTCAGTGGACAATGAAGGATTATTATTTGAAAGTTCATGAACAATTGAACTGGACTTTCTAGTGTATATATAGCACCATCAGTGAAAATTGATTCACTCTTGTGTGTAATGTTATCTTCTGCCTCAGAAGACTTTTGAGATGGAACTTGCTGATTTTGTTGGGAATTTATAGCAGCCATTGCCACCATTGGGATCCCTTGACTCATGCCAAACAGCCATTTTCAGAGGTACTCGTTCATTTTATAACTTGTAGCCTAGGCTGAATTCTAGAGCAGCTGACATGATTTCAGGGGAGAATCTGTTGATTTATTTTTTTTTCCCCACACCTGGCCTCAATATGACATTTTGACATTTCCAGTGCATGGGAGTTTATGCTTTTTTTTTTTTTCAATTAAATAGTGTAATTTCACAGATATGAAGTGTTTAGAATGATTGTAACTATAGCAATTTTTTAAAAATATTTTTCTTAGTTATCTATGGACCTTTATTTTTATTTATACATGGTGCTGAGAATCAAACTCAGGGCTTCACATATGCCGGGCAAGTGCTCTACCACTGAGCTACAACCCCAGCCCCTATAGCGATTTTTTTTAGAATGTAAAAACTGCACATTTCCTGAGAATTCTGCGTCAGATTGTGCCTTTATGAATTTCAGGGTGCCAAAGGTCTTTGACCATGGAATGGTCAAATTTGTTTAGTTTTGGAATTAATATTTGAGAACTATGAGTATCCAAATTCCACCCACTTCCCTAGTATAGGTAAGCTCATGGAATTTATGGTTAATTGTTGCAGACAGTACTTCAACAAGATGAGGTTGCTAAGCAGGGTTCCAGTTTGACAAAGCTTTGGCGTCTGTGGTAGTTCTCAGGACCCCTTCTCATACAAACACTGTTCCTGTTACACTAAACTGCTCAACACTGCAGGAACAGGTACTCATACCATTCCACTGCTGATCACCCAGTTTGCAGGGTATACTGATCATTGGGTAAGTTTGTTTTATCTGATCATCTTACTCAGTTTTCTTATTAGTTTTTTAGGGCATTTTCTTCTTAGACAGTCCCCTCATCTGCAAACAATGGTGTCAACCTCAATCCTTCCCTCTCCCCTCCCCTCTACTATTGAGCTACACCAGATTCTCGCATATGCTAGGAAAACACTCTACCACTAAGACACACCTCAGTCTTTTCTATTTTTTATTTGAAACAGGGTCTCATTAAGTTATCCAAGCTGACCTCAAATTTATGATCCTCCTGCCTCAGTCTCCCAAGTACTGGTGATGACAGTGTGTGTGCCACTGTGCCTAGCTGCCGTCTTCTTATTTTTTAACTAAGCATTTTTAATATCTTTATTTTATTTATTTGTTTTTATGTGGTGCTGAGGATCCGAACCCAGTGCCTCACACATGCAAGGCAAACACTCTACCAACAGAGCTATCACCCCAGCCATTATGATGATGATGATGATGATGATGATTATTTTGTGGTGCTGGGGATTGAACCTAGGGCCTTGTCCATGCAAAGCAAGCACTCTACCAACTGAGCTATATTCCCAGCTCTGTCCCATTTAAAAAAAAAATTCTGTAGTTGTAGATGGAAAGCATACCGTTATTTTGTTTATTTTTATGTGGTGCTGAGAATCAAACCCAGTACCTCACATGTGGAAGGCAAGTGCTCTGCCACTGAGCTACAGCCCCAGCCCAGTCCCATTACATTTTAATGAAGATTTCTCATGTTTCTTTTTTTAATCAACTATTTCACTGTATAGTAATTCTCACTACGGTGTTGACTAGTGATAGTAGAAATTCTGTCTTTTTACTCAAATGTTTATTATTAGATCTAATGTTTGCTGTGGTTTCTGGTAGAAAACTTTGATAAAAGGACATTTTCTTTATTTGCGGAATCAACTCAAGAACAAGATATTAGACTTGAATAACACAGTAGATTGACTGGACCCTTGGACATGTACAAAACACTCTGTATAGCAGACAACAGCAGAATACATATTCTTCTAAGTCCACATAGAGCATTGTTCAGGATAGATCACATGCTAGCACATAAAACAACTCATAACAGATTTAAAAATACTGAAAACATACCAAGTATCTTTGCTGACCACAGTATTGTAACTAAAAATATAGCAAAAGGAAAACTGGAAAATTCACAAATATGCAAAAATTAACACACTTTTAAACAACCAATGAGTCAAAGAATAAATTAGAAAACATCTTGAGACAAATGAAGACAAAACCACAAATTTATAGGATGCAGAAAAACCAGTACTAAGAGGGAAACTTCATAGCTATAAATGCCTACATTAAAAAAAAAATTAAGATTGCAAAATCACAACCTAACTTTACACTTTAAGGAACTAAAAAAAAAAAGAACAACAAACTAAACCTAAAGTTAACAGAAGAAAGGAAAATAATAAAAATCAGAACAGAAATAAACAAATTAGAGAATAGAAAAAAATCAATGGAACTTTTTGTTGTTTTTAGTTTTAGGTGGACACAATATCTTTATTTGATTTTTATGTGGTGTTGAGGATCAAACCCAGCGCCCTGCGCATGCCAGGCGAGCGCACTACCTCTTGAGCCACATCCCCATCCCAAGAACTGGGTTTTAATTAAGATTTTTTATCTGAGTTATACATTTATTCTATCATCAGTGTCGTCATTACTACCACATCATCAACTCATCATCATCATTTTGCAGTACTGGGGATTGAACCTAGGATGCTCTACCACCACTGAGCTACATCCCATGCCCATTTTATTTTTTAAATTGGTGCATTATAGTTGTACATAATGGTGGGATGTAGTTACATGTTTATACATGAACACAATATAACAATATAATTTGGCCAAGAACATTCTCCAGCATTTCCCCTTCTGTCCTCCTCTTCTCTCTACCTCTGGTCCCTTTCCCTTCAATTGTCATGAGATCCCCCTGCCACCTTGCTTTCTTTTCCATTTTCCTCTCCAGGTTCCACATGGGAGAGAAAATGTATGACCCTTGACTTTCTGAATTTGGCTTATTTTGCTTAATATAATGTTCTCAAATTTCATCCATTGTACTACAGATAACATAATTTCATTGTTCTTTATGATTTAATAAAACTCCATTGTGTGTGTATACACACACACACACACACACACACACACACACACACACACCACATTCTCTTTTCACCCATTCATTGACAGACACCTTAGGCTGGTTCCATAGTTTTCCTGTTGTAAATTATACAGCAGTAAACATGGATTTGCATGTGCTGCTGAGATATGCTGACTTTAATTCTTTAGGATAAATACTGAGGTGGTTCCATGCCTACTCTTTTGGGGAACCTTTGTACTGATTTCCATAGAGGTTGTATTAATTTACAGTCCCATCAACAGTGTAAAAATGATCCTTTTTTTCCATATCCTCTCCAGAATTTATTATTTTTTTTGTATTTTTTTTTAAATAACCATGAGACACATTTTCTTATACCTTTATTATATTTGTTTATTTTTATGTGGTGTGGGGAATCAAACCCAGTTCCTCATGCATGCTAGACAAGCACTCTCCCAGTGAGCCACAACCCTGGCCCCTATTTTTTGTATTCTTGATGGCTGCCTTTCTAACTGAAGTGAGATGAAATCTCACTGTATTTAGTTTTGATTTGCATTTCTTAATTGTTACTGATGTTGAACATTTTTCATATATTTGTTGTCCATTTGTATTTATTCTTTTGAGAGGTATCTGCTTAGTTCATTTGCCCATTTATTAATTGCATTTATTTTTCTTTTAGTGTTAAGTTTTTTGAGTTCTTTATATATTCTAGATGTTAATCTTCTGTCAGAAGAGTAGGTAGGAAAGATTTTCTCCATTCTGTAGGTTCTCCATATTCCTACTTGTTTCCTTTCCTGTGCAGAAGCTTTTTAATTTGATGCCTTTTCATTTATTAACTCTCGGCATTATTTCCTGAGCTTTGGGGATCCTATTGAGAAAAGCATTGCCTGTGCCTATATGTTGGAGTGTTGACCCTACACTTTCTTCTAGGAGTTGCATAGTTTCTGGACTAATTCCTAGGTCTGTGGTCCATTTTCAGTTGTCTTCTGTGCAGGGTAAGCTATAAGGATCTACTCTCTTTCTTCTACATAGGGATAACCAGTTTTTCTAGCACCATTTGTTAAAGAGGCTGTCTTTTCTCCCACATGTGCTTTGGGCACCTTTGACAAGGATCCAGATGACTGTAGATGTGTGGGTTTTTCTGTCTTCTATTCTGTACCTCTGGTCTATGTGTCTGATTTTATGCCAGTACCATGCAGTTTTTGTTGCTCTAGCTCATTAGTATAATTTGAAGTCAGGTATCATGATGCCTCTACCACTGTTTTCTTTTTGGCTTAGAGTTGCTTTAGCTATTCTGGATCTTTTATTCTTCCAAAGGAATTGTAGGACTGTGAAGAATATCATTGGTATTTTGATAGGGATTGCATTGAATCTGTATATTGCTTTTGGTAGTAGGGTCATTTAAAAAATATGGATTCTGCCTATCCATGAACATGAGAGATCTTTCTATATTTTTGTCTTCTTCAGTTTATTTCTTCAGTGTTCTATAGTTTTCATTGTAGAGTTCTTTTCACCTCCTGGTTAGCTTTATTCCTGCGGGGGGTGGTGGTGGTGGTGGTGCAGTTTGTACCCTGCTACTATCTTGATTTATTTATTAGCTTTAGCAGTCTTCTGATGAAGTTTTTATTGAATATTCTAAATAAAGAATCGTATTATCTGCAGACAGTGATAATTTGACTTCTTCCTTTCCTTTAAATTTTTTTTTCTTTTGAGGCTTTTTTGTTGGGGGGGGGGTTTCAGGGATTCTTTTATTTTCTTCTTTTCCTTAATTGCTCTAGTTAGAATTCCTTGCACTATATTGAATAGGAGTAGTGAGAGTGGACATCCTTGTCTCGTTTGGGATTTGGAAGGAAACACATTCAGTTTTTCCCCATTCACTATGATATTGGCTTTGGGTTTGTGGTATATAAACTTTATGATGATAAATCCCTAATTTATATGTGGTATAACCTTTATGATGATAAATCCCTAATTTCTTCAGTGTTTTTATTTTATTTTTTTTTTATAAAGACTTTTTTATTTATTTTTTTTAAGAGAGAGTGAGAGGGGGGAGAGAGAGAGAGAGAGAGAATTTTTTTTTTAAGAGAGAGTGAGAGAGGAGAGAGAGAGAGAGAGAGAGAGAGAGAGAGAGAGAGAGAGAATTTTTTTAATATTTATTTTTTAGTTCTCGGCGGACACAACATCTTTGTTGGTATGTGGTGCTGAGGATCGAACCCGGGCCGCACGCATGTCAGGCGAGCGCGCTACCGCTTGAGCCACATCCCCAGCCCCTCTTCAGTGTTTTTATCATGAATGGATACTAAATTTTGCCAAAGGCTTTCTCTGCATCTATTGAGATGATTAAATGATTTTTGTCCTTAATTTTATTTCTGTGATGAATTACATGTATTGATTTGCATTATGTTAAATAATCCTTGCATCACTGGAATAAAACCAACTTGGTCAATGATGTTCAATATTCTTAATATGTTGTTGAATATGACTTGCTATTATTTTTATTAAGAATTTTTGCATCTGAGTTCATCAAGGATGTTGTTCTTTAGTTTTCTTTGCTTGACTTGTTCTTTTCTGGTTTTGGTTTGTGATACTGGCTTCATGAAATGGATTTAGAAGTTTTCTATCCCTTTCTATTTCATGGAATAATTTGAGGAGTATTGCATTAGTTCTTCTTTAAAGGTCTGGCAGAATTCAGCTGAGAATGTATCTGGTCCTAAGCTTTTCTTTGTTGGAAGCCTTTTTAGAAAGAGAATACAGAAAATTTAATAGAGCACCAAAAACTGAATGAAGAAAAAATCGGTGGCATTCAATTTACAAACAGCACAGCTTCATTCACAATAGCCCCAAACAAACCAAACTTGAGACAGTTGTAACAAAAAAAATATGCAAGAACCTGTATGAAGGAAACTTTAAAACACATCTGGGGGGGTGCTTGGGATGTGGCTCAAGTGGTAGTGTGCTCGACTGGCATGCATGAGGTACTGGGTTCAATCCTCAGCACCACATAAAAATAAAATAAAGATATTGTGTCCATCTAAAACTAAAAAATAGTAGAGGATAGGAAAGGTAGCAGAATACAACAGTTACTAATATGGCATTATGTAAAAATGTGGATCTATAACCGATGTGATTCTGCAATCTGTATTTGGGGTAAAAATGGGAGTTCATAACCCACTTGAATCTAATGTATGAAATATGATATGTCAAGAGCTTTGTAATGTTTTGAACAACCAATAAAAAAAAGAAAAAAACTAAAAAATAGGGGCTGGGGATGTGGCTCAGGCGGTAGCACGCTCGCCTGGCATGCGTGCAGCCCGGGTTCGATTCTCAGCACCACATACCGACAAAGATGTTGTGTCCTCCGAGAACTAAAAAATAAATATTAAAAAATTATCTCTCTTTCTTTCTCTCCCTCTCTCACTCTCTCTTTAAAAAAAAAAAAACTAAAAAATAAACATTAAAAAAAAAACACGTCTGGGGACATGAAAAGTATCCAAATAAATGGAGACTGATCACATTACTGGAGAGGAAGACATCGATTTTCACTTTAAATCATGTACATTTACTGCAACCCAAATAAAAACAGCAACAGCTTTTGTAAAAATTGGAAGGAGTCAAATTGATCCTGAAGTTCCACAGTAGGAAAGAAACTGAATAGCCAGAAAAACCCTGGAAAAGAAGTGCAATGGGGGCTGGGGATGTGGCTCAAGCGGTAGCGCGCTCGCCTGGCATGCGTGCGGCCCGGGTTCGATCCTCAGCACCACATACCAACAAAGATGTTGTGTCCGCCGAGAACTAAAAAATAAATATTAAAAAAAAAATCTCTCTCTCTCTCTCTCTCTCTCTCTCTCACTCTCTCTAAAAAAAAAAATAGTAGCTATTACATTAAGCACACTGGGATAAAAATTAAAAAAAAAAAAAAAAGAAGTGCAATGAAGGTACAATAGCACTCCCAGAACCTAAGGTATTCCAAATAAATAACAATTTTAATTGTTAAGTATTCCAGGCTGGGGCTGGGGCTTAGTGGTAGCACACTTGCCTGGCATGTGTGAAGCCCTGGGTTTGATTCTCAGCACCACATATAAATAAATAAAGGTCTATTAACAACTAAAAAAATTAAATAAAACCAAAGTATTCCTTCATGATCTTGGAGTGACAAAGCCTTTCTAAGTATGACTCAAACTCTAGAAGCCCCAAAAGAAGAAAAGTTGAATATATCCAGCTATATTAAAATACTTTTCTGTATAGCATAAGGATCCAAAGCAGTCAAAATTGAGAAAATGTATTTCCATCTCTTACCACAAAGGGCTAACTTTCTTTAGTGATTGATGTACAAAAAGAAATGAGTAAAGGATATGGACTGGCAGTTCACAGAGATACAAAACAAATGGCTCTTACATATTGAAAACATATTTCTGCCTTCATAGAGAAATGCAAATTAAAATGACAGAAATTAGTTTTCACTGTCAGATTCTCTCAAAATCAGATATATTAAGAACTATGTAATGTTTTGAACAACCAACAATAAAATAAAAAATAAATAAATAAATAAATAAAACTTAATAAAATAGACACTAGTATTACTGTATGTATATACATGGCCGTATAACCAATGTGATTCTGCAACATGTACACTTGGAAAAATGAGAAATTATGCCCTATTTGATTCAAATGTATGATATGTCAAGATCATTGTATTGTCATCAACAACTATTAAAAAAGAAACTTAAATCAAAAAAAAAAAATCAGATCTGAATGGCCAGGCTGTGGAGAAATAGGCACAGAAATCACTGGCTGAAGGGAGATAAACTGGTAGAATCCCAAGGAGGGCACTCTGGTGATACCTATTAAAAATACCAATGCATTGGGGGTCGGGGGTGTGCACACCTGTAATCCCAGTGGCTCGGGAGGATCCTCCTGTGGCAGGAGGATCAAGAGTTCAAAGCCAGCCTCAGCAACAGTGAGACACTAAGCAACTCAGTGAGACCCTTTCTTTAAATAAAATGCAAAATAGGGCTCCGGATGTGGCTCAGTGGTTGAGTGCCCTTGAGTTCAATCCCTGGTAACCCCCACCCCACTTAATCAAGAGATTCCACTTATACAAGTCTACTCTGTAGGAAATGAATAAACATGTACAAAATCACAGAAAATAATAAAACATTTTGGAAACAATCAAGATGTCCAAAAGATGACTAGTTCATTATATCAAGATACAGCCTTATATTGTTAAAAAAAAAAAAAGTAAGGAAAAACTAATATATCTCCCAAAAAATGTTTAAAAAAAAAACCCAAGATGTTGATAGAGGCATATATTATGCTGCCTTGTCATATTACACCTTGATTTTAAAAGGGGAAAAAAAAGCAGAATATCTATAATATCAGTTTGTATATGTGTTAGGAAACAGTTGAAGGCATATAGTTTTTTTTTTAAAGGAAAACCCCCAAAAAAACAAAACAAAAAAGCAAACCAAAAATCCCAAACCACTAACAATGATACCTGTTAGGAATAATTTTCAATTTGGCAGACAGAGGATAAGCAGGTTAACTTCTCACACCATATCTTTTTTTTTTTTTTTTTTTATAGAATTATTTTTTTAAGAGAGAGTGAGAGAGGAGAGAGAGAGAGAATTTTTTAATATTTATTTTTTAGTTCTCGGCGGACACAACATCTTTGTTTGTATGTGGTGCTGAGGATCGAACCCGGGCCGCACGCATGCCAGGCGAGCGCGCTACCGCTTGAGCCACATCCCCAGCCCCTCACACCATATCTTGTTTAAACATTAATGTAAAAAATCTATTCCCACACCAACCCCAATTTTGCATGGTCTTTCAAATATATACATCTCATAATAAACACGTGTTTATTTCATATTCGATTATTTACTATTCATCTAAAGTAATTCACAATACATAGATCTTAGTGTAAGACTGATTTTTTTTATCTGTAGGCTGATAATGAGATGACCACAATTTCTGAAATTTCCAAGTTCTTTCAGTAGCTTTCCAATCCTAATGAATAAAGATTCCTAACTGTATCTATTTAATTTCTTTTGTCATCTTGGTTAATTTCTAAGGGTTCTATGATTGGCACTTTTTCTTAGACTTTGTTTGCAAAACTATCCTTTAAGATGGAAAATCTGAGTTTTCACAAATGCAAAAAAGGATCACTCAGTAGTTGCAAAGTGATAAGTCAGAAACATCCCAGGACTTCTTTGGAAGCAAGTTCCAACAGTCTCAAGGGCTATTCTATTTCTTTTTCTCGGTGTGCTTCCTTATTCCATGTGCATGGTTGTATTCTGGTTATATTCTCTTCTGGTTTACATTCCTTCCTAATGACTAACTACACAGGGCACAGGCTTCTATCTTAGCCTTTGATGCAGAGAGTCACCTTACCAGTCATCTTATCACAGTTGATTCAGTTGGCCAGAGGTCTGACAGCTTCAGAGGCAGCCAAAGCTAGAGTAAAAGCTACAACATCAGAGTCCCAATGAGGGAAATTCTCATCAAAGGCTGCTTCCCTCACCTTGCACCCTTCCACAAACAGCCCATCGTGTTCCTCAATATCTTGGGTGTAATATGACTGGGACCATGAGGGAATTGTCCAGATATTGGTAGAAGATCACCGCTGATTATTTCCTAAAAGACCAAACTTCCCTTGAAGGTTTGACACTGTATCAAGCCCGGGATGAGTCTGGGGATGGGCCTGTGAGCAGGGCTCCACACCCGGGCCATTGGTTGAGTAGCTTCAGCCACCGGCCCTTCCTGGGCCTCCTGGGCCCAACTCTTGCTGCCTATCACCCTGTGTTGTTATATTGGAGTCAATCTGGGACTTTCTGTTGAGTAGTTTTTTTGTTTTATTTTATTTTTGGTACCGCAGGGACTTTACCACAGAGCTACATACCCAGCCATTTAATTTTTAAATTATTTTTATACAGGGTCTTGCTAAGTTAATAAGGGCCTCTTATAGTTGCTGAGGCTGTCTTGAACTTGCAATCCTCCTACCTCTGCCTCCTGAGCTTCTGGGATTATAGGCATGTGCCACTGCACTGGAGTAGGGTTTATTTTTAATTTTTCCTGTGTAAAATATTTAAATATTTTCTTTAGTGTCAGCTTAATAGTCATGAATTCTTTTAATTTCTGTTTATCTTGAGAGGTTTTTATTTCTTCTGATTCGGAAGGGTAGCTTTGCTGGATTTAGTGATCTTGGTTGACAGATATTTTCTTGCAGAACTTGGAACACATTGTTCCATGTCCTCCTGGATTTTGGAGTTTGTGCTAAGAAATTGGAAGTTAATTCCAATTGGCTTGCCTCAATTGTGACCTGTTGTGTTTCTTTTGAGGCTTTTAAAATTCTAACCTTGTTCTATATGTTAAGGATTTTAATTATAATGTTTCACAGAGTGGTTCTTTTTTGATCTTGTCTATTTGGGGTTCTGAATGCATCCTGTATCTGAATTTCCATTTCATTCTTGAGGTTTGAAAAATTTTCTGTTATTATTTTCCTGAAGTAGTTATCCATTCTATTAGTCTGTTTCTTACAACCCTCTAAAATATTAGCAGTTCTTAAATTTTGTCTCTTAAGGTTGTCTCAGAGTTCTTTTATTATTCTGGTCATGGTTACTTCTTTGCTTTTAATTTTTTTTTTTGGTAGTTGTAAAGCATGCCATTATTTTATTTGTTTATTTTTATGTGGTGCCGAGGATTGAACCCAGTGCCTCACACATGCTAGGCAAGCTCTCTGCTACTGAGCTACGGCCCCAGCCCTTTTCTTCTCTTTAATACTGTATGAATGTGCAAGGTTGGCCACTTGTCTCCCAACTCTGAGATTCTACTTTGATCATGGTTTACTCTGTTAGACAGACTTTCAACTGAACGTTTTATTTGATATATTGTGTCTTTCTAAGATTCCTGTTTGGTTCTTTGTCAACATTTCATTTTTTCTTACTGAAATTCTCTTTTATATCCTGTACTGACTTTATTTTTTTAATATTTATTTTTTAGTTATAGTTGGACACAATACCTTTATTTCACTTATTTATTTTTATGTGGTGCTGAAAATTGAACCCAGGGTCTCGCACATGTGAGGCAAGCGCTCTAATGCTGAGCCACAACCTCATCCCTGTACTGACTTTATTAATATATTCAGTTGGGTTTTTTTTTTTTAATATGTGGATGTATACTCTTGAAAATCATTAATCATTTTCATGTGCTTCTTTTGAATTCTTTATCTGATTATTTCATCCACTTCAATATCTTTAGAGTCAGTTGCTGGTGAATTGTGAAATTTAGGAGGCATCCTGTTACCTTGTTTTTTCCTTGTATTCCTGTGTTGAGTTTTATGCATATGTTGGGATGGGTTTCTCTTCCAGTGTTGTGTGTGGGTCCTTTTAGGACACACCCATCACTTGCAAAAGTGTCCTGGAGTCATCTAGATTGAGACCCTTCATAGGGGCAGCATTCCCAGACTTTGTGTTAATTTTCTGTTTTTCTTGTAGGAGTTGAAATCCATAAATGACACCTGAGAACCCCCCACCCCCAGCCATTTCTACTTGGGGCCTTATCATTAGTTTGGGGAGTTTCTTTCTTCTAGGCTTTGTATAGCTGAAGTTTGAATGTGGTTAATTTGTGTGTGGAGCAAGATGTACTCTCTTTTGGCTGGATTTAGTTCAGCTGCAGAACTTGGGTGAGCTTGTGGCCCTGCAGATTCCCAGCACTTTACAGAAAAAGTGGAAACAGATAATAACACAACCAAAGCAGACAATATACAGCATTAAAATAAAGACCCAGTGCCTACTGTGACACCACAGCACTAACAACCACCAAAGTAGGAATGGTGGGTAGCAATTGCCAACAACAAAAACAACAAATAACCATGCGATAGTCTGTCATGAAACAGCAGCTGTCCACTGTATTCTCCACAGTGCTAATTACTGCTACAATATGATTGTGGGGGCAGGAGTTACATAAACCAAAAATTCCCCAAAAATGGTAAAAATAAGGGAAATGAAAATGTGATAAGAAGGTAGAAGAAAGTTTAATATGTTCAAAATGTGAATAGAGAAAATGTTGAAGAGATATAGCAAGTGGTGTTTATAAAGAAGGAGAAAAAATAGAGAACAAAAGAAATTGGCTGTTAGTGGGAGAAGAAAGGAGAGGAAGGGAAATGAGAGAAACAAACAAAAACCATAAACTCTAGCCCTCAAAAGACAAGGAAAAATACCTGTCACCAAAAAAACCTAAAAATGAGGAAAAAAATTTATGAATATATATTAATCAAACAAGCTGTATAGCAAGAGCATCAAAAAGGGATGAGGGGGCATGATGTCTCCTAATGAAAAATGAAAGAATTGTCATACTGAGGTTGTCACACTGAAGTTGATGACAATAGTCACTGCCTATGCCCAACTGTCCTTCCATTTGGTCTTGGGCTTTGTACTGGGTGAGAGAGAGCAAAGGCTGGGGGTTATTAACCCCTTCCTCTTTGTATGGCTCACGAAGCTTCTGGCTGGTGTAACCTAGAACTAGAAGTTCTTGAAATAGTTCTCAGCTTTCCTTCTCACCAGTATGAGGTAGAACAGAATGGGAAGTACTGTTGGTTGGAGTTTGTTCACACAGACCAAATTGATGCACTTCACAGGTGGGGCTGCTGCAGAGTTCTATGAGGGGAGTTCTCTTGGCCAGGCCTTAGGTCTAATCAGGTCTTAGGAGTTTTGTTGGGTAATCTCTGGAGATTAGATCAACACACCCCTAGGGCCAGGCAGATGCCAGTTTCTTATAAGAGTCCACTGTATCTCAGAAGCCTCCCAAGAATTACTCTCACTGGGCAGGGGAACCAGTCCTCCACACACTGCTGCTCACAAATGCGGCCTTCCCAGCCTTAGTCCCTGAGTGCATTCCTGATCCTCTTCAGCTGGTCACATGAACCACCAGACTCAAAGGAAAAGTTTGCTGCAATCCCCTCAGTTTTTCTGATTTGAATTCCCCTGGTACAACCTCTGTGCTTATTTCACTCATGTTCTGCTAGGCCACATGGTAGATGCTTGCTGGGACAGTCTAGCAACATTTGCTATGATTTTCAGGCTTTCGCAGCTGCAAGCTGTGGCACGGCCTCCTCAAGATGGCTCCTGCCTCAGTTCTTTGCTTACCAGTTGAGAGAAACAGAGCACTTTTCAAACATCACTTCACTCTGCAGCCTCTCATTCCACTAAGTTTAGGCTGCTTTTTTGACTTACAGATTTTTTCTATGCCAAATGTGTCCGCTGTGTTTTTCTCTGTATGTTACCCTCCACTCTATGTTTAACCCACTCCGCTGCTGCATCCAACTTGGCTCTAATGTACCCTTCTTGTTCTTTGTTCAGTGCACCCAAATTTCTGAGTCTCTAAGAGATTCCAACTGTTTGATATTGAATTTCAGTTAATTCCCTCTTTCATCCACCTCACTGGGAATCCCTGCTCCCACTGTATCCCAAACCATGGAGCAACTGGAAACGTAGCTTTCCTCTAATCTGCCACCTTGAATCTCTGAGTTTGTTTGTTTGTTTTTTAATCAAAAATTGATAAAAACTCAAAGTGACAAAATCAGAAACAAAGGAAATATTACAGTTGATGCCACAGAAATAAAAAATCATGAGACCACTAGAAAAATAATTAGCCATCAAATTGGAAACGTAGAAGGAAATAAATTCCCAGAAACATACAACTTATTAAGACTGAATCATGAAGAAATAAAAATTCTAAACTTTAACTGTAACAATATTGAATCAATAATCAACAATCTACTCCAAAAAGAGATATCAGGACATTTAAAGAAATAACGCCAATTCTTGAACTCTTCCCCAAAAAGTGAAAAGGGGGGAACACTTCCAAACTCATTTTATGAGACCAGTATTACCCTGCTATCCAAACCAGACAAAGGTAGAGAAGAAAATTACAGACCCATATCTTTGATAAATATTGACATTAGAATTTTCAGCAAAATACTAACAAACTACAAATCAACAGCACATTAAAAGGATTATACACCGTGACCAAGAGGGATTAATTTCCATAATGCAAAAATAGTTCAGTACATGATAATCAGTTAGTGTGTTATACCACAATACAGAATGAAGGACAAAAACCATATGATCATCTCAATTAATGTAGAAAAAGCATTTGACAGAATTCAAAACTGTTTCAAAATAAAAACATTCGTCAAACTAAGAATAAAAGGAAAATACCTCAAATAATAAAGGCCATATATGAAAAGCCTATAGTTAATTTCATATTCAGCAGTAAAAAACTGAAAGCTTTTTTCCTAAGATCAGGATCAAAGCAGGAATGACCATTCTTGTCATATTTAATTAATGTTGTACTAGAAGTCTCACCCAGAGCAATTAGGCAGGAAAAAGAAATAAAAATCATCCAAATTGGAAAGGAAGAAGTAAAATTCTCTTTTTTCACAGATGACATGATCTTATCTGTAGAAAACCCTGAAAATTATACACACAAAAGCTGTTAGAATAAATGAATCCAGTGAAATTGAAGGGTACAGATTCAATCACAAGTATCAGTTGTGTTTTTGTACACGAACAGTGACATCTAAAAATTAAATGTTTATACAGTATTTTTAAAAATAGAAAAATACTTAAGAGCAAAGTTAACCAAGGAGGCAAAGGAATTATACTGAAAAGGACAGAGCCTTGCTAAAGAAAATTAAAGAAGACACGAGCAAATTGAAAGGCATCCTGTGTTAATGGATTGGAAGAGTTCAAATTGTTCAAATGTCCATATTACCCAAAGATACTAAAAATTAGTGCAGTATCTATAAAAATCTCAATGGCCTTTTTTGCAGAAACAAAAAAAAATCCTAAAATTCCTATAGAATCTCATAGGATTTTGAATAGCCAAAAGTCTTGAGAAAGAAATACAAAGATTGTGGCTTCATACTTCCTTATTTCAGAATATATTACAAAGTACAGAAATCAAACAATAAGATACCAACATAAAGAGATATATAGACCAATGGGACAGAATATGTGGCCCAGAAATAAACCCTTAATGGGGAGATGATAGTCTCTTCAACAAATAGTTTTGGGAAAACTGGATATCCATGTGCAAAAGGATCAAACTGGACTCAGACCATGTACAAAAATTAACTCAAGTGTATTAAAGCCTTAAATGTGATACCTGAAACTACAAAATTCCAAGGAAAAAAGCTTTATGGTATTTATGGCCAAGTGTTTTCTTGGATATGATACCATAGCACAGATAACAAAAGCAAAAATAATATGGTCTTTCCCCTGAATCTCTCTTGGTGGTACAAAATCTTTACATTCATGTCAGCTCACCTTACTTGGACCTGTCCTAGGAAACAGCAGAGTTCCACACATGTCTGCCTCGTTTATCAGAGTGCTCCATGAGTATCTTCTGGATGAATGGTTTTCTAGATAATTGGATCTTTGCACTTTAAACACTACTTTTAATAGATACCCCTTTAAAAATGTGTGACAAATAAGCCTAAAATTACCCCAGTTAGGTAATGTTGCTCAAAATAGCCACTGGTAAACATCCAGATGGTAGTTATATGGGTGTTCACTGTAAAATTATTTCAAATTTGTTGTACACTTGAAATTTTCCTAATAAATACTGGAGAAATAAACATCACACCAGGAGGCCATGAAACCCCTTTACAAACAATCAGAGGTTACTCAGAGGGCTCAGTGTGTAAATGGTTGAGGTTGCCAGCTCTGGAGCCCGACTGCCTAGGTTCTTATCTGGTCTCTGCTGCCTTCTAGCTGTGTGACCTTCTGGCACTTAATGCACTTCTATGAGCCTTGTCTTTTTTGACCATAAAATGGGATTCTTGGGTTTGTTGTGAGAGTAAATTGAAAGGATGTGTACAAAAGCACATTCTACAATCTAAGACTTTTGGTATGTGTCGATTGTTGCTATCACTGCCTCTACTATTAGTCCTTTGCCATTGCCTGTAATCAATGACTGACCCCTGGGAGAGTGACCAGCAGTGTCACCCTCATTGGTCTATTATTTGAATGATCATTTGGGCCTAATCAGAGACTTAATTTTGAATCTCATTGGGACCATTTCCAAAATCAAAATCATCTTCTTGTCATCCACTTTTCAGCCTTAGTAAGTAAAACATGGGTCATATAATTTACTTACACCTTCCCCAGGGCAACCCACTCCCATTGCAGACAGCAGTTCCGGCCCTGGGCCATGGTGCTGGTAGCACAGAGGCAAGGCCCTGCACCTGCCTGCTCCTAAGTCCTGCTGGCCTCCTGGCTTCTTGGGAGCCCGTGCTCTCTTCCCCTGTGGTGGTTCGTCTTCCACCTAGCAAGTTGGCATCTCTCTTCCCTCTCTCCTGCCAGCCCTGATGTTCACAGCCATTGCCATCCACCTGTACCCAGGGTGGAAGTCAGTATCACCAAGGTCAGTCAGAAAGGCTCACACATAATGTCACCTGCATTGGAAACTCAGAAATGCAATGATGACCCTCTTCTACAGGCCTGACTGCTGTACTTTCTGCTCTCTGCCTTTCTGTGTTCAGTGTTCCTTTAGTGGTTTGTAATAGAGTCACAGAGGGCTGGGGCTGGGGCTCAGCGGTAGTGCGCTTGCCTAACACGAGGCCCTGGGTTTGATCCTCAGCACCACATAAAAATAAATAAATAAAATAAAGGTAGTGTGCCCAACTACAACTAAAAAATAAATGTTAAAAATATATATATAGTCAGAGTTCAGTGACCATCTCCACCATCTAATTTTAGAACATTTTTATAACCATAAGAAAAGACCTCATACCCTTTAGAAGTCACCACCCCTTCCCCTCTCTCTTGAGCTCTCAGCAGCCCCCACTCTACCTCCTGCCTCCTTGGATTTGCCACTTCGGACATTTAATGGAGGTGGGATCATACAGTGTGTGTCATTTGTGTCTGCCTTCTTTCAATAGCACAATGTATTCAGGTTTATCCATTTTTGCAGCGTGTATCAAAACTTCTTTCCTTTTTGGGACTGAATAAAATTCCACTGTGTGGATATATATTACATTTTATTTATCCATTCCTCAATTGATAGGCTTTGGGTTGTTTCCATTTTTACTATTATTGTGAATAATGCTACTTTGATCAAGTTTTTGTGTGGGCAAGTTTTCACTTCTCCTTTTTATATACTTAGGAGTACAATTGCTAAGTCTTAGGCAATGCAGTATTAAGTTTTTGAGAAATTGCTGCACTGTTTGCCCAGCATGGCTGCCCATTTCCCATCCCTCCCTGCGGTGCCTGAGGGTTCAGTTTCCCCTCGACCTCCATCCACTGTCATCAGGCTGCAGCCTCCTGGTGGGCGCCAGGAGGTTTCTCCTTGTGGGTTCAGTTTGCATCTTGCTGACTACTAGTGATGTTGAGCATTTTGTAATGTGCTCATTGACTATTTATAGATCTTCTTTGGAGAAATGTCTGCAAATCCTTTACTCATTTTTAGATTGGGTTATTACCTTTTGGTTGAGTTGTAAGAATTCTTTATATATTCTAGGTACATCTTATCAGATATGATTTTCAAAGCTTTTTCACTGTCTTGATTATTATGACCTTTGAAGCACAAGTTTTTTTTTTAATTTTTTGGTTATAGATGGATACAATACCTTTATTTTATTTATTTTATGTGATGCTGAGAATCAATCCTGAGGCCTCATAGATGTTAGGCAAGTGCTCTACCACTGAGTCACAATTGCAGCTCCGAAGCACAAGTTTTTAATTTTAGTAAAATCCAATTTGTCTTTTATCTTTTGTCACGCTTTCAGATATCCTATTGGATGGTCTTCCATGATTTGTCTAAAATGTGATTTGCTCACTAGGAACTTAACTGTATTATTCTTCATTTCTCTGACTTGGAATTGCAAAGCACTTAATTTAAAATGTTTGCCTATATACAAAGGAACTTAGAAATGATATACTTTGAGCTTATAAACCATTTCTGCACATTTAACCTAAGGAAATAACTTGATAGAAGAAAAATACCCTGTATGTCCAGAGTTGTTCATTTCACAGACCCCTGACATTGGGGCAGTGGGGGTTTTGCCAGGGGGTCAGTTAAAGCCATTGTGGTGTATTCTTAGGTAGTTGCCAGTTATCATAATTATGAAGAATATGTAATGAAAATGTTTATAATTATCATGTTCGTGAGAAAAACTCAAGTGTGTGCTCCTTCTGATTAAATATCTGTATAAAATATTTGTGTTGGGGCTAGGGCTCAGTGGCAGAGTGCTTGCCTGGCCCGTGTAAGGTACTGGGTTCGATCCTCAGCACCACATAAAAATAAATAAATAAATAAATAAAATAAAGGTATTGTGTCCACCTACAACTAAAAATATTTAAAAAAATATTTGGGCTGATGAAAAGGGTATATATAATTATAGGTAGTTTTCTAGTCTTTGTTTAATGTTGATATTTTATATTTAACATTAAAATTAAGTGAAAAGCATGCGTAGTGACAAGTAGTGAAATCTGGGTAAATGTTTCTTTCTTTCTCACCACAACTTTTTTTTAATAGTAATTATTTTTACCATTACAGTCATCAGGGTTACATTTAGAAACAATATAAAAATAGTTTCTATGTTTGCTTGCTAAGAATTTGAATGGAGATATTTAGATTTTCTCTACATTTTATATTGAGTATTGATGATAATTTGATTTTAATATTATAATATTAAAATATTATCTTAATCATTACAGCATTATAATTTGCTAAAAAAGAAGGCAATGATGATTATGGTGATATGTTAATAGGGATCACAGAAGCACTTTTCTCATGACATCTCATGAAATGATTATTATTACAGTAATTTTGTATATAAGTAAATCCATCCATCAGCTTTGAAATAAATTTCAAAAACAGACCAAAGGTATTTTTAAGGAGCAGTAAAGATACTGCAAGAAAATAAAATGAAAAATAAAAAAGTAAAGTCAAGTCATTAGAGAAGGCACAGCCCTGTGAGAACCCGTTGTGAGCTACTGGGCCTTAAACTGGATCTTTGGATATCCTGACCTTTGGCCTCATCTGGGTGGCCCAGTCAGTAACTGGGAGGTGATTCCTTTCCTGCAGCCTGACTCTGGGTGGCAGACAGCAAGCAGGGATGGCCACAGAGAGGCCCCATTCTTGCGGCAGGCCTGTCTTCCCGCCCAGCCACCCCCTGCATTCACACACTGCAGCTCGCTGGTCTCTGTGCCTGGCCTGGGGGAGGCTAGGCGTGTTCTCCTGTGTGGGAAGGCTGTGAAAAGAGAAACCCTTGTTGGCCCAAACATTTAGACAAGAGTTACAGTGGATCTTTTGTTCTCACTCTGACATGGTCAGAATTAATTTGGAGGTCCCAAAGAGGGCATTTTGTTTTTGTTTTTAAAACTCTGTTACTTAATGCAAGGATATGGGGGGAAAAAGAACTAAGAAGCATGGCTGTGGTCTATAAAGGAGTATTGGAACACTCCCAGGTCATTTTTCAGGGGAATGTACTGTTAGCAACTGAGGGCTCCTGACTCAGTCTTTACATCTGAGCTGCTGGGGAACTGAACGTCTTGTGAAAAGACCTAGATGCTGGAGGACAAGCAGCGAACTGTGTCTGGGGATCTGAGAAGTAGTTTAAGGTATCTTAATTATGTTTTTTCTCTTCCTCCTCAGGTTTAATAGGGGAAACCTACTTTCTGCAAGTAACTGAAAAAGCTGCCCTTGGAAGCTGTTTCTTGGGCCCTCATGGAGTAGTTGGAACTTTTCTGTCAGATCCTTGGGCTCCTGATCACCCAGAGTAGCCATGGCCAGCAAGAGGAAATCCACCACCCCATGCATGATCCCAGTAAAGACCGTGGTGCTGCAGGATGCCATTGTGGAGGCCCAGCCAGCAGAGGCCTTGCCTGAAGTACCCCAGCAGGATCTTCCCCCAGAAGCACCTGCTACCAGCAGTGAGGCAGCTCAGAACTCCAGCAGTACTGATGGCTCCTCACTCGCCAATGGGCATCGGAACACTTTGGATGGCTATTTATATTCCTGTAAAGACTGTGATTTCAGATCCCAGGATATGACCCAATTTGTGGGACATATGAACTCAGAGCACACAGACTTTAATAAAGATCCAACTTTTATCTGCCCTGGGTGCAGTTTCCTGGCAAAAACCCCCGAGGGGCTTTCCCTGCACAATGCCAAGTGTCATTCAGGGGAAGCCAACTTTGTGTGGAATGTGGCCAAGCCAGACAATCATGTAGTCGTGGAGCAGAGTATCCCTGAGAGCACCAGCACTCCTGACCCAGCAGGGGAGCCCGGCGCTGAGGGGACTGATGGACAGGCTGAAATCATCATCACTAAGACTCCAATCATGAAGATAATGAAAGGCAAAGCTGAAGCTAAAAAAATCCATACTCTCAAAGAGAATGTCCCCAGCCAGCCTGTGGGTGAGGCCTTGCCAAAGCCATCAGCTGGGGAAGCAGAGGTGAAAGAGGGGGACCACACCTTTGTTAACGGGGCAGCTCCAGTCAGCCAGGCACCTGCCAGCTCTGCAAAGCCCCCCCATACCACCAATGGGCCCCTGATAGGAACGGTGCCAGTTCTGCCAGCTGGTATAGCACAGTTCCTGTCCCTCCAGCAGCAGGCCCCGGTGCACACCCAGCACCATGCCCACCAGCCCCTGCCTACATCCAAGGCCCTTCCCAAAGTGATGATCCCCCTGAGCAGCATCCCAACATACAACGCGGCTATGGACTCCAACAGCTTCCTGAAAAACTCCTTTCACAAGTTCCCCTACCCAACCAAAGCCGAGCTCTGCTACCTGACTGTGGTGACCAAGTATCCAGAAGAACAGCTCAAGATCTGGTTCACAGCCCAGAGGTTGAAGCAAGGTATCAGCTGGTCCCCTGAGGAGATTGAGGATGCCCGTAAAAAGATGTTCAATACAGTCATCCAGTCTGTGCCTCAGCCCACGATCACAGTTCTGAACACCCCCCTGGTTGCCAGTGCAGGCAATGTCCAGCATCTCATCCAGGCCGCTCTCCCAGGCCACGTTGTCGGACAGCCAGAGGGCACAGCAGGAGGACTCCTGGTCAGCCAGCCACTGATGGCCAATGGGTTGCAAGCACCAACCTCGTCTCTCCCCCTGGCAGTCACATCTGTTCCCAAGCAGCCAACAGTGGCACCTATTAACACCGTGTGTTCAAATACAACATCGGCCGTGAAAGTGGTCAACGCAGCCCAGTCTCTCCTCACAGCCTGCCCCAGCATAACTTCCCAAGCCTTCCTTGATGCTAGCATCTACAAAAATAAGAAGTCTCATGAACAACTGTCCGCTCTGAAAGGGAGCTTCTGCCGGAACCAGTTCCCAGGGCAGAGTGAAGTCGAACATTTGACCAAAGTCACCGGCCTCAGCACTAGAGAGGTGCGGAAGTGGTTCAGTGATCGGAGGTACCATTGCCGGAACCTGAAGGGCTCCAGAGCCATGATGCCTGGGGATCACGGCTCCATTCTCATTGACTCTGTGCCCGAGGTGCCCTTCTCCCCATCCTCCAAGGCTCCCGAGGTAACCTGCATCCAGACAGCGACCTCATTAGCAAGCCACCCTGCTGCCAAACGGCAATCCTGGCACCAGACTCCTGATTTCACGCCCACCAAATACAAGGAGAGAGCCCCAGAGCAGCTCCGAGCCCTGGAGAGCAGCTTTGCACAAAACCCACTCCCTCTAGACGAGGAACTGGACCGCCTGAGAAGTGAAACCAAGATGACCCGGAGAGAGATCGATAGCTGGTTTTCAGAGAAACGGAAAAAAGTGAATGCTGAGGAGACCAAGAAAGCCGATGGGACAGCCTGTCAGGAGGAAGGGGAGGCTGCTGAGGACGAGGCGGGAGAAGCGGAGTTGGCCAGTGAACTGAGGGTTGCTGGTGAAAATGGTTCCCCAGAAATGCCCATCAGCCAGATATCAGCAGAGCGCAAAGTCAGCCCCATCAAAATCAATCTCAAGAACCTGAGGGTCACTGAAGCCAGTGGCAAGAGTGAGCTTCCAGGGCTCCTTGCCTGTGAGCTGGAGGAGGATAGTTTGAACAAGCTGGCAGAGCAACCCCCTGGCAAAGTGAGCTACAAAAAGACGGCTCAGCAGCGACACTTGCTGCGGCAGCTCTTTGTCCAGACCCAGTGGCCAAGCAACCAGGACTATGACTCCATCATGGCCCAGACGGGGCTGCCGCGGCCAGAGGTGGTGCGCTGGTTTGGAGACAGTAGGTATGCTCTGAAGAACGGCCAGCTCAAGTGGTACGAAGACTATAAGCGGGGCAACTTCCCACCGGGGCTGCTGGTCATCACCCCTGGAAACCGGGAGCTGCTGCAAGACTATTACATGACACACAAGATGTTGTATGAGGAAGACCTGCAGAACCTCTGTGACAAGACCCAGATGAGCTCCCAGCAGGTCAAGCAGTGGTTTGCTGAGAAAATGGGTGAGGAGACCCGGGCCGTGGCAGACACAGGTGGTGAAGACCAGGGCCCTGGTACTGGTGAGCCTGCGCCAACTCACAAAGGGCTGGGTGACTCCTATTCAGAGGTGTCTGAGAACAGTGAGTCATGGGAGCCCAGTGCACCTGAGGCCAGCTCAGAGCCCTTTGGTACATCAAGTCCCCAGGCTGGACTTCAGCTAGGTAAGGAGTCTCCAGGAGCCATGGCCTTCCTTTGTGGGTGAGGGGAGGATGCACTCACAGGTGGACATTGAATTTATTGCACAGGGGGCATCTGCTATCTCTAAGGCTGCCTGGCAACAGAACTAACTTCCTGTCTACTTGAGGGGACAACAGGCAGCAGAAGCCGTGGGGCCCTAATATGGATAAATGGGTGAGAGTTGGGCTTTTGTTTTGGTTCATTTGTTTTAAGCCTGTATAGGGAAAAGAACATGGTAAATCTAAAAGGACCCAACCCTTTTTTTTTTGGCCATTTCTTAGCAATAGAAGAATAGATCAAAACATCATCTAAGGCAGATCCCCAATCACTGGGTAGAAGAGAGCCATAGGACATCAGAGGAAAATCAACTCAAACTGTTAAACAAGGGGAAAGAGCCTTTGTCTTTAGATACATGAAGTGATACCAGGTGCTGTGGTGCACACCTGTAATCCCAGTGGCTCAGGAGGCTGAAGCAGGAGGATCACAAGTTCAAAGCCAGCCTCAGCAACTTAAGGAGGCCTTAAGCAATTCAGGGAGACCCTGTCTCTAAATAAAATATTATAAAAGGGCTAGATATGTGGCTCAGTAGTAAGCACCCCTGGGTTCAGTCCCTGGTACCAAACAAAAATACATGAAGTGCTTTTATCTAATGGTGGCAGGGTTTGTGTTTCTGTTTTTCCTGAAGTAGAAGTGTTTATTATAATGGAAATCACCTTCTCTCTTGGACATATATGGAATTCAAAGTTTGAATTGTGTTCCTCAGTTTCTTTGAATTATGGTATTTTAGTATTCAAAAGCAAAATTCAGAAAAGTATTTTAAGACATAGTTGTGAAGCCACAGACAAGTTACATTATCAGTTGTTAACTTTCTAGGTTCTAGGTCCCTGAACTCTCTGCCTCTCCCTTTGGTATTTGATTCCTCATTTAAGGCCCCATCACTGAGCAGCCAGAAGCTTCAGGGAGAGCCAAGAGGGAAGTGTTGCAGAAGATGAAGGGATTGGGGACTTAAAGATGGTGGCCCTGCCAGCTGGGTTGGCTGTGGTGAGGGTGCAGAAGATACCCAGACAATGCCTTTAGAGTTGGGCAATGTGGAGGTAGGTCCTGGAGAATCTGTACCTTATCCAGGCGCTCCCCCCCGCTCCGGGGTAGGGCTTAGAGGTGTGTGAGTGTTCAGATACTGTACCTCACACAGCAATGCCCCTCCCTCCATCAGCATCTGTGGTAACTATGGCCCAGCTTTCTGCTGTGGCTTGTCATTGCTGGGGTGGGCATTAAGGACTTTGTCTTCCAAAAGTCAGTTTTGAGTTTTGATTGCTGATCACTGCATTTGATTACTGAGGGGTCAGCATAGAGACTGGTCATTTTTCCAATCCCTGTGGGCTGAAGCAGCTTCCTAGCCACAAGGGATTTAAAGAGACAGTACTCTTTTAAAAAATTCCCCCTTTTGGTGAGTCAGACATTTAAGGAAATCTTAGGTGGCCACAGAGACCACAGAACAGAAACTTCAGTGACCCCATACCACAAGGAATACCATTTTGCAAAAATAGTTTGGAAAAGTTCACAGAAGGCTTTAATCCTCAAAAAGAAAAAATTAACAATGCTGGAGATGGAGAGAATTAGATTTTGAGTTACCACACAGTCTTCAGAAATTCTAGTTTTCAACAAAAAACTGCAAAACATACAAAGAAATCAGAAAGCATGTCCCATTCACAGCATTCAGACACCAACCTTGAGTAAGTCTAGACACTGGAATTATTAGTCAAAGATGTTAAATCAGCTATTTTACAGAAGATTAGTGAACTGAAGGAAATCATGAACAAAGAACTGAAGTCAATCAGGAAAACTCTACATGAATAACAAGCCTATCAATAAAAAGAAATTATAAAAGGGGGAACCAAACTCTAGAGCTGAAAAGTACAATCACTGAAATGGAAAGTTTATTAGAAGGGTTCAACAGCAGATTTGAGCAGTGAATCTAAAGTTTAGATGATTGAAGTTATCCAAAGGATAAGAAAAGAGAAAAGAATGAAGGGAAATGAACAGAGCCTAAGGGACCTTTGAGACATCATTAAACATACTGATATATTTATTATAGGAATCCTAGGAGTGAGAAAGGGGAAGAAAGAGTATATAAAGAAATCATGGCAGCTGGGTGGTGATGCACACCTGTAATCCCAGCAATTCAGGAGAGGGAGACAGAGGATTGCATGTTCAAAGCCAACCTCAGCAACATAAACTTAGCAAGACCCTGTTTCAAAAAATAAAAAGGGCTGGGGAATGTGGCTCTGTGGTAAAGCTCCCCTGGGAGTTCCCAGTTCTCCCTCCCCCTCAAAAAAATTTATGGATGCTGAACCCTGCTGTTGTGATATGAGGGCAGCATGTTCCAGGGGGTGGTGAGGGAGAAGGCAGCATGAGGTGTAGAAGACAGGGCTTGCAGGAGGTGGTGGCTGCCTGTGGCACTGGGGTGAGGCAAGGTAGGGTTTGTGGGTGTGGAGAGGCCATGCTGATGCTCCAGCTTTGAGGCCAGGGGTTTGGCAGCTGTTCTGCAAAGAGACTAGAGGTCTTGGCACATCAGCCATCATCCTTAACCCACTTGCTCTTTTTCACCTTTCCTCAGGCTGGAGATGGGGGAGTGGCTGGCAGGAAGGCATTGCTCATGGAGTTAAGAAGTCCCCAAATCCAGTGATGCCACTCTGGCATAGTGAGGACCAGGCTGCCCTGGGGGCTGTACAGATTGCAGCAGCTGTGGAGTGACAGGCCTGTGTTTTCTCCTCAGAAACAGACTGAAATTGATCCGATTACTCTGAAGGACCGGCCCATCTGGGATGCTGCCTGCCACATGGAACAGCTGAACCTGCCTCTCTGCTGCCACATGTCGTTTCCATGGCCAGCCACTGGGTACCCAAGAAGGCCTCCAGAGGCCTTGCAGATAGCCCAGAGCCTGCTGCCACCAAGCAAGTGGCAAGAAGGGGTTCTGCCAGTCCTTCCTCCCACAGTGTAGGACCTTCCCTTGGCCTCCCAGGGGTAAAGCAGTTCAGACTTCATATTCATAGACAGAATCAAGTTTTAACAAACATTGCCTCTCTACATTTAATAAAATACCAGATTACAAACACTTTCATTATATAGACACTTTGGTTAGCAAAGTGGGACGTTGTTCACATCATCTCTGAATGTGCCGTTTGTCTGTTCTCTGGGGAGCACTGGAGCCACTGATGCCCTCACCTTCCACGGACAGGCAGGGGTTAAAGATGCTCAGAACTGTACCCGGGCCCCCAGGCCTCTCTGCTTTCCTCACAGGAGGATACCATTGAAGAGCTCTTGGTCACGTTAAGTGGTGACCAGCCACTTTTGGAGCCAGGCTTGCTTTGTGGGCTGGTTGGTGCAGAGCCTGTTGTTGCCCTTAGGTCAGAAAATGGCCTGGCTGTGCGAGTAGTGCTGGATCCTGGCCACTCTCCTCTTCAGCCTCTTCAGCTGTTACCTTAATTCTGCTTTTTTTTTTTTTTTTTTTGGTGGGAGTTTGAATCATGGACCATAACTTTTCAGTTATCAGATCAACTAAAGAAATATTTGTTGTTAAGCCTAATATACTGACCTATGTGCCCCCCACCCCCACCGTGTTTTCTTTCTTTCTTTCTTTAATGTAGAAATGTAGACACCTTTATAGTGAGAGGAAAATGAAGAAAGGAAACGGGGAGAAGGTGGGTGAAGAAAATAGCTACAGCCTGCAGTCCTGGCTACTGCAGTGTTGAGAGCCCTGTCCCCCCACTTACTACAGAAGCTCCCAGGAGAGTAAGAGGGAGGGCTGAATGGATTCGTGGACCGTGGGGAATTATCAGAGCTGGAGTGGACTTGAGCACCAAGACCTATGGGTGGGAGTTCCTGGCAGAACATCTGGTACGCTGCAACCACACACCAAGGGCCTGGACAGCATGCTGGGCAGATACCCAGAGGTGCTGGACATCACTGGACAGGTCCTTGTGAGGGAGTCTCTGAAGTTCTGCATTTATGTCCCTAAACTTGGAAGTAAGAATGCTTATATAGTCTAACCCTCACGTCCTCCTTTGAATTGAGAAAATCACAGGAAAAGAAGCCTTTGAAACAATGGGAAACTTAGAGTTGTACTAACTAGAAAAGCCCCGATTTCCTCAAGACCGGCCACTCTAGCAAAGGGGGTGGGCTGAGGATGTGTCACCTGTGGCCTCACCAACCTCTTAGAAGTGAATCAAAGACATTGGTTCCTGCAGTGCCAGGCACACGTGGAGGCCCCTCCTGCTGGGCCTGGGCTGCCTGGGGCACAGGAGACCTGGGCAGGGAAGGGCTCGGGCATTAAGCGCTGGTTACACTCTATGTACCCAGGAAAGTGGAGCAGTCACACCGTCTTGCTGGCTGAGCTGTGGGGATGAGCTTGGTGCCAGCAGCCTCTGCCTTCTAGGAGAGGGCTTTCTTGGGAAACTCAAAGCCCTCGAACCATTGTTGTTCTAAATTAGTGTTTTCTTTAGCCCTCCCTAGCCCAATAGGGACCACCTCTTATTTGTCTCAAACTGGGGACTTGTGAATACTTCTGCAAGTTTTGCAGCCTATTTTTGTATCCTTTCCATTTGGGGAGTGAAGCTATGAGTCTCAAAAGCCTTTGAGGAATTGCCAAGAATGGCAAGTGATCGCCTTCCTTCAGAGAACAGACACTTGGAATCTTTCCTTTAGTTTTTATGTACATTCAGATTAATTTATATATCCACATATACAGTACAGATATTCATTTGCTACCTTACTTGTAAAGTGAACATCTGATGTGTACACTTGAGCTTCACAGCACGTGGATGTTGGGGAGCAGCCTGTGTGCGGGCAGGGACTGCTGTACACTGGTGGCAGGGGCAACCCAGCATGAAGCCATCTCCAAGTGTCTGAGAAACCACTCTGTGCCTCAGCCCATGCCTGCCAGCCTCACCTCGAGTCTGTGTGCACCAGCTGAACGTTAGTGTCTGCAGAGAGGGTTCTTGTGGTTATCTGCGTTGACATTCAATTTACAACCCAAACAGCAAAACAGAAAAAACTTGTCCATGGTGTTCAAGTTTGTGCAGGACCCAGCACCCCAGCCCCAGGCACCAGCTCACCTTTTGGGTGGAGTAGTTATGGTGAGGCTAGCCCTGGCATGTTTTTCTCACAGATGTTGGCCCTTCCCATCAGCCAGGGCCACATGACAAACAGTAAGACTGACCAGATAGGAGCCCCGCAGACTGGACAGACCCTGCTTCTTCCTGAGCTCCTGGATGGGAGTGAGAAAGTGGGATTTGGACCTTCTGCTTGAAACATTATGACACTGAGAAGTGGTCATGAAGCAAGTGCTTTAAAGGGATATCATTATGGAACCCAGGGCTTCGGGTGCCAAGCACAGAAGACCCATCCACATGTGCCCAGAGTCCATAATCACATTGACAATGGTGGTGAGGGGGTGGGTGTGGTCACCAGGCCGGCAGCTTGTCCCAAGACAGATCACTGGTACTGCACACTGCTGAAGGGTTAAATTCTCTGTGGTCCCTTTCAATAGAAGACTGGCTGTGGCTGTCGAGTTAAGCAAGGTGAGTGGGTGGCTGTTCTTTCCTGAAGAAAAGCTTATGTTACCAGAGGATGGATCCCCCCTCCTCTGTGCACCTGGGCTTGTCCGAGGCAGTGGATTGTCTTCCAGTGTTTCTCATTGCTGGTGTCTTATGCCTGTTTGGTTTATTGTGTTTTTCACTTGAGGTTGTAAATTAAGTTCTAGGTGAAGCCAGATCACAGTTCTGATAAAGGAAATTTGAATTTGATAATATACTTTACATATTTTGATTACCTGTTTTAATTTTTGACCATAGAAGAGCTTTTTGATTTGGGGAGGGGAAGTATTTTCAGGTCTCTTGGGTTCCTGAAAAAGAAGGCCCTAGTTGTATGGCTCAGAGTGACTGAGAGCTCCTTTTTTTTGGCCGAGTGACAAGTGGCTGGTCAGGTGGACCAAAGCACTTGGGTCCAAGACTCTGCACTCTGCTCTCTGGAAGCAGAAAAGGCAGAGTGTCGGTGGCACCTTAAGGGCTTCCACTTGCACTCACGGGCTCGTCCTAAGTGGCCTTAGGAGGCCATCCCATCAGGAAGCTCTAGTGAGTTCTACAGGCTGCCATGTGGTTCTCGTGGGTTTTTATCCTGTCTTCCCTTCCTCTCCTTTCTGGTTCTGTCACATCTGTCCCCCAGCTGCCTTCCATGGAGGGTTGGGGGTAGCCTCTCTGGTTGGACTTGGTCTTTTTGCACATCCTTCCTCGGGATTTGCCTGCTTATACTGTTCCAGTCTTGGGCCCTTTTGCTTGTCATCTTCCTCACCTGCATGTGGACCAGGATTCTTGGATTAGTCGCTTTGCAGTCCAGACATCACAGCCTATGTTTAAAGGCACTTGGCAGGAGAGAACCAGCCAGGAAGAAAATCTAAAAACAAGTCTAATCTAAAAACAAGTCTTGGAGCTTTTCCCCCACACCCAAGTTCAGTTTACCTGGGGGAAGTTCATTGGTCTGACCTTTGTAGGAGATGTGCTTCTGTATTAAGTTTTAATTTTCATGCATCACACTCATTTGCAAAGCACAGTTGTGTGCTGGAGGAAAAAAGCCCTCTGGATGTGTGCAGGTCTTACTGCCAACTTGTCCTGACCAAAGCCAGCTAGTGGGGCCTGGAGCTCCTCTTCAACTTCTCCCGCCTTGGCTTCTTTCTGTCTTCCCTGACAGTGGACACGGTTCCCAGGAACACCTGGTCTCTGACGAACTCAGTGCCTGTGGAGCTTCAGACTTTCTCTGAGCACAAGTCCCCTCTGCAGGGGACCTAGGCTTCAACCCAACATGCCCACTGTGCTGTTTGCTCTGGCCCATTTAAATGTGCAGCCATGCAACCTGGGGCTGATGAGACTGTGGGGATGTCGTCAACAAAGTGACTATTTTGGTTTTGGCCAAATGACTGGATGGAAGTGGTGATCACAGTGCTGCCTGGCTTGTTACCCAGCCCAGCCCCAAATCCCAATGGAACTGGCAGGCCTTGGATAGAATCTGTTCCTGCCAGAGTCCAAGCCACACTGGGAGCTGGGGTGAAGCGGCAAACCCAAGTACTCTCAGCTGACCCAACACCTGCGTAAAATGAACCTGTACAGATGTGTGGCCCTAGAGAGGATGGAGAGCCTGCTTTTGGGTCTTATGTCCTGGGCTCACTTGTCAACACTAGTCAGCCATCCTGTCCTGCCCATAAACCTGAACTTCTCTTTAAAAGTGTACTTGGTCCTTCACTAACCTGCAGAAATGACAGGCGTTCCTTTTTAGCTAAAGGTCCAACAGGAGCTACCCACTCGTAACTAACTGCCCTGGAGTCTGGGGATGAGACCAGGCAGACCCTGGTTGCCACATGGATGAGGACAGGAGCCTGTACCTGTTTCCTTGGTCTTTGGGTCTACAGGACTGTGAGGATTTGTGGAGTTACTGATTATTGTTTGCCCTTCCTGAGGTTTTGGCAGGAACTGGGCAGAGTGGAGAGAAGAGAGGGTAGCTCTTTTTGCTGCCTGGTGCCTTCCTGCCGTCTGGGCAGGTGGCAAGCCAGGACCCTGTGGGGGGGCCTGTGTTCACCTGCCATTAGTGCCTCTTCCTTCTAGAGACTGGCTTGGGTGTGTGCATGCATACATGTGCCAGTTGTGCACACACATGGGCAACTGCATGAGCTTTTTTCGGTTCCCTTCCATGAAAATCAGATGATTCTGAATTAATTTGATTGGAGTCAAAGGTGAAAAGTCTGGGATAGAGACTGCAAGTGCTCAGTCCTTCCCAAGCACCAAGCTCCAGAGCAGAAACATGGTTAAGAGGGCCACATGGTACTATCAACCCTGTACTTTGTGTTTAAAGAGATATCTTCTCATTCACCCATGGTTCTTGCCCATACATTCTTGCAGGGAGATTGTTGGCTGGAGAGCAAGCCAGCACCCACTCACAAGCAGGGTTCCACCATGACAACTGGGTTGCTCCTTGGGAAACTGGGTGAGGGCCAGGGGAGCAATGATCACACTGGAGTAGTGAGTTCCTGCCAACTCCTGAGCAGCTGCTTTCTTAGCTCTGGCAGAAGGGTCAGACTGTGCCACAATTGTTGTTAAAAACAAAATATGCCAACCTTCCCCTCTGCCCTGCTGGCCGTTGTTCATTCAGTCTTATTGATGCAGTCTTTGGGGGTTGCCAAAGGCCTGCAGATTCCTTTCTCACTAAGTCCTGACTCCTAGTCCTCTAGCACCCACTTATGTTCTGGTCTTCAGTGCAAACCCCTTTGTTCTCTGTGGGCCAGACTACTGAGAAGTGAGCCTGGGGAGTGATGTGAGCAATTTGCCTCTGGAGTGCTTCCTGTCTCCTGGGGACAACTGCAGAAGTGATCATCCGAGTACTGTCCTGTTTGTCCAGAGGCAAACTGAAACTCTAAACTATTTGAGGGTCCCACCTCCTATTGTGACCAAGCATGAAACCAAACTGAGGAAAAGGCATGCTTTGTCGTTTGGGTCTGAGTGGAAGGGGAATTCTTTACTCTGCATAAATCTTTTGACAAAGATGGAGCTTACCTTTGGTGTGGACTGTGGTGGTGCTGAGGCGGGAGGCATGGGGTTGCCCTCTTTGGGCTGGGTCTCCAGGCCTCACAAGGTCCCCTGTGGGGATGCTGCTATTTCTAAGATGCAAATTGCACATTTCCTAGATTTTGTATCTGTGGACTTGGATAAGGGAGGGGAACAGGGACAAACTACTTGTACAGTTTGAGATGGGCCTCAATGGTACTTCAAACCTTTTGATCGTTCCTAAATAAAAATGTACATATATTTTGCATCTGCTGACGTATTTTGTGGGGAGTCAAGGGGGAAAAAGCTGGCTTATGTATCCTGTGGGCCAAACTTGATCACAAACTTACAAACTTTGGTGGACAAGTAGAGTTTCTCTCCATTCTAGAATGGTTGCAACCAAAAATATTACTGTGCCTTATTGTCTGTCTCCTTTTCCTTGTGCCACCCCCCAGAAAAATTTAGTCGAATTTTGCAACTTGATTTTAGCCTAAGTCCTATCGTACAAAATGCTCAACCGGGGAGAATACTCAGGCTGAGGGCTTGACCTACTCAAGACCAAGGAGGCATGACCTTTTTGTTCACTTTGCTGGTGTGGCAGAACACCCTGATACCATTCTTTTTCCCTTCAACAGAATCAATATGGTGAGATGGTAGGCAAGTTAAAAGATTCTTCTTGCCCCAGGTCCATCCCTTAGATGAAGTCCAGGGTGTGCTCCATAGGAGGAAACCTCCTGCCCTTTTTGCACTATACTTCTTTTTAAAAAAATAACTTTTATTATTTTTATGTGGTGCTGAGGGTCGAACCTAGGGCCTTGCACGCGCGAGGCGAGCACTCTACCACTGAGCCATAACCCCAGCCCCTGCGCTATACTTTTTAATGGGTTTCCTCAACTGAGATCACAAACTGCTCCTGCTTTCTTCCTGAAGAGCAGCCTTTTGCCCTGCGGCTGGAAGTGGAATGCTCCGACCTTGTTGGCAATGTTCTCCACGTGTGTCCACTGGGTAAAAGCTGTTGAAAGCTAAAGTCTGCTCCTTTGACCCTTTCCACTTGTCCCTGGTCTGCCAGCCAGCTGGGAGATGGGCCACTTCTCTTTGCCTGTGTTCCTGGTCACATTCACTTCCCCTCTGACCCTGTTTCTTCTGGTTTCCTCTGCCAGAGTCAGTGCTTCTTAACCCTGATCACTCAATGTCATCACCTAAAGAACTCCCAAACAACACCCAAGGGAGAGTGTGTTCAGGTGCCAGTGTTTTTCAGAGACTCCATGGGGGGGGGGTACTCGGATGTTACCAGGCTGAGACTTCCAGTGGGTTTGGAAGGCAGTGCCACCCACTGTCCCAGGTGCACAGCCTGTGTGCAAGTGAGGCAACTGACCACAGGGTGCCAAAACATTCAGTCCAACAAAGATGGTCCCCACTGGGTCAATCAGCAATGGTCAGGTATGGCTGCAGGAATGTGAAATGAAACTGATTTGTATGTTTGCTCGACTAAGGATATTTTCCACCAGGAAGGATCAAATAGCAGTAGAGGCAAAGGCAATGTGGTAAAGAGCCCACAGCAGGTGGGCCTTTTGTCCTGGAAGCTGCTAAGGGAAGGCAGAGATGGGCCTCCCTCAGGCCACATTCCAGGACACTTGTTCAGTCAATGAAGGCATTACTGTGGTCAGCACCAACAGACTGTCATCACATGGCGACATGGATGGACCCTATCTATCTGCAATGCCAGCAGACCACTCACTCCCTGCTCCAGAAGGAACACTTTCTCCTTGGTCCACAAGAATCTGAAGCAGGAAAAAGGGATTCCCACCAACCACCTCTCTGTGCAAAAGGACCAACCAACCATCCTCTCTCCACAATGGGATGCTGAAGCTCTAAGATGAGGTGGAGAAGGTGGCCTTATACCTCCCGTTCGTCCAGAAGGAAGACTGGCTGGACCTGAGAGGTTTCCAGAAATGTCTCACACAGCTTCTATTGCCAAATAATCACCAGGCAACCAGTTTCCCTGAGCCCCCATTCCACAACACATACGAGTTAAAGGAAAAAGGACATGAGGATGATTTATTTGGCAGTCAGATCTTAAGAGGGCAGCAGAACTAGCAAATGGCCAACCCTGAGCCCAAACGTGGGCAGTGGGTTTGCGTGTGCTGAATGCTGGCTATGCTATGAGGCACCATTGCGCCCACGGGCCTAGACCCCAGCCTCTGTCCTCAGAGGTAGGGGCTGCCTTCCCGAGCTTTCCATCTCCTTCCTTGCATATTTTTACCAACTAGACCAAAGTCGTGCTGAGCCAACAGCTTGGGTCAGCACCTGACTGACTCCCCCTACCTATGAGGCAGCAGCTCCTTAATTCCCTTCCTGTTCCTAAGGGAGAATATATTGAGTCTTCATTTCATTGCTTAAAAAAAAAAAAAAAAAAAAAAAAGAAAAAGAAAAGAAAGAAAAAGAAAAAAAGAAAGAAAAAGCTCACCAGGATAGGCTTGGCCCTTTCTTCTCTTCCCATCCCACTCCTCCACCCCATGGTGCCTTAATACCCCACACTGAGCCCCACCCAACACAGCTGGCTGCCGATCCCAAAGGCTCTGCTCTGAGATGGCCCTTCAAGGGTGAGGAGCAAAAGGAGTAAATAACTTAGTTATGCTACCACTGAGAAGAAAAATAATACTGCTTTTTTTATCATGATCCCCTGTATCTTTCAGGCTGGGTAGTATTCCCGGCCATGGGCAATGTGCCCTTGTGCTGTGTCCTCCTCCTCCCTGCAGGGCAGAGCCCTTCTCCACACAGGCCCTGCATTCCTCCACCCTGGCTCCAGGGCTAAACTGCGGGGGCATCTACCCTCTCTCTCTGCCCAGCTGTGGTTTTAAAGCTACAGGACAATGTAAACTTTGTTTCCCTGGCCCAGCAAGGCGGCTCCTCCTCCTCCACTCAGGAATGTCAGCGGCTCCTTGAAGCCTCCTATGCTGCTGAGGCAGCCTCTCCAAGGGGCTTCAGCCCTGCTTCTGTCCCTACAAGATGGAAGAACCCATCTCCAGAAGTCAGGGCCAGATGTGTGTGCTTAGTGCGAGACACAGTACAGTTTTTGCCTTCACCCAGAATTGGGCATGGAGGCCCAAAACAGTACATCTCATTAATGGCTTGGTTTTGTCTAGCATTCGCTGCTGGAATCCAGACTCCAGGCTGCAAGACTAGGAAGGCTGCCATGGCAGGCGGCTTCCACAAAACCCAGTCCAAGGCATCCCACGAGGCGTGCAGCACCTGCTGCTCTCAACCAAGCTGGGACGCAACTAGAGGCGGTTGTCTCCATTGATCCGAGTCCTCCTTGGGGCCCTGGACGAAAGGAAGAGTGTCCTTACTGGCAGTAGGACCTGGTAGATCAAAGGGACAGTCCAGAGCAACACAAAGCTTTTCTATCCAGGAGAAATGCTGGAGAAGCAGGACCCAGGTCTTCCTGAATCCAGCAGCCCTTTCCAAGCTGCACATTGACCACCTTCCCCCTACCACCCTCACCTTCGCTCCCGACTGTCAAAGTGGTCTGTGAGATGCTCCTGGGAGATGCGGAAGTCCTCAAATGGCTGCTGGTAGCGGGCTTCAAAGGAGCCTTCCCGGGGCCGGCCATGAAACAGCTGGCTGGAGGCATCTGAGCACCGCTCTCGCAGGGATGTACCACTGAAGGGACTGAGGTCACCATTCTCCTGCTCAACAAAGGCAAGTCAATGGGTCCTCTGTACCTCAGGAGGCTCCCCACCCTCTCCCCAAGCTAGCCTACCCACCCTGATAGTTACCTTGGCAGGGAAAATGTCAATCTTAATGAGCAGGGAGGCCAACTCCAGGTCCTCACTGTAGTTGTTCTTCAAAGGCACTGCTCTGTATCCTAACAGGAGGAAAGCCTGGCCCTCAGCACAGGAGGGCACCAAGCAAGTGGCCCCACCCTGGCAGCAAGGCCATAGGGCGTTATATGGAGAAAGGGTCCTCACCTATTTTCAGGCCTTTGACTGGGAAAGTAGCCTGAGCCAAAAAGTTCTGGTCACTAAACATGTCTTCCTCATAGACCACAAAGCGAAGGAAGGCAAATTCAGGGTTACTGATCTGGAACTGGAAAGGCTTGGCTGGCCACACAGGGTTCAGTCCATTGTCCACTGTGAAATTAGGGGCAAAAGGTTTCAGGACACCACTAAGAGGATGGCGGAACCTGTGGGGAGAGGACATCAGTGCCCAGGAGGGTTGGGGAAGGTAGACTCACCCACAAACTCGGTCTTCTGTTTGGTACTGTCATACTCAGCTCCAGCCACCTCAATCTCCACAAAAGGACACACGATGCCCCGGCCATTCTTCGGCAAGTGCCGGGCCCCCAACACCTGTGAGGCAGGCAAAGGTAGGGTAGGGCTGGCCGGCTCCAGCAGTCTCCACTGCAGGAGACTCAGGCAGCAAATGTGACACAGGGACAGTGCGCCCTCTGCTGGGCCTCAAAGACACAGCCCACTAAGTCAGGGTCCTAAGGGGATCCAGAGCAGTTGCTGCCTATACCAATTTATTGGAACTTGAGACAAAATTTTTGAGTTTTGCAATCCACTTCATGTTAAATCCATTTCAATATGGGAGTCTTTGAAATTACTTCCCCTTAGGACAAAAAAAAAGTTTACCCATGGCTCTGCACCCATCCTCAATATGCCCAACTCAGGTCATGTGCTCATGCTCCCACACTCCTCTAAGACTCTGCTCAGGTCTCTCCCACCCTGAACCCACAGCACTGGGTTGGCCCTTTTTTTTTTTTTTTTTTTTTTTTTTTTTTTTTTAAGAGAGAGAGAGAGAGAGAATTTATTTATTTATTTTTTTTAGTTTTTTCGGTGGACACAACATCTTTGTATGTGGTGCTGAGGATTGAACCCGGGCTGCACGCATGCCAGGCGAGCGCGCTACCTCTTGAGCTACATCCCCAGCCCTGGGTTGGCCCTTGTTGCAACTTTTCAGCAGGCATGTGCTGGGGAGCTCTGGGAGCCTGGGTGCCAGCAGGCTGCTGGTCTCTTGAGCAAGCTTAATTCTTGCTTGCTCCTGCAGGCTCCTGGCTCATCACAGGCCCTGTCTCTAAATGAAACATAAAAAAGGGCAGGGATGTGGCTCAATGGTCAATGGGGCCCTAGCCCCAGGCCCATCCTCTGCTTTTCTGACCAGCCTCCTCTTGCCAGTTAGTGGCTTCCTACAACTTGGCCTTACTGGAACCTGATTCGTTGGTGCCAAGATGGGAACACAGTCACCCCAGCTCCACAGCTGACTACTTTCTACATTAGGAGAGTTGTGTCTTCAAACATAAGGCCAGCTCCAGTGCCCCTAAGACCCAGGAAATGCTGATCTGTACCCTTGCCCCAGCATGCCAGCAGTTCCCAGCTCTGATGTCCCAAACAATCTCTACTCTTGGCCAGCTCAGTGTCAAAATGAGTGGCGGTGCACACCTGTAATCCCAGCTGCTCAGGAGGCTGAGGCAGGCAGGAGGATCATGAGTTCAAAGCCAGCCTCAGCAACTTAGCAAGGCCCTACGCAAATCAGCAAGACTGTCTCTAAATGAAACATAAAAAAGGGCAGGGGATGTGGCTCAATGGTTAAGTGCCTGGTACGAAAACAACAAAACAAAAATATTCCTTAGCCAAGGGCTTCCCTTTCCCACCCTGAACCCCCCCCCCCCAGCACCACCTACCTCAATGCAGATGGCACAGGGCTCCAGCCCACGGAGGCTGCTCTTGTCAAAGGGGTCAAAGGCCTCATCTCGCATGGTGCTTGGCTGTAGCACGTAACCACAGTGTCCACCGGCCATGAAAAGGGCCTGGTTCATCTGCATGGGCTTGTCTGCAAGAGCCAGTTACTGTGCATCCCAGCCCAACTACCCTAGGTCTCCCCTGCCCACCAGGGAACTGCCTTACCTGGGGTCTGGAAGTTGAGGGCCACAAGTTGACTGCCACAGATCCACATGGGCAAAGGATCATAATTGGAGGAGTCCAGCCGTTGGCCCTTGGGGTAGATGCGGGAGAGCTGCAGCCGATTGTACTGGAGAAACTTCTTGCCTTTGGCCTTGTTCACATATTTCTCAGCCTTGGTTTCCGGGAAAGACGACATGTCCCGGTAGCAGGCACGTTCTGTGCCAATCTCTGAGCCAAAAAGGAGACAAAGTCTGTCTGCAGGCACTGGTGGGGAGGACACTAAACACTCCTCTTGCACCAGCACTGGAGAATGCAGGCACCGCCAGGCCCCAAGCACACCACCCCCGCCAACCTGGGCCCCGCCTTACTCTCTTCATCGAAGGGAACAGGCCTGCAGTAGACGACAAGCTCAGAGAGCTCAAGGGCAATCTTCTTCCTCCGTTCCATCATCTTCCCCTCAGTGAGCTGGTGACACACACAAGGCCCTGTAGCCCCAGGCTAGAGCCCTACCCAGGAGAAGGAAGCCCCTGCCAGCCTTGGGTACACCCACACTGCAGGTGCTCTGGGGCCCTCTCTCCCATCCCCTATACCTTCTAGACCCCACCAGACAATATATAAGGTCACAGTCCTCATTATTCTGTTCCTGAGGAGAGTCCTCCAACTCTCAAGAAGGTAGAATTCTCACCACCAGCCATGTCCTAAGGGCAGGGAACCCCAGGGCTGGCCGTGCTCCTCAGTGATGCTTTCTAATACTTCCTTACGCAGTCTCATCCCAGAGCAAAAAACTCCTGTTGGTTACCTGAGATCATTCTGGGGACTCATGCCCCACCTCCATCTCTGTATCTAAGGAAGATTCTCACCTCAGTTACCACAGAGCTCCCTCCTCTCCATGCCTAATACCAGCTGCAGAGATCCAGTCTCAAATGCTCTCCTGTCCCCTTTCCCCTGGAACTCCAGTTGTTTCCATGCTTCTTCTTTGGGTAGCTCCTCTACTCAGACTCCTCCTTTCCTTTTCAGTCTAGACCCAGGATCCAGCCCTTCAGCCTCCCAGCACTTCATCTTCCCCAAGGTACACTCCTGGCAAGCCTTACCACCCCAGTCCTCTCCTCTGGTTCCTATTTTCCATAGCAGCTACAGATCTGCCCATCAAACACTGGGCAACAGCCTCCTAGCAGGAGCTCCCTTACCCTTGAGAAGGCCTCTGTTTCCAGGCTTCATGGAAGGGGCTTCTCTTCCCACTCCCCACCAAACCCCCAGCTTCCACCCTCTCCCTCATGGCCAGCCACTGTAGACTCCCTGCACTCAGTCATGCCACTTCCATGCCTCAGTCCTGTCATCCAAAAGACCATTTGCTGCGGCTCAATCTGGTGGGCACTTTGTTTCTTATCTCACTTGGCTGCACCTCTGCAGCCTGCAACTTATCAGAAACCCCCGGCTCCCTAGCAGCCTCTAGCCTCTCTGCCTGTGCTTCCCGGGCAATCTCTCAGGAGTCCACCAGGCCCTCTTCCTATTCTAGACCGCCTCATCCCACCTAAGCCTCTTGAGTACCTATCCTGCTTCCAGCCCTGGACTTCTCTTAGCTCTTCTTGCCTTTTATTAAACTGCCCACTAAGCTGACTCGGATGACTTCACATTTCCTAAGCATACCATACTGCTTTAGGTGTCTGTTTCTTCTGGGTCCCTGCCTAAGGCAGGGTCCATGGTATGGCAAGCACAGTCAGCTACCTTCTGTGCTGAGAGGACTGGTGCTGGGAGTTGGAGGCCATGGCTCCCTGACACACCCATATCCTGCCCACCAAATCCCCCACCAACACCTTTCAGGTTCTAACAGATTCTCACCCTGGCATCTGCAGTCTGGGCCACTTCACGGATCTTCTTCACCCAGTCCTGCAGCTCCTCCTGGGAATCAGCTGCAACATCCAGGGACCAGTGGGCCACTGATGCCAGGCTGATGGAGAAGACGAAGAGCCGGTTGTTCTTGCCCTCAGGACGGATGGCTGGGATGGTGAGGAAAAACAGCTGTGTTCCCTGTTCCATACCCCTGGCACTGGCTCAAATGAATTCTCTCATCTCATTTCCTCCTTACCACACCTTTGGGTGGGTTAGATCACTGTGCAGACTCATTTTACAAAGACCATTTCAACTCAGACACAAGCCTCTGTCAGTGGTCATGGCACCAGAGTTCCAAACCCAGCTCTGCCCGACTCAGGCCTCTTCCTCAGGCCATGTCTTCACCCCATCCAACTCCAAGCCTGTCATACACCCCTGCTGCCCAACCCATTAGAACTATGGATGTCAGTCAGCCAGCCATCAAAATGTTTGCTCTCTGACGATCCTGACTGACGCCACAGTGCCTGGCACAGGGCGAGCATGCAGGGGCCAAAGACAGCCTAGTGTGTTCAGGGGTGTCCAGAATATGGGGGAAGTGAGGGTTCCGCCACTGGCTTCCTCCTAAGAGCCTGACCCAAAGGAACACTGTGCAAGCCAAGAGGAAAGGATGGGGGCTCACCAATCTGACAGGCGGGCACATCCACAACCCCCCGCAATAAGTCCCCCAGCGGGCTGTTCTCGTCCAAGTGCTGTGGAAGCAAAGCCCAGAGGATGGTCAGCACAGCTGCCACACCACCTGTGTGAGGCTGCATGTGTGTAACAATATGTCCTGTGACGACACAGGCTGGCCAGGGACCATGTGTGATGGATGTGTGCACAGGATGAGCCGGGGAGAGGGAAATCCCAGGCCAGTGTGGCTCTGGACTCACCTCCCTCTCAGGCTCCAGGGCTGCTGGGTTGACCATCTCTTCCACATAGTTTGACGGGAACCACAGCTGCTTCTTCCCACCATAGTCCCCTCGCCACCTGTGGGAGCCACATGGTGCTAACCCTCAGCAATCACCCCAAACTCCCACAAGGACAGCATCCTTAGATGGGGCTCCCACACCTAAAGCAGGCCAAGACAGGCACTGCTGGTGCACACAGACGACACACACTCCACAGAGCACATGGCTGGGGCCCTGGACTCCTGGCCCACCACATCACAGGCTCTCTGGCTCCAAGGGCAGGCTCACCAGCCTCCATCTTGTTTCTCCACATTCTGGATGATGGCACTCTTGGTGAAAGTCAGCTCATCCTCTCTCTGGGCCTTATAGTCAAAGAGGGCTTTCACTGCACACTGCAGGGGTGAAACACGTGAGTTAAAGCAAACAGGCCCTCCCTATGGCTCCTGCTTAGAGGACTCACGTGTACATACATGTGCTTACACTTCCCATCCAGGCTGAGGTCAGTAGAGAGGCCACTGCCGGCAACTAGCCCTAGTTACAGTCCTCACCACTACACTGCCCTGCAGGAGGCTCCAGGGCAGACAGAGTGGAGAGGGAGGGCCTCTGCCAGGGAAGTTCCTGGCTATCTAGGTAGAACTCTGCAACCCCCACCCTGGGCCCCAGAGAACAGGGCTGGCAGGCCAGCAAGAGAGATTCTGCAATAGCCCTACAGCCTATGGGCATGGCTGGAACCCCATCATTCCTCATCTCTGAGGAGCCCCTGGCTGCTGAGAAGAGAGGGTAAGAAATAGGGCACCCTCTCTAACACCTCAGAGGTAAGAGGAAAATCCTATAAGATTTTCCACAAGAGAGCAACTGGCCAGTGTGCTTCCCATCTCTGCTGCTACCCAGGGAAGAAATGGAGTTACCCCTAGGGAACAATCTGGAAGGGTCAAGCTAACTCAGAGGACAGGGCTAAGGAGTGGGTCAGCCCCAGGAGAGCTACACATCTCTCACAACATCCTGGCATCCTGGGCCTTAGCAAACCACAATCACTTCTCCACACAGACCACAGACAGGCCCAGAATACAAAAATGCAGCTAAGCTAAGCAGTTGGAGATGCCCTCTGCCTTAGCTTCCTGTTCTGAGGGTTAAGCTGTACCTTGAAAGTCGGCATAGGGTTTGCCTCCACATAGAAGCCAGGGTTACGGCCTTCGTACAGGGCCCCATAGTCAGGCTCCTGGAAACAGGACACGTTGAGATCTATTAATGCTTCAAAGCAGCTGTTCGTACCCATGGGTCCCTTTCTCCCACCACAGCTGGCCTCCACCTGGCCCCCCTCAACAAGTCCCTTGACTAACACCTGGTCCACTGAGAGCCCCCAACTTGTGAGGTACATAGGGGCCTGGCCTCTCCTTTTTGCATATCCTGTCCTGAGGCACACGTGATTCTAAAATCTCTACTTAGGCTCCTGAGAGGCTTGTAGCTAGGTCCCCAAAGGTTACCAGAAACCATGATTTTTGTTTGGTAGCTGAACCCAATGTCCACAAGAGCCCCAGAATGCTCCTGCCTGTCCCTGGATGCCTATGTCCCCTAATGACAAGTCTTTCTAAATTATCTCCTATTCGAGACATCTTCTTTCAACTCAATGCCATGACCTGGGTCCAGAGTCCTGGTCACCCACTGCACCATTAGTCCCTGCTTCTTCCCTTGTTAGTTTCCCCTGCAGCTTGCCCTCCATCCTAGCACCCAGAGGGCATCTGCACAAACCCACTGTGTGGCCCACTCTTTTCAACTAGGAAAGTCCAGGCCAAGCCTGCTAGCAAGTTTCTGGCATCTGTATACTACTCCCTCTGTGAGCTCAGGACCTGGTTAACCTGCACCTTGGCTCATTGGTATCCTGCTTGAATGCCTAGCCTCATCCTTACAGATGCAGCTCAGATGTCACTCCCTCCAGAATCCCTTCCTGGTGCCCAGTCTGAGACCCCTTCCATGGAAGCTTCTGCAACACTCTAAAACTTGGTGTCATGTACAGCCAGATTATCCAATGACCATTAGATTCTGGGTCTCTCCTGACCCCGCTGTCATGCTCCCCAATCTCCTTACAGCTGTGCCTATCTTCTCCAGTGCCTCCTCATTGATAGGGTAGCGCAGCTTCATCTTGCGGTATAGCGGGTGCTTCTCATAGTAGCTGATGAGGTCAACAAGGCTGTCAAACTCTGAGTTCCCCAGCATCACTGTCTGGCCCTCCTGCTGGACACGGCAGTGCTTGATCTTGCCTTCGGCCCTTCACAAGGACAGGATGGTCACATAGAGTCAAGGCAGCACAGACCAAGGTGAGGCCCCACACCCCCTCCAGCATCCCTGGGCTGACCCCTCACCGGAAAGAGATGGCATATGAGTTGGGCTCACTCCGTTTCCGCACCAAGAAGGCCCCATCACGGGGCACACGCATCAGCATGTGCTCGGCCTGTGCTCTGGTCAGGCTTGCATGGTACCACCTGAGGACAGGCAGGGTCAGGCCCCAGCCAGCACCACCCCTGGTCCTGCCCACCAGCCCCAGTCCTCTCCCTCACTCTTTGCTCTCGTGGGCATTGGTCTGTGGGACAGGCTCTGAAAGGCGCATCTCAAACTCGTTGCAGCGCAGGGGCACCTGCTGATAGTGTGTGATGAGGTCATAGAGAGAATCAAAGACGAGGTTGTCTGTCAAGAAGAACTTGGGGGTCCCAGCGTCCTGCCGGGAGTGGATTCGGCAGTGCTGGACTTTCCCGTTCCGCCTGAGGGAAGAGAGGATGGAGGGAGTCACGAGATACAGATCAGGGCTCCAAAGAACAAGGTCCACCCCAAGCAAGGCATCATGTCCCAAAGAGGAAGGTCAGTCTCTAAAGGAGCTCAGGTAAGGAACAGGAGGCCGTCAAAGGGATTAAAAACGTGTACAGTCACAACGCACATGTGAAGAAATCACACTCCACATAGAAGCCTGGAACAAAGGCTCCAAGTGTCAAAACTATGACCATTTCTGGTGGTGCCATGGCTACATATACACCACTGACAGAGCTCGTGCAATGAATGCACTAGGAGTAGGTTACCAGAAAGACAGCGTGTAGTCACCCACGAAGGTCTCACTCTCGCGCACTAGGAAGGAGCCATCGGGAGCCCCAGTCTCAATGCAGTACTCAGTGAGCAGGCGCTCTGCAATGTGCCGCCCGTCCCGCCCAGCGCCGAGCTTCCCATGGAACCACTTCTCATTGGAGTGCAGCTCTGTGCTACCACTGGCCTGTGAGGGGGAGGACAACAGCAAAGCCACTCGGTAACTCTGACCCCAGCCCTGACCTGGCCCAGCCCCAAGCCCCAGACCGACTCCTTACCTCCTTGGGCTCTTCCTCATCCTCGTTGCCTTGGTCACTGCTGGTCTCCTCAGAGTAGTAGATCTTGCTGCTGGTCAAAACGAAGTAGTGGGGATACCACTCCTGGAACAGACCAAAGGGGCCTTTGAGCCAGGGCTCTCACCACCTTGCCAGCATGCCCTGCCCTGCCCTGCCCTGCCCTGCCGGGGAGCTCACGTGGTTTATGGGATCCTCCAGGTAGAGGATGCCATTCTTGATGGAGTTGCTGATGTCGTTCTCAGAGTACATCACCGAGCTGGGCACCTCCTCATAGGCACTGCCCTCGGCCAGCTTCTTGTGCTGCATGGAGCATGCCAGGTCATGGCATTGCCTGCTCCAGTCCTAATTATACCTCCTGCTGGAGGACTAGACCAAAAGCAAGAACCTGGCCTGGGAGAGGCATTGCAAGTGTGGGGCTCCTCCCACCAGCCCTCCACCCCTACCTTGATAAGGATCTTCCTCTTGAGCTGGTTGGGTGAGGGGAGCCCATCAGCAGTGATGTCCACAGGCTTGGTGAGAAGTGTGTCCCCAAGCACCTTCTTGAAGTACTGAGCCATGTTCCTCTGCTGGGCAATGCTGCAGTGGTCCTCAATAGACAGAATGACAGGGTACCTGTGGGACAGGACATGAGTGCAGTTGATGCAGACCCTACAATTCTGTGGGGTAAAGGCTCACTCCAAACAGCACCCTACCCACAGCCCTGGTGCTGGGAGCCAAGGACCTGGGAGCATCCTAATCTAGCAGCTCTCTCAGAAGAGAGGCGGCTGTGGCCACAGCTATTGGTATAGTGGAACGGGTGGGAACCAAGAGGGGCAGGTGCTGCAGAAGGAAGCCCCAGAGTTGGTTGGTTTATGGAGGCTGCCAGATAGTGCAAAAAAGATATTCTACACTAAAAAGAGGTCAGGGAAGAGTAGAAGCAGCCTCTAAATACAGCTATCGGTGGGGCTGAAGTTGTAGTCAGTGGTGGAGAAGTTGCCTAGCATGTGTGGGGCCCTGGGTTCAGTTCTCAGCACAGCATATAAATGAATGAATAAGGGCTGGGGCTGGGGCTCAGTGGTAGCACACTTGCCTGGCAAGTGTGGGGCACTGGGTTATATTCTCAGCACCATACATAAATAAATAAAAATAAAGATTAAGAAAAAAAAAAGCAAGTGTTAAAAAAATAATAAAATTTTTAAAAATGAATGAATAAAATAAAGGTCCATCTAAAGAAAGATATTAAAAAAATAATAAAAAATAAATAAATAAATACAGCTATGGGAGGGTCAGTGAGGTACAAAAGATTAATGACCACAAGTTAGGTAATGAATAGGAACTAAGGAATGAGTCACAGATAATTCTCTGGACTATGAAGGAAAAGGAGCTAGTGAGACACTGGGCTATAGAGATAAAGGCTGGTGGCTGATGTGGTAGTGCACACCTATAATCCCAAAGACTTGGAAAGCTGAGGCAGGAGGATTTCAAATTTGAGGCCAGCCTTAGCAACTTAGTGAGGCCCTAAGCAACTTAGTAAGACCTCTGTCTCAAAATAAAAAATAAAAAGGGCCAGGGATGTAGCTCAGTAGTGAAGTGTCTCTTCAATCCCCAGTACCAAAACAACAAAACAAAACAAAAACTAAAGAGATCAAGGTTAAGGACATGTTTTTTGAGGGTGAGATGATTTGAAGGTGTTCCACAGGCCATAAGGACCTATAAAAAAGGTGGGCCAAGAATGCAGGAAACAAGAAGAACATGGGAAACAACAGCTCAAGCAAGAAGCAGGAGAGGAGAGGCCAAGAGGAAAAATAAGATGGAGGGCAGGGGGGATGGGGCAGGGCACATGAAGGGTCCCGGGAGTGAGAGAGCTGGAGCCAAGATCACTCCCGGAACCCCCATGCCCACTCACTCTGAGGCCACGAAGGCATGCTCCTTGATGGTGTGTAGGACATCTGAGAACTTGATCTTGGTGGTAAGAGTGTGTCCATGGTAAATGACTGGCATCCCATCTGGGCCATCCCAGCAGTCCACTGAGGAGTAATATCACCACGGTCAAGGGAGCATGACCCTCACCTTCCCTCCCCAGCCCCTGGTCCCCACGCACACTCAATACAGCGACAGCCCATCCGCAGGCAGCGAGCATAGGCTTCCAGGGAGGACTCGCTGGAGAATTGGTCCCCGGTCAGGTACCTGGACAGTCAAAGAGAGAGGCAGGTGTGGTCCAGTGGGCCCTCCTCCCTAGAGGGGCTAGGCAGGGTAGAAGGAGCCACACTCACGTGTTGTGCGAGGAGGAGATCCAGTAGTGGGAGAGCGGGTTGTTCATGGTGTCTGGGGACACTGCATCCAGCTGGGAGTTCCACACACTGTTTTCTTTGGAGAACAGGAAGGTGACAAACTGTCCAGGAACAAATGTGGAAGGGATGAGAAAGTGAGCACCAGCTGCCACCCAGGATGGAAGGTATAAGCAGAAGAGGGTGCTCAGCCTCAACTGGGTAGAGAGCCAGCAGGCATTAGGTGGCATCCCGGGGGAGAGTCTAGCTCCTAGGGCCTAGGTGGAGCTCACCTCATCCAGGAAGAAGTATGGCTCCTCGATCTCTCGCAAGGGGTCTCGGAGAAAGCTGAGCATGAACTCCTGCACCTGGAGGCGGTCCACAGCCCACAGCTCCTGAGTGGTGGGGAAAGCAGGCATGAGACAAGCCTCTAGTCAGTGGTGAATGCTCCCCCCACCTCCACCAGCATGACACCCTTGCCCAACCATACCCCTTGGTACTCAAGGAGGAACTGCTGGAACTCAGGAAGGGACACTCGGCAGAGCTCTGGCCGCTCCCCAGTCCTACAGAGAAAAGGCTAGTGCCTACATGATGGACAGATAGCAGGGACCCTTCGGAGGACAGAGCCTAACTCCCAGCCAGCATAGCTCACCCCTCCCATCACTTCCCCACCTGTATCAGAATCACCCAGGGGAGAGCCCCACCTCCCATCTCCAAACCAAACCTCAAGGTGCTGGAATCCAAGATGGGGAGGTCCATCTGCAGGAAACAGAACCTGGTCAGGGACAGAGCCTGGGAGATCACACAGGCAAGGGGCTCTCAGAAGAGGCTGGGACAACAGATGGGGGCAGGCCTCAGGGAGCAATGGCACCCAAAAGCTCCCAAGCAGGGCATCAGGGCTGAAGCAAGCAGGGGTGGGGGTGGGGTAGAGAAGCAGAACAAGGGCAGGGAGGACAGGCGGCTCATGCACCGTCTTCTGGGCGTTGTACATGAGGCTGCGGTACAGCTGAGCAAACTGTCCATAGGTGATGTCCCCACTGCGTTGCTCCAGGTCCTGCATAATACAGAGCACGACTGTTGGTTAGAGCACAGCTGAGGGGCTCCTGGCCTCCCCAACCCTGCCAGAGTCCCCAGAGGCCCTTACTGTCAGCCGCTCTCGGAGGAAGCGCATGTTGGGGACCCGGTAATTGACCTGAGACAGCATGTTCTTCAGGTCCTTGGCTGATATACTAAAAAAAAAAAGACACACCCCCAGGGATCTCATCCAGTTTCTTACACTCTCTGACCCAATGGTTGAGTTCACCTGGGGCTGGTCAAGTAAACAACTCTAGTTGGAGAACTTGGCAACCTGATGGCAAGACTGGATTAGAACCTAGTGGTGAGGGATGTACCTTTCTTTCTCTGGGCCTAGGTTTCCTCATCTATGCAAAAAAAAAAAAAAAAAAAAAGCTCATATGATTCTGGCAAGAGGTGAGGAGGCTCAGTCAAGCAAGGTAGGCATAGGAGGGAAGGAAAACCATCTCCGGCCCACTTCTCACTAGACTCCTGTAGCCTGTGCCTCCAGCTGTCCAGCTGGCTTGGAATTGGGTTCTCCACCTGATATCTACCCAGAAACCTCAGAACCCCAGCCCCCAGGCTGTTAGCACCAAAGTGAAAGGGGCCAGGCAAGGTGAAGAATTCAGAGAGCCATGTGTCCCTGCCCTCCAGGATTGCTGTTGCCCAGGAAATGGGGCCAGGATGCAGACTGGAGACAGGATGGACAAGATGGTGAAGGGAGGCTCTCTCCTGGAAGGTGGTGTTGGAAGGGAGGGGACACTCCTTTTCTGGCCTGATAGCCTGGCAAGAAGCACTGAAATTCCCTGCGGGGACTCAGTTCTGCACCAAGGGTCAACTGCTGTTGAGCAAGCGCTCGCTGTGCACAAGTACTGCCTCACCTGACCCTGAGTCACCCAGGAGGTTAATGTGCCCAAATCCCCATTTTCCAGGAAGGAAATGGATATTCTCTTCTGATTACCACCCTTTCCCTCTTTCCTATCAGTATATAAACAGCTGTTGTTCTGTCATCCCGCCTAGCTCTCTGTTCTCCTCTGTGGCAAAACCCCTGGGAAGAGTCACCCACACTCCCTTAGTGTCCTTGAGCCTCTCTTACCATCTGGCTAATGATGCTCTGCCCACCATGTTGCTAAGCACACAGTTTACTTGCAGTTGTCACCACTCCCTCCTCTCCATGGCTTCCTCTTATCCTCACTACTGCCACTCAACCCCAATCCCTAATGTGGGAATGGTCTGGGATCAGCCCCTGGACCTCTTCTCTTTTCTTGCTACACCTGCCCCTTGGGTGATGACTTCCTACCCGCAGGAGCTTCCCTATCATCAATGTACTCAAGTCAGTATGTCCAACTTCTCTCCTGAACTCATTCTACCCACCTGCCAACTCCACACTCTATCCTACACACACTATAAGACTCACACCTGCAGTGAACCCCTGAACTCCCCACAGTGTGTTCCTCCTAAGGTCTTCCTGCTCCAGTCAATGGCAATCCCATTTTTGCAGTTGCTCAAGTCAAAAAGCCTACTGATCCTTGACTTTCTTTCATACCCCAAAATCAATATGTTAGGAAATTCTTTCTTGGCTCTGTCTTCAAAATAGAAGATAGCCTGAAATGAACCACTTGCTACCATTTACCACCCAAATCCAAGTCCTGCCTTTTTTCTTGTAGAGGGTGAAGCCACTCAGAAAAGCCCTCCACACAGCCATCAACATGATCCTGAGCAAATTAAGACAGAGCACGTTACTCTTCTCTTCAGAACCTCCTGTGGTTTCCCACTTCTTGGGATGATCAGAGGGCCTGACTATGGTGCAGCACCCACACCATCCCATCTGGTCTTTGTTTCCCCCAACTCTTCTTGACCCATATGGCTGCCATACCAGCTGTGAAGCCATGAACTACAAGGCACCCCCCTCATGTACTACCAATCACCCTGACCCTCTGGGTGACTTACATGACACCTAGAGTCAGGTCTGAATGTCCATTCTTTGCCCGGTGGCAGAGCACATGACCGCCAGAGGGCTTTCTGCAGAAGGAGACTTGTGCCAGAATCCCCCACCCCACTTAAGGCAGGATGGTTCCCTCTGGCTCTTCAGGTGGCTGCTCAGAGGCTACTGTCCTGGCTACTGAGTATGAGTTACAGCTCAGCACCTACCGATCCTCACGATTCCGATCCACTGAGTAGAACTGTTTTCGGAGCCACCTGGAGAGAGAGAAACCTGAGGTGAGGGTCACTTCTCCAGCCAGGGCAATCCCAGGGGGGAAAGGGGAGCAGATGGTATCTGGGCACACAGAGTCCCTGCCCCTGCTGCCCTTACCCCCAAGGTCCCCTGTCCTAATTACATCATGGTTCTTACCTCTCAATCTGCAGGGGTGTGGCTGCCTTTAATGTGTCCTCCATCAGCCAAGTTAAGCCCTTGATCCACATGTTCACTTCATCCTCAGATGTGGCTGTGAGCAAAGGTAACAGCTGAGCTTATTAAGGCACATACCTCTCATGGGGGCAGGGCTGAAAGCATTCCCCTTACCTACCCCTACCTCCTTCCAAACCCTGGACTCCCACCTTGCAGGCTCAGGGTTTTTAGGCGGAATTCCATTCCATAGAGGATGACAAAGCAGTGTGACTGGTCTGGCCGGAAAGCAGGGTCCTCTTGATAGCGATCGAAGTCCCGTGAGGTCTTCCCAGGGCGAATCTCCTTGATTTCTCGAATATCAACTAGGAAGGTAGTGAAGAGGCCAGGGTCAGTCTAGAGCCCCCCAGAGTTGCACTAAAAGGAGGGAGGCCTGATTTCCTCACTCATTCCCACTCCTTCCCTCAGGGAACAACCACAAAGAAAGTTGCTCCCACTGTTTCTCGGGGGCCAAGCCAAAACCACTCACAAGCAATCTAGGCAATAAAAGAGAACTGGGTTGATCTAAGAATAGACCTTTACCAAGGGATGAGAGGCCTATGAAGGCTAACAGGGCAGGGAGCTGTGTGGCATCCCACTCCCTTCTTTGCTCCCTTACAGAAAATACAGCCTGGACTCTTGGACCTGGAAAAGAGCTGCACATCAGAAGAAGCAATGGAGACCAAGGCTGTTCCGGAACACAAACACACAACCAATCATGAAGTCTCAAGGGTAGGGCTAAACAGGTCCAGATGGGTCTCAGGCCCATAAAACTGGTATGTGCCTGAAATGCTCCACACCCTAAAGACATCCCCACAGAAGTTCCAGCAAGAGGCCTAGTCTCCCCTAAGGCAGCAGCTGTCCAAGTGCTGCAGATATCCTGGGCCCAGCCCACCAGTTGGCCTGACACCACTTCCTTATCAAAGGGCCCTCACACATCACAGGTTGAGAAGTATACAGGCCTGAATGGCAAGTGACCTGCCTTGGCCACTAACCTGAATGATGATTCAGAGCAACTAAGCCAAGGGACTCATTTAACTTCTCAGTTTTACCACCTATAAGGCAAAGGGCTTAAACTGAGTTTCTCTGGAAGGTAGGGTGGTAGAGAAAACATGCACAGGCACTGGGGCAAGACTGCTGAACTAGAATCCTGGCTCCACCTCACATCAGCTACATGATCTCGGCAGAGGGTCAACCACTCTCTCCACTGCTGCATGTAAAGAGGTAACAAACAAGAGCATCAGGAGGATACTGGTAAGGCCAGTGCTGTTGTAGCTAGAAGTGCCAGCATTGTGCATTGCACATAGAGGGAACTCTGTTCCTTAACCAGCCAGAGCTTGCTCAGGGGCAGAGGCTCTGATCTGAGGCCTGGAACGGCTCAGACACTCTACAGCACAGGATGGCTGCCCCTGGCTATATATCCACACTATGCCCTGGGGCCACCTGGAAGCCTAGACAGAGGACAGACATTCTAGCCCAGGATGGCAGATTTAAGGAAGATCAGGGCAAGCAAAAACAGCTTGGCTAAGCCAACCTCTAGAGATGACTGAACTTTTCCTCAGTTTGGGATCCTCTTAAAATGCTCTGACCCTAGACTCACCTAAAGATGTGGAGCTCTGCCTGGCCAGCCCCAACACCCAGGCTCTTTTCCTGACCTGTCTGTCCCTCGAACCACAATAGGCACCACCTATCCCACCTGGAGCAGTGGTATCACTTCTGACCCTAACTCCAGATCTCCTGCCACAACAGTACTGGTTCTATCTGGGCCAACTCTGTCCTCTCAGCAAAGCCCCCTAACTTTCCTGATGGTAGGCCTACCTTTAGTTCTAACCAACTGGCCATCCATTCTGACTCTCTTGAATCTTCATAAAACTTTATTCTGACCCCTGAAGGTCCCACTCATCTCTACGCCCCAGACTTCTCCTTGTCAGCCTAAGGAGACCTGCTCTCATATGGTCTTCAAAGCTTTTCATAATAGAAGCTCAGAAATTACCTGAGTTTTTTGTCTCCACATCTTCTCTGTTCCATCCAAACTACACCAGACCTACAGCAAGAATAGTCAGTGCTTCCAGTCCCCATTTCATTCCATTCCCTGGCCAGGTTCCACTCTCTTTCACCAAAGACCCAGCTGAGAAGCTCCACCCTGCCATGGTAATCCTCTCCATGTCTCATGGTGCTGCACAGACCTATGTGCCTCATCTCCCCCAGGCCCGGCAGAGTCTCTCCAGCACTTACAGAATGAACAAATGAAAAAAGCAGACACACAGGTTGGGAGTGGGCAGTGAAATGAGGATGGAGTGAAAAAATAAGGTACTATACTCAGGTAGACACAGGGAGGGGTAGAGGGTTAGGATGGGGTTATACAGACTCAGCCTGAGAACACAGAAATGGAACATCCACAGATGGAAGGAGCAGCTTCCACCAGGGGAAATGCCCACATCAGAAAATGCACAACAACCACAAACTCTGCCCTTTGAAACAGAAACCAGTATGTTCTTCCGGTGCAGAGCTACTGTCACCCTCCTTATACCACCTTACAAAAGTAGGGGTGTCTGAGGGCACACTCACACGTGTGCCCCCCCCCCCCCACATATACTTGTTTATGGCCAGGGCCTGCAAAGTCCATAACAGAGGTCTTTCCTCTCTGCTGCTCACTGGGCACCAAAGGTAGTTCATAATGATGTGGCAATTGCAGGGCCAGTCACAGCCACCCCCACAGCCTCTGGTTCACATGTGCATGTGCACAGTCAGTGGGCCCTAGGTGAGCTCCAGCCTGCCCTGTGTTCCTGAGCACAGTTCCACAAAAACCAGGCTGAGTGCAAAACAGGAGCTTGCCTGAAATAGGAACTAGGCAGGCAAAGAGCAGCTCAAGGCTGGACATGTCACTCTCCCCCAGCTCTCACCTGGTCCTTTGAACTGCTTCCTATAAGGAGATACCAACCCGGCTCTGATACCCTTAAAGTCACCAGCAGACTGAAAAGAACCCGGCAGCAGTGAGATGTTCTACCCAGTTCTTGAAAGCACATCCTGTGCTACTCCACCCCATCCTCTATCCTCCTAGAACATTATAGCAGGGTCTTCTTTTCTGAGAGAGCCAAGGCTGGTCCTCCAGGAACTGCCATCATAGGGAGGCGCAAGTCAGACATGGCCTCTGCCCTACTTGCAGAGCAGGAGTAGGAGGCTGAACTGGTCCAGCATGATCTAGGCCAGACATAATATGGCTTAGGAAGAGGAGAAAGAGACCTCCCCAGAACCTGGAAGCCTGGGGAGGGGAGGACCCCTCAGAGGAGCATGACCAGCCTCCTCTCCCATGCAGAAGTGTGGGAGAGTAACGTTTAGGGGAACACTGGAGGAAAAATGAGCTAGGTCTATTGAGAGGCCCTCATTATGCAGGAGATGGGGGAGCAAGGAGGAAGAACTCTCTGAGGACAAGGGTAGGAATTCACAACCAGGAAGCCACCTGATGTGCAGCATGATGACCAAAGCCAAATTCCCAGGGTCACCCCAACCTGAGGGTACAGCCTGCCCAGAGCTTCTGAATACTCATTCCTCCTGGGATCAGGTCTCCACACCCCTGACGAAGGCTACCCAGGATTCAGGAATGACCTGGGTGTGCCACTCCAAACACAGCCGTGGTAGTGTAAAGATGAGGGCAGTAAGGAGAAACCAGTCCCTTACATTTAATCCCCATTTTTACATTTAAACATCCATAAGAAACAAAGACTCGGCCTTTCTTGATGGGCTCTGGGGTAGTGAGCGTCCCCCCTCCTCCACCAGTGCTGCCCCATGCTAAGGACTGTCATCACATGCAAGCTCTGAGAGCTGATAACCTCTCACAAGCCAGGCTGCCAGTGCTCTAGGTAGAATCTTCGGGACTCTGCTCTGCCTCCTACCCCTAATGGAGATCCGCCTCCCCCGTTCCTTCAGGAAGCCTTTGCTGCTGTCTGCTTCCTAAAGCTGCCAGGCCTAGCAAGGAGAACCACACAGGTCTGAAACTGCAGCTAGGAGGCCTGGCAGTCCTTCACTCTTTCGCCTTAGTTTTCCGATCAAGAAACTGGAAATCCCCCTTACCTCAAGGTTGCTGTGAGGGCCTTCTGGGAACCCACCCACCTGTCCATGTGCCTACTGCTGTCAAAATGGGGCCTATGAAAGATGGCAAAAGGAGACACTCACATGGCTGCCTGCCAGGCTCTGCCGAGGGCAGACACAAACCTGTAAGAGAGAAAGCTGGGCCACAAGGGCAAGAGTCCAAGTAGCAATTTCCCCAGCTCAAAATGGGGTCTTGCAAGAAGGGCCCTGGGAAGAGAAGTGGGTCTCCTGGGGTCTCCATTCACAACATCACAAGATGTGTTTTAAGTTAGATGCTGCTTCTGGGCCTGGTGCACTCCTCTGCGTGCTCCTATACAGTCTGAGGCATGTGCAACACCACCGCCCTGCACACAGGAGGGTACGGGAACAGGAGGTCAATGGATCTGAAAGACCAAGTAGGATATCCTCTCTGGCTCACCACAGATAAAATGAAGGTTTCAGTGAGGATACACTAGCTATAGACCTTCAGGTAGAGATACATTACTACTGCATAAAGACCCCCACATGGGAGCGGCAGCCTTGGCCCACCTTCCCACACCAACCTCAGACTGGTTTGTTTTGGTTTTGACAAAAGGAAATGTGCTTTCTACTTGACACTTGGGGACGGTGCTAAGCACTGAGGCAGAATGCCACAAGACTGAATTTGTAAAACCTAAGTTTGCATGACCAGGCCAAGGATGCTGGAAAGAGCAATGTACCCTTTCTACCTCTCTTCTCTTCTCCTTTCTCATCTTCCCTTTCTTGGCCCAGTGACAGGTTCCTGAGACCACGGAGACTAGAGACTAGTTCTTTGAGCAGAGCATCTGAGCCATGCAGGCCTAAATATCAACTGCCTTTTGAATGTGCCAGTAATGGCAGTTGCTATCCCTTTAAGAACGTGTTTCCTCATTTGAGCCATAGAAAGAATCACAAGCACTTTGAGGGCTGAAAAGGAAGATAACTCTCAGGACTGGCTGAGAACCTGCTTCAGCAGAAGAATAGGCCCCAATCCCTGGGATGACACCCAATGGTAGGCAGAGGTGCTCTTAAGGGGACAAGCTCAATGATGGGCAGTTAGTATATTTGGGAAAGGGAACAGGACAATGCCCTAGAAGGACCCATCTGAATGCTCCCTTCAGCACAGACCGCTTCCTGTCTTGTGACTCCTGCTCCTCACCTCCTCCCAGATATTAGGCCAAGCCACAGGCCTGCCACTAGCTCTCCTCCTGCCCATTGCAGTAGGACAACCATCCTGTGTGGCCACTGCAGAGATATACACAGGAGCAGTATTCTTGCAGCCCAGACAGAGTTCTAGGATAGTGGGGGACCTTAGGAAAGAGAAAAGGGATAGTGAGGGTGGAGTACTAACCCTTTTGCAGGACTCCTAAGAACACAGCTCCCTGGGAGCCAGCCAGTCCTTCCCCAGGGTAGAAATGGCAGGCAGTGAAAGGTGAGAAGAGGGAGCACAACCTCCAAACCTAATACCTTAAATTAGACCCAAACTTCTTGGTTAGAACCCATGTCCCAGTGTCCCTTGCCCTCAACAAAGTAATTTTCCAAACAGTCCTATAGGTAGGACTACTTGGCAAAGGGAAGATAATGATGAGGCATATTTTCCTTCCTATTTCTGTGCTGTACCTGCCATCATACCAGACCAGCAGCAAGACAGGACCAGCACCCGCTTCCCAGGACACACAGAAGAAGCTGTAGCCAAACCATGGAATCCAGGTTACGCCCACATGGGCTCCCCAAAACACCTGACCAAGAAGAGCAGCCAAGCCTGACTCAGCATCCGGCCCCTGTCACACCTTGGTAAACAGGAAAAGTCCATTTGGAGAGCTAGATGAAGGTCTGTGGGATTCCCTACATGGGACCCTGCCACAAACTAAATGCTTAGGCACAGCTGCACAGGATCCTCACCAATACACAAGTTACCTAGAGGCTAGATACTAAAGGAATCTCCTCTTCAGAGAAATGAAGAAACAAAGGGCCTAAAGTGTCTTGTAATGGTCACATGGTGATTCATGCAGACCAGGGCCCTCTGCAGTATCCCCACAGCAGCCACCAGTCCTGATATTGGGTATACGGAGGAAAAGCCTGGCAGACACAGCAAGTCTTCATATCGCCCAGGCGGGCAGCCTTTTTCCCTAGGATGCTAGCTCAATCTCACCCATTTCAGAGGTGGCAACAACATACCTAGGCCCCAAAAGGAGAGGGAAGAAGGCCCTACTCAGAGAACTTTAAACTGGAAGAAAGCATAGCAGCCACCTATTAGTTTATTCATCCACTCCATCAAATCACACATTGACTAGGCATCTATCTATCCCACCTCAGGCTCCAGGTTGGGTCCCAGGGAAATAGATCAATAAGGTATTTGAGTTCCTGTCCTTGAGAAAACTCTTGCCTGATGGAGGAAACAGATGGGGAAACAGATAACTATGAGGTCATGTAAACAGTGGAACAACAGGGAGATGTCTGTGGTACAGAGAGCAGCAGGGTCTTGCAGTGCTCTATAGAGGTAGGTCAGGAGGCCAACTTGCACATGTTGGGCAGAGAGGGTCATGAAAGCCAAGGCATTGACACAGGAGTCTTGTGTATTCTAGAAACAGTGTGTTCAGAGTACAGGGAGAGAGGGCAGGCCTACACTGGCCTTGATGGCCACAATAGGGGAAGGTAGCAGTAGGAGAGGTGGCTTTCCCCAACTTTTCTGTCCAAGCCCAGATGACGCAGGTAACCCTGGGGTTAGCTTCCAGGTCAGGAGTTCTGTGTGCTCTGGTATCTGCCTCCCTGCAGTCTGATGCTACCATTCTCCTTTGACTAGCCTGTGCCTGCTGGCCTCCCTGCTATAGAAGAGAGGATAAGAGTCCACTAGGCCAGGTCCCAGGACTGTCTGGGATCTCAAAAGGCTCTCAAACAATGCCCCTTATGATCCATTCAGGTCACATGTAGAATCAGAGTCCTGGGCATAAATCATTTTCCTATCATTCTCTTTCTTGACCACAACTTCCCCCTACTTGAAGCTTTGCCCTCAATCATTTCCACACAACCTCACCAGGTTTTTCTGCTTCTTGGTATTCTCATTAAACAATGGCCTTTGTCAAGGCCTCAGGCCAAGGTCCTCTCTTCTGGGGATCTGCCTGCTGCACTAGTCAATGTCAGCCATGTTCACAGCTTTAACTGCCTCCTATGCACAGACAATTCACAAAACCTCTCCAACCTCCAAGCTTCAGATCCTTCAACTCAACTGCTTACCTCCTATTCTCCACCTGTCCACCTCAAGAACACCCTAATGGCAACCCCCAAACCAAACACTGTCTTCTATCACCAAAATCCAGGCCTCTTGTCATGACCTGATACCAGTCAGCTAACAGTATCCCCAAACAGGTGCATAAATTTCGGAATCATCATTGGTCCCCTTTCCTCTCACCAGTTTCAATCCAATCTTTCAAGTTCTGCTGCCTTTATTATGCACAATTAACTACATTCACTGAACACCCATGAGGGGCATCATGCTAGGTACTAAGAACCCAGGTTATCTCAGGGGTTTGAATGTGGGAGGAAGGATTAGATTTGCACACTATGCTAGACAGGTGATGTTAAATAGAGCCCACAGACAAATGTTCTGAGAAGCTGTGAAGCAGGGAGCACAAGGTAACTGCCTCTGATGGGTGGGAAGAGAACAGGAACAACAGTGGCACTGGACATCCCTCTCATTTCTTGCATAGTTACTTTGTGCACCACTGTGCAAAACTCTTGATAAGACTGTTTCATTTCATCTTTGCAAATAACACCATGAAGCAGGTATCAGAGGTTCCCATTTCCCAAGTCAGAAAACTAAGCACAGAGAGGTTAATGAACTTATGCAAGCTGGAAGCTCATAAGTGACAGAGCCAACAATATTTCAAAGCCAAGACTGTCTCTGAGGCAGGTTTGTGTCCTGTACCGTCTCAGGATCCCTGTGGGAAAAGACCAAGTGGGGCCAACAGAGACAGAGGAGAGGAAAGGACTCAACACACTGCTGCTTCATGGCTTTTGTCAGAATGCTGAGCACATGTGTATTTTAAGGCTATCTAACTATATTCTCCATTAGAGTGTAAAATCCTTCTAGGGATGGACTGTGTCTATCATCTTCACCACCCCATGGTCAGCAACAACTTATTAATGAGTATTTGTTGAAAGAGAAAAATACAATGAGTCATTGCTACCCAACCTGCTCCAGCTCAACTTCCCACAGCCCATGACACCTGGAGGCCTTTGTCTGCCACTCTGTCTCTGAGGACCCTCCCATAGAGCTGAGGAAATGAATTAGAAAGAGAAAAAAAATCTGGGATCTCCCTCCCACAACAAAATAATAGGGGCTTAGGACTGAAGTAGGGAGTTGAAAGGGAAAGGAGAGAGTAGAGGCCTTCACCTCATGGAACTCCTGAGTCCTGTCTCACCATGCAGTCATGGCACCCCACTCTCTACCACTGCATATTCCATATGCAGGTGGAGGTAAGGCCAGTCTTACACCCCAAACACAGTAAACCCTGACTACAGGTTGGAGATGTTCTCAATGAGGACAGAAGTTATCAAGTTGGAGGCCTACTTGCTTAGACATTCTGCCTCTGCAGATGCTACAAGGTTCTCCTATTTCAGAGTTGCATGAATCAGCTCCTTTATAGCAGCTGACCATAGTCCCTTTGGGCCATGCCACCCCAAGTCAGTCTTTTCCCTTTTGCTTCCTCATGAAGCAGGGCCCCAGTGAGTGATCTAGTCTCTGACCTTACCCCAGGTGACAGAATTCACTCACTGCCTCCCCAGGAATTACAACTTAGAAGCTTTGAAATTCTACTGACTTGTAATCCCTAGTTCTATTCTCGGAGGACACATCTTGCCTCATCCCCCTCTAGCACACATCCTTACTTGGAGCTTCATGCTTCCAGTGTGAGCCAGTTCTCAGGGCAGGAACCAGGATAGTCTCTTGGGAACAGTCTGATATCAGGCATTCTGTTCTCAAGAGTGAATGCTCTTGTGTTGCTGCTGGCCTCAAGAGGCCCTCTGTAAAATTCCTAACAAAGTGACATATGCTACCTTTCCTATACTCCTTGGGCCATAAGCAAGAACTCCCAAGGAAAACCACAATCCCAGTTGGGACTGACTAGCTAACACAGGCACATTATACTCAAATACTGCTGTGGGGTGGAGGAAGTGCAGAATGAGAAGAGAGCTGCCTTCAAACATTTGGAATAGCAGGTAGTACAGAGAGACCATCAGGTATGCCAGCAGAGCCTCAGAGAAGGCCATTACCCACTACCTCTGGTGATACCCAACCTGTCAACTGAGGGAATCAAGCTGTACTCCTTTGTATCTCCTGTCCCCTCACCCAGGTGAGAAACCTGTGGAACCTGAAGCAGCCGTCCTCCTCCCCTTTTCTAGGGTCAGTTACTCTATGAACTCAAGCCCACACTTTCTGGGCCTGAGGTTGATCAGTCACTCAATCCACAGGGTTAGAATTCCCCCACCAAACACCAATCTCAGACAGACAGAACCCAGTGTGGTTGATGTCCTCCTCCCACCATGGCCACGCCAAGGACATGTGAATAGGGGCATGCATGTCCTCAATAATCACTTCCCCTAGGAACTTCAGCTCAGTCATACACCCAGGTATCCAAGAAAATAGGAAGCCAACCCTAAAGTGAACTCCCACCTGGGCCAAGGGTGAATCTTATTGAATACAAATAAGTGGTTAAAGTTGCTGTGGGCCAACCCTCACCAGTCTGGCCAGCTGTTCACCGCCAAGGCCAGGAGCTTCAGTCACATGAAGCTCCTCCTCACCCACTCTTCACAGTGCCCATGCCTTGTTGCCTCAATGCCAGGTACCTCAGGAGCCTTTGTGCAGATCTTCTAACCAACACTGATTTGCCAGCTAGTGTGGGAGGGGTCCATGGAGTAGGTTAGGCTGCTACAGAGAGAAGGCCAGTTCCACATGGGCATTCAGGCTCAGCCTATTGCAACTGGAAGCCACCAATGTCTTCTGCTTTCATGGTTTTCCACATATTTGGACTGCTAGCTTCCCAGGATCAAGGACCAGGTCACCTCCTTTTCTTGCTCCCTGACTCCTTTGTGCCAGGCCTGTAAAGGAGATGCCAGTCTTCTGCAGGAGAAAGCCTCACCCCATTTACTTTGCATCCTGAGTCTAGCTGAAGCCAGGGCCCACCGGCCAGCACCAGGAAGGGCCAAGGCAGGAAGGAAGCAGCAGCGCCTATACACAAAGCCTACAGTGGGCTATAAAAAGGAGCCCCTCCCTGCTTCCCCCAGGATATGGGCCTGGTTCCTAGGAGGTGAGGCGTGGGGAGAGAGCTAGTGCTTGTGCCTAGGCACACAGCCACTGCAGCCTCTCAAAGGCTAGCCCAGCACTATCTCAAAAGAAACTTGTTTTGCAAGGAGGAGCACGAGAGCAGTAAGGGAATTCAAGTAGATTCAAGTAGAGATTCTCTGAGTCCCATCTCTCAGGACTACAGCCTCCCCCAAAGCAACCAATTCTACTGTCCCAACTGCCTCTTCTCCCAACTCCACAGAATTCAAGGACACCCCTTCACACTTCTTTCTTTGCTCTCTGGGGGACTAAGCACACTTCCTAGAGGCCTCTAAGCACGTAGGTTCTCACCCTGGAGGTTCTAGTACACACAGCTCTAGGGAGCAGCCATGATGAGAGGCAAGAAGAGGCTCTAAATCTGGGGTGATGACAGGAAGCTGTGGCAAAACAGACCAGGCTCAGAGGAGAGCTCAACTAGGGGCATGTGAGTTGGGGCTAAGGCAGGGAGATTACAATTAGGTAAGGGCCTCAACATCTGAACACAAAGATACACCAATTTCAAAGATGCCAGCTAAAGGCAGTCTCTTGACTCCCACAGGGGCAGTCTGCTCTATGCCAGCAGCAGAGCCATCATATTGTCATTTTCCCCACAGTGAGAGAATATACTGAACACTGTAGCAGGAATCAGAAATCCTAGGCTATATGACCTCACCCTTGGGACCCCGGTTTCTTCCTTTGTACAAGAGGAATAATAATTCCTGCCCTCCCTGGGTTTATGGAGCTGTTGCAAATCTCAAATAACACAAAAGATGAGAAAATGCTCCATGAACTCCCAATGCACTATTCAAACACCAGAATTTTTTGATGCCCTGGACCTCTGTGTATAGACTCGGGGAGAAAGAAAACAAGCAGACTCCTAACCAGATTGTCAAGAGCAGTCACAACCACGCTGGGTGGTAGAGAAAACGGGAGCTCTGCAGTTCTCCTTAAAGTGAAAGAGTAAAGGAAACAAATACTTAAGTGCCCGGAGGCTGGGCGCCTTCACAGAAAATCTTACATATACAAATTTCATTTGATTAGCATTAATATACAACTCTGTAGGAAGAAATTATTTTTATAGAAAAGGGTTAGTTTGAAAGTTAATGTAATAAACCCAGGATCACAGGAAGAGTTGAGACTCAACCCAAATGTAAATAGCTCTAGCTACAAATCTCCAGACCCTAAATTCAATTATCAAAAGGGTGGGGCTATCAGGCCACACCTCGCCCTTGGGAAGTCTCACCACTTATAACCACTCCGAAATTCCCCCAGGGTAGCCGTAGCACCTTCAGATAGGGAACTCTACACGTGGAGCTCCAGAACACTCCCTTCCTCCCACCTCACACCCAGTTCTCCTAGAACTCTCCTTAAAGTCCTCACCAACTTCTCTATTTCTATAATAGGGAGTGAAGAGGGGAAATTCAGGCCTTTGTGACCTCAGGCTTCACTTCTTCCCTCAGATATATCCATCAGTGGCCTCCTCAAAGCCACATCCCACAGGAAAGGGCAAAGAGTGTGAAGAGATGCTGTGAGTTAGGGAGACGGATGTGGACAGGGCAACAGAGGCAGCCCCCCCAGCCTGGGCTGTGGTAACAGAGAGCTTCCTGGAAGACAGGGTCTCCCACCCTGCTCAGATAGCAAGGCACTTAGAAATAGGCCGACGTTGATGTCTTTGCCCCACAGGAAGGGTTACTACCCAAGCAGCTGTTTCCAGCAACCACCTTGCCTCCCTGAAAATGCCATGGGTGGAAAAGAGCCCTGACCACAAAAGCACTCCTGAGAATTGCAAGAGTGTCCACAGCCTCCTTGCCCTGACTCCAAGGGCTCAGAGGCCAGGAACCAGCCCTACAACACAACAGGTACCTCCACTCTCCTTCCCATCAGGCCCTCCTGGGGACTCAATCCTACGCACCTCCTGTCAGAGCTCCACACATTAAGCACATACACTATGCCACATTTAATGCCAAGGACGTTACACAGATTCTCACTGAATCCTTACAAAAACTTGAAATAAATTCCATTTATTACTATCCCCTTTTACAGATGAGAAGCTCAGAGAGGTAAGAACATACTGTAGGTCACAGAGTAAGTAAGCTGCTTGACAGGATTCTGACTGGCAGTGTGAGCTCACAGCCCAAACACTCAACTACTTAACTCTACTATCTCACCTCTCAAGACTTTGGCCTCTCTCCCCTCTGCCACCATTGCCTCCTGGTTGACTCAGAAAGGAGGTCTTATTTGGGTCCTCATCAGCAGTCCCCTACAAACTGCCCTCTTCCCCAACCTGACAGACTACAGCAGGAGCATCCCAGATGCACAGAGCAAAGTCAGTGCCACTGCAGCTTGTGCTGACCCTAGTACTAACGGGATGGAGTGTGACCCCCTAAACACAACACACAGAGCACAGCATACGGGGAGCCCTCCCTAAACTGTCTCATCCATCACAGCCTCATCTCTACCATGCCAAATGCATTTCCAATCCCTCCATATCAGCACAGGCAAATTCCTCAAGCATTCAAGGGCCAGCTCAAAGGTCACCTCTCCCATGACACACTCCCTGGCTCTCTCCTCATGCACTCAGAGTTCTTCATACACTTTTGCAATGGTGCCTAAGACGCAGAGTTATAATAGCATGCTCCCAAGTCGGTTCCACCTTAGAGGGCCTCACAACACGGACCATGTCCCATTTAGCCTTTGAACCCTCAGTGCCTTGCACTGGGCAAATAAGAGGTATACAAATAATACTTAATGAGTAAATGCCCCTCGCACCAAGGGGCCACCTGAAGCAAAGCTAGTAGCCAAGATCTCTAAGCTCTGACTCAAAAAACTGTGCATCTGTGTTGACACATAGACACTCAGAGTGCTGGGAGAAGCTAGAAGTGCTCAGTTTTCTAGTCATCTGTGAAGCAGGCCCCTTTCCTAGATTCACTGGAAAGAACCCCAGCTGCAGAGAGGGCCTGGAAACCCACACATTGGAGCAAGCCGGGGGTGCTGAGGAAACACTAAGTGGACTAACTTCCCCTGGAAAAAGGACAGCCAGACCGGAAACACACAGGCAGGAATGGGTAGCTGTCGAGATCCGGACATGTGCTTTTGCCCTTCTCCAGCTAGAAGTAACCAGCCAGCACAAAGGAAGCCTTATGACAGCCGCCAGTGCCTTGCAGCACTGTGGGCCTAGCCCTCAGAGCAGGCTTCTCGGTGTACTCCTCTTCTCACCAGGTGAACACCCACTGCCACAGCTCACCCCAGCCAGCTGGTCCCAACACCACCTCCCCTCTGAGCCCATTTGTCCCATCAAGGGGCTCACCTGTTTTCTTTTGTCAACATTCCCCTTCATTAAAGGTACCACTTGAAATTTTCTTAAGTGTTTTAATCTTCCCTGAATGCAAGGGCCCATTTTTATTCACTTTGGGGTTCCAAAGTCTCCACAGACGTACTGGGCTCACACAGAGCACCTCCATGGGAGTTTCCACCTGACACTGTGCCCAAAGTAAACCTCAACTAGGCAACCTTGCCAAATGCAGGTCTAAACCATATTACCACAGAAGGCACCATATAAAAAGTATAGAGCCATGGCCTAGAGAGGCTCAGGCTGTCTTGGGAAGCAGAAGCTGACGAGGACTAATGTGCCATCTAAGCATGAAGATTTTTCCTCACAGAGGGGCAATGCAAACACAGGGAAAGCAGGGGCCTGAGACCCACTGGCAGCATAACCCAAGAGCAGTCACCTTGGGGTGTCAGCCAGACCTGACTGAGGGCCGGGCCCAGCTGAGGTACTGGCACACACTGACACTAATCACTCACTCCCTGTATTTCTATTTCCTCATCTATAAAATGGGTGGTACACCTGACTACCCTGCAGGACTCTTTGAGGATTAGCCAAGAAAAAGGTAAAACATCTCTTTAGCACTCAAGAGGAAACCTATAATTGCTTTTTATTCATTTAAAGTCTGCAACAAAGCCAAAGCCAAATACCAATCCAATTCCTGTCACACAGCCACACAACCAAATGGCACCAAAGCACTTTCCCACCCCTCTTTCGAGCCAAACTCCAGCTCTAGAAATCAAAAGGTGCCAGCCTCACTCCACAAGTGACCAAGTGAGAGGGCACAGGGTTAGGACAGAATGAGGTCTCACACATGAGTGCTGCACACTTTCATTGAACCACACTGTCTATCCTTCAGGCACACAGACACCCTGAGGGTAGCGGAGCATTCCTCTTTGGCCAGGCTTCAGACACTGTATGGTACACTGGCAAGGCTAGCAGGAAAAGGCCAGACACCTGAGGCACCTGGGCAAGAGGCCAGATGGCAGGGGACCCAGCTGGCAACTGAATCCTCCTCAGAGTCTGCAGAAGGAGGCTGTAGAGATCAGAACCCACCAAAGCAGTGAGCCATGAATGGGGCAGGACTTCAATGGGAGGCTTTTCCTGCAAGGTCTAAACTTGACACATGCATCTATTAGCCTTTTACTCAGGTTCTTTCAATCCACACCCCCAAAATCAAAGGGCTATACACATTCTGCCTGCCCTTCATGCCTCTCAACTCTGTTAACCAACCAGAACACTGAATTTGCACACCTCTGGCTGACTCACCCTGGAGGGTTAGGGGAATAAAGTCCTTTATATTCCTGCCTTCATCCCCCAAAGATCTGAGTGAGACACAATGAACTAGCTGGTCCCCTCTCCACACCCCTTCATTCTGCTCTGGCAAGAAAGTCACACCGAGGAGGCAAATGTACAGAACTCCAAACACTTTCTTTACAGAAACACTGTTCTACATGATGGGCAGGTGAGTGGGTAGATGGGGCAAAACAAAACCGTTTCCTCCCTTTTTCTGAGTAGCAAGCTAAATGAAATGTGAACTTGGTCTCTGTTCTCCTTCCTGCACACTTCCCTTCTCTTAGCAACCACATGAGACCTCCCTCAACATTCCCAGTCCAGGGTCTAGGGGTGCAGGCATAGTCTATCATTATTAGTAGTAGTAAGTGCTACTTAATAAAAACAATGTGTCAGGCACTATAATATGTCAGTTTACAATTATTAAATATTTACAGTATCAAGCACTGATGCTTTATGCCAACTTACATCAACTATCTCACTTAACCACCAAAGCAATCAAATTTGGTAGATATACAATTACCTCCATTTTACAGATGAGAAAACCAAGGCTCAGAAGCTGGCCAGGTAATGCACAACTAGTATATGGGCTTCAAATGCAGATTTGTCTTCAACTACTGTGCTATACTTATTGCCTGCTCATCACATGCGTGGGTTAAAATGCAGCTGTTGTTACCCAAGAGATCTTTATCTGGGAACTTCCAGCTGTGGACACCACCTCAGCATAGGGAGTACCACAAAAACAGGAAGGAGGCCATGCCTGGAGTTTGATGGGTGATGTTTCCAAGGCTATCTCATCTCTTTGTAGTATCTATCCTTCTTCCACATTGAATCTGACAGTCTCTAAAATCACTAAAATGTTCTCCCAAGAGCCAAAGGGGGCACTGAGGAAGGAGAATGCCATTAAGTTCAGTAGCTCTGTCAGATCTGGATTTTACTGTGGAGGATGGCTGCCTCACCACAAGACTTTCCTCCCTCTCCATCTCCTTACCCATCTATAGCATATACACCATACCCAAGAAGGTCTGTGAGATCTTCTTGTGGCTTGTCACTTCCTGACCCCCCTCCTCCACTAGGACCTGGTTCTGAGCCTGAGTCTCTTGACACCAGACTCTGGAAGGTCCTTGCAGGAAGCAACCCACAGCCTGGAGTGCATACACACCATTTCTTCATGCTGGGAGGTATCGGGGTAGAGGGCAGAGCTTAGTGTCCATAGGGTCACAAACCAGCACATGGTAAGTGCAATATTGCTGGAAAAGATCTGGGGTTTCTCAAAATCCCCCAACTCCCTCCTCCCACCACAGACTTGTGCAAAAGCTGCCAAGATCAGGCCTGGGAAGGCAAAGAGGCAGGAAACCAAGAGGAGCCGCTCCCGCGGCTCCCTGGGGCCACCGGACATAGGACACAAAGGGCTAGACCCCAAACTGAGGGCACACTTCTAAGAAGAGTACCTGACTCTGAGGCACTACTAGCCTTTCTAGGGCCAAGCTCTTGGTTACATGGTTATAGGGGCAAGCGGAATCTGGAGCCTTCACCAAGAGCCCCAGCTCTGGCTTTGAGTGTCTACCCACCCACACAGGCCTCCAAAACTCAGCTTTGAGACAAAAGAAGCGTGAGGCTGTGTGCGTCTGTGTGTGTGTGTGTGTGTGTGGGTGTTGGTTGGGGGAGGAATAGCCAATGTCTTCTCTCAGGCTTTTCCAACCTAAACAGGACCACCTTCCTACCAGTTCCCAAGAGGCAGAAGAGTAGGCTCAGCTCTGCTCCAAAACCAGCCCTACTCCAACATCTGCCTAAGTTCAACTCAGGGAAACCAAAGGTCCCTTTGCAAATAAGCCCCTGGCCTGGGGGCCCAGAGCTGTACACAGACTGTGCTTTCTGGAGAAAGGGCGGTGGGTGGGGAACATCTAGCCTCGGGCTGGGTGGGAGCCGCTGTCTAGGCTCCCAAGGCCGTCACCACCACTTCTGGGGGACTGGGGCCCGAAAGCCCACCACGATGGTGTCCAATCCCCAAGGACTTTTAGGCCTCGAGGCAAAGCACCTTGGAACATTCTTGGGGGAAGGGGTGTCCTGTCAAGTGATCGAGGACCCGATGCCCCCCGTGCCGACCCCGGGAAGACAAGCGGGGGCGGGGTCCGGGAGGAAGAGAGAGAGGGCGGGCTCGAAAGTTTGCCCAAGTGTGCAGTGGCCGGCTGGGCGCCGGGAGCCGGCGGTCCCCGCGCGCTCAGCGGGCCTGAGCGAGGAGGGGGCGCACTTACTAGCCCCCTCGATCTTGTCGGCGCCGCGGCTCCACGTGATCTGGCGCGTCTCCAGTTTGACCTGGAAGGTCTTCCGCTCGGGCCGCTGCGACTTCTTGGAGTAGAACAAAGTCATGACGGTGCCCACCTCGAGGCTGCGGCAGAGGTGCAGCACCTCGGCGTCCGAGGGCGCGCCGGGCCCGCAGCCATTGGCGCATGGGGACGCGGCACCAGCCATGGCTCCGATGCGGGGGAAGGCTGCAGCGCAGGCCCGCCGAGCCCGGGGAAAGGAGGCTGCTGGGGCGGCCGGCGAGCGGGACCCGGCGGCGGCTCCTGCGGGCGGACACGGGGCGGGGCGTGAGTGCGGGGCGGGGCCTCTAGAGGTCCCGCCCCGCGTCGGGAACAAAGGCACCCGCGGGGAGGACCCCCGCCCGCCGCCGCCGCGCCTGCGCCCCGCGACCCCCAGACAGGCCTTAGGCGGGGCGCGGGCGCAATGGCGGCGGGGGCGCGCGCCACTCCCGCCAGCCCGTCCGCGCCATCGCCCGCAAAGCTTCCTCGCTCGGCCCCCGCACGGCGCGGGACCACGGCCGGCCCCATCAGGCACGGCAGCCCCGCCCACAGGCTGCGGCCCGCGGCCGCCCGTCAGTCGGGCGCGCGCGCACCGGCGGCTGCTCCCCGCTGTCCTGCACAGCCCCCCGCCGCAGCTCTCGCACCTTGCGCGCCTCCCGCGAGGTGGCCGGGAATGAGCGTAAGGGTGCTGCGAGTCCCCCGGACCCTCCAGGACAAACCCGGCTACCTGGGCGGGTTGCCCGGCGGAGGGAGCCAGGCCGGGCCGGGCCGCCTCACACCCGCGGTGGCGGCGGCGGCGGGGGTGGGCCCTCCGCGCGCCCTCTCCGGGGAGGTACGGGGGCGGGGCCTCCCGCGGATTGGTGGGTGGGCCGTGATAGACAGCAGGTTCGCCCCGCCCCCTCCCTTGGTCTGTCTGGGCTATCCCGCAGGCCGCTCGTGCGACGGTCAGGTCCGCGTCAGTCTGGGCTTCAAGGATACGCTCGCTCAGAGAAGTCTCCAAGATGAACATCTCCTTGCAGGCCTTTTAATCACGCGGCCGCGCTTGCTGGAGGCTTGATTTTTGCAGCCCTCGGTGGCCTTCGCTTCCGCTTGCCCTACTGCTCGCCCCACTTCACATCCAGGCGTCGAGATTCAGGCTCTGCTTCCCCTCACCCCTCCTGAAAATGTGTCCTGTTCTCCCGGCCTTGTTTTCCACCTTCTTCTGTGCCCATTACCTCTTGGCCTCAGAAGCTTCCTTTCCTCTGGAGTCAATGCTGGGTCGGTTCCCAAGGCATCTTCACCTTTGTCGTGGCTTTGCCCTCCACATAGACACAGCGGACTCTCCCACCTAGATCTCTGCTGCGCTCGGGTCCTGGCATCCAACCAGCTGCTCCACATCTCCACTTAACGTACCGTCTCACCTGTCCTCCACAAACCAATCCTTGCAGTCTCTGCCTTCTCAGAACATTGCTTTAAACTCCTCGAAGTTTGGAGGAGGCCCAGATCCTTGCAGATAACCTGGCTTCCTTTCTCGGCCTCACCCCCAGTCTGTCCATGGAGGCCTGTCCTCAAATCTCTCCACTCTACCCATGAGCACAAGGCCCCATATTTTTTCACCCATATTATTTACCTCCTTGGTCTTGCCTGCATGTGTGCTTCAGGCTTTACTCTCTAAAATGAAATTAGATCCTGACCTATGTGCGTGAGTTCCCATTGCGAATCTGCAGTCTCTACTTGGCCCAGCTGGTCCTGTCTAATGGGCTCCCTGCCTTCCTTTCTCACCACTGACCCTTCATTCTCCATTCTGCAAGCAAAAGGTCATTTTATGGTTATTGAATAATTCATGTTCTGTCTTCCTGAAGCCACTCCCTGAAGAGCACTGCCAAAACTGAGGATACCTATGGTCCTGGTGGAGCCTGCCTGACCCACGTTGAACCAAGCAGTTGGGTGACTGCCAGGACAACTTACTGCATTTCAGAGGTGAGAAGCCCAAAGAGAATCCAGCTGATCCCAGAAAGATCCAGGATTCTTAGGATTTGAGGGACTAGAATTTGTGAAAATGTAAGAGTTTGTGCTCGGGCAAGCCATCTGGCTAGACAGTGGTTAGAACAGTGGTTAGTACCCAGCAACTCTGACTTTCCTTTGCTGTATAGGTACCCACTGTGCATGTGCACATTTTGATTCCCTCCAGTGTGGCTCCCCAAAAGCTCAGAAGTGTCCTCAAGGCACTTTGTCCTCAGGGAAGATAGAGTAGCTGAGATGGACTGCCACCTAGTGATAGGCCCTCAAATTGGGAGGAAGGGAACTAGAATGTACCCATGACTGGTCCTGTGCTACAAGGCACGTGGTCACAGCTGAGTCTCATTATTATCCTCTAATCAGGAATTTTACTGAGGATGAAACAGATTCAGAATTCTAGGACTCACCCCAAGAACCACATAACTAACAAATGGAAATTTGAACCCAAATCTGACTTCATCCATTTCTGTCTCACAGCAGAGTCCGTGGCTTAGGTGAGTCCTGGTGGTCAGTAGTCAGCATGGAAGCTAGCTGGCTAATATGTAGGGGTGAAGGAAGGCATGCCCACCGCTGACCCTGGGCACAGGGAACCCGGCATAACACCAGTGCTCACAGAGCATGGTGGACTGGTTTAAAGTGGTCCCGCCCCTGTCTACAGCCTGGTATGTAAAGACAGTTGGGATGAGGACTAAAGATAAAACATACTAGGAGACTGACTTCAAATGGAGTATAAGAAGACTTCTTTGGGTCTTTAGAATTCAGCAGAGGCCTTAAGGATGTGAATAGATGGTCAGGTGCATTACTAAGGGTGGGCTGGAGGAAAACACTTTCCAGGCAGGGGTAAAAGCATGTACAAAGGTCCTGAGGCCAGAAGGAGGTGGTTGAGTTTAGGCCGAGAAAGGGCTGGAGTTTACCCAGTGACGGGAAGCACAGGGAGGGTGATGGGAAGCACAGGGAGGGTGATGGGGCTGAGCTTTCTCTGTCAATGCTTGCAGCCTGCAGGCTGTAATGCACTTTCAGACTGTTTGTCTATTTTCTGGGAATTTTCCAACATGACCCCAAAAGTTCCTTGCTTTTACTCTTGCCCCTGAAGCTAGACCCCCTAGGGGCTCCAGAAATCTCTACCAATAGGAGTTTGTCTGTTGCCACGCCTACAGTCGGCAACAGGGCCCTATTTCTCCTTGGGATTTCTGGGCTAGCATTCCAGGCCTCAGGAACCTCCTTCCACCAAAGGAGATTCAGGAAAAGCAGGGCACACAGAGGGTGTGGCTGGTGTGGGCTTCCCCCAGCTCAGCATATATATGGGTGCGTAGGTGTTACTGGCAACATGTGCAGCTGCACTGTCTGGGAGGAACAGCCCAGTACCCACACAAAGCACACGCCCATGACATCACCCAGACCATCCCTGCTTGGGCCTATTTCTGTGCACACTCATGTTTCAGCATGCCCTGGCCTACACCATTCTTGTCCCTGGAATGTGGGGGACTGGGAAAAATCCAGTCCAACTACAGCCCAACTTCCACACTCTGGCCTGTGGGCTTGTCTTTGCAGCTATTTTATTTTATAACCACTTAGAACAGTGGTTGGCATATTGTGAATGCTTTGTAACTAATTTATCCATGTTGGCTCATTTATTCCTCATTACAGCTCTGGGAATTTTCTTATTCCCACTTTACAGAAGAAAATCTGAGTCCCAGAGAGATTAAAAGACATGTACGTGGTCACACAGCTAATAGGTGGCAGAGATAAGATTCCAAGCCAGGCATTCTGGCTCCAGAGTCAGTGCTGTATCACCTCCCATGTACGAACACTGTCACATATCCTCACCCCTTTCCCAAGCACTTCTGTCTGATGCATTTTCCTTTTTTATTTTGTTCAGTGTTGTCAAGGTTGGGCTCTTTGGGAAGTAGACTCTATGACAGGTTAGCGGGCAGAGTGTTGATTAGGGAATGCCCCTGGGATCAGCGCTGTGGAGGGGACAGGAAGGAAACAGAAGTAGGCACAGGGGGAAATTAAGCTGTGATGCAGGCTTGATGACAGCCTCAGCCAACCCCCAGGGAGCTCTGTTATCGGCACTGAAATGGATTTGGGTTGTCTGGGAAGAGTGCAGCTTTGGCCACAGGGCTCTGTGCAACTGAGGTGATCACAAGGGATTGGCAGCTGAGGTTTCCTGCCACCAGCTCTCCCAGCAGTTGGGGCAACAAGGCCTTCCTGGAAGGGGTGTCTCCTTGGTGGTACATCACTATGCTCACCACTAATGTATTTCTTTCCTGCCTCTTAAAAAAAATCAGAATAAACAAAAATATTATTCTGTAAAAACAGGATATGAGCCAGGTACGATGATGCATGCCTGTAATCCAAGTGGCTCATGAGGCTGAGTCGGGAGGATCATGAGTTCAAAACCAGCATCAGCAACAGTGAGGTGCTTAGCAACTCAGTGAGACCCTGTGTCTAAATAAAATACAAAATAGGACTGGGGATGTGATGTGGCTCAGTGGTTGAGTGCCCCTGAGTTCAATCCCTGGCACAAAAAAAAAAAAAAAAGGGATATGAGATTCTAAAAGGGGGACTGTAATATGGCTAATAAGGTTTGATGCCGCTGTGACAGCATCAAATATGGCTGAGCTTCCTGGCATCCAAAGCAGTTATGCTTTCTATTCTGATTTCTTGGGCAAGAATTTTTTTCCTGAGATTAAATTATAAAACAAGTTTCTCACGTAGATACTTATTTGGCTGAAACAGGAGACTGTTCTCAGTAGATTAATAGCAAATGCTAACGCAGTTTTCATTTGTTCTCTGTAATGATGGTGAATAAATATAGGAGGGGTAATTTAAAAGCATAGTTAAATGAAGCCCCTTCACAGAGGAGGCATATTTATTGATTTGCAGTGTCCAATTTAATCCATGCATAAAACTGTGTTCGTTTTCTTTAAATTGTTCTTTTTACTCAGTTTCCTTGGGAGGCATGCTAAGTAGCAGCACATGGCCAGTACTTCCTAAGTGTTCATCTTGATGTACCTTGAGCTTCACACCCTAACCTGCAATCTAGGCTCTTGACCTCTGGCCTCCAAATCTACCTATGGTTCCCACTTAGTCATTGGCTTCACAATTTTTTTTTTTTTTAATGCAGTGTTAGGGATCAAACCTAGGGCCTCACTCATGCCAAGCAAGTGCTCTACCACTGAGCCACATGCCCAGCCTGTGCATCACGTTTCTGAGGTTATGTCTTCCTGCTTTTGTCCTCACCGGGGGTGTATTCACAGGCCCTCAAGAGCCCTGTTTACTCACTCCAGGCAAAATCATACCCAGCCCAGTGGCTCCCAGGTTTCCTGCTCTTTCCAGAGCAGAAACTACCTTCAAGCTACCTTCTTGCTGTTTGGCCCCATTGAGGCTGTGTTTCACACTACCTACTGTGATTGCTTCATAGAGGTCGAATTATGGAACTGAAGAATGAGAAGGGGAAACTGAGACCAGGGCAGACCTGCCCCTGCCCCCCTTGTCTTCCAGCAATCATCCCTGGTGCCACCTCTAGATTGCTTAGACAGCAGGGCTGAATCATACATACCAAGTTCCCACTCCTCCAGGAGTGAGTATAGAAATGCCAGCAGCCCACACTAATTCTGTGTGATATAAGGGCCCCTTGGAGCATAAGAGACACCTGGCCTTATCTAGACTTGTTGGTGGCTGTGGGGATAGAGCAAAGTAAGAGATACTGTAAATGCCTAAAAGATATAGCCCCTTCAAACAGCAAACCAACACTCATTTTCAAAATAAGGTGTTTTGCAGGATTTTATTTTTGCAATTAAAATACTAACATTTTTAGAGCTGTATGGTTAAAAGGTCCAGATATAAAGCTATTCAGTGACACATACTTTAGATCACATTTTATTTAAAACAATTATTCATTTTTGCATATCAATTTCTAGCATATTTCCAGCAACTCTTCCATCAATCTTTGATTTCCATGTATTTTTTACTGAGAACCTTTTTTTTAAACGCATGCCTTTATTTTATTTATTTTTATGTGGTGCTAAGGATCAAACCCAGTGCCTCACAGGTTTTGCCTCAAGCGCTCTGCCACTGAGCTACAGCCCCAGCCCCTGAGAGCCACTTTTTGAGTCATCTAATATATTTTCTCAAAACACTTCACCTTCACTGCCTTTTAAGTGGTTTGAGAGCACTTTGAAAAATCAATTTTATTGAGGAACACATGCAAAATGCACCTATTTTAAGTGTAAAGTTTAATAAAGTTTGACAAATATATTTCCTTTGTGAACTCCACCCAATCCAGATGTAGAACTTTCCCTTACCCCAGATTTCCTCTTGCCCTTTGCAGCATCCCCCCTTTGCCCCCCACTCTCATCAGGCAACCACTGGTTTACTTCCTGTCACTGCAGATGAGTCTTGCCTATTCTTAAACAGAATTGTAGAGTGATTCATCCATGTTGTTGCAGACAGGTGCTGTGATGCTGTCACTGGAAATTTTAAGTATTGTTACCTTTTGGTATATTGCTAAAACAGATTCCCCCCCCCCTCCATTTCTCCTGTAGCTATAAGTGATTTTCATAATAATCACTGTATCATTTTAAACATTTTATGTAGAATCTTAAATGTGCATAGATAGGAAAGTACTTATGGTGTGCTTCCATGGTCATCCAGCTTCAGCGGTTGTTATTGTTTTCTGTGGTGCTGGGGATGGAACCCAGGGCCTCACATATGCTGGACAAGGGCTGCACCACTGAATTATACCCCCAGCCCCAGGGAACTAGCCACTCTTGTTTCATGCCAAACCCTACCCACTAAACCCCTCCCATGTTATTTTGATACAACCCTCAACTCTTTGTTATCCATTTAAATATTTGTATTTATAAAATATTGTTTTAAAAAAATATATACATAAGTACAAGATAATTACCAAGCCTAAAAAATTTTTAAAGTCAATTCTTGCTATTTAGGGATTTTCAAAAGGCTTGTTTACATGGAATAGTTGGGATTTGTGAGGAATGATTACCAAATCTATGTAAACTTCTTCGCCTCCTTGTTTACTCCTTTTGTCAGGGGTCTACTTATAAGCATCCAAAACTAGCTTGACTGAGATCATTTCAGGGTAGTGTTTCTTCCAAAAAAGTGCTTTTCAGTTCAAGTTAAAAAGTGTCTCATTATATGAGGGAATTCTAAGGACTGAAATATAAGTCAACTTGGTATTTTCCCAGAAGACAATACTCCCCCGTCCCTATGGTGGAAATGCCCATATTCGGTGTTTATGCCTTTTAGAAAGTCATTTTCTCAATTACTGGATGTGGGATTGGGACAAAGAAGTGAAGAATGGGGCTGCCTGGTTTCCAGGTTGGGGGTCTAGTAGAGGTAGTGCCTTTCGCTGAGGTAGGAAACCCAGGCCTGACAGTAGTTCCAGAGTTGATGTTCAGGTGCCCCTGGATATCCCCTGCAGAGGTTCAATGTCTGGAGTTCAGGAGAAAGGCTGGAGGTAATCAGGAACCATCACCCCTAATTGTGACTGGTATCAAGAACAAGTAGGATAGGAGCCATATACCCTCAAGACCTGATGTTAGAGGTGACTCGGGAACAGCCTGATTGGAATAGGCGTAAAACCATGAGGTGATGAGGTGGTAGCCATAAAGGCATTTTTAGAAGTGAGAAGTTGCATCATGTAAGATTCCTTTCACGTGAAGTGTCCCCAAAAGACAAATTTATAGAGATACATTATGGAAGCTGGATATGGGAATGCAGATGACTGTAAACGGGCATGAGGAATCTTCGTTGGGGGGATGGGAATGTTCTACAACTGATTGATGGTAATAGATGCACCAGTCAGAGTCACTAAAATGTCCTTGTAAACTTGATTTGCTGCTTTTTTGATATGTAAAATGCTTCAGGAAGAATGTTTCAAAAAAAGGTCAACAGCACCCAGTGCTAGAAAGAATTTAAGATGCAGAATGAAGGGCCCATTTATTGGTCACTTAGTCACTTGTGATTGTGGTCAAATTGCAGGGAGGGGAATGGAACAGACAAGGCAGGACAGATGCTAGTTGCAGTGGGTAGGGAATGACTGAGTGCAGCAGATGACTCATGGCAGGTGTGTGTTTGTGAAACAAAGGAGAGAAACAAGGTGGTGGTTGGAAAGGCTGAAGGTTGTGAAGTTTCTTTTTTCATTTTTTAATGTGTCAGCCTGAGGTAGACCTGACAGCTTTTGGCAGGGAGCATGGACAAGACTTGCTGACCAGATGTGGAGGGGAGCACAGAGAGGAGTCATCTCCCAGAGGTATAGCTTAGGTATCATGTGGGGGCCCACAGTTAATCTCAGGCCCCACGTAGGGGCCTGAGAAGGGTTTCTTAAACTCTGCCCATCTGGCCTCTGCTCTTGAACGTGACTGGAAGTGAGATCTGCTGCATGGTTAGGCTAACGGGGAGGTTTGCTTCAGGCTCAAGCACCCTTCAAGGTCCTTTACATCTATGCCCCACCTCTCCTTATCTAGTTAGTTCTCATCCTGTGACCAGGTCAGCTTCCCAATTCCCGTCTCTGTTCTCCCAGGTCTGCTGACATTGCCTGGGATGCCCTTCACAGCTTTCTTGAGCAATGTCTAGTTGCTCTGTGCCTGACCTCATTAGACTTGTAAGGTCCTTTTCAAAAAGTAGGCTCTACTTCCTGCTCAAGGTCTTCACCTGCAAGGCCTATTGTACACGATTTCCAGGTGTCAACTAGTTAAGTCCTACTCAAGTCCCAAATTTTAAGGTCCACTTTCTTGTCACATAGCTACCAGCCATAGTGTGTGCACTACCAGAAGAGCCTGATGGTATCCGCACTCTGTCGTCCAACTATCTCAACACTGCAAGATTTAAAAAATACTTGGCTACAATCTCTTGCTCCAAAGCAATGGTGGAGATACAGCCCCTTATTCCCTGGGGTGAGTACTGCCTTCCTTACTAGCCAGTGAAATACAGGCGGCCAATGATGCCAAAGTTTCTCAACTGTAGACCCAGCACCAGTCCTGTCCCCCAGCTCCAGGGAGAACCAACATCATCAAGGAAATGAATATGCTTGCTCATGCCAACAAGCTAAGAGGGCCCAGGACCCTTTCACCAAGTGACCAATACTAACAACTCTGGCCTTCCTGTCCCCTTTGACGTGGAGACCTCACCTTTCATTCTGTCCCAGACTTAACTAACCTAGGATAATGCAAGAAAACAAATTGTATAGGGACTAGCATATACTTAGAGCAATTAGAAGTGTTCACTACTACTCCCTCATCCAACCAATCAATGCAGGGAGAAATCTTCATTCCACCTGGGAAGGACTTGTAAGATCTGGTGCTCAGTCTGGCTCACTACTCTCTTTTCATCCTATCAGCTTAGCCACATAAACAAAGCCTAAGACAGACACCTCCTGCTTCTGGACAGTACACATGGAAAACACTCAAAAATTTGCCTCCCCAATACTTAGCTCCATCTTGTTCAACAGCATGGCTTCAGATAGTTCTTGCATACCACCTGTTTTTGTGGATTTCCTACACTTTCCCTTTACTGGACTCTTTATTTAGGGACGTGGGCTTTGTATGCCTTCCATTTCACTCCATACCCATTAAAAGTAGGACACATGCACCCCCTTCTAGGCTGGACCCAGCCCCATTAGCTCCTTGGGAGGAGAGTCACCCTTGCTGACCTCAGCAGTTAGATCATATCCCTCAAGAAGTCCCAGCCTCAGAGCCCCATATCTGGCCTGGGGTCCTCAGTAACAAAGAGGCAGACACAAAAAGTTTCCGTTAAGTTGTAGGAATTTATTTTAAATAACCTACAGTTGATTAAAAGGGAATTCATGATAAAAATAGAAGATACTTGAGGAAAGATGTGGGAAATGGACTCTGCACACACACTAAACTAACAATGCCTCTAAAACTAATGATTATAGCAAAAAATGTCTTCACATTAAAATTCTGCTTTTTATGTTTTTCCCCCATTTTTTACACAATTACACAAGAAAAAATAAAAGCCCTAACATCTTGATTATTTTTCCTTTTTTTGGACCAAATACTCATTTTCCTCTAAATTTATTGACTTGTGGAACTTTTTATACAATAAAATCTTTCAAGTGAAAGATCTGGGTTTAAAAAGAAAGATGGATATCTAAAAGGGTACAGAGAATGCTCAGAACAAAGGATGATGGGAAAATGGTTTCAGTCACTGATTATTTCATTATCCTTAGACTCACTCACCCTTCATCCCTCCCCAACCCCAATCTACACGATCTTTAAGATCAAGAAAAAGGTTTAAATATTTTAAAATAATTAAAGAAATAAAAATTCACATTTAAAAAGGAACACTCAAGTCAGGAAATATTTTCCCATCATGCTTTTCTGTGAACAAGTGTCTGAACCAAAACACTGCCGATGTCAGGACTGCTTCAAGTTTAATGAAGACTGATTCCCATGACAATAGAGTGAAGACTCTAAGAGGTGCGCTGGGTTTTTGTTCTACTTAATTTTAAATTCCTGAAATGGGGGAAAAGGGAGGGAGGGAGTTTAGGAATTTGTTTCTATTAAAATATAGAAGTTATTGCAAAACCCTAACTGTAAAAACGCACCAATATAATCGGACTTTGCATACAGTAGCTAAGAGAAACCAAACGCCTCAGTGAAATGGTGAATTTGCTTGGCAGAATTCCAACAAATTCCCATCCACTTGCCCTCTTGAAAATAAAAACAAAATTCAAAACAAATCATACAGCTAGAATTTTGATATCTGAAATATTTTTAAATAAGTTGTCCATAGGACAACTGGCTCAGCTCTCCCTTATAATATCTCCAGGTTTATCTTTTCGCAAAGATGTTGGTTTGTTAAGACTTGCTGCCTCTCCCTCAGGTGCGAGGGTTATTGAGGCTCACAGTTTATCCATCTTCCTCAAAGCATACTGTTCTTTTTCACAGAACCCTGCCCTCTGAGACTGGCTAAAACTCGAAGTCCTCATTGGCCATGTCCATGGCCCAGGCAAACTTCTCCCGCTGGGTTTTGTTGTAAATTTTCTCAATTGGGACTCCCCACTTCTTGCACCTGCAAACAAGGGAGACAAAAAGGAGATTAGTGACTCCAGAGAGTATTGCCTAGACCAGGGGCCTGGGCTTGGATATGCTACCTTTCCTACATTATCTCACTTAATATGGTGCAACAGGCATGTCGTAGGTGTTTACTTCATCAATTAATTTTTTTTGGAGGGGGGCGGTGGTGCCAGGGATTGAACCCAGGGCCTTGTGCATGCTAGGCAAGCACTCTACTCTACCAACTGAGCTACATCCCCAGCCCCAATTAATTTAATCTTGACTGTGATCTCTAAACTAGGTGTTACTACAGATGTACAGAGAAGAAAACAAGCAGAGGTATTAAGTGATTATGTTCTTAAGCAGCTAGTTACTGAGGGAGCTAAAATTTTGGTCCAAGCAGTTTGGCTCCAGAGCCCACCCATTTAATCATTGTACCACACTGTCCTTCAAGAACTACCTCAGCCTCTAGCACCAAAAAGTACAAAGCTGCTGGGTGCGGTGGTGCACACTTGTAATCCCATTGGCTCGGGAGGCTCAGGCAAGAAGATGACAAGTTCAAAGCCAGCCTCAGCCACAGCGAGATGCTAAGCAACTCAATGAGACCCTGTCTCTAAATAAAATATAAAATAGAGCTGGGGATGTGGCTCAGTGGTTGAGTGCCCAAGTTCAATCCTGAGTACCCCCCACAAAAGGTACAAAGCTGGGTGGAGCCTCTTCCATTGGGTGTGATAATCACTACCTGTGCCCCCCAAAATTCAACAACTCAAGCTTATTAAACATCTTCAAAAATAAGCCACTTTGTTTTGGATATTATATGACAGAGATGAGGTTGGAGGAAGCTGCACACAACAGAGAACTTATGTGCCTTTGTTACCTCTGTGTAGGCTGCGCATATCTATATTCTCACTTTTGTTTTTGTCTTGTTTTACCTTCCTTCATTTGCAAAAATTTCACTGACAAGTTCTATTAAAGTGGGGGCTGAGGATGTAGCTCAGTTGATAAGAGTGCTTGCTTGCCTTGCATGCACAAGGCCCTGGGTTCAATCCCCAGCACCAAAAAAAACAAACAAGTTCTATTAAAGTGTAAATGGACTCTATTTTTACTTCAATAAGAGCTATGCTATGGGGTTTTCACTCTAAAATTCCTTTAAGGATGGATAGGGACTGCACCCACATTTTTAAAACAAAACATACGCTCAAAGATAATACAACAGGATTGACTTCTTAGGGCAAGCCAGACCTCCCCAGAGGACTAGAAGTGTACTTAGGAATGGCAGCGGAGGTCAACATGCTCTTAGAATCCTTCCAACCTTCTCAAGCCAGGAACAATACAAAGGCTCAATGCTGGGCTTGGGTTGTGCCTCAGTGGTAGAGCACTTGCCTAGCATGTGTGAGGCACTGGGTTTGATTCTCAGCACTACATGTAAGTAAATAAATAAAGTCTATTCAGAACAACTTAAAAAAAAAAAAAAAAAAAAGGTCAATGCTTACCAAGCCACTGTGATCCTAGGGTCCAGATAATTGAGTTTAGACGTTCCCAAAGCAATTTGTTTATTCTCTTCTCGCTCTGTGGCCTGAACTTCCAACTTCATCAACTGTTCCTCCAATCTCTGCACAGCCTTCTTCTTTGACTCTACTACCCTGGAAGAATGGCAGAGTTATCAAGAACCGAATCGGGCCTCTGGACAAGAGCATACCACAACCCTATCCTGCCAGACCCAACAAAGGTAGAAACAGGCCCATGAACAGAGGCTGAGGCAGGAGGATCACAAGTTCAAAGTTAGCCTTGGCAACTTATCAAGACTCTTGCCTTAAAATAAATTTTAAAAAGGGCTGGGGATGTGGCTCAGTGGTTAAGTGCCTCTGGATTAAATCCCCAGTACAAACAATACAAAACCCCTAGAATAGCTGGGGCACCAGGGCCTTAGAGGGAGACTACACATTTCTCTCTCAAACAACCCGGACTTGGCACATTATCAGGTACATACTTCTTGGTCTTTGCATCCTTCATAACTTTGGCATCAGCCTTAGCGCTTTTCAGGTTCCTCCGGGCATCTGCTAACTGGTCCTTCTTGGCATCAATCTAGGCAGGGAAAAACATCAGCAAAGTTAGGAGCAAAATGAGCTAGAGAGGGGAAAAAAAGGGTTCATTAAAGAGGGCGAAATCTATAAGTTGCCTCCACAAGGAAGGCTATCTTTTAGTGGTTTTCCAGGTAAAAACACTTAAGCAGTGGCCTCATGAAGACACGAGGAAACGCAGTGACTGCTGAATTCAACTGCTGTTTTTTCGTTTACATTCTCCATTGATTACCCAAGAAATGAAGATTCTTATAGTGCAGTAACCTGGGAATCTGGATACTAATCTTCTAATCAGCGACCCCTAAGGCTTTAGGGGTATGTAGGCTGAGAGCGGAGTCCAGATGGAGCCTGTGCCTGGTTGTAATCTTCATTTCAAGAATACTGTGGGAGAGAAGTACTTAGAATTCTGGGACTGAATACTTGCATCTACTGAGCAAGCCCAGCATATTCCTCACATTCTGCCAGCACTCTGGAAAGGAGCTGCCAGCTTCTGAAGAAAAATGATGCACTGAAGAGAATATCCAAGAAACTATGAAATGGCAATTAAAGGTACCCAGAAAGATGCCCCAAACCAATAAGACATGCCTTTGGTATTCTGTTTCAGAAAGGAGAGAAAGAGAAGTCTGAAGTAAGAAGGAAATCAGTGTTAGAATTGGTGGCATACTCCTGTAATCCCAGCTACTTGAGAGGCTGAGGCAAGAGGATCACAAGTTTGAGGCCAGCCTCAGAAACTTAATGAGACCCCATCTCAAAATAATTAGAAAGGAATAGGGAACTGGGATTGTAGCTCAGTGGTAGAGTGCTTGCCTAGAATGTGTGAGGCACTGGGTTAGAGTCTCAGTACCATGTGTAAATAAATGAATACAATAAAGGTCCACTGACAAAAAAAAAGTCTGGGGATATAATTCAGTGTCAGAGCCCCTGGTTCAATTTCTAGTGCCCTGATATCCCCACCAAAAAAAGAAGGGAATTAGTTAATCGCTCAAAACAAGAGATGTGGAAACATTTTGGGGAAGCCTACAAAGGAATAAACAGGAGAACCCTGTTTCAACCATTCTTGCTTGTTAGAACACTTCTGAAAAATCTATTTTTCTTAGGTTACTTCTTAGAGATGGCAGCAGCTATATAGCCATGTGTCTAGAGTTCAAACCAGTGAGTTTGCACTGGTGGTGTAGGAAACAGAACCTCATCCTTATGATCACCCTGCTAACCTAGAAGGTCAAAAAAAACCTCACAAAGTAAATAAACACTTGACTAACACATACTGGGTTACTGCTCACTAAGCCTAGAATTCTCAGATACACACACACACATAGCCCACCCAAGACTAGAAACAGAGGCCACCATTGTGAGATAAAAATTAAGCACGTTTACTATACATGGCTTACTTCCAACAGCTGTTGTCAAAAGCCAAGATGAAGGAACCAATTCTGTATATAAAAGCATCACAGACACCACTAGCCAGATTCTTCTTGGGCTAAAAATGCAGCAAACCACAATCTTAACCGTTTCTGAGAATGCTAAATTGGCAGGCTATGTCAAATTCTCTCTAAGCATCAAAGACTCCATTGATTCACTTAGCAAATGGGCGTGTGTTTGCTTTAGGAGCATATATATAGGAGAGGGATTCTGGGCTTGGAGGTCTCATCTAGCAGGCACTGTGGCCTGCCCAAATAGTAGTTCCAGAATGAGAGCGACAAAAGGCCTCCTCATTCTTCAGGGAGGGTCTCCTGAATTAGGTAAATAGCAACCAAACATTCATACTTTTATTTCTAGTGTGGAATGATAACATGAGAAAAGTAAACAATACTAGATGACCTCTACTTAACAGAGTGGCAGCAAAGGGGAGCTGTTTGGATGGGTGGTCTATAGGGTTCCTTGCTTGCCAACCATATACTTCCAGGATTCAAGAAGTCTATGGGTATATATTTACTCACTGTGGACATGTACATTCCTTCAGGACAACCAGCTGGCATCTAGAGTAGTAACTACAGATTGCCTATGTCTTAGGACCCAGATGTACTTCTAGGTGTTTATTTTGAAGTAATTACAATAGAAGAAAAACACTGTGAACCTGAAAATCTCTATGATGTCTCATTCCACATCATTTTAAAACTCTAGTAGTCTAAGTATAGAATCTCATAAACTTGGCTGGAAAAAAAGTTATCTGTAATTTTTATTAATCTCTAGTTGACACTGAGTATTTCTTTAATATGGGCAACAAACCATAGTAACATCAGTAGGACCTGTGAGTATCACCAAAAGATGTTATATTTATTTTCATATAATATTACAATTGGAGCCAGGTGTGGTGGTGCATGCCTGTAATACTAGTAACTTGGGAGGTTTCAGACAGGAGGATCACGAGTTCAAAGCCAGCCTCAGCAACAGTGAGGCACTTAGCAACTCAGTGAGACCCTGTCTCTAAATAAAATACAAAATAGGGCTGGGGATGAGGCTCAGTGGTCGAGTGTCCTTGAGTTCAATCCCCAGTAACAACAACAACAAAACAATTGGTGCAATAATCTTGAAATACCATTTATACGCATTACTACCTTAAAATTTACAATATTAGAACTATCTCAAGTTTTTTTTTTTTTACAAAAAGAGAATTTTTCAATATTTATTTTTTAGTTTTTGGTGGACACGTTTATTTTATTTTTATGTGGTGCTGAGGATTGAACCCAGCACCCCGCGCATGCCAGGTGAGCGCACTATTGCTTGAGCCACATCCCCAGCCCCTACCCTCAAGGTTTTTTTTATTGGTTTCCTTTGGCCCTGCATATCTGTCATAATAGTGAAATATCTACAAACTTGAACTGTAGATTAGCAAATTAGGATGGTTTAGTTATGCAGCCACTGCTAAAAAATACTCATCACAGGCCAAGTGCATTGGCACATGCCTGTCACCTAAGTAGCCCAGAGGCTGAGTGAGGCAGGAGGATGTTAAGTTTGAGGTTAGCCTGGGCAACTCGGTGAGACCCTGTTTCAAAATGAGGAGGAATAAAAGGTGGGAGGCATTGAATTGTTTGCACATTTACACATCAGTGTCTCTGTAGAGCATAACTGTGGCATACGGCCAATATTGAGCAGATGCTTGATGATAAACTATATTGTGATTCATGTATAATATGTTAAACATAAAAATATGTGTACCAGGATTCGGGAGAACTCAAATATCATTATTTCAACATCTTTTTATTTTTTGAGATGGGGTATCACTTTATTACCCAGGCTGGGCTCAAACTTGCTATCATCCAGCTTCTGCCTCTGAAGTAGGCTGGGATTACAGGCATGTGCCACCGTGCCTTAATTTGAAAAGAGCTGTTTTTCTTTCTTTCTTTTTCTTCTTGTGGTGCTGGGGATTAAACCAGGGTTCTCACACAGGGTATGGCAAACCTTCTATCACTAAACTACATCCCTAGCTCTAGAGTTGTATTTCTGAGCACAGCAACAAAACTTTCTTTATATCTATTTTCCTCATGTACAGTAGCAAAAGCACATCAAGGTTAGCACTTCAAAATAGGTAGTGGCCAATATAGAACTTCTGTCCACAGCAGAAAGAATTCCTGTACAACTGGTACCTTGATATTCATAACTACTGTCATATTGTCACTATTTATTTATCCTTAATATGGACAGACCAAGACTGGCCTGCAGATATCCTGGTTCAAAAGGCTGGATTATAAAAGCCTCCTCTTTGCAGGTTATCTGCAAAATTAACAAGTTGTAGACAAGTTTCCCTTCATTTTGCTACCCCATCATCTAGTCCCAAGGTACCTTAGACTGCAAGTTCATCATAGACTTCTCAAATGTTTTTGGTGGTGCCCTCTGATGGTTACAAAGAATCGCAACAGCTCGATTGGCACGGTTATAAGAAAGAATCTTTGCTGGAATATTCTCATCCGCTGTAAAAAAAAGATGATAATAAGACTTAGTTTGTATGCCCAACAGTGCACACATGTCAATGATTTTACTGGCCCTTACCGCACTCAAATGATGAAGTTTTTCCCAAGGCACAAGGTCAAAATTCAAGAGTTAATGGTCATAAGAAAATGACAACATGAAGTGTATATGTAAACCTAGCCTGGATGAATTCCCTCCATAAGAGGAATTTGAGTCTCCTTCTTTTTTCAGTTGTTGATGCACCTTTATTTTTATTCATATGTGGTACTGAGAATTGAACCCAGTGCCTCATACGTGCTAGGAAAGCGCTCTACCACTGAGCTACAGCCACCCCCCTCTCTTTTTATAGGGTCTCATTGTGTTGACCACACTGGCCCTCAACTCCTAGGGTCAGTGATCATCCTGCCTCAGCCTCCTAAATAGCTGGGACTATAGGTAAGCCAACATGACTGGCTTGTTTCTATAATATAGTGAAATACACACCCATCTTTTTGTCCAAGGAGTCAGGACAGGGACTCTTCTGATGCCTCATTCCTGCTTCCTACCTACTTGTCTAAAGGAGCCTAAAGAAATGTATAACTGGAAAGGAGTCAGTAGATGAAGATGAGATAAAGAAACCTTAAGTTTCACACTTTAAGCCACAAGGCAGTATACTGTTTAAAAAGGAAAACTATTGCCCCTCAACATGCCTATCTCTGGCTTTTCTGGCTCATATTCTAAGACTACTTAACATGTTTATAAAGGACATTGAAAACTTAGTAGTGACTGGTCCCCCCATGGGAGTGTGGGGGTTGAGTGCGGTAAGGAGCTGTGGCTCTTGGTAGTATCTTCTGTAGCTAGTTTTTAAAACACTAATTAAGGGGGAAAATAATGAAACCTTTGGGAAAAGATCTGCTCCTATATTTTTCTGATAATCACGATAACTTTATTCTCTCCAAGTTAATAGAACATCATAGTATTACATCTTCCTTCACCTTGTGAGCTTTTAAATAACATATATGTAAAACACAAAACCCAGGCATTTTCTAGGCAGAAAGAAAAGTTCTGTAAGGGTAAGAGTAGGAGAAACAGCACTGATCCTATTCATACAACTAAGCTTTAGTGCCTTTTTTTTTTTTCCTTAAAGCTTTAGCTTTTGATAAAGGCCTGGAGGGAAAATGTTTCCAGTCACAATGGTGAGAAGAAAAAGTGGAACTAATCTAGGATTTAGCTAAGCAAGCACACTGGCACCATCAGCAGGATGTGGACCCGTGTGGTCAAGCAACACTTACGGGCTGTGAGTTCTTTCAGCTGTTGCTGTAGCGTGATGGAGGCATTGTAAGTACGGAACACCTTGGCTGTCAAGCCCTCCATGAGATCCTGAAGGTGTTTGTTTAGAATACCAGTCTGGAGAAAATAAGGCAAGAGAGAAGAGAGGGGATTTTGGGATTGAGGTAAGAGGCACATCATCCTGTCCCTTCTGGCAAGCCCTAAGAGTTATTTATGCTAGTGCAGTTGAAATCTTGTCAGGTTTACTGTCTTCAAGTGGAAAGTTAGTTAAGAGAGGGAAAATAATTTTATACTATAGGATTACATGTTGCCTCCTTATGAAGTACTTCAATTCTAAGCAGGCCAATAAAGCAAATTTGTCCTTCCCCATTAAGATTTTCTCTGGCAAGCTCTCGGGGCAAATCTTGGGTCTCCAGAATCCAGCTAATGTAAGCCTGTGTAGGAAACAGGGAAGAATAAAAGGCAGGGCTCATCTATCCCCACCTCAGCACTTTGGCAGTTGTTATGCAGTAGAGGTGTCTGCTTCTGGCCACAGATTCACCGTCTGCCCTGATGGAGGAAAAGTACACATGGGACAGACTTGGCTGTAGGAAGAACTCGAACCACCCCACTGGCAACCATTTCCTTTAGGAGCTTGTGAGGCCCAGTTTAGGACTCCCTTCAGCCCAGTGTGCTTTGTCCACTCACATTTAGTCTATCAAAAAGATCATCCTCAGGCTGCTTGTTCTCCATAAATAGTTGCAAGTTCTTAAAAACCTAGAAGAAATAAGAAGTCTAATTATTATTCTTTTTAAGAAATCTTTAGAGGGCTGGGGTTATGGCTCTGAGGTAGAGCGCTTGCCTACCATGTGTGAGGCACTGGGTTTGATCCCCAGCACCACATAAAAATAAAATTAAGATATTGTTGGGGCTGGGGATGTGGCTCAAGCGGTAGCGCGCTCGCCTGGCATGCGTGCGGCCCGGGTTCGATCCTCAGCACCACATACAAACAAGATGTTGTGTCTGCCGAAAACTAAAAAATAAATATTAAAAAAATTCTCTCTTTAAAAAAAAAAAAAAGATATTGTGTCCACCTATAACTAGAAAATAAATATTAAAAAAAAATCTTTAGAGCTAATTTTCAAACTTAAATAGAAAGAGTAAAGTACAAGGACAATCCATAACTCTTTACCCAGATTCCCTGTTCTGAGCCAGTTGTGGTTAGTAACATAGCCCTTGAGCCCTAAATATTTCAGTGTGTATTTCATAAGAACAGAATAGAAATATTCCCTTTACATTGATACACTATGAGTTGAATGAATTTATATTGATACACACTGTTGTCCAAGGGGCTAGATTACTGGGATCTTATATGTCTTTTGTTCAAGCCCAATACATTGAGAATGATTAGGCTGGGACTATCAGCTGCACCTCTGAAATGATGGGCTCAAAATACCTGGAAACTAAAAAAATCAACTCTTTTACTCATTTGGTGTGTGGCTGAGTAAAGAGGCAAGGTGACAAATGTACAACACGACTAAGGCATTTTGTGATGTGGTTAAATCATTAAAACAGGATGACTGGGTTCAATCTTACATTGAGTTTATTTTGAAGACCAACTCTATAGATGTTGAACACTGCTTTAAAAGATGGCCTCTTACTCCCAGGAAGGTGGCACAAGTTGCGGGACAGGAAGTGTACAGCACAACAAGTAATACCTGTCCCCTATCTTCAGGTCATTTTTGCTATTGCCCAGCAAAGTGCAGAGCACATGAAAAGCCCTCAATAAATGCTTACTGAATGAACAAATGAATGAAAACACATGGCAGGAAAAACATGCCACATTAACTTACTCGTCTCTCAACTGGGACCTTGTTATAGTATCTGATTGAGTCCTTCCCAGGGAAGTCAAATTCTACCACATGTTCCTGACCATCCAATTCTGGGTGCAGATTGATATGCTCCACACGAAGTGAACAGCAACCCACAGTGTCTGCTGTTTCTCCTTCCTCCTTCTCATTGCCTGCTCTCAGAGCAAGCTGTCCAGGGAAAACGGATAAGAAAAAGATCAGCATGAACGAAAATATGTGAACCTTATAGCATCTCTAGGAAACTCAAAAGAGAAGCCTCTCAATTCTCCTTGGGGACAGAGCATCAGTCTGCATAGTCTGAAAACTATGGATTCTACAGATGATTTTTCTATGAAAGCTACAGGGACACTAAACATATAAAGATCCAAGTTTCTCTTTTCCATCATTGAAAATGGAGACGGAGGAAAGAAAGACTTTTTTAAAAAGGTAACAAAATGAGGATAATATTTCGACTCTGGGCAATCAAACCCAAAAAACTAGTGTCTTAATTTTGCAACAATTCAGAATTGCGCTGAAATATAGGCAGTGAAAAATAGAAATTCTTTTTCTAAACTTTTAAGTTATACTGGTTTGTGCAATTTTTGATTCAGTTACAGAAAAAAACAAATATATGTGTGTTGGTTGTGATCTAAACTTTTTTATTTTGGGTCATGATTGAAAAGAGTTTAAACATCACATTCAGATTCATGCGAATCCTGTTATGCAGACCATACTCAGATAGACTGTGGATGCCTCTTGCTCCAACACCGCCTTCCTTACTGGGCCAGGCTTGATGCAAGCAAGATGGTGAGTGTCAGGGCGTCACTGCTACCAACCCCCACTCCCTAGGACTTGGCACAGATCTTGGCAGAGCAGTGGCTAATGTTGACTGAAAGCTTTTCCTACCTTGTCAATAAAGTATAGTGCTACAGCTCTCTGCCGGACTTTCATCTCTTTGGACTTCCAATCTTCCCGATACTGGTTTCGGATTTTGTCCACACACTTCTTCAGCCGCCGAGCAGTCTCATATTTCTGCCAGTCTTTCTCACCCTGCAAAGACCAATCCCAAATGGTTTGTTTAGCAACTGGTGAATAAGACAGACTTTGAGGGGCTGGGGATGTGGCTCAAGCGGTAGCACGCTCGCCTGTCATGCATGTGGCCCGGGTTCGATTCTCAGCACCACATACAAACAAAGATGTTGTGTCTGCCGATAACTAAAAAATAAATATTAAAATTCTCTCTCTCTCTTTCTCTCTCTCCCTCTCTCACTCTCTCTTAAAAAAAAAAAAAAAAAAAAAAAAAAAAAAAACAGACTTTGAATATTCAAGTTCAGAGCTCTGAACCAAAGAGAAGGACCTTGAGCTTAAAGCAAGGTTGAAAAACACAGAACTGAAAAGAAAGTAAGTCTGGGGCATTTAACCTGGTAAAGAACACATGCTTGTCCCATTTTCCCTGTTAATCATAACTGGTTCCTGTGTGACTGCTGTGTATGTCCCCTTTCTGTCAGAGAGTATAAACATTCCCATTTCCTCATCAACATCACAGTTTTGCTACTGAATATGTAGCACCCAAGAGCAGTTTTCTGTTACCACTGAATTCCATTAAATTTAAGACAACCATTCACAGTTTGATGGAGCTGTCAAAGAGGCAGAATCAAAGACTACAACATGTAATTACCAAGGTACAAAATTACTTCCAGGAACAGCTATAATCATTCACCATTTTCTAACTTTTGCATTTAAAATATTTAAAAGTATTCCATGATTAGAGTGAAAGAACAATGTTTCTGGAAGTTGGTTTTTTCTCGGGGGGGGGGGGATTAAAATTTTTGTGTAATGTTTAAAAATTGATTCTAAAGCCAAAGAAGGGCCATTAAAATATGTAAAAAGACAAACTAGACAACAGAGAAGAGCAATTTCTGCTGCCATGATGAATACACACAGACTCATAACCAAAGATAAATACTGTTGAGTGAGAAGGATAAAGAAGGGGAAAAAAAAAATCCCAAAGAAGCAGGGAGTATTACAAGGCACAAAACTAACATGACATGAACACAGGGAAGGAAGGAACTTAAGAACCTAATAATTCTGCTCTTAATTCTCCAACTTCACCAACAAAGGAAAGGAGTAGTGACTTCTACCCACTATGACTGTTTCCACCTATGCCATGAACCCACAGTACTTGAGAACTAAGAACTGTGGTCAAGGTAACCAACCTCTGTACATGCAGGGGCATGGGGTAGAGAGCAAGAAATGCCCACTACTTTTAGATCCTAGGAAATGTTCAGAAATTAAAGGTGGGCTAAGGAGTCATCAGCATTCTCCCATGATCATGTATGCATACTATTTATAGCGACATATTTGGCTAAACAGAGAGGTTCAGTTGTGGGTGGGTGATTTAGTAGCTGGTGAGGCAGAAGAAATATCTAAGTCTGATTTCCTGGGGAGTGGGAAATTTCTTGCTGAATTTTCTAAGTACATTTTGATATTTAAAAGGGTGAATAAGAAGACGTTTGTCATAAGCTGTCTTCATGTACATGTCAGTGACGAATCTCGAGAATTATTCTTACACACTCACACAGGAAAAAAGGGACCTCAAAGGCTCTTTGTAATCACTCCAGTGCACACGGGCCTATGGGCTTGAGTACACTTGGGTTATATTTGCTCCATTCCTTAGTCATCCCATTGAGATTAAGGTAGAAAAAGGGTTTAGAAAAACCCAAACAGTATGTCATTCACACAAGATACCACTAGGAAAAAAAAAATATACCACTAGACAAACTCTCCTGGAATAAGGATCCATGATTCTCTCAAAATAAGGACACTGGGATGGGGGTGGGAGCAGAAGCCACCCTGTCTAGATTTAGCAGGAGAGGAACGGCCTCTAAGAAATATGCTTATCCCTGTTGCCTTCAGTTTACACTGTTTCTAGTAACAAGACTGAAAAAAGCCTAAGTGTCTCTTTTTTATCTACTAAAACACCATATCGTAAATAAAATGGATAAATTAAAAGTGTTAATGTTAAAGACAATAAAATCTCAAAACCAAAGCTGAGTAGACAAGCTATAGAGTGATCCTAATAACCCACCTAAGTTAAAACTTGTAAAATACTACATATTGTTTGAACACATAAATATACCTTAAAAAATATCCCCCAAACAACAATAACAAGCCACCTGAGAATAAAAACATGAGTTTCACACAGCAAAAAAAGGTGGGGAATGATACAAGGGGCTTCAGCTATGCTTATCAGAATGTTTTATGCAATGACATAATCAAAAGTAAGCCATAATGTTAAGAGTTGATAAAGCTAAACTGGGTGTGGTGGCATACACCAGTAAGACTGGAAATTCTGGAGGCTGGGGTGAGGGTTGTGAGTTAAAGGCCAGCCTGGGAAACTTACCAGGACCTTGCCTCAAAATAAATAAGAAAATAAATAATTAAGTAAGAAAGAAAATAGATAGATAGATGCAGCTCAGTGGTGAGAAGGCCTCTAGGTTCAATCCCTGGTATTGCAAAATAAATATATACATATAAATAAGTAAAAAGGATTGGATTAAGCTAGATGATGCCGGGCACACAAAGCATTTACATATTATTCCTTATTCTTGTATATTTGAAATGTTTCGTTAAAGGTCAAACCCCTAATATGCTTATATAGTTCTGTGCTTGCACTGCTTCTCTGGGTGGCAATGCAAAGTTAAAAAGCATTCAAACTCCAACCTCTGCAGACTACTGTTCTCCTGAGTGGAAGACAGATTGAGAGGACTGAGAGCAAGCTCAAGAAGTTGACTCCCCACTCCCCCACTGACACTACTCTTCCAGGCCTATCATGACTCTTCTTGGAATCCCATCCCCAGTTGATCAGAGTCAGGCATTCTATTTGGGGTACAAGGTATCTAGGCAGGGCCTACCTTTGGGTGAATTCAAGGTTCACTACCATAATCATAACTGAGAAACTTGAGTAAATGTTTATTGTGTAAAGCAGTTATCTGGATGATGTCTGCAATAAAACTGGTTGGTTTTCTGCTTTTTCTTGGGGGTGTGTGTGCGCACGCGCCAGGGATTGAACTTGGGCACTCAACCACAGAGCCATATCCCCAACCCTATTTTGTATTTTATTCAGAGACAGGTTTTGCTGAGTTGCTTAATGCCTTGGTTTTGCCGAGGCTGGCTTTGAACTCATAATCCCTCCAAACCACTACCACACCCTGCAGCTTTCTGTTTTTGAGGTACTCCACCTGGCCCATCTAAGGATCTCCATCTTCAGAAAGGCTGTTATAATCAACTCTTGTTTATTATTGTACAAGTATACATCATTCACATATTTGGAATTTGTTCATTGGCTCTCCATCCCCATTTTTGCCATTATCTGTCTAGGTCATTAAAATTTCTTAACATAGAATACAATAGTCTCCTATTAGAATCCCAGCTGTTTGGGTCCAATCCAGTCTCCACAAAGCAGCAATCAGTCAGATTTATCAGTTAGTTTAAAGTTTCCAGAAATCAAGTCTGGTATTATTATTATTGTTTCTGGACTTTAAAAAACCAAGGTCAGTGGCACACTTTTGGACTAAGATAATAATAAAAAAGAAATTTAAAAAAGAATTTAAAAATCTGGAGATAGAGAACCTGCTTCCCTCTATAGCCTACTCTCATGCCCCCCCCCCCGCTTTTGTGTGTGTGTGTGTGTGTGTGTGTACTGGGGATTGAACTCAAGGGTGCTTAACCATTGACCCCCATCCCCACCCGCACCTTTTTTTTTTATCTTTTGAGATGGGGTCTCACTTAGTTGCCAAGACTGGCTTTGTACTTGGGATCCTCCTGCCTCAGCTCTCCAGAGCTGCTGGGATTAACAGGTGTGCACCCACTGCACTCAGCCTCAGACTCTTTCTTATTCCTCCATGCATACCAAGTCTTCTTCCTGTCCTCAAAACCACCAAGCTCTTTCTCCCCTCAAGGATTTCAAAAGGATATTTTCTCTGGCCAAACACCCATTCCTGTATTTGCTTCAGGGATAAAATCCAATTCATCCCACCCATAAATCAAACCTTAAATGTTAACTCCTTGGAAAAGTCTTCCCTGAATCCCAGAGGCCAGATGAGGTCCTTGGTACACTCTCCACTGATACCCTGTACTTCTGTTTTGCAGCATTTCTAACAATTTATATTTGGTGTGCTTATATGCCCATGCCTCTAAAATCTTGCTTAAGCTAGGCTACCTATAGTCAAGACACTCCTCCAGTTCAATTATTTCTCCAATGGTCCTTCACAAAGAGGAAAAGAATGGTCTTTTCTTCAACATGTCATTTAAAGGTGGCTATAATGTGGCAGTAGGATGTCACAGGAAAGTCTAAGGAGACTGAAGATCTAAATTAGAATCTAAGAGAAATGAAGTTAGAGTTAGCAGTAATCAAATCATGGATAAGTTTTTTGGCTCCCACAGGTTAAATTTACTCCTGTATAAAAGGGAAGCATAAATATGTGTCTGTTATAGATGTGAAGAGACTCAAATCAAGCATAAATCCTTTTTACAACACAATATCCATTATTTTGATTATTTTAATATTGTGGTAAATAACAGAATTCAACACTAAAATGTTGTGTGATCATCATTACCTGATAATTATTATTAACTTTTAAAATATTTTTTGTAGTTGTACACAATTTCTTTCTTTCTCTCTCTCTCTCTCTCTTTCTTTCTTTTTTATGTGGTGCTGAGGATCGAACCCAGGACCTTGCATGTACGAGGCGAGCGCTCTACCACTGAGCCATAACCCCAGCCCCTTGATAATTATTTTTGTTATTCCTATTCACACCCTCTATTCCTCAACATGTTCTGTCTCTCTGTGTCCATAACCACACAATTATTTCTATTTGAAGCTCTTTTAAGACCTAGTTTTAGCCTAATTTCCTTTATAAAATTGTTCTTGATCTCTAATGCTGGTAATAACTGCTTTCTGTTTATCTAAAACATTTAATTTTTATCTTTCTTCTATCACAGTGGAATTTTTACCAGAACAGCCCATTGGTGGCCTACAAATTCTTTGAGGGCTATTATCTATTTTATCTATTTTTATCTATCTATTTTTGTAGTCCTAGAGCTTTGTGTTATTTAAGAAATAATATTTCTTTAAATGACTTGCTTAGGAGTTTTTTTTCTGATTCTTTATTCTAGGTAAAGTAATTTTTCAATTGATAGGGGCAAAATATATAGATGTGTTTCTAATGAAAAATACTCAAGGCAATAAGTGAGAAGATATAATGTAAATGACAATATACTAAGCCTTTTAATGTGGTTTTCACATCTTAAAAAGATGTTAAATCCCTACAAACCAAGACTAAGGTTTTTAGTCTCAGTCTTCTACATGTAAAAGTCACAGTCTATAGAGAACTAGTTCCCTGAGTGTTTTTAGGTTGCTGTTCACATTTTCATGTATGTCAGCAAAGCCAGGTATATAGCTAACTGGCTAACAAGACAGTTTCTTCTTTCAGAAACTCTATCAAAAAAACCAAAACACATAGTTTATGATGTGCTTTTACAGACATCATCCCATCTAGTTTTGGTGGAATTTACCCAGGTGAGAACTTAGGAAGCTAGAAAAGGTATGTAAGACTAGATTAGATTTTAGTCTTTCCAGATTCAGAGAATTTACATTCTTTTTCTCAAAAGTCAAGAAAGCTGAATAGAGGAAGAGAGCTAAGGAAATCAATATATGTTTATTACTCCCTATATCACATTCTGTCTACCAGACAGTAGCAGGGATGATGGAAGGGACTGTATCTGTCCTGTTTAGTCAATGTAATTCCTTGTGCTATGCATATGCTGTGCCTGGCACACACTGGGATTTTAGTAAATATTTGTACATTCATAAACAAGTAAGATTACAATGTGACCAATTACAATGAGACACTTTAAGGAGGTTACCAGAGAATGCTAACCGTGAAAGTACTTGTCTTTTTTAGTGGGAAGGTTTATTGTCTATTAGTCTAGATGGAGAGAACATTCAACAAAGACAGATTATTAAGAAATATAAATGAGGGGTTGGGAGTGTGGCTCAGTGGTAGAGCGCCTACCTCACACATGTGAGGCACTGAGTTTGATCCTTAGTACCACATAAAAAATAAAGAAAGAAATATAAATGAAAACTAAACTAAGATTTCATCTCATCTCAACCAGAATGGCAACTATCAAGAATAAAAGTAATAATAAATGTGGGGGAAGATGGGACTTGGTGGACTGCAAATTAGTGCAACAGTCTGTAAAGCAGTATGGAGACTCCTCAAAAAACTAGGAATGGAACCACCATTTAACCCAGTTAGCCCACTACTTAGTATAATTCCAAAGGAGTAAAAAAAAAATAAAAATAAAAATAAAGATTCTACAGTGACACAGCAGCACCAAGCACCATTCATAATAGCTAAGCTATGGAAACCAATCTAGATGCCCATCAACAGGTAAATGGATAAAGAAAATAGTTAAATGGATAAAGAAATTGTTATATACATACACAATGGAATATTATTTAGCCATTAAGAATGAGTTTATGACATCTGTCAGTAAATGAATGGATCTGGAAACTATCATACTAAGTAAAACAAGTAAATCCCAGAAAATCAACATTCAAATGTCTTCTCTGATATGTGGATGCTAATCCACAATAAGGGGATGTGGGTGGGAAACAGTAGTTCAGTGGATTAGACAAAGGGGAATCATGGGAAGGGAGAGGGATAGGAATAGGAAAGACAGTAGAATGAATCTAACATAATTTTCCTATATATACATATGAATACACCACAGTGAAGCTCACCATCGTGTACATCAACAAGACTGGGATCCTAATTAGAATAAGATATATTCCATGCTTGTAAATCAGAATGGAGTCTATCATGCATAACTAAAAAAAAAAAAAATTAAAAAGATTATTAACCCCACTAAAGGGATCAGTCCTTAGTTATTTAGCTCTTTACCTTGATTCGTGAACTGGGATTTAACATGATGTATTTAATGGAACCTTGGATGTTCTGTGTCCAAGATACCAGCCAAGTAACTTTATTATCATGCCGGACCTCTTTCCACTTATGTCCCGGAGGAGGAGAAGGAACCTTGGCATCTCTATGAAAATAAGAAAGCAGAGAAATGAGAAGAAAGAAACAATTTCACCTTACGTATCTGCTGGGCATTTACTTCCAAATTTTCTCCTTGTAACTCAACCTAAAAAACACTCGGGAGATCTACCCACAGAAATATACCATGTTGCTCTTACTCCTTCCTAAACAGTCCTCGCTAATGTGGAGAACAGTCCTAACTATTGGCAATAAAGGAAGCCCTTCACCTCATTTCTGACCTAAAAAATAACTGTCATACTTACTTGCTACAGTTGATGATTATATCCTCAGGCATGATCCTTCTTTTCAGCATGCCCGTCTTTGGATGGTTGCCACGGCCAAGGAAAAGCCCAGGAGGCTCTATCTTGAAGTTGGCAATCCTCTCTCTATGGTTATCCATAATACAAAAGCCATATTCTTTCAGCAATTTTTCATTTTCCTCTTTGATTTTCTGGAATACAGCAAAGTAATCAAAATGGATTCAAACTGCTGTTCTCTGCTCACCTATTTTTTTTAATCTCTTGTGGAAGAACAGGTCAAAAATCACTAAGAAATAAATTAAAGTATAAGAAAACATCTGGTAGATTTTTCAGAGACAATAAAATCCTCCCCCTAAAAATCTACCTAGAACAACTAACCTCAACTACAGATTCAAAACTGACTTCTCAGCACTGGGGATATAGCTCACTGGTGGGGAGTCTGGCTAAAGGGCAGGCTCAAGGCCCTGTGTGTGATCCCCAGTCCTGGAACAGGGCGGGGTGAGGCAAGAAGAGCCTGACTACACACAAAAAAAATCTGATTCCTTTTTTTTTGGTACTGGGGACTGAACTCAGGGGCACTTGCTCACAGAGCTACATCCCCAGCCCTATTTTGTATTTTATTTAGAGACAAGGTCTCACTCAGTTACTTACCGCCTTGCTTTTGCTGAGGCTGGCTTTGAACTGGAAATCCTCTTGCCTCAGCCTCCTGGCCACTGGGATTACAGAAAGGCATGCCCTACCTTGCTGGGCTAATTCCTCTATTTTAAACAATATGTGTTTATAAGTATTATCTGGGTGTTTTAAAATATAACTCTAAAAAGTCCTTCACAAAAGCCAAAGCCATTTGGTTAAAAATTATTTCATAAGGGTTTTTAAAGCCTAGACAAACTTGTTTCATGGATTATTTCTTAGGTTTATGGGTATATATACTTTATACTTTGTGATACTTGCTACTCCTCTTGTGGGGGAAGCGGGAGTTCCAACCTCCTTATCTTCTGTCAACTGTTCACCATCTTATATTGATAACCAAGTTCTGCTGCTTTGTGGGTATTAACTAAATTTGTTGGTTGCGTCCTTGGCAGGGGCTAAGAAGGTCATGTTAATAAAAGCTTTCTATATTTGAATCACCATTTCAAGAACAAAGCTCCAAAGTGGTCTTAAAACAAAACAAACAAAAAAAAAAAAACCTGAAGTAAATAATATACTAAATTTCACTAATTTGGAATATCAGTTAAAAGATTAACCTAAGAGTAAAAACATCTGATGCAGTTATCATTCTTAAAGTGACTCAGTAATTTTTAAACTTAAGACCTAGAATAAATAAATGTTAAATTCAATGAATGTATAGAGCTGGGCGCATGGTGCACACCTATAATCCCAGCAGCTCTGGGAGGCTGAGACAGGAGAATTTCGAGTTCAAAGCCAGCCTCAGTAAAAATTAGGTGCGAGACCCTGTCTCTAAATAAAATACAAAACAGGGTTGGGGATGTGGCTCAGTGGTTGAGTGTCTCTGAGCTCAATCCTCGGTACCACCCCCCATATGATTATGTAAGCATGACAGGTCCTTTAAAAAACTGAAACTACAGGGCCTTGAAGTACAAAGAATCCTTTAACATCCTTAACTTAATAAAAAAATCTAGCCTGAATTCTTCTAGATTATGTGTTACCAACTTTTTCTAGATAAATATTTTAGGTTCCAAGTGGGAATAAAGGGAATAAAGGGAAGGGTCTCTGTTGCAACTGCTGATCTCTGCTACTACTGAATAAAAGTAACAGAGAATATATAAATAAGTAGATGTGTCTGTTTCAATTAAACTTTTTTACACAAACAGGTAGCATGTACAAAAAAACATGTGTGCTAGTACTAGAAAGACCCTTCAGCAATGAGGATGGCCAAGACTAAAAGTGGATAAGTGTGACTAGATTTCAAAGTAAAACAAATCAAAGAATAGGGAGGTACATGGTTGATTCTTAAATCCTTAATATCTAGTACCACTGTGGGACAGGTTTTCAATGGAACAACATCAGGGTTCTTATATTGAGCTAATGAATAAAGAACAGTGAATTAATACTGACGTCAATGATGTGTCCCAAAGAACTAAGAAGAAATTAAGTGAATTAATCACTATTCCAAAATTCTCTAGAGGTTTAATAAATTCTGTAGTACCAATTTTTCTTCTTTGCTCATCTGTTTCCGAGCTTCCGACTGAGCTTTGAAATACTGGTTCATGTGGGTAAAATCACATTTGCTTAGACTGGTGATTGTATTTTTCTCTTCATTAGTCATTTCCTAGTCAAAAGAAAAGGGGGAGATAAAGATTATTCTTATGTGGTTTCTTGGGCTCTTGGCAAATTGCCACAAATCTCAGGTAGATGAATAAAACTTTGAGAGACATGGATATGAGCAATTACTTTAGTGATGAGAGAAACAGTTCCATACTCATTGTCTCTTAGCAACATTACCCCTGCTCTACTAACTCATTAAATCTGATATTCAGAGCTAGTTCAGGAGACAAACTTTAGTTCTTTAGTCACAAATTGAGAATAATAGAGTTTTAAAAACCACCTCAATAGATACATGTGGTTTTAAGAGCAGAAAGTAGGTTAAGCAAAATGAACAAGAATCAAGACAAATGGGATGTCAGATTAACATCTCTATGCAATAGCAGAGGGAAGTCCTAGAGAGTCAAATTTTCCTTTGTTCAACTGGATTGAGGTTTTCTGTTTGTCTTAATCTGATTAAACCCCCTCTTGCAGTTATATGAGAGCTGAGAGAAAAAAATAAGATTTCTTGAATAGAAATTACCCATAATATATTAAGTAAACAGACAAAAAATATACAATTTGTAATAGAACAAGATTCATAAAACTCAGATTTTATATCAGGGAATTTTTTGTAAAATCATAATTTATACTTAGTATTTGACCAACATTTTTGAAAGCCACTAAGGATCTAATACATGGACTACAGTACCTTTCTCCAGTCTTTAAAGAAATTTTTTCTAAATATTTCCTTAGTAGTATATTCATGGTCGAGCATTTTTGCAAAGAACGTAGCTACTTCTTCTGCTTTGGGGCTCAGCTTCATGACTTTACCTAGAAGAAAAAGTGGTTCCAAGAAGTAAGGTATAATATTTATATTCTAAATGTAAATACTGAGTACCGGAGACTTTTTTTTTTTTTTTAAGTATGTGACAGACTCTTTTTTTTTTTTTTTAAGAGAGTGATAGAGGGAGAGAGAGAGAGAGGATTTTTAATATTTATTTTTTAGTTTTCGGCGGACACAACATCTTTGTTTGTACGTGGTGCTGAGGATCCAACCCGGGCCGCACGCATGCCAGGCGAGCGCGCTACCGCTTGAGCCACATCCCCAGCCCCTCGGAGACTTCTTTAATAACCAATTTACCATCTTATGGAATGGTAAAAAGGTCTGGTGACAGTTACAACAAAACGAAGACAACATACTGATTTACATCTACTTGTTTAAATTCTCCTCCTCTTTTGGAGATATTTACCTGGCTTATTTTTGGAGACTATGCCAGTTAACTGTTCCCAGGTGCCTGCTCAGGACAAGGATGACCTGGGGAAGGCCCAGTCACTCTTCCTTTTCCTTTCAGCAAGCAGGGTCCTTTACACCTCTTCAATGGTTTTTAAAAATCAAATCCTCAGAGGGAGTCCTGCCACTGCTAAGCTAAGCAGCCTCTGTTCAAGAAGGGGAGGAAGGGATAGGGAAGGGAGCGGAAGAAAGGAATTGCAGGGAAAACAAATAGGCATCTTTCTTCTTCAAAGTTAAGTGGGTGGAATATGAATTTTTTAAAAATTATATATATATATATATATATATATATATATATCAGGCAAGCCCAGATTTCCCATAAAGCTTAAACAAGACCTCAGAGAACATTGCTACTAGAAGTATGTGTTACAAAGACCAAAAAAGCATTAATATCATGAGGGAATTTTGTCAGAAATATAGAATACTGGGCCCTAACCCTAGACCTACTGAATAAGAAACTGCATTTGAATGAGAATCATATTCACGAGGGTTTGCAATGCACTGTCTGGAATACAGGTACTATGAGGCTGCCTTTTACCAAAACAGTATTCATCCATAGCACAAGGGATGGCTAGGGTTCCTCATAGCATGCAGTGTTTATGTAAAAGCTGCTCTAAAAAAGCCCTGATGTATCACAAAGCTGCTTATTGGTAAAGCAAATGTGGATAGAGCCTGGGGGTTTTGCATATCTTAATTAGATAAAAAGCAATAAAAGAAAAGCACTTTGGAGTTAAATCTACTTTTCAAAGAGAGTACTTTGAACAGAACAACTTCCATTTTTTCCTTGTACATCCAACTTTATGAATCAATACATGCCCTAATAATAGCATCTGACTAATATTAACAATTCAATTAAAGGAGTTCACATTTAATATAGAAACCTAAAATTTAACCAAAAATCCATTTGCTATAAAACTCAGAAGACATCTCATCCCCTGACTGTAGGAATATGGGGAACTGTATCACAAAATTCAAACTCATAGTAGACAGAAAGAACCTATTTGGCCATCATTTAAAAGACCAACAGGTGGCGCAGCTTTCTCTTCTCAATCCCCTCAAGTTTCTGTTTTGGAAGGAAGACTTGGAGAGGATAAACTAGATCTAGAGACTGCCAGCTCTTCACAGAACTCAGGCCTGAACCAGATGACAGTAGAACTGATATGCTTCCAATGTAAATGAAGATATTAAGCCACTAAGAATAAAATGAATGGTTAAGAAAAATGTGAATTGTTCTCTGGTATGTTTGGTATATACCATGTATTAATAGTATTTGGGGGGGAGGGGGAGAAAGAGAGAGAAAGACACTCAGGGCTATCTTACTGAATTCTGTCCCAACAGAGGAAGTAATTGTAACTTGTCTTGTTTAAAATAAGCTGTCAAAAGATTAAATAACAGCTCCCTGCTGCAGGGTAGTGGGAGGATGACTTGAAGATTCCTGGCAATGGTCATATTTTATAGAAAAGGGTCATCTCCAGTAAAAGGAAATTGCTGAGTCAGAGCTGAAAACTGAAAGTCCTTTGAAGAGGCAGCGATTCACTACTTCAGTCAGCCATTACGCCCACCTTCCCTGAGAATTCTCCTCCCCAGAGAGTAGGCAGCATTGACATTATCAGTTTGAGCTAAGGAATCAATACTTTTTGACTTAGTACAGAGTGGGAGTTTTCACAATCAAAGGAAGAAATCTCAGAGGGAAATCTGAGAAATGTTAAAACTCTAGAACTGAAGGACTAGGCAAGAATGGGGGAAAGGATGGGGTGGGGTTGCAGCTCAGTGGTAGAGTGATTGGGTAGCTGTGAGAGGCACTGGGTTCAATCCTCAGCACCATATAAAAAATAAAGGTTAAAAAAATTTTTTTTAAAGAATGGGGGAAAGGACTGTGGCAACAACTAATCTAGGCCTTGCCTTCCCATTTTGAAAAGTAAAAGAAATCCCAAGACTAGAAAATCTAGCTTTTCCCTTCAATCTCTTTGAACCTCAAAGTGAGGCTTTTGTGGTTGAGTTTTATTAATAATTATTTTTTAATATCTTTCCCAGAATACCTGTACCTTATGATAGTCTTGGTATTTGAACACAGGAATATATCCTTTAAAAAAAGAAATTCTGTATAAGTACCAAACGCTAACTGATTGTGCCACTGGAGGTAAATGGATGGAGTTGGAGGATATCATACTAAGTGAAGTAAGCCAATCCCCAAAAATCAAAGACTAAATATTCTGGTAAGTGGATGCTGATCTGTAATGTGGGGGGTGGGGGGGAGAGCTTGCAGAGAATGGAGGAACTTTGGGCAAAGGGGAGAGGGGAGAGAGCATGGGGGCAGGAATGATGATGGAATGAGATGAACATCGTTACCTTAGGCACATGTATGACTCCACTTATGGTGCAACTCTACATCATGTACAACCAGAGAAATAAAAAGTTGCGCTCCATTTGTGTACAATAAATCAAACTGCATTGTACAACTAATTAATCAAACTAGCATGTACAACTAATTAGAACAAATAAATTTTTTAAAAAATTCTGGCTTACCACACTTGTTCCTTTTCTCACTTATAGACCCAGTCCTTCAGTATGACTTACAATTGTGCATCCCTTATCCAAAATGCTTATAACTAGAGTATTTAGGATTTCAAGTGTTTTTCCCCCTTTTTATATGTTGTACTATTTGCATTAACATAATGAGAAATATTGAGAATGGGACCCAAGTCTAAACACAAAATTCATTTGTTTCATACATACAAAGCCTGAAGGCAAGTTTATGTAATTTTTTTAAATATTCTTAAGCATAAAACAAAGTTTCACTTTCTGGTATGTCAGGTTGGTGCTCAAAAAATATTTTCAGATTTTGGAGCATCTAGATTTCAAATCTGGGATGTTCAACCTATACTACCTTAGACCCATAAGGATCTGTGGCACTGAAGCCACTGTTGGTAGGCAAAAAGATGTACCAGAGCTCTCAAAAGTTTTGTCACCAGTGCTTTTCAGCAGTCTTTTTTCCCAGTGTTTCTTAAAGTTTGGTCAGTAGACCACTTGGTTCAGAAGCACCCAATCCTACTCCACACCTATTCAATAGCTATTGCCCAGATCCATTCTGGTAAGTAACCTCAAACCCTTAAGCACATAAGCACTCTAGCTATTACTGCATAGAGCTCTTGGAATGAGGGAAATCAACTGAACATTATCATCTATGTATTGCTGCACTGACAACAGAAGGCTATTTTCAAATCTGTCAACACAAGTATAGAAAAATTGGTGATGGCTAAGACACAAATCTGAAGGTTCTAAGAGACCCAGGCAGGCATTTCTTTAAAGCAACTTATCAGACTTGACTGCATATATACCAAAGACATATTGTTATATTACGAAGATGAAGAACAGATTCAAGTAGTCCTAGCTAGAGGTTGACAGCAGAGTAATTAATCTTCCACCAAATACTAATACTATTTTTAGTGATAAGCAGCTTGTTGGCCTGCATTATTATCCCTAACACAAAATATTACCATTAAAATTAGACTTTTCTAACTACTCCATTGCACTGAGTTGGTCCAAGGAAATCACATTCAGATAAAAACCTCTAGTGGGTTGGGGTTGTAGCTCAGAGGTAGAGTGCTTGCCTAGCATGTATGAGACAATGGGTTCAATCCTTAGCACCATAAAAATAAACCAATAAAATAAAGGTATGCTGTCCATATACAAATATCAAAAAACCTTAAAAAACAAAAACCTTCAGCTTGAGGACCATGGACTGTGAGTTAAGTAAACACCTGATGCCTCTTTCTTGAAACCATGTAATAACTAAAACAAAATAAATAGAAAGCAGGATTCTTCCTCATTTTCTATCCCTAAATAGAAGCAGACACCTTTTCTTGGCCAAGAATCAGACAATTTGGAACAACTCACCATCATAGTAAAACTTGACACTCTCTGGAAGGGGCTCATATGGTGGAGCAAATACAGGACCTTTATGTTCTAAGAATTTCCACTTGATGCCTTCAGGATAGCGTTCTTCTTCCCACCTTTCAAAGACAAGGCACAACCTCATTTAGTGATCACCTTGGCTATAGAAATTACCAACTATTAAATACCAAAATAATTATAGGCTTAATTGGCTGATACTCATTCAAGGCCTGGATCAAAATAATCAAGTTTCTTTCACACTTTGAAAAAGTCAGCAATCACAAGGAAGATGAAATTCTCAGGTGAATGGAGGAAAATACATTTCAACAGTTCAGTTCAAAGATTCTGAACATTAAAGATTATCACTTAAGGAGCTCAGCAACAAATGGATGCTATGGAAATAGAAACAGCTGTTTAACACAATGCTGTAACAGGGGTTATTATTTATGCTATTGGTATGTAGGAAAAGGATTCCTAAAAGTAGAGATGCTAAGTATAGGGAGAAACGACCCTCTGGGAAAGTACATACTGTAACAAAAAGACCAGGAAATAATAGTTCAGGTGGGGCATGTTGAGTTTAAGGTACTTATAGGTTTACACAGATCTAACTAGCAGACACAGACAAATGAATCTAAAACTCAGAGGAAACAACTTTTTGAAAACCTTTTTATTTAAAAAAAAAGATCAAACATAAATAATAATTAATACAATAAACAACCACCTATACACAAACAATGCTAACATTTTGCTAAATTTCTTCTTTTGGTTGAGGCATTTCAAAGTTAATTGTAGACCTGATATTTTACCACTAAATATTTCAGCAAGTATCTTTATAAAAATACTATTATATCATCAAAATAATTTTCTCTTATCATTCTAATATTCAGCCTGATTAATAACTTCCCAATGATATTCAAAATATATTTTTATAGAGTAGGTTTTAATAAGATACATATATTGCAGTTTGTAGATATTTCTACAAAGTCTCCTCTTGTTTGGAACAGACAAATCTTTCTTATCACCCTAACATTGAAGAAGAAAAAAAAAAGGGGTAAGCCAGATGATCTTATATACAGAATATTTTAAAACTTTACAGGTTACTATTTCTACTTTAAAATGAAAGGACCTACAATTCTATTAAATAAGTCCTTCCAAGTCCAATATTTTACTTCAAGTTTTTTCTTTTTCTTTGTAGTGCTGGGAATTGAACCCAGGGCTCTAAGTGCTCTACCACTGAGCGGTATCCCAAGTTCAAGTTCAGAAAACAAAAAAAAACAACAACAAAAAAAAATTACACATAGCAAATCATACTGTAATAACAGTATTACTACAAAACCAAAATCAATCAATCTAGTCAAATGATTTTCAACTAGAGTGCTTAAAGGGGGAAAGACAGTCTTTTCAACAATGGTGTAAAATGATGACACTGCGCACTTACCTTATAGTATATATAAAATTTAATTATAAAACAAAACATGCAAACAACAACAACAACAACAACAAAAACCCACAACGGACCAAAGACCTAACTGTAAGTGCTATAACTATAAAATCTTAAGAAGAAAATATAGGGGGAAAATTTTACAACTTTGGATTTAGTAATGAAAAACAACACAAAAAGAAAAATAAGTTGGGCTACATGAGAATAAAAATGTCCCTTTATCAATGAATATATTCAAGAAAATGAAAGACAATTCACAGAATAGAAGAAATATCTAAAAAAGCACACATGTGATTAGTCTAATAGCCAGAATATACAAAGAACTCCTTGCTCGGCAAAGTGGCATGTACTTGTAGTCCCAGATACCTGGGAGACTGAAGGATCACTTGAGCACAGGAGTTCAAGGACAGCCTGGGTAACACAGGGAGGCATGGTTTCTTAAATGCAAATCAAAACCACAATGAGATACCACTCATACCTGTTAAGATGGCAATAAAACTTTAAAAAATAACAAGTTATGTAGAGATGTGGAGAAAGTAGGACCTTGGGCATTCTGGTATGAATGGTCCAGTCATTTGATCCCTAGGAATAACCCCCCCCCACACACACACACACCAAAAATAGGAATTCCTTCAAATACTTGTAGCACTATATGCTAGAGTCAAAAGGTGGAAACAACCCAAGTGTCCTTGGACAGATGAATGGATCAACAAAATGGGATATATACATATAATGGAATATTATTCAGTCATAAAAGGGAAATAACTTCTGATGCATGATACAACATGGATGAACTTTCGGGACATTCTGTTAAGTAAAATAAGCCAGTCACAAATGAATAAATACTATATAATCCATTTTTATGAGGTACCCAGAATGGTCAAATTCATAGACACAGAAAGCAGAACAGTAGTCACAGGGGGCTGGGGCATAGGGGGAAATGAAAATTAGTGTACAATGGGTTCAAAAGTTCAAAGTTTCAGTTTTGCAAGACAAAAGGAGTTCTGGAGATGGATGGTGGTGATCATGGTGCACAAGAATATAAATATACTTAATGCCACTGAACTGTATGTACATTTAGAAATAATTATGTTGGTGTCTTAATTACACATTTAAATAATTTTTTAAAAAGTAAAGACTTATATTTTTTAAAAAGATTTAATAAAATCTTAGACCTAGGAGGAGCATTAAAGATCTTCCATAATCAACCTACCACTTTATAGATGCAGGTAGGAAACTGGCAGAATCTTCTCATTAGTAGTTGACAAAGAAAGGCCTGCATGCAAGAACTCAACCAACCCCACAGTTTATTCCTCTCTAAATCAGAGAGGACATATATTCTTGTATACATGTATGTGAAAGCATTTGCAAGGAATTAACTGTTGTAGCAGTCACAGAATAGGTGGGAGGAGACTCAGAATGCCATATTTTCCCTAATGCAGCCAGGACTTGGCTCTATGGCTTATAAATACAAGTTAAGTAGCAAGTTTATAATAAAATTCGCTTGAAAAGGGAAAGGTGAGAAAATGCTAGAAATATGTATAAGATAGGAAAGTAAATCCACATGCTTCTTGAAATTAAGTTCCCTAGGAGATAATAAGCACCTCAAAGTATAATTTAACCTCTGGAATTAAGGGCAATTTCTCTGACATCAGGATATCTATGACCCATATTCCTTAAGTTTCTTACCATTATATAACTGATAGTATTCATGAATCCTGATCTTTCAAGCACTAATTCCTTATATTATACTCCTAATTTCTTACATTATCCCTTTGTTAAGTGACTAGAAATTTTATTTAAAGTCACACCTAACATCTGCAATAAACTCCCCAGTTTCTAAATCTCTTTGTGAAGCATCAAATGTTAATTAGACTCGGGTTTCAACAGGTCATCCCTGACAACAAAAGTGTAAAAGTGTACTTAATACAGAGCTGTCACCCTATACAGCTACACTGGGTAACAGTTAAAAACAGGTTCATCTGCGTCAAATAGATTTTCATAGATGAGTCAGTGCCACCACTTTTAACACTTTTTTTTATTGGGAAGATATGATAAAGCAAAAAAAAAAAAAAAAAAAAAAAAACTCGGAAGGACCTGAACTATTTTTCCCACCCCCCATAATTACCAAACTTAGGGAGATAAGGATCAGAATAAGCCACCCCCCCCCCCACTTTTGGTCAAGAGCAACATATCTGAAAATACTGGAGGAAGGCAAAAAGATCTGCACATTTGTCAAGCTAGTAAAGTGTGTGATTCTTTTAGAGGGATAGCAAGAGAAATAGCAAAAATGAGAATATTTGCCATTTTCAGTTCTCCAACTGGGTCAATTTGGGAAGTCAGTGAGAACACTGGAATTCAATGAGTGAACTATGGTACTTGGTTAGGAAGTCATTAATCCACAGAAATAAAGATTTATACAAACTTACAGTGTGTCATTAAGCACTTTTGTTGAAAAGAATGCACAAAGTTGAACAATCTAACTTGAGAAAAACTGTAGCAAGTAACTGGTCATTCCCAAATATCTTTAGTTCAAGACTAGCCAACTCTTCCACTTTAAGCCACAATAAGAATAAAACCAAAAATCATGGTCTCTCAGAAGTAACATGTGGCAACAATAATGAGGATTTCAATCACAAAGGCAAAAATAGGTTATTAAATCCTTCCAGGGCACCTAATTCTACACACATGGGCTGGATCAGGATAAGAGTCCATCTTTATTGAGCCCAATTTCTAAAAGAAGAGAAACCTCAGGGAGCTCCTAATGACAAGTACATCCAACAATCACTTATTGAACACCCACCACAGAACCCAGAGAGATTCAATAGAGATTCTCATGACTCTTAATAGTACCCCCCTAATTTACACAATCATTTTAGTGCATTTAAAAAATTGTTTAAAGGTCATAAAAACCTTTCACTACTTTATGAAAATAAAACCACATTCCTTTACTTTTTACTCTCTGACTTCTGGAAAGGCCCAGGTTTCCCCTTGCTCTGTTCATCCTTTCTACTCTTCACCTTTAACCAAGATGTCCTACCAACAAGCCAATAATGGTTGTCACTATGTGGAAACATTTCTGTGCTGCTGCTCCCAGGAACCTCCATGGGTACTACTCTTTCTACTATCTCAGAGGTGTTAGAGACATCACTGTTTTAATGACAAAAGTCATAGTAAACACATACAAATGGGTCTGTAAACCACACACCAAACTGGGAATAAAGATACTCCAAGACTGCAAAGGAATATGGGAATGGAGAAAAGAGGCAAAGGTTTATGTTCTAACTCATAAAACTCAGGATCACTTGAATTTTTTCCAACATAAATACCAATCATGTATCACTGATATAGTAGATAAATAACACAAAATTTTAAGAAAAATAAAATGTGTCTATTTTAAAATTCGAAAAGTAGAAAAAAGTTCTACACCTAAAAAGTAAACTGTTGTTGCTAACCTTCCCTCTGAAATAAATACTTTTGAAACTTCACTTCTACAGAGAAGAGTGCCTATTTCTCATAATCACAACCTTAGGTACTTTTACTTATTAAACTTTCCAATCTGAGGGGCACTGAAGAAAAAGATGTGTCTTTTTTTTTTCCATCTTAAGTTCTTAAAGTTATGTTTATTAACCATTAATTTTCTTTATAAACTGGCTATTCTCTTTACATTTCTCTTAAAAGAGCTCGTCCTTTTTTCACATTAGAAATATCACACCTTTGCATTACAAATATATTCCTTTTTTTTTAATGTCATGAAGCTGTCACGTGGAAAATTTCAATTTTGATGTATCAAATTTATAAATAATTTCTTTATGGCTCTGGTTATGTTCTACATCTCTACTTCAAAAGAGCTTCACTATTCTACAATTACACAAATATTATTCCAGGTTCTTATGGATGTTTCCTTTATTATTGTTTTAATGAACAGGCAGTTTTTCCAATATAATTTGTAGAATAACACATCCTTTCTCTATCATTAAAATGAGTGTTTGCAATACCAACAATGAACTGTAACTTCAAAAAGCTAGGGGAAAAAAATATATTGAAAGTTCCTACCCAAAGGAAACGATTTTAGATTTGTTTAACCCGATTTAAATGTCATACAATGTATACATGTATGAAAGCATCATGTTATCCACTAATATGTAAATTTTCTTTGTTTTTAAGTATCAGTGAAAAATTAAGTTTAATTTAAAATAAATAAATGCATTTGCACTTTGTGTGCTAAGTTCCTATCAATATATAGGCTACTCCTATAGTCCATTAGGTTCAATGAATAGAATCTAGTTTTGAAATCAAACAATTTCCAAGCTAGTTAATGACTTCACTAGAACCTGGAAAACTTACTTCAGATGATATTCTGGAGAATTCTTTTAAGTATTCCCCCCAAATGTCAGAATGTCACTTTTAATAACTCAATACTCTTACTTAATTAGGTTGTGCAATAAAAGCCCTGATATTTTAACCCAGCACTGAGAGGTTACCATTTCCACTTCTGCTCCTCTTCTTTCTTCGGCTTCTTTTTCTTGTTATCTGGCTCAGGAACTTTTTTATCTTTATCTTTATTCTTGGGTTTTTTCAATTTACCATCCTACAAAGAAATATGGTGAGAAAGCACTTAAATAAGAACTGATCACACTTCCAGAAGCAGTTTTTGGGAGCCATTAGGAAGAAAAACTATAATCATAGAATATCAGAACTGGAGAGGATCTGATTTCCAATCCTCTCTCTTGACAGATGAAGAAAAATTTATTGGTACTTCATAATGGAGCAGTTACTTCCCAAAACTCCCTGACAAATACAGGAAAGTAGTTAAAAAATACTCATTCTGCAGGGGAAGAGCATGGGAAAATGTATTTTTAAACCTCACGGGAGTTTGGAAAAGCCCTGCTATAGAAAGTAACCCTAGTGTAGTGTACTTTCCAAATTTACTTCCTCACTTATCTTTAAATCCACATATCTTATAATCTTTTGGAATATAATCAAATAATGGTTATAGGAGGTCATGCATTAGATATTTAGTATTCGATTTTGAAGGAAATTCCAATTCATTAGGGGAATATTTTCTATCCTTACTGCTTGTATACACAAATATTTGAGGTTCAAAAATAAGTACTGCTTCTTATGGTGCTATTTCTTTATGGCTCTTCTTTAAACTATAAAGATATATGAGCTGATCATGATAGAATAATAAAAGAGCATCAAACCTAGGTTTGAGTGCAACTCACCAATAAAGGAAGACAACTCTCAAAACACACACCTAGACAAAAGTATGATACTCAACAGGTGACAGTCCCACTCAATAGAACCTAAACTCTTTAGAATATTTTCTTTTGTCCTACCTATTTGACATAATTAAACTTTTTACTCAACAAGTTTTATACAGCAATGGAAAGTAATTTTGAACAATGTAAAAATCAATTACAGAATGGCAGGATTGGAAAGACTTGTCAAAAAAAATCTTTGAAACAGAGGGTTATGCCACTTGATCAAGGTCATACAGCTATGACTGACCACAACAAAAGCCCAAGTTTATGAGAAAAATAATAGAATGTGATTCATAGTAAGGACCAGAATAAACATTCTAGGACTACATGACAGGATGGCAATCAGGACAGGGATAAACTTAAGGTCTACAAGCAAATGCCTTTTAGGGTAAAGGTAAGGGGAAAACTGTAGTACTACATATATTTAACGCAGGTGTAGGAAATATAAACGTGTAAAAATGTGTGGAAGGAAAAGGTAATAAAGGATCACTTTAATTCAGATAATGTTTACTCTTTAGGCTGAACATAATACAGGAAAGGGAAATGTTTTCCAGTTAAGACATTTTCTGAACAGCTTCTAAACAACTATGCAGATAGTCCCATCAGGAAACAACTGGCTCATATTTTCAAGTCTCAAATTGTGATAAGCAGTCACTGGGAGTCTTCAGAACAATTCCCAGAAACACAACAACAACAACAAAACCCCCACAGCCGGCAAGTAAGGTTAAATGACAGATTCTGTCATCTGGTTCCCTGCCACATTAAGACTGGGCTTTAATTCATACAGTCCTTTAGCCTGCTTTTTTTTTTTCTTTCTTTCTTTCTTATAAGGCTGCTAAACAACCACAAAAAGAAGTTAACCATTCCTTTTTCCAAGTGGTTTAACAAATTCAGAGAAAAGTTATTATTTTGCATAAGCACAATTAAACAAAAGCAAGAGAATGCATGAACAGCTCAAGCTTTACTTTTCTTTTGACTGGTTTCTACTGATTATTTACACGAAAGTAGAGTGACTGGCTACCATAATCATTACTCATCATTTTACTCTCAATTACCTGAATTGGTTCTCATTAACTTGAACTTCTGCCAAGAACAGACTAATAAATAGAAAAACTACAATTTTCTAAATTCAGAACCTGATTTTCGAAGACTTAAGCTAACTCATCAATATTTTTTAAATTTAATGATTCCATTAAAGACCTTTCTTCTTTCTCCTTATGGAGAGATCAGCAGTTCCACACAGCAGCTAGTGTGTTGGCTCTGGAATCAGCAAGGGATCAAATCATGGTTTTACCACTTAGCAGCTAGTGACCTCTGGCAATCAATTCAACCTCTCTATTCCTCATTTTCTACATCTGCCAAATCAGTAGGGCTTTGCACCTCTTACAGTTGCTGTAAGAATAAAATAATACATATGTAAAGCATGCAAAATAGTACCTGGCACATAGTAAGCATCTATTTCATTTAATTATATTTACTAAGATGATAAATTATGTTCTTAAGACTTGGTGCCCTTACTATCATTATCTGGTACTTCAACTATCCACCTCATGCTTGTGAACCCATTTTGCTCAACAGCAGCTAATCTCAAATGACGCCTACAGGCTAAGAATTCACACAAATCCTTTTCTTGGGAGAATACAGTTTTAAAAACCTCTGTGAATTTCTGTTCTTTAATTACTTCCTAATAACTTTTTAATACAAGAAATCAGAAGTGTCAAAAGGAGGAACCAAATTATTGTATTTTATATCCCCCACAAGCATTAAATAGATTTCCTGGAGAAGTACTTGAACTGAACTGAGATTTTTTAAGGAAGCCAGAAGAAAAAAGGGAGGAGAGCATGTGTGCTCCAGACAGAAGGAACAACAAGTGCTACATAAAGCTCTAAAGCATAGAAGAATTTGGTATGGAAAAGAAACAAAGAAGGCCAGTGTAGCTAGAACAAGGTGAGCTCAAGAATAAGATGAAACTAGGAACAAGTTACAAGGGCCAGACTGAGGGAAACTGTGGTCAAGAACTTGGATTTTATCCTACATCCAAACCTATTAAAAGACTTCAAAGGGATAGTTACTAAGAGTAAAGAGCAAGCTTTGTTAGATATAAGAGACACTAAAAAAATTCTTGGGGAAAATTCTTCAGGTTTGTAAGCCAAAATACAGTTTCTTATGAACATTTCCTACGTATATTTGAAGATGTATTAATTTCTCTAAGAATATTGGTTTGGCAGCCTAATTACAGGTGGATATACAAGGAAGACAAACAGCAGAATCTGCTGATTCTGGTTAAGATACTTTGGGGGCTCAGAAGGTTTGCTGACTCAGAGGTCAACACAAAGCCACAGCCACCACTTACATGTGAAATTTTTTTCCTAATTTCACCACTACACCAATAAATTCCTATAACTCATTTACATTCAGAAGTTGTTTTATGGAAAATGCCCACTTCCAAAATCAATCCCCAAAAGGCCTAAGTAGACTCCTTACTAACCTCTTCTTCCTCAGGTTTTCGTTTCTTCTCCTTCTTGATATCTTCTGTTTTGATTTTCTTAGGTTTATAATCAGCACTAGAAAGGAGAACAAGAATATGCAGTTAATGTAATTATGACTCAGGAGTTCTCACCCACGGGATTGGGACCTCCAAACTCTTGGAAGCCTCCATTGCAGTGACTGCTGTTACTCTTGACTAGGTATTCTTCAGGAGTAGAGAGGGTAAAGAAGGCCAGACCAAGGATCAATAATTACAGAATAAAAGAAACAACTTATATGATACACAGGCCTGGGAATGAAATGGGGTGGTAGAATACATAAGAAATAGACCCCACTATAACAAGTAAATCTGGGAACTAAATGCATAGCACAATGGCTGCCTCTAGCAATAACTTACTGGAACGAAATTCTGTATCAAATGAATATAAATGGGTTTGCTAAGTATGTTTATTCTCCCATTTCACCCACTTCCTATCATAAATCCTTTGCAGATTCTTAGAGCATAGTAAACTAGAATTTAATTTGAGTGAATCTGGGAAGTAGATATATGTAAGATTTAAATAACTATTTTAAGTGACAGGAGTTTTATTAAATGTCTATACACTGAAACTTCATTTAGAATTTACTGAAAGGTATAACCCCTAGGAGAAATTTCTTTATCTGTGGCAGAAAGGTGATGATAAAGTGATAAATAATTTAAATATCCCTTATTTGCTTATCAAACTAACTCTCATAATTTCAAGAGAAATCAATTACCCAGCCCATTACCTGCAAATTCAAATGAGTAATATACGATTTCTCTGTATATTATAGACATACACCAAATTTACTCTTTTAAACACTCCATTTTGTTTTCAGAAACAAAGTTCATTTCACTAAACACCTCCCACACATCAAAAGTCAAAGCATGGAGAAATACTCACTCATCCTCATCTCGAGGTCTCTTTAATGGCTTTATGTCCTCTTTAGGAGAAGCAAAATAGCCATCATCCTCGGGTTCATCTTTAATTCGTGGTGGGCTAATAACAACAAACAAAACAGCTAGTTATTGGGGGCTAGAACACTTACAATACATTAAATAATACAAAGCAGTATTAAAACAAAAATAAAAAACCCAAAGTACACATTCATCATCTCACTGAAAAGAAGCTAATATAAGGATACCAATGTACATAAGAAAAATTATTTTCTATAAGTACTTCTTCTCATTTAATTCTCACTATAATCTAGTGTTGTAGGTGGTCTTGTTGTAGGTGGTCAACAGTATCAGGATTCAGGATGAGGACTCCCTATTGCAAGTCAATATTCTTTTCCATTATATTTTAAGTATCTTTGCCAGTAGCGTCAAAACTACCAATGGAATAAATCTTATTTTCTCAACTTATAAGGGATCCACTATGTATCTGATATCACAAATGACCTGAACTGATTGCTCTAGCACATCAAAGCTAAAATGGAGCTTTAAATATAAGGAAAGAAATAAAAATTGGTTTCCCCAACTTGGCATCTTAAAGTCCCCCAAATCTGGCAGTAATGTATATGTATATCCAATTACATGAAAACACAACAAAGCTGACAAAATTACAAAGCAGGGAGAGTGCTATAAATGAGAAGGCCCAAACCAAACTGAAGCCATTCTTTATCCAATCTATTCTCAACCTGCTTAGGTTTTACTTAGAAAAATGCCTATTAATATAAGAAAAAATACCATTGTTTTTGTTAAGATTTCAACCTTCTGAATGTTAAAAAAAAAAAAAGATGATCCTATTAGACAATTATCTTCAGCCAAAAAAAGAAGGGACAATTTTTTTAAAAAATTAAAAAAAAAAAAAAACTCAAAGGGACCAGGACTCAGTGTCCTGGAAATTATTCCTCCATGGTTAGGCACATCCTGCAGAATCTCACTGTCTTTAGTTCAGCAAATAGCCTCTCTAGGAAATAGAAGAGTGGGACTAAGGAATGAGCACCCAGACCCAGTTATAAAGCATATTCATAGATTTTTTCCCCCTCCTCCCGAAAGTATACTGGATCCCTTTGGTTGTGACAGAATTTGAGTATTTAAAGAAATTAGCTCTCCTTATTTTTTAGCACTCTCCTCACTTCTACAGCTATTCCCCTTCCCACCCCAATCACTGACAAAAGCCTCAAGGGTCCAGAAGGTAAGAAACACTGCCACTCACCCAACTAGTTAAGTAAACGCCAGATTCTAGGATGATTGTGGGCGAAGTTAGAAACATGTGGGCAGGGTTTCTAAGCCTGAATCATCAAACTAACCAGAAAACTGCTTTCTAATGAGGACTCTGGACTCTCTAGAGACACAAACACAATGCAGAAAGCAGTCCAACTAGGTGAATACAGAGACAAAAGCCTAGAAGAAGGGTGTGTTTTAACCTTCTAATCCTGAAAGTCTGAAAATGAAGTTTTGACTACATAGTAAGTCCAGAGAATCTATTCATGCTTCAGTAAAAGTCCTAGGCAATCTCTTGGCAGAGATAAGCCACTCTGAGACACAGCTACTTCTTCCAAGAAATCAAGAGTTCCTACAGAAGCCTACAGCTCAGATATTTCCTAACTTTTATTGTTTTGAATTTCTAGAACAGTTACAAAACATGCCTGCAGAGGGCACCCACTTCTTATCTACTAAGGGCCTGGAGTACATGGCACAATTTTCAAAAACTTATTTAAGAAAACTGAAAACTCAGTCTCAAGAAAGCAAATTTTCTGTCCTAGTCAATAATATAAAAACACCTCTAACAATATCTAACAAATCCACTCTGTTATTCAGTGGAGAGTATGAGAATACATCATCATAAAAGGAGTTGTTTGTTTTGTCTTTTAAACTAGAAGGGTCTTTTGGGCTTATTTTAAGGAGTTGAGGCCAATGAGTACAACAGAATAAAGGCAGAAATATATAAAAAGTGATCTCTAGAATGTGCACACTTTCCTTTCCTTCTAGAAAATGATATATTTCTACCATACCTATATCTATCCCTAAAAAAACAGATCAAGTAAGGTTCAATATATGAGCTTTACAATTTTTCGATGGAGGAATTCAGGGTAGGTAATTTTTCAGGAAACTCCATAGTTACTACTAAAAAGATTCTTTTTAGAGTGATGAAAATATTCTGGAACCAAGTAGTGAAGTTGTCTTGTAAACATACTACAAATCAATATGCATATTATATATAAATTTAAAAAATTTTCTTCATGTCAACTGTCTCCACTCAAAATAACCTTTATCTAAAATGTGCTGGTCAGTCTAACTGGTATTCTAGAAATGCTCTCAAGTTGGCTTAGACCAAGTCTTCTCACTGTTCATTTCGTAAGAACCACCAAGGTGGCCAGGTTGGTATCCTTGGGACAAGCTCAGACAACATTACCACATGGACATGTGGCCTGATGGGCACGTAGGAAAAAAGGGAAGCCAAGACAGCAAAGGAGTCTTACCTAGAGAAGCCATTTTCCTTCTCCTTCTTTATTTTGGCATCTCCAGAGGCTCTAATCTGAAAGGTAAAACAACAGACTAGTGCTTTAAAAGGATTAACTCTGATAAAAACCTCCCTTATTTGAGAATACTTAGCATCAACTATTGGGGCACCTTGATCCTAGGTTGGCTCTTCTTGTTAGCAAAACTGAATAGGTGAATTAAAGGTCCTGACATTTTCCCAAGACTTGTTTTTCCTAATTCTTCTGGATGAAACTGTCTAACAGATTAAGAAAGGTTTCCCTTCAAAGTGGCAATTTTTTATCTTTAAATATAATGGCAGGTCTCTTTTCCCCCAATAAACATATTTCACTGCTGAAGGGTTTGCCCTTGGTAGTACAGAGAGAAAACCAAAACCAAATCAAATCGAATCGTCTGTTTCCTGCCTTCTCTGATTTTAGGCAAAGTATACTCATTTTCCCCTTCTTAGACATTTTCAAAAATCTTCATACATACGCAAAGGGACATTCGCGCCTGCCCACGCGCACACACACACACAAAATCTCTGGAAGGAGAAAAAACAATCAGAGTATAGTGGATGCCTCTGGGAAGGATGGGAACAGGAAAACTGGGTAAAAAGGAAGATGTGTTCTATGTTCCCTATTTTGCAGTGTCCAAATTTACAACGTAGAGACATGAGGGGGCATGTTTACTAAAGACTGAACCCAGGGGCATTTAATCACTGATGCACATCCCAGCCACTTTTTAAACTTTTATTTTGAGATAGGGTCTTGCTAAGTCGCTGGGGCTGGCTTTAAACTTGTAATCCTCCTGCCTCAGCCTCCTGAGTTGCTGGGATAATAGGCATGTGATACCATGCCTGGATTGATTATTTTTACAAAGAAATTTTCATAATTTGAGACAGGTTAGCCCTATAGTCTCTTAACAGATACCTTTTCACTCCAAAGCTAAGAGAGCTTACTATGTAATGAAGGAATCATTAAAGTTCAGCCACATTCCTTTTCCCCCCACTGGAAAATTCTATACCTTTTCCTCCTTTCGTTTTTCCTTGTCTCTGTCTTTATGTTTGTCCTTGTGCTTTTCTGAGCTCCCATCTTTGTGTTTGGTTTTCTCCTTCTCTTTGTGTTTCTTTTCAGAATCTTTATGTTCACTGTGAAAAATAAGACACAAAGGGTTAGACCAGAGTAAGGACCACAGGGTTCATTTCACAAGATCAACTCATAAGATCTCCTAAGAGAAATGTATAATGTTTTAAAGAAACAGACATCGGGGCTGGGGTTGTGGCTCAGCGGTAGAGTGCATGTGAGGCCCTGGGTTCGATCCTCAGCACCACATAAAGATAAATAAATAAAAAGGTATTGTGTCCAAGTACAACTATAAATTAAAAGAATCAGACCCAAGAGAAGATTTAAACAGGGGCTCTTCACTGTATCAGCTTTTCTTTTGTTTGAATTTTTTGTTTTTGTAATGAGGCAAAGGAAGCAAACAGAAACACAGTTACACCAAGGCATTTTAATAGAGTTGATTAAGAATACATAGCTAGCTGCCTGTTCTAAAGCATTCATATTTGATGTGAGGGGTTAAAATCAACTCACCAAAAATGCATTTGAATGGCTCTGTGCCAGGCTTGAGATATATCATATATATGGCAATTCAGGGTTTTGTGCAATGAGCAGGCTAACACAGTAAATGTTTCTTTTTAGCTTTTACTAGGAAAAGTTAGTCACTTCTAGATGTTACTTATAAATCTGCTTTATTCTTTCCTCATAATCAGAAGAAATGCCATCTGAAAACAAGGGCAAGTTCTGTGCTAAATGCTAAAAAAGGCTTGCTTTTAAAGGGGTGTGTGGTCTTACACCTCTTAGCACTGTAAAAAGGCATTGCTCCTTTGGAAAGCAAAATACGACATTACAAGGCAAAAGCCATTAAAATGACCATAACTTTTTATGCCATGATCTAGCTTCTGAAAATTTTTCTTAGGGAAATAATGTTACACAAAATGTTCGTTTTGGTGTTCCCCATAACAACAACAACAACAACAAGACAAAAAAAAAAAAAAATCCCAAGAAATTGGATACAACCTAAATAATAAACAAGGGGAAACTGATCAAATTATGTAATTAATATAGTATAATTTGGGATTACTATACATATACATGTATGACATAGATGGAAGAGTACATAAAATGATCGTACTTATATAAAAACATGCATGTGGATAAAAAGCGGCAAGAAGAAAAATATCACAAGTCATAGTTTAAGGTGACAGAACACTGTGGATGACTGCTTTCTTCAGTGCACTAGACTAACAGTAAAGAAGCTTTGCTCAATGCATTAATGTATTTCACAAGAAAACAAAAGGGAGCTCAAATTCAAGTTCTCTGAATTGGGGAGTCTAAACTACGTTCACCATGATGAATGAATATCAAGTTCTTGCCTTTCCCATCCCATACTTAGCACTTAGCTCAGGTAAAACAGACTTTACTGGCAATGAGCTCTAATGAGGCTAGGCTCATCCCATAAAGTCTACTCTAAAGGGGTCTTGTTTTACATGAATACTTGTCTATGCAGAAGACTAAAACAGGAGAAATAAATGATGGCATCCAGTTAGCCACAACCCAGAATAGGGAATATCTGTTCTCACACACATCTCTGTGCACACAGCAGCTGCAACTCAAGATAGGCAATTATAGGTTATAAATACGCAGAAATTTCTAAGAAATCAAGCCAGCAGGGTGAGGGGACTAGCAAAAAAAAAAAAAACAGGACCACAGGTTTAGGAAAAGGTACAGGTACTGGCACAGATTAAAAAAAAAAACCTAAGTCTACTTTCCCTCATTTACATATTCCTCCTGCTATATTACTCTCATTAGGCTGTTATTTTTAGGTGCCACATTTTTTTAACTAATGAGGGTAAAGAATTTTGGAGGCACAGTGACCAAGTTCTCCACATGCTGTTTTTTCTTTGCATTAGTATGACATAACTCTACTTAATGTGTTCTCATAATGTTTCTACCCAAAACCCAATGTTTTAATCAATTTAATTTTTTTATTTATTTGGAAAAAATGGCTTATATTTGGATTAATATTCTTGTTTACCTGTTCTTATTAATTTCACCAGTTTTAGAATGAACAGTGAAACAGCAAGGTTTAGAAATGATTCTTTAGGAATTAACACATGTAATCATAGGTACTACACAGTTGAGATTACCAGAAAATGTTTGAATTTACTACTCTGTTACAAAAACACTACAGCTTTTTTAAGAGCATCAATTATAAGAACATCCCATACTCATTTTATGGAAGTTATAACCTATAAGGAAGAAATCTGGAAACTACATTTATCATGATGAATGAATATACTCCATCACTCCAAAGTATGGGGGCAAAAATCCTGTTCTTTAAACAAGTATTATACTTGATATTTTCACACCCACTATTTCATTCAATTCTTAAAATATTTCTGTGAGGTAGGCAATAAAACCTACCTCACAGAAATATTTTAAGAATTGAATACTAATTACAAACAAAGGAAACAGGGGTTAAAAGGTTATTCAAAGTTGCAAAGTTGAAATTTAAAATTAGTATTTCCAAGTTCAGAGCACCTTCCAATACACTGATACCATTACATTTCCCCAAACTGGTAGCTATCACTTAAGATAGAATGGTATTAGAAATGCATATATTCAGACTGTTATCTTTATTTCATCATAAACTTTCTATAATAAATATCTTAGATACTTGCAAGTATTAATTCCTTGTAATTGCTTTCCATGAAAATATAAATGGTTCATTCAGGGATATAAATTCAAGAATGTTCCAGGCTCCATCTTCCTTTACAAATTCTATTACCACCCCTTGTTCTTTTTCAGTCTATTTGACTAAAAAACTGGACTTCTTGCAATCACAGCATCAGCACCTATGAGAAGACACATATTCCTCCAGTTTTCAGTTTTGCTATTCATTGTCATACCAAAAGAGACATCAGAGAAAAGGAATCCACAAATGACAAAGCAACAAGACAGTACTCAGGCCACTCCAGGAAGCCAAAAGTAATCAACTGATACTTCCTCTGCTTGTTAAACAAAAGGAAATCTATACAGAAAATCCAAGCTTCCTGCTACATTAGTAACCCCCTTTGCAGGTCATAATTAATCACAAAGACCAAAATGGGATAGAGCTATCAATTTGATTTTCCAAAGGAACCGATTCTCCTCTATTCTCAACTGTTTTGATTAAAAAAAAAAGAAAGAAAGAAAGCAAGCAAGCAGGTTTGGATTTTTACACTAGCTGAGCTCAGATGATTCAAGGTTAAGAACAATGGTACAGAGCATTTCCACTAGGAATTATTAGAAATTTGGGTTTATGGAGCCCCACCATGTCTCTGAATAAGTTATTATCTATACTTGTCAGATGTTATTCCTGTCACCATTCCAGAAACAAAGCAAAGAACCCAAGAGCCCAACCCCTCATATATAACCTTACACTGGCAGGAGTGCTGGCAAACACCAAGCTCCCCTGCCCATCTTTCTTGGGAATATGCCTGAAATAAGTAGTAAAAGCACTAGGGAACAAAGAATTGTGATTCAGAATCATGTCTTAGGTATCATCATGAAAGCCAGAAGCCAGATTCAGATTTAGCTAGTAGCAGAAAATGAAGCCAACATGGGGTCAGCTGAGCTGACTCATTATGTGAGATTTTATAACACTGTCTTTTTCCAACAGATTTAAGACTAGTCTGACTTTTGTGCTGGTTTAAAGGACTGCACCTTCCACTAAATGAGATGATGGGAATTCTGACCAGTGCAAGAGAAAAATTCGTGTGTTGATCAAGTCTTTTTTTTTTAAAGTACTTTTAATTGAATAAAATAGGAATTTACCACACAGACATGAGGTACTCACAAAGTCTTACTGCTTGGCTTTTGTCTGAGAATAAGATTCCACCACACTAGCAGAGACTGGACAAGCAAAAGTCAATGTTAAACAGAATAAATGGAGGGCTGAGGATATAACTCAGTTGTAGACTGCCTACTTAGCATGCACAAGGCCCTGGGTTTGATCCCCAGCACTGCAAAAAATAATAACAACAATAATAATAATAGATTCAAAGTCACCTTTCCAGAGTGTTTATGCTTCAGTCAGCTAAATTCCATTAATAGTAGTAGTAGTAGTAATAACAATGTAGGGGAAAAGTAACATACTATTTTTTGTTAAATAAAGGCTACATTAAAGTATTTTTTTTAATTTATTTTTTAGGTGTAGATGGACACAACACAATGCCTTTATTTGTATGTGGTACTGAGGCTCAAACCCGGGTCCTGCTGGTGCTAGGCGAGTGCTCTACGGCTGAGCCACAATCCTAACCCCGTAACATATTATTTTTAAAATAACAATGGCGAGTGCTTTGGTTTGTGATTCTGGGAGCTAAGCAAACAACAGAAAATCAACCAGTATTTTTCCAAGGTACACAGGCAGGAGGGTAAGAGAAAGGGGAAGTAGGGAGGTAGTGGTAGGAAGCCAAGAAGGAAAAGTATTTCCTTTCTGCTCTGGGAAAGCATTTATTGTTTCTTCAAAAAAAATAAATAAATAAAAAATAAAGGACCCCCTCCCCAAAAATCAAAAAAACCCAGATACCCCTGAGCCTAATATTCTGGGAAGCTAGAAAGCTGGCTATGAGAAGCCATCTAGTCCACTATCAACAATATTAAGTGCTTAGGAGATAGAAGAATAGCACCAAGTGCTAGAATATCAAATCATCTAAGAATACATCACCATAACAAAACTCAAGTAAGTATTGGCACTTACAAATGACAATAATTTGGGGCTGGGGATGTGGCTCAAGCGGTAGCGCGCTCGCCTGGCATGCGTGCGGCCCGGGTTCGATCCTCAGCACCACATACCAACAAAGATGTTGTGTCCGCCGAGAACTAAAAAATAAATATTAAAAAAAAATTTCCCTCTCTCTCTCTCTCTCTCTCTCTCTCCTTTCACTTTAAAACAAACAAACAAACAAACAAACAAAAAATGACAATAATTTGTGATAGATGTCAGCATATGACTTTTTTCTTTATTTTTCACATCTGACTTTAGGGAAGCACTTTACAACTTCTCTTTGGAACATCCTAATTGCCAGCATCAATACTTATATACTTTGGGGCTATTACTAAGTAAAATAAGGATTATATGAACACAAGCACAGAAATATGGTGACAGGTGATCTGAGAATAAGTAAGACAACTACTAAATGACTAACAGGTGGACAGATTATATAATGTGGATATGCCAGACAAAGGGGTCAATCAAATCTTGGTACTGAATTAGTATGGTACACAATTTAAAACTTATGAATTGTTTATTTGTGAACTTTCTACTTTTGGACTTTAGTTGATGTAGGGAAAACAAAACTACAGAAAGTGAAATTCTGAATGAGTACTACCATATATATAGAATTGTTAAAAGTTCAAGTAGAATAGACTTTTGGAAATTATTTAATCCTTTGGAGACTGGAGAGGACAAAAGGATATGACTAAAGATACCAAAACCAAACATTTTCAGAACTCCTTTACCTAAGTTTCTGGTCTTTATTAATAAGAGTAAAAAGATTCCAAGACAGATACCTTTTCCTGCATCCTATATCCCCATTTCTCAACTATTCCCAATGGCTTCTTGCTCCCTTCAGAATCAAGTTCCAACTTGTTTAAACAGTTTTTAATAGTTTTACCTCAAGCCACTTTTGTGGCCCTCATTTTCTACCATCTCATCCTGTGTAATAATCTAGGCATGCACCTAACTGGATTCCTCCCAAAACGAAGCACACACTATAATACTTTCATGTTTTGTTTATGCTTTTGTCCTTGTGATGCTGGGGGCAGAATCCATGTCCTTGCACATGCCAGGCTACTACTAAGCTATACACCTAGCCCCCATTTATGCTTTCATCACCATGTGGAAAGCACCTCTTTCTAGCCATCTCCTTCCTTTGTCAAGATCTTAACCATCGGGGCTAGGGATGTAGCTCAAGTGGTAGCGCTCTGGCATGCGTGTGGCCCGGGTTCGATCCTCAGCACCACATAACAAAGATGTTGTGTCTGCCGAAAACTAAAAAATACATATTAAAAAAAGATCTTAACCATCTTTCAACAGTTAGCTCAAATTAGGCTGTCTCTACCATGAAATCTTAGAAACAATGATTATAGCTCATTATAAGGCAGCTAAAAATAATTGAAAATATCATGTCGCTAAAAGAGATGCTATCAATAATTAACTATTAGAGTCAACAACCAAAATTGACAGCTCAAGATATTCTATAAGTAATGTAATAAGAAATCATATTCATCACCATCATTATCCTAATTATTTATTTAGTTGTTATAGTTTCCAATGAGTTATCATATACACAAAAAACCCTCAAAGCTTGACAAAGCATGTATTGTTACCAACACTTGATCAAAATGAAAAATGAGCCACATAAGTTGAAGACCTTGGATTAGGACACATAGCTTATAAATGAAAAAAACCTGGATTTTTTTATTTCAGTTTTATATTACTCTGACTCTGATATCAATGGGAATGGTTCTCAAATTTCTAAACTACCCAACCTTTCCAACTATCCATTAACTGTTCTCTTCCTCCAGACAAGTTGATATAGAAATAAATGTATAGATAAAGGAAGGACTTCAGCAAAGAGAACTGGGAATGGTGGTACATGCCTGTAATTCCTGCTATTCAGGAGGCTGAGGCAGAAGGATCCCAAGTTGAGGCCAGCCTAATCAAATTACCAACACCCTGTCTCAAAATAAAAAATTAAAAAGGGCTGGAGTAAAAAGGGCTCAATGATAAAGCTCTCCAGTACCAAAAAAGAAAAGAAATCCGTCTTTCACATGTGAGTGCTTAAAAAAAAAAAAAAAAAAACACCCTAAAATCTGAGAATTGAATGCTTGATTCAAGCACATTTTCCTAAAGCCTTACATTTTCTCAATGCTAATTCAGGTAGGATTTAGAACTGAAAGGAAAGCAGAAGCCAAATGCATTCCTACTCTCAGATGTTTCTCACACTGACATTATAGATTGGCACTGCCAATATGGCTGGAAAAGTGCTTCCCTTTCTACTTCATAGCAGTAGTTTTCTGTCTTCCTTGGCTTTCCACAAATTTTGTCACTCCAGTCCATGTGCCAGATTTAAAACTGGCATGAAATGCAGAGTCACAAATTAGAAGGAGGAATCTCATTTCTCATATGATATTCTCTTATTTTCTAAAAATCAAGAATCTTATCCAATTTGCTCTTAATAGTATTTTGTTAATGTGAGTTTTAAGGATTTGGGATCCAAATACAAAGCTGTTGCCTAAGATGTAACATTTTAAAATCTAAGGTACCTACCTATGACATGCAGACAAGAAGAGCAGAGCTTGTATTTGAACAGTTCGCTTACATAGGTGACTTTCATTAGGGAGGAAATTTTTTGTTTGCCTTTCTCTCACCCTGCACCCCCCAAAGAAACAATGTAATGGGAACACAGGAGCCCTGAGCTCTCCTCATTCTGTTACCACATTGCTGAGTGACTTTGCACACATCCTCAGATTCCCATCCACCCGAAGAGACAAGATGAAATGACCTTTAATTTCTGTTCCCTTATTTTGTACCTTAAGTGAGGACAATAAAAAGAAAAACAAATGAATAAGATGAGATCTCCTGAAGGTTGGGTTGAGAGTCCCACAAGATAGAAGACTACTCTGCTGTTTGCAGACACTTCAAGTCTATATAATAAAGTAGCATGCCTCTTGGACTTGGCTCCTGAGTATAGTCTGATGACAAATGATTGGTATTAACATCTAGTACAGAAGGATAGGACACAAAGACACATTAGAAACACTTGTTTCCTCATGGTAACAGATGATCATAGATAGGTAACAGCCACAAAATTAGCCAGGTCTGATCAGCAAAGATTCAGAATAAATAGTAACATTTTGGACCAGGATATGCTAAATCTTAATTATTATGGATTTCAGACGAGATGGAACAATTCTTGAGGAAGAAACCTAAAACTAAGATAAGAGTTTTACAAAACCTTTAAAGAGGAATTAATACCAATACTTTTCAAGCTATTTCAGGAAATAGAAAAAGAGGGAGAACTTCCAAATTCATTCTACGAGACCAACATCACCCTGATTCCTAAACCAGACAAAGACTTCAAAGAAAGAAAACTACAGACCTATATCTCTAATGAACCTAGATGCAAAAATCCTCAATAAAATTCTGGCGAATCGGATACAAAATCATATCAAAAAAATTGTACACCATGATCAAGTAGGATTCATCCCTGGGATGCAAGGCTGGTTCAATATACGGAAATCAATAAATGTTATTCACCACATCAATAGACTTAAAGATAAGAACCATATGATCATCTCGATAGATGCGGAAAAAGCATTTGACAAAGTACAGCATCCCTTTATGTTCAAAACTCTCGAGAAAATAGGGATAACAGGAACATACCTCAAGATTGTAAAAGCAATCTATGCTAAGCCTCAGGCTAGCATCATTCTGAATGGAGAAAAATTGAAGGCATTCCCTCTAAAATCTGGAACAAGACAGGGATGCCCTCTCTCACCACTTCTGTTCAACATAGTTCTCGAAACACTGGCCAGAGCAATTAGACAGACGAAAGAAATTAAAGGCATAAAAATAGGAAAAGAAGAACTTAAATTATCACTATTTGCAGATGACATGATTCTATACCTAGCAGACCCAAAAGGGTCTACAAAGAAACTATTAGAACTAATAAATGAATTCAGCAAAGTGGCAGGATATAAAATCAACACGCATAAATCAAAGGCATTCCTGTATATCAGCGACAAATCCTCTGAAATGGAAATGAGGACAATCACTCCATTCACAATATCCTCAAAAATAATAAAATACTGGGGCTGGGGATGTGGCTCAAGTGGTAGCGCGCTTGCCTGGCATGCGTGCGGCCCGGGTTCGATCCTCAGCACCACATACCAACAAAGATGTTGTGTCCCCCGAGAACTAAAAAATAAATATTAAAAATTCTCTCTCTCTCTCCTCCTCTCTCACTCTCTCTTTAAAAAAAAAAAAATAATAATGAAATACTTGGGAATCAACCTAACAAAAGAGGTAAAAGACTTATACAATGAAAACTACAGAACCCTAAAGAGAGAAATTGAAGAAGATCTTAGAAGATGGAAAAATATACCCTGTTCATGGATAGGCAGAACTAACATCATCAAAATGGCGATATTACCAAAAGTTCTCTATAGGTTTAATGCAATGCCAATCAAAATCCCAATGGCATTTCTTGTAGAAATAGAGAAAGCAATCACGAAATTCATATGGAAAAATAAAAGACCCAGAATAGCAAAAACAATGCTAAGCAGGAAGTGTGAATCAGGTGGTATAGCGATACCAGACTTCAAACTATACTACAGAGCAATAGTAACAAAAACAGCATGGTATTGGTACCAAAACAGGCGGGTGGACCAATGGTACAGAATAGAGGACACAGAAACCAACCCACAAAACTACAACTTTCTTATATTTGATAAAGGGGCTAAAAGCATGCAATGGAGGAAGGATAGCATCTTCAACAAATGGTGCTGGGAAAACTGGAAATCCATTTGCATCAAAATGAAACTGAATCCCTTTCTCTCGCCATGCACAAAAGTTAACTCAAAATGGATCAAGGAGCTTGATATTAAATCAGAGACACGGCGTCTGATAGAAGAAAAAGTTGGCTATGATCTACATACTGTGGGGTCGGGCTCCAAATTCCTCAATAGGACACCCATAGCACAAGAATTAATATCTAGAATCAACAAATGGGACTTGCTCAAACTAAAAAGTTTTTTCTCAGCAAAAGAAACAATAAGAGAGGTAAATAGGGAGCCTACATCATGGGAACAAATCTTTACTCCTCACACTTCAGATAGAGCCCTAATATCCAGAGTATATAAAGAACTCAAAAAATTAGACAATAAGATAACAAATAACCCAATCAACAAATGGGCCAAGGACCTAAACAGACACTTCTCAGAGGAGGACATACAATCAATCAACAAGTACATGAAAAAATGCTCACCATCTCTAGCAGTCAGAGAAATGCAAATCAAAACCACCCTAAGATATCATCTCACTCCAGTAAGATTGGCAGCCATTATGAAGTCAAACAACAACAAGTGCTGGCGAGGATGTGGGGAAAAGGGTACACTTGTACATTGTTGGTGGGACTGCAAATTGGTAGCCAATTTGGAAAGCAGTATGGAGATTTCTTGGAAAGCTGGGAATGGAACCACCATTTGACCCAGCTATTCCCCTTCTGAGTCTATTCCCTAAAGACCTAAAAACAGCATGCTACAGGGACACTGCTACATCGATGTTCATAGCAGCACAATTCACAATAGAAAGACTGTGGAAGCAACCTAGATGCCCTTCAATAGACGAATGGATAAAAAAAATGTGGCATTTATACACAATGGAGTATTACTCTACATTAAAAAATGACAAAATTATAGAATTTGGAGGGAAATGGATGGCATTAGAGCAGATTATGCTAAGTGAAGCTAGCCAATCCCTAAAAAACAAATGCCAAATGTCTTCTTTGATATAAGGAGAGTAACTAAGAACAGAGTAGGGAAGAAGAGCATGAAGATGACTAACATTAAACAGGGATGAGAGGTGGGAGGGAAAGGGAGAGAGAAGGGAAATTGCTTGGAAATGGAAGGAGACCCTCAGGGTTATACAAAATTACATACACGAGGAAGTGAGGGGAAAGGGAAAAATAATACAAGGGGGAGAAATGAATTACAGTAGAGGCGGTAGAGAGAGAAGAGGGGTGGGGAGTGAAGGGGAGGGGGGATAGTAGAGGATAGGAAAGGCAGCAGAGTACAACAGACATGAGTATGTCAATATGTAAATTAGTGGAAGTGTAACTGATGTGATTCTGCAATCTGTATACGGGGTAAAAATAACCCACTTGAATCAAAGTATGAAATATGATATATCAAGAACTATGTAATGTTTTGAACAACCAATTTAAAAAAAAAAAAAAAGATACAGGACTAGATATAGTCACATATAAACAGAAACTCAGGCCAGTTTACACAATGTCTCTTGGCAAATGATTTATTATGTTCTTTACTATTTTGATTAGAAGTATTAAAAGGTACCCCCCAAAAAAGTACATACAAAAAAATTCCTCCATTTACCTATGCTGTAATCTTGGAAAAGTATGCTTCTGATAGATGTAAAATTATCTCCTCATATTTGCAGAGCAATACATGAAGACTTTTTTTTTTCTTTTAATAGTTGTACATGGGCAGTATGCCTTTATCTATTTTTTTATGTGGTGCTGAGGAACAAACCTAGTGCCTCACACATGCTAGGCAAGTGCTCTGCCACTGAGTTACAGCCCCAGCCACAAAGACCTTTTATATTTACTGATTTCTATGGTTTCCCTTTGAATCAAAGATCAAATCCAGGGATGCATAACCACCAAGCTCAACTACAGCCCTTTTTGATTTAATTAGAGACAGGGTCTCACTGAATTGCTTAGGGCTTTGCTAAATTGCTGAGGCTGGCTTTGAACTTGCAATCTTCCTGCCTCAGCCTCCCAAGCTGCTGGGATTATAGTGTGTGTCACAGTGCCTGGCCATATCCGTTTCTTAAAAACAAAAAAACAGGAGATTTTGGTAAAATAGGAGGGCCAAACTTTTGTCCCCCAAACCCTTTGTGCCACTTTTACCTTACCTTGCCTCCTACCATAATCATTACTGTGGGTAAAATAGCATGCACCAGAAGACTTAAAAAACTAATGTTTTAAGTATTAACCTCTTTTTTGTGCTGCTGGGGACTGAACCCAGGACCTTGCACATGCTAGGCGAGTGCTCTACCTCTAGGCCACATCCCTAGCCCAAACTCTTTCTTTTTAAAGAACTTTGGATAGATGTCTAGTAACCTTAAATCAACATTTCTTTGCATGATCTATAAAAAGTATGTCTCTTACCCTCTCAGATGAAGTCCTTTATGGTCAAAGATAATTTAAACTATTTGTTCTCATCTCACATCGACTAGCACAATGTAAATATGGCTGGTAGGGCAAAAATTGTTTGACATGTTTTGACAATTCTACTCCTAGATACATACCCCCAAAAATTTAAAGAAGGGACTCAAATAGATACTAAAGCACCAAAGTTCACAGTAGCATTATTCACAACATCCAAAAGGTAGAAACAACCAAACTATACATCAGAAGATGGATTTTTAAATGTTATGTAAATATACAATGGGATGTTATTCAGTAAAAAAACTAAATAAATAAAATTCTGCTATGTTACACCACGAACAAACCTTAAAGATATTAATAAATATCATTATTTCATTTATATGAGGTACCTAGAAAAGGCAAATTCATAGAATCATAAAGTAGAATAAAAACTGGGATGAGATAGAGAGAACAAGTACTTACTCTCTAGTAGAATGATTAAGAGATTGGAATGATGAAAAAGTAAACAGAGATGGGTGGTGGTACTTAAGTATTTCTGTGAATGTATTTAATGCCACATAAGATGACAAAATTTTGTTAGTATATTTTACCACAAGCACAAAAAAATTGTTCAAAAAGAATGGGATGATCAAAGGGATCTAATAACTCCTATAGACAGAACTGAGACTAAGGAGATGGGAATTAGTATACTTATCAGTAATCCACTCACTGATTCAATAAATATACAGTAGTAAATACCACCCATCTACAAGGTACCATTCTAAGCAGTAAGGATGTAAAATGAATACAGAATACACCCATTCTCGACATCTTTTTAATTTTTTTTGGTAGTTGTGTATTCACAGCATGCCTTTATTTTATTGGTTTATTTTTATGCAGTGCCAAGGTTTGAACCCAGTGCCTCACACATACTAGGCAAGTACTCTGCCACTGAGCTAAATCCTCAGCCCAACTCTCAGCATCTTTTGAGGCCAGTAGGACATATAGAAAAGAAAATAGACAATTATAACACCAACACAGCTTTGTAGTTACTATGAAATGGGTCAAGTTGTTTGATATTATTCAACTCTTCCATATCATTAATGATTTCCTATTTATACTAATGATTACTGAGAAAGGTAGTAAAATCTTTGACTGTGACTATGCATTTCTATTTCTTTTCACAGTTCTATTAGTTTTTGCTTTGTATATATTGTATATTTATATGTATTAGTAAACATTTATAATTGTTAGTATCTTGATTAATTGGTCCCTATTTATCATTATACAATAAATTTCTTTATCCATGGCAATATTATTTGCTATCAAATCTATTTTGGTAGATATTAATATGAGCTGGACAATTGTAAACTGGAGAGTAAAGATGTATGTGAACTGAAGGGATTTAATCTTTTTCTTTTTTGGTACTGAGGGTTGGACCCAGATTTTAACCACTGACCTGCAACCCCAACACTTTCTTTCTTGAGACAGAGTCTTGCTAAATTGCTGAGCCTAGCTTTGAACTTGTGATCCTCCTGCCTCACCCTCCCAAGCTGCTGGGATTACAGACATGGGCCACCAAACCCAGCTAGAGTCAACTTTTGACATCAAATTAATAAAGAAAATGGAAACTAGATGATTAAGTGGTAAGAAATGAGCAAGTGGTGGGGGTGACAGATGATTTCTTCAAATGTCCCCACTAGAAAAAGTTATCTGGTTATTTTAATGATTCATAAAGAAATTCTTTTTCATTAAAAATAAAAGACAATGATCTTTAACTTGTCTACAGAGAATTGGACAAGCTAACAAAGCAATTCTAAGACTCCAGAATGAGACACTTGCTCCAATGAATGATGAATCTTTTTATATTCTGTCCTAACAAAGGTAATGCCACTAAGGGACTACCATATATATGACTTTCTCACCAACAACTGTTTTTAAGTCAAAATGAAAGACAAGTCTCATTTTCAATGACTGAATTTAACCACTTTCCTTCTACACCAAGAAATGGAAGAAAAACCTCTTTGGGGGGCTTGGATCCAGAAAGCTACATCATTGAGTCTCATTCATATGAAAAGTCTGAACTGTGATAATCCAATGAAAGCCAGGAAAGTTCTCAAAGAAAATCTCACATGTTCAATCTTTTACAGGGACTCACAGACCATAGAAGCCCTCATTAAGAATTTATTTTTGTTTGTTTGTGGTACTAGGGTTTGAACCCATTGAGCTACATCTCCAGCCCATTTTTTGTTTTGGGACAATCTCACTAAATTGCTAAGGCCGGCTTTGAACTAGCAATCATCCTGCCTCGGTTTCCTGAGCTGCTGGGATTAGAGGCATAACACCACCAGGCCTGACTAGTTAAGAATTTTTCATGTGCATCCCTTGAAACTACGGAAAAGGGGGGGGGGGACACGGGAACAAGTCTCTAATCCAGTTACCTATTATCAAGGCAAGCTCTCTGCACACCTGATTAAAAGCCATTATGTGTTACAATGACTCCACATCTTAAAAACTAGGTTTTTAATGAAGTATATATTGAAAATTCACCATATTTGCTTTATACATCTTCATCTGTTTGATCTAAACAATGGCACCCTAAGTGATGCCTGATTATCAAAGCTCTCCTCTTAGCAATTCTAGGATCAAATAAAAGTCTTTGCTATCCATGCTATTAACCTTCACTAAAGTTATAAAAATCCACTACTAACTGATGAGGGACTTGCTGATTTAACCCTTACCTGTTGCTATGCTTGGATTTTTCCCGGTCCTTATCCTTGTCCTTCTTGTGCTCTTTATGCCGGTGTTCTCGATCTTTGTGTTTATCTTTGTGTTTATGAGAATCTGCAACCACAAGAGATGAGTCAGTTAAGAAGAGTCATAAGCTATCTTCTGGTCACCTACCTTACAAGCTGGTCAAGAAACAGGATTCAAATGGCATGGTAGCCATAACAGCACATTCCACCAGAAGCAAAGATTTCACAAGGAAGCCCAGACAGGGCACTTCAATACTGCCTATAAAAGCAAGACCTATGGGGGATGAGAGAAGAAGAGCTATTCTACTTTGAAAAAAACAGTAGTTTGGCACTCCTCTTCCTAAATCCAAGCCTAAATGATAAATGATAAAAGAATAGATTGTGAACAATGATTCTAACCCCCATAAATTTTCCTTGTATCCCCATTTCCCAGTCAGTCCCCATCTATCAGCTCAAAATAAGCACTATTCTGATAGCACTATGGATTAGATTTGTCTACATTTCTACAGTTTCATGAGAAAGAAATCATACAGGATTTAAATTGTGCCTGATTTTTTCATTCAGCATGGTTTTGATATTTATCTGTGTTGCTGGATGAATCTAGTTGTTTTCTTTCTTTCTTTCTCTTGTGTGTGTGGGGGAACATGTGCATGGCTAGGAATGACACCCAGGGCCTCACAACAAGACAAGTATTTTACCACTAAACTACCTCCTTGATTCCATTTTATTGCAGAATACTAGTACACCATATGGATATACTGTGAATTATCCATTCACCTGTTGGTGGACATTTATTCACTTGTTCTTGTGAATAAATCTGCTAAATTCCTAAACTCATGGTAGTTTTCCTATAAACATATATTCATTTCTCTTGGTATATGCATTTAAGAGTGAAATTGCTGGGTCATATAGTTTATGTTTAACTTTATAGAAAATTGCCAAACTGTTCAAAAGTGCTTGTTTCATTCATTATACAATCCCACCAACAGTTCACTGAAGTTCTAACTGCTATAAATTATTACGAACATCTGTTATTATCTTTAATTTTATTCCACTAGGTACTAGTGGACTTCTCTAAATTACTTTTATAATAAAAAATGTTTTTAAACATTTATTTATTTCTATTGATGAATTGTAATTATACATAATAGTGGGACTCATTATGCCATATTCATATGTACATGTAATGTGATCCATCTTACTCCAAGTACCTTTTCCCTCCCCTCTTCACTCTCCTTGATCTACTTCTACTCTACTGATCTATTCTTTTAATTAATGTTATAATTTTATACTTACACACAATTCACTGTGGTATATTCATACATGGATGTAGCATGATTTGGTAAATTTTATTCCCCAGTACTTCCCCATGCTCTTCTCTCCTCCCTCCTTCTCAATCCCCTTTCGCTAACCATCTTCCTTCTTAATAAAACCTTGAAGAATAACAATCTTTAAATTTTTATTTTGACAGGTACTAATGAACATACAAAAAAGTAGCATAAGTCACTAAAAATATTTAAAGAAAAGGAAATTAAGTGAAAGGCAAATTTAGAGTAATTCCAAGTAGGTTTCAGATAACCAGGATACCAAAAACATCATCATCATCATCACTGGGGATTGGGGGCGGGGCTGTTTCCGAATTACATCTCCAGTCCTTTCTATTTGTTATTTTGAGACAAGGTCTCCCTTAAGCTGGTGAGGCTGGCCTTGAACTTGCAATCCTCCTGTCTCAGCTTCCCAGATTGCTGGGATTACAGGCATGTGCAACCATACCCAATAACATTATCTTTTTTAAATGAATAAAACTTCAAATTTGATTTTAAAACCAGGTCTCCCAATTCTTTTAAAGCAACTGTTATCTAAAAATGTAAAAATAAAATGTTGATAAACAAGATTCAAGTTAAAGATCTGAACCCCAATCCCCAATTTAAAAAGATATTACACATCTATCTACCATATGCTCAATTTGTGCTAAGTGTGCTGTGACAGACACCAAAAAATGTCAATTTCTTAAAATTTCTCAATGTCTATTGTATTATATTTTTAAATTTGTTTTTGGTGCCAAAGATTGAACCCAGAGGCCCTTAACCACTGGGCCACATCCCCAGCCCTTTTTTGTATTTTATTTAGGGTCTTGCTGAGTTGCTAAGTATCTCGCTAAGTTGCTGAGGTTGGCTTTGAATTTGTAATCCTCTTGCCTCAGCCTCCCAAATCACTGGGATCATAGGCATATGCCACCACACCAGGCAGCTACTGTATTATAAATTTACTCAATATAGTTTCACATGGGAAGGACGGATTTCTGAGAAATGATAGAGAAGCAGATTTGGGTAAGTACATAAGTAGAATTGACTACAAATAGTATGAAGCCTTCTGAACATCAAAAGACAAAAAGTGAAAAAGTAAAGCCAGTAAGGGCACACTGAATTATACCACTCATGGTAAAAATATTTGTCTACAGAGAACAAACTAGTGACCTTGAAGATAAAGGAACCTCGTTATACTACTCTCTGTACTTATGTGCTTGTATGTATCCTTTAAACTTTTTCATAATAAATAGTTCACATGATCTCTGCATTACTTCCCTTCCATTTATTTATTGTTATTATGTAAAGACACAGCAAGAAAACTAGTCTAGTTCCAATAGAGGATTTGTGTTAAAGAATGGTAAGAGATAAAGTTTAATAGATAAAATTAACCCAGAGTCAGGGTGTTCTACTCTAAGAAAGATAGGGAGCCACTACAGCAGAAATGAAACAAAAATAAAAACCATACTCGAGGAATATTGGTTGAAGGCCAGTATACATAGAAGGGTTAGTCAAACAACCAGCTAGAAGTTTTTAAAGCAGCCTGGAGAATTACAATAGCAAAAGAACTAAAAAGGGAGGAAAAAATATACCAGAGTGTTGAGAGAAATAGAAATAGAACCCAGTTCCAGGAAGTCACTGCTCTGTGTAATGAATTGCAGGAGAAGAGTCAAAGAAGACTTAAAAGTCTTAGGGTACCAGTGAATGGGAGAACAGAAGCCTGGCAAAAAAAAAAAAAAAAAAAAAAAAACCACCCAGGAAACCTGCGTAGAATAAAGATGAGGAAAGGAAAAAGAATGGAGAAATGAGGTGCTTGATTCAAGCCCTCTTGTATTTAAGGTAACAATGGGACACCTAACTGAAGAAGGTTCAGAGAAGCCAATAAATGAAAAAACCTACAAGGGTACACTGATCTCTCTATACAACTCAGGGTAAAAATATTTGTCTGTAGAGATCATACTAGTGGCCTTAAATATAAAAGTACATATCCTTGAAATTAGTATCTAAGTATAACTGTTAAAAATGTTTTGTAGAAAGGATGCCATCATTTCAAGTATCTGTTAAATCCAAAAGGAACTGTGTTGAACCTAAGATGAGAAATTAAAGAAGTAAACCAGTACATATTAAATCACCAGAAAACCTCATTCATTGAAGTGAGGTCACCTAATGGCTCTTGATAATAACTCTATCAATTCTTAGTATTTGAAAACTGCAAATGAAGACACAGGAGTAATACTCCTGAAATAAAGCAATCCTAAAAAGAAAAAAGAAAAAAAAACTTGTAACAACTAACTTCTTTCACTATAACTTAACTGGAGTTAAGACTTAAGGACAGGGGCTGGAGATGTGGCTCAAGTGGTAGTGTGCTCGCCTGGCATGCGTGCGGCCCGGGTTCGATCCTCAGCACCACATACAAAGATGTTGTATCCGCCGAATACTAAAAAATAAATATTAAAAAAAATTCTCTCTCTCTCTCTCTTTAAAAAAAAAAAAAAGACTTAAGGACAGATAAGTAAATAAAGAGAGAAAAGGAATCCATAGTTTTTGTTGTTGTTATCTAGTGTTTGTGCTGAGGTCAAAAAAGGCTTTTAAGTAAAGAAACTTCCAAAGGACTAAAGGAAAGTGTCTCCCTCTTTTCTAATTCTAAGACTAGTTGCTGGTTAACATTACATAAGGACTTGATGGTTAAGAAATCCGTTTACAACTGGATCCAGGATTATACTAAAGGTTAATCAATTTACAACCATCAAATATATTCTTTAAGTCCAAAATACCCTACTAAAGACTTATTCAGACAAGGACTCTGCCCTCAAGGAGTTTACAATCCAATAAGGTAATTAAGGTATAAACATAGTCACTGCCCAGGGCACACAAGAGAAAAGGGCACAATACAACAGATGCCAGCACTGATCTTAGGATGTCTCAATTTTCTTACTACTCGTACAAAATGTAAATATCCCTATTTCGAAAAGATAATAACTACTAAATGTGTGTTCTGCACTCCAAACTTGCACCACTCTGTGTGAAGCCCATATTATCAAATCTAAGACACATTTTTTGCCCCACTTAACATCTCTGAAAATATGGTACACCTAGTTGGCATAACACCTATGGAGGGGGAATTTCGCAGTATCTAATAAAACTCACACGCTCTCTCCCTTTTGACCCATCTGGGAATTTAGCCTGAAAATATGTACTTATGAGGAAAGAGTGGATGATGACAAACAGTAAGCACTTCAGAAGAACAAGTGGTAGGGAAGGAAAGGAGTCAGAAAACAGAATGACAGAATAAGGAAACAGCAAATGAGTTAAGGAAAAATGTTTTTAGGAAAGTGAAAATATTCTGAAGAATTCTAATACAATTTCTCTATTCCATCTAACTGTACTAATGATATTGTTTAAATGTTTTCAATAAATATTTTTACAATGAAAAGGTAAGAAAATTTATACTAGTTTCTATATATATGAAAGGGAAGAATCCTCTTAAAAATTTTAGACTTGCTGAAATAAGCCAAAATTCCTTTTCTGCCCACAAAATCTCAAAATAATTGACATTAAAGTAACTTTTTATTTCATCATGATATTCCTAGAAACTATGCAAAATTTTTGTAAAAGTAACAAATATCTCTTTCCAAATGTCTACATGTAAAGTCTGGAATTGCCATTACCTCTTATATAATAACAAATTTTTTTTTTTAAGTACTTAGCTAGTTTTTTTTTTTTTTTTAAGGAAGTTCAGTAAGGCAGTAGGATCACTTAATTTATGGGCATTTTGTAGTAAAGAAAATCTTAAGGGCTGGGGATGTGGCTCAAACGGTAGCGCACTCGCCTGGCATGCGTGTGGCCCGGGTTCGATCCTCAGCACCACATACAAACAAAGATGTTGTGTCCGCTGAAAACTGAAAAATAAATATTAAAGAATTCTCTCTCTCTCTCTCTCTCTGTTTAAAAAAAAAATATTTAAAAAAAAAAGAAAATCTTAAGAGTAAAATATTGAACTAGGTTAACTACTTCCTTTACTTCCAAGTAAAGGATAACATAATGAAGTGAACCAGACCAAAGAACAAGATGAAATAATTTACCTGGATCAGGGAATAAGAAAGACAGTAGAATGAATCGGACATAGAGAAACCAGACACATACAAAAATTTTATGAAAAAAGAAGACAATTCCAAAAAACATTTTGTTAGTTAAACATGTTCAAGAATGATGATATAAGCCAGGTGGCATCACTTGAGCCTCAGGAGCTTAAGGCCAGCCTGGGTAACCTAGTTAGACTCCTGGAGAAGGGAGGGGGAAAGGGAAGGGGGAAGGAGAAGATCATAAGCACAAAAGACTGGGTTCAAACCCTAATATGATTAGAGACGTCACAGAACAGCACAGAATGGAAGAAACCCAAAAGAAAAGGAAGCAGACTGGTTCAATAATGGAAAACATCTGATTCAAATTCTCATTCTGTCACTTAGTATGTGACCTTGGTTAAAGCCACTATCAGATCTATAAGGTGGCAGCATAGATCAAGTGTTGAAAGCTTTAAATCTCTGTTCATCAACAGAGATTGATATCTATAACCTTGGTAAATTCACCTCTCTTGCAAGTGAAGAAACTAGGGCTGAAAATTTAAATGATCTTAAAATTTTTTATTTTGCAAGTCAATTATCATTATTTAACCTTCTTCAAGATTAATTTACATAGAACTGAGTTGAACTTATCCCATACAACTTAGGAATTCAAGTTCAATATGTGCATTTGAGGCAGTAACCATTTTCCATTCTCCCTGCCCGCCAAAGCAACATTGGATAAAAGGATGTTTTCTTTCATATACTCAGATCCAGGAAAGAAAAGCACTTATGAAGAAAGAAGTAAAACTTTGGCATACTCTTAAAAATCCTATAAAGCCTGAAGACCTTGAAGGGATGCACCAAAAACAGTTAACACCCCCCACACAGAAGTACATTTGTAGTACTTTAGTTGTTGTCATCAGGTGGCTAATAGTGTTGCCAATTCTATTCCACCCAGGGTCTCTAAATTCTCTTATCAATCAAAATCCAATTCAAGGATAATCATTTACACTCTCTTAAAAGAGAAAGGGGACTGAAATAAAGTAAACCAAAATCCACGCAAGTATGATTTTGGCAAAATGAACCTATTACATATAGCTATAATGTTCTAATTAAAAAATTTATATATATTAAAAAAAAGAGACAGGTGAGGTGGTGCATGCCTGTAATCCCAGCAGCTGGGGAGGCTGAGGCAGAAAGATCAAAGTTCAGTCAGCCTCAGCAACTTAGTGAGGTCCTAAGCAACTAGCAAGACTCTGTCTCTAAATAAAATATAAAAAAGGAGTGGGGATGTGGCTCAGTGGTTAAGTGCCCCTAGGTTCAGTGCCCAGTACAAAAAAAAAAAAAAAAGGGAAAAGTCTGGCTGGGGTTGTAGTTTGATGGTAGAGCACTACTCATGCATGAGGCCCTGGGATAGATGGAAAGGAGGAGGCCATAGGTAGATGGAAAAAAGGAAGGAACAGGGAAGGAAAGGGAGGGGAGGGAAGAAAGGAGAGCGGGGAGAGGGAGGAAGAAAATGTGGGGGGGGGGGGAAAGAGCAAGCATGATCTTAAAGGTTTTCCTGAGAACAGATAAAGGCAGTCCTTTGCTTCCTTAAAAACAAAGGCAGACAAAGAAGGGGACTCTGCCGTGTTTTAAGCCGCACAGCCCTTTACAGGGACTTTCAATGGTAGGTTGAGACCTTACTAAACCTGCCTTCCCTAAGAAGGCACATACAACTTTTGTCAAAGATAATCTCTGCTCCTCTCTAACATACAAATATAAAACTAGTTGATTAAGTAAGGAACCATTTGAATGAACACACTGAGTGCAGCAATTAAGTTTTTAAAGAAGATATTATCTTCTCATTATTAAAACTCTTCTACTGAGATAAACCCATACATCTTGTTCTTCCTAAAGATGGATACCATATCCCCCAAAACTGAGGCCTAAACAAAATCAACATTTCTACTTAACACTCTATACCCAGTATATTCAAATACTTTTAAAGAAGACTGTTTATGTTTAGGATAGATAACAAGCTGGTCTCAGGTGATAATGACTGGCATCTGGGTATATGGTCAGTATGGGAGTAGGGGGTGGAGTGAATGCTTATAAAAAAGTGAAAGTGTGAAAAAATCCACCATTCCAACACTGGTGAAGATCCAATATTGGTTCATTTTAATCTAGGAAACCCAGAATGTGAACATCTTAAATTTTTCTTGACTTCAACTGAGTCCACAGAAGAGTTCTTTCTTATCACTATGTTACAGCAATTCTTAATAAAAACATTTCCAAAATTTCAAGGCATAGTTAAAAGTCTTTCAAAGTAAGGAAGATAGAGGCTGTTTAAAATAGAAATTTTCTTTGCCTAAAAGCTCAGAGAACTCTAGAATTTAAAAGGAAAGAAAAATGTTAGAAGGATTCAAATCTAAAGAAAATCCTTAAAATCTCAAGAATAAGGAAAGATACCAGCAACATTTTCAATTTCTAAAGCCAAATTATTATTTGTCTTCCTCAAATATGTCCCATATACAAACAAGAGCTTTTGTCATGAACAGACTTATTAAATACTGAAATTAATGGGGTTCCCCATTAGGGACATGATATTCTCAAAACAAAAATCCTTTCCAGCTGAAAAGATGATAGACCAAGGTATAAATAACTCTCCTTGAGAAAAAGCTGAGCTTCACAATATACATTCATTCAAATTTTTACTAAGTGCCAATTCTATGTCAGGCATTGTTCTAGGTGTGGAAATAGACCTGGTTTTAAACCGAGTCCCTGTCCTCATGAAGTTTTATAATAAGCATAATATCCACTCTTTCCAACAGTAGCAGCTACTGAATGAATAACTTTGAAAAGAGAGAGATAAACAGGCTCCATAACTGCCTAAGTTTACCTGGACTTGCCCCTATGAAGTTTCAGAATCAGATTTTAATGGTATAGCTGAAAGAGATCTTCATGGTTAAGTTAAGGAGCCAAGTCCAAAAGAAAAAAAAAACTTGAAAGTTGCCAAGTAATTTGCAAAGTGTTAAAGTCTTTATCCTCAATATCCAATACTTGGGAATATCTCTTCATCAGAAACTTACAAGTACTATGGATTAAAAAACTCAAGAGTAAATGAGGGGTGGGGAAAGCTGGGGCTGTGGCTCAGTGGCAAAGCACTTACCTAGCATGTGTGAGGCACTGGGTTCGAATAAAAATTAACAAAATAAAGGCATTCTGTCCATCTATGACTACCAAAAAAAAAAAAAAAAAAAAAGGTACATCCAGTATTTTTAATTTCTTTAGCTCTGAAATACAACTTCAAATTTTTAAAACCTGCCACTGTAATTTCCAAAGTACCTACATGGTCAGAAGAAAAGCCATAAACTGAGTTTAAAAACAACAAGAATCTACTTGGGCTTTAAACATAAACAACTGTGTCACATATTATCCTAAGGGCCTTGCCATGGAAAAGATACACATGAAACAATCTACTGGGCTACAGTAAGCCTCAAATTCAAACAAAACAAAAAAGGTTAAATGGACAGATGTTTTCTTTTCCAGATCACTTCCACATTTAAATTTGATCCCCTTTTATGTTTTTATAAACATTTCAATTGCCTTAATCTATTTCATCATAGGTTTTTCCTATGTACTCATTCTAACTTATTTTACAACCTTTTCTCTCATCCTACTCCTTCCATTATGCCCCTTAAGTTCACGTTCATCTTCCTTTCTTTCTCTGGCTTTCATCTCCAGGGATCAATCAATTGTATTAAAAAAAAAAATTCAGATTTAACTGATGGGATCAACAAACTGTCTTTTAAAACAGTATGTCACCTTGTTACTTATAAGAAGGGTTTCTAAGCTGGAGAGTCTAGATACAATCTAGATACAGAAGAGACTGTTCACTATTATATTATTATGACAACAATCATGACAGATTTATATATTTTTAGTTGTTTTGATGGACATTTTTATTTTGTTATTTATTTGTATGGGTGCTGAAAATAGAACCCAGTGCCTCAACAGGTACTAGGCAAGCACTTTACCACTGACATGTCCCCACATGACAGATTTTTAAAGTTAATTTTACCTTTTTTTTTTTTTTTTTTTTTGGTACTGGGGACTGAGCCAGGAGTGCTTAACAACTGTAGAACACCTCCACACTTTTTTTATTTTTTATTTAGAGACAGGGTCTCACTAAATTGCTTAGGGCCTAAACTGCTTAGGTTGACTTTGTTCTGCTGCAGGCTCCTGAGGCACTGGGATTACAGGCCAGGCTAATTCTACTTTTTAACAGTAGGAAGACATTTTTAGAGCAACTCAGTGTTTTCATGCAACATCCTGATGGGTCTTAGGCAACATTTCTTGGCTTTGGGTCTCAGTTTTCTAATCTGTAAAAATGACCTTTATTGATCCCTTAAACAAAAGTAAATATATAAATGCTTAAGAGCATTATCTTTTTATGAGGCCCTGGAACTTGGACTTAACCCCAGACATATGTATTTTGACAAGTTCTCCAAATGACTATAATCCAGATTGACCAAAATCATATTTGAAAATTCTGCCTTAGTACTTTTGTTCCCCAAGTCTTCTGAGAACTAAGTAATACCAAATACCAGCTACCTGCAAAAGTGGACACGCTGCTCTTTTTATTTTCAGTTTTAACTTCAACTGAGTCCAATATTCCTTTAAAAGACAAGCAGAATATGCTGAGTCTCTGCCCCCCCCCCCCACTTTTCTTCCTTTCTTAGGACTCCTATGTGAGAGTAAGAAGGAAGAGCCATCTAAAGGATGATACAGCTACCCCAACTTGGATAAGGAGAGGGCTTTTTAAAATGTAAATTTGTTGTTGTTGTTTGGGCATTAGTATACAGGGCCATCCTCAGAGAAAGACAGTTAATTGAGTCATGCTAGTGGAACTCTGTTGAGAAAATGCAATGTATAGAAAAAAAGATGAATTAAAACTTAATGAAGCTACAAACTCACAGTTAATTCTTTAAACTTGGCTTATAGAGACCAACTAACATGACAAAAGTCCTGTGAGCTTCATGTGATACACATAAGCACAGCCAACTCAAGGTTTTTTCTGTAATTGGCCAGGCAGTAAATAGTGAAGCCTTCTAGTCTATTCAACTTCTGTTGCAAGTACTCAACTCTGACACTATAGCACAAAAGCAGCCACATGTTATATGTAAATAAATAAGCATGGCCATATTCCAATACAACTGTGTTCATGAACACTGAACTCTGAATCTCTCTTTGTCTTCAACTATTAAAAAACGTAGGGATGGGGTTTTGGCTCAGCACTAGAGCACTTGCCTAGCACATGTGAGGCACTGGGTTCAATCCTCGGGATCACATATAAATAAATAAATAGACAGATCTACAACTAAAAAAATAAATAAATAAAGGGGGGTGGGTAAAAACAGTCTCAGTTTAGGGCCATACGAAAGCAGGTCTCAATTGCAGAACATTGCACTAATATTATCTAGAAATAACACCTGCCTCTAAAAGAAAGGAGCCTTTCAAGCTCAATGTGTAAAGAATACCATCCCCTCAACTCTATAACTCTCAAACTCTTGAACTTTCCCCTAAATGATATTCATATTAAGCATCTTTCCCATCTCTTTCCTTCAAACAGTCTGTGAACAGCCATTAATCAACTTGATTTGAAAGTGGTTAAAATCTACCCCATTCTGGCAAACAAGACAAAACAAGTCACATGAATGAAAACTAAGAAGGAAGGCCAAAGTTAGGTATCCTACTAATACTGCTTCTTAAGCAGCAAGCTAGTAAAATGTGACTTATCTTCCTCAAAGTGGAAACACCATACTTGCTCACATAATGCTAATTCAGATGAAATTGCTTAGCAAATAAAATGACTACAGAGGTCCTTATAAAATAACACAATTTCTTATTAATCTTCATTTAACAAAAAGATCCTTTTTCTTCAATACTCAGCTAAGTAGGTTTTACTGATTTCTGGAATGACTGGCTCCAAGCAGAAGCTGAACTGCTAAAATCAACTATCCAGGGGTCACTGCTGCACAGGCAGGCAAGCTAAGAAATACACTTTAAAATGCAGCAGAGCCCTTAGTCAAGGGTCCACCAGAAATCAGAGCCCTAAGACTAATGGGTAATTCTATTACCTAGGTGTCACTTAGGCTCCCCATTACCTTGTTCTGTCTCACATTTAAGAACTCAGGCTGACATCGATGTTCATAGCAGCACAACTCACAATAGCTAGACTGTGGAACCAACCCCGATGCCCCTCAATAGATGAATGGATAAAAAAAAAATGTGGCATCTATACACAATGGAGTACTACGCAGCACTAAAAAATGACAAAATCATGGAATTTGCAGGGAAATGGATGGCATTAGAGCAGATTATGCTAAGTGAAGCTAGCCAATCCCTAAAAAACAAATGCCAAATGTCTTCTTTGATATAATGAGAGCAACCAAGAACAGAGCAGGAAGGAAGAGCAGGAGGAAAAGATTAACATTAAATAGAGTCATGAGGTGGGAGGGAAAGGGAGAGAAAAGGGAAACTTGCATAGAAATGGAAGGAGACCCTCATTGTTATACAAAATTACATATAAGAGGTTGTGAGGGGAATGGGAAAAAAAATAAGGAGAGAAATGAATTACAGTAGATGGGGTAGAGAGAGAAGATGGGAGGGGAGGGGAGGGGGGATAGTAGAGGATAGGAAAGGTAGTAGAATACAACAGTTACTATTATGGCATTATGTAAAAATGTGGATGTGTAACCGATGTGATTCTGCAATCTTTGTAATGTTTTGAATAACCAATAAAAAAAAGAAAAAAAGAAAAAAAAAAAGAACTCAGGCTGCAGCATCAGACAGGCCTAAACTGCTCTACAGTTTAGTTACCAACTACATAAGTCTTGAGCCAGTTAGTTACTTACCCTCTCCGCCTAAACTTCCCAAGTGTAGACAGAAGTGTTAACTAAGAATCAAGATGGAAATACCCAATACTCCAGACATTGCTCAAGACACAGTAAATGTCCAAATATGAGCTATTTCGCCCCTTATCATTTCGATCTTTTACTCCCCCAAAAAACTGAGCATAATTTGAGGAAACTGCAGAAAAGTGGATCTCCTGCCAATCTTAAAGCAATTTACTCAAGTTGCTATTAAAGACCTTGTCATGTACACTCTGTATGTCCTCAGAACGTATGTTCTCAGAATGGTCAATATTACTATACTATTTTGTTCCATCAGACTGACATATGTCTAGCTGTGAGCCAGATTACTTATTTATGAACATGCAAGTGCAAAGTGACTCCACCTGGGATGCAGAAGCAGAGATTCTGATCTGCTTTTACTATAAGGTGAACTCATTTTGGGTGAATTAGTCTCTTGGGTGTTGCTTGGTAATCTCTACCATCTTTCATCATCTACACTTTACAGTAGTAGAAATTTACTTATTACTAATTACAATTTAAGAAATCCGAGTTAACTTGTTACGGTTAGAAGCTATTTCTAATGAGGATGTGGGCTAATCCCATCCGTTTTAAAGAATACTGATCCATAAATGTAAGTCAACTTGTTTTGTCAACTAAACATAATAATTCTGACATAAAATGAACTCATTCTGTCCAAAGGATCACCTTTGTTTAGTACTAAAAAAGGCCAAATAAAATGGAGAACTGCTTGAATTTCCAACTGTTTGGGTAAACACAACTCCACTTACTAGTAAGTTCTCTTAACATGTCACCCAGGATAAGATAATGTACAGCCATATTTCTTGGGCTCAAAGCCTCATGGCTAACAGCTACCATACCAGATAGCACAGATACAGAATATTTCCATCACGATGGAAAATTCTATTGGACACTGCTAATCTAGATACCTGAATCAGGAGAACATTGTTCCTTTACTAGTAAGGAGCCGGAGGCACTTCTTATGACTTCTAGATAGTGATAATAAGGTCAACATGGAGAATTCCTTTGCGCTAACTCCCTGCTTAGCACTCTTCTGCTCCACCTGCTGAGGCCTTTTCCCTACATGGCACTGCACTATGCTGTACAGTCCATTAAGGTCAGCCAGAAGTTTGGCTAAGATGGCCACCTCAAAAGTAGGTTGCTTCTGCAGGGCCCCTGGGCAATCAAAGCCTCAATGAGCATCTTCACAACACTTGGACTGAAGTCTCAGTCTACTTCAGGAGAAGGCAAACAAATTCCATTTTTACTAACTCATCTTTATCCTCTAAATACAAGACTTAAAGCTGGAATTTTTCACTCTTGCTCCTAAATACTTCTCTATAGAAAGTCACCTTTTCACAAGGACATCCCTCTACTGATAATGTTTTTCTCCTTTCTTAGGAGATAGAACTTAAAAGGGAGAAAGGACTTGTCTAACCTGAAAATGTAACTTCTCAAGTCAGCTCAATTAGGGCAGGCCCATTCCTGCAGGTTTGTCCTTTTTTGCTTCTATTAAGTGAGTCCTTAATTCTTGGGAAATAAGAGCGACTACAAACTTCCTCTCTATGCTACACAGGAACCCACAGCTCAGCCTAAACTGCTTTTGTTTCCAATGGTCACAGGCTTCAAAATGCTCACAAGTCTGTACCATTTCTGGCTATAAAGGTTTCCAGAATGTTGATACATTGCTTCAAGTATCCTATTACTAATTCAACCAAAGGGCCTTCTTTGTCTAGAGTGCTACTATTGACTGTGCTCAAATGCTCAGACACATTGTCTGGGTCACTAACTGTACAAAGAGTAAGCCTGAACACACCTCCCCTACCAATTAACATTTTCTTTAGGAATAAGAGAAGTCTTTCTAGCATTAATCATGTAACTGGCTCCTTAAAGATTTTTATGCTCCAGAGAACCTTCCCCAGTTATGAATTACTTCAACATTGTAAACATATAAAGAAGCCTAAGAACTGCATAAGTAATAAGGCCTGCCCATTTGGTCTTGTTTAAAAAAAAAACAAAAAAAAAAAACACTGCTTAAGAGGTTGAATTACCGTCACACATGGTGGTACAAGCCTATAATCCCAACAACTTGGAGGCTGGGGCAGGAGGATCACAAGTTTGAGGCTGGCCTCAGCAATTTAGCAAGGCCCCATCTCAAAATAAAAAATAAAAAAGGGCTGGGGATGTGGTTCTGTGGTTAAGCACCCCTGGATTCAAATCCCCTGTATTGGGGGGAAAGGGAAAAGTTTGAATTACCACAAAACTAACTTAAGGCTTCATATAAATGTCAGGAGTATAGAATTTGACCAGAAGCTTATTGTGGTCAGTCAATTTATCTCACTCTTGTCAACCAGTTGACTGGGATTATAGTAGTACCAGATATCACTAAGTGCCCTTTAATATGATTGAGGTTGAAAGTTTTACAGATGACTTGCTCAAAGCCACCTAGCTACAAAAGAGTTGACCACAGTTTATCTAACTCCAAAGTCTATATTTCATTGGTGAGAACAAGGACTTTGTCAACTGCCTTTAATTTTTCCTAAAACTATAAGGCTCAGTAAGGGAAGATACACTTCAAAGCTTGCTCTACTACTTTGGTTCTATAACTAGTGTGCCTCAGATCAGCTGGTGGACTCCTTAAAACCCAGATAGCGGAGTACCTTCCCGCTCAAAGTTTGAAAGCCAGTAAATCTGGCTGAGGCTCAAGAATCTGAAAATTTCTAAAGTTTTCAAATAATGCTGATGCTGATCAGGAAATCACAATCTTGAGAATCACTGCTCTATTCAGATCTTCCCATTTCAATTAGCTCCATCAGTAGCTAAAGTTCCAACTAATTTAATCTAAATGTAGTGACCTCCATAGATTGGATCTTCAATATTCCACTCAATTATGCTGATATCTTCTAAATCCCTACCTTAATCACCCTAGAAACACTGGTATAAAAACAATTTCTAATTTTTTGAGTTAGACCTTAACAATCCCATCCAAAAAAGTAACACCAGGATTAAATGGCTTGTTAAACATGGAAGAAGTAGGAGAAAGGTTTAGAATTCTTATGAGGCAAGGAAAAACCAACTGCAAAAGCAATTTATCAACTCTACTCAGGTAAATTCTCACTGGAAAGTAAAAATTTTATATTCAGAGTGGAGTAGGAATAAAAATCAAACATTTAACAGCAAAGGAAACAATTGGGAATGTGAAACAAGAACTTGCAGAATGGAAGAAAATCTTTGCTTAGCTATTCTTCTAATAGGATTAATACCTAAAATATACAAAAAACCCCACTTTACATCAAAAGATCAAATACCCAATTAATAAACTGGGCAATGAATTAAACAGACATTTCTCAAAAGAAGAAATACAAAGGACCAACAAACATGAAATAATGCTCAACATCACTAGCAATTAGGGAAATGCAAATTTAAAACTACACTGAGGGGGCTGGGGTTGTGGCTCAGTGGCAGAACACTTGCCTCGCACATGTGAGGCACTGGGTTCACTCCTTAGAACCACATAAAAATAAATAATAAACAAAATAAAAAATTAAAAAAAACTACACTGAGATGTCATCAGTGAGATGGCAATCATCAAGAATACAAAGAAAGAGCCGGGCAAATCATCAAGAATACAAAGAAAGAGCCGGGCACGGTGGCACAAGCCTCTAATTCCAGGGCCTTGGAAGGATAAGGCAGGAGAATCATGAGTTCAAAGCCAGCCTCAGCAACTTCATGAGGCCCTAAATAACTCAGCAAGACTCTGTCTCTAAAATATTTAAAAAGGGCTGGGGATGTGACTCAGTGGTTAAGTGCCCCTGGGTTCAATTCCTGGTCCAAAAATGATGATGATGACGACGACAATAGATGCTGGAGGGGCTCGATCCTCAGCACCACATAAAAATAAATAAATAAAACTAAAGGTATTATGTCCAGCTACAACTAAAAAATATTTTTAAAAAATGGTGGAGAGGGCTGGGGTTGTGGCTCAGCGGTAGAGCACTTGCCTCACACGTGGGAGACCCTGGGTTCAATCCTCAGCATGACATAAAAGTAAATAAATGAAATAAAGGTATTGTGTCTAACTACAACTAAAAAATAAGTATTAAAAAAAATGCTAGAGAGGATGTGGAGAAAAAGGAAACTTTTACACTTTTGGTGGGACTGTAAATTAGTAAAACCACTATGTAAAATCAATATAGGGATTTCTCAAAGACCATATGACCCATCTATACTATGCCTCAGTATTTATCCTAAATAATTAAAGACATCATACTACAGTGATACATGCATACCCATGTTTATACCAGCACAATTCACAATAGCTAAACTACGAAATCAGCCTAGGTATCCATCAACAGATGAATGGATAAAGAAAACATGATACATATACACAATGGAATTTCATTCATTCATCAGCAGGAAAAGGGATGAAACTAGAGACCCTTATGTTAAGCAAAATAGATCAAACTCAAAAGGTTGAGAGACATATGTTTTCTCTCACAGGTAGAAGCTAGAGAGGGGAAAAAGGAAAAGAAAGGTGGGGGCAGGTCTTATGAAAATCAAAAGGAGATCAATAGAGGAAAGGTGGGGGGGGGGAGTTGGTAAGTGCTGGGTAGTGATATTGGCCAAATTACACTGTGTGACAGGTGACAACAAATCCCACCATTATACACAACTACAAAATACCAATTAAAAAAAAAATAGAGGGGAAAAAAAGAAAAAAAGTGTCAAGCTTTTATAAGAATACATTGAAAAACAACATTCTGGTCCTTTTAAAAAAAATTCTGTAAGCTTTACAGCTTAACTAATGTAGTATCTAAATATATCAGCCAAATGAGTTTAGACAGAGTGATCAGTTTCTCCAAAGATGGTTTATGGGTCACTTGTATTAATCAGAATCATTCAGGATTACTGGAGATACATTTTAAGTGCAGATTTTCAGTACCTTCTACTGTACAATCAACTTCTAGGAATAGTAATAGGAATTTCTATTTCTATCAAGCACTCTCAGGTGATTCTTATGCATATAAGCTTGAAAACAACAATTGAAACAGCTTAGCTGGGGAATGGCGCACGCCTGTAATACCAGGGGCTTGGGAGGCTGATGCAGGAGGATAGCTAGTTCAAAACCAGCCTTAGAAATGGTGAGGCACTAAGCAAATCAGTGAGATCCTGTCTCTAAATAAAATACAAAATAGGGCTGGGGATGTGGCTTGGTGGTGGAGTGCTCCTGAGTTCAATTCCCAGTTTTAAAAAAAAAACAAAACAGCTTAAAGCTCTCAACATTTTTCATTTGATCATCAACCAGCTGATCAGTGTGGAAAGAAAGGAGTTTCCATAATACAATGTAAACTTTCCTTGAGCTGGACATGGTGGCTCAGACCTGAAATCCCAGCTACTCAAATAAATAAAAAGGGATGGGGATGTAGCTCAGTGGCAGAGGTATCCCTGGGTTAAATCTCCAGTAGTATGAAAACAGACAAGAAAAACATTTGTTGAAAACTTCTGTATTGATCATATAGGATGAGATTGTGCTCTTGTCCATTTCTTTGAGTTAGGCCAAAACACAAATTTCTAAAGACTAGACAGAATGAAAAACTGGAAGAGAATAACAAAAGTTCAGACAAAGCTAGAAAAAAAACATGGTTATTTTGGCTTGGGGTGGGGTAGAGTAGGTGGTGACTGTAGACAAGACTTCCCAGGAAAGGAAACGGAGTATCTAACTATTTCATCAACACTGAAATAGGCTAAAATGTTTCTAACCTTCAAAGTGTTCACAATACTTAGTGTCACAGGTAGTGATCCTTACAAATTCCAAGACCACAGACATTCCAAGTAAAGGAATACTTGAACATGATCTTAAAGAATTGAAGAAAAGAGTGCACACTCAACTGTAAACTTCATTTCTAGAAATTAATGAAAGACAGTTGCTATAGAAAGCCTGTTTAAAATAACCACATTTTTGGAAGGTAGGTGAGGTGGCACAAGCCTGTAATCCCAGGTACTTAGGAAGCTAAGGCAGAAGTTCACAGTCAGCCTGGACAACTTACTGAGACCATGTATCCAAAAAAAAAAAAAGTGTGTGAGGCCCCAGTAGCCCCCCCCCCACCAGAAAAAAACAAATTAAAAACAAATTTAAAAAAAAAAACCAAACATTTTCAATAAATGCACTTTTCAGGTAGCTTCCAGTTTGAAAATAAAGCATAACAAGCCTGCAGTTACAAAGACTAGTCAATTTGTGTTCTTTCTCTCCCCTTTTATTTCCTCTCACGATTAAATTAAAACATAAAAAATTAAGAAACAGATCTTGAGATCTGATCAATACCCTGAGAGGTTCAGAATCTTCATTTCTTTTTCTTTTTTGAACTGGGGTTTGAGCTCAGGGGCACTTGACAACTGAGCCACATCCCTGGCCCTATTTTGTATTTTATTTAGAGAGAGTGTCTGAGTTGCTTAGTACCTCAATTTTGCTGAGGCCAGCTTTAAACTCGTGACTGTCCTGCCTGAGCCTCCCAAACTGCTGGGTTGTTTCTTCATTTTTTTTTTTTTTTTTTTTTAGTTGTATGTGGACATAATATCTTACTTTATTTTTATGTGGTGCTGAGAATCAAACCCAGTGCCTCACGCATGCCAGGTGAACACTTTACCATTGAGCCACAGCCCCGGTCCTGTTTTTTCATGTTTGATGCTAAAAAGCAAGAACTACTGACACTGCATCCAAGAATAAGACACAGTAAGATTAATAACTACTCTTAATACTTTTCAAGTATTCCAATCATTGAAGCATAGTAATCCCTTCTTAGCCACAAAGATTTGTTCCAAGATGTTCCTTGAATGCCTAAAACAGAACCGAATATATACTGTTTTTTTCCTATTCATATGTACCTATGATAAAAGTTTAATGTATAAATCAGGCACAATGATTAACAATAACTGATAATAAAACAGAACAAATATGAAAAGATATGGTAAAAGTTAATTAAAACTAATTTTTTTTGGAGGATCCTGAATTTTATTTCTTTTTTTTTAATTGATTATTTAAAACATTACATAGCTCATGACATATCATCTTTCATACATTTGACTCAAATTGGGTTTTGAACTCCCATTTTCACCCCAAATACAGATTGCAGAATCACATCTGTTACATATTCACATTTTTACATAATGCCATATTAGTGACTGTTGTATTCTGCTACCTTTCCTATCCCCTACTATCCCCCCTCCCCTCCCCTCCCCTCCCATCTTCCCTCTCTACCTCCTCTGCTGTTGTTCAATTCTCTCCCTTTTTTTTCCCTCCCCCTTGCCCCTCATAACCTCTTATAATTTTATGTATCATTGAAGGTCTCCTACCATTTCCATATGCTTTCCCTTCTCTCTCCCTTTCTCTCCCCCCATTCGTCTTTGTTTACTGTAGTCTTTTCCTCATGCTCTTCCTTCCTGTTCTGTTCTTAGTTGCTCTCTTTATATCAAAGCAGACATTTGACATTTGTTTTTTGGGGGCTTGGCTAGCTTCACTTAGCATAATCTGCTCTAATGCCATCCATTTCCCTGCAAATTCTATGATTTTGTCATTTCTTAGTGCTGCATAATACTCCATTGTGTATAGATGCCACATTTTTAAAACTAATTTTTATTTCTGAAATTTTCCATTTAATATTTTCAGAACACAGTTGACCATGGGTAACAAAACCAAAGAAATCAAAACTGCATTGCATCTTGCATTTTCTGAGGAATTCTGTGTACTGCTCATGTTAAGATATTTCATGGATTAGGAAGTAGGTAATAATAGCTATATATGTAAATTGTTCATAAAATTAATTTCTTGAAATTAAGTATTGAGCTTTTAGTTCTTTAAATTTGTGAAAATGGTGATTTCATAAATCTATTTCAGGCAAATTAGTTCAAGGATTTCGACTTTTTAAAATACTTGAATTATCTATAGTCACATAGATCTCGAAAATAGAATGGGAGCATTTATAGTCACTAACAATCTACCAATCTGCTCAGGGAAACTAGAAAACTATTTTTCTAAAATTTATGCAACACAGGTGTCTGATATAAAAAGGTAATGCAAAATAAATACACAGAACTTAAATGTCTCTATTCCAGATGAAAAAGTTTAATAAGCGTATAAGTATACTTAAAAAAAAAAAAAAAAAAATCCGTAACAGGAATAAGAGTTTAAACATCTTTGGAAATTTAAGTTCCTAGTTCCAATTTCTTTAAGGAAAAGAAAACTGGAAATAGGACTAGAAACAAAGGCAAACATCACTCTCTTACTCTGATAGTGAAACTGCTAGAAAGTACCTCCAGTTCCCATTCACCTTGGTATGACAGAAGCCTTTGTACTGGGGCCCAAAGAAAAATCCCAATAGAGGAAGTGAATGTACATACCTATGACTTAGTATTTCAAAGTGTTCATTCTAGGGGTTGGAGATGTAGCTCAGAGGCACAGCACTTGCCTAGCATTTGTGAAGCACTGTGTACGATCCTTAGCATCACATAAAAAATAAAACAAATAAAATAAAGGCATGCTGTCCACCTGCAACTACAAAAAAAAAAAAATTAAAAAAGGTGTTCATCCTAAGAGCCATAAGAATTTGTCTTGCCTACCTATCTGTATCTACTAACTACAAATATTTAGTTTTGAATATTTGCATAAAAATGACAATTCCAATTTTTCTTTTACAATTAAACATAAAGTGTTTAGCTTCCTAAGCTGATTTTTAAATATTGCACCATCTCAAGTACAAAGGGGCAAAATTACTCAATGCCAAACATTCCTAACCTGTAACTGAAGGTATGAGAAACAGAATAATTTGTACAGTCAGTCCTTGTGACTAGGTGACTAAAGATGTCCCAAAGTCTAGACAAGTGTACCCTCCTAAACTAGCCTGCCTAAAATTAAAAGTAACCATGCCAAATGCAAGGCTCCATAATGACCCCACCTGCTTGGTTAAAATCTCAAGGAAGATATATAGCCAAGTTTAAAGAAATAAATGTGTTCCCTTTTATACAAAAGACTAATGAAACAACCTCTGAATAAAGGTGGTGATGGTGGTGTTTTTTAAAAGAATTAGCAAGGAACTACAAATTTTGTTCTTAGCTTCACCTTAAATAATCCTCACATGTTCTTGAATCTTCAATCTTTGTGAGGCAAGTACTATATCTATTTTACAGGTGAATAATTAAGGCTCTGGTATTAACTGGTTCAAAGATCTGGAAATTGAGCAGAAGCTCAAGAATCAAATTTGAATTCCCTAGACTCCAAGCCTCTGCTATTTGAGTGTATATGCATAGCGGGTGAGGGGAGACACTATTCACATTCTGTATTAGAGAAAAACAATGTAAGAGACCTATGTTTTATAGATCTTCCAACCCTATTGTGGACATTCTCCTTAAATACTGAGGGCAATAAAGCTAACAGTATTAATATTCTTCCCAGTTTTTCCCCCATATATTTTAAGCATGATATCTCCTTGAGATATTTATTTTTTGAAGATTTTATCTCTGAAGAATCTTTAAAACTAGACATCATCCTGTAATTTCTATAACATACAATCATCTTCTGTGACCTACCTTTAATTGATTATTAATTTTGAAGTCTGCTCCTGTGATAATTTTCATGATCAACGGCATAAAATCTCTACTAAGATCCATTAGGTTTAATCTAATGAACATTAGTGAACACATCCCCACTTGCGTTATTTCTTTTAAGTAGCACTTCTAAAACAACAGAATCAAGACAACTCAATATTCAGCATTAGCTAGATTTATAAGCTATTACTGAAATTTCTACTGACAACATAAGTTTAAAAACAAAATTTCATGAAATCTCCTAAATGCCTCTACTCATGCAAAGTATTACATATAAAATTTGTTACTGAATTCTCACATGTAAACTTTATTATTTAAGGTATTCTTAAATACCCGAGTTGGTCCCTTTAAGTCACTATTTGAATAAATGAAAAATTAAGATAATTCAGGTGTTTTGAGTCTTGCAGTTTAAAAACATTTTGGGGGAAAGTAAAATAGTGGCTGAAAAGACATATGTATCTAAATTTAGCCCAAACCTACACATGGAGACAGATTTTATTTTACAGTGATTGGTTCACAATTGGAAGGTATCAGTGTAGATGATGCAGTTCAGTTAGGTAAAAAGACTCAACCAACTCTAGTTACATGCTACAATTCGCTGTGTAAATGTCAGGAAGATTTAAAATGTTAGCAGAAAATATCAATGAAGGATAAAACTCACCAATTCCCTATTCATATCTAATATTCAAACTAAAGATTCATTTTAGAACAGAAGATGTCTGGTCAAAGTTTAATTTCACAATGTGAAGAATCACCTTTATAGACTTATTTAATTCTCAATAGTTTATGAAACAGAAATAGCCTTGTTTATAGATGAGAAAGTTTCATAGTAAAATAAGGACTTACATTTTTCTTAATACCACTCCAATTTCTTTTCTACCAAAACTGCTCAAGAGCATATATTCCCCATGCCCTCCCTCTTCACCACCTTCAATTATCAATCTGGTTCCAGTCTTAAGAACAAAGCACCTCTTGAAACAACATTGCTGGTACAAGGGGTCCAGGCTATCTTTACCCACAGATAATTAATGGTAGGCTATGATGCCTGTAGTACAAGCTTACCAATTACAACCCGGGTTTCTGTAAAGTGCACTAAAGCAGTATGCTACCAAAACAGGGAGATGAGAAGGGGGAGGAAAAAAAATAAGGAAAATTTTCCTTTCCTGGTCTCTGGTTGTCCTAAGAACCTATGCAATCTCTGCTATCCCCTATTTATTTCAAATATAATAAACACATGGTGTCTAGTAAGCTATCAAAATTAGTTTCCCTCTTCCCACTTCCTTTTATGCACTGAGCGAGAGCTCAGATAGCTGACTACAAAGAAAGGAAGAGGCTACCATAACCAAGTTGGGCAAATTAAATATCTTAGGCAATGGGATCCAAAAATGATAGCTTTTGAAACCTGCTGAATGGGTCTCATGCCCAATCAGTAATATGCCTATGGAGCTTTATAAATCTGAACATTCAGATATAGATGCAAGTGGGAAAAGTACATTATTTTAGTGTAGGACTTAACTTCAGTCAAGAAAGAATGTCTCCCCCCAAAAAGATGGTCCTAGGATTGTATTTTGCTAGGTTGTGCCAAAAGAAATGATACAAAGGATATTGGGAGCAAGGGTTGGGCTGGGGAAATTTTGTTCTTAAAATATAAGAAAATGTCAGAACACCCTGTTAAATTTGTTCTTAACAAAGACAGGTGACTGAAGTCCCTAATAATGCTGATCACTTTAACACCTTTCCTTAGAGCCTATCTAGGTAGATCTCAGGAATGCAAATTAATTAAATTGATTTCTTAAATCCACAGAAACAAAAGTTAATCTAAAAGCTTCAGAGGGGAAATACAGACCTGGTAAAGATGCATTCCCCATCCCAAATCTTAATGCAGATTATGTTTCAGAAAAATTTTCACAGTAAAGGTGAAAGTGGTAGGGAGATAAGTGAGTCGGCCTAAAAACTTAAAGATAAATTTAAAATGAGCCAGGCATAGTGGAGCACACCTCTAATCCCAGCAGCTCAGGCAGGAGGATCTCAAGTTCAAAACCAACTTCAACAACTTAGCAAGGCCCTCAAGAACTCAGTAAGACCCTGTCTCTAAAATACAAAAAAGGGCTGGGAATGTGGCTCAATGATTAAGTACCCTGAGTTTAATCCCTGGTATCAAAGAAAAAAAAACCACACCCTACCAAAAAAATTAAGTTGCCCACTGCCCTTGTAATTTCTTTCTTTACTAAAATTTAGAGGCATAAATGACAGATACAGATATAGACAATTAATATAAACCCTGATATGAGCAGTCTAGGTCTACATACAAAAAAAAAAAAAAAAAAAAAAATCACGTGCAGCCAGGCAGTGGTGCAAGCCCACTTTACTTGGTATAATCCCAGCTTCTTGGAAGGCTCAAACAAGAGGATGGAGAGTCCCAGGCCAGCCTCGGCAACCTAGTGAGACTGTGTCTCAAAAACAAAAACAACAAACAAACAAACAAAAAAAACCAAAACCACCAAACACCCATGTTCAACAGTACTTATTTGCTGTTAAATCATTTCAACAAAGTATTGACCATTTCCTATACTACCAAAATACAAAATTGTCCCATCTAATCAAGCCTTGGCCACAGTGCCACCCTCCACTCTTCATCCCCCTTTAAGGTCCCCAGGCTCCACACTATCAACACACTGCACACTGCCTGCACCTAGATAGGCAGCTGGCAAGGACAGTGGGGGTTGACGAAATGCTAATTATTCCAAACTGATGGCCTGTATTTTAGATTTCCTACTTCAGTCTGGATCTATAGAAATGGAAAGCTGCTTCTTGAACTTCTGATTTAAAAGGACTGCAAATATCGAGGAAGACTTGTTTGCAGATACTATTAAAGTAAAACACAATTCAAAATCTTCTTTTAAACTCATAACTTTGTTTACTTCTTTATGGGGCAATTTGAAACTTCTCCTATTCTAAACTCTAAGAAGCTAAATTTTCAACTGTTTGCCCAAAAGCCCTTATTATGCAAAATTAATGGTTTCAAAATAATTAAGAGACAGCAGATAATCTAAACCACACGATTCAAAATTTACTCAATGGACTCACTTCCAAATGCAATGAATTAACTATATTTAAATATTTTTCAAGAGGGTTAATAAAAAGACCCTCAGGGTCCTACATCAAATACTTACTTCAAACAATTCCATAGCCTCATTCAAAAAATTTATATTTGAATCTATTTTTTCCAAGTGAATCTAGAATTTATTACAGTTCAACATAGTTTCATATGGAAAAGATGCAACCCCTCACAAAAGACACTTCTGTGGAAATTACTTTGGGTTAGAAGAAAATTTAGTTGGCACTAAAGTACAGCAAAAGATGTCAAAGGCCTGTAATATACACATGCATTCATGCCCAACTAATATGAAATAATATAATGTCAATATAATCTACAGTCTCCTAAAATGGTATACATCCAGAAAAAAAACAATAAAATCATCTCTCATACCATTAGCCATGGAGGACAACTGTTACTATAATTATATACAAGCAAGTTTTTTTCTACATATTTACAGACTCAAAAGGTAGACATTTTTTTTTGCATCTCACCACTGCATATATGCACTGAAAACAAAAAACTTAAAGTTTAAGTTTGAAATATAAATTTTGACATGTTAGTTAAGGATCCCTGGTACTCATATAAATATTAATTCACCATGATCCAGAACAAATTAATGAATCTCTTTCACACTCTCACAATTCCCTATTTTTATGCAGAAAGAAAGAAAAGTCAGACTCTATTCTTTTTTGTTATTACTGGTTAAAATGATATTTGAAGACTGACCCTGGGTTTCTATTTTCCATTTTATTCTTATCTGCCCTACCAAAGAAGAGTAGGAATTAGCAACATTAGCAATATTATCTAATTTTTACCTTTTAAACCATAAATTCTTTGATTCCTTTATTTACTCCTGGATTTTCTTGTTTCACCAGGAATACCAGACCCTAAAAATCTGAGATCTGATAGAATACAAGATTCTAGCAGTTTACTAATTATAAAAAGGTGTCCCAAAGGGTCTGCCTATAGTAGAAGGAAAGACAACACTATAACCTAATGCTTTTAAGTATATCCAATTGAGTCTGAAGATGTTCCAGATTTCATTTGCAGGTGCCATCAGTTTCAGTTTTTAAAATGTGATGAGAATTTTTAGAGAGCCACATCAGCCTTCCCCAACACATACCCAATAGCAGAGAAGTACGACTATCTGTTAGCACCAGAAACAATTCATATTTAATTCACTCTCATCCAATTTGAATCAATTAAGCTAACCAGAATAATGAATGATCAAATCATGATAAGACAGTCAAGTATTCTACCATACTAAAGGGTGAGGATGGAAAAGAACCCAAGGACTTCAGAGTACATAAGCAAAACTTCCAAGTTCTTGAAACAGAAAAAGCAGCACTAACACCCTAAACTGATGTTATCATTATCAACTTTACAGACAGCTAGGCAGCATGTACAGTACTGAAATAATGACTCAGCCCCACTATAGTTAGCATTACCAACACCTACAAAGGAAGTCTTTGCACTTAGGTAAAAGAGTGGTTATGATTTCTGCTCCTGAGATTCCTAATTCATGGTTGATATTTTAAATATGACTACATTTCACAAATAACATTTTCTGAGCAGTGGAGTATAGACCAGAATGTTCTAAGTTCCATACAAACAACTATAATTTTACATACTAGAAGGAATGAGAACACCAAAGAGGAAAAAAATCTTCTATATCTTAGAGAATGATGGCAAGAAAAATGAGAGATGTGTGATTTTAATTGTTTAAGTTCCTCTTAATACAAAGATCAATAATGACATGTCTGAATATAAATGTTTTTACAAATTCTTTTATAGTTACATAAATTGATCACTAGTAAACAATGTATTACTTGATAGAGTGAGCACACAATTACTAATTCATTTTCTAGATTAATATTTACAAAGATAATTAATTACTCTAGTTCAGACTCTTATGGTGGTTAGAAGACAAAAGCGCTCTCTGTCTTGAAGTAACAGGTTACATAAAAAGCAAACCATCAAACCCTTTCCTCTCTCCTTCAGTTCATGTAATGGAGATATGTGAAGCTTTCAATTTCTCCATACTAATATCATTCCCATAGCACAATGCTAGGGTCATGAGCTTTGGAGTTTATCACTCACTGACCTCGGGCAAGCTAGTAAATAAACCAAGGCCTCAATTTCCTCATCTATAAAATGGAGATAACAGAACTTAACTTATAAGGGTCTTATGGAGGATAAAATTAGGAAACCCAAACAAGGAAAGCACTGAGATTCTTACCTGGCAGACAGTAAGCATCCAAAAATTATTAACTATTATTTCCAGAAAAAAAATGAACAAACACATCCTAAAAGTCAACACAAGCAGTTTATTTTGGTCTCTATAAAAATGGTAGTGGATCAACAGCCCACCCAGGGCTCAATCATTCACATATCCAGTAATTTCTTTGTATAATTCAGATGAGAACTATGGAAAGTTGTTTCTTATGAGAAAGGGCTAAACTTTGCTTCATTACTAAATATATTACATACTCATCCCAGCCTAACATTAAAAACAACCACCTTTTTCTACATTAAGATCCTATCTTCCTTTAGAGAGATCAAAAGGACTAGATCCTCACCTGCCACATCCTTTCTTTGACCCCATGTCCCAAAGAAACACATCCATACTCTTGCTAGTTCTGAAGAGCAGGGGCCACATCTCCCCCTTTTAAAAGCCTGTCAGGTTGGCTCACTGTACTTAAGAAACAGTTCAACCCTTGACAATTCTCAGCACCTAGTCTTGCACAATACCCTGCTCAGAGTCACTTCAGAGAAATTTCCCCACCTCCAGACAAATAAAGTCCCCTGTGCTCCCAAACCACTTTGGATACACATATGCCCCAGTACCTACCTTATCATTAACTAATTATGTCTCCCCCAATAAAATGGAGAATAAGAGCAGCAATGTGGTCCCAGGTTTAGCTCTAGCACTAAGCACAGTGGTTGGCACCTATCAGGTGCTCAAGGAATGCTATCATTTAACCAGATTCTTTCTTGGTTCAGTATCATCTCTTGCTGGATATGCCCCACTTCAAATATCTAAACATAAGACTGCTCCCAGTGGAGCAGGCTAACATGATGGACTGCTGATTACAACAGTAGAAAACCTACTCATCAGCTTCTCCCACTGGAGAGGTTCCCGGAACTTAAACTCAATTGAGCAGGATTATGTACCATCAGAATGAGTGGGAATCCCCAGCAAAACAGAGGTAACTTCTCCTTCAACTTGATTATTGGAAAGCTTGCAAAGGTGAATTGGGGGCACGGGGATGTACTTTTCCAGGGTAACTGAAGTGAAAATATCTAAAGAATAAATGTCTTGGGTTTGGCTGAAAACAGTTCAAAAATATAAAGATGGAAAGAAATCAATCCAAATCTTGACTCCTGGAAAAACAGCAGCTTCTATAAAGAATATATAGGAAGCTTGGGTGGGTGCTGGTCTTGTTTCAATAAATAAGATCTACACGCCCTCCCCAAACCAAAAGAAAAGGCCAACACATCAGGTCCAGAAGAGATGCTTAAAAACCTTTCCTCTCAACAAGTACACTAAACTGTTTCTCTAAAACCACTGCCTTGGGAACCATAGCCATAATGAAAAGTTCTAGTCACTAATACTTTAATTAAAAAAAAGAAAATCAATATGCCCAAGTCCAACATTCACTTAGGTGACACACAGAGAACTTGCAAACTTTCTGAAGGGAGCTACCTTGGCAACGAAAAACTTGGGAGGAAAAATATGAAGAACTCCACAAAGGGTGTCTTTAGTTCTAGAGCCATAATTCCTACCATAAACATCTTACCCCCTCCTTCCCCAAATCAACAGTTGCCTAAGGGAATCTTTCATTCTGGAAACAGAAAAGGAAGCGAACATGAAGCAGAAAGTGAATAACCTCCCAAAATAAAGTTATATTTGCAAAAAATATATATAATAAATCAGTCTCCGATCCCTCCCTTTCTGGTGAGATCTGTGATTTATACGGCTTTGCTCTGCAGAAAGCTCTTTTTGGGCAGCTCAAGAAAGGAGGCTAGGGAGAGAAAGACACAGGCACAGAAAGGAGAGAGAAAAAGAAAATGGCGCAGAGACTAAGTCCCGACCGTCGACAAGGCGACTTTCCCGGGAGGAATCCCGGCCGGGAAAGGCCGCCCGCAGCCCCGCGGCGGGCGGAGCGGGGTCTCCGTTGCCCGCTCTTGGGAAGGCCGCAACCTGGGGGAGCTGGGGCCCCCGGAAAGGGGGTCCAGAGGCAGCCCGATGGGAACAATGGGGCCGGTGAGCGAGGAGCCGGGACTTAGTCTCTGGGACGCCATGTCTGTCCTCTGCCCGGCTCGGGCCGGGCGCGGGGGAGGCGGCGGGCGGCTGGGGGCCCGGGGCGGGGCGGGGGGGGCACACTCACCATTCAATCGGAAATCCGCTTCGATCTGGGGAAAGAAAAGGAGGAAAGATGAAACAACAGGCACGTGAAACCCCCGGGCGGCGTGGGAGCGCGCGCGGCCGGGAACCGGGCCCACCCAGCGCCCCGGGACCGAAAGAGCCGCGGAGGCCCTGGGGTCTGCCTCGCTTAGCAGCCATCCCCCGCCCGAACTCTTAACTTGGCGGCTCCGCCCGGGCCTGGCGAGCCCACCTCCCTCGGCGTGCGGCGTCTGGCTGAGGACGCGGGCCTGTCAAAGCGGCCGGTCAGGGGTTGCGGGAGGGCCGGGCCAGGCTGGGCCGGGCCGGGCGGGGCCGTGTCGGGGGCCATGCCGCGAGCCGTACCTGGGAATCGTTGTGAAGGTGGTCCCCACTCATGTCGGCCGGAGCAGCGAGCGCGGCGGGCGGCGGGGCAGCGCAAGGGAGACGTGGACGGTGGGGCCGGCCTGTGCGGGCGGGCGGACTGAACCCCCAGAGGCTCGCGGATGTGCGGGTAAGCGGCAGCGGCGGCGGGCCTGAGATTCCCGGAACGGCTGAGGCGGCGACAGCGGAGGCGACGCTGACAGACTGCCGGGCGGGCGGCGAGAACAGACCCCAGCAGTTGTGTAACAGCCTAAGTTCGCATTTCGGCTGACTGCGCCTGCGCGGCCGCTTTTAAATGGGACGTCGGCGACGTCAGCGCTCGCGGAAAGGGGATGAGGGTTGCGGCCCGCCCCCTTGCACTTCGAAAGGCGGACTCGGCTTGGCATCTCAAGCTCCGCCCCCGGCCCGCGCGCACCGCTGTGATTTGCATAAAGAGCCGACTCCTCCCCCGGAGGCCCACCCAGAGCACACTTCGGTTCCTCTCGCGGCGCCCTTTCTCGGAACACCGAAACCCCCGTGGAAGGAAGTGCGCAGGCGCTGCCTTGGACGCCGCCTCCGGACCAGAGCCAGCGGCGCGGCCACGTGGTGGGCCTTTAAAGGCCGCGGCGGGATCCAGCTGGGTCGGGAGGAGTAGATGTCCGGCCTCCTCATCTCCTCAGAGGTGGGGAGACTGAAAGCTGCCAAAACCTTGGCGGCCACGACCCCACGACTCTCACCAGCGCCTAAGATGCTTACGCAGCCGTGAAGCCGTTTGGCTAGAGGAGTCACCTCCCCAGCCTTTGTCCAGGCTCCCTAGTTTCTGAATTATTTCACACACTTCTTTAAAAATTTCTTTAATATTTCAGTCAACCAAGAATCCAGTTTAGCTCCAGTTTCCAACCGCGTGCAAGTAACCGTGGGTCACCAGGACGCTAATATCATTTTGTTCGTTTTACAAAACTTAAGATGACCCAAGAATTGTGCTGAGGAAAGAAAGGGACGATGCAGGAGACCAAAGGGAACCAGAACTGGTAAACAAAGACCTGATTTTACCCACTGCTGTATCCCTAACATGCTTTGGGGAGAGATATGTAGGGAAAATGAACCATCTAAGCAGTACCTACTGAATGCCCCGCTCTGAATCCTCAAAATATCTGTGAGGCCTCCTATTTTACAAAAGTCATACAGTCTCAGAGCTGAGTAACTAACATACAACCCTACCTGACATTTACACTTAGATGCCTCACAAACACCTCCAGGGCTCAACCCCTCTCCACCTATTGAGAAAAATCCCTGCCCTAATATTTTCTCCCCTTTTCACTGTAGTCCGGCTGATTGCAGCTTTCAAGCCAGAAATCTGCATTACCTCTTGCTTGGATTATTACAATAGGATGGGGCTGGGGCTGTACCTCAGTGGCAAAGGGCTAACATCTGTGAGGTACTGGGATCGATCCTTAGAGCCACTTAAAAATGAAACAAAGGCATGCTATCCATCTACAATTAAAAAATTAAAAAGCAGGGTAATAGGGGTCCCTGCTTCCATTCTGGCCCTCTCCCAAACTTCTCCAGCAGTTGCTCAAGTCATGTTGTCAAAATACAAATCTAACTATTGTCAATTTTGTAAATTTTGCTACATCTATTACCACTTCCACTATTATTTAATATTTTAATGTATTCCTTTTTTTTTTAGTTTATCATATTTTAGAGTGAGTTGTGAATGCTTCAAAGCTCAACATAAATATCACTTTCTCAAAAATGGCCCTGCCCCTCCCCCCTAACCTCCTTCTATACTACCTGATAAGGCTTTCATGTGCCTATCAAGTATCCCTCATAGCGAGTTTTTTCATTTTAAATATATCACAATTGTTAAGTTAATAATAGGGTAGTGGTGATTTAATGTCTGTCTCCCCTGAAGAATGCAAGATCTGTAAGAGTGAGTGAGGACTTATCCATCTTGCTTAGCACTCAATCCCCAGCACCCAGCAATAGATCTTCTACAGGCGTGGTAATCAACCAGTGAATGAAAACAGAGTAATGTAGCAGTTAGAAACACATGCTTGGAATCAAACTAACCTAAGTTTGAATTCTGCTCTCTATTAGTTTATATTAATTTATATCTGCTCTCTATTAGGTTATTCCCAGTTTCCTCATCTGGACAATGGTGTTAATTGTGATTATCTAATAGATATCAAAAAGAAATAGTTGCCTGGTACAGTGGTGCACACCTGTAATCCCAGCGGCTAGGAGGCTGAGACCAGGGAATCGAGAGTTCAAAACCAGCCTCAACAAAAAGCGAGGCTTTAAGCAACTCAGTGAGACCCTGTCTCTAAATAAAATGCAAAATAGGGCTGGGGGTGTGGCTCAGTGGTTAAGTGCCCCTGAATTCAATCCCAGGTACCTCCCCACAAAAAAAAATAGTTGTTTAAGGACATACAACTAGTAAGTGACATGTCTTATATTCAAACTCAGGTTGGCCTGCTTCCAAAACCATGTTCTTTTTATGAAGCAACCTGCCAGAACCAATTTCACGTTGCTCTTGGTGTCTCTTTACATACTCTTTCTACTTCAGAATTAATCTCAGCCCAGCAGGTAAGGCATATGGCTCCCACATACTTGCTTCAGTTGGGCCAAGATAATTCAGCCTTCAAGAATAATGGTACCACCTACCACCTCTTTACCTTTACCCCCAAACCCAAGGGCCTAGGAATAATCTACTTTTGCTTCCCAGGTTCCTCCCAAGAAGGTCAGGTAGATGTAAAAATAGACTGTCAAGGGTCCTCCTACATAGACACACAGCTTTCCAGGCATATCATCAGAAGCTGAGTTTCTTTTCCAGCATGTGTGACTGGCAGTGCACAGAGGTTAACTGGCTTATCCCAATCCACATCACCACTCTTGACACTTCAAACAAATGACCCCATACTACATCCAGTACTTGAGAAGATTATTAGTTATGCACAGAGGAACTTTGTAATTTTAACAGTTTTGTATTTATTTCAATATGTTTGAGAAAAAAATTAATCACCATATCAAATTCATGGTTATAACTCCTTAGGATGAGGTTAAAAAAAGTTGAATGACTGATTTAGATAAAAACTATCCAGGAATAGCACATAGGGGGAATAGAAGACAAATTCCAGGAATGTCAAAGGCAAATAAATGAGATTTGGAAAATATTACTGTAAGTCAAGACTGTTTACTCATGGACCAACCCAGCCACCATTAAAACAAAACAAAGCTGACAGTGTAAGCTTATCTCCAAAGCATACTTTATGAAATGTAGGTGATTTATAGACATTCCACCAAAAGGAGAGCTTCACGCACAAATCCATACATCATTATGTTTAAAGTTAAATAGATCTTTTACAAGAGGACTTCTCAGAGTCTTCAATATGCTAATACCTGTGTGACTTAAAAGAAGGACCTAGTGGCTATGTTCGGTGGCACATGCCTATAATCCCAATGGATTGGGAGGCTGAGGCAGGAGGATTGCAAGTTCAAGGCCAGCCTCAGCATTTTAGGGAGATCCTAAGCAATTTAGCGAGATCCTGTCTCAAAAATAAATAAATAAATAAATAAATAAATAGGGCTGGGATGTAGCTCAGTGGCAAACTACCTCTGGATTCAATCCCTAGGACCAAAAATAAATAAACAAACAAACAAATAAATAAGAGGGCCATGAGATGCACTGTCTCCAAACATATGAGCCCAGAGACACTTTTCTCCAGTCTATCTCTTGAGTTGGGTTCTTTGAAATCACTGGATTCAAAAATGCTGGATCTAGGTGATTGCACAAGATTTAGTGTCATCCATTTGCTTCTGACTCTCTTGAGTTTGTTTTTATCAAACAGACCCAAGGCTTATCTCCCAGAACTGAACACCTATGAAGTTTCCTGGACAACTCCTGCTTTTCAGGCGCCTTTCCTCAGACTTGCAGGGTTATCAGTGAACAATATACATGAATGCAAAAATGCACTGTTGTTCCTCTGCTATAGGTGTTTGGACCACAATGGGAACTTCACCTAAAATGGGGCACTCAGATTGAAATCTTTGAGGCTTTAAAATTATGCCCAAAGGAGAATAGTTTGGTCTCTTCTCCAATTAATAGATCTGTAGTATATAAATTAGGGGGAGAAGGCCTGAGAAAGCTGAAAGAGAGGAGTGGAATTGGGAGGGGAGAGGAAAGATAACATGTAGAGAGAAGCCCCTGAAGGAGTCCAAAACCTTGTTTCTACTTTCTTCTGAATCCAGGTTGCATTTCTGTTCTGGTACCTTTAAATAAATTCCCTCATTTGCTTAATCAAGCTGTGTTGGGTCACGCAAGACTGAGAGCTCTGCATGATGCTTGACCCCAAACCATCCTTGATTCCTGGGCACGGTCAAGGCGTTTGCTATCCTTTTGGCCTCCACTCTTGGACCCTCATGCTCTGCCACCTGAATACCCTCTTGACATTTTTGCCCCTAGGGTGCTATTATATCCTTGACTTTGCCACCTCTTCAACAGCAGTGTCTTTTAGAAGTTTCTTCCCCATGATGCATTGCTTAAAAAGCCTACATTCCCCCACCTCGTTTTTTGTTGTTGTTGTTGTTGTTGGTAGTGGGAATTGAACTCAGGGACACTCAACCACGAAGCCATATCCCCAGCCCTATTTTGTATTTTATTTAGAGACAGGGTCTCTCTGAGTTGCTGAGCGCCTCAGCGCTACTGAGGCTGGCTTTGAACTCGCGATCCTCCTGTCTCAGCCTCCCAAGCTGCTGGGATTCCAGGTGTGCATCACCTTGCCTGGCCCCTACATCCCCTTTTCAAAATTTGGACACCCTCAGAAAAGAGCCTGCTTGCAGCTTCAACAAAGGTGATTCAGGCCAGAGCCCAGTAATAAGAAATATCCCTTTGGGGCTGGGGATGTGGCTCAAGCGGTAGCGCGCTCGCCTGGCATGCGTGCGGCCCGGGTTCGATCCTCAGCACCACATACCAACAAAGATGTTGTGTCCGCCGAGAACTAAAAATAAATATTAAAAATGCTCTTCTCTCTCTCTCTCTCCTCTCTCACTCTCTCTTAAAAAAAAAAAAAGAAAAAGAAATATCCCTTTGCCTGCAGGTAATGAAACTGTTTAGCAAAGGTGGAAAAATGTGGAATTAAAAGGATAAAGTGAACAGGAAAGCTAGCAAACCTTGAATTCTGGAATGAGAGGAGGTCAGACAACAAGGATTTAGAAGCTGGCCATGTGGCTTAGGGCGGGGAGGGGAATCCACTTTTGCCTACATCCATTGTCTTGCTGCCAAAAGACACCCTGACTATGATGAGGACATTTATTCATTCAACCAATATTCCCTGAGGAATGAGGGTATAATAGGTACTATGATATAAATTGGACCTATGATAAACTCTGTGAATATATTCATAGGACCTAATCCTAATTATGAAAGAATTCCCAGTCTGATAACGAGACAGACATATTTCCCAACTGATACGCTTAGGTACAAAAAATAACAGAAAAGAAGTGGCCAGCCACCAATTTCTGTGGGATCTCTGTGATGAGGGAGGTACATCCAATTCACTGTGGTGGAAGCAGGGAGAGCAATATTAGGAAAGGCTTCCAGTTGGATAATGTTCTTGAAAAATGAGGAGGGGAAGTTCTGTGGAAGAAAATGAAAGATATTGCAGGAAGAAAGTGACACATGCAAAGGCAGAGAATTATGGGTGTTTTGGTCAGGATGCAGTAAAAGATAAATATGAAGATATACCAGTGACTGTGAGCATAGCAGAAGGAGCTTGAACAGGTACAAGCATAGTACTGTGGAGCTGACACTAAGACAGGCAGATGAGCTAGGAGGCCCACTGAGACTATTGCTAGTGTTTCATAAGCATCATTAACCATGCAGGTCATTTGGAATGACTGTGAAGATGCTAACTGTGAAGGGGACAGCAAGATTTTGGCTTTCGTCCAGGTACAGCCCAAGGAGAAGTGATGGCAGCCACTCTCTCTAACTCTCCCTCTCATCCTGCTGCACAGCAGGTAGTGAGAGGCAGAAATCAGGGTTCCAGAAAACACTGAAAGATTCTGGGAGTGAGAGAAACCCCAACCTGACTCAGCATGATGCCTCCCGAATGGAACAGAAGTAGCAGCTTCACTCAGTAAATAGCAGGTGACAGCTTAGCCAAGATAAGACTTTGAAAAAAAATCTATATCCCCATCTCCCTACAATGAGCCCTCCAAATCCTCAGTCTGTCCCCTGCACCTCCCCAGAGTCTGACTCACTCAAGTATCTTCTGTCCCCTGCATGGTGACCTCTCCTCTTGCTTCCCTCTTTCACTTGCCCTCCTTGACCTTGTTAAAAATAATGTCTCACATTTAATTGGTTACTTGCCACATGCTCTGCTCTGTGCAAAGTACTTCACACATGTTGTCTCATTTAATCCTTGTAATAACCATAGGAAAGGGGTACTGCTAATTTCATTATTTTACAGACAAGGAATCTCAGCTTAGCAACATTGACTTGTCCAATTAGCTTGACTACGGAGCTCTAACTCTGAATCCCTAGGAAAGGACCATCAACACTTGCTGAGTTTTCTACTTTATTACTTATCCCTTAAGCATTGTTGATTTGGTTTCTACCCTACTCAGGGACTCCCTAACTTCCAAATGCAGCAGGTTTATTCTTCTCTACATTTCTGCAGAATCAGTGATGTAAATGAGCACATTCTTTGAAGACTTTGCATTTGGCTCCAACGACCATTAATTCTTCTGGTTTTCCCTCTACCTCTCCAAATGCGGTTTCTTTGCCTCCTCTCCCAGCACAACTTAAGTGTTCTCAAAGGTTCCATTATCAGCCTTCTTTTCTTTCTGTATACCCTCCTCTTGATAGCTTCATGGATCCAATATTGACTTCAGTAGGCAACTTCTCAAAATGCATGTCTCTAGCCTTGACTTCTTTTTGGAGCTCTAGAAATGTTTACTCTTATGTCTATTGCATGCATCCATTTGATGACTCCACAGTCTTCAGGTCCTGAGTTCATTTTTCTCCTTGAACTTGCCCTTCTCTTCTGTGGTCCCTGCTCAGTGAATAGCTCTACTTCTTAGTTTCTCGGTCTCAAAATCTTGGCTCCTCTTAACTCTTGAGCCTTTTCTCCATAAAATTCTATGGAATCTACCCAAGGCCTTCTGACTGACTCTCATTCCCTGGATTTTCATTGTTTCATTGCCTCCTGTCCCTTTACTGACTTCCCTGCATATCTCTCTCTCTCTCTCTCTCTCTCTCTCTCTCTCTCTCTGTCTCTCTCTCTCTCTCTCTCTCTCTCTCTCTCTCTCTCACACACACACACACACACACACACACACCAAGACCCAGGTACCATGTCTGGTTCTAAGAATTCAGCTGTGAAGCAGAAAGACAAGGTCCCTGCTCTCAAGCTCAGGCCTGGTCGGTGAAACAGACAAGGGAACATGTTAATTGTCCCTTTCTGTGATAAGTGCTTTGGGGGTAAAGTACAGTGTGTTTGCTGGGGAAACCCTTTAGAGGAGCTGCTATCCATAATTAAAGTGTCAGGCCAGGCTTTCCAGTGGAAGTGACACCGAAACTCAGGCCTGAAGGTGAAAACAAAAGTGAGCAGGTGAAGGTCGAGGAAGAACAGACAAGGCAAGGGTGGGAGACGAGTGCTAGAGGCCAGGGGAACTAGTGGGGAAAGATTTAAGCCGAGGAGAATACACCTCACCTGGGAGAGTCACTGGCAATTCAGCATGGCTGAGGGGTAGGTGGTGAGGAGGAGGAGTGAGAGCTGGGGCTTGTAATGGCTTGGAAATGCTTTGAGTGTGTCCCCCAAGGCTTTGTGTGTTGGAATTGAATCCTCATTGTGAGGTGTCAGGAGGGTGGAGACTTAATCTGACTGTAGTGCTTAGAGGTGGGGCCTTTGAGAGGTGATTGGGATTAAAGTCACTGGAGTGTAGCCCAATGATGGGATGTTGGTGGCTTTATAAAAAGAGGGAAAGAGACAAGACTTGTACACACATGCACGTGCCTATACAGGCACACTCTCATACTCCTTGTCTCTTGTCATGTGATGCTCTGGCCCAACCCAGGACTCTGCCAGCATCAGATGTGGTCCCTTAACCTTGTTCCTCTAGAACTGTGAGCCAAAATGAACCTCTCTTCTTTATGAGATTATACTCAGCCTGTGATATTCAGTTATCAGCAACAAAGAAATGGAATAATAACACAAGTTACAGGGGTAAGCAAGGCTTTACTCAAAAGGATCTCTTGAATTGTCTTAAGGAGTTTGCAATCTATCTTCAGCACAATGGGAAGTCACTATGAGTTTTAGGCAGTAGATAAACATAATCAATATGAATTTTAGAAAATATTACCTATGGTATAGGAAGTAGATTTGAAAGCTGTTAGACCACAGTTAAGAAGGTGGCTGTCTTCATGTAGGCAGAAACAGGGATGACAATGGCCCTGGTAGCAAAAAAAAAAAAAAAAAAAAAAAAAAAAAAAAAAAAAAACAAAAAACGAAAAACAAAAACCAAAAAAAACTCGAGGATGGAGAGAAGTACGTGTGGGTGGTAGGGTGGTTGATGTATCAGTGATTTATTATATATGCCAGAGAAAGACATAGGGGAAGAGTCAAGGATGTGAATGGAGGTGTCAATCACAAAGACAGGGACTACAAGGGGATGGCCCGGTTTGGGAGAAAGATAAAGTATTCGGTTCTACACATGTTGAGTTTGAAGTGTCTGAGGGTTAGTTGGGTCATGATATCTAGCAGACAGGTGGACACATTTCTTTGGAACTCAGGAAAGGTACTAGAAGTTGTCCATATCAAGGTGATCCCTGAAGTGATTAGACTAGATGAATTCACTTGGGAGGGCCTGGAAGGACAGCCTTATTGTAGGGTTGGGTCTGGGCTAGAAAGTGAAGAGAAGGTGAAGAAGTGGAGATAGCAAGGTTTTTTGTTTGCTTTTTGGTATTGCGGATTGAACTCAAGGGCACTTTACCTCTGAGCTACATCCCCAGTCTTTTTTTTTTTTTTGGGGGGGGGCTCAAACTCATGATCCTCCTGCCTCAGCCTCCCAAGTAGCTAGTATTACAGGTGAGCGCCACCAAACCTGGAGAGATAGCAAGTTTAGACAAGTTGTTCAAGAGGTTAAGCTATAAACAGGAAAAGGAAGGTGATGCAGCAACTAAAATAGCCTGGAGTTAAGAGAAGGTTTGTGTTTGTTTTATGATGGACAGGACACACTCATGTCCAGCAAGAGGGTCTGCTGACTCCTAGTTCAAGGCTTTCAGATTATCCCAACCCCGCTGAAAACAATGCTAAGCACAGTTGATGTGCCAAGAATTCTGGGTCAGATAAAGAGACAGGTCCTTTTGGAGGAAATTTGCCTCTATGAGACCACAAGCTGCTTTCAACCTCCCCTTTCCCACAAAACCACTTGAGGATTGACTCAAGAGAACTAGTTTTTCAGGATGGCTTATCCGGGACCTTGAGGCTACTCTCCTACTAAAGGACAGAATCCAGGCCTGCAGGGGAGGTCTGTATTTTTCCAGGGCTCAGCTGTGGGTACCCGCAATGGGGTCTGGCAGAATAGCTTTGATGATGGACCTGGAGATAGATACTTAGAGCCCGGGAAGATGGATGTCCTTCATAAGCTACATAAAGCAGTTAAGTTCCACTAACATTTCCAGATGCCTATTTAGTGTAGTAAAGTGAGCAGTTCAACATGGTCTCCTAGGTTGAACAGTATCCCCGGTAGAAGAGAGAGAAAAATAATACATCAGCTACAATACAATGTTCTGAGACCTTGTAGGAGAACCCTCAGGAAAGGGAAGCCAGCAAGACTCTTCCATGAGAGTCCAGCTCCAAAATTTTGATGGGAGAAAAACAATGCCAAAACTCCAAATCCTCCCACTGACCTAGAACTTGGCTCTCTTTCTAATTTGGGAAAGATGGCAACATGATCTATTTTAAATTGATTTTTTTCCTTCTGTAGAATTTTCCCTTCCTGGTGAGCATTTGTGTTCAGAACTAGGAGACAGAACATTGGGAAAATATTTGCACAGATCTTTGCAGCATATTAAGTCTAGCTTTGTAACCCCCCAAATTAATAGCAGATGAAGCCACTGTTGCTAAACGTTGGAGAGTCCCTGGGCTTGATCCCCAGACCTCTTTTCTTAGTTCTCTTTATTCACTATCTTATCTACTCGTGTGGCTTTAAATTCCAATTTTACACTGAGAAATCCAAAATTTATAATCTATATTAAGGATCTTGCCCCTCAGTCTCAGATTTGTATATCTGGCCAACTACCCAATATCTCTATTTGGATTTCCAGTGGGCTTCTTAAATATAATGTCCCCCAAATTCAGACTTCTATCTTTCTACCAGAATCCATTACTCCCTTGGTCTTCTTCATCATAGTTAATGGCTCAGGCCAAAACTGAAAGTCATCCTTTGCTCTTTCTCTTGCCCACCCACCCCTTGTATACAATCTGTCAGCAAATCCTGCTGACACCACCTTCAAGTATGCAGGTACTAAATATTTTTGCTACTCCCTTTGCTTCCACATCAGCCTGAACCTCCATTGTCTCCACCTGGTTCAATGCAGGAGCCCACTAACCTTTCTGCTTCTGTGCTTGTGGTCCCATGACACACACTCAAAACAAGTGACCCTTGAAAACTGAGAAATCCTTTTAGAGTATGAAATCACATCACTCTTCTTGCTCAAAACTTTCCAGTGGCTCCCATCTCACTTAGGTTAAAGTCAGAGACCTTACAATGGCCCCCAAGACCTAACCGCACCTGCTCCTCCACAAGGCCTCCTTCGACCTCATCTGCTGTGCTGTCCACCTTTATCATCTTGTTCCAGCCTCCCTGGTCTCTGTATGATGCTTATAATTTGCATTTGCCCTCCAGCCTCAGACCTTTGCATTTGTGGGGCTTTCTATCTGAAGCCACCTTCTCCCAGATATCTCCATGGCCCAGCCCCTCTCTTGAACTTTAAGACCCTGCTAACACCTATTTTCAGTGAGATTTCTCTATTTAAGGTTACAACCTTTTCCCCTCAATCCTTCCCATTTCTCATCTCTGTTATATTTGTCTCCAAGGCGCTTGTCACCGTTTAATTGACTACATATTTTACTTATCTGTTTGTTGTTTGTTTCCCTTACTAAAATGTAATCTTGATGAAGAGAGGGATTTTTATCTGGATATTTTATTATTAGACTCCTACCATCCATAGAAGTACCTGCCACATGTAGGCTGCTCAGTTAACATTGGTTGAATAAATAAGTAAGTTATGAGCAGCAATAAGCTTCTCACAGGTGTCAAGCAGGGCATGGAATGTGCCAGAAAACTGCTTGCCGTGACTGTCATGATTCCCATTTTCTAGAAAAAGAGACTGAGTCTTGGAGAAGTTCCTGCATCTTTCATACTGCATGATCACTGTCTGATAACCAACTAGAAGTAAAAATTTTGAGCTCAGTCACCATCTCTTATTTATTGTTGCATCCCTGACATCCAGTAGTAAGCTGGACACATCCTTGGTGCTTAAATATTTATTGCATGAATGAATGAATAAATGAATAAGTGAAATGGTCAAGCCAGGATACAAGCCCACAACTGCCAACTAGCAAACTCTCTGTCCACCCCATTCCACAGCAGAGTGTCTCTAAGACAGCCACAGAGCTAACAGTTGTGCCCCTCCTCCTGCAGAATGCCTTTTGCAAATACCCACAGAGTCAGAAGTACTTCAGATAGGAAAAACTATTCACGAGCTGGTCATTCTTTCCCTTTACCCCAGGCACATGGAAAAAATTTCTCCTCGAAATCCCTCCACAGCTCCCAGACCCACAATCAAGGTCCCTTTTATTCCCTCCCTCCAGATGTGCAGTTTGCCTTTCTGCAATCCTCAGCTGCTGGATCAGGCTGCCTACCCATCAAGCCACTCACCCAGCCTTCAGCCAATAGCCACTGTGAGCCTTCTCTGGGTCACATGACAGCTGAATTTACTCCCATTCCATCCTGCTGGGAGTTGGCTTGGTTCTTACAGCCTCTGTTCCAATGAATTCTCTCTCTCCTTTGCCTCTTCTCTATACTTTCCAACATTCCCAACCCCGTGTCCTAGGCTTATAGAAATGGCCCACTTCATCCATGGATAATTGTGGGTCTCTTGTCTCATCCGTTTCCTTCTCTTGTCTCTTCAAGAGTACTTTTTTCTTTTTGGGGGGGAGGGGAGGGCAAGGTTTGAACCCAGAAGTGCTTTACCACTTAACCACATCCCAGTCCTTTTTATTTTGTATTTTGAAACAAGGTCTTGCTAAATTGCTTAGGGCCTTACTAAATTACTGAGATTGGTTTTGAACCTGTAATCCTCCTACCTTACCCTCCCTAGCTGCTGGGATTATAGGCATGTGCCACCACACCTATCTTAGATCAGTACTTTTTAAACTATGGGAAGAGGAGCACTGTGCCATGGACTTCTCAAGAAACCGATGTAGCTATGGGCCATCTCCTCCCTCCAAAATACGTATGTACTTAAACCGAATTTGCTTAGAAGTTCCAGAGTTCCTCTTTTAAGAGCCCCTTTTCTGGTTGCTCTATTCTCTCCCCTCTAGATTTTTAGTTGTTATTTGCTCTCAAGTCAGATTACCTGGGCTCCTTTGGAAGTAGATTATTATTATAATACCTTTATTATTGATAGAAACAATGAGATTGGTATAATTTTTATGCATGGATTGATTTTGTCCTCTCAATCACGCCAAGAAGAAACTATTATTGTCTCGTTTTCATAGACAAGAGAACTGATTGACTACATGTTTTACCAATATCAAAAAGTTCTATGCCCAAGGGTGGTTTTTTTTTCTTCTTCTTTTGCTCAATGGTGTATTGCTTAACTCCTCTTTTCTTTGACCTACTGCATCTCCCCTACCTGAAACCTACCTTTCCCCCAACCTACTCTCACCCTCTGATGTATTGCCTGTTATTCTTTTTTTTTTCTTCATTTGCTTAGAAACCTTGTATTTTTTTAAAGAGAGAGAGAGAATTTTTTTTTAATATTTATTTTTTAGTTATTGGTGGACGCAACATCTTTGTTTGTATGTGGTGCTGAGGATCGAACCCGGGCCGCACGCATGCCAGGCGAGCGCGCTACCGCTTGAGCCACATCCCCAGCCCGCCTGTTATTCTTAACTGCTGTTTTCATTGACTTCCCCAACCTTCACCACCTGAAATCCACCTTTTTTAGCCACCTCCCCCCACTTCTATAAAGTTCCCTCCTTCTCCCCAAGCACTCTTCAATTGACCACAGGTGGCTTCTTTGTAGCTGTTTGAACACATGTGAGCCATACAAGGGTTTTGTTTCCCCTTCCATTCTAAACCCAGGTGTGTTAGCCTCTGTGATCCTTGATGGCCCCTCATGGGGCAATGCCCTCCTTCTCACAGTAGGCCTGGGCATTTCTGGGACCACCATCCCTGAAATCTAGGGAAGAAGAGGGAAGAAGACACCTACTTTGTGTCAGGTCCCATGATAGGCATAGGGACACATAACCCAATCTTTAAAGACCTTCGCTTCTGGGTACTTTCAGGTATCCTACTGATGGGCACCTGGAGGTTCTAAGATGACTGGTCTGATTTCATCTGCTCTCTGGATTTGGATGCTTAGGGGCTTTGCTGAAACCTAGCCAACCTTTAGTTGCCCTCTTAGCTATCGAAAATGCTGCTCAGAACTTACAGGAAAAAAACATCTCATTAATGGTTAACCTCTTCTTCCCCAGCTCAAATCAGACCAGCCTGATCATTTTAGTTGGGTTCATCAGAATCACACTATTTTTTTCTTAGTGGATAAAGTAGTGCATCATCACAAAAGCAATTTTTAAAACTATTTATGGAAGTGTATTATACATACCCCAAAGTGCACATATCAAAAATGTAGAGCTTGATGAATCTTTATAAACTGAATGCATCTATGTAACCTGCACCTAATCAAGAAACAGAACATGATCAGCACCCTGAAAAACCCTGTGCTTCTTTTCTATCATCATCCCCAAGGATAATCACTGTCCTGATGACTTACAATAGTATTGATTGGCTTTGCCTGGTTTTATCCCATACAAGCCATTTAAAAAGAAACAGACCATCTTCTTGTCTACCACCAAGGCACACATTGTGATGGATGACTGATTTATCCAATTAGTCAATGACCAGATGTTGACTGTGTCTAATGGATTAAGGATCCTCTGAACTGAACCAAGAACCTGTAGTCTCAAAGGGACTCTGGCTATAAATTAATCCTCCACCAAAGCCTCCAGAATCTCAGTGTGTTCTTTATAAAGGTTCCAGAACATGTCTGACCACTTCCTCTAACACTGAAGTTTGCTGCCCACTACTGCTTTTTTTTTTTTTTTTTTTTTTTAAGTTTTAAAAAAGGGAAATTAGAAGTTCTGGGGAGGAGCCTCTTGTCCCACACAGAAATCCAGACTTGATCACTCTTAGTGATAGAAAATCGTCATTTCACAAGGCTACTTACTTACTGCATTTTCCAGACCATTCTAGCAACTTAGTTTCAAGTGGTTTAAACATACACACACACACACACACACACACACACACACACTCTAAACCTTTTTGCCTGAGCTCAAAAATGCTGCACTTCTTCCTCACTGATCCTAGTCCTGACCTCTGTGACTTCCCAGAATTAGTCAATTCAGTAATCAGGTTGTGAGTGCAGAGAAACTTGAGGTCAGCTTCCTGAACCCTAAGTTCTCCCTGTGGGAATCCTGGGATCTCCTGAGTTAAAGATGTGATCAAAACAACATTTGCCAAAGAACATTCCTTTGGACACTAATCCCTGGAAATGCTTTATGAAAACAGAGTTCTGAGCTCAGATAAGTTGGGGAAATGCTATATGCTCTCTGGTCTGTTTCTATTATTGTATCTCAGATTAGTTAGCACAGAGAGGACTCTGGGAAGTGCTAAAGCATAAAAATCCTGTTTCACTTTGTCAGTGTTTTCAAGATGTATTTGACATAGAATCTTTTCTTATTTTTTCCCCTACAGACTACCCATGAATATTTCTCAGAATTAGTTTCCCCCAGAACAGGAAACCGATTAGTTAGCTTTAAGCATCCTCCAAAACTGTGCCATCCAATCTGATAGCCACAAGCACATGGGGCTATTGAGTACTTGAAATGTCGCTACTTCAAATCAGCATCGACTGAGTATAAAATACACACCAGATTTTGAAATAAAATGCTAATAATTTGTGTATTGATTATATGTTAAAATACGATTTTGAAATATTGAATTAAAATGTCACTAAAATTAATTTCATCTATTTCCTTTTACTTTTTAAAATGTGGCTCCTGGAAAAGTTATGTATATGTGTGTATGGCATGCATTGTATTTCCTTTGGAGAGTGCTGCTCCAACAATCTGTGACAGTGAGGAAGGCTTTGTTGGCCTGCAGAGGAGCTTGGGAGAGGGAGGGGCAGGAATCAGCTGAGGAAGTATAGGGGGACTGTGGAATTCTTTGGAGGGGCAGCTCATGAAGCTTGAGAGGGGGGTGGTCAGGAAGTGGTGACTAAGCTGAGGCCTGAAAGATGAGAAGGAGTTAGCCAAGCGAAGGCAGAGAAAACAGCATGAGCCAAGGCCTTGAAGTAAAAGAGAAACTGCAAGCATTCCAGGGTGTCTGAGGCTTGAGGACAAAAGTTAGGGAGTGACCCAATATGAGACCAGAGAGGGCAGCGAGGGACAAGACTTTTGGGACCTGACAAACTCTAGTAAAAGGTTTATCCTGAGTGTATTGAGAAACCACTGAAAGGTTTTCAGCTGGGTGAGGCTAGGCAGATTTGCATTTTAGGGAAATTACCACCCCCACTTTTTTTTTTTCCTGACCCTGGGATTGAACCCAGGGTCTTGCACATGCAAGGTAAGTGCTCTAACGCTGAGCTATATCCTCAGTCCTTTTTATTTGAAGTGGAGTCTTGCTAAGTTGCCCAGGTTGGCCTTGAAATTGTGACCCTTCTGCCCCAACCTCCTCAGAAGCTGGGAATTACAGACATGTGCCACCATAACTGACACTACCCTAACATTTGGGTAGCATGGATGGGTGTAAATAAATCTGGGGGCAGAATGGTGAAGTCATCCAGGAGTAAGATGATGAACTCTGGACTATGCTACAAACCTTGGCATTAAGGAAAGTCAGTGTCTGGAAAATAGAATGAGAGGTGGGACCAGGCTACTCCTTGGAGACCGGAGCAGGGCAAGAGTAGATGAAGGTTAAAGCTATTCTGGTTCTGAGTCGCAAAACTATGATGGGAAACCAGAAGTCTGTGGGAGGGAAAGCTAATGAGTTCAGTATCATTCAAGTTAAGTTTGAGAAGCATGTGGATGCCCACGACAAAGTGGATAGCCCAGCCCAGAGCTCAGAGGAGAGTTATGGGCTGCAGGTAAAGTTGAGAGGGAAGCATCTCTCCCATGAACCCCAGGTTGCTCTTCTGCAAAATGGGGATGCAACCTACTTCCCAGAGTTAGTGTGAGAAGTAGCCGATGTGAAGTATTGAAGGTGCCAGCTACCGCACAGACATGTAGTAGGTGTTCAGGAAGCACTGGTTCCTTCTTTCAGAGGTCTCTCATCCTCATTTCCCACAGGGACAAGCCCACTAAGGTGTTTGCAGCTGCTGATTCCTTCTCTAGTATCCGCAGGACCCATAGCTGTGCATCTGAAGTCTCTAGTGCGGTAAGGGGAGATGGTACTGGAACTCCTTGTGGGAAAAGGGGGGAGGTCCTGGAGTAAGAAGCAGGTGAGCAGTTGGCATTTGCAGTGGACAGGACTCTTCCCTGGGAGCCAGTAATATAGGCTCCTAGTCCCAACTCTGCCACCAGCATTATCAGTAAGCCTTGCTTTGTTCTAAGCCTCAGTTTCTCCACTGGTTCATGGACTAGTCTGCTGGCTAGACCTTTCCCTGATTCTGTCTTTGCCTCCTTCTCTCTCCCAGAAAGATTCTTGTGCGCTCGCTCTCTCTCTCTCTCTCTCTCTCTCTCAGTACACTGAGGCCTCACTCATATATGCTAGGTAAGATCGCTACCACTGACATAACACACATCCCCAGCCCTTTATTTATTTTTACCAGGCTGGGCCTTAAACTTTTGGTCCTCCTGCCTCAGCCTCCCTAGTAGCTAAGATTATAAATGTGCGCCACCACTCCTGGCTTCTCTTCTTGACCCACAAAAGACATCACTTCCTTGAAGACTTGGCTCACTTTGAGGCTCCTGATGGCTCCTTCCTGGGCAGAGGGCCAAATTCTGACAAGATTAAGAAGAGGTTCTGGGACTGGGCCAGGCTTGGAAAACAGGAAAGATGACGAACTAAACTGCCCTCCTTCTGGGGGTTGTTTATTCCAGTGTTCCCTCAACTGAGTTTTCTGGATACACGGAAACCCTTGACTTTTAACCCTCTCCTGGCCCTCTCCTGCCCCCCAGCTCATAGTACACCTCAGTCATAGAGCTTATTGGATAGACTTGCTCCTGCGTCCACTTGGCTGATTGCACTAAACTCCTGGAAAGCAAGAAGAACACAGATCTCTACCGAGTGCCTATCAAGCCCACGGAAGAACTGGCTTCTCAAATAAGCCTCTCTACAGCTCCTTTGGGTAAGCAGCATTCTTCCCATTTTGCGGCAGTGACAGCAGGCTCAGAAAGGCTAACCAAGGTCACCCAGCATGTTTGTGCAGCATCTAGGAGTGGGGAGGCTTGGAAGGGAGAAGAACGACTTACCAGTTCAGAGCATATTCTTGGGAGGCTGGTGAACCTTTCCTGGTTTGAATTCTGACTCTGCCACTTACTGCTCATGGAATTTGGACAAGTTCCTTGTGGGAGGCAGTGTGGGGTAGCAGTTAAGCTCACAAGATCTGGAATCAAATGTCAGTTCCACCATCTGCTAGTTATGTGACCTTGGGCAAGTTCCTTTGCCTCTCTGCACTCCAGTTTCCACAGCTGTAAAGCAGCATAATAATAACTCCTACCTCATCAGCTTGTTGTGCGGATCAAATGTGATAATCCATGGAGAGCACTTAGCACGGTGTCTGGCCCATGGTCAGCCCCATCCATGTCAACTATGGTATGAATGTGGGCCTTGCTGACTCTGGCTATCACCTGTTTCCCTGCCTGTCACCTGTCACCCTGATGGCTCACTCAGCACTAGGCGTGTGGTAGGTGTTCACTGGCTTGCCGACTGAGGGAATGGTTGGGAATTGACTCAGTGTTTCTGAAAACAGCTTTCTGACAATGTGTGGGAGTAGGATTCTGGAAGAAGAAGATTTTCAGGAGTTTCCCAACCAACCAGCCAGGAATTGCCTTTTGCACGTAAGAATGAACTTTAAAATATTTCCAGGTCAGGGGCTGGGGATGTGGCTCAAGCGGTGGCGCGCTCGCCTGGTGTGCGTGCGACCCGGGTTCGATCCTCAGCACCACATGTCAGCAAAGATGTTGTGTCCGCCGAGAACTAAAAAATAAAAAAACTCTCTCTCTCTCTCTCTCACTCTCTCTTAAAAAAAAAAAAATATTTCCAGGTCAATTTTTTTCTTTTTAATAATGGCAACCTATGCAATCAGAAGCATACCTGTAGTCACATCTGTAGAAGCAAAATATTATTAACTGTTCAAATGTTACATAAAGTCCCAAAATGGAGAGCTAAAGTCCTAAGTAGCCCTGCTTCAAAAGAATCACTCACTGTTTATCTGAGATGTATCCTTCCAGATTTTTCCTCTGCTTGTTCTTCATTTTTAAGCTCCACTGTGTGTCCCATTCTGTTCAATCCCGCAGGTCCCTGTAAAGGCAGAGGTGACTGCTTGTACCTTAGGGGAAGGCATAGTTGGGGCAGGACAGAGAATTCATGAAACTCTTAGTCAGCAATTAAAACTACCAAGGTCCCAATGACTCACCTATTCAATGCACATCTGCCATCTGGGACTTGGAGATCTGGAAATGATGAATCAGGGTCCTACCTAGCTTCAAAGTGAGAACTGAGATTGAATCAGCAAGGAGATGCTCTGGTGGACTTGCCCCTGATTATGTGTCTGTCAATCAAGGCTCGGTGAGAAGACAAAAATAGGTGGTATATAGTCTTGCTACCCTGAAAACAGCTTTTTGCTGCTTCATTTCCCACATGTGGGGGAACTAAGCTGTAGGCATCAGAAAAGCCACAGGTGGTTTCTATAACTTTTGGCAAGTCACTTCCTTTCTCTGAGCCTCAAGTTCCTCATTTGAAGAGTGGAGAGAAGCTTGGTGTGTGTTGGCACCCTCCTGTAATCCTAGTATCTCAGGAGGCTGAGGCAGGAAGATTGCAAGTTTAAGGCCAGCCTCAGCAACTAGTAAGATACAACCCTGTTTCAAAAGAAAAATAAATTAATAGGGCTGGGGATATAGCTCACTGGTAGATCGTCCCTGGGTTCAATCCCCAGTAATACACAAAATGCGCGCGCGCACACACACACACACACACACACACACACGATCTTCCTGCCTGGAAAGGCACATTCTCCTGTGCACTCATTCATTTATAGAAAAATCTTACGTTGTAAGAGTGGGATATTACTCAATAAACATGGTCATATAGGAAAAATAGAGTTGGGTCATTTGCTAGATTATATTATTGTTCAGCAAATATTTACTTCCTCCAGACCTCCCCACTGTGGGAGGAATATACTTCCTTACCCTGTTGATATTGAACTTAGCCATGTGACTTGCTTTGGCCAAGAAAATATGTGTGGAAATGACAGGGGCCAGCTCTAAGGTACTGAATGTTTCCATTCCCACTTCTTGAGCAACTGTCCTTGGCCACGAGAACTCCAGGCAGTGTTGTGGGGGGGTTCTTCAGCTGGTCTCAGAATGAGAAGACATGTGAGGCAGCCATGCATGACCCACAGCCTGGAGCTCAGCCCAGCCCAGAAAAGCCCTGCTGAGTCGAGTTGACCTGCAGACCTTTGGGTGAGAAATGAATGTTTATTGTTATAAGCACTAAGTTTCTGGAATTAAAAAAAATCATTTTTAGTTAACACATGATAGTTGCACATATTTATGGGATATAGTGTGCTATTTCGATATATGTGTACATTGTGTAATGATCAAATCAAAGTTGTTAGCTTATCCATTGCCTGCATGGAGAGAATATTTGAAATCCTTTCTTTCGTTCTTTTGAAATACACAATGAATTATTATTAACTTTAGTCACCCTACTGTGCTATAGACTCTAGAACTTTTTTTTTCCGGGATGGATCTCACTATGTCGCTCAGGTTGGTCTTGAATTTGTGGGTGCAAGTGATCCTTCCACCTCAGCCTCCCTGGGACTACAGCTTGTGCACAATGCCCAGCTTGTTCCTTATTTCTGTGATTTTGGACCTGTTAACCAGTCTATTCTTGTCTGCCTTTCCTCTTTATCCTTGGAAGTTTTTTTTTTCCCCACTGTCTCACTGTTACAGCACCATTTGACCAGTGAAATCCCTAGGCTCTCTCCTGTCACTGACTTTAGCTGGGTTTTGGGAAGGATTCTCTGAATAGGCAATGTTTGATGTGAGATCTGAATGTGTAGTAGGGGCTAGACAAGTGACCTTCTCGGGGCAGAAGGGTTCCAGGCAAAGGGAGTAGCAGTGCCGTGGTTCCTGGGATGGAGGGAATTTAGCCAGTTCAGGAACAGAAATAAGGCCCAGAGAATAACTTGTGTGGTGGGGAGGGGAAAGAGTGAGGGGGAACAGGTCTGTGCTCTAGGCCCTTAAGCCCATAGGACACATCACACGCCCACTTGGATGTCTCTCAGGCACTTTAAACTCAACACTTCAGATCCAAAGCTGAATTCATGGCCTTCTCCCAGATCCATTTCCCATCTCAGTCAATGACACCACCATCTATCCACCTGGTCACGCAAGCCAGAAAGCTGTATCTCATCCTTAACTTCTCAACCCCACCAACTATCTATCTGCAGGTCTTGCCAGTGCCAACCCACTCATTTCTTTTCATTTGTTCACTGAGTTCACCCCAGCAGAAGCCACTATCCTGTCTCTCTCTCTCTCTCTTTTTTTTAATATTTATTTTTTAGTTTTCGGCGGACACAACATCTTTGTTTGTATGTGGTGCTCAGGATGGAACCCGGGCCGCACACATGCCAGGCGAGTGCGCTACCGCTTGAGCCACATCCCCAGCCCCCACTATCCTCTCTTGCCTGGGCAGCAGCAGTAGCCTCTGCCAATTGGTTGTCCCACTGGTGGTCTTGTTTAAAAACAAATCTTCCATCAATTGGTGGGTGGATAAACAAACCATGGTACATTCATATGGTAGAATTTATTAAGCAATAAAAAGGAATCAGCTAAGTTCTGGAGGTGGATGGTGGCGATGGTTGCACAACTATGTGAATTCCACTGAACTGTGCACTTAAAAATGGCTACAGTGGCAGCCCAGCACAGTGGCACATCCCTGTCATCCCTGCACTACGGAGGACTATCACTTGATCTCAGGAGTTTGAGCACAGATTGAGCAACATAGTGAGACCCTGTCTCAAAAAAATAAATAAAAATAAATGGTTGAAATGACAACTTTATGTTATATTATTTTATCACCATCTCTATCACACACATGCACAACACACTCACAAGGAATAAAAAGAGGAACCCTAAATGAATATTGCCAAGTGGAAAAAAAAACCAGTCTGAAGAGGCTACCTGTTTAGTGGTTTCGACTATATGACATTTTAGTAAAATCACAACTACCAAAGATAGGAACAACCATCTGTAGTTGCCAACATCTGGGGAGGGGGTAAATATGTGAAGCACAGGGTATTTTTAGCACCACAAAACCATTCTGTATGACGCTTGTCATTGACGAATTCATGCCATTCTGTATTTGTTAAAAACCCAGCAAACTGTACAACAGAAAGAGTGAACACTAATGTAAACTATGGACTTTGGCTAATAAAACAAACAAAAATAAACCAAATCAACTTTCCTGACTCCTCTGTCTATACCTCTCAGTCCCCCACTTTGCCCTCCACGGCTCCATTCTGACTGGCAACCATTTGTTACTCTCCTCTTTCCCTGGCTTAGCCCCTGCTCATTCCTCAGGGCTCAGCTCAGATGTCCTCTCTTCAGAGAAGCCTTCCCTCCTTCCCCAGATTAGATCAGGCCCCCTCATTGGTCCTTCCCATGGGTTTTGTTCTCTGCATCATTTGCACATTTGCAGTTAGCTAGTCAATTGTACGTGTTTATTTGAATAATGTCCCTCTAGTAAGCCCCATGATGGCAGGGGTCAGGTCTGTCCTCTTCCTCATCTTACCTCTAGCACTTAGCCAGCATCTGGTGTGCGACAGAGCATGGCGACTATGTGGTTGGTCCCCATTGGATGATTCCATTTATAGGAAATATCCAGAATCAGTAAATTAGTAGAAACATAGCAGATGGGTGGTTGCCAGAGCCTGGGGAAGTGAGAGCTTTATGGATATGGGGCTTCCTTTTGGGGTGATGGATGCTTCAGAACTTTAGAGGAGGCAGTTACACGTTGTGAATATATCAAATACCACTGAACTCTATACTTTTAGTTAATTTTATATTATGTGAATTTCACCTCAATTCAAAAAATATTTTGAAGTATTAACTTTCTTTTCTTTTTTCTTTCTTTCTTTCTCTCTCTCTCTCTCTCTCTCTCTCTCTCTCTCTCTCTTTTGGTTAGCCCATTGCCTTTCTCTGGTTCAAACTACCAAGTTCAGCGTTGGTGGTGGTAGTTTTTTTTTTTTTTTTTTTAGTAGCAAAAATGTAGAAAGAATGAAAATAAGTCAATGTTAGCTTTTTTTTCCCCCTTGATACTGTTTATTATAGAAAATTTCAAGTATTCACAAAATTAAAGAGAATAAGATAGCAACCCCCCCCCTCATGTAGCCCATGCTCTATTGGATTATTTTGATGCAAATTTCAAACACCCTATTGCTTCATCTGTAACATTTCAGTATGTCTCTCTAAAAGATAAGAACTCTAAATGGAGCTGGGGATTAGCTCAGTGGTAGAGTGTTTTCCTAGCATGCCTGAGGCCCTGGGTTCCATCCCCAGTACCAGTACAGGGGTAGGGAGGTGGTGGCCTTGAGGGGGGATCTTTATATGGTATATAACTATGATACTATTATTATACCTTAAAAATCATCAAAAATGTCTTCATTTTATCAAATTTCCAGTCAGTATTCAAACATACCCAATTGTTTTATAATTTAAAAACTATAATGTGTTTGTTTGTATTAAGATCCAATAAGGGCTGCCATTGCACTGATTGTTATGTTTAGCCGATAGGTTCTCCTTTTGCCTCTCTCTTTTGTTTTGAAAGTGTGGGAGGTGGGATAGGCAGGACTTGGAGAGGTCCTTTCTTTTTCTGTGTTCAATGTATTTATTGAAGAAATAAGGTATTTGTCTTGCAGAGTTTCCTACATTCTGGAATTTGGTCATTGCATTCCTGTGGTGTCGTTTAACATATTCCTCTGACTTTAATTTTATGTGACTAGAGTCTCACTGAATGTTTTTAGCAAGGATATTTCATAGGCAGTGTTGAGTATTTCCACAAGGAGGCACATTCCTCATGTTTGTCTGTCATTCTGGCTAATTCCTGACCCAGATCTGTGGTTTTATGAAAGGGCTATAAAATGCAAAATTCCTTTTTTTTTTTTTTGTACTGAGGATTTCACCCAGTGGTACTTTACCATTCAGCTGTATCCCCAGCCCTTTTACCTGGAGATAGAATCTCACCAAGTTGCTTAGGGCCTCAAACTTGTGATCCTCCTGCCTTAACATACTGAGTTCCTGGGATTATAGGTGTGCATCACGGTACCCAGCCTCAAAATTCCAATATTTACAATTTTTTTTCTCATTTATTAGTTTAAATACCTCTTTAAAGAGCACTTCCTGCTACCCATTATTTTGTTGCAAAGAGATACAGTTCATTATAGGAAGTCAGAAAAATGCTTGATTCTTTCCTTTATTTACCACTTTTCAAAATAATGAGTTGGTTCCCTAACAAGCCCAAAGGGAATCCAAGGAGGGTTTCTTTTTCTTTCCCTTTCTCCCTCCTTCCCCCCCTCCTTTGTTCTTCCTCCCTCCCTTTCTTTCTTTCCTGGAGTAACATTATAAATGTAGGAATTTTAAATGTTCGATTTTACACTTACTAATGCTCCAAATGTCTGTCTTTGGCCAATAAAATCCTCGGCCTTTTGACATGACCCTGTAGCATCACTGTCTTCTGAAATGACAAGCTCTTTCAGGTTTATCTTGTGCAATTTTTACTCCAGACCTTTAATCAGCCACTTGAGCCAATGAGCTCTGGGTCTTTGATGGGAAGTGGTGTTTAGATCTTTCACAATCTTTTCTCTAGGGGTGCCCATAGCTATTGTATTGGGAATGGTTTATAAGCCATTTTATTGGGTAGAGACAGAAAAAACAATTTTGTTTTAAAAAGAGATCTCGAGTTCACACTGATATTTTAAATGTCAATTTAGATTATAGTGTTTTTATTTCTTTGATTTTATATTTGCAATTCTTTGTGTGTGTGTGTGTGTGTGTGTGTGTGTGTGTGGCCGCACGCCAGGAATTTTGGTTTTTAACGGTAACAACATTAGGTTTATTTGCTCAATCCTATAATGTATACAAGATAACAAATTTTTATTAATAATATGGTTGTGGAAAACATTTTAAAATTTTCTTTTTTAATTCTTCTTGTCCTTTGGGTATTCTCTGATGGGAATACACAATCAAATTACTGTGTTTAAATTCTTTTGAAATAAATCTTCTCTAAGCAGCTACACTTACTAATTCAATCCATAGTTTGATACCTTTGTTTAATTTTGCTTTCAAGTTCAGGAATTACTTAATTTAAAATCAACTTTATTTCAATAATTATATGGAATATTTATATTATTCCATAAGCAAATCTTCAAAACAAACTATCTCGAGGTAAGTCTAATTTCTATTCTTCTCAATTCTAGTATAACCCTTCCTGATAGGTAACCATTAACAATTTTTTCTATTAAAAATATAAGAATAGCAACATAACACTTGTCTAGCATACATGAGGCCCTGAGTTCAATCCCAGCACCACCAAAAGGAAAAAAAATGTATATGTTTATATGGCTATATTCCTTCTTTCCTATATAAATGGCAACACACCATACTTTTCTTCTTTCATTTGACAATATATTCCAAAAAATCACTATATTTCATTATGTGGAGATGATGTTCCTTTCTTTTATAGCTGCATAGTTTTCCATTGTATAAATGTACCATAATTTATTTACTCAGTTCCTTGTGGATAGATATTACAGAGTGCTGCAACAAACATCTTTATGTCAGGCCCTTGCCAATATTTTTTTTTATTGATTTCTATAAATGGTATTATTAGGTAAATGCATATGCAATATTGGTTTTGAGGTTCTGTCTAGGAATACTTTCTGCATGAGCCTTTTCAAAATACTTCTCTGTGTCTCAGTTTTCCAAGTGTAAAATGGAAATAATAGCAGTATTTGCCTCAGAAGATTGTTAGGAATACTAAATATACTAGTGCTTTTTTGTTTTTGTTTTTTGTTTTGTTTTGTACTGGGGATTGAACCCAGAGACTTCACCAATGAAAAATAAAATGGAGTCCATTTTATTTTTTATTTTGAAACAGGTTCTCTCTAAGTTGTTGGGGGTCTCACTAAGTTGCTGAGGCTGGCCTCAAACATGTGATCCTCTAGTCTCAGCCTCCCAAGTAACTGGGATGACAAGTGTGGTCCACTGTGCCTGGCCAGGATAATGGTTTTAAAGTGCTTATAATATACCTGGTACATTCTTGGTGTTCAGTAAGTATTAGTTGCTTTTATTATAATTAAAAAAGGTAATAGAAGTATGGACATATGTGGATAGCTGGAAACAATAGAGTTAGATGCTGGTTTGGGTCTCTGCGAAGAGATTTTTTTAACCTGCTTCTCCTGCCCCTGCAGGGGTGATAGTAATTATAGAACCCAGAGATGAAGTGTGGAGATGAAGAAAGAGATTAAGTGAATAGGACATGGATTAATAGCTGAATGGCAGCATAGACAGTGGCCTCTAAGGTCCCTGATATCCTCCTTCCCAGTGCTTGGGTGTTGGCTATACACTCTGGTCTGCCCCAAAACCTAGATGCACTCTGGGTGAAGAGATGTAGGAAGCGCTCACTTGACTGAATTTTTAACCTGAGTTTATTTAGAATTACTATCTACCACTAAGCAGGATAGGCACTTGAGATATAAATAAAATTCAATTATAGAAAAATGAGGTATTTTATATATTTACATATAATATATATGCATACCTTACACGGAAGTCTATAACCATGCTGCCCAATATGGTAGCCATGAGCTATGTGTGCTTCATAGCTACCATATTGGAACACCCAGCTATAGAAATTTCCATCACTGTAGAAAGTTCTATTGGACAGTGCTGGTCTGCTCTAGACCCCAATGAAACAGTGCACACGGATATGTTGATTGGACATGAATGGGGTGATAGGATGTAGACCTTGGTGCTGGAGATCCATTCTAGTACCTCTCATGTTTGTTATCAAATGAATGGGCTCAAACTCGTCCTCTGAATGTCCTGGACAGCTGCCCACATCCATGTGACCATCTGAGACTGTGCCTCAGGTTCTCATTTCCTTCTCCCTCCTGTCTGCAGGTCTAGCTCTTCATTTCCTTTCCCCAAAGTTATGCCCCGCCTCATCCCCAGGTCTCTTTCCCAGGATCCAAGCAGGCTCCAACCCAGTTGGTCTTTCTGCCCTTCATCATCTGCCTAGGCTGGATGGAGGTGGTTGGCAGGCTGCCTGCAGGTGTAGGCAGGCAGAGCACCCAAGTAAGTTTCTGCCAAATTTCTGCTGGCTTATATTTCCTGCTTTTAGTAGCCAGGCCTCTCGGCTTATCAAAGGGTGGTGTGGACGCCTGCCTCCTCCCTCCCCCCATGTATTTACTTTTGAAAAAGGGGAAGTGGAACTGCCCTGGGTCCGTTAGCTAGGCTGGCAGCACCTTCTGCCCTGCAGTGCTTTTGGCCGTGAAACCTGTAGCTCTCAGTCCTTCTGAGACCCCATCAAAGTTTCATCCAGAATTGCAAGGTCTGGAGAGCCTGTGGCGCCAGAGACCCAGACAGACAAAGTTCCCCTGCTGTTTTGTTTGGCTCCACAGGGAGGAAGTGACCACCTCATTGCTATCCAAGTTCTATTCAACAGAGTTTGGTGCTTTACTCTGGACCAGACCCTGAGCACACCAGGCTTCACAAGACACGTGTGCGGCCCCTGCTCCTTGGAATCTATCCTAGGGGGAGAGACAGACAACAAACAAGAAAAGGGGGTCCTGGCGGAGAAACTGGTTGGGGATTTTTCTGGGGTGGAGAGAGTTATGAGTGCTGGGCAGGGAGAGGCTGGCCAGGAGAGGGGAGGGGAAAACCTAACTGGGCTCTGTGAAGACAGGAACTGTGTCCTGCTCACCCTCCCCTGATCCTCAGGGCCTGGCTCAGAACAGGGCTCATTACACACCGACTGACTGACCAATGCTGCCTTCGTGGGAGCAAAGTGTGGGAGGTCTGAGCTGAGTGTGCCTCTTGGGGTTCCCATGGCTGGCCCCCGTTATACCAGGCCTGGATCCTAGTCCAGATCGGCCAGCTCTGTGGCTGCTCAGATTAATTCTCTGGCATTTCCCAATATTTCCCCCGAGCTCAGGGTTCACATGGGTCCTGGAAGCTCTATCCAGCCTCTTTGTTTACCAGTTTGTCGAGTAGAGACATCAAGTGGTCAGACCCTGGAATGGCAGTGGTCAAGCTGAGGCCATGGGGCAAAGATGACCCCTGATTCAGTCACAGTTGAGTGTTGGCCCTGGATCCACAGGGAACCTCATCCTGGCTGAGCCCTGATCCAGCCACAGAGGTTTTAGCCCCGGTCCCAGACTGAGAGCCTGCCTCCTGTAGCAACAGCCACCACTTAAAATCTGTACTGTAATGGCCTGATACCACTTTAAAAGCTTCTTAATAAAGTGTGACATGTATTCAGAAGGGTGCCTGTATCACAAGAATTTTCACAAGCTAACAGGTCCACGTAACCAGTGTTCATTGCTGCTTATGTTCTTTTCTGCTCACTTCCTCACCCGGGGGCAACTGCTATCCTGACTTCTACCAGCATATATTAGTTTGATCTTCCCGTATAGTTTGATATTTTTGGAATCATACTATATATACATTTTTTGGTGACTGGCTTCTTTTATTCAACATGATGTTGGTGAAATTAATCCATATTGCCATGCACAGTTGTGGATTGCTTGAACTTAGTGGTGTCTAGTATTTTTTTTTTTGTATGAATTTATACCACAATTATCCATTCCACTATCAATGAGAGTTTGGGTGTTTCCAGTTGGAGGTTGTTGTAAGTAATGTGGCTATGATCTTATAGCATCAGTCTATCAGAGAACATTGGGCATTTCTTTCTTTTTAAATTATTATTATTGTTTGTTCTGCTTAGTTGTACATGACAGCAGAATGCATTTCAATTCATTGTACACAAAATGAGTGCAACATTTCAATTCTCTGCTTGTACTTGATGTAGAGACGCACCATTCGTGCAATCATGTGTGTACCTACAGTAATGATGTCCATCTCATTTACATTGGTGGGCATTTTTGTACCTGGGAATGGAATCATTGGATATGTATTTGTGGGTTTTTAAAAAAAATTATTATTTTTCTTTTTAATTAATATAATAATTTTACATATTTATGGGTAGTGTGATATAATTCAATACATGTATATAATGTGTAATGATTAAATCAGGGCAATTAGCATTTCTATCTCCTTATACAGTTATTATATATTTGTGCTTAGAGTTTTCAAATTCATTTTAGTTCCTCATAAAATGTAGGATCTTTTTTTTTTTTTTTTTTTGTAAATTATGATTTACAACATTAGGACTGTGCTGAAGAGCATCAGGACTTATTCCTCCTATCTAACTGTGTCTTGGTCCCAATTACCCAAATTCCCTTTAGCCCCCATCCTTCTCCCCTTCCTAGTGTCTAGTGACCACTTTTCTACAAATTTCTTTGATCTACATTTATTTATTTATTTATTTTGGTACCAGGGATTGAACCAGGGGCACTTATCCACTGAGTCATGTCCCTAGCCCATTTTTTTTGGCGGGGATACCAGGGGTTAAACTCAGGGACTTGTGACCACTGAGCCACATCCCCAGCCCTATTTAGTATTTTATTTAGAGACAGGGTCTCAGTGAGTTGCTTAGTGCCTTCCTGTTGCTGAGGCTGGCTTTGAGCTCGTGATCCTCCTGCCTCAGCCTACTGAGCCACTGGGATTACAGGTGTGCACCACTGCTCCCAGCTTCTTTTAATCAACTTTTTAAGCCTCCACATATGAGTTTGTGTTCTGTGCCTGGTTCCTTTCACCTAACCTCATGTCCTTTGGTTCCACTCATGTTGCTGAAATGACAGGATTTCATTCTTTTATGTTCTCCAATGAACTTCCTTTCAATCCTCCTTTCCTGAGTGAATTGTCCTTTTCTTTTTATCCCCCTTTCTTTTTGTGGTACTGGGGATTGAACCCAGGGCCTTGCACATGCTAGGCAAGTGCTCTACCACTAACCTCTATCTCAGCCCTGATTTCATTTTTTAAAATTATTAAAAATTTTAAATAAAATTATTCAATTTTAAATAAAATTATTAAACATTTTAAAGTAACTTTTTTTACTGCATTGCAGTTTTATATACAATAATGGGGTTCATTTATGACATAGTCATAAATGATATAACAAAGTTGTTCCCCAATTGTTTTTTTTTTTTTTTTTTTTTTTTTTTAAAATTTTTTATTTATTTTTTTTTTTTTTAGTTTTTGGCAGACACAACATCTTTGTTTGTATATGGTGCTGAGGATCGAACCCCGGGCCACACGCATGTCAGGCGAGCGCGCTACCGCTTGAGCCACATCTCCAGCCCCCCCAATTGTTTTTTTTTTTTGGTACCAAGGATTGAACTCGGGGGCACTCAACTACCACTGAGCCACATCCCCATCCCTTTTTTGTATTTTATTTAGAGACAGGGTCTCATCGAGTTGCTTAGCGCCTCGCTAAGTTGCTGAGGCTGGCTTTGAACTCGTGATCCTCCTGCCTCAGCCTCCCAAGCTGCTGGCATTACAGGCATGTGCCACCATGCCCATCTCCAGTTTTCTTCATTTCAATCCCTAGTATTTCCTCCATTCCTCCCCTTTCACTTCCTCTACTCTACTCGTCTTCCTTCTATTTATTTATTTGTTTATTGGTAAATTATAGTTATATATAAAATTGGAATGCATTGTGATATATTCATACATACACATAGCATAATTTCGTCAACTTCATTCCCCGGTTCATTCTTTTTTATGGTTGAATAATGTTCTGCTGATTATAGGTTTTTTTTTTTTAGCTTCAATAGGTACTAACAAATATTTTTTCTGAAGTGGTTTACATTCCACACAGGGTATGCAAATTCCAATTGCTTTATGCCCCCAGATTTTCATTGAAGACTTTCTGCCTTTTCCATTCTGAGTGGATGAGCTTGAAAATCAGATGAGCTTATCTGCAGACATATTGTTTTTCCTCATTAGTAACTAGGAGTGGCTGGGCGTGGTGATGCACACCTGTAATCCCAGCTACTTGGGAAACTGAGATGGGAGGATGACAAATTCAAGTCCTGTCTGGGCAACTTAGCAAGATCCTGCCTTAAAATACAATTAAAAAAGGAGCTGGGGATATAAAGGAGCTCAGTGGTAGAGCACTTGCCTAACATGCACAAGGCTCTGGGCTCGGTCCCCAGTGCTGCAAACAAGCAAGCAAGCAAACACTACCACCAACAAAGTTCACTCCAAAGTAGAAGTGATCTTATGGAATTCTGGCCTTGCTATCTTATTAATGACCTCGAGAAGGGATTAAGCTAGTCTTTTAAAACCCTATCAAAAGGTTTTAGTTCAGCGGCTGGGGATGTGGCTCAAGCGGTAGCATGCTTGCCTGGGCATGCATGTGGCCCGGGTTCGATCCTCAGCACCACATACAAACAAAGATGTTGTGTCTGCCACCGAGAACTAAAAAATAAATATAAAAAAAAAGGTTTTAGTTCATTTGACAAAAATTTATAAATTTTCCCAACCAATATACTTGCGAAGAACCAAGTCTTACTTGGGTGTGGTGGTGAGTTCAAAGCCAGTTTCAGCAATTTATTGAGGCACTAAGCAACTCAGTGAGACCCTGTCTCTAAATAAAATACAAATTGGCTCAGTGGTTGAATGCTCCTGAGTTCAATCCTTGGTACCTCCCCCCCAAGCCCCCCCCAAATCCACATCTTTAGAGGGTATTAGTACACCCAGGAGTACTAACCTTTCTTAGTATACTTGTGAAGGGTTACTTAAGACGGGTTACTGCTTCTTAACAACCATTATATAGGCACTGAACCTATATAAGTTTCACTGAATAGGCACTGAAGCTTGGAGGATTTACCAGGGATTCACTGTTTTTGTTAAACTGGGCTCTATCATCATACTGTAGACCCTTGTCAAGGAGAGTTATAAGAAACAGTCCTAGGAAACTGGTCACTGGATTTACTGCAAGATTTTGATGAAGACAGTGTTTATTCATTCTGTTGCTGAGGCCTCTCTGTGAGCATCCTAGAAGAAATTTCTTCCACATCTGAATATTAGGAATAGGCATTGAAGAGAATGGTTTTGCTTTTATCACAGGCTTTATGAATCATATGATGGATTATATTTCCCTTTTCATAATGGCTTCTAGGAAGCTCAGAGTCAGATCTGTGACCTGTGGTATAACCTGAGTTACTTATAACTCTGTAAAATACTCTTTTTATATTAATCTTACCCTGGGTTGCTCTTAGCTTTCCTTTTCCCATTTTTCCTTTGTCCCTATTTATTCGTCTTTTTATTCTTTTTACTTTTTTACTCTTAAATTATCAGTTCTTGAGGTGGCCACCTTAGGAACATGGAAATTAGAATATTAAGGTTGCCTTAGAGAGTTAAACGCTCGGATTAGCCCTGTCTGTTCAGAGCAGTGAAATGTTATGTCTGGGTGGAGACAAAACAGCTTCCGGTCACCAACACTTGATTGTCACCTGGTTTAATGTGGTCCCTAGCAGGGTTTCCATTCTCAGCATGGCCTCCTCTCCATACTTCTGCCCAGTGATGGATGTACCAGGTTCTGATCTTAGCATCTGACTGACTTCTCCCTTTAGACTATGAAGGTTGACTTCCTCCTGTGTATGTGTCTTCGGAAAGCAAAGGCCACAAACTGTCATTTAAACAAGAGGAGATTTATGACTTTTTTCTAAAAGAACTGCTTTTATATGAGCGATACTTGATGGGTTCAGCAAATCAGGTGAGGCAGAAGTTGGGGGACTGGGCCCCTGGACACACCAATGCTCTCTTTGCTTGAATCCATTTTATATTTCCTTCCTTTCTTCCTTCCTTCCTCCCTTCCTTCCTTCCTTTTTTTTTTTTTTTTTTTTTTTTTGTACTGAGGAGTGAACCCAAGGGTTGCTTAACCACTATGCCACCTCCCCAGCCCTTTTATGCATTTTATTTAGAGACACGGTCTCCCTGAGTTACTTAGGGCCTCGATAAGTTGCTGAGGCTGGCTTTCAACTTGAGATCCTCCTGCCTCAGACTCTCGAGCTGTGGGGATTACAGGTGTGCACCACCGTGCCTGGCCCAATTTATATTTTCTGCAGAGCTGGAAGGCAGCCCCTCAAAAATGTCCCTGGCCCGACACTTTTTTGGGTCATCTCAAAAGATAAAAAAGTGGCTTTTCTAATCACAAACAAGAAAATGTGGTAAAGTCTGTTGTGGCCTGGATGTCCCTCTGCAGGTAAAACTGATACTGGCTGCTGACTTTTATCTTGACCTTTGACTGATACTGCAGATGAACTTTGGGACCACCGAGAGGTAAGCATAGACCTTGTTCAAACACAGGAACTATCCAAAGGGATAATTCACATCTTTTCTTTATCTTCTGATGGGATATTTTGCTAAAAATGTCTTCGACTGACAAAAGAGGTAATTTTTTTTTTGTTTGTTTCAAAGTCTTCCTCTTGGTAGAGCAGGGTGCCTGGGATTCACAGCATACTGGAAGTTTATAACGTTAGGGTCCTGGGGTAGGCAGAATAAGGGACCCTTAATGATGTTATGCATTCTAACTCCTGGATCCTGTGAATAGTTTACCTTGACATGGACAAAGGGACTTTGTAGATGGGATCAAGTGAAGGATCTTGAGATAGGAGATTATCTGGGTTGGTCTGTTGTAATCAGAGGGTTCTTAAAAGAGGGAGGCAGGATCAAAGTCAGAGAGGGAGATATGAGGTTAGAGTTGGAGGTCAGGGTGATATGATTGCTGGTTTGAAGAGATGAGAGCCATGAGCTGTGCCACATGGTGGACTTTAGAAGCTGAAAGAGGTGAGGAACAGTCTCCACCCCAGGGCCTCTCAAAGGAATGCAGCTCTGTGGACACCTTGATTTTAGCCTAGTTCTGACTTACAGAACTATGATATTTGGTTTTGCTTAAGTGGTTAGGTTGTTAGAGCAGCAGAGAAAGTAACACAGCCCCTCAACACACACACACACAAATGCACACACTCAGTATTTGAAAATGCCTTGTGGACTTATTCCGATCTGGCTGGATATATACAACCATATAAAGAAAAAAGGTGTTCTGGGGGCTGGGGTTTCATTAGGTGAACCCAGAGCTGGAAGATCCCAGGTTCAGAAGAGTCAGGGCCATCATATTTGCAGCATTCCTAGATCTGCTGGTTAGAGGTACCCTCATGGACTAGATCTGGCCATCCAAACGTGATGCCATTGAACATGCACTTCTGATTCTGACTCTAGGGCCCTTCATGGGAAGAGGACGCACTGGTCAGGCTGGTCTCCACTGCTCATTGCACATTCAAGAACATGCCCTCTGGGTCCACCTTGGTCCTGTGTGCTGATGATAATAGCAAATATTTATTGAGAACATGACATGGATCGGCCCATGAAATTCTTATCAGAGGTTGTAAGACTGGCTCTGCTCAATCCTGGCTTCTAGCATGGCCTTCAGAGTGACCAGACAGACCTGGTTTCCCAGTTGCAGGGTCTATGGGCACCAGCATGGAGTGCCCCTGGCTAGCATTGTTTCCACTTCCTTCTCATTAGTTCAGGCTGCCAAAACAGAGTGCTGCTCTCTGAGTGGCTAAACAATAGAAATTTATTTCTCACAGTTCTGGAGGCTGGAAGTCCATAATCAAGGGGCCAGCAGAAACTATCTGTGGGAACACTCTTTTAGAATTGTAGACTGTCTCATTGAGAGAGAGAGAGAGAGAGAGAGAGAGAGAGAGAATATGAAAGAGTATATTTTCTTTCTTTTTAAAATATTTTTTTAGTTGTAGATGGACACAATACCTTTATTTTATATGTTTATTTTTATGTGGTAACGGGGATCAAACCCAGTGCCTCACACATGCCAGGCAAGTGCTCTGCTACTGAGCCACAACCCTGGCAGAGAGTGTATTTTCTTATAAGGCTACAAATTCTATTTTGGAGGACTCTACTTTCACAATCTAATCACTGCCAAAGGCCCCACCTCTTCACCTCTTAATGCCATCACACTGGGGATTAGGCTTCAACTATGAACATAAACATTTAGTCCATTGAAACTTCCATCTTTCTCTTTCTTGACTTCTGCAATTGTTATTGCTAAAAGATGCCTTGAATTCTTCTGGAACAATGTAGCATAAATAAACAAATAGGTTTTTTTTTTTTTTTTTAAAGAGAGAGAGAGAGAAAGAGAATTTTAAAAATTATTTATTTATTTATTTATTTTTAGTTATCGGCAGACACAACATCTTTGTATGTGGTGCTGAGGATCGAACCTGGGCTGCACCCATGCCAGGCAAGCGTGCTACCGCTTGAGCCACATCCCCAGCCCAACAAATAGTTAATTTAAAAATATGACTACTGACTGACCACAAGTTGGCCTTCTTATCCTAGCCTGGCTAAACTTTAGCTCTATCCTCTCTCTGACCCTGGCCCCATACTGATCCCTAACGTCATACTGAGTAGTTCCTAACCTTGGACAAATCTGGGTTTACAAGAATAACTTATCGAGGGCTTAGTATGTACCACACCTGGATCTTTATGTTTTACACTCACTAACTGATTTACAGTGAAAGATAATATTGTATGTATATGTGTACCATCTTTCACTCTAAAATAGGAGTTAAAATTTTTCCTCCCTGACTGTACTGAGGATTGAACCCAGGGCCTTGAACACGTTAGGCATGTGCTCTACCACTGAGCAACAACCCAAAACTGAAAGATGATAGATTTTAAAAGCATTAATCAAACTTTGGATAATGTGTGAAATGGGTCATTGATTTATTCACTCACTCACTTACTCATTCAACAAACATGCAGTGAATTCCTGTTTTCTTATAATGTTGAACATCCAGTGCTGGGGGTACCAGGAGATAAGGCAGGCACAGGAGGGGGCTCCAGCCTGCAGGGAGAATGGCACAGTTTCATTTCCTCCCCATCTGCCCAGCTCATCGGTGCCCCCTGCCCAGGCAGAGTACTGTGAGGCTTCTATTTTTTTTTTTTAAGAGAGAGAGAGAGAGAGAGAGAGAGAGAGAGAATTTTTTAATATTTATTTTTTAGTTTTCGGTGGACGCAACATCTTTGTATGTGGTGTTGAGGATAGAACCCTGGACGCACCCATGCCAGGCGAGCGCGCTACCGCCTGAGCCACATCCCCAGCCCCTGTGAGGCTTCTTAGTTTCAGGCAAAGTCCCTCTCCCAGACTCCCCCTCCTCTCTAGATGACAGAATAGTCAGGGAGGTGTTGAGAAACAAGTGACACTCTGTCAGACGGTCTGGTGAATTCAATGCACCTTCATCTCCAGAACTGGGTGAGAGGGTATGGACCTGGCTACGGCTTCTGAGAACATCACATGGGCCCTACCCAGGGAACAGACCAGGGGCAGGCTGTGGCTATGCCTAACTGGGTAGCAGGAGCAGAGAGTATTCTTTTGTCAACCCCTCTAAAGCACAAGCCAGGGGAAGCCACGCTGTTTTAACACAGCTGCTTCCCTAACAATAAACTCATCAAGTATCAGCAACTGCTTGTTGAGTGAGCAGATGAAATCCACTTGGATTGCAAGCCCAATGGGCAGTTTAGCCACTGTGTGGCCCTGGACAAACTGCTGTCCTCTCTGTTTTCTCTTTGTCACTCATCAAAAGAGAATAGCAAGACTTACTAGGGTTGTTCATTCATTCAGCCATTTGTCTTGTCTTTAAAAAGCCTTCTTTATTATATAGAATAATGAACAGTGTAATGAATCATCATAAGGCAAACATCTTTGAAATCACTATCCAAGTTAAGAAACACCTGTTAGGTGCCCCTGCCCCATCTTAGCTCACTCATCTCCCCTCACAATTAATAAGTAGCATGCATTTTATAGTAATCACTTTCTTGTAATACTTTGCTTTATCATCTGAGTGTGTATCCCTAGATACAATTGTTTAGACTTCCCTACTTAAAAAAAAAAATGCAGCTTTATTAAGTCTCTTAATTTATAGGTCCCCCTGTATGCTTTCTTTCCTTTCCCAGTTATCTGTTTGGCCTGTAGAGTTTCCTGCAGCCTCAGTTTTGTTGACTGCATCTTCTCCATGCTGCTTGACCTGCTCCCCTGCTCTCTGGGCTTCCTGCAGATGGGTGGCTGGATCCAGCAGCTGTTCAGAGGTGGATTCCACCCTGTGGATGAGTCATGGTTAGTGGGCTTGTGTTCTTTCACCTGGAGGCACCTAATGCATGGGGGTGGGGTCCCTCTTTCTGTGTTGGAGGCTGTGGATGTTTGTTAATCGGTGGTGAGTTTGTTGGAGGTTTCAAAGGGGCAACATTCCTTTCTCAGTTGGAACTCTCCTTCAAGAGACACTTGCCCTCATTTACTCTTTGTTACTTGGTGATACAGTTCTTGTAAGAAAGGCAGTCTAAATGCTCTCTCTCTTCTTACTTATCAGTTTTCAAGAGAATTAATTGATTAGTGTTCTCCAGAGGAATCCAGCTGGTGTCTTTTCAATATAATATCTGAGGGGTTACAACCGGTGTCAAGAAGGGTTCTTTCTAAAGTATTAATTGTCCCATTCTTAAGCAGTGAGACCCTCTTGATTTGTCTGTCCTCTGCCTCTCCCCCATTTTTTTTCTTTTGTACTGGGGATTGAACCCAGGGACACTTTACCATTGAAATATATCCCTGATCCATTTTATGTTTTTAATTTTGAGACTCGATCTCTCTAAGTTGCTGAGGCTGCCCTTGAACTTGTGCTTCTCCTGCCTCAGACTCCCCAGTCGCTGGGATTATAGATGTGTTCACTGTATTTAGCTCCTCAGGGACTCATAGTATTTGGAATTTTTACCATTATTTTAATATTTGTCATGTTCTCTAGAATGTTTTATTTTTTTCTAGAATATTTTAGAGCATCTTTTTATTTCCTGTAGACATAATATTTCTGTCTCTCAAGACATTAAGATTAAATTGATTTGTTCCCGTGTTCCTTCTGGTTAGTTTTCATTTCTAAAATGATTTTTCTTACACTTCTATTTTTTTCCCGTGGGTCCTGTCACTTTATCTATGTGATATTTTAATTCTGCTTCATGTTGTTCTTTCACATCTTACATAATTTAAAAATGTCATTTAAGTCATTTTTGAAATAGAAGTTGGTAGTTTTGGTCAATTCTGAGAGTGTTGTGTGGGAATGCTCTTTTGCCACTTTTGTAGGGATGCTATTATTATTTTTGCCTCTTGTTCTTTCTGCTTCAATTAACTTCGTATGGTATTTGGCCTCAACTTTTCTATTGTTTGTTTAGTGTGAAATTCATTTTCTAAGACTTGAAGGTGTTCTGGATGACATTCCTAATTTCAAGGATTCTCTTCTGTGGGGTTTTCATGTGGTGTAAGAAACGCGGTGGCCTGTTTGCAAGGTTTCCTGGCTCCATTTCCTCCCCTTGCTTTTTTTTTTTTTTTGAGATATTTTCCTTCCGCCTTTTGGATTGTCCATCTTGATCCCACTTCCTGCAGCAGGAGTCCTGTTCGGGAAGAATCCCACGTGTCAAAGTGTCCACAGGCTGGTCCTCCAGGTCATCACCGACTCCTGTGCTACTGCTGTGTGGCTAGGCAAGATCCCTCCTAGTTTCAGTTGTTTTTCTCACATTGTTCCTCTGAACTTTCTAGGGATACCTGCTGGCTATTTGGGGGGTCTCCTATTCTCAGGTTCATCAGATGTCCCCTTGTTTCCCTTTGATGGCACGTGAATGGGACACTGAGGGCCAGAAGCCAAGCCAAGGACGACATTGCAGGGGAAATCCTAGTGGGCATCTGATACCAGGCAAGTGGTGATTGGATTTGCATTTTCCCGCAGTTCCAATGTTTATAGGAATACCTCTTGGGGTAATTTAGAAGCAAATGGTGTCTGTAGGTTTTTGCTTTTGCTAATATGACCTGCTTATCTTTATGTGGGAATTGGAGAGATTAAAATATGATGCTGCTACTAACTTCTTAGCCATATCAGGGTTTTTTTTTTTTTTTTTTTTTTTTTTTTTTAATGTCAGGTTCTATACTGGGGCACAGGAAAGATGAGATGTAATGATAAATGTTTGTAAAAGAGTACAACATCCTGTAAATTAGTTGCTCCTGCCTTCTGCTGCTTTGCAACCAAGCCTGCTCCTCTCAATTCTTGCAGGCTTGACCTTGGGTCCTTGTGCCTGGTTCAGGGAATGGGGCACAAAGTAATGCAGATCCTATACCTGGTGGTCCTGAGGCTAAGGGAACATCTTGTCCATTATGCCCTTGCTTCTACCTGCTCAGGCGTCTCTGGACATTTCTTTTAGAGCGGGTTTGGGAGAAGGGGAAGATGGGCCATCCTTGCTGCCCATAAAATGGATGATCCAGGGAGTGAAGTGTCTGCTGTGAGCCTGCCCTGCCATCTGCTGGCCATTTGTTTAAATGCAGACTGGTCTGACTGGGAAGGATCAGGTTCCCCCACCCCAGGCAATGAGGTATTAATCCTTTCTTTTCCTACCTGGAAAGCTTATGCTTCCAGGCCTTTTTGTTTTGTATTTTGAGACAGGGTCTTACTAGGGTATCACTAAGTAGCTGAGGCTAGCCTTGAACTTGTGATCCTCCTATCTCAGCCTCCTGAGCAGATGGGATTATAAGCATGCACCACCATGCCCAACTCTTTTTAAAAACATGAATAAAAGTGTGCCCCGAATCTAAGGATACTGGGTCTATGTGTCTTCCTTTTGGCTTCTGAAAAGGGGTTCCCCTCCTTGGCAACAAAATGGGGAAGAGATTCAGATTCTGTAGCTTGAAAGACTTGGCTTCGAATTTTACTTCTCCTGTCACCAGCTGGGTGAGGTGGCCCTGTGAATTCACCTTTCTGGCTCCAAATCTGTATGTGCCGGGCTGGATAAAGATGTCCACATCCTAATTCCTGGGGCTTTGGATGATGTTCTCTTATGTGATAAAGGGACCCTGTAGATGTGATTAAAGTTACAGACCTTGAGATGAGGAGCTGGTCCTGGATGGTCTTGGTGGGCCCAATCTGCTTATATGAGCCCTTCTCACATAAGCTGAGAGAGATGTGCCTTGCAGGCTTGGAAGCTGGAGAAAGATAGCCATGAGTCAGGGAGTCTGGGTGGCCTCTAGAAGCTGGGGAGGGGGTGGGGAAGGAAATGGATTCTTCCAGGAACAGCGCTGCTAATACCTTGGGTTCAGCCCACGGGGACCTGTGTTGGATTTCTAACCTCCAGAAAGTTAAGGTGATAAACTTGTGTTGCTTTAGTTGCCAAGTTGGTGGTCATTTGTTATAGCAGAGATAAGAAATGAATGTACTGTAACAGGTAGGTAATAAATTATAAACTGGTGGGGAGAATGAATTGAGATCCCTGTGGGGGCTGCTTGGTAAATAATAAAACATTTTACAAATGTTGTAAGGTCTCCTCTGGGGAGAGATCAGTTTATTATTTTTTTATTTCTTCCACAGTTGTTTTCTGAGCACCTACTATGTGCCAGGGATGTGCTCAATGCAGTAGTTACAGGAGTGATCATGCTCCCGTCTTTCACAGGGGGCTTCCAGGATGGGAGGGTAGCAGGACAGATTGCACAAGCACATGAGTCATGGAATTGTAGGTGTGGTGGGTGTGGCAAAGGGATTTTATAGCAAGTTGTAAGATGTGGAGATGGGGATCTGCCAAGCCTCAGGCTTCAGGCAGGCTCTCCAGGAACCTGACTGGTCCTGCTCACCTTCCCACACAGGCTGACCTGCCCTGCTCACCAGGAACCTGACTAGTCCTGCTCATCTTCCCACACAGGCTTACCTTCTCTGCTCAAGGGGTATCGGAGACCAGAATCCATGCCAAATCCCCTGTGCTGGTCCACAGATCTAGGGCCCATGTTTGAAGCTCATGAGGTCAGGGCTGCCTGAATGGAGTGGGCAGCAAAGGCAGGCCTTGGTCCATGGCCTTAAGCCATTGACCCTATACCTCTTTTTCCAGGAGCAATTCTAGAAAAAGGGTTTCCAGGCTGGGCTGGGTCCCAAACCACGGTTTCAGAGACTAGAGATGAGCCTGGGGTTAGGATCCTGTGGTCATGGATGAGGGAACAGAAATCAGGAATGCAAGGTACAGTTCTGTCTTTGAAATCAGTGGTTTTCCAAACAAACCTCATTCAAAACCTTTATGTATCTCCTAGGAATTTGTCTATCTTAGAGAAATTATAAAAGAAAAAGAAAAGGACAAGATCAACAGAAGAGTGAGAAACATTTTGGTCTTGGTGGGTCCAAACATTTTTTTTTTTTAGAACTTTAACTTGGCTTTAGCTAGGGTAAATTAACTAGTAAGTGAATTTGTTTTCATAAAAATTACTTTTCTTCCTGTCCCTATCAAAATGGTGTTGACTAGTATTTAGGAGAATGCAAGCAGGTGCCACAGGGGAACTCTTGTTGACATGCATTTTGAGAGACATGGAGTTGGGGAATGTTGGTTGTAGCACTGTTTGTAGGAATGAAAATTTGGAAGCAACCCAAGTGTCAGCAGGGGCACAGATAAATAAATCCTGGTGCAGATGTCAGTACTATGACAGCCTCCTTAGGTAGAATGAGTGGTCTTTATGTATCAACATGCAAAGACCTGACAAACAATGTGGTATTAGAAAGCAAGTTGAAAAGCATGTATTCAGAATATTCTGTATGGATTTATGTAGGTGCAACAGAAAATTAAAACATGGGTGGGATACAGTGATTCCATTTGTCAATGAACTGATTAATGCCTCTTTGCCTGGGTAAGTCCTCATCATCCTTCAGATCTCAGTTCAATACATCATTTCTTCAAGGAAGAGTTCCCTGACCCCTGGACCATGGAGGCACCTTGATATTGGGTCGCAGAACCATACCTTTTCTTCCTATCTTTTGTTACTGTTGTGTACTTAATTGTATGATTAATTATGGATATCTGTATTTCCCACAAGCTTCACTTGGGCAGGAACCCTGGCCTCTTCCTTCGCCAAGGCCTCCCTAATACCTGGCCAAGGGCCTAACATGGTTGGATGCCATGTGAATGAATTTCTGAGTTCTGTTTTCCCCCCAAATTAGGCTGTAAGCTCCGCAAGGCCAGGAGGAGTGTCCATTTCCTTTCTCACTGAATCCCCCCAGGCTGAGCAATCAGGAGGGAAGCATGTGAATCAGAATGCCTGAGCTCAAATACCTGCTCTGCTACTTGCTGGTTAGGACTTTGGACAAGTAGATGTGTCTCTGAGCTCTGTGTTCTTATCTGTAAAAAGGATGCTTCCTTCTTTCAAGTGTCATCAGAATTAAATAATATGATGCATGAGAACAACCGATCGAAGTGCTTGGCTTTAGGACCTCAGTTCGCTTGTGGAGTTTCTAAATGGTTATGAAGAGCCTTACCTGGTCTAGGGTGCTGAGTTTGGTCTCTTGGGGCAGGCCGGGCCATCTCCCATATCACCACCAGGTGGTGCTGTGGTTATTCATATGGGTGCCTCTCAAAGTGGTTTCTGTCTCCCTCTCAGCTGGGCAGGTTCCCATGGGGTCATTCCATCTCTGCTCCGACCTCTCTGGGGTGAGGGCTCACTGGTCCCATGCTGGAGACTCTATTCTCTGGGTGGGGTAACTGGACTTCAGGGGACTGGGAGACCCAGATGGGAAGTAGTAGGTGAACCAGGGTCTGGAGGGAGGCAAGCAAGGGGCTCAGGGTGCAGAATTTAAGGAGGCACTCACTTTGGGGCTTGCTCAGGTGTGGGGTATGGCCTCTGCTGGGGGCTTCATCAGGCTGCCTTGGGTCCAGGCTGTGGTCAATGCAACCCACAGGGTGCCCACCATGTGCCAGGCCAATTGAAATGTGTCTAAGATCCCTGGCCAGAAAGAACTATAATCTTCACTTTTCACATCAGAAATGGACACAGATGAGTTAAGAGTCTTCTGGGTAAAAAGTGGTCAGGGTGAGACTTGAGCCCGTGGTTTGGTTCTGACAAGCCTCCCTTTAGCATTATCTGCACTGTGCTCATGGTCCATCCTCCCTTCCTTTTGTTCCCAACACTCACTAGGCTGTGGCTTGTCCTAAGCCCCTGCCTGGGGGGCCCAGTGGGGAACAAAACTGACACCACCCGGCCTTCCAGCTGTCAGGGGGTTTCCAGTTCCTCAGGTTGAGTCCTGGCTCTTCCATGACCTTATTCTGTGACCCTGAACAATTGGTTCAACGTTGCTGTGCCTCGGTGGTGTCTTCGTTAGGACTGGGTTTGGTAGTCCTGGCTGTGTGGAGTTTCGGGGAGGATGAAGCTGCTCAAACTGACAGAGCTGCTGCCTGGCTCAGGGGAAGAGCCCGGGAAGTAGAGTTAGCTGTGATGGTCACTGTGTCATCTTTGAGAAGGCTCCTTCTAACCCAGAAGGGCTCCCAGGGTCAGGTGCTGTGCTGCCACCTGGAAGAGTGGAAGAAGGATGAATCAGAATTAGAGCTGTTGTGGTGGGGCCTGTGGCCTCAGCTACTTGGAGGCTCAGGAGAGAGGATCTCTGGAGTATAGTGTTGGAGGCCAACTTGGGCAACTTAGTCTAACTGCTTCTCAAAAGAAAAAAAAAATCTCTCTCTCCTGTACTTGGATCGTGGCTTTGGCTTTGGCATGGTGACTTCCCAGGACATGTGATCTTGGACAAATCTCTCCATTTCTCTGAGTTTTCCCCTCCAAAACAGGGAAGACTAATGCCAAACTCATGGTTATATGAAGGAGCAAGGGCCTTGGCACAGAGTAGCAGCCTTTGTAAAATGACACGTCTTGTCCTCAGGAGGAATCATTGGCCCACATGAACCCAGGGGTCATCACGTTTGGAGTTTCTGGCATCTCCTCTTCTCCTTAGGAAGGCCTGGACCTTGTGAGACAGGCTGCAGGCTTCGATTTATTTCTTAACTTCTTTTCCTTGTTCTTGTTTGGGTTTTGTTCCTTGAAGAATGGGGGTGCATTTCTCAGCTGCCCATGTGTGGTGCTCCATGTTAAATGTCCTGGTACCTGACAGAGGGCTCTGTCTTGGTCTCTTGCCATGACAAGATGGTCCTGCAGCATCAGTTATGGGTGTGGGGAACTGAGGCCTGGGAGGGGGAAAGAGCTGAGGCCTGAGCCTCCTCCAAGGTCTAGGGGTCCTGGCTCCCTCCCCACGGTGTTCTTGATGTCTCTGCCAGAGCCAGAGCCCAGAGTGAGGGATGGGATGAGGTAGCAGTGTGTTTCCAGGGACCAGGGCAAGGGAAGCTGGGTAGTGAGGCGTGCAGCTCAGAAGTCTGGCACAGTGGGGTGGCACTACCACCACCTTCCCCAAGGGCCATGCTGCTGTGAGTCCCACTCAGGGCCATGCTGCTGTGAGCTTCTACACTCAGTTTTACTGACATCACTGCCACTCCAATTCTTCCTTTCAGAGATGAGAAACAGGACCAGACATGGACCTCCAAACAGGACCAGACATGACTGAGCCAAGGTCCTGCAGCAAGGAAGTGTCAGAGTCCAACAAGGGGTTCACTCCAGCCCAGTCCCCTCTTCCCTTTCCCTCCCACCCCAACCTAGCACCCTCTCCTCCAGCACTTAGTTTTATTTAATATATATATATATATATATATATATATACTATGTAAACTATACAACTAAAATATATATATATTTTAGTTGTTGATAGAACTTGATTTTTTATTTATTTACATGTAGTGCTGAGAATTGAACCCAGTGCCTCACACATGCTAGGCAAGCGCTCCACCACTGAGCTGCAACCCCAGCCCCCAGCACTTAGTCTCAATGGCCCTTTGATTGCACGCCTCTTCTAGAGACTAGAGTCATTTTGAATGAATTTGGGCTGCTTCACTGTAAATGAGCCGATGGGTCCAGCGGGTGGGTGGTTAGACTTGTAATGAGCGGGCAGTGGACACTCAGGAGCCAGAGAGCCCTGGGGACATCTCCCCTTGGCTGTTTATTTCTCTTATAAGTTAAATCAGTCACTCAGCTGGGAAGGCAGGGATGGGAGTGGCACACTGCTGACCAGGAGGGCCAGAGGGCCAGCCTGGGCTCTGCCCTGCCTCATCCCACAGCGCCCAGCATGGTGGGTGGGGGCCAGGGCAGCTGCTGCTGGCGCCTTGCCTGCCTCTAACCCTCACACTGGGCTGCTTCTTGGCAGCAAGACCTCACCAAGGCTCATCTGACTGTTTTTAGATTTGTTTTCCAAATTCAAAAAGGGAGATAAAATCCTGGTTGGGAAACGAAACAAGCAACAAATAACACATCTCTTCTCTTGGGAGCCTTCTCCTGGCTCTGGATGCGCTTCCCGGCTTAGGACCACCTCGGGCACAGGCCCAGATTCTGGCAGACAGTTGGACTTGACCTCACATTCCCAGCCCCAAACCCTCGGAGCCTCGGTTTCCTCAGCCGTCGATTGGGGGTTGGGCTAGCCACTCGGAAGGAGCCGGGGTTAGGGATGCATCCTGTAAATGAGGCCTTCTGGTGATAATTTTATCATAGGCAGAGACAGCCACACTCACAGGCCCCCAGATCACTAATGGGGCTCCCTCTGAAGGTGCTCCTTGCTTCTCGAGACGGCGTGATTACTCAGTAGGTTCTCTGTAATTATTTAATCAAGCCCCAACCAAGTCCTCAGCGTGGAGCTGGGCGGCTGACCAGACCCCAACCTCCTCCTCCCTCAGGAGCATAATCAGAGCCGTGGAGAGGGAGGGAGAAGCCCCAAGCCCCTCTTTTCTTTGTGTAACAACTGCGCTGTGGGGGAGGGACAGCAGAGAGGGAGCCAGGTCACCTTGGGGCTCCCTCTGAGGACAAGGCAGGAGGGTCCTTTGATATCTGTGCAGCCCCCATACTTCACTTTAGGGCACTGAAGGCCAGAGAGGAAAGGGCCGCAGGCCTCACCCCATAGCCCTCTGCACCAACCAGCTTTGGGGATTCTTTCCCTCCTTCCTGCCCCCTCCCCCATTCTCCTTTCTCTCTTATATTCTGGATAAACGCACACATTCTCATTTGTCAAACATGCTGATAAAACAGATGATGTGATACCTCCTGCCTCAAATCCCCACTTCCCTCCCTGGAGACAACCCCAGCTCCCAGGTTGGAGCCTCTTCAGAAATATTCTCTGTGCATTCACACACATTTGCCTAACTTCCTACAGAAGTATGAGTTTGGTCACATAAACATTCTTAATTCTGTCTAGACCAGTGTTTCTCAATTGGAGTGTGACCTTACCCGGCAGGGGACATTAAGCAATGTTTGGAGACATTTTTAATCTTCCTGACTGGGGAGGGGGATGCCCCTGGCATCTAGTGGGTAGAGGCCACGGAGGCCACTAAACATCTTACGTTGCATAGAAAAGCTCAAACAACAAAGACTTATCCTGCCCCAAATATCTGTAGTGCTGAGGCTGAGAAATCCTGGTCTAGAATGTTCTCAACTTGCTTTTTTTTTTTTTTCTAATAATAATAATATATCTTGGAAGTCTTGGCAGGTCTTGCAAATATCTTCTCTCCTTATTACTTCTGCATCTTCTTCTGACTCTATCACAGTCCATTTATCTAATTCTCTTTTGATAGATTTCAGGTTGTTTTTGATTTGTGGGGGGATTAGTGTAAACACCTTGGTTCTTCTCTGGTTGGGATGCTTGGGGGTGGGATCGCTGCACAAGGGGGCGGTGACTGCCAGATTGATTTCCTAGGCCCTCATCTAACGCTTCTATTTTAAGCATGGCACACACTTATTTTCAATTTTGATATTGCATCGTGCTCCTCCACAAAGGCCAACTTTCCTTCTGACTTTAAGGTTTTAGGGAAGAAAATAATTTCTTTGTTTCTCTCTCCCTTTTTAAGTTATAGCTATTGTGTTTTCAAGAGGACTAAAGGGACCTTGGTCTGCAAAGGGTGGGTGGGTATCCAGTCCTGCCAGCCCTGCTAGCCTTCCCCACGGACCGGACCCCCTAGGTGGAGTTGGGAAAGGTAGACTCATGCACTCCCATCATTTCTGTGTGGTGTGCAGGGGAAGAACCAGAGCTGGCTGAGTGACCCATTTTATAGATAACACTCAGTGGGATTAGGTGACTTGCCCTCCAGCTTTGAGAAGTCACATTCTCCCAGAGACCCCACTCAGAAGCCCTAAGGTGTAGCAGCTGGAGATCAAGTGGGCCGAGTGAGGTGGGGCCATGGTGATAGGTCCCGGGAATCTGGTAGTTGAACACACTACCAGATCCCGTGGCCCTGGGGCTAAGGGTTCTCAGAATGTACAGAGCATCCATGCAACATCTGGAACCTTCTTGCACTAAAAGATTATTCATGGGTTATCTGAAATTCAAATCTAATGGGGCCCCTGTATTTTACCTGACAACCTGACCTGCTTCATGAGGCATCCTTTTTATCTCCATGGATGGGAGGAAGGAGGAAAGGGCTGGGATCAGACAGCCCTTCCATCTCTTCCCTCTCCCCTTCTTCCCCCTCTCCCCCGTCACACAGAGCCTTGAACCCACGTTCAAGAGTTTGTTCTTGCTTGTGTGTGAGTGGCAAGGCCAGAGCAGAAGGCAGTGGACGTGGCCAGGGCAGCACTGATGGCTATGCTGACCCCATCTCCCTGCTGTCGGCCACTCGGAGAGCCAGCGGCCACTGCAAGTGTAATTAGTTAATAAATCATCCAGAGTGATAAATAGAATGATAGATGCAGGTTTCACTTGATCACTTTTTTATTAAGGAGAAATAAATCAACAGCACATTGTTGCTATAAACCTTTCAAACTGGTCAGATCCTGGCTGGTAGAAGCTGATTAACATGGCCACATGTAGGGACCGTTTGTAGCTGATCATTGAGATCAATCAATCCCTGTCACTTTCCCTCTTGGAGGAGGTGGCGGAAGCCAGGTGCTGTTCTGCCATTCAATACTGCCCCTGGCTTCTTATCGCAAGGGTGCTTGGGCTGGTGCCTTGGTGTTAGTGGGGCCGTGCTCAAATTCCAGCTGTGCTACTAACCAGCTGTGTGAGCTCCAGGAACTGTTGACCCTCTCTGAGTCTCAGCTTCCTCTTCCCTAACATAAGGTAGATAGTGGTATCTTTTCTTTTTTTTTAAAAAAATATTTATTTTTTAGTTTTAGGTGGACACAATATCTTTATTTTATTTTTATGTGGTGCTGAGAATCAAACCCAGTGCCTCATGTGTGATAGGCAAGCACTCTACCACTGAGCCACAACCCCAGTCAGACAATGGTATCTTCTTTAGTAATTCTGAGCATTGTAGTGCTGTGTCTTGGACCCCTATATATGCCTGAACACTCCCAAAAACGTTTTTTTTTAACATAAGCTGTACCTACTAATATCTTAAATACATGTAAAAAATTAAAATAGAAATTTAAAATATATATTTATTAATTTATTTAAAATAAGAATCACAAGCCCATTTCATGTCAATATTAATAAACTTTTCAATGAAAAATATCTTTATTTTTCAAAACAAAAAGAATGTGAGAAAAGTGGCTTCATATTATATTTTTACAAATCTTTTAAATGATCAACTTAATAGGATACTGCTAGGTTTTTTTTTTTTTTTAAGAGAGAGTGAGAGAGGAGAGAGAGAGAGAGAGAATTTTTAATATTTATTTTTTAGTTCTCGGCGGACACAACATCTTTGTTGGTATGTGGTGCTGCGGATCGAACCCGGGTCGCACGCATGCCAGGCAAGCGCGCTACCGCTTGAGCCACATCCCCAGCCCACTGCTAGGTTTTTATATTTGCTTTTATACTCATTCTGAAACTTTTGTGTCAAGTTATTTTTGTTCAAGAAAATAAAGAAGACAATCTGGGCTGGGCTTGGTGGTGCGTTCCTGTAATCCCAGCGTCTTGGGAGGCTGAGACAGGAGGATCGCAAGTTCAAAGCCAGCCTCAGCACTGGCAAGGCCTAAGCAACTGAGTGAGACCCTGTCTCTAAATAAAATTCAAAATAGGGCTGGGGATGTGGCTCAATGGTTGAGTGTCCCTGAGTTCTCTCTGGTATCCAAGTCCCCCTGCGCCACCAAAAAGAAGACAATCTGGCCTTCTTACATATGTAGCTGGAAAAGGTAGGAGTATTTTATTTTATTCTTTGAGTGGGTTTTTACTATATTTCCCAGGCTGACCACAAACTGTTGGACTCAAGTATCCTCTTGCTTTGTATCCTCCCAAGCCACTGGGACTACAGGTGTGCATCATTGTGTCTGGCAGAGGAGAGAGATATCCTGTACCTTGTTTGGTCCTGTGGATATGCCTCTGGAACACTTCTCCACATGATCGTGAGAATAAAAAGGCAAGTCATTTTTTTTTTTTTAGTTGTAGATAGACACAACACTTTTATTTTATTTATTTGTTTTTATATGGTGCTGAGGATCGAACCCAGTGCCTCCCATGTGCTAGGCAAACGTTCTATCAACTGAGCTACAACCCTAGTCCAGTACGTGACCTCTTAGTATAATTATAAAATAATTTTGACCTTGCAGACTTTCCTAAAAGGTCGCCTACCCTGAAACCTGCTGAGATAAAGACAGTGTGCTGGACTCTGTCCACCTCCTCCACCTGCTCTGGCCTGGTGCTGATCCTATAGCATAGCAGTGTGAGCTCCCTGGCCTTCCAATTTCTGGTGGTACAACCAGTAGGGCAGTGTGAGTCAGCTTTTTGTTGCTGTGAGTAAAATACCAGATCAGAACAACTTAGAGGAGGAATAGTTTATTTGGGGCTCACAGTTTCAGAGGTTCAGTCCACGGTTGGCTGACTCCATTGCTTTGGGCCCGAGGTGAGGTACAGCATCATGGTGGAAGGGCATGGTGGAGGAAAGCTGCTCATGTCTTGATGGCCAGGAAGCAGAGAGGGATCGACAAGCCAGGGACAAAATATATAATTCCCAAGCCACGCCCCCAGTGACCCACTTCCTCCAACCACACCCCACCCACATGCTGACAGTTACCACCCAGTAATCCATTCAAATTATTAATCCATCAAGTGGACCAACCTACTGTTTAGGTTATGGGTCTCCTAAGAGATCTAATGGGGCCTGGAGTTGTGGCTCAGTGGTAGCGTGCTTGCCTAGCATGTGTGAGGCACTGGGTTCCATTCTCAGCACCACATATTAAAATAAATAAAATAAAGGTCCATCAACAACTAAAAAATATTTGGAAAAATAATGAGAGAGATCTAATCATTTCACCTCCTGCATTATCAAAGGAGGTTTTGGGGGACATCTCATATATCCAGACCATAATAGGGACATTCTGGCTGGAGACTGGAGGGTGGGAAGAGAGTGGGGTTTGAGGCATTTATTTCTCTGACTTCTTCCCTACCAGGTTGTTGACAGGAGCCACAGCTGCAGTTAATTGCCTCTTTTTTTCTTTGCATTCCAGTGACTGCTCCCCTTCTCGTCCCTTCAGGCTGTGGCATGGTAGGGGGACCCTACTGCTATTCTTCCTAAGCTACAGCACCATCTTGGTTGGTTTTCCCATATAGTAGAAATGGTCTTGAATAGCAGCTGGTCCTGGATACCCTTATGACCTCCATTACTTTCAGGGCTTGTGTGGGTCTAGTGGAAAAAACTTGCTTCCTTCTTGGTCTCTCAGTCCTGACTGTATCTATCCTGGAGCCCCTGCCCAACCTCTTCTCTTCTTTTACCTTCTTTTCTCTTCCTCTTTCTCATCTATCACCATGTCTCCCTTTCTGGCATGTGTTATCAGTTAGCTACTGCTGTGTAACAAACCATTCCAAAACTTACTGGATAAGAACAACATCCATTTAGCTAACTCATAATTCCATGGTTGGTTGGATGGTTCTGCTGATCCTGGTTGGACTTGGCTGAGTTGTATCACCGCTGTCTGTTGGGGCTTCCTGACATGCTGATTCGGAAGGCTGATTGTTGGCTGGACTTATTTCTGTTCTCTGTGGTCTGTCCTCCTCTGGCTGGCTAGGCCAAACTTGTTCTGTGGAGGCTAAGCAGGGTTCCAGTTGAACAAGCCAAAGTTTGCAAGACTGCCTGAGGCTCAGGCTCAGAACTGGTACAGTGCCACTTCTAGCATGTTCTGTTGGGCAAAGCAGGTCACAGGCCAGCCCAGATTCAAAAGATGGGGAAATGGATTCCGTATCTTGATGAAAGGATATGCAATATTACATTGTGAAGAATGTTGGTACAGGAACAGGGAAAATCTGGGATACCTCTGCAATAAATTTATCACAACTGAGGCTACCTGGGAGATGAGTACTTCAAAGACTAATGGTCTTGGTTAATTTTTATAGTCCAGACTTTTGACCATGGCCTAGAAGGCCCTACATGGACTGAATCTGTCAACATCCTCATCCATAGCAGCACCAGGTCCCACCCACATTATCATTATTATTTTTTTCCCCAGTGTCCTGACCTTAAAATGTTTCCTCCAGCCACCAGGCCTTTGAACATACTGCTTACTCTGCTAGGACCACTCTTCTTTAGTGTTTCCCTTAATTAATACCTTCTTTTCTTCTTTTTCTCCTTCTCTTCCACTTTCTCATTTATCACCATGTCTCCCTTTCTGGCATGTGTTATCAGTTAGCTACGGCTGTGTAACAAACCATTCTAAAACTTCAAAAAGTTTAGCTTAGTTTAGCTTAGTCCTTCCTGACTTCCTCAGCTAGGTTGAATCTCTATTATAGGCTCTCAGAATAATACAGACACAGCTTTTTATAGTTGCAATTTTATGTTTGCATTTATTTAACACACATGTGGAACTTAGCATGTACCAGGCACTGTGTGCCTAGTGTGTTATAAATGTGAAATTATCTAATCCTCATCACCACTGTGAGATAAGTACTATTATCTCTGCATTTTAACAGATGAGAAAGCCGAGGCACTGTGAGGTTGAGTGACTTAGGCAAGGTCATATTGGATGTGACCTAGCAAACCTAGGATGCTTGCCCTGACTCTCCTTCCCATCTCTCTCAGTACACCATGAATTTTTGATTGAAATCTGTTTTCGAAACAGAGTGTGAACCTGGTGAAGGTATGGATCGCCTCTGTCTGCTCACTGTTTTGCATCCCTAGAGTCTAAGACAGTGTCCTGCAAACATTATTGGCTCAAAAACATTTGTGGAATGAGCGAACTAGAAATGTCAGCCACAGAGGAATTAGAGGTTCAGCCCCTTTGATTGCAGGGTCCTGAGGCTCTCTGCAGCCTGCTCCCTTCTTGAGGCGTGCTACTCATGTCCTGCGACCTCCTGCAGATCTACAGCCTCCACTCTGCTGAAGCTCTGAGCTGCTGCAGGAACGTCCCTTTCCATCCATGTCTCTGGCAGCTGCTTTGCCTGCAATGGCCCCGAGGAAGTTTCAACAATGCCAATTCCGGCTCGCTTTGCAGCCACCCCTGAGTGAATGACCCTGCTAAGAGTGCAGTTTTCTCTCCCTCTCGCCCGAACTTTGATTTGATCAGGCCAAATCTGAAATGATGTGTGAAAGTAATGATATTTTGTAATTAAATCTCTGGTGACGGCCACTGCAATTTGTGCTACATGCATTGTTCATAAGGAAAAAACGCATCAATTCATTTTCTGACTGGCTACTCCAGGGACTGGCAATTAGGAGCAGCTCATCTCTCGTTGCCTCGCATATTAAAGAGCTACTGAAACGCAAAGAGAATTTGGGAGGGCTCCCCCCGCTTCTAATAATGTTAGCTTAATTAGGGAGGCTCAGTGATAAAGGGAAAGTTTTGGATGATTTGAGCATATTGTGGTGGAAGGAAAAGAAAGAGCAAATAAAGGGGAATGAAGGCATCGGGCAAAGGGTCGGGGGTGGCTAGAAGTCCTGGGAGGTTTGACTGCTGCAGCAGGCTGTGCTGGGGCTAAGGACAGGAGGACCCCAGGTGGGCAGGGCACTGTGGACCCAAGCCAAGTGCTGCTCCCTTCCCATGTTGGTGGGACTTTTCTTTTGCATCTTTTTTTTCCTTTCTTCTTTTTTAAAATAATTGAGCTTTGGAATGTGCCTCCCCCTCCCCAATAAAAAACTATATAATAATTCCTGGGAATGAAAATTGATACCACTTTGAAAGACAATTGGGCAATATCTCAAAAATTAAAACTGAACATCCCTTGGTTCAGGCAAAATTCCACTTCTAGAAATGTGTCCCTCCTATTTACTGGCATTAGGTGTGCAAAGATAACGTGCATAAAGCTATTCACTGCAGAATTAATCACGATGGCAAAATGTGAGGTTTATGTTGATTAGAATCTATCAATAGGATTATCGTTAGATAAGTTTTGTTTCATCCATGCAAGTAAAATCTATGGAATGCACCTTCTTTATTTGTTCCCCAAATGATGTTTTTTTCCCTCTAATCTGGTTACCACTTCTGCTCCAGAATAAGGTATTGAAAGACACCTCTTAAAAAAAAAAAAAAAAGACTGCTTTTAGAGCATTTTTTATGTTCACAGCAAATTTGAGCAGAAAGTACAGAGCAGCCCCCATTAACAACACCCCTCACTAGAGTGGTACCCTTGCTACAAGCCAATACCCGTGCAATATCCGTACCCCAGAGCCCACAGTTCACATGAAGTTTCACTCTTGGTGATATACATTGGATAGTTTTTGGCAAATGTACAAGACAGGTATTCATCACTGTTGTATCATGTAAGACAGTTTCCCTTGCCCTGGAGTCCTTTATCCTCTGCCTTTCTCCATCTTCCCCAGCCCTTGGGAACCATGGATTTTTTTACTATCTCCATACTTTGCCTTCCTAAAGTGTGAAGCAGTTGGAATCAACCAGTATGGAGCCTTTTCAGATTGGCTTCCTTCACTCAGTCACATGACTTCAAGGCCCTCCCTTTGTCAGACACACCTCTCAGAGCCCAAGAAAGTCATCCTCCCTAATCCCTACCCCTCAAGTGTCATGTGTCTTGTGTCTCAGCAAGGCCTCAGCCTGCAGCCTGATTGTTTGAAGGTGTGAGCAGAGTTGGTGGGTGTGAGAGAGAGAGATCGCGAAGGGTGGACTGGCCAAGGGGTGTAGCCTGGGCTCAGCTAGAAAATTAGGAATGCATGGGACCCATGGATCTAAGAAGAAGGGTAAAACTAATTGCTGAGGTGGGTTCAGTTAACATTACTTGTTCCTTAGGATATTCCACATAAGATGCTGGTCTCATGTTCTCATGGAGCTTTCAATTTGACTCTTGAGATAACTCTGTTGTCTAGGATGAGATGATTAGTGTGGCCCACTTTACAGGAGGAGAAACTGAGGCTTGGAGAGGTTAGGCACCTTGCCTGAACCTCCCAGAAATATAATCCCAGTGGCTCAGGAGGCTGAAGTAGGAGGACCACAAGTTCAAAGCCAGCCTCAATAACTTAGTGAGACCCTGTCCCAAGAAAAAAAAGAAAAAAAAAAAAAGGGCTGGGGATGTGGCTTAGTGGTTAAGCACCCCTAGGTTTAATCCCTGGTACAAAAAAAAAAAAAAAAAAAAAAAAAAAGGGAAAGAAAAAGGACAGTGTCTGTCTGACATCCATGTCTGTCTGACACTAGGCCAGTATAGAACTTTCTATGATAAAGGAATATTCTTTATCTGCACTGCCCATTGTATTAGCCACTACTCACATGTGGCTACCAAACACTAAAAGTGTGGCTAGTAGGACTAAGGAACTGCATTTTTTTTTGTATTTATTTTTTACTTATAGGTGGACACAATGTCTTTATCTTTTATTTTTATGTGGTGTTGAGGATCGAACCCAGTGCCTCATGCATGCTAGGGAAGGTCTCTATCTGTAAGCCACAACCCCAGCCCCTGAGGAACTGCATTTTTACTTGCATTTAATTTCCTTCCTTTTTTCCTCCTTTCTTTGCGATGCTGGGGATTGAATTCAGGGTCTCCCACAGTAGGCAAGCACTCTACCACTGAGCTGTACCCCAGCCCTGTTTGTTTGTTTATTTATTTAATGGTGCTGGGAATTGAACTCAGAGTCTCCTGCATGCTAGGCAGACGTTCTACCCCGTACTAACATTCCTAGCTCACCCTGTAGTTAATTTTAGTTAATGTAGATTTATTTTATTTTTTTGAAACAGGGTCTGTTGCCCACACTGATATCAAACCCCTGAATTTGAGCAGTCTTCCTGCCTCGGCCTCCTGATAGCTGGAACTGCAGGTGTGTGCCATCATGCCTGGCTTCTAATGTACATTTAAATAGGCACATGTGATTAGTGGCCACCCTATTGGACAGCCAGCTCTAGATCCTTGCAGATCTTGATGCAGCCCCCAACTGTCCTCAACTCATGGCTGAATTGTTTTCTTATACCTCATCTCCCCTGAAGCTCCAGGAAGGGGGTCTGGCCTCATCCTGTGCAGGCCCCACAGTGACAGGTTCAGTGTCCATCATGCAGTGAGTCTTCCACCCATACTTGTTGAATAAGCACCTCTTGTCCACAGGCTTAACCTGCAGGATTTCAATGCATCTTAACAACCTGTACAGTGGTTCTCATTATTATTCCCATTTTACAGTAGAGGAAGAGAGAGGGGCTCAGTGAGGCTAATGGACATCTCCTACATCACACAGGTGGTAGACCTCTGGACCAAATTTGGAGCCCAGGCATTTCTGCTCCAAAAACCTGTGTACCAGGCTAGGGGCCAGTTTGTAGTCGGTTTTAATTGCAACTGTTGACTCTGTGGCCTCAAGTGTGAGGAAGTGAAACAGGAGGAAAGGCTACCAATAAGTGGGGGCCTCATCTCCTTAGTTCGCACTGGACGACTGAGGCCTCATGTCCCAGGAGCTGTGGGGGTCTGCACAGAACATGCCCCAGGGGGGCGGAGGAGTAGGGGTATTTATCCACCGACTCACACACACAGGTGTGTGTGTGTGTGTGTGTGTGTGTGTGTGTGTGTGTATGTGACTTGTAGAGGGGACAAGATTCACTCCATGGACAGAGCAAACCCTCAGTCAAAGAAACGTCAGCGGGCCACAGACAGCCTCAGAACCCTGTAGAAATCTCTTATACTTGGCGGAGCCCCTGGGTTTCTGGAAGCCCTGTTTCCTCAGAAGGTAAAGTGGCCCTCTTCTTCTGGTTCCAAATTTCTCCATCACCCTTAGGAGACCCTGTGTTGTCTCTTCAGGGGTTTAGCCATCACAAAGCAGATGGTGCTTTGCTGATGATCTCTGGAAATTGGACTCTATTTGCAATTCAGAAAGGCGGGGGAAGGTGGAGGGGCTGGGGATCTTTGCCTATGTATAAGAAAGATTTTTCCTAAGAATCTTAATGATGTTTAAATTTACTGAGGGGCAGGAACTTTTGGGGAACATTCCTAAGGTTTTTAGGAATGGCCCTCAGCATATAAACAGCTCATGGGTTATAAATTATTTTTTATAATTTGTAAGCAAGTCCCTGAATCACTGATCACAGGCAACTCTCTCCCTAATTTGAGGAACTATAAGCACTTGAAAAAAAAGTGTTTTTATTTTTTTACATTTTTGAGGAGGGAGTGTATGTTCAGTAATTCTGGTTTGCTTCTTAAGTGGGCATGACCTTCCTGTTCTGAATTCAGGCTGGAATATCATCACCCTTTTGGCCAGGTTGCCTTCATGGTTAAATGGTTCAGATCTAGTTTTCTTGTCACTGACCCACCCACTCCCTAGGTTTTAAAGAAGTCAGAAGCTGTAGTTAAAGGATGCGCATTTTGTCTTGGGTTCTGCTGTCCTCCACTTGGAAGCTGACTTTTTTAAAGTACCTACTAAAAGCTGACTCTATGTTAGTTCCATTTCATCCATTTTGTCCTAAAAGCAACCCTGTAAGGGAGGCATTGCCCTCTGATTTCATTTCAAGGCCAAATTTTCCCCAAGGGAACCAAGCAGTGGGCAGGAAGAGCTCAGGAAATATTCACAGGTGAAGTGTATCAGATGCTGGGGGATTCTCATCTGTAATGGCAGAGTAGAGTCACCTGGACAGATTTTATTTATTTATTTTTTGTTCTATTCTATTCTATTTTATTTATTTATTTTTGTGTACTGAGGATTGAACTCAGGGGCACTCAACCACTGAGCCACATCCCTAGCCCTGTTTTGTATTTTATTGAGAGGGTCTCATTGAGTTGCTTAGCACCTCGCTTTTGCTGAGGCTGGCTTTGAACTTGCAATCCTCCTGCCTCAGTATACTGAGCCCCTGGGATTACAGGTGTGCACCCTTGCGCCTGGCTACTTTTTTATTTTTTTGGTACTGGGGACTGAACCCAGGGGCAATTAACCACTGGAGCCCCAGACCAGTGAAGTCAGTCTTTGGGAATAGAGACTGGTCTGGTTTTTCAAAACTGCCCAGGTGGGCTCAGGGGCAGGGTGGACTGTGTGCTATAGCATTAGAAAGGGCCAGCTTCTTTCCTCATGCTAAGTCCTAAAGCCAGGGAAGTGGAATAGACATGGACAGCAGAGCCAGGAGGGTTAGAATCTTGGTTCTGCTACGAATTAGCTGTGATCTTGGGCAAGGTATTTTGTCAATGAGATCTGCTTTTTGAACTCACTGTGATAATATAATTAATAACAATTATTAAGACTTGACTTGCAGGGTTGTTCTGAAGATTCAGTGGAGTACATAGGTATCCAGGAAGTGACATCTCCCTCATTGAAGGCCACAGTACTCACCTCTTTCAGCCTCATCAGAGGTGGGCTGGTCCTCACCTGCCTGGAAGCCTGCAGCTGACCTCAAGTCCTGGTGCTGGCCACTTATGGGGAGCCACCCGCTTTGCTGATGCCCGCGAAGTGCTCAACCGTGCCCATCTTCTCCCGAGGAGGATGGTATCGACATTTCAAAACAGTTTAATTATTCTGTGGCTGCCTGGCTATTAGCTGCGACAAGAAAGCTCAGGGCTATTTTTCAGCATTAATTTTCCATTTGAAATGAATTCCTTTTGGTTACACTTTTTAAATGTTTCTTTTAATTAGACGCAATTACTTCAGAAGAATTGCTTTTATTCCTCAGCCTGAGATCCCAGTGATAAAGTCGCTATCTGGCCCCACAGAACGGCCGGGACGGCTCATTTAGTCGCTGCACTAAAGTATATTGAACTAGGAAATTATACAGCGAATCAACTATTAATTCCTTTTATGATCGCTCACTCTAACATCTTGAATGAGATCTTCAGGGGGAAATTTAGTCACAATAGGGATCATTGTTCTCCACCTCTAGCCAGGAGCGGGGCTGGCAGTGGGGGCTGCCCTGGCCATGGGCCTGGTACAGGGACAGGATGCCACTGAGCTCCTGCTTTCCTGGGGTGTTGGGCAGTGGACAGTGGGAGTATGCAATGCAGCCAAAGCAACTTGGCTAAGCTAGAGGGGTCCCGTGAAGGGGAGGTGGCTGTGTCTATGCAGAGGGAGAGTGCAGACAATTGCTCACTCTGAAGGCTGAGCATTCTGAGGAGTCCTTTGGTGGCTGGTGTTCTAGAGGGAACCAGTAGGTGGCACTCTTCCCTCTGCCTTAGTAACTCGTCCTGGGCGGGCAGAAAAGCCCTTGCAGCTGGAGTTAGAAGAATCCTTTTTTTTAAAGTCTTTCGCCTCATCCGCACTTAACAGATGGGGAAACCGAGGCACAGGGGGTTGTGCATTCACAGGCAGGTAAAGGCTGATCGAAGTCTCTGTATAGGGCCCCTGCCTGGGATTTTCTTCTGAGTGGGAAGCTTCTTCAATCCTGGTTTTCTAACAGCTTCTCCCAGAGGGCATGCGGATGAGGAAAGCCCCGGCTCTGTCCACCTGGGGCTAGTCTGCTGCCTGTGACCCCAGAGGATTCTGCAGGACAAGGAAGGGGTGGGCAGGACCACAGGGCTTCCGAGGGCGTTTTTCTGCAAAAGCTTGGAGGCTAGAGGGGGCAGAGGAGGGCCCTGCTGCTGTCTGTGACCTCTGGGGGCGTTAGAGACCCAGTTGGACAGCTGTTTTCAGCTAAGTACTGGGGTATTGGTGGAGGGGATGAGAACGAAGAGTATCTGACCTGGAGGAGACATTCACCAAGATCCCAAAGTGATGGGTGTGTGGGGTTTCTCTTAGAAGGGCTGGGCTTTGAAGGATGGCCAGGAGTTTTTTGGGGGTTGGGTATCTGGGGTACAGGGCATTGCAAGTGCCAGGGTGTGGAGGTGTGAAAGCGGGAAGTGTGTTGGGAAGCGTGCGTGACCATCCCCTAGGGCCTGTGTGCCAGGTGAGGAGTTTGTCTTGAGGACAGTTGGGGGCCATTGAGGGTTTGGTGATGTTGACAGATGGCACTGGCTGCTCAGTGCAGGGCAGAATCAATTTGAGAGAATAGGCCACAGACCTCTTGTGCTGTCCAGGTGAGAGGGGGATTTGGCCTGAATTGGGACAGAGACAGTAAGGATGAAAAAGGCAGATGAAAGTGTCTTTCTGAGCAGGCTGTGCGATGACCTTTGTGGGTCCTGCATTCAGGGCACTGTCTTCATGGGCTCCCCCAAGAATGGATTTTTGTGGGATCTGAAAATTTCATTTGTTTCTGATGAAAAAAAAAAAATAAAAGGTGAAACATCTTTGTCTACCTTAAGAGTTTATTTGTTTCTGATTTGGGAGGAAATGAAGACTTCTGGGTGGATATCTACAATATAGTGACCCCAACACTGCTACTGTGCCTGGTGGAAAAGAACAGATGGGATTTGGAGCTCAGGTCTACCACTCTGTGGCTGAGGAAGAAGCTGGGGACTGAGCCTCAGGATTCAGTTGTCCCTGTCCTCTCTTGCTTTGTCCCTCCCCTCCCCCAAACCCAAGGGCAGACCTGGACTTTGTTTCTATCTGAGGAGGAGGTGAGTATGGGGGGGGGGTGTTCCTGCTCTAGAATCATCTGCAGTTTATCTGGGTGAGGGGAGGACAGTCAGCAGGAGACTGACTGGTCTCTGCTCCAGCTAGTTTCTCTTCTGTCCCCAAGTGCCCTGCTGTGGATGGAATGTTTGTGTTTCCCCCTCCCCCAAAGTGATGGTATTTGGGGGTAGCACCTTGGGGCAGTAATTGGGTCATAAGGGTGGGACCCTTGGGCAGGGGATGAAAAGACTTTCCACCATGTTAGGCTACAGCCTGAGAAGATGGCCCTCCTAAAGAACCAACCATGACAGCACCCTGATGTCATACTTCCAGCCCCCAGAGCCGTGAGGAATAAATGTTCCTTGTTTAAGCCATTTAGTCTGTGGTATTCTGTTATAGAAGCCCTTAGTCCTACTCCCTTTTCAAGGCAGCTGTTTGACACTGGGCTCAGCCAGGGTGTCCTGCCCTGTGGGAGCCATGGACCATCTCTCAGCGTCCTGGACCTGGGCCATCGCTGACTGCAAGCCAAGCACGGTGCTCTCAGTGTGAGAGCTGCTCCCGGGGATGCGGGACTTTCAGTCGCCAGATTGGGACTGTCCTGGGTGAACTGGGTATGTTAGTCACTTCAGGCTGTCTGTGTGTGACTGTAACACAGAGCAGTTGAACATTTTTTTTCCTGTGGAAGATACCGACGAGTTATCGCCTTGTCTTTGAATGGCATCTAACTCGGGGCACGTTTCCAGAGAAGCCAACTTGACCTGTTCAGCCGCTTGGGAAGGATGGGTTGATTGACTGATTAAAACACCTTTGGATGTGAGTCATGGGTTTCCAAAGGTATTGGAGAATTGCTGTTTGAACTTGAAGTCACATTCTTTTCAGTTGGCGTTCCACTCTTTTAAGCAATATGGACCTGAAGCTAATTGTACCTGTGAAGTTTCACTTTCCATCTGAATTTTCATTGCTGGGAGGAAACTTGGGTGTCTGCTTTTTACATTTTGAAATTCAGCCGACTTTCATAATTTTCACAAAAGGGCACAATGTCTGTTAGGGTGGTTAATAGAAGATTTAAAGCAGTTCAAAAATCTGATTTAAAAAAGTGAACAGTTGTTTTGAAAAGCAGGCATCTGGGTAGGAAAAAGGAGGGGGGATATTAGGAAAATCTTATAAGGGAAGGAAAGCAATATCATGGAGATATAAACCACAGCCACACGGGTGGGATGGGTACACAGTGTCTTGTTTGGAAGAGGCAGACCCGGATGGAGCAGAGATCACTGTTTTCCTGGGTTTGCCCCTTAACAGGTGGACAAAATTCCTCAACCTCTCCAAGTCCCAGTTTCTTTAATCTATAAAATAGCTACAATGAGTGTTGGATTCCAAGAATCAAATAAGATCTTTAAGGCAATATGCTTAGCATAGTCTCTGTCATAGAAGAAAACTTGACAAACGGAAGCTAATTGTTATTATTTTTGTGAAAAAAAAATACAAGTAAATCAGAATAGGAACCTGAAGAATTCAAAGGGTAGGTTAGCACCTTTTCTCTAAGCAGCCCATTCTCAAATCTGGAATCTCATCAGAATCACCTGGATGGTTCAGTTGTCCACAGAACGTTGGACTCCCACCACCCCCGTTTCTGATTCAGTGGGCCTGGGAATTGGCATGTCCACCCAGTTCCCAGGTGATGTGGCTAGAACTGGCTGTTGGACAAAAGTGGCCGTTGGAGAAGGAAGAGAGGCTGCCCTGCCCTTTGAAGCACGGGGGCTGGGAGAGCAACTGGGGGTATAGAGGAGCACGAATGAGGGAGAGTTCCGATCGTCCACATCTTCTACCCCTCAAAAGCAGGAGCGAAGGCTGTTTTCTAAGTCAGCTTGTGCGACAGCAACAGAACTAAACAGCTTGTGAACAGAGAAGTTTAATGATGGGTATGTTAATTAGCTCAATGGTGGTGATCATCCAAATGTATACATATAACAGAGAACATCAAGTTGTAGAACTTAAATGGATGCAGTTTTTTTGTCAATTATACCTCAATACAGCTGAAAAAAACCAGAGTGAATGGAGACTGTTGTGGGTCCCGTCTTCTAGAGGGTGCTGGTGAGACAGCTGGAACCTGTTAGCCTGGCTGGACCCAGACTGATAGGAGCAGGTCTTCCTTGGGGTGGGGGTGGAGGGGATTGACGGCTCAGAGAAGATCATTCTGCCCAGGCTGATCCTCAAGGGTCTAGAGAGTGATGAACTACGTTGAAAGGGGCTTTGAATGCTGAGTGGAGGTGGCTGGGCTTCTGCTGCTGGTTAGCTCTTCTGGGACCATTGCTTTTGCTTTCTCACCTCTTCCTTCTCACAGATCAGCTTCAGGGTGCAGAAGGTCTAGGGGACATTATCTCCTGTTGATGCCTACGCTGTCCCCTGTTCAAGCCAGGGGGCAGAGGAAAGCCAAGCTCCAGCTGGACTCCCAAGAACATATGGGCCTTGGAAGTCATAATAAGAGGAAGCCATCTTCTTCATTAATTGATTAATGTAATTAAAGAAAGATAAGTATGTCGATGCCGACCACATTAGAGTTAATTTGTACAGGCAATTAGCTGCGCTTCCTCCTTCATGCTAACTGCCTCAGATGTGCTGTGTACAGCCACCCTGGGGGTCATTAGTGGATTCTCGGTTCAAACCTGGTCCCTGTGAACCTTACTCTGGGCCCTTCATTGCTTAAAAAGAGCACTTGAGTCACTAGGTATGGTCTAGACACCAGCTCAGTGACCTTGGGAGGAGTCTCCTAGCCTCTCTGATTCTTGGTTTTCTTGTTTGTTGAGTGGGGATCATTACACCCATCTCCAGTGGAGTTGTGAGCACACAATGAGGTGTGTGTGCCAGGGCCTGGTGAGCAACAGCACATACCCTTCATGCCTGTGTTCTTCCACACTCGGCTTCCTACTCGATGCCGGTGACCAGCCCCAGGCCCACACTGCTCTAGGACTATGGCCTGAGATTTCCCGCAAGGTTTCTAAGGACTTGGCACATCTCTGCCCTGACCCTGTCTCCATCCTCACTTGCTCTCCTGGGGCTGTCTCTGAGGTCTTCTGCTGGCCTCTCTTTTAAACACACACACACACACACACACACACACACACACACACACACACACACGGAAAGCCAAGTCCCTCTTTGCATATTGATCTCTCCTTGGTCACCCAATCCAAGGATCCAGCTGCCCCGGCTTGTCTGCACCAGGGTACAGCTGCTCTGAAGGGGACTCCTTCATTTCTTGTGTCCCAACACCCTAAATTGGGTCCCTTTGTAAAGCTCCCAACTTTATCATACACCTTGCCTTTGTGAACAAGGCGAGGAGGCCTCCTGGGTGCTCTCTCAGCTCACCTGCCCTCTTGCCTTACAGGTGGAATTCCTCCCTCAGTGACTGGTTGCTTCCCAGCCCCCCACCGTCTATCCATCCCTGCACCTGCCTTTAAGGCCCTCCTCCTCCCATTCCTGCCCCAAGGATTCCTGCTCCTGACCAGTCCCGTTCCCAGTGCCCATCCTCCCCTCTGGCTCACCTTCCCACCCCCCAGGTGCCCTCTCCCTGCTCTGGAACCTTGGTCTCTCTTTTGAACAACAGACTCATTCACAGCCATCTTCTCCACCTCCCCCCTAGCATATCCCGTTGAATGTGTCAAGAGCTCAGCCCTTGAACTCTCTCCCACCTGCTCCTGGGTCCTCGCCGCCTTCTTTCTGTCTCTCTCATATTCCCACACCAGGAAATGGCACCTCCACCCACCGTTGGCTCAAGTGAGAAACTTAAGGGTCTCTCCTGACATTTCTTTCCCTCTCCTCTGCCGAGTCCAATCTACAGTAAATCCTATTTTTATGCTTTACTGAGGAATAACTTAGAATAAACTGCATATATTTAAAATGTGCAATTTGAAGTTTTCACATGTGTTTGCCTGAGAGACCATCACCATATTGAAGACAATAAATGTCTCTATCACTGCCCAAACTTTCCTCATGACCCTTTGTAATCCTCCCTCTGCCCCTGCCTGCCTCTCTGTTCCATCTCATCCTCAAATAACCACTGATTCACTTTCTGCCACTATAGAGTAATTTTATTTTTACAGAATATTATATAAATGCTGCTATATGCTATATATTATTCTTTATTTGCCTCACTGTTTTCATGTATAATTATTTTGAGATCCATCCTCATTATTGCATACATTCCTTGTTTATTGCTGAATAATATTCCACTGTATGGATATACCACTATTTGTTTATTCACACCCCTATTAATGGACATTTGAGTTGTTTCCAGTTTTGGGCTATTACAACTAATGCTGCTATGGAAATTTCTCTACAAGTCTTTGTGTGAACATATGTTATTTCTCCTAGGAGTGGAATGGCTGATTTGCATGTTGGTGTATGTTTAACTTTTAAAGAAACTGTCCAACCTTTTTCTAAGTGGTTGTGCCATTTTATAGTCTTATCAGCATCCTATGCAAGTTCAAGTTGCTCCACATCCTTGCCAATATGTTATATAGTGAGTCTTTTAAATCTTAGACATTCTGACAGCAATATAATGCATTTAATTGTGATTTTAATTTGCATTCTCCTAATGAGTAATGATGCTGAGTATTTTTTATGTGCTTATTGGCCAGCTGTGTATCTTCTTTGTTGAAGTGTTTGTTCACAATTTTTGTCTGTTTTAAAAAATGGGGCCATTTGTTTGTTATTGAGTTTTGAGGGTTTTATGTATTTGAGATTCAAGTCCTTTATTATATATGTCATTTGAAAATATCCACCCCCTTGCCGTTGTGTGGCTTGTCTTTTCATTCTCTTAGTGTCTTTTTTTTTTTTTTTTTTTGGTACTGGGGATTGAACCCAGGGACTTACCACTGAGCCACGTCCCCAGCCTTTTCTATTTTTTTATTTTGAGACAGTCTCTCTCTAAGTTGCCTAGGTTGACTTCAAACTTGCAATCCTCCTGCCTCAGCTTTCTGAGGAACTGGGATTATGCCCAGCTCTTTCTTAGTGTTGTTAAAATTCTTTTTTTTTTTTAAAGAGAGAGTGAGAGAGGAGAGAGAGAGAGAGAGAGAGAGAATTTTTAATATTTATTTTTTAGTTATCAGCGGACACAACATCTTTGTTTGTATGTGGTGCTGAGGATCGAACCTGGGCCGCATGCATGCCAGGCGAGCACGCTACCACTTGAGCCACATCCCCAGCCCCTTGTTAAAATTCTTAATATTACTGAGATTGAAATAATAGTATTTCTTATGTGAATCATGCTTTAAAATTTTTTTTGTCTTAGTTGTAGTTGGACACAATACCTTTATTTTATTTATTTATTTTTATGTGGTGCTGAGGATCAAACCCAGCACTTTGCACTTGCTAGGTGAGCCCTCTATTACTGAGCCACAACCCCAGCCCCGTGAAGCATGCTTTTAATAGCACATATATGAAGTCTTTGCCTAGCCCAGAGTTACAAAGACCTTCTTCTATATTTTCGGTTGAAGCGTTATAATTTTAGGTTTTTACATTTAATTTTTTTTTTGCCAAATCCTTTATTGAGATGAAATTTACACACTACACAATTTACCCATTTAAAGTGTGCAGTGTAGGTGGTTTTAGGTCATGAGTTGTGCACTCATCATGACTCTCTAATTCCAGAATATTTTTATTACCCACTTCACCCAATTTCATACCCAATAGCTATAATTTCTTATCTCTCTCTTCCTCTGGCCCTGGAAGGAGTCTCCTAGTCTTCTGGAAACTACTAATCAACTTTATATCTCTTTGGATTTGCTTATCTGGATATTTCATATTAGGAGAGTCAGATGACATGTGGTCTTTTGTGACTTTCTTCTTTTGTTTAGCATGTCTTCAAGGTTCATCCATGTTGTGTATATCAGTACTTGATTCTTTTTAATTGCAGAATAATATTCCATTGTGTGGATAGACCACATTTTGTTAATCTATCCATCAGCTGGTGGACACTTGGACTTCTTCCAGTTTTTTTTTGGCTATTATGAATAATGCTGCTATAAACATTTGTATATAAGTTTTTGTGAGGGTTTTTTTTGTTTCTTTTATGTATATAACAAGGAGTGCAATTGCTTGATCACATGGCAACATTAGGTTTAATTTTTAAACATTTTAAAAAAATAATTAATTAATTAATTAATTATATTTAGGTATATATGACAGCAGAATGCATTTTGATTCATTGTATACAAAAGGAGCACAACTTTACATTTCTATGGTTGTACATGATGTAGCATTGCACCATATGTGCAGTCTTACATGTACCTAGGGTAATGATGTCCATCACATTCTACCATCTTTCCTGCCCCCATGCCCCTCCCTCCTCTCCCTCCTCTCTCTCCCCTCCCTCCCCTTTGCCCAATCAAAGTTTCTTCATTTTCCCCATGCCTCCCTCTCCCCATTATGGATCAGCATCCGCTTTGTTTTTTTAAAATATATGACAGCAAAATGCATTATAATTCATATTATGCATATAGAGCACATATTTTCAAATCTCTGGTTGTACACAAAGTAGAGTCACACCATTCGTGACTACATACATGTACTTAGGGTAGTGATGTCCATCTCATTCCACCGTCTTTCTTACCCCCATGCCCTCTCCCTTCCCCTCCTTCCCTTTTGCCCTATCTACAGTTCATCTAATCTTCCCATGGCCTCCCATCCCCAACCCTGTTATGAATCAGCATCCTGAAATCAGAGAAAACATTTGGCATTTTTTTTTTGAGATTGGCTAACTTCACTGAGCATTATATTCTCCAACTCTATCCATTTACCTGCAAATGCCGTGATGTTATTCTCTTTTAATGCTGAATAATATTCCATTCTGTATATGTACCACATTTTCTTTATCCATTCATCTACTGAAGGGCATCTAGGTTGGTTCCACAGTTTAGCTATTGTGAATTGTGCTGCTATAAACATTGATGTGGCTGTGTCCCTGTAGTATGCTGTTTTTAAGTCCTTTGGGTATAGACTGACGAGTGGGATAGCTGGATCAAATGGTGGTTCCATTCCCAGTTTTCCAAGGATTATCCATACTGCTTTCCATATTGGCTTTGGCCTTTGGTTTTGGGGATTAGTTTTCTTTACTTAGCATGATATTTTTCAGCTCCATCAATTTACCTGAAAATGCCATGATTTTATTGTATTTTAATGCTGCATAATATTTCCATTGTGTATATATACCACAATTTCTTTATCCATTTATTTATCAAAGGGTATCTAGGTTGTGTCCACAGTTTAGCTATTGTGAATTGAGCTCCTGTGAGCACTGATGTGACTGTGTTACTATTGTATGCTGATCTTAAGTCCTTTGGGTATAGACTGAGGAGTGGGATAGCTGGGTTAAATAGGTTTAATTTTTTGAGAAACTGCCAAACTGTTGTCCACAGTAGCTTGCTCAGTAGCGTGTGAAGGTTCTGATTTTTGTACATCCTCACCAACACTTGTTCATCTTCTTGATTACAGCTATTCCTATTTTTTTTTTTCAGTGCTGGGGATAGAATCCAGATCTTTGTGCATGCTAGGCAAGCACTTTACCACTAAGCTATATCCCCAGCCCTTTTTATTTTTTATTTTGAGACAGGGTCTTGCTGAGTTGCTTAGGGCCTTGTTAAATTGCTGATGCAGACCTGGAATTTGCGATCCTCCTGCCTCAGCCTCCTGGATTGCTGGGATTACAGGTGTGCACCACTGTGCCTGCTGAGTTAATTTTTGATTAGGTATAACTTTTTTCCTGTTCTTTCACTCTACTTTTCTCCACTGAATTGCCTTGGTCCTTTTGCTGCAAACCAAATATTATGTACCTATGAGCCTATTTTAAAACAAATCCTATTAATTTACCTTCAAAATACCTCTCAACTGTGTCTCCTTTTCTGTCTCCATAGTCATATCCCTAGCTAGGGTGGGCCACCATTTGCCTTTGGGTGACTCCTCCTTGGTTCTCTCTCCCCATTCCTGGGCCTCCCTTCACCCTCTATTCAGTATCCAGAAGGTTACTGTCATGCTCAATACCTTTCATTGACTTCCTTCCTATCCCTGAAATGCAATTTTTTTTCTACAGCCACATGTCTGCATGATTTTTCTTCCATTTTCTTCCTCTGCCATCAACTTCTTGCTCTTCAGTCTTTTTGAATTCTGGAAATGCATTCTTCTTCTCACCTCCTATACTGTTGTCTCTTCCTTTACTTTTGTAGGAAGGAAATTGATCCTTCTTCCCTCCTCCATCTAAATCCAGTCTTTACTACCTTTCTATTTCATTATCTGGCATTGTGCTCTATATTGGTCAGTTATTGCTGTGTAACAACTACGATAATCACAGACTCTCAGTGACATTCAATGACATTCATTTCATTTATGAGTTGGTGGCTCAGCTCTCCTCCACTCCTCATCTGTACCTTTCCAGTCTCTTGGCATCAGCAGGCTAGCAAGGGCATGGTACAGTCCCTGTTACGACTCAACTATAGGAGGACAAACTCCCTGTGCAAGCACATTTCAGATGCCTGCTTACATTGTGACTATTCATATCTCTTTGGCTATAGCAATGCTAAATTGGCCAAAGCCCAGGAGTGGGAGGGACTGCAGTGTTATATGGCAAGGATTTGATAGGGAGGGGTGGGGAACTGGAGCCAATCATTCAATCTCTCCTACATGTTTCTCTTGCTTACATTGGATAGTTCATAACAACATATTTCTTCATTTGATTATTTGTTAATTTTTTTCCCTCTCAATTGACATCTTTCTTCTTCTATGCTTAGTCCTGTGTGGGACACATGGTAGGTGATTAATACTGAGATAATTCCTTGGATGACTGAATCACTGAATCAAGGTAAGAGTTGTTTTCCTTTTTCTCAGCCTCTTTTTCTTCTCTGTAAAATGGGGATCATACTGTTCAAACTACTGGGCTGTTGGGAGGATTTTGTTCAAGTCAGGCTTTGGCATCTGGAAAGCCCACAGGATTTGGTAGTTCAAGATCCAGCTGAAGCCAAGAATCCTATCCTGACCCAGGGGACTGCTAATCCCAGCCCCATCCCCCCTCCTTCTGTTGGTCAGCGAATTGCATCCAGGCTCTTGGAAGTCAGCATCCCCAGTCTGAGTGCCCTTTGGTCCCCCTGAAAAGCTGACATCTTGACCCTCATGAGGAGTATCTGCTCTTGAAGCCAGCTCCCACGTCTCACTGGGGCCCGCAGGGCTCCTTCTGTTTTGGCGGCAGGTGTGCCCTGCAGGAGCACAAAGACTGACTTTCTCAGTGTCACCTGGATCTGAATAAAGGACATATTTATAGGACAAGAAATGTCACACCTAGATTGATGTCTTTCAATGTTTGCCCCATTGACAAGTGTAACCTACTAGACTACACAAGGAAAACCCTTCACAGTGGGAGACAGAGGTGAGGCAGGAACCAGGCTGGAGACCGGGGCTTTGTTGCCAAAACCTTTCCCCAGCTCAGGTTCGCCTGGGAACAATTCTTCCTGTTCCGTAAGGTCAAGGGTCTCTCTGACTCAGCCAGCCCACTCTGACCCCTCCTTCTGGGTTTGAGTGTCTCACTTTCTTTGACTTTTGCATTATTTAAAAAAAAATATTTTCTGTGTCTTAAAAAAATAATCAAAATCAACATGAATTGGGGACATAGTGAGAGCTAGGCCCCGTGCTGGTCCGTTTACAAGTCTACAGCCAACTCAGGAGGAAATGAAGACGTAGGGAAGTTAAGTGTCACTGGTTGGAGATTATGTTGCTCTTGGTTCCTTCCCATGGAGACTCACACACAGGTGGAGACCAGAACTCTCCCTCATGCTAGGGACGGGGTCCCTCTGGTCCTTGTTGTCCTGAGCTTGCTGCCCACTATCTTGGGGGCTTGGGACAAGATGGTCCTGGGCAGCGTTTTCCAGAATCCTGCGGCTCCTCTTACTGCTGAGAGGAGGAGGCAGCCCACTTCCAGGGGCTTCCTGGCAGTGGCTCCAACTGATTCTCTTCATGTGTCACAGACTCTGTGTGCCGTCTGGACCTCTCAGTAACACCCGGCCACCTCGGTTGCTATAAAACCCAAGCTTTTAGAGGATTTTAGAAAAATTTCATAATGTGAAAGGAAAAAAGCGACGTGATAAAAAGCCATCTGAGAGGCAGCCGTTACCATCTGCTGTTTGTACAGCTGCCTCCAGGTTACGGGGCGCTCCCCTCCTCCTGAGCAAGCCGGAGCTCTGGGAGCCCAAGACTGGTGTGTTGGAGGAGTACCTGGTGCTTCTGAGTAGGAAGCCCGGGCCCTCATGTAAGGTGCCTGGAGAGCCCCCTGCCTGAGCCAAAGCCACCTGCTAGCCATCTTTCCTAGATCCACAACTGCACTCTTATGACTGTTAGGTTTTCATTTTTTAAAAATTTTCATTTTTTTCTAATTAGTTATACATAATAGTATAATGTATTTTGACATATTATATATATGCCTTCTGGTTGTACATGATGTAGAATTACATCGGTCTTGTAATCATATATGCACATAGATAGTAATGCCAATTCATTCTACTATCTTTCCTATTCCCATTCCCTCTCCCTTCCCTTCATTCCCTTTTGACCAATCCAAAGTATTCTATTTTTCCCCCTTATTGTGAATTAGCATCTGTATATCAGAGAAAACATTCGGCCTTTGATTCTTTGGGATTGGCTTATTTCACTTAGCATTATATTCTCTAGCTCCATCCATTTGCCAGCACATGCCATCATTACATTCTTCTTTACAGCTGAGTAATATTCCATTGTGTGTGTGTATATATATATCACATTTTCTTTATCCATTCATTTGTTGATTTTTTTTCATTTTAGTTGACACATAATACATGTATGTATTTATGGGGTACAGTATGATAATTAAAGCCATGTACACAATGCTTAATGATCAAATCCGGACAATTAGCATTTCTAGCTCCCTAAACTTTTTTCATGTCTTTGTGTGAGGTGTCCTTGAACTCCTCTATCCTAGTTTTTATTTTTTGGTACTGGGGACTGAACCCAGGGGCGCTTTACCACTGAACTACATCCTCAGATCTTTGTATTTTTTATTTTGAGAAAGGGCCTTGCTAAGTTGCTGAGGCTGGCCTCAAACTTCTGCAATTCTCCTTCCTTTCTTCGAAGTTGCTGGGATGACAGTGTGCTGCACCTCTTTTCCAGTTCTTCAGAAAATATACAGTACATTGTTGTAAACTATAGTCAGCTTCCTGTGCTGTAGAACATTAGGTCTTGTTCTTCCTGTCTGTTTTTTGGTACCTGTTATCCAGCGTCTGTCTGTGACCTATGCTCCTAGCTTCTAGTGCACTGTTTGACTCTCTTTTATGACATTGACTTTTAAAGCTTCCACACATTAGTGACATCATGCCGGATTTGTCTTTCTGTGCCTGGCTTATTTTGCTCAGCATGCTATCCTTTAGTTCCATCCATATTGCTGCAAAGGATGGGATTTTACTCTTCTTGAATGGCTGACCTACATTCCTTGTGTATGTATACCACATTTAAAAAAATCTATTCATCTGTCTATAGACATCCAGTTGATTCCATATCTTGGTTATTATGAATAGTAACCGCATCCTCTTGATATAGTCAAGCCTTAGTTTCTCCATCTGTAAAATGGGGTTTTATTTGTATCATGGGACCGGAGAGCTCAGACACGGGGAGCAATTCTTGCCTTTCAGCATAAAGCCAAACCTCCACCTGTCTTCAGGTCTTTGGACCTGATGGATCCATCATTCATTCCACTAATGATAAGTTGTAGAAAGAGGGGAGAAGTATTTATACAGTCACCATTTGGGGGCTTTCTGATGTAGGAAGAGGGAGCCACAGAGAATGAAGATGGTAATAGCTTTCCCAGTTGGGTCTCCCCTGTCTACGGGGGGCCCTTGATAGGAGCTAAGATGCACTGGGGGCTTTGGAGAGACCCTGAGCCTGGGCCTAGCCTGTCATCCTGATAGGTCTTGGTCTCTGTGATGTATGATGAAAATAAGCTCAACTTCCCTTCTGTGGGTGTTTGCATTTTCCCTCTGGGGATCCAGGGAGGCAGGAGTCATGACCACGTGAATGGCACAGATGGGGGAGTGGACATTGGCAATGAGGGTGTCTACAGGGGGCAGGAGTGCAGCAGGTGCTGACCTCAGAGCAGAAGGCTGCTGAACTCATAGGGTGGAAGGTGGAATCACAGGATGCATGGAAAGCTCTCAGCACAATGATTGGGTCAGAGGAAGTGCTTGATGAACTCTAGTTGTTGTTATTGCTATCATCGGCACTGGTTCTTATTATTATTTCTATCCATAGGGGTGGCAAGATGAGGTAGAGATGGCTAGCTAACCTCTCGAAGTTTATGCTCCCCCTTTGTAGGATAGAGTTAGTACTTGGGGCAGCTGCAGGAAGTACATTTCCCAAACTCCTTTGCATCTGGGGGAGCATATGATTAATTCTCATTAGTGTACCAGGAGCAGAAACACTGAGTCAATTTTAGGCTAAGGAGGTTTAAAGTGGCTCTACCTTTTCCATTCTTTCTTCCTCCACCTTCTATGTAGAAATGGAGGACTCTAAGGCCACAGGCATGGGAGGAAATTTCCTTAATCTTGTTATGGTCTGAACTAATCAATACAATTAATAAGTTATAGATTATAGACTGAAAATATAAATTAATAAAATAGTAAGTATAGCCATTTTTATGGTTCCCATGTGAAACTGTTATGTAAGCTGTTTTTAAAAATTATTAAAAAAATGTTTTTCTGTGCTCCATACACCTGCAAATGTACTCAAACCCAGGATGTACAACCACAGCTGTGCTCGAACCCAGGATGTGGTTGTCTGACTCGGCTCTGCTATCTGCTTTTTTCAGGCCTTGGATCCTGCTTGCTTTCAATTTGCAGATTCCATAGGATGTGGTTTTCTTCCTTAAATTTTGGAACCACGGACAGCCTGGCGTGCTTCTGTCAGAAGGCCTTTTGGAAATGGCAGAAGCGTCCCTGGCCAGGTAATAAAGCTCTCCAGTTTGATTGTTTTCTGAGCGGTCTCCTTATAACAACATAATTATGGACATGTATGAAAGGCATACAGCTAAAATCACAATCAATGGGCAAAATTGGAAAGCTTTTCCTCTAAGACCATGTGCAAGGTGAGGATGCGCATTCTCACCAGTTTTATTGAACATAGTACTAGGATTATTAGCAAGAGCAATCAGACAAGAAAAAAGAAATAAAATGCATCCAAATCAGAAATGCAGAAGTAAAAATTTTTCCTGCTTGCAGCTGACAGGGTCCTATATGAAGAAAACACTAAAGACTTCACAAATAATCTATTAAAACTAACAAATAAATTTCAAAAAGCTGCAAGGTGCAAAATCAATATACAAAATCAGGGGCACTTCTGTAGTTGCATCTGAGTCTGAGAATTTTCTTCAGTTGGAGTTAAAAGCCATAGAGACTGTTCCCATGCAGCAGGTGGGATGGGACACCTGCCAAGGAATACAGGATCCTGAGAACCCATGTTGCCAAACAAAAGTCCTGAGCCAGGGTGGAGACTTTTCACAACTACTTTTTTTTTTTGTGAAGTCACTAATCCCTTAGAAGGGAGCAAATGGGCTATTAAACCTGAAACACTGTATTTATTAAAGCTGTAGGGTTTAAAATCTAATTTAACTGGCTAGCAGACTAGTTGGAGGTTTCATTCAGGATGAGACATTCCAAATTGCTTTACTGTTCATATAAAGCTCTGAATTACAGAATCCTTCTGGGCATTGCTATAGGCATCCTGATCTCAAACTTCCACCCTCCATAGTAGTGAAAATACATTTCTGTGTTTGTATTGCCTCCCAGTCTGTGATACTTGGTTACATCAGCTTAGAGTCTTCAATATGTGGATGTGCATTGAGATCTCCACTTATGGGTCCATGGGATCACTTATTCTTGGACCATGCTGTGAGAATCCGCTGTTTCCCACTATTTGGGGAGGTGGGCACATTGCATACACTGGGTGCACCCTTGCTGGCAGATGCTGGTGCCCAGTGGGGACAGGCCAAATCAGTAGCCTCATTTGAAAGCTGACAGAGGCAGATTTATTCTTGTCCAGGTGCCATCTCAGGTACAGGAATATGGAGGCCTGTCTAGGGTGCCTTGGAAACATGGAGGAGGGGGATTCACTTTCTTGGAGGAGGTAAAGGAAGGCCAAACCCTGGGGGTCATGTTTGTTTTGAACCTTGAAAGATGAACAGGAGTACACAAAGCAGGTGAAGGCTGGGAACAGCATTCCAGATAAAGAAAACAGCAGGTGCAAGTGTCCTGAGGTATGAAAAAACACTGTGCATTTGGAAAATGGGAGAAATTCAGTTTTCTTGGAGAGGAGCATGACAGGGATGGCATGTCAGGACACACAGGGGAATAGGGAATAGGTTCAAGTTACACTTTGAAGGGCCTTGGATGTCAGGTCAAGGTCTGTTTGATTCCTGGGCAAAAGGAGCCAGCAGAGAGCTTTAAAAAAAAAATCCCTATTACTAATCAGTTAGAATGAGCCATATATACATAGGTGCCATAAACCAAATGGTAAACAGGGTACACAGTGCACAATGAACAACAAACCTTCCCTTTTTGTTCTCAGCCCTCAGAACCTTTCCCCCTCTACAGAATCAAATATCTGCTATTCTTCCAGAAGGATCCTATGCATGTATAAGCCTAGATGTATATGTGTATATATCCTTAAAAAACTCTCACAAATAGCAGCATCTAATCACACTGTTCAGCACTTTGGTTTTTTCACTTAACAATATATCTTGGAGATTGTTTCATATCCGTACATAAAGAGCTGCCTCATTCTTTTTTAACAGCCATAAAGATTTCCATCGTGAGGATGTATTGCAATTTATTTAAGCAGTCCCCTCTTGATGGACATTCAGGCTGTCTCCAATCTTCTGTTATTATAAGCCGTGCTGCAGTGAATAGCCTTGTACATCCAACTTTGCATACATATATGCAAGTGTGTCTGTGGAATACATTCCAGAGAGGCGGGATTTATGGATCAATGGGTATGTGTATCAGAAATTTTGACAGAGAGCGTCGAATTGCCATCCGTGGAAACTGTGCCAATTCACACTCCCACTAACCTTTACGGTGCTTTGTCAATCTGATAGGCTAAAAAAAAATGATATCTCTTTGTGGGTTAAATGGACATTTCCTTTTTATTAAGATGGCAGTTGAGCATCTTTTTTGTCTGTTTAGAGGCTATTTACGTTTCCTGATCTGTGATCTTCTTGTTCAGATCCTTTGCCCATTTTTTTTTTTATTGGATTGTCGGACTTTCTTCTTATTGAATTATTAGCACACTATTATGGCGGCTGTAACTCATGCCTGCTGGTCAGTTTCCTTCAGCCCATGACCCATTCCGCGGGTGCCCATTCCAACACAGGTGGCATACAGATGCAAACACTCCTTCTCTGAGGGTAGGTGGCGGTGGCAGTGGTAATGGCAGTGGCTGGGAAATAGCAGAGGTTAAGAGAACAAGGATTCTGGTGAGCTCTCCCACGGAGACAGGACTAATGGGATGGAACGCTTTCACGCCTTGGCAGCAGAGCACACCCTCCCAGAAGCTTCTGAGTGGGGCAGTCCCCTCCCCAGCTCTCTTGGTTTCTCCCTGGTTCAATACCACCCTTCCTCCCCACGCACCAGGGGTCCTCTCTGCTCAGTTTCCCCTTTCCTAATATTAGCACAGCCCTGCCCCCCTGTCACAGGCAGTGATTATATAGCAAATTAACCACAAGCTGTTCCGTCCTCGTCCGGTGGCAGTTGGGGAGATGCTACTCTGAGTAATGGCTTGTGTAGTCGATGCTCTCATCTGTAATTTGCGTGTGCAATAAATGCAGAAATAAAAGCCCGATCCATAAGAAAAAGGGATCTAGTAGAAGGAGCGAGGGTGGGGGTAAGAAATCATGAATTTTGTGGACTGCATCTTACAGTCTGGTTTCAATTTCCTCTTGAGTAATGCAGCCGCTGCCGACATTTGATGGATAGCTGTGTTTGGCTAAAGGATGGAGGTGGACAGACGGAAAGTTAGAGAGCAGAGCTTGAATTCTGACTCCTCAAAGTGTGTCTTGGAGAACAGGACAGTTATTCTCTGAGCTTTAGTTTTCTTCATCTATGAAATGGGGATAATAATCATTTATCTCCCACCAAATATTAAAGAACTTGGATTCTGGAACATGGTGCATCCATAGTACATGTTACTTTCCTTCTATCCCTGCCTTCTTCCTTGTCCTCCCTTTTTTCTTTACCCATCATTCCCCTATTCCCCTTTTTCCTACTTCCCTTTCTCATTTTCCTCTTCTCTTCCTTTCGTACCAGGCAGAGTTTTTTTTTTAATAAACTTTTAATTTTAAGAAAATATTGATTCATATGCAATTGTAAACAAAACAAAACAAAACAAAACAAACAAACCAATAAGAGTGATCCCGTACCCAAATTCCCCAGTGGGGAACATCTTGTAGGGCTGTAATAGTATGGTATCATAGGCAGGATATTTTTTTTTTTTTTTAAAGAGAGAGAGAGAGAGAGAGAGAGAGAGAGAGAGAGAGAGAGAATTTTTTAATATTTATTTTTTAGTTTTTTTGGCGGACACAACATCTTTGTTTGTAAGTGGTGCTGAGGATCGAACCCAGGCCGCACGCATGCCAGCTGAGCATGCTACTGCTTGAGCCACAACCCCAGCCCCACAGGCAGGATATTGACATTGACACAATGCACAGATCTTGTTATTATTTCTCTAGTTTTACCTGTACTTGTGTGTGTGTGTGTGTGTGTGTGTGTGTGAACTTAGTTATGTACAATTTTATGTGTATACACATATGCATGCGTTATGCTCACAAACCCATGCGATTGTGTATCCACCGCTACGGTCCAGACACATATACCGGTTTTGTCACCACAAGGATCCCTCATGCTGGCCTTTATAACCTTGTCCCTCTCCTTCCTGCTGTTCAGCCCCAGGCTCTGGTCTTCAACAACCACTAGGTTGATGTCCATTTCTAAACTTTGATCTTTTTCAGAAACCCGGTGTAAATGGAATTTATAATTGTAGTCTTTTGAGATGGACCTTATTTACTCAACATAATATCCTGCAGGTTCATGGAATGTTTATAATATTTATAATTCTTTTTAAAAAATTTTGCTAAGTACTATTCCATGTAGGAATATATCAGAATTTATCCATCCACTGAAGGTCACCTGGGTTGTTTCCAGCTTGGGGCTATTATTTATTTATTTTTTAAAAATATTTTTTAGTTGTAGATGGACGCAATACCTTTTTAAATTTATCTTTATGTGGTGCTGAGTATCGAACCCAGTGCCTCGCACATGCTAGGCGAGCGCTCTACCTCTGAGCCACAACCCCAGACTCAGGGCTATTGTTAATGCTATGAATATTTGTGCACAAGTTTTCATACAGCTTCACTTACATGCGAACATACATTTTCATTTCTATGGGATAGATACCCAAGTGTGCAATCGCCAGGTATGTGATAATTGTATGCTTAGTGTTTATAGCATACTGCCAGTTTTCTGGAATGAGTATGATGTCTTTATATTTCTCCAGTAAGGTAGGAGTGATCCCGTTTCTCTGCCTTCTTTCCAACATTTGGTATTGCCACTACTTTTAAATTTTAGTCACTCCCACATGAGTGTAGTGCTATCTCATTGTCCTCTAACTCTGCAATTTCCTAATGGCTAATGATATTGAACGTCTTTTCAGGTGCTTATTTCCATCTGCATGTCATCTTTGGTGAAATGTCTCTTTATGTCTTGTGAAAATTTTTCTAATTGGGTTGTTTACTTTTCCACTATTGAGGTTTTTATTTTTTTTATTTTTTTTATTGGTTGTTCACAACATTACAAAGCTCTTGACAAATCATATTTCATACATTAGAATCAAGTGGGTTATGAACTCCCATTTTTACCCCAAATACAGATTGCAGAATCACATCGGTTACACATCACATTTTTACATACTGCCATATTAGTGACTGTTGTATTCTGCTACCTTTCCTATCCTCTTCTATCCCCCTCCCCTCCCCTCCCATCTTCTCTCTCTACCCCATCTAATGTAATTCATTTCCCTCCATATTTGTTATCCCATTCCCCTCATAACCTCTTATATATAATTTTGTATAACAATGAGGGTCTCCCTCCATTTCCATGTGATTTCCCTTTTTTTCTCCCTTTCCCTCCCGCCTCATGTCTCTGTTTAATGTTAATCTTTTCTTCCTGCTCTTCCTCCCTGTTCTGTTCTTAGTTGCTCTCATTATATCAAAGAAGACATTTGGTATTTGTTTTTTAGGGATTGGCTAGCTTCACTAAGCATAATCTGCTCTAGTGCCATCCATTTCCCTGCAAATTCCGTGATTTTGTCATTTTTTAGTGCTGTGTAATACTCCATGGTGTATAAATGCCACATTTTTTTATCCATTCATCTATTGAAGGGCATCTGGGTTGATTCCACAGTCTAGCAATTGTGAATTGTGCTGCTATGAACATCGATGTGGCAGTATCCCTGTAGTGTGCTCTTTTAAGGTTTTCAGGAAATAGTCCGAGAAGGGCAATAGCTGGGTCAAATGGTGGTTCCATTCCCAGCTTTCCCAGGAATCTCCATACTGCTTTCCAAATTGGCCGCACCCATTTGCAGTCCCACCAGCAGTGTACAAGAGTACCCTTTTCCCCACATCCTCGCCAGCACTCGTTGTTGTTTGACTTCGTCATGGCTGCCAATCTTACTGGGGTGAGGTGGTATCTTAGGGTGGTTTTGATTTGCATTTCCTTGACTGCTAGAGATGGTGAGCATTTTTTCATGTACTTGTTGATTGATTGTATGTCCTCCTCTGTGAAGTGTTTGTTCATGTCCTTGGCCCATTTGTTGATTGGGTTGTTTGTTTTCTTATTGTCTAATTTTTTGAGTTCTTTGTATACTCTGGATATTAGGGCTCTATCTGAAGTGTGAGGAGTAAAAATTTGTTCCCAGGATGTAGGCTCCCTATTTACCTCTCTTATTGTTTCTCTTGCTGAGAAAAAACTTTTCAGTTTAAGAAAGTCCCATTTGTTGATTCTTGTTATTAACTCTTGTGCTATGGGTGTCCTGTTAAGGAATTTTGAGCCCGTCCCCACAATCTGTAGATCAGAGCCAACTTTTTCTTCTATCAGACGGAGAGTCTCTGATTTGATATCTAGTTCCTTTATCCACTTTGAGTTGACTTTTGTGCATGGCGAGAGTAGGGGATTCAGTTTCATTTTGTTGCATATGGATTTCCAGTTTTCCCAACACCATTTGTTGAAGATGCTATCCTTTCTCCATTGTATGTTTTTAGCTCCTTTATCAAATATAAGATAGTTGTAGCTTTGTGGATTAGTCTCTGTGTCCTCTATTCTGTACCATTGGTCCACCCGCCTGTTCTGGTACCAGTACCATGCTGTTTTTATTACTATTGCTCTGTAGTATAGTTTGAAGTCTGGTATCGCTATACCGCCTGATTCACACTTCCTGCTTAGAATTGTTTTTGCTATTCTGGGTCTTTTATTTTTCCATATGAATTTCATGATTGCTTTATCTATTTCTACAAGAAATGCCATTGGGATTTTGATTGGCATTGCATTGAACCTATAGAGAACTTTTGGTAATATCGCCATTTTGATGATGTTAGTTCTGCCTATCCATGAACAAGGTATATTTTTCCATCTTCTAAGATCCTCTTCTATTTCTTTTTTAGGGTTCTGTAGTTTTCATTGTACAGGTCTTTCACCTCTTTTGTTAGGTTGATTCCCAAGTATTTTATTTTTTTTTGAGGATATTGTGAATGGAGTGTTTTTCCTCATTTCCGTTTTAGAAGTTTTGTCGCTGATATACAGAAATGCCTTTGATTTATGTGTGTTGATTTTATATCCTGCCACTTTGCTGAATTCATTTATTAGTTCTAGTAGTTTTTTTGTAGACCCTTTTGGGTCTTCTAGGTATAGAATCATGTCATCTGCAAATAGTGATAATTTAAGTTCTTCTTTTCCTATTTTTATGCCTTTAATTTCTTTCGTCTGTCTAATTGCTCTGGCCAGTGTTTCGAGAACTATATTGAATAGAAGTGGTGATAGGGGGCATCCCTGTCTTGTTCCAGATTTTAGAGGGAATGCCTTCAATTTTTCTCCATTCAGAATGATGCTAGCCTGAGGCTTAGCATAGATAGCTTTTACCATGTCGAGGTAAGTTCCTGTTATCCCTAGTTTTTCTAATGTTTTGAACATAAAGGGATGCTGTACTTTGTCAAATGCTTTTTCTGCGTCTATCGAGATGATCATATGGTTCTTATCTTTAAGTCTATTGATGTGGTGAATAACATTTATTGATTTCCGTATATTGAATCATCCTTGCATCCCAGGGATGAATCCTACTTGATCATGGTGCACAATTTTTTTGATGTGCCTTTGTATCCGATTCGCCAGAATTTTATTGAGGATTTTTGCATCTAGGTTCATTAGAGATATTGGTCTGTAGTTTTCTTTCTTTGAGGTGTCTTTGTCTGGTTTCGGAATCAGGGTGATGTTGGCCTCATAGAATGAATTTGGAAGAGCTCCCTCTTTTTCTATTTCCTGAAATAACTTGAAAAGTATTGGTATTAATTCTTCTTTAAAGGTTTTGTAGAACTCCGCTGTATACCCATCTGGTCCTGGGCTTTTCTTGGTTGGAAGTTTTTTGATTGCTTCTTCTATTTCATCTATTGATATTGGTCTGTTTAAGTTGTGAGTTTCCTCCTGACTCAGTATGGGCAAATCATATGACTTAAGGAATTTATCGATGTCTTCACTATCTTCTATTTTATTGGAATATAGGTTTTCAAAATAATTTCTAATTGTTTTCTGTATTTCTGAAGCGTCTGTTGTAATATTGCCTTTTTCATCCCGTATGTTAGTAATTTGAGTTCTCTCTCTTCTTCTCTTCGTTAGTATGGCTAGGGGGTCTGTCGATCTTATTTATTTTTTCAAAGAACCAACTTTTAGTTTTGTTAATTTTTTTCAATAGTTTCTTTTGTTTCAATTTCATTGATTTCTGCTCTGATTTTAATTAATTCTTGCCTTCTGTTACATTTGCTATTGTTTTGCTCTTCCTTTTCTAGGGCTTTGAGATGAAGTGTGAGCTCATTTATTTGTTGGTTTTTCCTTTTTTTGAGGAATGACCTCCAGGCGATGAATTTCCCTCTTAAAACTGCTTTCATTGTGTCCCATAGATTCCCATATGTTGTGTCTGTATTTTCATTTATCTCTAAGAATTTTTTGATTTCCTCCTTTATGTCTTCTGTAACCCATTGATCATTCAGTAACGTATTGTTCATTGTCCATGTGATGTAGGATTTTTCCTTCCTTCTTTTATCATTGATTTCCAGTTTCATTCCATTATGATCTGATAAAGTGCATGGTATTATCTCAACCCCTTTATATTTACTGAGGGTTGCCCTATGGCATAATATATGATCTATTTTTGAGAAGGTTCCATGTGCTGCTGAGAAAAAAGTATATCCACTTGATGATGGTTGATATATTCTATATATGTCAGTTAAGTCTAGGTTATTGATTGTGATATTGAGGTCAATAGTTTCTTTATTCAACTTTTGTTTGGAGGATCTGTCCAATGGTGAGAGAGGTGTGTTGAAGTCACCCATGATTATTGTGTTGTGGTCTATTTGATTCTTGAACTTGAGGAGAGTTTGTTTTATGAACGTCGCAGCGCCATTATTTGGTGCATAAATATTGATAATTGTTATGTCTTGTTGGTGAATGGTTCCTTTTAACAGTATATAATGTCCTTCCTTATCCCTTTTGATTAACTTAGTCTTGAAGTCGATTTTATTCGATATGAGAATGGCCACCCCTGCTTGCTTACGAGGAGCGTGTTCGTGGTATATTTTTTCCCAACCTTTTACCTTGAGCCTGTGTATGTCTTTTCCAATCAGATGTGTCTCCTGGAGGCAGCATATTGTTGGATTTGTTTTTTTAATCCATGTTAACCAGCCTATGTCGCTTTATTGGAGAGTTTAAGCCATTAACGTTTAGAGTTACTATTGATATATGGTTTGTACTTCCTGCCATGTTTGATTATTTATCTCTTTTTTTTTCCCTAATTTAGTTTGTTTCTCCATGATTAGCTTTCCCCCCGTCCTCTGTCTTTACCGAGGCACTTCCCGCTGATGGTTTTGGTTATTGTTTTCCATTTCTTCCTCGTGTAGAGTTTTGCTCAAGACGCTTTGCAATGCTGGTTTTCTGGCTACAAATTCTTTTAGCTTTTGTTTATCATGAAATATTTTTATTTCATTGTCGTATCTGAAGCTTAATTTTGCTGGATACAGAATTCTTGGTTGGCATCCATTGTCTTTCAGTGTTTGAAATACGTTGTTCCAGGATCTTCTCGCTTTCAGCGTCTGTGATGAAAAATCCGTTGTCAACCTTATTGGTTTACCCCTAAATGTAATCTGCCTCTTTTCTCTTGTAGCTTTTAATATTTTCTCTTTGTTCTGTATATTGGATAGCTTCATAACAATGTGTCTTGGCGTTGGTCTACTGTGATTTTGTGTGCTCGGTGTCCTGTATGCATCTACAATTTGTATATCTGTTTCCTTTTTTATTTCTGGAAAGTTTTCTGTAATTATTTCCTTCAGCAAGTTACTCATTCCCTTGGCATGAATCTCTGTGCCTTCCTCTATCCCGATGACTCGTAAGTTTGGTTTTTTTAAGTTATCCCAAATCTCTTGGATGTTTTTCTCGTGATTTTTTACCAGTCTATCTGAGTTGGCTAGACTCTTTTCAAGATGATATATTTTGTCTTCATTATCTGACGTTCTGGCTTCTACTTGCTCCACTCTGTTAGTGATACTCTCGATTGAGTTTTTAATTTGGTTTATCGTTTCCTTCATTTCTAGAATTATTGTTTGATTTTTTTTATAATCTCTATCTCCTGATAAAGATGCTTAACTTCTTCTTTTATCTGTTTATGTAATTCATTTTCAATGTGATCTTTAAGGTTCCTTTCCATCTGTCTAAGGTGTTCCTTGAGTTCTTTATATGGCCATTTTTCTGATGACTCCAGGTCCTCCTGAATATTTAGGCTGTCTTTCATTGTTTGTACTCCTTTTCTTCCTTGCTTTTTTATGCTCATGATACTTCTTGTTCTGTTTGACTGCTGAGTTACTGTTTACTCTTATAAATTTATTTGATGCTTGGGAGGAGAGGTATTAGAAGGGAAGGGAAGAAGTGAAATCCACTGCTGATTACCCATTCAGCTTCTCTGCCGGGAGCGAAGTGAAAGAGGAAGCAGATGGGCGCAAAGCGCCCGCGGCTCTGGGCAGGAAAGCGTCCGGGAGCCAAGCGTCTCTTTTTCAATCTCTTTGTTTTTTCTGCTGCTTGGCTGGGTGGTCCACTACAGATTAATGGTGAAAGGAGCTCTAACAAGCTGGGAGAAGTCTCGATTAAAGCCACTGTTCTGAGCACCAGGCTCAGCACTTCAGCAACCCCCTTACGCAGCGGCCATCTCCTTGAGGTTTTTTTTTTTTTAAACATTTTTTTTGTGTGTGTTGTCATTGTCTTTCCAACAATGGCTTTATTGAGATACGATTCACATACCATAAAGTTCACCTTTTTAAAGTATATGACTGAGATGTTTCTAGTACAGTCACAGAATTGAACATCTATCATCGTTCTCTAACTTCAGAGCATTACCCCACTCCAGAATGAAACCAGAATGGACATTTGTGTTGTTTCCACTTTTTGGTTAATATGAATTATAATGCTATGAACATTTATGTTGGATTTTTTTTGGTTTTGTTTTTAAATCTGTTACATATATACTTAGGAATGGAATTACTGGGTTTTATGGTATACCTCTAGGTTTTGAAGAAATGCCAACCTGGCTTCCTGAGGGGCTACACCATTTTACATTCCCACCAGGTTTCCAATTTATCTATACCCTTGCTAACATTTGCTATTAGCCATATTCTTGATTATGGTTATTCTAGTGGGGACATTATTGCAGATTTGATTTACATTTCCTGATTGACCCTTGATATTGAACATCTTTTCATGTACTTATTGGCCATTTGTATATATTGGAGGAATGTCTAAATCATTTGCCTCTTTAAAAATTGAGTTGTTTTTTAAGTTAAAGGATTCTTTATATAGTCTAGATAGAAGTTCCTTATTAGATATATGATTTAAAAATGATCTTCTATCCTGTGGATTGTCTTTACTTTCTTGATGATATTCTTTGATGCACAAATGTTTTTAATTTTGATGAAGTTCAGTTTATTTTTTTATTTCTGTTGTTTGTGTATTTGATATTATGCCTAAGAGACCATTGCCTAATCCAAGGACATGAAAATGTATCCCTTCTTCTAAGACTTTCATGTATTTGACTCTTACATTAGGTCTCATTGACTGAGTCAATTTCCATATGATATGAGGTAGGGATCCAACTTCATGTATTTACATATGGATGTCCAGGTGTCCTACACCATTTTTGGTTCCCTTCCTCCCAAGAATATTCACAGAAGTTTTATTAATACTGTTTCTTTCCTCATTGGATTGTCTTAAAAATATTTTGACCATAATATAAGTGCTTATTTTTGGTTTTTGAATTCTATCCCATTTATCTATTTTTCTATCTTTATGCTAGAAAGACAATGTTTTGATTATTGTTGCTGAATAGGAATTTTAAAAGTGGGAAGTGTGAGTCCTCTAATTTTTGTCCTACCTTTACAAGATTGTTTTGTTCATTCTATTTTTTTTTTTTGTCTATTCTTGCATTTCCATGTGCATTTTAAGAATCAGCATGTCAATTTCTGTAAAAAGGCAATGGGGATTTGATGGTAATTACATTGATTCTATAGATCAATATGGGGAGCATTGTTATTTTAACATTAAATCTTATAAGACATGAATATCAGTTATCTTTCTGTTTATTTGGGTTTTCTTTAACTCCTTTCAATGATATTTTCTAGCTTCTAGTTCATGAGTCTTACACCTTTTTTATTAAATTTGCTCCTAAATATTTTATTCTTTGTGATGTTATTGTAAATGGAATTGCTTTTCAAATTTCATTTTTAAATTATTCATTGCAAATATATAAGTAGACATCCTTATTTTGGGGCCTAGGAGGGAAGCATTCACTCTCTCACCATTAAGTATGATGTTAGCTGTGCATATTTTCTTTTAATAGGAGGCCTTTATTAAGTTGAGAAAGTTTCCTTATGTTTCTAATGTGCTAAATTAAAAAAAAAACCATAAATGGCATTGTATTTTGCTTTCCCTGTGTTTATTGAGATACTCATGAGATTTTTGTCTGTTATTCTATTAATATGATGTATTACATTGATTGATCTTTCTATGTTAAGCCAATTTTGCATTAAGGGAGTAAATGTCACATGGTTACCTGTTGCAGAATTTGGTTTACTAGTATTTGGTTGGGGAATTTTGAGATTTCTTTATATATTCTAGCTACTGGAATATTTTTTTTGGTTGTAGGCTGAATTGAGCAAACTCTGGCTAAAATGAGCAAGACCAGTAATTTTTTGGAGCATGTCAGGTCAGTATGTACAGGTCTGGGGATAGAATTCAGTTAATCAGAAAGTAATGGACCTATGATCAAGTAATGGACCTATATCTCTGTCCTTTCTGTTCTTGCATCACCCATTGAAACACAAAGTCCTGGGAATCAGCTTGATTGGGTAAGGTGGAGTCATGTGACCAGGACAGGTGGGACACCTTGAATGATAGACTACTGCATGTAGTAAGGGTTGAGGGAATTTGACATGCATCTTAGGATAGGGCTATTAGGAATTTATTTCTTTTTCATATAATATTTAATGTTTTTAAATAATAAAATTAATATTTCTTCATGGGAAACATGGAATATATAGAAAAGGATAAAGAAGACAGTTCCTAACATTTTTGGAATATCATTCTATCCCATTAATATTTCTCAATGTAAATATATATGTGTTTGAAAAAAATCAGGATTATACTGCACATACTATTTTGTACCTGATTTTTTCCACTTAATTATTTTCTCTTGCCCTAAGTCATTCTTTATGAATGTGACTTTTAGTGATTGTCAAATAGTATACTGTATGGAAAAACCATAATCCATTTAAGTCAGTCTTCTATTTTTAGGCATTGAAGTAGTTTCCAATTTTTCATTATTATGAATAATTTTGTAATAAATATTTTACAGCATAAATTTTAACACCTGTCTACTGTGTAGTCTGTAGTCTGCAAATTTCTTTAAGTAAAACTGGGCATTTTAAAATTAAAAATTGTTGTTTATGTTATCACCAATAGTGTACAAGGGCCCTAATTTCTCTGATACCTTGCTGAAACTTGTTTTTTTTTGGATATTAGCCATCCTAACTGGTGCTAAGTGATATCTCATTGTGGTTTTGGTTTGCATTTTTCTGATGATTAGTGATATTGTGCACTTTTTTTTTGGTATACCTGTTGACTAAGTTCTTTGCCCACCTTCTAATCAGATTATTTTACTTACCTATTATTTTTAATATTATTTTTGCTGCTGAGTTGTAGGAGTTCTTTATATATGTTGGATATTGACTCCTTATCAAATATATGGTTTGAAAATATATTCTTCCATTCGGTAGGTTGTCTCTTCACTGTTGATTATTTCCTTTGCTGTGCAGAAACTTTTTAGTTTGACGTTGTTCCCTCTATTTTTTGTTTTTCAGTTGCCTGTGCTTTTGGTGTCATATCCTTAAAATCATTGCCAAGATCAATGTTATGAAGCTTTTCAAAACCTATGCTTTCTTCCAGGAGTTTTACACTTTCAAGTTTTACATGTAAGTCTTTTATCCATTTTCAGTTGATTTTTGTGTATTCTGTAAAATATCAAGCCCAATTTCACTCTTTTGCACATGGATATACAGTTTGCCCAAACCACTTGAAGATAAACTTGAAGAATTTATCTTCTGCCCATTGTGGGTTTTTTTTTTTTTTGTGTGTGTAATATTGGGGATTAACCACAGCCTCACACATGTTAGGCAAGGGGTCTATTGCTGTGCCATACCCCTGACCCCCAATTGTATATCCTTGATGCCCTTATCAAAGGTCAGTTGGTTTTATGTTGAAAAGGTAATATGTACACATGGTTAAAAAACTCCAAACATCTGGGAGTGATGGAACATGCCCAAATCCCAGCTACTAAAATTAAAAAAAAAAAAAAAGGCTAGGGTAGCATAAATGAGATCCTGGGTTTAATTGCTAGTACTTCAACAAGACAAAATAAAACAAAAGAATAGCAAACAAATTCAAGTAATTCAAAAGAGTATTCATTAAAAAGTAAACCTTGTTTTCATCTTTCATTCTGGTTTCTTATGTTCACTTCCCAGAGGCAATCAATATGGTCAGTTTCTTGTACGTCACTCCCCAGGCATATAGATACTAATATAGAAAGCATATTTGCATGTAATCTTCTATTTTCTTAGTTTCCTCTCTGCATCTTCAGCCCCTTCTTTTTTTCACTTAACAATATCCCTTGGATATCATTCTTCATTAAATATGTTCTACAGTCATTCTATATTTAAATTGCCACATAGCACTTCTTTGCATGGATGTAGTATAATTTATCTGAGAAACTTTGTACTGGTGGACATTTAGTTTATTGACAAATTTTGCTAAAAAAATACTTAATGAATGACTTTGTATGAATAACTTTGTGCCCAGTAATGAGTATACCTGTGGAATAAATTCATGAAGTAGACTTGTACATTTAGAATTTGAAAGCATACTACCAAAATGCCTTCCAAGGTGAGCACCATGCAGAGACCTTAAATGCTGTTAGTATCTGCTTCTTCCACTCTTACTCATAATGTGTTATTAAACATTTTGATCTTTACTCATGATTGATAAAAAGAGGTTTTGAATTGTGATCTGAATTTGTAGCCATGTGAGGTTGACTTCTTCATGCGTTTGAAAACATTGGGCTTCTTTTTTCTGGGAACTCTCTATTAATGTCCCTCCTCACTACCAGTTTTCTATTTTAGACTTTTATTTATTTGTAAATTCATCTTTATGTCATGGAGAAGTCAGTCCTCTGTCTGTTTCATACTGCTGGTCTTTCCCCCCTGAGTTTGTCACTGTTTTGTTTTTCTATTTGTCATACAGAGACTTAAAAATTTTAAATGTAGTTAAATCCTTCAAATTTTTAAAATTCAATTGCATCTGGATCTTGAGTCCAGAAGATGACACATAAAACCTTTCTCATCCTGAAATTCCAAAAAGCTACTACATATCTTCTTCTAGTACTACTTCAATTTTACTTTTTTTAAAAAAAAAAAAAATATATATATTTTGGTTCTTCCCTCTGACATACTCTGCCACCATGATGTTCAGCCTCACCTGGAGCCCTGAGGAATGCAGCCAGCCTTCCGTGGATTAAGACCTCTGAAACCGTGAGCCCTCAAATAAACTTTTTCTCCTTACAGTTGTTCTGGTCAGATCCTTTACTCACAGCAGCCAAAAAGCTGACTAAAACCGAAATTGGTACCAAGAAGGAGTGTCATTGCTGTGACAAGACCTGACCATGTGGTTCAGAAGCATTTGGAGTTTCTTGGAATTGGTGGGAGGAATTTTGAGATGTGTAGCAGTGCAAGCTGGAAATGCTTTGGATTGTTGTAAATGGAGCTTCATGGCTGATTCTGGTGGGAGGTCAAAAGACCAGACAGCCAAAAAGACCTCCACAGCGAGTAGTGGAGACAGGGCTCAGGAGGCTTCAGAAAAGGAGGACTCTATTGGAATTTGGAGTAGAGGCCATCCGTGTTATGTTCTGGCGGAGAAGTTGTCTGCATTTTGCCCATGTCCTGAGACTTTATATGAAATTGATTTTAAAAGTGATGGACTTCTTAATCTGGTGGAGGAAATGTCTAAGCAACATAGCATTCAGGTGGTGGCATGGATGTTGCTGGCGGCTTTTAGCCAAGTTTATTGCGATATTCAGGAGCAGAAAGCAGAGCAGAAAGATTTGAAAAATTTGGACTTGAAAGATGGGAGCAAAACTGGGACTAAGGGATTGCAGTTGTTAAAGACATTACTGCTACTAAAAAAATACTAAAGACTTTGCCTAGAGACAATAAGAAAGGTGGCCTAAGGGCAGCTCAGAAGCTGGCAAGACCACACCCATCTCAGGCTCCTGGGAGTAAAAGCAAAATTTCTCTGGGGAAGAGACCTGTGGGGCATCCTTCTTGTGCAAAGGGGCCGAGGAAGTTTTTTCAAAGTGCTCAGCCATCCAGATACACAGAGCCCGCTGCGGCCAGGGTCCCTGGAGCCTGGGATATTACTCAAGATAGCAGCAGATCTTGGCGTCAACCACGTGGTGCTGGTGGTACAGGAATGCAGGACACTGGAGTAAGAGGGTCGTGGAGGCTTCCACCAGGATTTCAAAGGAAGGCCTTGGAATCCAGGCAAAGTGCATGGTCAGAATCCCTATGGGCACTCCCTGAGAAGGCCAGGTGTGGAGACTTGTAGAGGAAGCCAAAGCTGCAGTGGAGACCCCCCAAATTAAGAAATACCAGTAATATGGGTCATTATCCTAGGAACGCAGAGACCAGTCAAACAGAAAGGCCACTTGGGCTCCAACAAACAAGGCCACAGGGGCAGAGCTACACAAGCCCTTTGAAGACAACATCATGATGCCATGTGCCCCAGATCCCGGATCTGGAGCTCCAAGACTTGTTTTCTCAGCTGGATTTTGGGGTTGCTTGGGTCCTATCCCTTCTTTCTATGTCCCTACTTTTGTGAATGGAAATTTTTACTCTGTACCATTCTATATTAAATACTTGTAAATTGCTTTTAATTTTACTTGAGCTATCTCAGAACTCTAGAGACTATGGGTGAAAGGAAAGTGACCACAACACTCGGAGTGACCAAAAGATCTTTATTGCAGCAGTGCAACAAAGAGAAAAGAAGGAAGGAGAGAGAGAGAGAGAGAGAGAGAGAGAGAGAGAGAGAGAGAGAGAGAGAGAGAGAGAGAGAAAGAAAGAAGAGAAGAGATGAACAGGGAGAGAGCAAGAGCAAGAGAGAGACAGAGAGCGTGCGCAAGAAAGATAAAGAGAGCAAGAGAGAGAGAGAGAGAGAGAGAGAGAGAGAGAGAGAGAGAGAGAGAGAGCAAGAGAGAGAGGGACCTGGCAGGAGGGAGTTTTTATAGCCCAAATCTAATGGGGCCTCTGGGTCTGCAAGCTGCCTTGTTGGCCCAAGGGGGGTTGAGTGCTCAGCCTTGAGCAGGGTTGAATGTTCAGACTTGACACAAACAGGTGATAAAGGACCAGATAGAGGGGGGTTTGAGTGTGTGGGCTATCTTGCAGCCAACATCTGTTCAGCCTGCCCTGCAGACAACACAGTTCAGCCTGCTCTGCACCCAACAATGGGGACTCTTGGGATGGGCTAAATATGTTTTGCATTGTCAGAGAAGTGTGAGCTTTTGGGGGGCCAGAGGTGAAATGTTATGGTTTGGATGTGAGGTGTCCCCTGAAAGCTCAGTGAGACAATACAAGAAAGTTCGGAGAAATGATTGGGTTATGACCTTAGCCTATCTGTGAGTTAAACCCTCCTAATGGGATTCACTGAAGTGGTAGGGTGTGGCTGGAGGGGTGGGAATTGGGGTGTGGCTTTGGGTATTGATCTGTATCTGGAGAGGTGAATCTTTCTCTCTGCTTTCAATATGAGCTTCTTCCCCACACTCTCCCACCACAATGTTCAGCCTCACCTGGAGCCCCAAGGAATAGAGTCAGCCTTCTATGGTCTAAGACCTCTGAAACCGTGAGCCCTCAAATAAACTTTTTCTCTTTACGGTAAAAAAACAACTATATATATATATATATATATATATATTTGTAGGTGAACACAGTACCTTTATTTTATTTTTATGTGGTGCTGAGGATCGAACCCAGTGCCTCACACATGCTAGGTGAACTCTCTGCTACTGTGCCACAGCCCAGCCCTTCAATTTCATGTTTATTCTTAAAGTTTTTTAAAAAACATTTATTCTTTAGTAGAAGGTGGACACAATACCTTTATTTAGTTTTTATGTGGTGCTGAGCCTAAAAGTAAAGTAACTCCGTAAGCAAAGGCCATGCACACGCAGATAGATTTTGAACCCAGTGCCTCATGCATGCTAGGAGAGCGCTTTTCCTCTGAGCCACAACCCCAGCCCCTATTCTTAAAAATTTTGAGATTTGATTTATATTTCATTTTATATTTGAGATTCATTTTAGTATAAAGAGTGAGGAAGAAATCCAATCCCTATTTTCCCAAATACCTAGTTAATTTTTAGAATTGAGTAACCCTACGATAGATTTTTCTTCTCTTTAAATTAAATTAAAAATTTTTTATGGGGCTGGGGATGTAGCTCAGTTGATAGAGTGCTTGCCTCACAAGCACAAGGCCCTGGGTTCAATCCCCAGCACCACACACACACACACACACACACACACACACACACACACACAATTATTAACATACTAATACAATGAGGTGTTTTGATATAGGTATACATGTAGAATGATCAAATCAGGCTAATTAGCCTATCTATTACCTCAAATACTTTTAATTTATTTGTGGTAAAAATAAAGTCCTCTCTTTTAGCTGTTTTGAGAGAATGGATTATTGCTAAAGATGGTTTGAGCCTTCCTCAGAGTCCCAGTGGCTTCAGGAAGCTAGTAAGGGGCCATCAGGCCCAGGGGAGCTACCATCCCATTGCCTTTGTGAGAGGAATTCTGGGCAGTTAGGCTAGGGACAGGTTGAGCATAATATCTCTGAATTTTATCCCTAGATCACGCAGGACTGTCAAAGAAAAAGTGTGGAAAGATGATATTGTTCATAACTCTGTAGAATTGTTCTTCCTAAGTTACATTTTAGGGTTATGCCCTCCATTTCTTCTATGGATGCTAAAAAAAAACAGCCTTATGGAACCGTTCCATCGGCTGTATTACCCAAAGGGCTACTTGGAAGGCATTGTTGAACTCAGTTGTTCTTAACTAGAGTCTTGAACTATTATTTTGTTTTGGAAAAAAAAAAGCATGTCATTTATTTTCAAGATATGTCACAATTAAGTTTTACTGCTGAGATACAAAATAGAAGATGAGCTATTGGTCATCTATGAATTAGAAGAAGCACTGGAGAAAAATATGTTTGCATCATTATAACACATTAAAAAATATGGCCTGGGGAGTGGGGAGTGGGTACTTTGCAATGCATCATGTTTGAAAGGTTCCCATCAGAGAATGTTGCCAATCAGATGGGGTTACTGATACAATGCAGGATGGCCAGTTACATTTGAATTTCAGATGAAAAAGAACACTGTTTTAGCATAAATAGGTCATGTAATAAATATTGCATGGGGCATACTTATACTAAAGTGTTATTCATTTTATAAATCTGAAATTCAAATTCAACTGGGCATCCAGAACTTTTATTTGTGAACTCTAGCAACTCCACCCCTGGGAATATTTGACAGTGCCTGGAGACATTTTCGGCTGTCATAACTTGAGGCAGCTTTGCTTCTGGCATCCAGTGGGTAGAGACCACAAACAAACTTTACTATAGTTCATAGGACAGCCCTCAAACAAGGAATTATTTATCTCATAATGTTAATGCTGTTGAAGTTGAGAAACCCTAGTTTAACATAATTCTCAAAGTCTCTTGGACTCTGTGAGAAAGTCTCTCTTGTACTTTTTGGTACAGATTTCTTTTAGAATAAAACCTGAAGAAACTTTATGATTCCTGCAAGGAACTGGCTTTTTTGGGAAAACTTTTTCCTAACAGTGACATCAAGAATAAAACAAAATAACTGATTTTTATTTTCCTTTTCACTTGGACTGTCAGGAAACTCAGACCACATTAAAGGCCCAAGCATAAAGACTGTGTAGGATTTTATGTGCTGCATATACATTTATTTATTTTTTTTCCCTTTTGGTCCTGACATTCTAGCCGGATTTGCTTTTTCCTAATTATTCTTTTTTATTCCTTTTTCATCATTTCCTGTGCATCACTCAGATGCCTGTGGAATAAAGTGGGGGAGACACATGCACACACAGATTCAGGTAAGTATTTGAAAATGGTATTTATCATACACTTGACCTGGTCTTACTGTGTCCTTGGGAACCAGGTAGAAAAATGCAGGTCCCCAGTCTCTTCCCAGACAGCATGCAGATCTCAGAAAATGACCTTAGCTTAGGGGGTTACTGTTTCTTTCAGGCCCAAGCCTGCGAGTCCTTGAGGTAGTTGGCCCTTGGAAACCAGAGCTGCCATGAAGCTGGCCTTTGGGCACTGGGACAGTGGACATTAGCTTCCTCCAGCTTGATCTTGGGAGGCCACACAAGTCCTGTGTACTGCCCAGAAAGTGTGGGTCACTCTGCAGAGGCCAAGCAGGCAGGGCTGTGTGAGGCAATGTGGCGGCCCACGCAGATGCACACAGGGAAGGAACGAGATTGCATCTTCCCCCGGACCAGCGAGATTCTATAAACATAATCAAAATGTAATAGAAACTTTTTGGAAATGCTGTTATGAGGAGAAAGCATCAATCTTGATGGAACTCCGCTCAACAGGCTTTGCGGAGCTAATCAATCATGGTCAGGACTCGGCCTCCCCATCTGTCTGCGCCAGGGACCGATCAGAGCTTGCTCACTCCCAGGCTGGGGCTGTGTCCCCTCACCAGGCAATCCATCATGCTGCAGGGGATGGCGGGTGGGGAATAATAGCACGCTAATAAACTAGGGGCTTTTTTCATTCCCAACTAATTTTTAGTAAATGAGCCCAATCCAGACAGAGCAGGAAAAAGTGCCCGAGGAGATGGTGCTTCCGAGAGATGCGCCTGGCTGGCTGGGGACAATGGCTCAGGCCCAAGGGGAAGCAGAGAGCCAGGCCTGTGTTCCTCACACACCCAGGGATGTTTCTCTCAGTGTTCAGCTGAGGGAGGAGCTGGCCTGTGGAGGCACAGGGAAGAATGAATCCTGAACAACTTCCGGAGTGTTGGCATGACTTCCGGGTCTGGCTCTGAGCTCTGATGCCCTGCGATGGCATGGTATCTGCATCTGATTTGGAACTTGGGGAGATTGTGGCTTATGAGGAAGTCAAAAGGCCAAGTGAAGCCAAGCAGTGGGCTGAGGGTTGATAACAGAAATGAACCCAGTGGTCAGAAGCCAAGGAGACAGAAGAAGACATAGAAGAGCGGGAGGTCTTGGAGCAGAGCATGTGAATAATAAAGTGGCATGGGCCCATTTTCATCTGGCAATATCTGCCATGGGGAGAACCTTCAGGTTATGGGCAGGACAGGGCCTGGAGCAGGATCTTCTTAGAGAGGCCCATAATTTCGGGGACTCCATGTGCTTTAACTCACCTTCCTTCCCTCCAGCATTTTGTTTAGTGCAGAGTTCAGGCTAGGCACTCACAAATATTTGTTAAATAAATACACAAATGAGAACTGTCCCTGAGGATAGATTATGAAGATCTGGTCTCATAAATTTCTTAAGTTCTCCAACTTCAGGTTTCCATCTTGAAATACATCACCGACTCATGGTCCACCCAGGACCCTGTCCTGGACATGAACAGAAGGACAGCTTTGGAGAAGGTGAGTGGATTTGTAGTCTATTGCTGTGTGACAAATTACCTCCCCCCACAACGGCCTGGTTTTGAATGACAATAAGTATCTATTATTTCAAATAGTGGTTGTTCCCTGGGGTTTTGGGAGCTGCTTTCTGTCTGTTCCCTGGCCTGGTCAGTCTTTCTGGAGCTGTGTTCATCACCTTTACTTCAGGATTTTAGGGATGGCTGCAATTTGTTTGATTCTCCTTTCATCAAGAGGGAAAGTTTACTTACCCTCTGTTTGAATCTGGGCTGATCTGTGACTGTTTAACCAGTAGAATAGGGAAAAAAATGACACCATGCCAGTTCTGGGCCTAGTTTTCAAATGTACTGGCAGCTCCCACTTGGTCTCCTGAAGTCTGAGCTGCCATGTCAGAAGCCTGACCACACTGCTGGACACACCAGACAAGCCCAGCATCCACATGGAGACAGGGAGGAGTAGGTTTTCAGTTCCTGCTGAGATCCACAAGTCTGAGAAATGCCATGGTGGACCCTCCAGCCCTGCCCAGCCCAGCTACTGGCTGAATACCAAGTGAGCATAGTCAACGCCACACAGAGTAGAAAAAGGCCCAAGTGAACTCTGCCACAGAATAATGAGACCCAATAAAACAGTTGCTGTTTCAAGCCACTAAGTATTGGGACCCTTTGTTATACACCCAGAGGTAATTGGAACACCCAGACTCCATGGCAAGATGGTAGATTGCATCTGGTCCAATTGCATGTTCTGCTGAATGCTGAATCATTTCCTTGATTGGTTTTCCCCAAACACCATTCAGTCTTTCGCTTGCCTACATGCCTAAAGAGGCTGGGCAATTATCACCTCTGGCAGTATTCCTTTCTCTACTGAGTTGATTGTGAGTCTCTTCTTCATTTTTTCTCTCTCTATCCTCCCTTCCCCCAGCACCTCTCTTTTCTGTCTTTCCTTCCTGAATATTTATTGGGGAGAGAATCCAAGAATGGTTCCCAGGGGAAGCGACGCTGAGCTGGGTCTTTAGATTGTAGGATTAGAGCAGACCCACAGGGAAGGGCTCATTCTAGGCAGGGTGTAGGCAAAGGCAGGGCTGATGGTGAGCATATTGTGGGGAGAGTAGAGTAGGAATGGTGGGGCTTGAAGTGATGGGGAGAGAGTTGAGGCTGTTATCAAGATAGGTCTTGCTGCCAGTCAGGGGTTCAGGCTTCATAGCCAGGCTGAGCCGAGAGCCCTTTCCCCTTCAGAAACTACCCTTTGGATGCTGTGGGGTGGTCAGTATGGCAGCAGCAGATAAGTTAAAAGATTGATTCATGAAAGATGGTTGCAGCTTACGTGGGGTGGAGGTGGTGGATTTGCAGGGCAGTCACTGGGTGGTGTGAAAGTGTAGAATGTGTTTGCCTCATTGTCTGAGAATATGAAATTCAACCGTAAAGGACAAAAAAAAAAAAAAAACCCAAAAGATGAATGAACCTCCTAGGAAGTATTTGGCATAGAAGTATCTGGCACATAAACTGGCGGCTTACCAGGCAGGCAAAACTTAGAGGATGTGTTACATATACACAATGAGATAGCTTGGGAGACTCAGGCAGAATTCACAAGACATGTTTCACATATAGATTGCAAGAATTTTAGCAACTTGCTAATCATAGATTAAATGGCTTATACGATGAAATAATCAAGAGTGTTATAAACAGAAAAATGGTAGCAAGACCAAGTCATAACTGCATCCATTCTAATCTGACAGCTAGGTCATCCCTAATGGGACAACCACTGGTGTCACCAACCCTGGGCTCATTCTGGTCCCATGTATGTTACATCTACAAAATGCAAATAAAAGCTCCTGGGCTGTTTGGCAGGCCAGTGGCCAATGTACACCAGCCTATGAACTTGCTTCTGTCTCTCAACAGAGTGTGTGTGGCGGGCCCAGGCACCTCTCCTCTGTTGGACCCTGTGTGGGCTTGTTTTCTGTTGCTAATAACTCATCACCACAAAAGCTTGAAGCCCTGAATCTGGTGGTGACCTTCTTACTGGCAGAGTCCCAAAGTGATGCAGACATCACATGACAAGAGACAGGAAGGGCACATGTGTGTCTCCTCTGATCTCTCTCTCTCTTCCTATGAAACCGTCACCCTCATGACCTTCTCTAAACCCAATTGCCCCCAAAGATTCTGCCTCTAAATGTCACAGCTTAAGTTTCTGTCCTCTTAATACCTCACAATGGGGATTCGGTTCAACACATGAACCCTTTGGGGACATGTTCAAACCTTATCTGAACCATAGCTGGGCCCCCATTGCTCAAACCTTAAATGTGGTCCTCCCAACCACACATCAGCAGGGAGGGCTGATTGGTGAGAGGTGGGGGGGGAGGAAGAGAGAGAGAGGAACTTTACTCAGTTGCAATCCCCAGGGTCCCAGGGGTCTCAGGATTGTTTGGTTCTTCCACCCACTTGCACCTCATCCTAAATGTGCCAACCAATCTCAGTGAGGCTTTGATCAATGACTGCCCATCCCCAATTTCCCCCTCTCCCTCTCGGCCTCTGGTAGCCACTTTTCTGCTCTCTGTTTTCACGAGATCCACTTTTTAAGCTTCCACATAAGTGAAATTATGTTTTTCTTTCTGTGCCTGGTTTATCTTATTTCACTTAGCATAAAACCCTCCAGTTCCACTGATGTTATGGATGACAGAATTTCCTCCTTTTTAATGGCTGAGTACGATTCCTTTGTGTGTGTGTGTGTGTGTGTGTGTGTGTGTGTGTGTGTGTGCCTGCCGCATTTTCTTTATGAACTCTTCTCTTGATGGACACTTTGGTTGTTTCCATATCTTGTCTTGATTACTGTTAATAGTACTGAAATGAATCTGAGTGTGGTGACACATGCCTGTAACCCTAGCAGCTCTGGAGCGCGAGGCAGGAGAATTGCAAGTTCAAAGCCAGCCTCAGCAAGTTAGTGAGGCCCCAAGCAATTCAGTGAGACCCTGTCTCAAAATAAAACATAAAAAGGGCTGGGGATGTGGCTCAGTGGTTAAGTGCCTGGGTTCAATTCCTGGCACCCCACCCCTCTCAAAACAAAAACAAAAACAGAAAATGAAATGAACACATAATTTCAATTTCTTTGGGTATATACTCAGAGTTAGGATTATTGGGTCATATTGATAATCTTCTAAAATTATATAATAATAGATAAATCATCCTGGCTATTTTCCATGTTGTCTGATATCACGAGTATGTGCTTATTTTGCCACTGGTAAGCAGCAGGATGCTGGGTGGGGCTTCCACCTGACCCTCTGACCGCATATTCCTTAGAAGATCCTGTTGGTTCTATTCTGCTGCTCTGACCTCACGACAGCCACCACTTGGTCTAAAACACCTCTGCCTCTTGCCTGGATTGTTCATTGGCTTCACTGTCTGCCACCCTCAGCCTTGGCCCCTTTAGTTCCCTGCAGAGCAGCCCAAGGGATCCTGATGGAAAAAAAAATCAGAGGATGTGAGTCCTCCCTGGCCTTGGATGTCTCCTCATCTCCTATACAACAGCCAGTCCATTTTCTATTTTAAGAAATAAACAGTCTTCATGGTTTAGGGAAATTTTAGGGTTACAGGAAGACTGAGTGGAAAATACAGAGTTCCCCCATTGCCCCTCTTCCTCGCCCCTCTCTGTTACTTACAGGGTGTGGCACATTTGTGACAGTTGATAAACAATACCCATACACTGTTATTGACTAAAGTCTGGAATGTGCACTAGGGTTCATTCTTATGTTGTGCATTGTATGGGTTTGTCCAAACCATTGTGACAGCTCCACTCAGAAGTGTTTCCCTAAACTCCCCTGTGCTCCACCTGGTCACCCCTGCTGGCCTCCTCCAGAACCTCAGGCAGCCACTGATGTTTTTAGCATCTTTGTAACTGTATCTTTCCTGGGATGTCATGTAGATGGAATCATACAGTATGTAGCCTTTTCAGACTGGCTTCTTTCACTCAGCAATATGCATGGAAGGCTTCTCCATGTCCCAAAGTCCTTTGAAATGGCCCCAAAGGCCTTCATCAATAGTCCTGCACTATGTGTTTTTTTAAAAATATTTAAAATTTTTTTTTAAATTTTATTTATTGCTTTTTTTTTTTTGTGGTGCTGAGGATTGAACCCAGTGTTCATACATGCTAGGCAGGCGCTCTACCATTGAGCCATAACCCCAGCCCCCTGCACCATTTCTAGCCTCATTTCTTTCCTGCATCTTCTTGGTCTCTTTGCTCCAACCATTTTGGTTTCCTTATTATTCCTGGGAGAAGGCAGGCACATTTCTGTCCCTAGGTCTTTGCATGTACTGTTCCCTCTGTCTGGAATGCTGTTCTCTCAGTACTTGTGTGACTGATTCCTTCATCTCCTTGAAGTCTCTGCTTAGACATCCATCTCCACAGAGATGTCTGTCTGGAGCACCCTAGGTATCCATCTGACCAATCTCAGAGAGCGTCCCCATCACTGAGCTTCTGCTTTACTATTCTCTACAGAATATCCTCCTACAGCATACGACAGGACTTATCTTTCAATTTTACTAACGTCTGTCCTTGCACTGAACTGGAAGCTCCAGGGATTTTTGCCTATTTTATTCAATGACACAGATTTCCAGGCCTGGCACAGAGTAGACACTCAACAAACAGTTAAATAAAGGAATGAGTGTGAGGCAGCGGGGAAATGGTCAGGGAGGCGAGTCTAGAGTCAGACTGCTGGTCCCCAAATTCCGGCTTCACTAGTCTCCAGCCGTGGTAAACTACCGAATCTTTCTTCTCTTTCTTCATTCTGTAAAAACGAAATAAAAAAAATACTAATTCTTTCTTAGGGATGTAGTGAGTATTAAATCTAATAGTTTATCCAAAACACCTAGTATAATGACTGTACCTAGCAATGACTTGGTAGGGTCTGCTTTTATCCTTGTGTTCTATTATATGTGTTTTAGATCCCATCTCCTTGATAACAAAGCCAGTTCCAGGTGGGCAGGGACTGTGTCTGTCGTCCACTTCTATGGACAATAGGTCCACCAGAGTACCTGGGACACCGGAGGTATTTGACCAGGGATGGAATTCACCAGCAGACTCTGTGCTGGGTCACTGCAGCCCTTGGGACATGCTGTGATGGGAAAGCAGTCCTTGAGCAGGGACAAGATGGGGTATCAACCTGAAGTTTAATTGGGAATAAAAAAGATGGGGTATCAAGAGCCTCCCTGTCTGCTTTCAAGTACATATTTGAGGAACTTGGGAGGGCACTTGGCAGGGGTGGGGTTGTAGGGAAGGGATCCTCAGGGGCCCTAGTCCCAGCACTGTAGGTCTGTGACATCCTGAAATAAGTCCTAGATCAGTGTGTTCTGGCCAGGCCCTCGATACCTTGAGTCTTCTTCAGTCCTGCTTAGGCCACCTTTGCAGCTTCCTGTCCGTAACCTGCCTCCTGCAGCCCACCCTTTACCCTTTATGCTAGAACACAGATCCCAGCTAGAGTTGGGGGACGGGGTTCTTGGAGACAGTCAACAGCACGCAGTAGGAAGAGAGAGTAACATGTTTCATGTTAGTTTTTGCCACCTAAAAACCAATTCCCAAATGCTTTATGCTTATGGGTCATTTAAGTATCCATTTACCTTGACTGGGTTTGGTTGCAACAGGCCGGACTCCAGGCCTCCAGGGGGACTCAAGTCTATTTGTCATTGGGGGATTCAGGCTGAAGAGTTGACAGCTATATGGGGTGCGGTCTCCTCATGGCATTTCACTGAAGCCTTAGAGGCCAGGTCCCGCTACACCAGCTCACTTAAGGCTTTGTGCACCGCATGTCCTTCTGCTAATATTTCATTGGCCAAAGTAAGTCACGTGGCCAAGTTCAACATCAATGGGAGTATTATTCAGCCTTAAAGAGAAAGGAGATTCTGACCCAGGCTATGACAAAGATGAGCCTTGAGGACATCTGTTAAGTGAAAAAGCCAGTCACAGAGACATATACTGTATGATATCACTTCTATGAATGACCAGGAGTCATCAAATTCATGGGGACAGATGTGGAATAATGGTTTCCAGGCTGCAGGGAGGAAGGGATGTGAAGTTACCAATGAATGAGTATAGGGTTTCAGTTCTGCAGGTGAGGAGAGACCCCAAGATGCAGTATATAATGTGAATGTACTCCGTGCTATTGAAGTATATGCTTAAAAATGAGTAAGAGAGTAACATTTTTTCTTTTTGCTTTAAGAAGCTTAAATAAAAAGATAAAATTCCATTTAAACACCAAATGGTCTAAAATAAGTGCAAAGACAAAGTCACAATTATCTATCATCCCAGCACACAGGATAAACACTGTTAACTCCTTCAAAACCCTGCCAGAGATTTCACTGTAGATGAAAATCCAAATGGGACCAGGTGTCAGTTTTCTTTAGCAGAAAGACTACTGTCATACATGCTGTTTTGTGACCAACTTTTTTAAAAAGCAAAATCGCCAAGTTGATGTGTTTTGAAGTCAACACATTAAACTCCCATCATTCTTAATGGCTAGATAGTGTTCCGTGTTTTATGGATTCTAGCTGTATCAGTTCTTAGTGCATGTAACAAAGCGCCTCAAATCTCAGTGGCCTACAGGACAACCACTTCTTCCTGCTCACGAGCATCATCATGACAATGTTTCTCTGGGGCCAGCTCTCAGGAGCAGGAGGTTAAGGAAGCAGCAGAAAGAATTTCAGTAAAGATGTGATGTCAGTTTGGGCTTGGTTCTGAGGAAAGCCCTGAAGCCAAAATTGCTCTAGCATTTGTCTCCCCACAAAGCCCTTCATACACCCCTCCTTGGTTAATCCACTGGCTACAATCCGACAGATCTGGTGAGCCAATGGCCATTCTCCAGAGAAGGCAATGCTCTTGGCAACTGGTATTACAGCAGTCAGGTGAAAGAGAAGATGGCAAATCTTCTCTTATAATTAATAAAAAAAAATCAGTGCCGTGTGCAAGTTCATTCCACCTGAAATTGGAGACCCTGGAAAGTAGGGTGTGGATGTATAATCCTGATATGGCGGTGTCAGAATTGGGACCAATAATCCAGTCTCGCCAATGCTCAGATTTGCGCAGTGGGGAAATTTCTCTGGCAATCACAGAGGGCAAGCTGGTTCTCGGTGAAGAGGCAACAATCCAGGTGAAATCCACCCTGAGCCAGGCCAGGTCCGTGGGGATGGAGGAGATGGGAATAGATGGAGTAACAGCCTTGTCATTGAAGGATTTGCTGTATCTGAACTACGGTGCCTGAGGCTTTAATTTGTTATTACCTTTAAGCTTTTAGCAACCTGGTGTTGCTACCATGTATCCCATTTTATAGAAGAGGAAAGAGAGGTTATGAGAGGGGAGTGTCTTGCTTAGGGTCACACAACTGATAAGGACCAGAGCTGGCCTTTGAATCCTCCTCTGTCTGCCTCCAGGGCTCTCCCACCTTGGATGAGGGAGGCAGACAGGAATCTGATTTGACCTCTGAGTTTAGGGACAATGAGCCCTGCAATTTTGAGGTCAACAGGAGACAATGACCTAGGAGAGAAAGGTGATAGAAGACCAAAAGAAAAAGAAAAAACTTCCTCCTCCAAAATAGCAGTGTTTTCCTCTGGCCTTCCCCTTGTTTACCTATAACTTCTTCCAACTTTTGGCGAGGACAGAGAGAAGGGGAGAACGGGAATCCTCCAGGGGCTGAGGCTGCTGTTCAGCTCACAGTGTAGCCTGACAAATCAAGTGGGTAAAACCCATTAATTAGCAGTTTTGGAAACAGTTGCAAAGTTAATTATTCCGTTTTCTGATGAAAGAAAGCTAATTTTTGGCATTTACTCTGACAGTGACATGAACTAACATTTTTCGAGTTGACATCGCTCAAGATAAATGATGCTGTGAGGCATTTGTGCAAACATCCTGACCCACAGTTTGCTGCTGAAGACTGCCTGCCATGGGTGCCTTCGCCACAGTGTTTTGCCTGGTGAGTTTGAGGCGGGTGGGTGAGCCAAGGAAGGGGCATCTGTGGGGGAAGGGTAACGAAGAGGAGAGAGCTGTTTGTATCCAGAGAAGATGCAACACCAGAGAGTATATTTCATGTTCAAAAGATCTTGTCATAACTGAGAGTGCAAGTGAGTAGATTGACACCCATGTCTGTCTGTCTGTCTGGGGTGAGGTGCTTACACAGAGGAGGGATGCAGTTTTCCCAAATGGTTGCTTCTGAATTTAGATCCCAGACTTCGCTTTTGGGTATGAGGCCTGCCTATCCAACTGTCTGCTTGACACCTTGCAGGCATCTCAAACCTGCAAGGTGTATTAGTCAGCTTTTTGTTGCTGTGACCAAAATATCTGACAAGAATAAGTTTTGAGGAGGAAAAGTTTATTTCAGAGGTTCAGTCCATGATTGGCGACTCCATTGCTCTGGGCATGAGATGAGGCAGAACATCATGGTTTAGTGGAGGAAATCTGCTCAGCTCATGGGCGGCCAGAAAACACAGAGACAAGGGGAAGGGACTGCAGGGAAGATGTACTCTTCCAGGGCACACCCCTGTGACCTCCTCCAGCCATGTCCCACCTGCCTACAATTACCACCCAGTTACTCCATTACAACTAGGATGAACCAATTAGGTTATAGCTCTCATAATCTAATTATTTTGCCTCTGAATATTCCTATATTAACACAGGAATTTGGAGGGGACACCTTGTATCCAAAACATAACATCTGGCATGACCCTAAGAAACCCTAGTCCCCTGCCATTGCTTCAAGGACATGGCACCGTTGTCCCTCCAAATTCTCAAGCCAGAACATTTGATATCTCCCTTCCCTTCTTCACTCATTCCCAACATCCTGTTTATCAGCCAGATCTCCGCCAAGGCAATCTCTGGAACTCCTATTTGTCATCTCCTTTTAGTAGCTACCACTACTACCCTAGTCTAACTGACCATCATTTCTTCCAACTCCGTGCTCTCCTGTAGAAGCACAGTAAGGGCTGGGCACCAACGTTTACATTTTCTTGGGGGCTACATTGAAAAAATAAAACAAAATAAAACAAAAATATGTGACTTCAATGTGGAGTAGTCTTTTTTATTTAACTCACTATATTCATTTTGACATCATCAGTATAAACCAATATCGAGACACCTTACCTTCATCTTAATTTTATTTTTTTTGTCTGAAGTCTTCAAAATCTCACATGCACTTTACATTGACAGCACATTTCAGGGTGAATGCTAAATCTTCATCAGAAACACTTGGCTTGCATTTAGATGTTATATAATTTACAGTTGGAAAAGTAGATTCACATACCTAAGTTGTTCCAAACATACATAAGTTTTTAAATAGCTGAATAAAGTAGTATTTGATTTTAAGTTTAATTTAAAGAAAATAAAAATATTCAGTTTCTTGATCACACTAGCCATATTTCAAGTACTTCCGGTAGCCAGCAGAAGCTGGGATAGACAGTGGAGTTCAAGGACCTTTCCGAGTCTTGCCTTTGTTCAACCCATTCTCCATGAACAGCCAGAGAGTTATTTTAAACATGTAAATTGGACCATGTCACTTCCCACAAGACCTTGGTTAAACACACAAACTCCTTCCTACTGTCATCTAGGTCTGATGGGGCTCCTGCCTACCTCAGTCTCACTAAGACTACCCCTTAGTCCCCACTCCCCTCTTTTCAGTACATCCAGAGACACTGGATTTTTAAAACATTCTTCAAAAGACAACACCTGGCGTTGCTGAAGTGAAAACTGCAGAGGTGGGAGTGGACCAGGTCTTGGGTGCCTTGCAGGCCGGGGGTTCCTGAAGATCAAGGCACTCTGGCGGTGGGGTGTGGGGTAGGGGTACCAAATAGGGGACCAGGCTCAGCTTACCCCTTGTGGCTGCCTCTCTCCGTCTCTCTGGGACTGAGCCGGAATCCTGTGCTCTGGCCAGCATCCCGCCTAACCCGGGCAAATTAATTGGAAACAGATGTCAAGCTGCGGGAGTTAAATACAGACATCTTACCAAATGTCAGCCCTTCCCCGGGGGCCACGATGGAGTCCTCACTTCTCATCCTCACCAGGGAGTTGGGAACAAGGCTCTTCACATGCTGGTGGCACCGTGAGCCCCAAGAGGGTTTTAGCCCTTCACAAAAACTCCAGGCAAATTGTGACTCTGAACATTAGAAAGGACTCGGTGAATTTATTGTGTCAGATGCAAACAGAAGGGGCCCCAGAGCAGCACCAACGCATGCAGGGTAACCACAGACTCACAGATTGTGTGACATGGCAAGGAGGTTCTCATCTGCCCACTGCAAAGAGGGTAAAACTGAGGCCCAGAATATGGAAGGGTCTTGTCCAAGGCCATTCAGCCCAGAGTATGGAAGGGACTTGAGACCCAGAGTCAGGGACTATTTTCTAAAGTACAAATCTGACGTTATCTCCCGCCAAGCCTCTCTACAGGCTGGAGAATAAACCCAAACTCCTAGGCTCGGCTGAGAAGGCCTTTACTCTCTCCCCTTTATCTCAACCTTGTGGTCCGCCTCTCCTGTGTTAAAGGACTTCCTTGTATTCCTGAATGCATCACTCTGATGCTTTTGCCTGTGATGTTTCCTCTGTCTCCCCAACTGCCTTAGTAAGCTCCTATTCATCCTTTACAACCCAACTCAGATGTACCCTCCTTTCAGCAGTTGCCTTGATTCTGAGGTAAAGTTTTTTTGCTCATCTTCTTGGATCCCATGGTGTTGAACATGATTACTGTGATTGTTCACATATTTTTCTGTCTTTTCCTTTGTCCCCAAACCACTGCATTTTGTTTTTGCTTCTTTGAAGTTTGGCACCGAGTCTGGTGAATAGGAGGTAGGGAATAAATATTTGTGACTTTGACATTGCCAAAGCCAAGAGCCCTCTTTCTTTGCTTTCTTAGCTTCTCTGTAGCATCTGATGCCACTGAACTCTTTCTCCTTGACATGTTCCTCTCAGTACCCGTGGCTCCTTTCTGCCTGATTTTCCTTCCTACCTCTCTGACTATTCTGCCTTAGTCTCTGTATTAGTCTGGTTTTCATCACTGTTCCACTGTTCCAGAGACAGGCTAACTTTATAAAGTAAGAACATGTTTTAAGCTCACAGTTCTGGAGGTTCAAGGGTATGGTGTCAGCACCAGTCAGCTCTGGTGAGGACCTGCAGGAGCATGTCAGGGGGGAAGAGATCACTTCTCAAAGTAGGAAGCCAGAGTAATTCAGAGTTTGGGCTTGCTCTCATAAAGGTTTGCTCTTGTGAGAGATAAGGGGTCTGGTGAGATCTGCTTTAATCCTTTCCAAGGACAGTTCCCCAAGTGATCTAAGGACCTCCCCTGAGGTCCCAACTGTTAAAAGTCCTACCATCTCAGCACTGCCATGCTAGGACCAAGCTCCCAATCCTTGTGGGACATTCTCAGACCGTAGCAGTGTCCTTTTTGAATGCCTGTGGTTGTTCAGGAACTTGTCCTTGGAAATCCTTTCCTGTCTGGGTTAGGTGTCATGGCACTCAGACCTTTTGCCTGTGCTGTTCCTTCTCTTTGGGACACTCTTCCCTCCATTTCTGGCCTAGGCAATTTCTTCTTAACCTTTGGGTTTCAGCTTAAAGGCCACCCTCTCAGAGCCCTTCCCCAACCACCTGATGGCCAGCCTGGGTGCTGGTGGCTGGCAGGAATGGTGGGTGAGTGGAAGAATGAAGGTGCAGCTGGACTGGCAGAGTGGAGCAGGGGGCTGGTGTCTTTAGTACATGCTAATATCTCCACAGTCATTGGCTGGAGGTTTCACTTCTCAATCCCAAAATGGGCAGGCCCCAGCATTTTTAGGATATTAACTCCCTTCAGTAAACTTCCAATGAGTGTGATAAAACACTCAGCAGAATGCAGCCAGAGCTCATAAAAGCAGGATTTAGTGCCATTTTATAGATGTCAGGGCTGACTTCTACACTGAAGCTGGTATATATTTAAAATTCACGTGTGACTCACTCACTGCCTTTGGGGGGAAGTTCTAAGGCCTGGGAGAAGGCTGTGGCAGGCCCCATGCTGGTCTCCCAGGACTAGCACACCTGGAGGGAGGGATAGCAGGGTTGGAGGGGAGGGCTGCCAGTGTACCAGGATGAGCTGGCCTCCTAAGCCCTGCCTCTATTATTTCTTGGCTTTGTAAATTGTATCCCTTCCTTCCCTGGTCCTCATTTTACATAGCTGTCAAAAAGAACCATTCAACCTACCTTGTTAGTCAGGTCCGTCAATGAAAGCTGCTAATAACAATCCCCACATCTGCAAGGCTTATCACAATACAAGTTATTTCTTGCTTCTGTTGCAGTACAATGTGGGTCAGTGGCTCATTCACAGCAGTGACTCTGAGGCTTCCATTTGGTGGCTCTGTCTTCCCATCAGGCCTTCTCATGGTTCTCTGCTGGATCATCTGAATTAAGTCACCTGAGAGTAAAGATTTATTGGTAGTTTTTTTGGTCAGGGGTTGGAAAACTCACAAGCATTATTAATCCATCACTTGATTTTTTTATAAATAAAGTTTTATTGGTACACAGATATACCCATGCTTTCATACCAGAAGCCATATGGCCTGCAAAGCCTGGAGTGTTCACTCACCTGGAATTTTACAGGAAATGTGTGCTGACCTCTATTTTAGGGTTTAGGCCTGGAAGTGGTGTCCATTGCTTTTACTTTTAGTTCACTAGCTACAATCCAGCTGAATGACCCTAAAATATTTTGCAAGGGATGCTGGGAAATGTGGAGGATTATGGGTTTTGGTTGCCCTGCCTGTCTCTGCCATACCAACCTTTCAGGGTCATTATGAGCCTGTAATAAAATAAGGCATGGACAGGGTTTCCTAGAGGGTCTGGCACTGGGTAACTCTTCATAATGGTACTCACAGCTCTCAGCTCTCAGGGACATACTAAGTGGCTGGAATGGGGAGCTGTGTGGGAGACCCCTCCCCGTCCTTGGGAGAAGACTCTGGGTTGCTCAGGTTCCTGGGTGACCAGGATGTAAGCTGAATGCCTGGTTCCACTGGATCTGAATTTTTAGCTCTGCCTCTTTCTATGTGGCCAACTGGGTCTGGGAACAGGAAGAACTCAGGGATGCCTACTTGGGCCCCAAACCTCATATGTCCCAACCAGACTTTTTCTACTGGCTGGGGAGCTGCTTGTGTCTGTACTAGGCTTGACCTCTAGGACATTGCCCACTCAGTTTCCTGCCTGGACATTAATAATCTGATACCTGCCTGCCCCATGGTCCCAGCCTTATTCTTGATTACCCTTTTAAACATGCAGGTTTGGAAAATTTTAAAAAATCCCATCACTTTCTATTAATTACAGTACATGAAAGATACATAACATTGAACATATGTTATTAATGATATTTTTACTTTGGAAAGTAACTATAATAAAATTTATTTAAAGCATAGGCTGGAGGTTAATTAGTAGTTAAGCCTGATATTTTAAAGTTAATTCACTAATGTGAAGGTGATTATTCACTAATAATAATGAGGCACTTCTCATTTTAGGTCCAGGCTTACTAAGTTTTCCCCCTTTTTGCATTGATTTTCCCAAGAGTCTAATTCCCCAATGCACAGAAATGTGGTACTGAGAGCACACAGCAGAATTGTGGATCATCTTCTTCTTTCTTAAAATGATGCAAGATTTATTTTTGTGATAGAAATTTAGAGCTACTCATAAGGAGACTTGCCTGAGTATTTCATTTTAAGGCCATAGTCCAGAAATAGAATTTGATTCTTGTAAAATAAAATAAATAAAATAAAAATCAGCAATAACAGCACCTCAATTATGTTCTTGGTTGCAAGGATTCTTGCAATGCCTATAAAATCACCCAGAATCATGTGTCTTGGCAGTGGACAGCCCTTCAGCACCGGTTGCTGGACCCATTGGCTCAGAAGGTGGGAGAGTTCTTGTACCCACTTTGCCTGGTGGCTGAGAGCTGGGCCCACCCTTCAACTCATTGCTCTCAGCCCAGTTCACAATGGTGTGGAGTTAGACTCCTTTAGGGCTCAGAAGCTTTGAGGTCTTGGAAGGGTGTCCACTCTGTGGTTGGCATCAGTGGGCCAGTATGCTGTGGTGGTAGGCACAGTGGCTTTGCAATAAAGCGGACTTGGGTTTCAGTGTTGGCCGAGCTGATTAATAGTGATGTTGCATTGGGCAAAGTTCTTAAGCTCTTTGTTTCCTCAATGCAAGAACATACCTGAAGTTCTCAACAATAGGAGCTCAGTAATGCTTCTTCCCCTTCTTGGTTCATACTTTGGTGAACAAACCTTCCTCAGAGATTCTGTTCAGAAACAAATTCTCTTGGTCCTTCCCACCAAGTTAACTGATTTTCTCTTCTGATTTTTACTGGAAAACTAGGTGAATACTTTGATGATGGCATCTACCATCATGATCATGTTGTATATTGTGTCATAACAACTTAAAAAAAAATCTGTGTAAGAATGCCTTTGGCTGCAAGTAACAAATAATCATATTCAAACTGGCTTATTCAATGGGGAAATTAATTATGTTAGGAACAAAAAGCCTTAAGGAGCTAGACTCCATCTCTACACTGAATGATACCATCTAAGGGGGAGAGGAGATGGTGGTTTTAAAAATATGAATCACCAATAAAAAATGTGGAAAACAATATGAACGAACTTCCAGGTACTGATTGACTCAGGCTACCTAGCATCTCTTTCTGGAGCTTTCAGTGGGTGGAAACCTTGAGAGTTGATTGCTGTAGTGTCTGAGAGATGGGGCCAACCCAGCCTTTCTGCCCCTTGGTGATAGGCTCTATCTCCCCTTGATTCTGATCTCACATCTCCTCTGCTATTTCTTTGATCTCAGCAAAGGAGGCTGGTCTATTCAAAGCTGATCAGGAAGTAAAATAGACCTGAACATGAAATAGATCACAATCTAGGCAGACCTCCAGGCTCTAGCAACCTGGGTGGAGGCTCAGAAGCCAAAACTGTTGATAGGGACAATTGAAATCAGAACTCTTTGTGGGGAAGATATGTTAGCATTCAGGAGCCACTAAGTGTTTTCTTCTTCTTTCACCTTGTCTCCTTTTCTGATGTGCAGCTCATTCTACATCTGTTTTATACTGTAGAGGTCACCAAGTTCAGCAAATGTGCCCTCCTTTCCTTGATTTTAATTTAGGATAGTATCTGCTTTTCTTAAGTTCATCCTCTCATGTCTCAAGAATCAAATGGCCAGCGTTGGGATTGTGGCTTAGTGGTGGAGCACTTGCCTAGCACATGTGAGGCACTGGGTTTGATACTCAGCACCACATAAAAATAAATAAAAAAAGTAAAGGTATTGTGTCCATCTACAACTAAAACGTGTGTGTGTGTGTGTGTGTGTGTGTGTGTGTTGTGTGTGTGTGTTTGAATCAAAACACTGGGTGACCAGCTTTGAAGTCAGACAAATTCCAAGTCTGCTAGGTACTGGCTGTGGAAACTTACAGAATGTACTTGGGCTTCTGGAGTCTCACTGCTTCAGCTGTCTAGTGGAATAAGGCTTACGCCTGCCTCCTAGAGTCATTATCAGCAGCAGTGATGTCACATAGTCCACGGGCCTTGGAAGAGACAGTATTTCTAGAAACATTGATAGTCAACTCTGCACAAAAGCGGATCAGTTATCAAGTCAGGATGGGAAACCCTGGGTTAATGAGATTTATTTACTAGAGAATTCCTCAAAACTCTGAATAAGCTCTGAACAATAATGTTTATTGTGACATTAGCAGGCTGTGTTTTCTTGATATATTTGGTTGCAGGATCCCATTTTTGAGGTTATCTCATGGGACTAGGTTTACTGTCTCAGCTTTGCATTTAGGAGACCAGATGTGGCCACTCACCCATGTCCTCATAGTTCCTTAATCTTAGGGAGAGCTCCTATTTGAGGGAAGAGAGAAGACCTTGTGCAGAGTGAGTGAATCTCCTTCTTTCCTCTTGTACTGAGTGAAGTCTGGGAAACAGAAGCCTGGGCCACGCCTCCTGTACGCCCTCACACATTTCCCACAATGCACGGGTTCATAACATGTGAGTGGTCATAACACAGCTGTAGACATTTGGGCCCCACCCTGGGAGGTAGTTCTAAGGAGCCCTAGCGCACCACAGGGTCACTGTGGTCTTCTCACACCCAGTATCTTCCAGGTCCATTTGCTAGAAAACCGAAAGCCACTTGGAAGTTGTCTCTGTGACTAAATGAGCAGCAGTTCCTGAATAAAAGACACCTTGGTATTTAATGCACCAAAGAGGCAGCTTACCCGCAGACCCTGCCATGAAAAGCCATCTTTAGCTTCCTTGGCTGCCAGACTGATAGATGTTAGGCCAAAAAAAGCAGAACCGACGAAGACAGGAATGTGCACAGCTATACCCGCTTCAGAATTCTACTTCTCCTCCCCCAAAGAAAATAGCACTTTCCGGGCCTCCAGCATGTGGTGCGATGTTCCTTTCGGCCGTGGATTTTGGCCCCCTCATCTTTGGCTGTCCCTGTGTGGCTCTTCTAATGGCCAATGAACCTGTTGGTGAGGGAAGAAAGCCACCTAGGTTAAGGCTTCAGATGTGTGTGTCGGGGAGAGTAGCACCCCAACAGCGCAGCTTTGATCCCCGTGGTGTGGTCAGCTTGGGATTCCAGTGTGGATGGGTTCCCCAGGCCACATGATGAGCACAGCAGTGATTTTTGGTCTGTTTCAGGAGATCTGATGGAATCTTTGGTTTCTCTCCAGAGAAACCCAACATAAAATACTGCTGGTGCCGGGTAGAAAACTCCTGTATTAGGGCACTTGAATCTGCTCCTTTCCTTTGCTCTCAGGGGTTCCTGTTCAGTGTCACCTTCCTCCTCTTTAGGATGTCACGTGTAGTACCAGTGCCAACACAACCCTAACATAAACAGGAGTATAAGCTTCCCTAGTCCAGAGACTGCAATGGGGCAAGTCAGGGCCAGAGGAAGAGATGGACAGGGAAGAGGAGAGAATCTGGAGAGGAGGATGGAGGAGGGAAGGAAGGAGCCCTGAGAGGAAGGGGGAGGGGTGGGGCAGGTGGGAGGAAAGGGGCAGAGGGAGTAGTGGGTTCCTGATTGGGGGAATTCAGGAAGGCAGAACACGTGAGTGACACCCAGTGACTTAAGAGAGAAGAAGTTGGCGGCCTGAAAGGAGGGAGACAGAAAGCAGGGCTTTTCAATATGAGCATTCATGTCGAGGTGACAGCAGTCATTTATCATGCCCTGAATGGGAGCGCAGGGCCCAGCGTAGCCGCCAAAGACCTCTGGTTAAAGTTTTACCTGGGTGTGAAAGGAGCTGGGGCCTGGCTAAACAGCGGCTCTTCCTCGGCTGCAGGGGCGGCCCCTGGGGGCCCATCTGTTTGGAGCAGAAAGATTCTGGCAATAGGGGAGGGAGCCCAGAAACAGGATGTTTCCTGGTGTGGGGACCCCTTCAGGCATTCCAGGCCAGCAGGGGTGAGGGGTCTGCCTCACACAGGGGTCTGGAAGGATCTTCTCTAGGCACTGGATTAGGAGCCTGGCCCCAAATCAATCTTGTGAGCCTGCAGGGGGGGGGGTAGGGGGACTTGGGCTGGGACAAATGGAAGCATATTTTGTTATGTGATGTCATTGGAGTCCAGCACAAATTTAAAAAATGCTATTTAGTAATTCCCAAGTGTCAGGCACTACAGCCCTGCTCCTGCCTGTTTTCTCTGCCTGGTCCTAACTGCTCTGAACAGGGAGCCTGTCAGGGGCCTGTGTTTGTGCCCTGCACAGGGGACATTAAGTGAACAGAGTCCCTCTCCGTTTTTCATGTCATTAATTGGTGATCTTCAGACTCTGAAATAGCATTTCCCCTCTCCCATCCCTTATTTCATTATCCTCAGTTCAATACACACCAGTGCCGTGCGAGGCAGCCTGCTTGGATATATTAGGAATTATTTAAATGAGATGGGGATGTATGGGTAGTTAAAAACGCAGCCTTCTATTCTGCCCTAATTATGTATCAAATTACATTACAATTATTCCCAAATATAAACTTGCTGAGAACCTCAGAAGGGGAGGTTCTGGGAACATCAGGAGAAAAGTGAAATAGGGCATGGTGGGAACAGTGGTCCTGGGCCCTAAATGTATCCAGAAGCCTGGGCTGTGTGTGTGTGTGTGTGTGTGTGTGTGTGTGTGTGTGTGAGAGAGAGAGAGAGAGAGAGAGAGAGAGAGAGAGAGAGAGAGTACATGTATGAGTGTGTGAATGTGTGCATATGTGTAAGATTATCTGTGGAGGCATAGGAATGCATGTGTGTGTATGTGTGTGAATGTGTGCATGTGTGTGTGCCTCTGCCTGTCTCCCTCCCTCCCTCCCTTCCTTTCCCTGTTATCCGCTTCACTGACATATAGCGTCCATTGTAGGAGTCACTGGCTCAGGCCCTGATAGCTGGGAGTGAGCAGAAGGAAGTCTTATCCAGCCTCTTTGATTTAAACATTGATTCTAACATTCCCCAGCTGTGTGGTCTAAGAGAAGTCTTTTAACCTCTCTGAGCCTTGGTTTCCTTCTTCGTTAAGGGCAGGTGGTAGTTGTCTCCAACAGTGCCTGATACATAGGAGGCTTTTGGAAGAAGGGATGAGCCTTCACTGTGACTGCTCTAAGCCAAACATTTGGGTCTGATAGTGTTATTAGGTTCTTTCAGGGCCAGGAACCTGTGAGGCTGTCCCCCGCCTTGGCTCTCACTTCCTGTGATCAGCTGGTGGGGCTGAGCTGAGCCTGGGGTGGCAAAGACTTGGGGCTTAGCTTCAGTCAGGTCCAGCCTCAGGTCTTTCCTGTAATTTCTTTTTTGTGTGTGTGTGGTGCTGGGGATTGAACCCAGGGCCTTGTGCATGTGAAGCAAGCACTCTACCAACTGAGCTATATCCCCAGCCCCTTCCTGTAATTTTTGACAAATACTCTCAGAGCACCTATTCTGTGTGGGCACTTTGCCAATGCGATGCTCTCCCCATCCTGGGGTGAAAAGAAGGAACTGCCAAAAAAGTGGCAGAGCTGGACTCCTACCTAGGTCTGCCTTGGAGCCCAGGTGGTTAAGAGCGAGCCGCTTGGTCTCCAGTCTCCTGAGCAGCTTCTCTGAGTTTTCTATCCATTTGTTTTGCGTTATTAGCCAGCCTTTTCCGCAGCTCTTGGGAAGAGTCCTGATTAATCTTTATTAATCACTTATTAATAATTATTAATCATTATGAAGCTACTGATGTTGCAGGGCTCCGAGTTTGGCTGTTTCCATTTCTCTTCTCACATGCCTACTGCCCACAGCCACTCACATTCCAGGCCTGAGGGGGTAGGTATTGCTGTCAGAGGGGTCCTTGCCCTGCTGTCTGGTTATTAGGTGGTGGCGTGGCCCAGGATGCCCAGAGCAGTTTCTGTCAAGATCCAAAACAGGATGGGACCTTATGGGTTGAGTGATACTGGTCAAAAGCTGAAGTTTTGTCTCTCAGTACCTAGGGGGTGACCTTATTTGGAAATAGTTTTTTTTTTTTTTTGCAGATAATCAAATTAAAATAAGGTCATTAAAGGGACCCTAATCCAATATAACTGTGCCTCCTAGAAGGGGGGAATTTGCACACAGACAGACATGCACAGAAGGAAGACTTTGTGAAGAGACACAGGAAAATGCCATGGGATGCTGCAGGCAGGAATGGGGTGACATGTCTTCAGGGCAAGGAATGACAAAGCTTGGCAACAAACCACTGGAAGTTAGGGGAGAAGTGTCCCCGTCACAGTCACTGGGAGAAACCAATCAGAGCGATACCTCGATCATGGACCTCCAGCCTCCAGAAAGGAAGCAACAAATTTCTGTTCAGTTTCACTCAATTCGTTGTTCTTTGCTACAGTAGCCTTAGGAAACTAACAGAGACCTCAATCCCTTGGGCTGGAGGAAGGAGGAGGAGTGGAGAGCCACTGGATGGGAAGCAGGGTCCTGGCCCTGGGAGTGTCCAAGAGATGGTGGCAGGCCTTCTTGTCGATGAGTAAACAGGTCCTGTAGCAGCCAGCGTCCCTAAGTAGTGATGACGTGCCTTCCCAGGCCCTGGGCCTGGTACCCAGCCAGGGCCTAGAGGACAGGGAACAGCCTCAGTCTGAGGGGCGACTGGTAAGACCTGGGTGTCACAGTGGGTTTGGGAGCAGAGACTTCTGGGTCCACAGTATCCACCCTTCTGCTTTTATTCCATTGGCAAGAACTTGTCACATGGCCTATTGAGACTCAGGATCCATATGCAGTGTCTTCTAAATTTGTCCTCTGTGCCTCTTGCATCTGTCCTGCTCTTGCTGATAAAAAAAGAAGCTGCCCTTTTTATACATCCTCTCCTATTCTGTCTGCTGACTACATGGAGGGGGCTCTTGATGAAGCCTTGACATCAAGACACCTGGGTCCTGAGGTCCTTACTTGGGGACAGCTGCACCAGAGAACTGCCTAGCCAGCTATACCCCTGGGAGCCTGTTGCTGAGGGAGAAATAATGGTTATTGTGTTGAGCCTCTGGGGCTGTGTCAGCAATTTGGAGGGGGAGAAGTGGAGAAAGCTGGACTGTCCTCTAGGCCTTCCTGTCTGTGATGTTCATAGGCAAATATGGCAACCTCAAGGAGCTCAGCTGCCTCTTTTTTAAACACGGGGGTCTTTTGAAGACTGCATGAGCCATGTACAGGGGTCTAGCTAGTGCAGGTGCTTGGTAGAGAGGGCATGCCCATTATTTATGCCTTTTCCTTCTGGGATCTGTTGACTAACCCCAAAGGTGAGACCACCTGGGATGATCCTTTCTTTCCTAAATCAACTCTTCCCTAGGAGGTCAGTCCTCCACCCACTGCCTGAGTCCCCAGGCCTGACCTTGGAGCATCTTTGATCTATAACTTTACTTATTTCCATTTTAGAGGAAGTGTTTCAAATTAAGGTGACAAAAACCCATGTGCTATTTTTGGATACCACTTCATATTTTTTTTAAAAAAAAATTTTTAAAGAGAGAGAGGATTTTTAAATATTTATTTATTTATTTTTTAGTTTTCGGTGGACACAACATCTTTATTTTATTTTTATATAGTGCTGAGGATCGAACCCAGCGCCCCACGCATGCCAGGCGAGCGTGCTACCGCTTGAGCCACATCCCCAGCCCACCACTTCATATTTTTAATTTTTATTTTTTTGGTTAAGAAAATTTGTGCTAGTTAGATGTAAAAATAATTCCTGGGAAAATTATATAATTGGCATGCAATTTACAAGACAGACTTCTGGGGGTTGGGGATGTGGCTCAAGCGGTAGTGCGCTCGCCTGGCATGTGTGCGGCCCAGGTTCGATCCTCAGCACCACATACCAACAAAGATGTTGTGTCCGCCGAGAACTAAAAAATAAATATTAAAAATTCTCTCTCTCTCTCTCTCTCTCTCTCCCTCCTCTCTCACTCTCTCTTTAAAAAAAAAAAAGACAGACTTCTGATATCATTTGTGCTGCTTCGCTATGAAATTTGTAAACAGCATGAACACTGGACCTGGGTTAGGATGCTCCAAGTGCAGCAGGACTGGTAATCGCAGCTCTCCAAGTGATGCCTCAGGTCCACAGTCAGCTCAGGCAGTGCCAGCTGACACCAGACAAGCCCCTCTGGCTCTGATTGCAAATTCAAGATGAATGATGTATAGCTTTCTACAGGTCTCAGCTCTGGTGTGATTCATGAGCACCCAGGTGTGAGGAAGGCCTCTTGGGTGATGCATTAGGAGAAAAGTAGGGAGGTCTGTGGAGGTTCATGGAGTCTCCATCCTTAGTAGTGTTTCCATTAATGTCTTGCATGAAGTCTCTAGTATAAGTCCATCACACCAGTAGATGACAGGAAACGAAAAAATGTTTGAAGCATACTGGAAGACAGTGTGGATCTGCTGCCCTCTTGACAGGTGGTGTTGCTTCAATCCTAATAGGAGGAAACCTAAGATCCTTGTAGAAAATCATTCGCAGGTACACAGGAAGGGAAGATGAGACTCAGCAGCAGTGTGTCTGCCATGGTCCAATTAGGAGACAGAAATCACACCAGAGCCGGGGGCCATATAGCGCTCCTGTAATCCCAGTGGCTCAGGAGGCTGAGGCAGGAGGATCATGAGCTCAAAGCCAGCCTCAGCAACTTAGTAAGCCCTAAGCAAATTAGTGAGACCCTGTCCCAAAATAAAATATAAAAAAGGTCTGAGGATGTGGCTCAGTGGTTAAGTGCCCCTGGGTTCAATCCCTGGAACCAAACAAACAACAAACCACACCAGTGTCTTAACAGGAAGAATCCTGCTAAGGAAATTAGTCATGGGAAGACTGCAAAGACAAAAAAGAGAGCTAGGGTATGGGGTGAGGGGAGTTACTACAGGAAGCAACCATCTGCAGCTGAGAGGTTGAGATTGTTAAAGTTGAACCTGAAAAAGGAGCCCCAGGGAGCCAGGACTCAGACCCTGGGGAGGAAATGCCAGCTGGCAAGGGCTAGTGTCTCCAAGATGATGTGACAAGGCTGTGTTATATCTGCTATTGTTGGAAAAACTGGGGACTGGAATTAGTTCTGTTACTGGGACCAGATGCTCCTGCCAGGGTGAAGTGGTGTGGGGTGATGATACCCGGAACAAGAACTAACATGAGAATAGAGCACATCCTTCTTCTTTCTCCAGCCTTTCAGGTTCTCTTGAAACTTTCCTATTGACAAAACTGAACGTGGAGCCTTCTGATCAGGAGAAATCAGGAGAGCCCTAGCTCCAGCATCAAAAAGCAGAGTATGGCAGGTTGGGAAGGAGCTGGTAGACAATAGCTTAATAACTGACACAATTATGAGTCAACAAACATTTAATGTTCAAGGCCACATTATTATAAGTCTAGAATCTAGTTGGAGGGAGGCCATAGTTACCTCTTACCTTGAACTGGGCAGATTTATTGCATTCTGGTGTGTGTACTATAATTTAAACAAGATCAACGTCCCCTGGAGCCCATCTAGAGAAGGTAGCTTCACCTGGGGAGGAGATTCAGAACCATGACAGCATCAGGGACAAGGAGTGACCACAGAGTCAGAGGAAGCAAATGCCATCTTTAAACTACCTCTGCTGCAGGTGAGAGATGGAGATGACTCTGGATGGGTTCAGGTTGGGAATGATAGGGGTGGGGTTCTAGAAAGGCATTTTCTATTGTGAGATAAAGAAGGCTTTGTTTTCCTTAGGAAAGATAAACAAAACAATTCTTTCTTCTGATTGTAGAACAGCTCCTTTATTGTAGGGACCTCAGAACATGCAGGTTGATGATTCAGCTGGGGTGAGGGAAAGAAACATCACCTGTCCGAGTTCCAGGTGCAGTGAGCTCCGGTGCTGTAGGTGGAGAGCATTCACTCTTCCCAGGAGACTGTGCATCCCTCGGTGGCTTTCATTTTGCTGACCCTCCCTGATTCTTAGCCCTGCACAGCTGCCCAGGGGAGTCTGACTTGGCATTTCTTTCCCCCTGGGGCTGATCCCTCAAGGATCTTACTTGTCTAGGTATTTTTCCAAAGCTGGATTTTTTTTTAAGAGGAATTTTGGCTCTAGCCCTTAAGATAATTACATTTTTTCCCACCTTCTTGCATACAGAAAAGTTTAAAGAAGCAAATAGAAATAATTTGTAATTATACCTCCCGAAGATGACCACAGTTAACATTTGGCCTTTCTTTTCTGCACAAATATATCTGCTTTTAAGATAATTGGGATCATAGTGGATATACAACTTTGTTTCTTACTCCCCCCCACCCCCATTTAGCACATAAATATTTTTCAAAGGTCAATGTGTGTTTTTAAAAATATGTTTTTACACCAGTGGCCTAGTATTCTATTCTTTGGCTATACCGAAACTTGTGTGGGATATTTTGCTTACAATTGATTTTTTTTTCCTGTTTGACCAGATTTCTTATTGATATCTTTGCACACAGTCTTTTGTATACATTTTTTGATTATTTTTTCAGGATGGAATCTCAAGACTATGACTGGCTCAACTGATGTTTCAAAAACACCTTTTATTATTTTAAAAAACCTTCAAATATAAACAAAAGAGAATGGTACAATTGTCCCCTTATAATTACTAGCTTTAACAATTCTTCTAATTCTGACAATGATGTTTTAGTTAAGCCTTCTCTCCGTTTTTGTTGGACTATCTTAAAACAAATTCCAGATGTTGTATTATTTTCCCTGTGAAAGTTGTTTTACTTCTCAAATGAGTAAAATAATTACTTAAAAACACGATCAGAATGCCATTAGCACACTTATAGAAAAGAACAATAATTCCTTAGTATCACGTCTAATATTTGTCCATGTTCAATTTTCTCCAATTATCTCAAAACTGATTTCTTAGAGCTAACTTATTTGAAAAAGGATCCAAACAAAAAGTCTGTGTTTTTCATTTTGCTGATATGTCTTAAAAAATCTTTCCTTCTTTTATAAACCACATTTTTTGTGTGTGAAGAATCCAGCATAAAGACTTTTACTGTTTTTAAAACATAATAGAAAGCCGATTTTCAGGACCTAATATCACTACAATTTTTAAAAATCAATTTGATAGCCGGCACAGTGGTGCATGCCTGTAATCCCAGCGGCTCGGGAGGCTGAGGCAGGAGGATTGCGAGTTCAAAGCCAGCCTCAGCAAAAGCGAGGTGCTCAGCAACTCAGTGAGACCCTGTCTCTAAAGAAAATACAAAATAGGGCTGGGGATGTGGCTCAGTGGTCGAGGGCCCTGGTTCCCACCCCCCCCCAAAAAAAAAAAAACAAAACCCAATTTGATAGGTGAAAGATGACATCTTGTTGCTGCTTTAACTTGCTTTTCTTTGTCTATAAGCATGATTGAACATCTTTTTTGTATGCATATTAGCAGTTTGTATTTTGTCATTTGTGAATTATCTGCTTTGATCTCTGCCCCTTTTAAAGAGTGGTATTAATTATCTTGCCTGAGTCTATTTAAAATTTAAAAAAATTTAAGTAGTCATATTCATTATCTTTTCCTTCATGATTTTTCCCATTGTGTTTTTTTTTAAATTTTAATTTGTTTTTTAAGATGTGGATGGACACAACACCTTTATTTATTTGTGGTACTGAGGATCGAACTCAATGCCTCATGAAAGCTAGGCAAGCGCTTTGCCTCTGAGCTATGACCCCAGCCCTTTCCCACCATTTTTATGCATGTAAAATCCTTTCCCTTCCCTCAAAGTCCACTCATCTATATCCCCTCCCACCCCGAGTTTTCTTGGTTGATTTTCACTGAGTTTTAAAATCCATATGGGATCCCATACGGTTAAGCCACGGATCTAGTATTGTGGATTGAATAATTCTTCATTTCCTCCTTACTCTGTGCTATATCTTTATCATGCTCTAATTTTATGTATGTGTATATATACATGTACACACACATGCATGTACACACACGTGCATGTACACAAGTGGTGGCCTGCTCAAGAGGAGCTTGTGTGCTCACTGGTTTCCTGGGGTCCCCTTGGGTGGTAGTGAGTGCGCTGTTGTTGGAGAGGTGAGTGAGCAGATGTCAAGCCTCATATCAGGTGGGCATCTTTTGCCCCTGGCATTCTGGGTGTTTCTGATTTTCCTGCCCTGGAAGGCCTCTGTGGCCCCTGTCAGCTCCTTTTCCTGCTCTTCTTGACGTTGGGAGGGTGGTTCCATGCTGTTTCTTTCAGTGTTGATGGCAGGGATACAGCCTGGACCTTATCAATAAGGCTGGGCCTCAAGGACTTGGAGGACTCTTGGTTGGGCTGCCTGCCCACACTGGGAACACACACAGCATCCACTTCCCAAGATATTCTTTGTCCTCATAGCATTTCCCTTAGTTTATAACTATAACTAATTTTGTCATTTGCCAATCCATTAGACTGGAAGCCCTGAGGACAGAGGCCTTGTCATCCCATGTCTGGAACATGGTGGGAGTTGAAGAAAGAATGGGTGACTGGTCCTTTGGAACTGATGGGTGAGGGCTACTACAGTGGCCTCACAATCTGAGTGAAATTCATCTGAAGGGAAATCTGGAGAGAGAAAAAAATTCTTTTGGGAACAAAGGGACATAATATCTGAAATGAAAGTCCATCCCCGAAAATCCAGAACAGCTGTTGGCCCTTGAGATAGCTGAGCCTCCTGAGTCTCAGGTCTGTGTGGAGCCATGAAAGTCACCCATTTGACCCTGAGCTGACTTCTGACCTCTAGAGCTGATTATTCCTCCTCTGCATGAACATATTCCCGACAAAATGGGGTCGGGAGACATTTGCATCCAAACCACCAAGCTCTTTAAATGCTGAGGCCTGAAGGCCCGATGGGTTTATTAGATTATCATTGCGGAAGTTAATAAAGAATTAATTTCTCTTCATGTGACATCCAAAGGCAGTTATTTCAGGAGCCTGTCCATTTACACAAAGCCAAGTATTTGTCAAGTGTCAGAGGCAATTCCCAGGTCCCAGCCCCCCCTCAATAATTCTGGATTAGGGACAGCCTGAAATGACATTACACAAATTTTCTTTCAAGATGCATTGAGCTCTGGGGAGCACTCAGGAATTTCAGGTTCCTGAAGGTTATACTGTCAGCAAAAGGGCTGGGCGGGGGTGGCTGGAGCAACTGCAGTATTCCAGCTGGGACAGCTCTGGGTGAGGGGGTGGTGTTCAGGGAGGGAGGGGAGGAAGCCGTGGAAGCCATTAGTCTGTGGGGGCCCACTTGCCTCCTGAAAACAACTTACTGCCATTTGTATTGCAAACCTTATGCCCAGCTTGATGGTTTTTTCTTGTTCTTTGCTTAGGCCCAGGGAGGGGTGGTGGCCTGACTGGGACTGTAGGACTGGCCCATGTCACCTTGTGGCAATATATTAGGGAAGGTCAGGGCACCATCAATACCTGTCTTGGAGTTAAGTGCTGGGAAGTGGAGCCACTGTGGGGACAGGCTCACTCTTAGACCCTAAAAGCACGTCATGGAACAGTCAAGCGCCCTCAGAGCTGCAGGGCAGAAGTCTCTGGTGCTGGGCTGTGGGGAGCCAGACTCCCTGGAGAGGCCTCAGGAGGCCACTTGAATAGCCTGGGCCTCTTGTTAGAACTTCAGACACTGGCATCTGTCCACTTCCTAGACACCTCCCCATGAATGACCAACAGGCCTCCCAGCTCTGCACCTCTCAAGGTGAACTGTGCATCTCTGAATCATTCCGCCCACATGCCTGGTGCAGGAGAAGGGTCGGGCCTTTTCAGACATCTGTGGTGTCCTCTTTCTTTACAACGCTCTCCCTTCTTCTGCACTAAAGATCTGGCTCAGACATCACCTCCTCTGCTATCCCCGATCTCACCTGGAAGAGTCAAAGTCTCCTGCTAGGGCCACTGTTACTCGTGTAGCCCCTTTGTGCAAATTAAGAAAAGTCCCCTTTTCCAACTTGAGTGGTCCTATCTTCTGGCAAAGGGAAAGTGCATGTGAGTACGTTAGAAAAATGCCTTCTTTTTTTTTTCCAGGAACTGGTCAGTCCTTACAAGGGCTTGTGGCTTGGCAAGTGGAGTGTGGGCTAAATTTTAGCCTTCTTGGCTGGCTATTTTTAGGTGGTGTGCAATCTGGATGATCACACATGACATCCCTGTGCCTTTCTCTGTGTGTTAGTTTTTTTTTTAATAATTGCTGTAATAAAGTACCATAAGCCTAAAATACGGATTTATTAACTTATAGTTCTGGAGCTCAGAAGTGTGAAATGCATCTCACTGGGTTGAAATCAAGGTGGTGGCAGAAATTTGGGAAGATCCAGGGGAAAATCCATTCTTTTTCCAGGTTCTGGAGGCTCCTAATACATTCCTTGGCTCATGGCCCCTTCCTCCATCTTCAGAGCCAGAGTTTGGCATGGTTACCTTAATATTCTGCTACCTACATCTGTCACCACATTGGAATCTGACTCTCTTGCTTCCTCTTACACTTATAAGGACCCTTGTAATGTACTGGACCCACCCATATAATCTAGGATAATCTCTCCCTTTCAAGATCCTTAACTTAACCACATCTGCAAAGTGCCTTCTTCCATGTGAGGCAACATTTTCAAGGGTTCTGGGTATGAGAACATGGACATCTTTGGGGGGCGCATGCTAAATCTCTCAATGGAGCACATTCCTTTCTTTTCTCAACAGGCTTCCTCCAACTCCAATTTGGAGGTGAGCAAACAGACTCCTGGAGGTGTAGTCACTTGCTCAGGTGGGCAGCTGGTCTCTGCTGGATCAGGCTTTGAATTCGAGCTTTCCCACTCACACAGTGGACAGATAGAACGCGATCATGAACAAAGGGGCTCTTCCCTGCAGGCATGCCTGGCTTTCCTCTGTTCTTTCTCTTTCTTTTTCTCTGTTTTCCTGAAGCTCTGAAGCCTCTTACCTGTACTATAGTTGTCCCTGGTTTCAGTGCCATTTCTTCCTGTTTTCCTACTCTTCCTTGGTGATTTCCATTCTCTGCCTGCGAGACAGCTCTGGAAACTTCCTTCAGCTTTTCTGGAGTTCTGGTCCCACAGTTTGCACTGTTTTGTGTCGCTACCTGTTTTCCCTATCAGCACAGACCAGCTCTGGTCATGCCACCGCTCAGAGCCTTCAATAACACCCTATGCTGTTCATCTGGGCCCAGCATCTAGGCCCTGCAAAGCTGGGCCTTGATCAAATCTCGATGCTCATTCTTTCTCCAAACTCACTTCGCATTTCTTGTGTCTTTGCCCGAGCTGTTCCTTCCACCCTGACCACCATCCCTCTGGTCCCTCATCTTTATTCTCCTATTACCCTCAGGAGTGGCTCCAACTTGCATCATGCCTGTGGGTCAATTTGTGGTTTTGGTAGAAGTAGGAGGTTGATTAAATAATCAATTATTCTGTTTATCCATACAGCGCATGTTTACATAACACAGCTACGCCACAGGCAGAGGGTGGATTTTGGCATTTAGAGGAGAATGAGAAAGTTGTCTCAGTTCTTGGAAAGGTCACAGCCTCTGGGGGAGAAGGAACAGTTAATTTTATTGCCCATTATTAATTTCAGTTGTGGTCGGGGTGTTGAGAGATGTTTGGGGGTAGGGGCACTGTGGGGAGTCAGGTCAGCAAAGATTCCTGAGGAGGTGACACTGGGTCCCAGGGGTGGTTGGACATTGTCTGGATGTAGATCTCACCCTGGAATCCTGGGGGTGGACTGAGGTGCTGCAGGAGCCAGGAAGGCTGAGGGAAGAGCTGTCTGGCGGGGAGGGCAGCATGGCCAGGGGCCGTATAAATCAAGGGGACCTCTGCCAGGCTCCTGGGCTCTGCAGAAAGATTACCCCAAGCTGTGGTTCCTGGCCAGGTTGCTCAGATGCCATTAATTCAACTTCCAGGAAAGGCATCAGGCCGGGAGGGGGCTGGGGATAGCAAGGGCCTGGAAGGTCAGGACAGGAGGGCTGAGGTGGGGGTGGGCTGAGCAGCCCAGGGGAGCTGAGATGGTTATGTAATTGTTATGCTCAGCACCAGCACGACTTCTTACCCGAAGTGGGACTTTGTTCTGCGTGCTTACAGCTGCTAATGCTTCTGCTTCAAATCACCCTCTGCGGCTTGGAATTGGGTTTTTGCTCCAGTGACTGATCATGCCCATCTCCCATGTCACCTGCACACTCCTGGGGCAGGTGCCAACTCATCCCTCAACCCCCTTCTGGTGCCTTGCACTGGGCCTGGTGGGTCCTCAATATACATTGCCAAATGAATCTGGCTTCCAGGGGCTTGCATCTCCAGTGGCCCAGAGCAGGAGTGTTAGAGGCTGCATTGTGTCCCCTTCAAATTCACATGTTGAGTCCTAACCCTCAGTACCCCAGGATGTGACTGTGTTCAGAAACAGGTGGTTATAGGTGTAGTTAGTCAAGATAAGGTCATTGAGGCCTAGGTTGAGCCTCTCATCCAATGTTACTGGTGTCCATATTAAAAGGGGCACTTTGGACATAGGCACACACACAAACAGCCCACCGTGTGAAGATGGAGACATGTCACCTCAAGCCAAGGACCTATCAGAAGCCAGGGAGAGAAGCTTGAAGCACATCCTTCCCTCTTCCTTTCAGAGGAAACATACCCGACCCCCACCCCGCTCCGCCCTGCCTCACACCTCCATCTCGAACTTCCAGCCTTAGAACTGTGACAGGATAAATATCTGTTGTTTAAGTCACTTCATGTGTGAAGCTTCATCTCAGCAGCCCTAGCAGACTAACACAATGCCCTCTGGGAATTCTGTGTCAGAGCGGTGCCTCTGCCTGGCTCAGGGTGGCATGGTTGTGTATATGCACATGCACTTGTGTGGATTCTCAGGTAGGTGAAGACTGAGCCCCAACTCCTGGAGAAGGAGAGGTCTCATTCCTCTGGCTAAGCTGTTGCTGGAAGGGGCAGGGCAGGGATGTCATTTGCTTTCATTCCTGGTGTCTGGATTTGCAAATCAAAGGTCTATTTCAGAAGAGTTCCTGGGCCACAGGAAGTCCCTATAGGTCTTGTTTGGATGGATTTCAGGGTTGATTTAGAGAGCTGGCAGGAAGGGAAGTTCTGTTAGCAGACAGGAGCCAGGTGCATCTGAAAGGGGCCTGTTTTGACCCTTCATTCTCTGCATGGTGGCTGTGGCCCCCACAGACAGACGTCCTGGCCCAGGTTAACCTTTAACCAGGCAACTGCAGTCCTCCGCTACTGGTCCTGGGGCTCCTGTAGACCTAGAGCAGGCCTGCTTTTCTGTTCTTGTCTCCGGCGAACCAGTCTCTGATGAATTGCCCATACACCCCCACCCTGAGGCCTGCCACCATGTTGAGTGCTGGTGTCCCCAGCAAAGATGAATGGGTCCCACTAATGAGCTGGAGGCGGCGGCACTATGACCCCTGACCCCACGCACTCGGAGCCAGCGGCCTGGGGAATGGCTGCCCCAAGCCTGCTTAATGTGTCGGGTTGGCCTCTGAAAGAAAAACACATTTATTGCTACTTAGAGAAAATTGATCTAATTGGGATGGAAACATTCTGCTGATGGAACATGGAATTTTTATTAGGAGGGTGACTCAAGTTCAGCCAAGGTATCGTAGCTGAACTGGGCCGAGAGAGTGTTTCTAGGATTTTACCCCAAAATGTCCTTCTAATGGATACTGAGAATCTGGAGGGGTCTGGGTTTGCATTTGAGCAGTGCTTCTCATGAAGCCTTCATCCTGGAAACAGCAGTGTCTCTCAGACCTGGTTCCTTAAATGAAAAAAAAAATTATAGTGTTCTGCAGGGCTGTTGTGAGAGGGAAATGATATTATGTGTCTATCAGGGCTGTGGCACTGCCCTTAGCTGGAGACTAAGTCCAGTGGGACCTTCTTGAGCCAAGACTACACGTGGTTTCAGTCTGTTTGGCCAAATCCCCTGCAATTCAGTAACAAACCAGCCAAATCCTTGTTGGCTGCGAGTGAGGTGACTCATTTGAGAACTATTTTTAGACAGAACTCTGGTCCCTGAAATATGGGGGCCACACCCCTCAAGAGCCTCAGAATCTGGCTACTGTTTCTTCATCTCTCACTGCAACCAAGTTTGTTTAATGTCTCCTAAAAATTTTCTAAGCTTCCCTTGATCCCATCTCCACTGTTCTGGCTTGAATACAGGTTGTCATGGTCACCAACTGCTCCAACCAAGGGACTCACTCACCTCCTTCCTCACTTGTCATCTTGTTCTACCCTGGTCAAGCCTCCACAGCCCTTCTCCAAACCAGTCTGCTCCATCCTGCACACTGGTATGTTCTCTGCAAGTGGATCTTTCTAAAACACTTTGGATCAGGTCGTTTCATAGTTTATAACCCTCCCTCGGCTCCTATTGCCTCGTCCGAGTGCTTCACCTGCAGGGGCTCATCACTAGGGTAACCATTTAACTTATTATCTAAACTGGGACAATTTTATCCAGTACAGACTGTAAAGTGAATGGGGCGCCCAGTCAGCAGGTATAAACCAGGCAAACTGAGACATACGGTGACTCGTGGTCTTGTTACAGATCTTGGACCTTCTGAGAAATTGAGGCAGTATGAAGACCTGCCCTTCAAACTCTGATTCTTGCTATTTAGTCAAAAAAAAGATTTCAGACATGTCACTCAGAGTGACGGGAATACTCATTCTTGTTACTGAAGGGACAGGAAAAGGGAAAGGGAATAATCTCAAGGGAGAGAGTGAGTTTTCTCAGAGAGGAGAGGGACAACATTCCTCTCCCTTTGTGTACAATGAGGGACAACTGGAGGGACAACTCCAGTTTTATTGGGGGAATTCCAGAGAAGTTTCCAGATATTCCCTCCCAGGTCCACCTCTTGACTTTTGACTGACAGCATGGTGACATCAGACTTTTGAGTACCCACTGCCATGACAGCTCTGTGTCACTTTGGCCCATGCTGACCGGCTCTAACTGGATTCGTAACCATATATTCTTACAGATTTTATGGTTAGGAGGAACTATCTTTATCTCTCAGAGTTTCAGGATCTGATCACAAAAGTCTCTCCCTTCAGGGTAACTTGGGTTCTTCTTATCAACATTATTTTGGGCCTGCATCTCTCCTGCAGTGAACAGGTAGTTTGCTGAGGAATGTGACATATCCTGTTCATTTAGGCCAGGCAGGGCCTCAGGTAAATTGCTTCTTGGAAAAGAAAGCATGTGGGGGTCAGCACCGTGGGCCCATTTTATAGAATTATTCTCTTAACCTCAGGTTCCCACCATCCTCATCTGTTCCCTAATATTCTGGCCTTTGTCCCATAATTGGCCACCTATCATGGTGCCTCTGCTGCTTCCCATAGCAACCTCAAATGCTGGCTCATTTCAGTCACCTGTGCCTTAGCATACACGGTTCCCTTTACCTGGAAAGAATGTTATCTTTCTCCTTTTTGGCCATGGTTCTTTAAGCCCTGGGTTAGTGGTCATTTCTTCAGTTTTCCCTGACTCCTATTGGCAGTGAAAGATGTCCCTTTGTGTACAATGAATACCTCAAAATGTAGTGGTATACCACATGACCCAACTATCCCACTGTTCAGTATTTAACCAAAAGATCTAAAATCAGCATGCTGTCGTGATACAGCCACTACAATGTTTACAGCTGCACAATTCACAGGAGCCAAATTATGGAATCAACCCAGATGCCTGCCAATAGTTGAATGGATCCAGAAAATGTGATATATATATATATATATATATATATATATATATATATATATATATACACACACACACACACACCATGGAGTTTTACGCAGCCATAAAGAAAGAAATAATGATATTTTCTGGTTAATAGATGGAAATGGAGAAAATTATGCTAAGTAAAATAAGCCAGCCCCAGAAAATCAAGGGTCGAATTTTTTTCTCTCATATGTGGAAGCTGGAACAAAATAAGGGAAAGAAATCTGTGGGGGAGGTGATAGAAAATCATAGATAGAGGAAAGATCAGCAGAGTAGAAAGAGAACAAGAGGAAAGAGGAAGAAAGGGAAAAGAAAAGAAATATGGAATGAATTTAACAAAATCATGTTATATGCATATAAACATGTACAAAAGGGAATTTCACTTTTATGTATATATAGAAAGTACCAATCAAAAATAAATAAAGGAATGAAATCAGTAGAGGAGGAGAAGAGGGGGAGGGGGAAGGGGAAGAAAAGGTTAGGGGTTAGGGATTGAAATCAAATTCCTTGTATGTATAATTTTGTCAAAATGAACCAAAATACTATATATAATTATAATGCTCTAATAAAAAATGTAGAATATGAAAAAAATAAACACTTACTTAATAGTTTTTTGGGGTCAGGAATTTGGAAGTAACTTAACTGGATGTTATGGCTCAGGATCTCTTGGAAGGCAGCAGTGAAGATGTTGGCTGGGACTGTGTCATCTGAAGGCTGGAGGTTCTGATTCATGATGGTGCTGTCATGTGGGAGGCAAGATGGCACAGGCCGCTGGCAGGTGATCTTGATTCTTCTCTATGTGGGCTTCATCCTAGGGGGATTCTTGAGTATCCCTGTGCCATGATAGCTTCCCTCAGAATAAGTGGTCTAAGAGAGATTGAGGAGGAAGCTGTGGTGCTCTATGTCTTGGATGGTGGGTCTCATGGTTCCCTGATCAAAGGTGATCAAAGGGTTTGCCCCTGTCCTACCCATTCCTCTTGGAAGTTACACGTACCATACCACAATTTCTGTTTCATTCTGTTTGTCAGAAGTGTTTACTAAGTGTTTCTATCCTATTCTAAAGGAGAGGAAAAGTAGGTTCTGTCTTTCAGAGGTAGAAGTATCTTAGTATTTGTGGACACAGTTTAAAGTCACCAACCTTGTTTGATTAGAGAGCTCCTCAGAGTATAGTCCACAGGAAACCTGCAGTTTCCAAGTCTCACTGAAACAGGTTGAGCCAGAATCTGATGGTGATGGAGACTAGGGGGAGGTGAATGGGGCTGAGAATCTGGGATTCAGTACAAATCCCTCTAAGGTTCGGGAACAACCGCCTTCAGAGGACAGTCACTAGAAGCATGATATGGGATTCTCAGTATTATGATTTCTATGTGAGATGTCTCCCAAAAGCTCATGTGTGAAAAAATGCAAGAGGATTTAGAGGTAAAAGGATTAGGTTATGAGAACCTTAACCTGATCAGTGTGTTAATCCCGTGATAGGGGTAAAATGAGAGGTGACTGTAGATAGATAGATGTGGCTGGAGGAGGCGGGTCATTGGGAGTGTGTCTGTGGGGTATATATTTTGTGAGCTGAGCTTAGTATCACTCTGCTTTCTGGTGGCATGTCCCAAGCCACTTTCTTCCACCATGCTATTCTGCCTCACATCAGGCCCCAAAGAATGGAGTCAGCCACCTATGGACTGAGACCTCTGAAACTGTGAGCCCCCACATAAACTTTTCTTTCTCTATTTGTTCTTGTCAGGAGAAAAAGCTGACTGAAATCACTCAGTCACCTATTACTTGTGATTTTATACTAGTGGCTTCAGCTCTCTCTACCTTATTTTCTTAATCTAGGGAGTGGGGATACTAATACATCCCTGTTGTTCTCAGGTCTAAATGAGCTAAATTTGTGAAGTGCCTAGAACATTCATAACAGGTCAGTGGTAGCTATGTTTGTTAAATTAAAATAGAAACAAAAACAAACAATTGAAAGATAGCTCATCTCTTTACCTTTCTATTTCCCATATCAGCTAGAAGCATCTGGAAGGCATCTCTGTTCACTGGTCTTCAACCATCGCTCCATATGTGTCTGTGGATCAGCTATTGGTGGTTCTCAGCTATGGCTATTTTTATGAATCATCTGGGGGACTTATAAAATATTGATGAATTTCTACACTATAAGGTCAACACAATTAGTTTCTTAGCCTGGTTCTCTAGGGGCTTGTCATGTGTGGACAGGATTAAGGATGACGAGAACCAGTGAGTGAAATAGGGGCCCCACTGGAACACTGAAGATGAAGCTTAGGCTGAAGGAGGCTCTTCAGAACAGAATGACTGGGTGCAGGGCCACTGGGAGAACAATAGATGCTAAAGATTTTCCCAAATCCAAACTGGGACTTGGTGGCCAATAAAGGATTTTTGCCCCAATTCCCTGAGTTAACTGGAAAGGTGTCATCTGGGAGCTGGGATAGTGTTTTAAGGGTTTGGTGGAGATGCGTATTGTAAGCAGATACCATGCAAAGGTGGGGAGACCTCGGACCTGTAGTTACGACTGTGTTCAGAAGACCGGGTATGGAGTCTTTGTTCTGCCGCCATGGGACCTGCACACGTAATTTGGGTTATCATCTTGATTCTGTGGGGTTGCTGAAGGAGTCTAGGTAGCAATGACCTGGAAATGGCAAAGAATTATATTGTTATTAGTGAAATGAAACTCACTGGTAATCAGCAGCTAGGAAGTGCTGGGCTCGGGCAGCACCAGCCTCTTCCCTTCAGCATGCGGAGCATGGAAGAGGCAGGCTGCCCCTGTGGTGCTTCGTGGGTCTCTCCTTAGAAGCCCTGCATTGGGGCTGAAGGGCCTGGGGCTCTGTGTACATATGTTACTGATGCTGTTTCTTTATCTAGCAGCGGAACCCATAGACTGCCCGGCGGTGGGTGGAGAGTGGATTGGGGACAGCTGGTGTGGAAGCAGGAATACAGGCAAGGATGGAAGTCTGGCCCAGGACAGAAGCAGTGGAAACAGAGGCAGCCAGATTCAAGGTAGGCACTGGAGCAAGAGCAGAGAGGACCTGCAGATGGGAGGGGTGAAGTTCAAGGAGAGAGAGGACTGAAGACCACACCTTCAGGTTTGGTGCTAGCACATGGTAGGTGGACTGGTGCCACTTACTGAAATAGGAAACAAGGAGATCAAGAATTTCCTCTGGCCATGTCACATTTGAGATGCCTTTGGGAAGTCTACATAGAGAAGGGGTCTTGGAGTTTAAGGGAGAGACTGGGGCTGAAGATGAAAAACATAGAAGTTCTCAGAATATAGTCATACTCACCTAAGGATGGGGATCCATTCTGAGAAATGTACCAGGCAATTATTTTGCTGTTGTTGTGTAAGACTGTTACACAAACCAAATGGTGTATTAATTACACACCTAGGCTCTATGATGTGTGCTGTTGTATCTGTGGTCCACTGTTGGCCAAAATGTCATTCTGTGGTGCATGACTGCATTGATGATATTTCAACTGTGGGAATGAATGAGATTATTTAGCAGGGAAGAGAGCACAAAGGAGTCTGAGGTGAAGGCCTGGGTGCTCCAACACTTAGAAAGTGCGAGGTGGAAGAGAGGGAGCTTCAAAGACGAGAAGGAGCATCCAGAGAGATGGAGGGGGACCAGGCAAGTATACTGATACAGAAAACAAAGATAACAAGATGCTGCGAGGCCAGGTGGCCAGCTGGGCTGCGTGCTGCTGGGAGACAGGCGTGAGAGCTGAATCGGGGCAGGTGCTCAATGAGAGAATAAATGAACCCCTGAGGCTCACCCTCCTGCCTTCTCTGATAAGTCTCCACTGGACAAAGGCATTCATTTTCGTTTTGGCTCTTTTGGAAGCAGTCCCTGAGATGAGGATTTGAGTGCAGAAGTCTATTTCAGAGGTGACTCCAGATGTAGGAGAGGGGGAAGTGAGAACAGAGAAGGAAAGGAAGTCAATATAGGGTGTGTTGATGAGCAGGTGACCTCTGTGTGTAGCTGGAGCGCAGTCCAGCTGGGCACCCGTGGGAAAGCATGCAGATCGTGCCCTGGTGGGTCAGCCCACCCCAGGAAGCCTGGTTTCCCACAGCAGACTCACTGTCATCGTTTGAATTTGCTTCAGGGGCGTTTCCTCCCTGGAGCTTCAGGCTCACTGAATGCAATCTGAGCAGACTCCTTCCCAGAAGCAGGAATGCAGGTGATGAGAGAGAAGCTCATGGTGGGTAGGGGAGTCAGAAGGGTGCTGCGAGCCTTCCAGGCAACCGTGGCCCATGATGCACACGGTCCAAGAGTCCTCAGGTCCCCAGCAGAGGATGGATGAGGGAGGGTTTGTTAGGGACTCAAATCCAAGTCTCCAGGGAAGGACCTCATCACAGGAGGCAGGAGGGGAGGCACTAGGGTGCCGGCCTGGCGGGCTTTGGCTCTCCCCCAGATTGGAGCTGGCTTGAGCACTGAGAGGGGATGAAAAATGAGCAGCCTTGCATGCATTAAATATTTAATATTCTCTCCCTGGGAGGTGTCAGGGAAAGGACCCTATAATGAATACTACACAGGACAATCCCATCATAGAGCTCGTCAGTTAATGGCCTCGTTTACTGTGACAGAAGCATTACAGATGCTGGGTCTGGGGCATGTGTCAGGAGAGTGTCCCTTCCAAGCCTGGGCCCGAGAGGGCGGGGGACCGGGTGCCCTGGTTTGCCAACTTTTATCAGGTGGTTTATAGTCAGTGGGATGATAGGATAGTTGTGCAGAAGTAAGATGCATGTAGCAAACTCGCAACACTTGATACCTGTCAGGGCCTGTTGCCAGTTTCCCATGGGTTTCAAGGATACAGTCCTGATTGTTAACATGTTACAATGAGATTATTTCCATCTTATAGGTAGCAAAACTGAGAATCTAAAGAACTCGTCATACTGTTGGTAAGTAGAAAAGGCAGGATTTTGAAGACAGGCAGGCTGGTTCAGAGTCTGGGTTCCCAACCACCACGCCTGCTGCTGGGGCTCTGGAGCTGTGTAAGCGCCGTTGCTTACCAATTGTGTGACAGGACAATGTCTCAACCTCCTGAGCTTCAACTTCTCTGTGTGCAACACTGGGAAGATACTGGCCCTATGTCACGGAAGTTGTGAGAATTATACGGAGAATCACCTAGAAAGCTTTAATCTCCATATTGGTGGAAGTAAGATTTTGTCGTTACTTGAAGTGTTCACCACCTGTGTGTCTGTACAGCAAGCTACAATTCCTCTCTGAGTATCAGTTTCCTTATCTGTAAGTGGATTTAAAAGTCTAACCTCCCAGGATACTAGGAGGGCCCTTTGATTTCTGGGTATTGGGCTAAGCAGACAATGTTCTGCTTAGTCCTGGATGCCTCAGTATACTCTAGGGCCCTGTGACCGAGTGAAGGGATTCCAGCATGACTTAGTGGGCTAGACCTGAGTCAGGAAGTCCCAGCATGCCCCAGTGTAACAGTCCTGAGCCAGGGAGCTCAGGGTGCCTCTGAGGGCCAGTCCTCAGCAGGGGTCTCAGTATGTGTAAGTGGGCCATCCTGAGACAGGAGACCTGAGGTTTCTGAAATATTCTCAGCCCTATGTCCCTTTGCTGGTATTCAGTGGCCCTTTGCTACCTGATGGGCAATTAGTTAGTAGTCCTTGAATTATAACTGAACTGTCATGGTCATCCAGAGCCCTGCCTGACTTGGGCTCCTTGCAGCAAGAGAAGTCACAATCCTATGTTCAAACAGACATGCTAGAATCCTGGGCGGCCTACGATCCCAAGCAGAACTCTACAAGCTCTGGGTTGCACTTGAATTTTGTGCTGTGAGGTGTTATTCTGGTTTGTGAGCCCAGTTCTGGGCACATTCACGCAGGCCTGCTGCTCTCAGCTCAGGGCAAGAGAGTGTGACGGGAGGGGTGGGGGCTGGCCGCCAGCTGAGCTCAGAACAGCCCCCTGCTCCTAATGGCAGCGACTCTCAAGACAGCAGTGTTCCAAAGGTCGTTCCAAAGGTCACAGGTTCTGAGGGGGTGTGTGTGTGCCCTGTGTCTCCGTGGTCCCATTACCATCCTATTCTACACCCCCCGGAGCCCAGAACTGGCACAGGGGACAGAGAGGGAGGGAATGAGCAGGGAGGGGGGAAGAGTGCACGGTCAGCAGTGGGGTTATGGATGGCCGCGGGAATGGGAGGTGAAAGGAACCCCGTGCCCCTCCCCAGAAGCCCCAGCTCTGCCTGCCTGGAGCAACCAGGATGTGCTCAACTAATTTATATTAATTCAAGACCATTAATGATGACCTATCGTCTCTCTTTTTTCACAGCAAGAGGACAGTGCTCAGATTTAAGTGCTGAATTTTCTGGCCCCCAATTTGGTAATAAGCTCAGGATAGGGGTCCGAATCAGACAGCTCCTAACTCCCACCTCATCCCTCCTTTCCACCCCAGCACACGAATTCCCAGAGTTTTTTTCTTTTCTTCTCCAAGTTCTACCAGCCCTCTTCCAAATGGAGAAGAGAGTCCTGAATCGGCTGTGAAAAGTCCAGCATTGAGGTAAGAGTTCAAGTTCTACCCAAACAGCTGCATTTGCCACAACCACACAGTGTAGCCTTCAAAATAGCTTCCTAACTCTCTTCCTGCTCATGCCTGAAACATCTGGCAGGGTGGGAATGTTCCCTGTGGTCCTGTTCTGTGGATTTCCTGTGCCATGTTGTACTTTTATTCCTGACTTAAGGGGAATTCCACAGTGGTCTATGAAGTAGGGATAAGGCTGATAGAATTGTTACCATCTTACAGAGGAAGTGAGGCCCAGAGAGAGAGAGATCAAATTGAGCCTAGTACCTAGGACTCTGAATCCAGGCATATGACCTCTTAAAGCCACGTGGGGAGATTCTAACTAATTAGCTGGAAGTAATTATTCAGTTTTCACAGGGTCCTGGGATAAGGCCAGGCCCTAGGGACACCTGTCTCCAGGGTTGTGTATGACAGGCATCTTGTTTGTAGGGTGCCAGAAACAGAGGTATACACTATAACCCTGGTGCAGTTTTCGGAGAGCAGAGCAGGTCCTTGTTTGTGGAGGGGCTGTGGAAAGAAGCCATTTCGCAGGGGACTGGAGTCAAGAGTCAACAGCATTCTCCTCCCAGGTCTCAGTCTTCCCATCTGTGTGCTGGGAATAATCTGGGAGATTCTGTGAGCATAGTCTAGAGACCCCCAAAAGGGGCCTTCAGGCAAATAGGGCCCTTCACACCTGAGCGGCTGGGGGCCTAGCTGTCAAGTCTCAGCCCCCAGGCCCAGCTGTTGAAGTACCGGGGGAGGCCCTGGAGGCTGCAGAGCTGGCCTCAGCCCTCCAGCTGCCTCAGTCCTCCGCAGTAGAAGCAGCTTAATTCCTGCTTCTGCCTTTTCTCCTGGTTGAAGATGTTAAACTTGGGGGCATCTGAAACACTCACGCACAAACCCACACAAATGATTTCTCCTAACATTAACATATTTCCTTTTGAACCCCGGTGAGGCTTTTCTCCAAAGTAATGGATTTTTCCCCCCACCCCCAAATGTATTCAAATCTGGCCTCGGTTAAGTCAGAAGATTCCTATCGGCCCAGCAGGGCTTCCCTCCTGTTTCCTCGCAAATCAGCATCCTTTTTATTCTCCCCTCAGATCTCTGTGTAAAAGGGAGGCTTTCTTTGCCAAAGTTTCACTGGGACAGACAGATGGACGGATGCAATGTTGCTGGGGCCTTTGATAGCCAAGAACACAAGATCCGACTACAGGGGGCTCAGAAACTTCATCAGCTGAGGAGGGGAATGGAGAGAACAGGAGCCCACTGAAACAGCCCTTTGAAATCCCCCAAATGATGTTTGATGTGACTGTGCCTTTCAGCCTAAGCCATACCTTTGGCATCAAAAGCACCTTCTGAAAAAAAAATTAGCTATTTTTTAAAGCACAGAAGGAGTAAATTTAATATTAAGTCCTAATGGCAGAAGTCTTTGAAAAGATATTTCTGGGCTTGGGATCATTTAATATTTCCCCTAATCTAGCAGCACAAGTTCCTCTCCCTCCCCAACCTCCTTTAATCCTTAATCCTCCTCTTCCAAACCCTGGGCCTCTGTGATGGCAAGTCAGGGTCTGGTGTCCTGGAGGGGAGCAGTGACTTCCAGCAAATGGAGCAAGAGTGTCTGTCCTTGGACCTCCCAGACCCCCCAGACCCCCCAGTTTTTCAAGCACCAGCTAGTCCCAGAGATTTTCTTCTGGTTTTAAAAGGATAGGTCAGGCCTGGAGAGGAGATGCCAAAGGTACTGTGCTGAGGCTGAATCTGCTGCCTGGTTCTCCATGTGGGGGCACAGAGCACTCTGGGTGGCCTCCAGTGGGAGGGGCTGGAGTGAGGGGTGGAGAGCTAGCTGCTGATGGAGATGGACCACCCAGAGCCCAGGACTCTCCCGGCTCAGCCTGCCCTGGCTACCTCATCTCTGGCTGGCAAGTAAGTAACTTGCCAAACCCCTGCTTCCAGAGCACCTGACCCTTCCCATTGTTGGGAGCCAGGCAGCCAGCACCACGGACAGCTCTGGGGATGCCCAGGTCTGTTTGCAAGGAGCCCTTGGACTCTGGCCTCCCTATGAGAGTAGGGGGACCTTGTTTGACTAAAGAGAGATTAATTAATTTTTTGGGGGGGGTGATATACCATGTCCCTCCACACAGGAAAAGTATCCAAGGGAATCCTAGGGGACTGGAAAAGGAAGGTGTGTAGAAGGACTCCTAGGAGCCTTGTCTGGGGACATGGGGACACTGTTGGGAACAAAGAGGTTGAAGTGGGTATTTTGTGTAGGCAGAGGGTGCTTTGGAGGATTCCCGGGGAAGCTGTGTGGTTAGCCCATCTCAGCTACTCTCATACTTCACCCAATCGTTCTGACTGCCTTTCCCCTCTCCGGCAGGCTGGATTGAACTTTCAGCTCTCCTCATATCCATCCTTTGCTTAAGACCTTCCATGGCTCCCCATTTCCTTTAGAATAAAGGACAGTCTCCTCAGCCTGGCAAGCGAGGTCTTTGAAGATCTGGCTCAGCCGACCATCCTGCTCCGTCCCCTGACTCTAGCTCAAACAGGCGGTGTACTTCACATCTGCCATGTTCTGTCACTCTGCTGTGTCTCTGCATTGCTATCCCTCACCCTAGACTCCCTTCCCTTTGCTTCCCCACTTGGAAGTTGCCTGTTCTTTGCGTAAGTCCCCTCTGATCTGTCAGGTGCTGTGTTTCTAGTACTGGGTCCAGACATCTCTAACAGTGTCAGCTTCTTGGGGTGGTAGCTGTTTGTACTGTTTCTCTCCAGTGCCTCTGAGGTCTTTAAAAATAAAGTCTGGGTTTTATTAATCTTTGCATCTTTTCCACCCAGAAATCCAACCCAAACTCCCTCCTCCTACCTTCAATAAATGCTAATATTTCTACTTACTGATGAGAACACTAAACAAGTTCAGAGACCTTAAGTCATTTGCTGAAGATCATACAACTAAGAAGATGAATACCCCCAGAAAAAGGGAGATCTATAGAGGAAAAGGGGGTTCTTACGGCTAGAAGACCATTTTTAATGTATTATTTTATTGTTTTTATTCTAATTTGTTATATATGACTGCAGAATGCATTACAATTCATATTATACACATATAGAGCACAATTTTTCATATCTCTGGTATATACAATAGAGTCACACCATTCGTGTCTTCATACATGTACTTAAAAGACAATTTTGGAAGCCAGAGGATTCACAGAGGTCAGATGGCCAAGTGGAAGCCCTTCTTTCAAGAAAAACCTTCTCACCCCTGGACATTTTCTCCAGCAGAGCAGGCTGTACTGAATGTCCTGAGGGTGATCAGGGTTGGAAGCATCCCAAGTCCAGTCTGGTGGTGTTGGGGTCCCTGAAGGAAAGAAGAGGACTTGCAGACCAAGCAGAAATGGGGAAGCATGTTCGGCATTTCCCGGATCCTGCCAATACTGCCCATGCCGAGTTCTGAGAAGATACGGAAGGACGAAGCCCCAGCCCACAGCTCCCACTGGTTCGCATCCACTTCCCCGTCCACCCTGAGGCATTAGCCCTTTATGACTTCATATTAATCTGCAGGCACTTATTGCTCTGCAAGGCTGTTTTGACAAAAGTTCATTATCAAGACTGCTAAATGCTTTTAAAGCATTGATTGGGCGAATTATTACATCACTGGGGTAGACACTGTGTTTGAAGATGGATGGTGTTGCTCAGGCCATCTGAAATTTTCCTTCTTTTAATTGGATCGATCCCCAGAATAAACGAAGTTTAATTGAATTTTGAGGAAAATTGAGCAGTTGTTTGTGAGTCTCTGTCGATAGGCATTATTTCAATTACATGGTGATAAGTGAGCGGGGGCAGGGTGGTGGTGGTGGGATGGGGTGGGCCAGCTTGAGCTCTGTAGCGCACAGGTGGGATGGAAGTTTCCCCAAAGTGAGCCCCACCCCTGGTCCTGCTCATTCAGTAAGTATTTATTTGCAAAGTCAACTTCGTGCCCTGGCTCAGCATTGGACCAAACCCTCCATGGTGGCCCAGTTCATTTGGTTCACCCTCTTGGGGATCAGGAATGCAGGCTCAGGCATCTCATGCATCTGGAGCCCCTAGCAAGTCAGTCCACTCTGCAAATCATGTGCATCTCCAAGCCTCAGTTTCCTCATTTTTTCCCAATGGGAATAAATATCACTTGAGGTTGTTAGAAGCTTAAGATAAGATGCAGATGTTATCCTTCAGTTATATCTGGAAGGTGGTCCAGGTCCAATCATATGACTACTGGCAGATGCTGTGATTACTGAGGCTTTTTTTTTTTTGGTACCAGATATTGAACTCAGGGGTATTTAACTACTGAGCTACATTCCTGGCCTTTTTATTTTTATTTTTAATTTTGAGATAGGGTCTTGTTAAGTTGTTTAGAGCCTCACTAAGTTGCTGAGGCTGGCTTTGAACTTGTGGTCCTTCTGAGCTGCTGGGATTACAGGCAAGTGCCAATACACCTGGCACGGAGTTGTATTTTAATCTCCTATTTTTTTTATTGTGGAGTTCTTTCTCTCTCACTGTTCTCTTGTCTTTCTCTCTCTTCTTTTCTTTCCTTGAGCATGTCCTGTTAGGCTTACTCTTTTCTCAACCCTTCTCCCTATAGTAGTTATGTAATCATCAGAGGTACAGTGTGCCTTGGGTACCTAATAATCCAGGGCATCCTTTTGTAAAGAGGCAACATTTAACTTGAGATCTGAAAAATAAGCAGAGCAAGGTGAGCTATCTTTTTTTGTGTGGTGCTCTAGTGAGAGGTGACAGCATGCACCAAGGCCCTGAGGTTGAGTGTGAGATGTAGGAAGAGCTGTCAGCAGTCCACCATGGCTGAAGGATGCTAAGGAAGTGTCGATCCAGGTCAGCAAAGGACAGGCCACACATAAGGAGCTTGGGCTCAAAACTGACCCCATCCGTCTGATCAGCTTTTCTTCAGTCTTTCCTGAAGTCCTAGCAGATGACAGCTAAGGCATTTCGTGCCCCTCACCATGTGGAGTTGTTATGGTGGGGCAGCAAGTGGGCTTTGCTGTGGTGGGCTGAGGATCTTTGGGTTCTTCAGAATGGAGCTCTTCTAAGCTCTACAAACCTTTCTCATGATTTCTTCCAGTATCGAGATTTAGAATTCATAACTGAAGCATTTAGCTGAGTGGGGGTGGGGGGTCCCAATTTGGGGGATATTTTTAATATGGGGACATTTGGCAATGTTTGAAGACACTTTTGATCCCTGAGACAGGCAGGTAGTGTTACTAACATCTGTCCTTCAAATATCCTTCGATGTAGGGTACCGCACCTAAACAAAGAATCATCCAGTCCCAAACATGGGTGGCATTGAGGTTAGGAGGCTGCACCCCTGAACACTCCTAGCTGGTGAAGGAAGGGTTCTTTTTCACAAGCCACAGGAAATTCCTCCCCAGAGTTGCTCCTGCTCAGTGGCTGTCTTGGGTTCCCTTGACCCCCAGCTTGCCCTGTCTTTGGAGAGAATTCTATTCTCTGATTTCTTCCCTGTTCCAGCAGCCAGCGTATGTCTTGTCTTGGAAGAACGCCTCTGCTGTGGCTGAGAGCTTGGAGGCTCTGTGCACGTCGGTGTTCTTTCTGGGGATTCAAGTTCTTCATGGCTGCCTCCCACAACCCCCATCCCCTCCCCAGAGTCAAGTGCTTGGATAACACGCACCCTGCGTGATGTAGAGTGATTTGGATATTTTCCTCACTTGTCACTAATTGCAAACAATAAAATAAAACATCATATTGCTACCAAGCCTGCATTGCTGTTGAAATCAAGTCCATTTCCATTTAAACAAGTTTGTGAGACACACTCATTGGAAACAAATGTGTGCTCTGCACATGAATTCAGATGATGACGAATGACTCTTATTTTCCTGTGGGAGCTGGGAACTTCTTGGAAGTTCCTTTTTAACCTCTGGAGTCAGCTCCAAGCATGACTCTTTTTTTTTTTTTCCTGGTCACTCTCCTGAAGAAGGAATTCAGAAGAAGGCAGATTTCTCTAGATGGCTGCAAACTTCCTGCAAGAGGGTCCAATGAATAGGAAACCGTGGGCGTGTCATGCTCCAAACCATGAGTGCTGACTGCACAGGGAAGGCCAAGTTCTCCTAATGGCATCTGAAGCTTCCTCCATGTTGCTCCTGTCTACCCTCCTGAGGTTTTTTGGATTCTTCTTCACTCTAGTAGGCTTTTCCTTTTCCCTGAATATCCCGTGTCTTCGCAGATATGATTTCTTTGACCCAGAGGTTCCCTCATAGTTCATGCCTGGGAGGTGAGCATAGCCCTTGGACTCCAACTGTATCTCCTCTGGAAAACCTTCTTTCCTCTGAGATTCCCCTTTTCTTATATTCTCAAAGCACTGTGTCCAGATCTCTATGGGAGCATGTTTCACAGGGTGGAATAAATTCTTCTTTATTCACGCAACCCACATAAAACCCAAGCCCCATGGAATCCAGGCCCGGCACAGCATCCCATTCAAAGAATCACATATAGCAATCAAAGGTATTTAATAATTTTAAGTCTTTTTTTTTTTTTGCTGTCTCTCAGAGAATGTTAGGATCCAAGTCATAGTTCACAGCCATACTTCTTAAAATTTTCTTTCCTCCTTCCTATGGCTTTTAACTTCTCCTTTTTAAATATCTCTTCAGAGCCTTTTCTTTTATCTTTTTTTCCTCCCTATAATTGACTAAAATTCTCTCAAAGCCAAACCCCCTTATGGTTCTTGACTTCTTAGTACTCCTCTTTCTCTTTCACATCCTTTTTCTCTCCTAAGTAGTTTTCTTTTAATGTGAGTTAAATCTCAGGGCAGTTTCCAGCAGACTCAGAATTTTCCTGCGATGGCAGAGGGAAAAGAGGGCTAGAGATACCAAAGATCAGTGTGTTTTTAGTACTTGGGGAGTGGGGTGATTGTAAATACAAATGATTTCATATTTTCCCCCCATGGTACTTGTTTGTCTTTGCTGATGGACCTCAGGGCTCTATCTGTTTCATTCATCTGGATCTTATGATCCATGAGTATTTCCACAACTCTTCTTACACAGAGAACCTGAAGCACCACGCTGGGTGGTTGACAGGGTGCAGGCTTAGCCTAGACCCTCTGGAGTCCATACTTGAGCATGTGGGTAGTTGTGAGACCAGCTCCAGTCACCCTGTATTGGGCCTACATTCTGTTAGAGTTGCTTTATTTTTCTTCCCCTGAGGCTCATACTTATTTGTTTTTGTTTTTCATCTGAGAATGGACAACTTATTTTTTTTTACATGTTTTCTGCATTTTAGAACAGATTTTTAATTATACATTTTCAAACTGTTTTAATGTGAACATATGAGCAGCTATCAAAAGTGCAGATAAATGCACCACACTTCCAATTGTTTGTCACAATATTTGCTTTTTACAAAACATTCTGGGGATACGGTCTCCCACATCCACATTTTGTAGGCTGTTTTGGAATTTCTGCCAACGGCACGGCCAGTGTTGTGAAAGCTGAGAAAGAGAGGGACTGGAGCTTGTACCGGCCTTGTTTGGGTGGGTGGGTTTTGGAACACTCTACAATATCCCTACCCAAGCTGTGTGTGCAGCAGGAAAGGAGGTAGGGTTGACTTTAGGTGGGGGCTTTCCATAGGCCAATGAATGATGTCCCAGGGGTAGGTTTTGTATTCATTCATTCATTCATTTCTTTATCCCAGAATTCTTGTACAACTATTATGTGCTTGGAAGTCTAGCTCAGGTTGGAGATTTTAGGTAGTGACTATCCAAGTCTGGACACAAGCTTTGATCAGGGGCATGGCCACTCTGGGTCACCACAAGAATTAGGTAACGCGTGATAAGGCTGATGTACACACAGACTGGCGATCTGAGGCATAGAATTTTGTGCATAGAAAGGAGGTTCCCTAGGCCTTGCTCTCTAACCCAAGGAGAGAGGAGGACTTCATTATCCCCAGAGTTCTAAGGTATGCGATGGCTTATATAGGGGTCAAGCAAGTATTTTCTCCTCTCTGTTCTTTCCATGTCCATGATAAGAGTATACTTCTCTGCTCCATTGAATTAGACTTTGCCCCATGCCTCGCTTTGGACTTACGAAGGGCAGAACACAGTCATTTACTCCTTGTCATTGAGATTTGCCAATGGAACACCAGCAGAGCCCAGTCTGTGCCCTGGAGGCTGACCCAACCAATCACAGCTGAGAGCAGCCAAATCCTGGAATGATCATTTTTTTTTTTTTTTTGTAGGCTACTGAGGTTTTGAGATTGTTATGTAACAAAGCCTGCCTGACATGAGGATTTGGCAGATGCAGCAGGCAATGTCAAAAGCTGTGCCATGTTAGTAACCCATGCTCACTTTCACCTACACAAATCTCATGTGCCCCCACCTGGCTTAGAGGGGCTCTGTCCCTTCTTCCCTATTGTCTTCTGAGCATCTTCACCAGCCAGGGAGTTTCACCAATTTTTATTTCTTTTAGTTTGTGCTATGAGAGGAAGAGGTGGGACTTTGATTTCCAAGAGATCCAATGTGTTAGGAGATTGAGGATACTTTGCAAAGCTAGGCAACTCCCCTGACATGACCTCCTTGAAGGCAGGCTGAGCCCAGGGATTGGGTTGGAGAGCAGTGTTACTCCAAGATGACCACCACAGATGTTGATGGTACAAGCTAGGGCCTCTGCCCTCTCTCAGTTAGGGTCCCTGCATTCAGGGCCAGGGCTCAAGCCCCATGTACAAGGTACCATTTCCAGCTTGATATTTGGATCCAAATAGAGGCTGAGCACCTCAAGGATAGACTCACCTTAAACAGCTCAAGGGCACACTTGATCATGCCGCCTCCTGTTTGGGTAACCTGTGACTAAGGCCTTTTTTCCTTCCCAGGGTTCAAAATGATGGCCATTGGCTGGCTTTCCACAGGCACTGAGTTCCTTCTCAATTCCCCAGAAGCTGAAGCATGGCCCCAGGTGTCAGCAGAGGCCTTCCTGTCACAGCTTAAAAGTGTCCATGCTCTTGTGGTCCCAAAGGACCAGATTTGCTCAAGCTTTAGAGACCCACTTCCTCCAAGAAGGCTTCCCTGATGTCCTCGATGAATGCTTCCCTCCATTTTGTACTCCTTTAGCACCGCTCAATCTTAGTATTGAGCTAGGAGATTATTTAATATGAACATGATATATAATTACAATTAGGTAGTATGGCCCACTTCCCCGACTGCCTTCTGAGTTCCGTGAGGGCAGGGGCTAGGTCTCTTTCCTTGCTGTTTTACTCCTAATACCTGACATGGTAGTTTGTCTTCAGAAGACAATCAATAAATACTTGATGAAGGAAAACAATTTTGCATTAATTTATTAAAAATGCATTAGCTTATTACATGTGCACAAATGACCCCATGAAGTAGGTGTCATTATTATCCCCATTTCAGAGATAAGAGACAAGCACATTGGGGCTCAGAGTTCAGACAGTTAGCCAAAGTCACATAGTCAGGATGTGGTAAGTCAGACTGAGGACATTGGGGACACTGTATCGGGTTCTTGTTGCTGCTGTAACTCATTATGTAGTGGCTTAAAACAACATGAGTTTAGTTTCTTACAGTTCCAGAGGTCAGTTCTGCAATGGGTCTTACTGGATTAACAGCATAGCATCACCAGGGCTGTGATCCTTCTGCAGGCCCTGAGGGAGGATCTTTCCCTTGCCTTTTCCAGATTCTGGAGGCTGCCTGGATTCCTTGGCTCATGGTTTCTTCCTGAGGGACCAACAGCATAATAGCATCTCTTTCTCTCTCTCTTTTCCCTTCTTGCTTTTCCTCTTTTTTTTTTTTTTAAATAAGGACTTTGTGCTTACATAATATCTCCATTTCAAAATCCTTAGTCATATTTGCAAAGCCCCTTTGGTCATGTCAAATTTTGTGGGTCAGGATGCAGACACCTTTGGGGGTATTATTCTGCCTACAGCAGACTCCTCTATCGGGTTTTCTCCTTTTTGGATTCTTTTTTGAGGATCTCAGACAAACCCCAAAAGGCTCTCTGCCTCTTCCTGTGTGAATCCATAAGGCTTAAATCCCAGAGAAGAAACTTTCCAACCTACTGGTTGTATGGGTCGAAGGTCCCGGGGTAGGCCCCTACCCCTTCCTTGGGAGCAGGGAGGCAGTGGTGGGACTGAAGGCAGCGAGTTCCTCTTCTGTATCAGCACAGCACCGAGACCCCAGCCCTAGAACCTAGGGTTCCCCTCTAGGCCAAACTGATCCTCAAGATATCGTTTGATACTTGCTGGCGGGCCTGCTGGGCTGTAAGTTTTCAAGTGTAATTTAGGACAATTCGAGTGACGTGTTAGCAAGCAGCGTGTTTTCCCCGTGATGATGAGTCTCCAGCATTGTGTGTAACTGAGCAGCTGGGTCCCTTGATCTGTCAGACGCGGCCGATGCCAGCCTCCAAGCTCACGGCCAATCTCCCACACAAAATGAATTAACATGGCAGATATAATTTCCCCGGGTCAGCATGCTTCACCCTGCAGATCTATCTCGGTTCAAACTCGGGGAAGGCTGACTGAAGCCACCTGCTTTCCTGGCCTCAGAGACCTTGTCTGGGTCTGCCTGCCTACACCTCACCCTGCCCAGTGTCTGCTTCTAGCTGAGCTTCCCCCTCTCCTGCCTAATCACTGGGGGAGGAGGGAGGCTCAATCAACTTGGGTGTAAAATCCTAAAGTCCTTTGGAAAATGCAACTGGAACATAATCCTGCCTGTTAACATTTTCTAGTTAATTATCCTGGGCTATATTTTTGGCATCAGGGCTGAGCACGCAGGGGGGTTGGGGTGGGATCTTCGTCACAATACCAGTTTTAGGAGTCGTTTATCTTGTCTTTTAGACTAATTATCCCAAACTCACCACTAGGCTGTCACACTTACATGCTCCAATAAATGTAGTTTTAAATCAGCCGCTGACTTTGCGGCTGGGGTGGCAGCGTCCCTGGTTCGTGTCTAACTAGGGCCATCCATCTGTGATCATGGCACTGAGGGGAGGCGGCTCTGTTCAGGTCTCCATGAATGATCATGCTTATTTATATGCAAATACGTTTGACAAATCAATAATGTATGATTTAGCTGTTCAGTGTGTGTTAGTACATGGGCTGGCAATCCCAGGTGGGGGATCCACAGAGGGTCTGCTTTGGCCTCTGCCCCCTCCCTTTGGGCCTTTTCTTATAGGTGCAAAACTTCCCTGCTGCCTCCAGCTTCCAAGGTGTTTCCAAGTTCAAGAAACTTGTTCAGATCAAGAAACTTGCCCTTGTGTGTCCTGCATTCCTATGTTAGGCTCTGCCTCAGTTAGCACTTCATCCCTTTTATTAGTCCCAGCACACAATTAATTCAGCAAGTATTTATCCAGCATATCTCTTTATGTCCACATCTATTCATATATAAAACAAACCCTCGTATAGCACGGACTATGTTCTAGCCCTTCTTCTTCTTTTTTTTTTCTTTTTGGGTATCAGGGATTGAATTCAGGGGCACTCAATCACTGAGCCACATCCCCAGCCCTATTTTGTTTTTTATTTAGAGACAGGGTCTTACTGAGTTGTTTGGCACCTCACTTTTGCTGAGGCTGGCTTTGAATTTACCATCATCCTGCCTCAGCCTCCTGAGCCACTGGAATTACAGGCATGTATCTGAGTGCCTGGCTACCCCTGTTCTTGAGTGCTATATATAAACTGTCATTTAGCCCTCCTAAAGATACTGGTATTTTTATAGGAGATTTTACAGAACAGAAAACTGAGGCCTTTACAAAGCTATACAGCTAGAGAGTATCTGTTCTGAGATTCAAACCTAGACAGTCTGACCCAGACTGTACTTTTACCTCCTATGTTTTATTATAAAATACTGTGCTCTAGCAGGGCCTATAGAGAAGTAAAGAACATGGGGCGTTCATTCTGGAGAAAAGATAAAGAAGGAGAACAAAAATGTAAATCAAGACAAAACAACAATAAGACCCAAGTGTCCAACCAAAAAAAGCAGGTTGGGATCATTGCTGTGAATAAAAGTGACAGCATGTGAGAGAGAGAACCCTCACCAAGAACTGTAAGTTCAGAAGATGGCCGGTCCAAAAGGGGACATCAGCTTGACTTTGTCCACTCCTGGGGCCTCTAATCTGGTGGAGGAGGCTGGTAATAAGCCTCCCAGGAACAGACTCTCTGGGAGTGTCTAAAGCCTGGGGAGAAGACTGGAGGAGGGAAGGGGGACCTGTTGAGATCCCAGAGAGAAGAACTGAACACAGGTGAGGGCCTCATTCACTTCTGAAGAATTTACTGAGTGCTAGATGCCTGTCTCAGGCAACTCCCACAACAACTGTATAATGCAGACCCTACACTTATTTTCCATTTACAGATGAGAAAATGGAGACCCTCTGAGGGTAAGTGACTTGTACAAGATCACATAGCCAGCCCAGGAGTGGGTGAGGGAATGGCATTGAGACAGGTCTGTTTCCTATAATGACCTCTCTCCAGTCCTCCAGTTTTAATTTCTAGCTTAATTTTAATCCTAACTTAATTGAACCTTCTACAGAGTATGGCACATACCAGGGCTGACTCAGGGTTCTGGTTTCCATCTCTCCAACTTACCCAGACCCACCCGCCATTGTTGGGAGGTAGTAGACTTGAGGTCAACTCTGCCCACAGAGCAGTCTTCTCCTTCTACCCTTTAGAAGCTCTCCACATCCCTCAGGAATAAGTCTAGTATCCAAAGCCTTTTTGAAGCTTAGTTGCCTGGCTTTCTCATGTATGGGGCTCTGGGCTTTAGCCAGGCTCTTCTTTCTATACTCTTCTTTCATCCTCTTTGTTAAGATAGCTATATTTTTTCAAGTCTCTAATCATATGTCATTTCCTCTAGAAAGCCTTCATAGATTCCCTTAAACCAGTCTAACTTCCCTTCCTTATGCTTCCACTTACCCCTTGTGGTAACCATCCTCCAAAATAGCCCTTGGTGATCCCTGCTTCCTGGTATTCATGTCCTTGTAGCCTTTTCCCATATTGTATCAGGATTTTTCTATGTGACTAAACTACTTGCGTGGATAGGTCATAAAAGGCATCCATCATCCTCACTTGGCTCAGAAAAGCCAGCTGCCATGTTGTGAGGGAACCCAAGCAGCTCTGTGGGGTGTCAGTATGCCGAGGAACAGAGGCCTCCTACCCACGACCGGCACCATCATTTCATCCCCATGACTGAGATGCATGGGAGTCACACCCTCCAGTCCCAGTCTGTCCTTCTAATAACTGCAGCCCTGTCCAGCACCTTGACTTCCATCCTATGAGAAATCTTGAGCAAAACCCACCTGCCTAAACTGCTTCTAAATTCCTGACTCACAGGAAACGTATGAGATAATGAATGTTTATTGTTGGAAGCCACTAAGCTTTAGAGTAATTTGTGAAGCACAAATACACTGGACTGATACAATTTCCCAATTTCTTTTCTGTCTTTTCCACTCAGCTGTGAGCTCCATGAGGACAAGGACTGTGTCTTCTTCACAGCTCTTTGGCAGAGAATCAAAAGGTGATTATTCAGTGACTGACCCAGGGGTGGGAGTCCCAGTGGCATTCTGGGAGAAGGGGCTGGGCTAGGATTCCTAATGCATCTTGTAGCATATCCTTGAAACAGTGTGATCCTCCCTCGGAGGTCTACACCACTCTCTGCCTTCTGCCAGCTTCTGTTCCATCCACCTGCTTGGGAAGTCACTGTGTGGCAGTTTGAATGACACCCTTCTCTGCACAAGTTTCTGGGAACCAGAAGCTATAGTCAGGAAGCAGATATTTTGCCGACTTGAAAAAGCTGTGGCAGGCTGTGTCCCGATGATGGGGGGCTCATGGATTCCAGTTAGCAGCTCCCCTCCTGACTCGGGAGACTGTCCTTGCCTCCCTCCCTGGACTATTAGTGTTGGTTCTCCCCAACACACATGGCCAGATCCAGCTCTGGGTGGGGGATGTTCGCTTCCTGCGGGGCTCAGGGCCATGAAATATTCAGTGCCAGCCACTTCCTCTCTCATATTTCTTCATATTCAGAGTGGCCACTCAATTGATATGTAAATAAAGTGCACCAGCACCGAGCCTGTCCCACGCTGCATTATTTAAGCTGTAAAACGATGCGTCATCCGTCATGGGGCCCATTGGCGGGACCCTGCTGGGCGCTGGCAATAAAGCCCGCAAGAGCCTCATCAGAAGCAGTGGGTGGCCTAGTGGAAGTTCATTTATGCATGAAATATTCAGCCAGCAACAGTGCCAGCCTTAAACATCAGTAATTGGGGGGTTTCTATTGCTCCTAACTAGTGCCTCTAAATTATTGCAAAAGACTGGCCAATTTACAAATTACATATATTTGTCATGCTGTTGTACCTTTCCTGAACTAACCGAGATGGCCCCTGCGTTGTGGCTGTTTGCACACGTGCTGTGGTGAACGGGGCCCAGTGGAGCAGAGTGGAGGCTACATCACAGAAGGGATCCCTGCCTGCCGCTGGTCCACCTCTCTGTCTTGGTTGTTGGCCGCGTGGGCTCTCTGGCCCCGAACTCTGGCTTTCTCGGTGCATGGGCTAGGGCTCCCCCAGGGCTTTCCCGAGCCGGGTTGGAAACAATCTCAGCCCTCATGGGTCCTTGCCTAGCTCTGTGAGGTCAATTTCTCATTCAGCAAACAGTTAAAAAGCATCTTCTCTATTCCAGACTCTGGGTGAGAGGTTGGGAGTACAGCAATGAGCTGAAAGAGGTCACCCCAGTCTTTAAGGAGCTCCTGGTCATTGAGCACTCTCTTATGATGGAGTCCCCCTTGGCAGGCTCTGAGGCAAGAATGTGGATTTAAATGGTTTATTTGGGAGGTGATCCCAGGAAAGAGTCATGAGACTGGGGACATGGGCCAGGGAAGAAAGGGAGGTTACTACAGGAAGTGTTAAGTACAGGGCAGTGGGGCTCTGCCCAAAGCACTCTCATGAGAAATAAGAACCTCAGAGTTATTCCACTGGGATTGTGTGGGGCTGGGGTATCTATTCAATGACTTCTGCCAGCCCCTGAGGGGGGTGCATTTCAGAGAGGCCACCCCAGCTGTGGAGTGGGAGGGGGTGCCCACCAAGGTAGTTTGCTTGGCACCCTCTCTGGTGTCACCTCTGAAAACTGGCAGCATCTTACAACCTGCTGGAGAGGGAGTTTCTCATTTTTCTCTCTGAATTCTGGGGTAGCCCCTGAGGGCACAAGTCCTTGAGATGTACTGGGATGGAGTGGGGGACCCCCTGGGGGACGCTCAGCCCAACCCACCCAGGAGGCTGCTAACCTTTCTGGAAAAGTGAATGTGGCCTGCGTTGGGTGCAGGTGAGAAGGAAGGAGAGGAAGGAAGGAAGGGTATTGTTATCTCATGGCCTTTCACTGAGAATGATCTCAAGAAAGCCCTTTGACCCAGCTGGCCCCTCTGAGCCTTCAGGTCTCAGTGACGTGTCCCCGCCCCAGAGAAGACTCCCCTACCAAGTAAATACCACCCTTACTCTTGTCATGGTCTGCCATTTCTGCTTCCACCACACTTACCTCAGTCCGCACAGCGTCATTTACTTATCTGCTTGCATTTGCTGCCTTTTCTCTTCTCAGTCCCGGGCCTGAGTGATCATATCTGCTCGGTTCACTCCTCCAGTCCAGTGACTCACCAGCATCTGGCTCACAGAGGGTCCTCAGTAAAGGCTGCCTGGTGAGTGAATGAGTAAACACAGGCAGTAATAGGTAACGATTTCCACCTGTCACAGGGGGAAAGAGGACAATGAGGCCTGGAGACTGTGAGGGAATTATCCAGGTGGTGGCATCAGGGCTGGAATCCAGGCCTTGAACTTAACACCCTCCAGCAATGACTCCCTGCTGTCTTTTTTCCAAGCTCTGGAATTAGCAACATTCAGCATTAGCATCCTCTTGAAGTAGGGAACCCTAAGGTTAAATTAAGCTCTGAGATACACAGGAGATGGGATTCCAAGAGCTGCATCCTCTGGTGGCTATGTCTGGTAGGCTCAGAATGCCCTGCAGGAACATGAGGAGGGGCAGATTCCCAGGAGTCCGGTACCAAAGGAATTCAAGATCCTGACAAGGAGAAAATATCCAGGAAACCCTTCAGGGCCAAGATCTTTTCCTGATAAACTCCTTAGAGGCATTTCTTGCCCTGGTAATAGCCAACTTTTTTTTTTTTTTTTGGTCACTGCAATGGACTAGAATTTTTTTTTATTTCATTTTTGAAAAATGAGACAGGTGAATCCCAGTGGAAGTAGGTAATTTAAAAAAAAAACTTTAAAAAATTTGAAATGATCTCAGATTTTTAGGAAAGTTAGAAAAATAATTGAAAGAATTGCTGTATACTCTTTATCCAGATTTCCTCAAAGTTGACGCACTACCACATTTATCTTTGTGGGTGTGTAGGTGTGCATGTGTATATATATATATAATAAAAATTTTTGTCTGAGTGGTTTGACAGTAAGTTATAGACCTTTCTTTGATAGTTCTGTGCTCTCCAGGGCTCCCAAGTTTCCGTAGTTACCAAATGCTCCTGTCTGTTCTGTGCTCCATGTCTTTCCACATACTATTCCCTCTGCCAGAAAAGTGTATCTAGACCCCGTGGGCTTGGAAAATTCCTGCTTATTTTAACATTTCATTTTAAGAATTCCTACTCCTGGAAATCACGGGCCATGTCCTCTCTTGCTTTTTTCTAGCACAACAATTGTTATCCTGAGCTGAAACTAGGTTCCTCATTTTTCTAGATTGAAGCTCCTTGAGGACAGTCCTGGGTCTCATTCCTACTGTATCCCCCAAGCCTGGCTCAGCATGTGGCTCAAATGAGCATCTGGGAGGTGTTTGTGGGATGAATTAGAACAACTGTCTATTTGGTCTGGCTCAAAGTTCTGGACTCCTCTTATTCCATCCACGTGCCTAAGATTTGGGCTTATTGGACTGCTAAGAGATTTAGGCACTGGGGTTGCAGGGAGGAGGTACTGGAAGGGGAAGGGACAGTCAGCCATATGGATCTGATTTGCACAGTACCATTGGTTGTTGTTTTCCTCCTCCCCTAGTTCCCCAATCTTTGCATTTCTCCTTTTCAGACTGCCCTGGCCTCCAACATGGTTGCCTGCTTCTCCTCGATTTCTAACTTCCCAAACAAACTTCCCATTAATGCTTGCCTGATGCAAATGTCAAATGGTCCTATGTGGATGCTATTAAAATAATGAATGCAGAAGGGGATAGATGAACAAGTCTAAGAATCGATCTTGGACCCCTGATGAGATCATTAAGAACTGGGGGAAGGGAGGGGGCATCACTCTCGCAGGTTGAAATTTCACCAGTGCCTCTTCCTCTTCTCCATCAACTCCTTTCCCCCTTCCCATCCCCCTGTTGATTTATGGGTTGGATGCCTCCCCCTCCCCCATCCATGACCCTCAACGCAGTGCTAACTCACCATGGAAAATCTATTTGTGTCAAATGGAATTTTTATCTTGGTTTCGGAATTAATGCATTTTGTAAAAGACGTTTTAATCATGTTTTCCTTATGGAAAGAATATTGTGTGAAAAAAGTAGCAGCCCCAAAGATTCAGGCAGGTGTCATGGAGGAGATGTATATAGGTGCCTTGATGAGGGTGGGGGGGGGGTCCTTGGCTTTGAATGGGTCTAAACTTGGTCATACCTTAGGGCCACCAGAAGGTGGGGAAAGGGGAAGCTGCGTGGAGGAGATTTCAGCTGGGTGATGGGGAGGGGTGTGGAGAGCTCCTTCAATTCTTAAGAGCAGTTGCCTCCATTATTATTGTCAAGCGCTCTTCTTGGAATTACATTTTCAAATCTTTGCAAAATAAAAGTGATTTAAATTCTGGTTATTGGTTCAATCCACAAGAGACGGAGAGGAAGCATGACAAGGGATAAAAGCCACATGTGAGCACAGGTCCAAATCCCAGCTGCACCACTTCCTGAATGGGTTGTGACGATTCCCTGAGCTGCACTAAAATGGGAATTACTTTAGTGACTATCTCCTGGCTGCAACACGAAGACCGAGGGAACAAGTACGCATGGAATTGAACTGCTTGTGTCTGGCACAAAGAGAGTCCTCTAGAGATGCTGGTTGTCCTGAACTCTGGTCCGTCCTGCCTCACTTGGAGCCAGAAGACATTAGGTCAGAATTGAACACTGTCACTTTAGAACAGATGGGCACATAGTAGGCATTCTTTAAATATGTGCTGAGTGCAAGAATGGTATATTTCCTGGGTCACTGATAAAATTGGCTGCCTCTTTGGACTACAGAGATAAAGATTCTGCCAAACAGACCTTCCAAGTGGGCTAGGGATTTGCTATTCTCTCTGCAGCCTATCTGGATCCCAACCCCACCCTCTGCTTCAGTGGTTCCTGGTGATTCTTTTATTTCTGGTATTTTCTATTCATATTAACTCATCTTCTCTTGCCTATGTCTTCCAGTGGCTTATAAGTTTCACGATGACCAATGTCATTCTCACACACCATCTCTAGAATTAGCATGTATAAGTGCTTCATAAAATATTTGTTGAATGTACTTAGAAATGAATGAATAAGTGGAATACATGGAATTACTTTCTTCCTTACTGATCCCTGCCTGAGTGTATAGGTACCAGGAAAGCAATACTAGATCAGTTCATTTCTAGAATGGCTTGTACAAAGATCTTAAAACTGTAGCCAAAGGAGTGAATGTGGCTGAGGGTGACACCAGTGAGAAGAGGTGCCTTGGGATACCCCTCCTCTCTCACTTGATCTGGGGGTAGTTGGGTTGCAAGGCCAGCTGCGTGGTGGGAGTGGGAGGAGAAGGAAGGAGCTGAGCTTTGGTGGCGAGGAGGGAAGGGCATTACTGATGTGTTCCTGGTCGGGCTTCCCCACAATCAGCTCTGGGAACATGGGAAGAGGGAGGTTCTTTTCCCATTGGCCCTTGGTTTGATGGTTGAAAGGGACCAGTGGGGCTGGAGAAATGGATGGCTGCCAAGACTAGTGTGGGGTGCTGCAGGTAAACCTCTCAAAGGCAGACATAACTTTCACAAACACAGCTCTTTCACAAACAGCCCCAGACTCTGGCAGCTGCTCAGCTCAGGGCTGCAGCCGTGGTTGCTCTGAAAAACTCTGTGCTGTAGGTGATTTTGGAAGCAGCTCTGGTCTGGTTGTCGGGGAGTGGGAGGAAAAAGGCGGTAGCAGGGGTGAGTGGGTGCATTCATTTACTCAGCCACTCAGCGGCTCACCCACTCAACGAAATTTTTTGGAGTAACTCCTGCATGTCAAGCACTGTATCTGGACAAGAAATTCAGTAACTTAAGGGACAGGTGTGGAATCTGCTGAGATGAAGCTTAGAGCCTAATGGAGGGAAAATATTTATAAGATAATTAAATATCTAATCACAATTGTGACCTGCCAGGAAGGGAACTTTCAGGTATGTATCAGTTCTTGATTGTCACAACATGCTTCGTAACAAATCAGCCCCAAACTTGGTGTCTTAAAGCACTGAACACTTAATTAACTTATGAGTCTGCCCGTCAGCCGTTCAGGTTGAGCCCAGTGTGGTGGTCACTTTGGTCTTGGCTGGGGCACTCATATTTCTGAGGGTTGGTGTGGGTTGGCAGATGGGATAACTTCAGCTGGCATGAATGGGGCAGCTCATCTCTGTGCCCATGCCTTGTTCTTCAACCTGAGGTGCTCTCCTGGTAAAGGCAGAAGAGCCAGAGACAAGGGAGAATACACAGTGCTTCTTGAGAGCCACACTCAGCACAAGTACCCCATTACTTCTACTTCATTCTGTCTGCCAGAGCAAGCCATGAGGTCAGCTGAGATGTCAGGGCAGGGAAAAGGGACACTACCTATTTTGTAAGAGGGACTGTTCAGTCATAAGGCAAAGGGTATAGACAGGGGTGGAAGGGTACCGTTAAGCATTGGGGTGTCAATCCATAACAGCATGCCCTGATGGTGTGGACGAGGGCATTTGATTTCAAAAGAGTGATTGCAGGAGGCCTCTCTGAGGGCGTGACAATTCAGCTGAGCTGTGCAGGGTGAGCAGGAGTTAGCCTGTGAAGACAGACGAGGAATACTCCAGGCTGAGTGCTCGCTGAGCTCCAGGGTGGGAGTGAATTAGACAGAATCAAGAAACTAAGCCCAGGGCAGCAGGACCTGGAGAGACGGTCTGGGTCGCAATGAGGTTAGTTGAGGGATGGCAGAGGCCAGCCCAAGTTTGCTAAGGAGCAAGAGCAAGGCCTGTTGGAACAGAGATTTTATTTGAAACAGTAACCAACATAGGAAACCAGAAGGGCTAGAGTTTATTGAGCATCTATGATGAGACAAGCCTGGCTGGGTGGGAAGGTGTCCTTGAAGAACTCACAGAAAAGTAGGGGAGCAGTGAGTGACATGAGTAAGTGACTATGTCCCTGGAGGGCTGAAGCTGAGTGCCAAGCCTATGGGGGACCTGCAGAAGGAACAGGGAGTGGGGGCCCAGGGAAAGGAAGCTGGAGCGGAGGTTCCAGAGGCTGAATCAGGAGAGGGCCTTGTGAGTGGAAGGAAGGATCTGGTGACCCAGGTGTGTGCAAGGAGGTCCCTGAGGGTCAGCGTGTCTGGACTGAAAAGGGGGCAGGTGGGGTTTGCAAAGGATGCTGGGCCCAACCGAGGGCTTTGGGTTTGATGCCAAGGGCCAGGAAAGCCCTTGATGTTTCTGAGGAACAGGGCAGGATGGAGTTTGCGTTTTATGGAAGGACCACTGTGCTCTGGGTGAGACGAGTGTGGAAAAGACCTGGGCAGGAGCAGTGGTCACGGATGCAGGCAGTGGGGGAGGCAGATGTAAATTCTTTCAGACTCCAGGAAGCTACAGAGGAAGTTGCATCTGGGGTGACGAGAGGGCATTGTGGAGGTTCGAGGTGCTCCTGGGGGCTCTGGAGAAATGGGAATTCATAGAACCTTCCTCACCCTTGATCTCAGCTCTCCAGTCTCGGCCTGGGAGAGCTGAAGACCCCAAGGAGCTAACAGAGGGGGCTTCCTAGTGTAGTCTGTGGCAGTGTGGGGGTGGGAAGAATTGGAGGACTGGAATAGGGAGGAGGATGGGGAGCCATGGAAACTCCAAGGAAGGCCCTTTCTGCGTGGTGTTGGGGATGGATAGGGGCTCAATTCCTGCAGTGTGACCTTGGGTCAGTCATTTCACTCCTCTGAGTCTGAGTCTCCTCCTCTACAAAGTCTCCTCCCTTGTTCCCAGGGGGTGGGGAGAGGTTGATGGGACAGTGCATGTGAAATGCTTAGCACGGAGTCAGGCCCACAGATGCCATCTGGGATTGCCAGCAGGGCTTGGCACCAGGCTGCTCCAGGAGATAACATTTTATAGGACCATAAGTTTATGCTGCCTTCTGAGTTGCATAGTAAAGAGCAACTGCTGGCCTGCAGGGCCAGGTGACCTGGTGGGACTCAGCCTTATGGGTTGGGGACTGAAGGATATTTGGCATTTGGAGGGATGCCGAGCCATCCCCACACTGCCCTCTGATTCTTGCAGGAGCTCCCCATCTGTCAGGAACTCAGACTGTCAGGCAGGCTGGTGAGGGGGCCTGCAGGCAAGGGACGCTTCCCCTGACAGGGGAGTCCTTCACTGTCAGCGGCTTCGCCTGGGTGGGTTAATAAAGCCATCCATCACCCTGCTCCATGCCAGGTATCTAAATGCCTGCTTAATACCACCCTGGGGAGCGGGAGTGTGCATCAGGGATGCTCACCAGGGCTCAGGGTGCTGGGATGGGAGGAACCCGCCTGGAGGTCTGGAGTCTAGCTGCGGTCCAGATGCCAACCCAGAGCAGGGTCTCCCTGGAACTCTGTGAGAGAGCTCGGTGTCTGAGGCTGTGTTCTCACAAATGGCATCTGTGCCCACTGGAGTAGATGCACTGAAGTTCCACTTGGCCATTCCTGCTTTGATGCCTGGGGGTGTTTGGCAAGTCTGGGCTCATGGGAGAAGGTGTGGGAAATGGAGCTGATGAGCATCAAACTATAGGCTCTTGTTTACTGCACACCTACTATGTGCACTTTGCCTGCACTGTGCCATTATCTCTTTGCCTGCACAGCATTATCTCTGCTGTGCAGAGAGTGAGACTGAAACCCAGAGAAGTGAGCTGTGTATATTCCCACAGCCAGGAAGTCCAGTGCTGGCATTGAACCCAGGTCCACCTGACTCTGGAGACTCACTCTTACCAGGGGCACTTTGCTGTCTTCCCAGGCTAGGTGCTTTCACAGTTTCACAGTTTTAAAGTCCTACCAACTGTGAGTCAGTATTACTCCCCCAAATTTAATCTACAAAGCGAAGGGGGTTCAGAGTCATGACAAATCACACAAGGCCACACAGCTAGGAATCTCAGAGCTGGGATTCAACATGGGACTATGTCACTTGGAACTTGCGTGGTTTCCCCCTCCACCAGAATAGTGTGTTTTCAAAGCTTTTCAGCCTGAGTTTGTGGCTTTTTTGTCTTCAACCAAACAACCACCCAACCAACCAACTAAGCAACCAATCAATCAGTCAATCAGTCCGGTATGGGGTCCTAATATAGAGAACAGATGGAAGAAGCTGCCACTCTGGTTAAGTGGGGGCCTGCTCTGTTACTGGCTGTGGCTGATAACAAATTAGCCTGAATGTAGTGGCTTAGATTCAACTCGTTTGTGACTCTTCCTAGTTTTCCTTAGGAATTCAGATGATGGGCTGCCTCTGCTACATGAGGTCTGCCGGGACACTTGAAGGCTGGAGCTGGAATGCAAAGGGTCATTTACTAACAAGTCTGGTGGTTGGTGCTGGCTGTGGGCTGCAGCCTCAGTTTCTCCCCATGCAGTCTCTCTGCATGAGCTACTTTGGGCTTCCTCACACATGGTGCTTGGGTTTCCATGGTGCAGGCAGAAGCCACAGTGCCTTTTATGATCTAACCCTGGAAGTCATGCAGCATCACTTCCTGTTCAGGTTTAAGGGGAACGGAAATAGACTGAGCATGTGGGACTGGAAATACTGCTAAGGCTAGGAACGAACCCAGTTGAGGTCCTGGGAATGCTGAGGAGGGTCTCCTTTGGTTAGCCCTCATTTTTTGGTCCTTCTGCTTTACCTCCTGGATCTCTTCAGACCTTTCAGATCTGCTTTGTTATGGGGTGGAGGCTTCAGTTCTGCCTGCTCCCTTTCTCTTCTGGGTAGCACCCCCTCCTGGCCGGTTCAAAACTAGCCCCTGTCTCTAGATCCCTCAGGGACCTTCCAGGCCCAATCTATCCACTTCCCTCTCACTTTTTGACCAGCAGCTGTATTAGTTGAGATAATTCTGTCAATACATGGCTTTTATACCCAGAACGTGCCTGGTAAATTTGTTAAAGAATACCCCAGGCTAACACATCATTACACTCCCAAACTCATCTATCTTTTACTTCGGATTAATTCTTTTTTTTCTCTCTCTCTTCACCTCCTCCATAAATCCTGGTGCACTTAATTAATTTCAGTTCCACTGTAAGGTCCATAATACAGAATTGTTCAAGCAAACACGAAATTAATTATTCTATTTACAGCCTTCTCATTGAGAGGAGCATTTCATCTTTCATAATTACATTTTGGAACGTCCAATTATGAATTCAGGCGCCTGCTGTTTTGCATACGGGGACAGTCCCCGAGTGTCCTCAGGGTAGGGGAGTTGGGCTGGTGGCCTCTTGTGCCTTCTGAAGCTGCCACAGGCACTCCTGGCTCAGACCATGAAGGACCTTTTAGGAGACCCTGTGGTAGGGGCAGGATGGCGAGGGAGGAGGACAGGAGACAAAGGAGGAGGAGGAAAGGTGAAGGATGTCCTAGGGTGATAGGGATCTCATCCTAGGAACAAAAGCCTTCAAGCAGAGGAAGCAGACCTCTTTGTCTTGCCAGATTGGCAGGGAAGGTTTACATCTCAACAGGTCAATGTGGGTCAGATGAATTTCGGGATGCAGCTCATGCCTGGACTTTGCCCTGGTCTCAGGTGTGAACCCTGAAGGCCTGGCTCCCCCTCCTTCTGGTTGACTCTTGGTCACAGAGGACTCCTTTGGTGGCAGGAGTCTTACGGAGCTATTGGGCTCTCACGTGGGACACTTTGGCAGAGCAGGGAGCCACTGTCTCTGTTCCCCAAGGACTGCTCTCTCTGGCTCTCAAAGGCTCTGCAGCAGCAATACCTCTCAGATGGGAAGAGGCAGGACACTTACTTTCTGTTCAGGACTCTGCTCTGCATACCCCAGGCTGGCCCCAGGTGACAACTACTTGGCTACACTGTGATGCCCGACACACAGGAGTGCTAAGACACTAAAAGAGCCCTGCTTACAGCTTTTAAAACATCAGCTCCCAGGGGTTGGGGCTGGGACTCAGTGGTAGAGCGCCCACCTAGCACGTGCTGGGTTCAACCCTCAGCACCACATAAAAACAAATAAATAAAGGTATGTGTCCAACTACAACTAAAAAATAAGTATTTAAAACAACAAAAACAAAACATCAGCTCCCAGCCAGGCATTGTGGTGCATGCCTGTAATCCCAGCAGCTTGGGAGCCCCGAAGCAGGAGGATTTTGAGTTCAAAGCCAGCCTCAGCAATGGCAAGGTGCTAAGCAACTCGGTGAGACCCTGTCTCTAAATAAAATACAAAAGAGGGCTGGGGGTGTGGCTCAGTGGTCAAGGGCCCCCGAGTTCAATCCCTGGTATCAGAAAAACAAAACAACAACAACAACAACAACAAAACATATCAGTTTCCATCTGACCCACATAAGCATATTTGTTCAAAATCAGGTTAAATAATTTTTATGAAAAATTTTAAAACTTTATAAAAAGTGAGGTCCACTCATTGGTCCTCTGGGGAATAGCTCCCTTCTTCCCCACTCCATCTCATTTCAGAGAGAAAGGGGCTACATTTTAGCATAAATAGAACTGTTTTTTCTTTTCTTATAATAATAATAAAAAACCCCATTGAGTTCCTGCTGAGTGCTGGGCATCATGTGAGCACTGTGTCCTGGGGACTTTGCATATATTGCTTATTTCACCCCCACCCTATGACCTCCAAAGGTGAACTCTTGACACGTGGCAGACTTGTTTGAGACAAGTACATGCAGGTGGTTATGGAGAGTCTCGAGTTCCAGGTGTAAGTGAGCTCTGAAATCTCCAGGAAATGATTTATACCACGAAGGCTCACGAGGTACCTGTAAGAACAGACTCTACTGAGACTACCAGTGCTAAAACCCCAGCTCTAGTACTTGCTACCTGGGCAACTTTAGGCAAACTACTTAACTTCTCTGTGTCTTAGTTTTCTTGTGTGTTTGTCTATGAGATTATGCATGTAAAGCATAATCATACAGGGTGGGTGGTCACTAATAGCCCATGTCTCAGTTTTTCCATATGTCTCCTTAGTAAATACCAAGTCAGTAGGTGAGAGTGATCCGTTTTCAAATGCATCACTTTGGATGAATCCTTTGCCATAGTTCACAAAAGTTGGTGCCTGGGACATGCTGGGACTTCAGGGTTGGGCAGGAGTTGACACAGAGGGATATGAAAGGTTTGAGAACCTGCTGCCTATTTATATTTCTAGCATGTTGCTTCTGATTAACACCCCCAGCAGTTTCCCAGAGGCCTGTAAGGCACACCTGAGACTGTCTCAGCCTGCTTCCTGAGGAACTCCTCATTCCCCCCTCCAGTCACACAGGTCAGGCCCCGTTTCCTAAGTTTTCCCACCTCAGCACCTTTGCACTAGCCATTCCTTCTGACTTGTACATTCTCCCTTCAACCCTGAGCATGACTGGTTCAGTTTCAATGCTATCTGTTGAGAGAACCTTCCTCTACCCTCTTCTCTGTAAAGTGAGCCTCAGCTTAGTTCTCCTCATGATGCTACCCTATTAGTTGTCTTCTAAACCCTTATCGCTTGTTTCTCTTGTTTATTGTCTGTCTCCCAAACACAGGAATATAGAGACCCAAGAGAGTGGGAGTTAGGACTGTTTTGCATGGTTCTCTATCTGCTCATTCATGGTAGATGTTTAATAAATATCTTTGAGGTTAATATTTTATATCCATCCCCAATGTGACCTAGCGAGCCTGGGACAAAGATTTTTCGATACCCTCGTTTGTGATTAGTGATGGAGGAAATGGGTCAGGCTTAATTTTTTTTCCTTTAAATCAATTGTCTGATCTTGAGGTGCCGTCCTCCGTCCCAACAGACCCTCAGGATGGGGGAGAGCCACTGATTTATCTCAGAAGTGATTTTTTCCCAAACCTGCCCACATCAAATAATTACTTGCTTTTGTGGGCTGAGAATGTCTCCCCGTTGTTCCACCTGGTAGGTTTGTTTTGTTTATTAATTAGCTATTAATTGCAAGGGTTCCTGGGAACTGGAGGTGAAGGGGAGGCCCGGGAGGTGAGCCAGAGGGCTGGGCAGGTGAGGACTGCAGTGAGGATGACCTGGCTGGGCACTGGGCTAATTGATTTCAAATGGTGTTGTCTGGTCTTCGAGTTCCTGGGATGAGGAGAGACTTTGTTAATTAAGTCCTGTAAGCGCCGCAGCTTAATTTCCAGCAGTGGGGTTGCAGCTGGTGGGTGAAAGCCACGGGCATCGGTGACAGAGTTGTCTTTGAAGGAACAGCCCATGGACATGGGGAGGCCAAGAGGGAAGGAAGAGAGGGTGTCAAAGGCAGGAGCCCCGCCCAGGGCTCCTCGCTCTTCTGTCCTCCCTGGGAACATCCCAGCTTGGTGAGAAGATAATGCCCATAAATAATTAAAAAAATGTTTTTCAATTGTTGATGAATTCAATATCTTTATTTTTATTTATTTTTATGTGGTGCTGAGGATCGAATCCAGGGCCACACACGTTCTAGGCAAGCGCTCTAACGCGGAGCCACAACCTTAGCTCCCCCATAAGTACTTTGCAGGGCTTACCCCATCTTCCTGGGGCTCAAGTCTCCCCCCCCCCCCTTTCCACCTTCCCCCACTTGACCTTCCCGGGACTCCCCTGTGTCATCTCCGCCATCTCTAATGCCCAGGTGTCTTAAGGCTTCTCTCTCTTGACTTTGCCCGCATCTCTCCATCTCCTCCAACAGCCCTTCTCTTCTCTTTTCTGGAAAACCCACATAACCATATTTCGGGTCTCCTTGCTGCCCCTCTTAGCCCTGTTCCTTCTTTTTCCACACAGCTCTGGGCCTGAGCTTCCTAGAATGTCCATCTGATCATGTCACTCTTCTGCTTTAAATTCTCCAGGGGCTTCCCATTTCCTTCGGATAGAGGTGACAGTCCTTTCCAAGGTCTGTGAGACCCCGCTGACCCCATGCTCCACCTCACCACTCTCGCTTGCCTCCGGGTCTTGGCATAGGCGGTCCTTCCCACCAATTTCCGTGCTCTCATTCAACGAGGCACGATTTATTCCATGGCAGGACTGGTTGTGGAGACACACTGGAACTGGGGTGCAGCACTGTCCCTAGTGATCTGTTAACTTGTTTTACCAGTTGGTTGCCTAGTCATATATTTAATTATGGCCCAGGCGCTGGCAACACCAATAGTAAAACATAGTTCAGAACATGCTACAGCACATCTGGCCGTGTTAAAAAGGGATTACAACCTTGGGTCTGAAGTTCGTATGTTTGGGTTCAATCTTGGTTCCAAGATAACATTCTTTTTTGTCCTTAGATGATTCATTTAATCTCTGCATGCCTCTGTTTTTTCCCATCTGTAAAATGGCTATAATAGGAGTGGCCGTTCCGCAGGGTTTCTGCAGGATTAAATGAGATACTACCCAACCCCACTCCTCTGGCAACATCGTCACCATGAGGTTTCCCTTTCCTCCTCCTTCTTCCTCATTTCTCCCAACTACATTGGGGAAAAACAAAAGAAACCAGTTAGCATGTTGAGAATGTGTTGCATGCCGGACACTTACTGGTCCTTTTCCTTTATTTTTTCTCTTTTAATTAATTTAATTTTCTTTTTACACACTTGGAGCACAACTTTTCATTTCTCTGGTTGTACATGATGTAGAGTCACCCCATTTGTGCAATCAGACCCATACATAGGGGTGATAATGTCTATCTTGTTCCACCATCTTCTCCCCTCCCTCCCCCACTGCTCAATCCGAAGTTCCTTCATCCCTTTGCCTCCCCAATGGATCAGCATCCACTTATCAGAGAAAACATTTGGCCTTTGGTTTGGGGGATTGGCTTACTTCCCTTAGCGTGATATTCTCCAGCTCCATCAATTTACCCGCAAAGACCATAACTTCATTCTTCTTTAAGGCTGTAACTGGTTCTTTTGCACATAGACATCGTATTCTTCGCTGCCCCAGGGCTCTCTCTCAGCTTCACTCTATTCTGTAGGACTTCCCGAACCCACATATACCCTGCCAGTCAGGGGTCAAGACAAGCAACCAATCCCAGTCTTACTGCAAACCTTGGCTGAGGGAGGAGGAGATGAGGAACATCTGTGGGGAGGGTCTAGGGAGAGGAGGTATCCATAAACAAATTTTATTTTTATGTCTCTGTTTGTTGTGATATGGTTTATTGTTATTTTATGAAGGCAATTTCACTTTTCCCATTTTTTTTTTGTCGTTCAAATCTTAAAGGCTCAGAGTTCCACAAGATTTGTTACGAACCCCTTAAGAGTGTCTTCCCCTTTTCTCCTTCTTTAGAGACAATTGCCTCCCCCTCTTTTAGCAGGTTTTGTATTTAACTCTGTGTTTCAGTGAAATGTGTTCGTATTAGAACTTCCTGTGCTTTTTAGGTGTGGTCATTGCGTCGTGGAAGATGAGGATTTAGCTTTCTTTTCTTTCTTGACCCTGACCACACTCAAACTCCTTCCTCATCTGCTCCCATCCTCAAGCACAGTTACATCACAGTTTTGTTAAGATCAGTGTTTAATATTTATATTGTTACAGCTCCGAAAACACTCTTCACAACAGAGCCAGGTAGAAAACTATTATGACTTTTCTTTTTCCACAGGACTTGTAATTTCCCTGAAGTTAATATCCATCCTGTTGGGTTTTGAAGCATAGATTGCCATGTGTTTATCATTGGTTGGACCCCAAACTCCTTGCTAGTGGTCCAAATCACCAATAAGACACTCAGATATACATCAGCTGCGGTAACCATCTCTTCCTCCAAGAGAAATTTTCCAGGGGCTGTGGCTTGCTCCAGTCTGGCCTGGTTGTCCCCTCCAAGCCCAATGCCCAGCTGTCTTCCTTGGCCCTCCTTCTACCATCCTGCTGGTGATTTCCCATCATTCACCCTGAGTTGGATATCTGGTCTTCTCAATTTCATTTTCCTCTTTCCTGGTTTACATACTCATTTTTTTTTTTTGATGATGTACCTTCTTTAACTGTGTCTTAAGAAGAAATGCCTAAAAGGTAAAACAAATCCAACAACTTCTTGTGTGAAAATAGCATTTTTATTCTTATGCTTGAATATTTTTCCTGGCAGTAGATTTGTTATTTAGGATGTATTTTTCTTCATACTTCTAAATCCACTCTTAAGTAACCAGCTTCTAAAGTAGTCCCCAATAATTCTCGTCTCTTGGTACTTACACGTTGTAGAGTCACCTCCCATATTTAAGAGGCATGACCTCCCTTGTAAACGGGATGTTACAGAAATGATCACCATAAGAGATATATAGCTTTGACTTGATCTCTTAGAATAACTGTTTCTGAGGGAAGCCTGCCATCATGTCATGAGAACACTCAAGCTATCTTTTGGAGAGGTGTATGTGGTGAGAAACAGAGGTCTCCTGCCAACAGCCAATATCAACTTTCCGGGTGCTTGAGTGAGGCACATTAGAAGTGGGTCTACCTGCCCCAGTCAAGCCTTCAGATGCCTGCAATTGGCTGACATTTTGATGATAACCTCATGAAAACCCTGAATCATGTCACCCAGCTAATCCACTCCCGAGTTCCTGATTCACAGAAATGATGTGAGATGTCAATGTTTATTGTTGCTTTAGGTGCTGTTTTGGGTTAATTTGTTTATGCAGCAATAGATAGCTAATACATACTGTATCACTGTTTTCCAGTTGAGAGGTCTGAAGCACTTCTGATTTCTGGTCCTTCAACTGATTTCTGTCCCCCCTCTCTAGAGACGTGTAAGATCTTCTGTTTGTAACCCGAGTCCTGACATCTTCCTGATACTTCATTATAACATGCCTGGCGTGGGACTATTTTTATCCTCTTTACAAATTCTTTCACTGGAAACTCATATTCTTCAGTTCTGGGAAATTCTCTTGAGTAATTTCGGTGTCTTTCTCTCTCCATTGTCTCTGCTCCTCTCTTACTAACTCCCGGCATTTGGATGCTGGACACCCCTGACAGACTCTCTAATTTTCTCATCATTTTTTCTTATTTAATGGGAAACATATTTATATTCTGAATCTTCTTTTAAGTGCTTTATTTAAACTCTGCTATACTTTAAATTTCTAAGGTCTCTTTTTATGTGTCTGAATGTTTGTTTTTATATTATTTGACATTCATTTTATACAGTCTCTTTTCTTGTTTTCCTGAAGATATATATCTTCCCAAGTATATGAAATAGTTCTCTCTCTCTCTCTCTCTCTCTCTCTCTCTCTCTCTCTCTGTGTGTGTGTGTGTGAGTGTGTATGTGTGGATATAAAAGTTACATGTACATGTTGTTTTAGGTATATGTATAGTTTTAATATATATAACATTAGGTATCTATATGGAGGTGTAGTCTTATTGATATATAATTCACACAGTATGCAGTTCACCCGGGGAAGCGCCCAATTCACCCATAGAGCTGTGCAAGCATCACTACAATGAATTTAGAAAATCTTCATCACCCATCATTCCCCTCTTCTCAACCCCACCCCCAGGCAACCTCTCTTCTACTTTCCCTATATTTGCCTATTCTAGAGATTTATGTAATGCAATCCCTTTTCTCAAATAGCAGATCTGTCCTCCGGTTGTTCCTGGCCCTGTAGTTACTTGGTTTGGTCTTTAACTTCCACATCAGAAGCTTTTTTCAGAAGTTTGTGGGATCCTTGGTTGTTTGTTCTTATTGAAGAAGAAGGGGAAGATTAACCAGCTGAGTGTCACAGATGGGGCTTGTTGACTCTGAACTTCCCCAGAGGATGATCTGCAACTTATTTGCTAGAACTACCTCTGATGTCACCATTTATAAGTCTTTGTGGATGGCTAGGTTCCCAGAGAAGATTCTTTGAGTCTCTTACTGGGAGGTGAAGTTTTGGCTGTCAGTGATCTGAGAGCCAAGTGGGAGAAGGGAATGTCAGTCTCTTCATTCCATGTGTCCAAGTTAACTTGATTTCCTGTTTTCAACACTGCCTGGTATCCTTATCTAGAGATCCTTTGTCTTATACTCTGGAGGAAAATTTTCACTCACCTGTTTCTTTGTAAACAGGTAGGAGGGAAGCTCTAGGGATCTGACTGCTTCTTTAAAATATTTTAGGGGTTGAAAATACAGCTCAATGGTAGAGTGTGTGCTTAGCATGTGCGAGGCCTTGGGTTCAATGCCCAGTGCTGAAGATTTTTAAAAAAATAATTTTGTTTATACGTTATTCATCAAATATTTACATAACCACTGCAGCCGTTTCTCTATATCTGCAGAGTCAACCAAACCAAAAAAATTTTTTTTTTCTTGTCTGCACTGAACATGCACAAAAGTTTTTTTTAGGGGGGTCATTTTTCCTTGAACAACAAGATAGAACAATTATTTACCTAATGTTTGCTTTGTATTAAGGATCATGATTAATTTAGAGATGATCTAAAGTTTATAAGAGGATGTGTGTAGGTGATATGTAAATACTAGGCCATTCTGTATGAGGGACTTGAGCTTCTGTGGGTTTCAATACTGAGGGATGGTTGTGCTATGTGCCAATCATTTTTCTAAAGTATTGATAGAACTCCTTCTTTGAGATCTTTTCTACCCACTCTCCCTTACAGTGGCACTCGATGCCCCCAATTCTTAAACCTTGGAAATTCCAGTGAATCAGGTTGGTTCTTTGCTCTTCTCATTGCTGAATTAAGGCCAAGTTTTCTTGGGTGCATTAGTTTTGGTCCTTTAAGAGGTAGACAGCAAGATGGGATTAAATGTGCAAGAGATATATTGGTGAAAACACCTGTTGGGAAAATATGGGAATAGTACTGGAGGGGGCTAAGAGAACTATCAGACCATGGTGCATGTCTAACCACTTTGGAGGGGTGAAAGAAGGGAGGAAGGTTGGGTAGAAAAGAAGTACTAGAATGCTGTACAGTTTCAAAAAAGTTGCCACAAAGCCAATGGAGGATTCTCATGCCCAAATCATCTGTTAGAGGAATCTCATGTCTCCCAAGGATGGGCCTGCCTTAGTATTTAATATGATTAGTCAAGGGCTATAGGTGAATGTATTGTTGAAGTCAGAGCACAGCACCCTGCAGTTAGAGATCTGATTGACTGATGTATTCTTGGGACAGCTGCATATTCACTTCAAGGAAGTATGCTAATTTCTTCCTAAATCCACAGTGAAAACAACTCCAAAGGAATTTCCTTAAAAGCAGTAACCGTAAAGATGAAAAGAATAGGAAAGGCAATAGTAAAAATTTTTGGAATCTTGGATATATATATATATATATATATATATATATATATATATATATAGTTAGTTTTAAGAGGATACAATATCTTTATTTTATTTTTATGAGGTGCTGAGGATTGAACTCATGCCTCACAGGTGCTAAGTGAGCACTCTACCACTTGAGCCATAACCCAGCCCCAGATATGTATTTTTAATCTTTCAGATTTACCCAGAAATCATTTGAGGTACTTATCTTTTAGTTCTTCTTGTTTTCTAATAGATGCAGTCAGGACTACAACTTTGCCTTGGAATACTGCTTTAGTGTCACTGCTAAATTAGCCATGGTTAGTATGTAATGCTTTCATTTTGTGACAGTGGTATGTAATAGCCTACATGATTCTGAGCTTTTATACCTGATGATGTTACATAAATGTCATTTTCATGACAGGGGTGATGGAACATCTGCACAGAATGGCAGGCCAGAACCCATGAATCATTTCAGTTCAGTTCAACAGATATTCATTGGGTTTCACCAAGTGCCTGTCTTGTGTTAGAAACTGGGAATGTAAAATGAACCAAAGAGATGCACCCTGGCTATAAGTAGTACAATAAGTGTTATGATGAAGGTAGCATGGAGCACTGTGGCAGAATAAATGATGAGCACCTAACAGCCTCTGGTTTCCTGGAAGACTTCTTAGAGAGATGGCGGAATCTTACTGGACAAATAATAATAGGCCAGGAGATGCAGGGAAGAATATTTCAAATAGAGGACACAGGAAGTGAAGAGGCATGGTGTGAAATGTCAGCGTGTGTACTGGAATCTTATGGTAGAGGGTGATAAGAGGGTAGCAGGCATGACTGTAGGGAATGTGGATGTATTAAGGAGTTCTGAAGGCAATGGTTACTATTCATTTCTGACAGTTTGGGCAGTTCCCTGAGCTTGTCATTGTCTCTTCCCAGAAGCTCAAGTCTTTCTGGAGATCTTGCAGGCACCCAGGATGGAGGGCTTGGCTGGCTGTGGTCACTTTCCCCTGATGGTACCGCCCTAACCTCTCATCCTGTTAGATGGAGCCTAAGCCACTCTACCCTGCTGCCCCTCACTGATTAGCCCAGCCATGCCACCCTTCTGTAGGCATCACCTCTTTCTGCAGCCTCTACACCTCGGTCTACATTGCACTCTATCCCCTCCATTTTGCAGAAAGCAGGAGGCTGGGGACCTCCTGCAGATCTCAGACTCTGCTGTCTGGCTTTGAGGAGTGAATGCCTGGTTGGATTCCCCCCAGAACCCCAGGAATCATCTATTTGTAAGAAGACTGTTGGTAAGGGAAGTGTGATGGGCGACAGATAGATCTGTTGCTAACCCTGGGTGAGGTGCTTACCTGCTGAGTGACCTTGGGCAGGTTCTTTTTTTAACAAGCAAGTGTGAGTTTGTGCCCTCTGTGTGCATAGTCATATGCAGGGCTCTGGAGGAAGAAGACCTTGGAGGGGAGATAGACAGAAAAGAGCAGGATGGAGGGACGGTGTGTGATCTCAGACTTAAGAAGGACTAACAGCCTCATGATCCCTGAGAAGGTGAATATAATCATCACTTTACGATTGAAGAAACTGGGGCTTAAAGGGGTCATGTGACTTGCCCAGAGTCCCTGTAGCTGTATTCCACTGCATCCACCCACAGTCTGCAGATCTGTGCAGTGATGTTATAGCAGCAGCAGCAGCAGCCCACAGACCCACTTTTAATGGCTATTGCCTACTTGCTGCCTGTGAAAGAAGTGGAAGTAGAGGTGAACCTGGAGGATGGACAACACTCTTGACCTTCAGATGGCCCCATCTGGAGTAGGTAGGGAGGCCGAGTTGCTGGCCTGAGATAATACTAGCCCCTTTTGCTTTCTTTACCTGCAGGAGGAGAGCTCCCACATTCCTGGGCTCTGGGCAGGGTGTACTCAGAGCTAAAGTCTGTGGGAGGACCACTGGCAGTCCCCTCCTTGGCGTATCTGACCAGTGGGGCTGGGCGTGTGCGCTAGGCTGTCAGGAAGAGTTATCTCCAGACAGGCCCTCGGCCTGCCTGCTTTCTCCTCCGCCATCCCCTCCTAATTCATTTTCCGCCTTTAATGTACTGTTGTGGAGCTTCCTCTCCCATTAGGGCCTGTAATGTGCACCAATTCCCTTCAGCTTGACTGCCCTTAATAGGCAGCGTAAATAGAATTTAGTGTGGCGTGCACTAACATCTCTATCCATTGTCCAGAGATTAAATACTTGCCACCGATGGTTCATGCATCATCAGCCTCGAGCCCAGCTTCATAGCTCCCAACCAAAGGAGGATATTAAATTAATTTGCAGGTTGCTTTAGCAAAACCTAACAAAAAAACCTCTGCGGGAAAAGAAGGAGGGGGCCCAGTGCATCCGCTCACCATCAATCATGGTAGGTGGGAGTCGTTAGAAACTTGGGGGGTGAGGGGGCGACTCTTGTTCATCCCAGGTTGGGTCCCTCCCCAGGGTCATGCATCTTGGTCACCTATTTCCATGCTAGTCCTCAGGCCTTGGCCCATGCTCAGCTCTTCCATCAGCTTTGAAATCAGCTTTCTGGACTGAGGAGAAGAGTGAGGGATGGAGAATGGAGACAAAGTCCTGAGTTCAAATTACAGAGACTCCTCCCTTCTTAGGTGTGTAGCAAAAGGACAACAGGTCAAGTGCTCCTAGTTAGGGAGATCTCTAGAATCTCTCTTTGGACTACTGGGTTCTTTGGTGTCCTCTGGTGGTTGTGGAAATCTGAGCCTTGGGAGACAGTGAAGTGAAAGGGTGAGGGGCAGTGCAGGCCTTGACTCTGGGGTCCACGGGGGCATATCCTGACCTTTTTTTTTTTTTTTTTCCAATGGTGGCAGTTTGTGTCATTGACCACAGTCATGTAGTGGAGACAGACCTGCAAACAGATGCTGATGATCCAGAGACAAGGGGCTTTGGGATCCCAGAGAGCAGCTCAGTCTGCACCTGGAGGGCAGGTGACCTCTGAGTTGGACCTTTCAGGACTAGCAGGAGTCATTGGTCAGGGTGGAAGGGAAAGGGGTCCTCCACACAGAGGTTTTGGAGGTGTCCCATGTAAGATATTGTCAGAGAACACAGGAGTTCTGAGTGGCTGGAAGACACAGTAAGCCCAGGGAGAGGTGGCAGACAGGATTGGGAGGCAAGCCTTCTGTGGGGCAGTGGGGAGCCATGGAGGGACTTCCACCAGGAGAGCCACATATTCATGGCTGTTTGTGGAGAACATTCTGAGACAATGTTGGGGTAACTCCCAGGGAAGGGAGGCACACAAGAAATCATTGCATGAATCCAGGGGATAGGGCTCAGACCATGACAGCAAAGGGAACTGAAAGGGCAAGTTCCAATCATGGCCTGAAATTCTCTGAAAGGAAAAACAAAGTCTCATCCCTTGGACAACAAACCCAGGTCCTGGTGCTGGGCTGGGCACTGAGAGTAAATGCTGCATCCAGATCCCTGTCCTGTGGGCTCCGTCTGTCCAGAAGCCTGGCTCAGGATGAAGGGAGGCGGGCAGGAGGGTTTCTGCTCACCTGGTCATATCAGAATGGAAGCCACCTCCAGGTGGTGAATGGACCAAGGGGAGCAGTCACTCTCCCAACAGGGCTAGGTCAGGAATGGTGGGTAAAGAGCAAGCATGCCACCACCCTCTCAGTCATTTCCTGCCAGCCATCACTAATCAATCCAGCCACTTTCCCCAGGGAGGTATAAAAAAATCCTAGGACCCTTTCTGGGACAGAATTGCATGATACTAGGATGAGGTGGCCTTGGCCCATGTCAACATTTTCCCCAATACAACCAGCCACTTCCTTATTTCAACTCCAAATCAGGGTCTTGTTTCTTCCTGGATTTCAGCAGACGTGGAGGGTGTGACCAGCCTTTCCTTTCCTCAAATCTTAGCAAATGCATCCAGTCAGTTGTCCTGCTTTTCCAAACACTGTAGAAATATGGTGGGCCCCAGGGTGGAAGCTGTGGAGGCAAGGCAGGGGGAGGAGAGGGAGGAGAGATCTCTGCTGTGGCGGAAGTGCCCGCTGTGGTCTGCCAGTTCTTCCCTGATGTCCTCCTCCACCGGTGACCCCCACTCATGGTGGTTTATTAATAGCTTTTAACACTATCATTTGGACTAATTGAAAATGGGAGCAGTGCTAATATGCCCCTTTACATTTCATTCCTTTTTTATTTAAAAAAGATACTAAAAGCATTTATCGAGTAGTTTCTGGGGAAAAGAAATAAAAAGGTCTCCCCTCTGGCCATTGTGATGGCGTGTTCTCCTTCTAGCACCCTGTGCAGGGGATTCTCATGGTTCATTAGCGTGATTTAAGGGGTCTCCTTGACCCTGTTATAAGGCCACCTGTTGGGAGGTTCTCAGAGACATCCTTTGCTCACAGGCAGGCTCCACCTGGTCCTGGAGTGGAGGATGGTGGGCAGGTGTGAGGGGTTTTGGGTGGACGATCCTCCACACTGCTGTGTGAGTGAAGGGATTTCTCCCCTGTTCTTCTGTCTTTCTAGCTGGGATTTAGAGTCATGGAGAACCAAGGTCTGGTTAGCGTAGTTCAGGTTAGTGCTAATCTCTTACACTGGTTATTATCCATTTTCCTTCCCAGTTTCTTTTTCTGTTCTTTTCTAAACCCAGAAAGGCTGATCCCTGGGCTTTCTCTAGGGCTTCTCCTTGGGTCTGACCAATGGGAGGCTCTCACTGGAGACCAGAGGGTAGAAGGGGAGGGAGGCTGGGGTCTTTCTTCCCTGGTCTCTTCCTTCTTTGGTGCTGCACCAGCTCTAGCAGTTTTTGTCCTTGTACCCTGCTGGACAGTCCCTCCTTTAACCCTAATCATGGTCATCACTTCCTGCTGGGGTTAGTTCGGGTGCCTCACCCGTGTCTCTGCTAGCAGTCCCTCTGTGAGAGACTCTTCATTTGTGTCACGGGCTTTGATTCAAGGTTTTTCACAATTTCCTGAATGGCTGTCTTGACGTCATTGTACAAAGAATGGACACTGGATGCTGGATGGCCCCCAAAGCTGCACTTGTCCTTCAGGTTCCAGTCCCACTCTTGGCCTTAGGCTGAGCCATGGATCTGGCTTATCCTTTTCCTTGAGTGTCTAGTTTGGGGGCTGATTTTTGGCTTGCTCTACCCCCAGCCAAAGGGCGATGGCTCTGGTCAACCAAGTCCCCTGCCCTTTGTAGGTCTCTGACCCTTAGCATGGAGTCTTGTGTCTGCAGTCCCAGCCAGAAATGCCCCTGGTTCTCCACCAGGCACTGTCAGAACCACTGCACCAACGTCCCCTTTGACAGGTGTCTCCCTCTTACAGCTCTGCTGCCGTGGCCTGATCCAGCCTGTTCTCCATGGAGCACAGCAGAATGGACACCAGTGGCCAGGAGCTGCCTCTGCAATCACGTCTCCTTGCAAAGGATCAATGCCTGCTCTTCTGCAAAGGGCCAGCAACAATGTCATCGGAATGAGTTCAGGGCTTTCTGAGGGGGGTCCTTTTGAGGCCAGCTGACCTATGAATGAGGGGGTGCTTAACAACCAAGCAGAAAGAGCTCAGGCTCTGCCTGGAAATGTGGGAGGCTGTGTGTGGCACGTGTGTGTTCCAGGACGACGAGAGCTCATCAAGACTCATCCAGATCTTTCTGGGAAGGGAGTCCCGTGGGTTCATCATCATAAAGCTCACCTCAGCTATGGACAAGCTGAAAGACCCCCTGAGAGTAGCCAGAGATTGGGTCAAGTCAGTAAGTACCCACTCTGTGCTGTGTCAGACTCTGGGGGCAAATGTTCACTTGGACTTGGATAGTGGCTTCTTGTAACTTGGTCTTCTTGGGTCCTCAGTCTCGTCATCTGTAATAGAGTCAGTGTCCTCTAAGAGCCCTGAGATTCTGTGGTTGTCTGAGGAAGGAAATATGGCTTTCCCAACTTTGATGCTATTGGGCTGGATGATTCTTTATTGTGGGGACTATCCTGTCATTGTAGGATATTAAGCAGCACTGCTGGCCTCTACCCATTAGCTACCAGTAGCAACTCCCCATTCCCAGTTTTGATAATAAAAATGTCTCCAGACTTTAATAAATATTTTTCAGGGGGGTAAAACTATCCTGGTAAGAACCACTGGTTTAAAATCATGACTGAGGCTCACACATGCCTGGCCAGGGGTTTTCCCAGGACTCTCTTGGTGAGTATTCTTGGACTTGGCCCTGGGATTTATAATCTTCAGGCTGAGGCTTGGGGCCCAGGTCTTCACTATCCATGGCTGAGTGAGACAATGGAATCCTATCCTCCAAGTCTTTCCTGCTCCAGGAATTTAGGTCTCATTAATTCAATGATCAGGTAAGGTCTGAATCTCCCAGCTGGAAGCCCACTCTGTTGGGGGTGGGAGAGTGGCCCGAGGGGACAGGAACAAGGCTGGTGTCTGGAGGGTGTCAGGGGGCATGCAGGGAAGGCCCTGGGCCTTAGTCACTTTGTGGTGTGCTCGGGCAAGTTCCTCAGCTCTTTGTGTCCCAGTTTTCTCATCAATGGGAATGATGGTGATGACCCAACTTGCAGGATTCTTAAGTCAGCGGATCAGGGAGGATCCCACCTGAAAGTGCTTCTATGAAAAGGATGTGCCAAAGGGACTATTCACACAGTTAGGCCAGGACAAAGGGAATGACAGGGACTGTGAGGCACACCTGGGCTGGCAAAAGCAGGAAATGATTGTCCTTTCTCCCCACCAGGTTGAAGGGGCTGGGGCAGGGTGGTGGCTGGGGTAGATATATCCAGAGGACTGACAGGTAGCACCTTAGAGCCCTTCCTCCTTGCCCACCTGGCTCTGTAGCCAAACAGCTGCAGCCACAGTGCGACTGGGCCAGGCCCTCTCGTGTCTTGCTGGTGCTTCTCACTTCCAAGGCCCACAGCTGGGGGCCAGGGGATCGAGGTGTGCAGCAACTGGAAGTCAGTTTCCTGGGCATGGCACCTGTCAGAAAAGACCAGGGAATAGATCTGGGTCGGGGTGGGGTTTGGAGAGGTGCCAGCCAGGGCAACCAGCATAGTGAGGAGAAGGAGGGCGTGGATATTTGCCAAGTGCTTAGAACAGTGTTTGCACGTGGTGTTTGAGGAAGGAAACCTGTGCTAGCCTCTGCGGGTTCAAGACATGTGAAGTCAACTCCTGCAGCACCTTCCATGTGGGAAGCTACAGGCTCTTCCTTCTGGAGCTGGCTGTGGTGCGGCCCCATGTGGGGGACAGGTGCCTAGGCTGGTGCCCACTGCACAGACACATCCCATGGGCCTCCCCACCCTGGTGGACACAGCCATCAGATTCATTCATGCTGTTCCTCAGCCCTGCTCCAACTCTCCTGCCTTCCCTGGTCCCACATCTCTTGCCCTTTGGCCATGACCCTGCCTGTGGACCAGAGGTGGACCAGTGGCCAAGGCCTAGGAAGCCCTGCCTGGGGCAGGCAGGTCCAGCCTCTGTTTGGTCCTCAGAGTCCCTGGGCACCGAGGGGATTTCCCTTGGCCTTTGTGAGGCTCCTCTGAGCCGACCTGTGCATGGGATGGGAGTCCCACTGGGGCTCCTGTGGGACCTGTGCTCCTAGCTGCCTGCAGGGGATTACTGAGTAACTCAGTGCAGAGGGGTTCACCTTGCAGGCAGGAGAGGTGGAGGAGGACAAGGATACAGCCCTTCATGGGCATGCCTGCTTCCTCTGCCTGTCCACTCTGCTGGCTGGGCTGCCCTGTTGGTGGGAGTTGCCCTCTCCAGTCTACCTGCCCGGTCAGTGCTGTGGGCAGGCCATAGCCTCTTCCCTTGTCCTTTATCAAAGCAAGAGGTGGTGCAGGAACGTGGAGTGGGGCTGGACTACCGCTGTGACAGCACCACTGACTTCCCACACTGCAGCTGGCAGTAGACCAAAGCTTTGAGCTGAGCATGTGCAAACTCTGGGCTCAGCCCCTGGCTTACTTGATTTCATTTTGTCCTTCCATAGCCCTTGGGTTGGCACTTCTGCTATCTCATCGTAAATGAGGAAACTAAGGCACAGAGAGGTTAAGGTCTGGCTTGCATCACACAGCTAATATGTGGTAGAGCTGAGGTCTGAGCTCAGTTCTGACCCCCTGTGCCGCTGATCTGTGCTGCCTCCCCTCCCAGGTCCTGCCTTCTTGCTCCCGAGGGTGTCATCAGGCCTGGGTCTCTGTACGGAGGGGGCTGCAGCTCGGAAATGAGGCTGGCTTGGGAATGTTTTTCCACACGACCCCCCCTGCCCCCACCCCGTGCAGCTGTGTAATGAGCCCACATCTGTTACCACCACATGTTGCTCGGCGCTTTGCAGATGTAAAGTCTCAATTTTTCTAATTAGCAGCAACACGAAGTCTATCTTAATTTTCTCCTCCCCTCCCTCTAATAAACGTGATATTAACAAGGTTACACGTCTGCGTTTTGCTGGGTATAATTGAATCAGGTCGCAGATTTGATTAGTGGGTGTGGGGCGATGGGGTCTGGTCAGGCTGAGGGGCTGGGGGAAGGAAGGGGCCAGGTCCCAGCTGCGGGATGGAGAGGAAGAAGGAGAAAGAGGAAAGTGAGAGGAGAGAGAAGGGAGGGAGAGAGGCAGAGAGCAGAGGGAAAGAGATCAGTGGAGAATGGCGAAGATGAGTGGCAGGTGAAGACAGAATAATAGAGGGAGAGAGGAAGGGGAAAAAGAGAGAGAGAGAAATGGGAGGGAGGGAGGGAGAGAAAGAGATATAGAGAGAGGAGCAAAGAGACATTGAGATGGGAGAAGTGAAGACCCAGACACACACCCAAGCACATAGCAAGTCACAAGAGACAAAGGACAGTGAGGGAGCCCTCAGCTCCTCAGCCCTGCTCAGACCTTTCTGCAGAAGGAGGTCGCCCACCCAGGGCTCAGGGAGGGCCTGGATTGAGGAGGGACAGGCAGCCACAGCCTCCCAACCTGCATTGTATTGCTGAGCTTGAGGACTGGTCCTGGCTCTGGGTGACCAAGGTCAACTAGCTTCCCTCTCTGGGACTCAGTTTCTCCACCTATAAAAAGTGCTCTGTAGGGCCCACTCCCTGTAGCTCCAGCTCCCTCCATGGGACAGAGAAATTGTGGAAGAGCAAATGAAGAAGGTTCTACCACTTACAAAGGCCTCTGGTCCATGAATCCTGCTGAGATGGTCCCTGAAGCACCCTGGACAGACCCAGGGAGGGGGTCGTGAACCAGGGTCTGGAAGGGGACTCCTGGTCCTAGTGGGCTCCAAGCCTTACAGACTGTGAGATGCCATATCAGCCGTGGTGACCCCAGGCACCCCACGCTTCCCCTGGGTCCCTGCCTGCTAAGCCCTGAGCTCCAGGCCACCCCGTCTCTGCTCACAGCTGCACCCTTCCCACCCTTCCCTCACCCCCTGCCCTGGAGCACCCAGGCTCCTTCCCACCTTCCCACCTTTTCTCTGGTAGTCCCTGCTTTCCCTGCCTTCTCCTCTGACAAATCTTAACTCCAGGGTCATTGCTTACGGGGGACCTTCCCCGGTGACTGAGGAACGGGCTCCTTTCTCTGCGTGATGGTGCACTTCTTTCCTTCTCTGTATTTGTGTGTCTGTGTGACTGTCCTCACTTCCCGCCTCTCCCGTTGGACCTGGCTGGCACCTGGTGGGGCTCACTGTGTTGGCGACAGTGGGAGCTCAGGCGGGCGTGGGCGTGTGTGCCTGAGGAAGGCCTCTGTGTGGCGTCTGCCGCAGCCTGGCTGTGCTGCGTTCCTGCTGTGACAATTTCTCCCGCTGATGACTCCGTCCCCAGGGCCTTGGGAGGCACTGAGAAGCTTCTGTCAAGGGGCAGTGGCTTTTCCCCCCTTGCTTAAATGAGATATGAATAATTGATTTGGCTCTTGAATAATTAATCAGATATTCAATAAGGAAAGTAATTGTTTGGCACATCCCCCATGGATGGCCTGGCTCAGCGCTGTCCCACGCGGGCTGGGAGGCTGGCGGGGGTCATGGGCCCACGAGGAGCCCAGTGCCAGCTGGGGGAGGTCACCTTGTTTGACACTTCTGGACTCCTGTCAGGTTCACTGTCCCCCGGGAGATCCCTGTTTGCCTCCATGTGCCCACCAAAAGTTTGGGTCTTATGGTCTCCCACTGGCTACCCAGGTGTCTGGCTTCTTCCCTGAGTCTCAGCTCTGAGATGGGCCCCCTTTGTCTGTTGGATGTGGCCCTCCTGGATATCACTCTCTCCAAGCGGTGCCCTGCCAGTGGAGAGGGCTGGGCCGGCTTTCCTACCCCATTTCCAACTCCTCCCCTGGGAGGCCTGGGGGGCGGGTGTTGTCCACTTTCTGTCCTTAGGGCCAGACTCCATAGAGGCATTGTGGGTAGGGTAGCCAGGTGCCCCTCTGTGCCCGCCTGCCTGGAGAAGGGCCTTGAAGCGCCTCTGACCAGGGCCCTGCGGGCCTCTTTAGGCTTGACAACTCTTCCCGAGATAGTCTTCTTGTAGGTTCCCTGTGTGACTTTCTGCCCACCTTTTAGGGACCCTGTTGCCTTCCCTGGAATATATTTCCCTAGTTTGAGTTTGGGAGCTTCCGCCAACAGTGATGGCCTGGGATCAGCTCCAGCCCTCACTGAACATTTTGAGTGTGCCCTGGAACCCACTCCTGTCCTCAGCTGGGTGGGGTCCCTTTTGTGATTTCCTTTATGAGTTGCAGGCACATTGATGTGTTAGACCAAACACACACATCATGGCACACATACCACACACGCCACCTACCACACACTCACACACACACACTGGACACATACAAACACATGGACACCAGGAGACAAAGGTCAACACACCACACATATGTACACAAACACACACACAAGGTCAGATGCATATCACACATGCGGGACACACGTGTACATGCCAGATACATGCACCACACACACTAGGTACACACACCAACACACATGTCACCCATGTAACTCAGGTCACACACATCACTGTGTCCACACAAACGTATGCACACGTGTGCACAGCTGCCCCCCAGACCAGAGGCAGTATGGAAGTCCTCAGAGGCAGGACCCGGATCTAGGAAGAAGAGGTTCCCCACCTGCCTCTGAGCACTCCCCCAGGTCACAGGCCCGGGTAGAGATGGTTTAGCTCTTTTCCTTGTGCTCTCCCCTTTCAGGACTGCTGGGTGAGGGTGGGCTTGCCCCTGGGGCAAGTGTCACTTCACAGATACTTCTTCTGGCAGATGAGGTGGAGTACTGGGATGGCTGCAGAGCCCTCGCCCTGAGGGAGGGGACAAAAAGGCTCGCTGCCTCCAGACTGAAATGAAAGCAGGAGGCTGGGTAGAGATATTCTCAGCCTCCAAAGGGATGGGGTGCAGGGGAGTGGGGAGGAAGGAGCCTGACAGGCTTCCACGTACACACATGCACATAGGTGTGTGTTTATTGCACACATGGAAGTGCGTGCCTGCATAGCATAGGCACACGTGTTGGTGTGTGCATGTGCTGTAGGCTGTGTAGTTTATAAACCACAGAAATCTATTTATCACAGTTCTGGAGGCTGGGAAATCCAAGGTCAAGGTGCCAGCAGAGGCAACCCCAGTGTCTGGTTGGGGCCCACTTCTTTTTTTTTTTTTTTTTTACATTTTTTTTATTGGTTGTTCACAACATTACAAAGCTCTTGACATATTATATTTCATACATTAGATTGAAGTGGGTTATGAACTCCCAATTTTACCCCAAATGCAGATTGCAGAATCATGTCAGTTACACATCCACAATTTTACATAATGCCCTATTAGTAATTGTTGTATTCTGCTACCTTTCCTATCCCCTACTATCCCCCCTCCCCTCCCCTCCCATCTTCTCTCTCTACCCCATCTACTGTAATTCATTTCTCTCTTTGTTTATTTTCCCATTCCCCTCACAACCTCTTATATGTAATTTTGTTTAGCAATGAGTGTCTCCCTTCATTTCCATGCAATTTCCCTTTTCTCTCCCTTTCCCTCCCATCTCAAGTCTCTGTTTAATGTTACTCTTTTCTTCCTACTCTTCCTCCCTGCTCTGTTCATACTTGCTCTCATTATATCAAAGAAGACATTTGGTATCTGTTTTTTAGGGTTTGGCTAGCTTCACTAAGCATAATCTGCTCTAATGCCATCCATTTCCCTGAAAATTCTATGATTTTGTCATTTTTTATTGCTGCATAGTACTCCATTGTGTATAGATGCCACATTTTTTTTATCCATTCATCTATTGAAGGGCATCTGGGTTGGTTCCACAGTCTAGCTATTGTGAATTGTGCTGCTATGAACATCGATGTGGCAGTGTCCCTGTAGCATGCTCTTTTAAGGTCTTCAGGGAATAGTCCGAGAAGGGCAATAGCCGGGTCAAATGGTGGTTCCATTCCCAGCTTTCCCAGGAATCTCCAAACTGCTTTCCAAATTGGCCGCACCAATTTGCAGTCCCACCAGCAATGTACAAGTGTACCCTTTTCTCCACATCCTCGCCAGCACTTGTTGTTGTTTGAAGGGGCCCACTTCTTAAAGATGCTGTGGTCTTGATATTCTCAGGTGTCAAGAGAGATGGAAGGGCCAGCCAGCTCTTTCACAGGACACTAATCCTATTGGAGAGGGTGGATCCCACAAGCCCCACCTCCTACTACCATCACCTGGAGGTGGGACTTCCTGCATGTGAATTCTGTAAGTCACCCATATGCGAAAGATAAGTACATCCTCTGACACACCAAGCCCCTTGGGGACCAGAGCAGCTCGGCAGTCAATGCTCCCTCACAGGCCCTGCTTCTCTGCCTCACTATTTGTAGTCCCTTCAGGAAAGGGTGGTGAGGTCACTGGTGTCTCCCTGTGTGTACCTGGTTTGTGACTGTGCAGCCAGCTTCTCTGGGCCCACATGCCCATTGGCCATGTCGGGAGCCTGTCAGGGATGCTGGCACAGGGCATGGGGCCCAGGCTGCAGATAGAGGGCAGCTGGGCCGCACAGTGGGGCAGCAGCTGGACCTGCAGGGAGGTTCCTGGTCCCCATCTGGGTCTCGTTTGTTCTGCACTTAGCAATGAGGCGGGGGTGGTCCTGGTCCTTGTCCTGTTTTAGTGTGGGACATAGACAGTAAGTGAGAGAAATCAGACAGTACGAGGATAAACCGGGTGGGATGTGGGGCTGGAAACATGGGGGGTAGGCATTTAGTCAAGGAGCCAGACAGGTGCACAGAATCTGTTCCGCTGTTTTGGACACTGGTTCAGAACTCATAGTAGAACCTAAGTCCGGAGTCAGTTTCACTGAAGGAAGGGCTGGGGTGCCCTGGGGGTTCTCCACGGAGGAACATGGCCACGGCTCCTGGGTGCAGAGGGCTGTGCTCTGCACTGTGGCCACCCCCAGGTGCCTTTCCGGGGTCCTGCTCTGCAGATGACTTTCATCTGACTGAAGGTTTTAAGGGAAAATGTGGCTCAGGAGGCTGACCTCTAAAGGTGACGGTGAAATGTGAGTGGCAGCATGGGGTCTGCTCTGCACAGAATTTAGATCCGTCCTCTCAGCCAGCCACCAAGGATACCCCAGGGAAAAATCAAAACCAGCCTTCAGTGTGCTTGCATTTAAGCAGGGCAGGTGTCCCAGACTCAGAGAAAGAGCCCCAAACCTACCACCCTGGGCCGGTTCTGGACAAAGGACCTCCTCAGCATTGCTTTGGGTGGAAGGTGTTCAGGGGACACTCAGCTGTTATTCCAGAGTCACCTGGCTCTCCCCACGGGTCCTGACAGCTGCAGTGGTTTTTGGAGGCATTGTTTCTGCAGCAGAGGGAGGGGAGTGGGGGGTTGGGGTTGGGCCTTAGGGGATGCTGCTGATGTCCTGCCCCAGACCCCTGTGGCTGCTGCAGATGGCTCCTGTTGTCTCTGGAGCCTCCAGTTCCTTTCTTCTCAAGCCCGATGACTCTCTCTGGTTCCACAGGAACAGGTTCAAGCTTCAACTGGCACCCCTCCAAAGTGTGCATCGGGATGACGCCCCAGGCCACCCTCAGCCTGTCCTCCAGAGGGGTGATTCTGAGGAATGTTCCCCATGGTCTCTTAAGAGTCCCTGGGGAGACTGTGCCCCTGGGTGTCCTCTGTAGTAACTTGCTCAAGGACCTGCAATTAGCCATTGTGTCTCCTTCTCTTTTGCTTTTCAGACAAAAGACCACCTAAGTCCTTGTCTTAGAGACTTTAGTTGGGGAACCTCAGCTACCACCCACCTGATCCGCAGGTCTCAGGTGACCAGAGCCAGGCCTCGAGCCTCCCTTTCCATCTCCTTGTGTGACTCTGGAGAGGCCAGATGCTAAGTGCTCTACTCCTGACCCCAGGAACAATCAGGAAAGCAGAATATTTTTGCATCCAAGCTTTTCATCCCCATTGGGAGAAGACAATCCCTTTGCTACGCTTGAGTCTGCATGCTTGATTTGAAAAGAAGTATAGCCAGAGAAGTTAAGAAAAAATCTGCATCCCCTGAGGTCCTCATGGGCTTTTCTCATCCAAGTGTCAGTAGAAATAGTTTTCTATGATCCAAATTCCCAGGGGCCTCTAAAAACCCTTCCCAACTCTTTAGACAACCCATGCCTGGTTTGTTGGGCTATCCCTTCTGATTTGAGTTGGAACTTCTGGAAAGGTTCTCAGTGTTCACTCACATGGATGGCTGCTCTACTCCATCATTCACCTGTTTCTGCCTCTTTGTTGAGACTTTTGCATATGCTTGCGACATTCTTGTACTGCACAGCTCCAGAGAATGCTATTCATGTAGGTCATGATGTGAGTGGCATCTTCAAGGTGTGCAGAGTACAATCTGACCAACCGTACACAGTGGCCTGGCTCTTGAAAACAGCAGGCTCCCTGCCTGTGTCCTCTGACTACTTTTTTCTACTTTCTTCTGGATTCTTGCTCTCATGACTGAGGAAGGATGAAGGTAAGACAGCAGCCGACATTCTGATGAATAGACTTAGTGAAAAGTCCTTCCACTAGCATTTGCTCTTAATAGACATAGGAGGTGGGAGGCTCAGAAGAAGCAGGTCCTGGAGAGTGATCAGGAGTGACCTCAAGAAGCCATGTCCAGTGTCCAGATCCAGAGCTGAGGGATGCTCCTTATAGAAATGAACTTGGAGAGGAACCTCAGCTGCCATCATGGATCCAGGTTTGGAACTCCCAGCCACTTCCTGGGGTCTGGTCTTCCTGGCTCTGACTCTCTCTCTGGATACCTCCAGCTCCTGGTGCAAACCTACTGCCTGACCTTTTTCAGGTTTGCTGAGGGCCAGATTAGGAAGGAGCCCTTAGACAGATTTAGGGGAAAGCTGGCTACTGGAACCTTCCAGAAGCAAAGGATGTAGGGAAAGGAGGGTGGCAGCATTTAAACCAGAGGGAGGAAATGCCACCCAGCACCCAAGCCCTGGGTTTTTTATGCACGCATGGCATCATGCATCCAGGCGCAATCCAATAATTTGTCAATGAAGGCCTCTCGCGCCCTCTGCCCCCACCCCTGTCTCTGATAACATTTACAGTAAATCCATTGCACTGACCATTAAATCCGAGGCCGCCTCGAGCGATCACTTCAATGGGGCGCTGACAGGCTGAGAGTTAATAATGACGCGGACGCTAACCTGTTTATTGATTTGCTTTTTGTACCTTTCATCCTCGCTCACTCCTTCTCCCTCTCGGAGGAGAAATCTTGGAATTAGTAATCAGGTGACAGCCTCACCCCCCTCCTGTTCCCAGCCATGTCATCCTGCTTAAACTCTCCGAGATAAATTGCCTCCACCTCTCCAGCCCCTGCCAGCCATTCACTCTCCAGTTACTCAGCACAAGATGCCGCATCTGTCACTGGAGCCGCAGACAGAAAAAAAACATTAACACAGACATGAAAAGCTTTTAACTTTGACAAGAGGCACGCAGGAAAGTTTTATATTTAGCCCCTCCAGCAAAGGCCACGGTCGATCCATTAGGGTGGCTTGTCAGACCCAGGGCGAGGTGGGAGAGGGCTGGGACCATGGGGCTGAGGGTAGGGGGTTGCTTGTGCCAGCCTGAGGAGCATGCCCCTGGGACCAGCACCTCCACGGCCTCCTCTGCTTCCTTGATTTGGGGATGGGGAGATGTGGGACAGTTGGGTGGTTGAAGTCATCAGAGACTGAGGGGAAGGACCCAGATGTGGGCCTTGGTTTCTGATTTAAAATAGATTTTAACCTCCTTTTTTTAAGATTCCAAGATATGGTGTGGGATAGAGGCTCATTGCGTGGCCATGGCCCTGCCAATTGCCACAAATAACGTGAATCTTTTTTATAGAAGCCTCAAAATATAACAAAGAGAGGGAGGGTTTTGCAAGAGGCAAAACTTTAAAATTTTAAAAAAGAATGATCCATTTTTCTCCCCATCATTTCAAGCAGAGAGTGGTCCCCGGCTCCTTCCCCTGCCCTGCCCCATTTCTTCTTTCTCTCTGACTCTGTCTTTCTTTTGGTCTGTCACACATACACACACACACACACACACACACACACACACACACACACACATATACACACACTCCACCATCCCCACCGCCTCCCAGTGCTCACAAATGGAGCCCCTTCTGATCCTCACCCCATCTCTAAGTCATATGGTTTCTCAGCATTTTCACCCCCTTCCATGTACTTCCTTAAGCCACACTGGGGATCAGGACTGGTTGGTTGGCGCAGATGTCCTCAGTGGGCAGGGATGAAGGACAGACACACATACGCACTACACACGTGCATTAGCTGCTCCAGCCCAGGAATGGCGGGATGGCTTTGTGCAGATCAAGGAGCAGGACATAAAGGATTGTTTGGAGCAGTGTTTGGGAGTGGAGTGGGGAGAGATTGGGGTGGGTGGAGGTTCCAGGTCTGGTCTACAGCAGAGGCCAAGGTAGGGGCTGCCATTGACTGGATGGAGGAGAATTCAGTGGCTTGGGCAGGAGGAACTTGTGGGCAGATCAAGGTGTGGAGTGGTCTTTGAACGCTTCCTTAGATGGGGTTCCTCCCAAAGCAGCTCTTGAAAGGATTCTAGTGCAAGTGGTTTATTTAGGAAGTGACTCCCCAAAACATTGGCTGGGAGTTGGGGAGTGGGGGGTGGGAGGCAGCATAGGCTGAGTTCATGAGCAGCGTGCTACTTTGCGCAGCTGGAGGGAGATCCTACTGGGACTGCTGGGAAACCACGTGGAGCTCACCTCACGGTTTCTACCCTCTCCAGCTGGAGTGCACCTAGCTGTCATCTACCCTCCTCATGGTCTGGGGGCTTCGGAGGGTGGGAGGGCTTTCATTCCTTCCTACATCTAGGGTGCGCTACCAGGGCCCAGGGGCTTCAGTAGGCTCCTGGGGCCACAGAAGATGCTTGCAGAGAGCACTAAAGTGCTTTGATGTTTATAGACACAGTGGCACCCTGAAAACACCTACTATAAACTCCCAACCTTCAGAAAACACGTCTTCAATGCGTCTACCAAATTTTGGAGCAAGGGTCTTTGTTCTCAATGGTTTCTTGGGATGAACGTGAAGCAGAGTGAGAAATGTGTTGGTTTCTTTTCCTCTTCTAGGTACGGGGTGATATTTATCCTTACAGTGCATAGTCCACAGGGTCTGGGCTCAGATGTCACAGAATGCTGCAAAAACGGAACCTTACTTCCTCATGGCTGCCATTTTTTCACTTACCTCCCTTCTCTGAGTTTAAGAGCTCTTGGAGGTCACAGAGCCAGTGCTGGTCAGATTTTTACCACCAGAACCAAGCACCAGGCTGTGAACAAATTAGGAGTTCGGGGAGGGTTTGTCAAAGGTGGGCAGGAAGGAAAAACATCCCGGAATTTCCAGGGGACTTGATAAGTGGGGTTGAACAGAGAGGCCCTGTTGGCCCTTGCCTGGGCCATAGAAGGAGAATGCTCAGCCCCAGGGGAGCTGAGGGTCCTTTCTTAGGTTGAAGAAGAACTCTGGACTAGGCAGAGGGCATATTATGGGGATGAAGAGGGCCTGGGGCAAATGTAAGCCAGGCCCAGTATATGGCTGTCCAGAGGTCCCCAACAGTGGGGACCAGCAAGTCACCCTAGGCTGAGATGGGTCCCAAGGCCAGGAGACCAGCTGTGGAGAGAGGGACTGGCAGGACCTCTTTCCTCTCTTCCCTGATTTCTATTACCTTTTTTTTTTTTTTTTTTTTGGTTTAGCTTTAGGCTCCCAAGCAAGGCCGGGAAGGCACGGGAGACTCCGAATGGGATCTGGCTGGATTCTGGAATTTCAGACATTGACAAAAGAATTCTAAGTCTGAAGCCTGGCTCTTCCTCTGTAAGGCAACGACTCCTCCTCCAGGGCAGCTGTTCCTTCCCAGCAGCTGCTCAACCTTTCCAGAGACTCTGAAAAAGGCTTCTTGTGCTTTTCAGTGCTCAGGTGAATTTGGAATGGAGCTTCGGTACCCACAACACTTGGACTCCATTACAGGTGTTCCCACACCTGACTCAGTTTCTGGAAGGGTCTTGGTTTTCCTAGAGCTCTGGTTGGTATGGACTGTGGGTGTCTGTCCTGACCAGGAACAGCTTTCCAGTGAGGTGAGTATCCCAGCCATGGGAGCATTGGGGGAAAGGAGCACTCTGGTGACCCTGGAGGCTGGGGTGTCACTTCACCAAGGCCAGATGAGGTCAGTCCTTGGCCACCTGACAGGGTGTAATGGCTCTTGCTTCGTGTGTGGTGAGGAAGGCTGAGAAATTAAGCTGGTGTGGATCTGTGTCTCCTGTCGCAGCCACACTTGCTGAATCTGAGGTTTCTGAGAAAGTGAAATTTCAGTCCCTCCACTTTCCCTTATCAGCTGGGCTCTCAGGACACGTGGAGAAGGTGTCAGTCAACCTCATGGGCTTCTTGGTAGAAAATGGATATTCTTGTGCAAAATCCTGTCTATGCTGCCACGGCCTATCTGGTGATGCATCTGGATCTTGGTGTGAGGAAGGCTGCAGAGAACTCCCTGGCGTGGCCAGCTCTCTTCTCGGCTGCTGCTGTGCTCTGGACCTTTGTGCCTCCCAAATTCATATGCTGCAATCCTCACCACCCATGGTGAGGTTATGGGGAAGAGGGAACATTTGGAAGGAGATATGGTGACCGGGGTGGTACCCTCATGAATATTAGTGCCTTTATAAAAGAGGCCCCAGAGAGCTACTCTGACTCTCACCACATGAAGAAACAAAGCAAGAAGGTGTTCTCTGTGAGGAAGTGCACCCTCATCAGACACCGAATTTGCTGGTGCCTTGAACTTCTCAGCCTCCAGGACTCTTAAGAGATTTTCTGTAAAGAGCCACCTCATTTATGATATTTTGTCATGGCAGCCTCAATGGACTAAGATCACTGCCTTGGGGGTGAGCAGGAGGAGGGAGCAAAGGGAGCCTGGTCTACGCCTTGTTCAGAGCTACACTTATGAAAAACACCAGAGCGAGCGATAGGGGGACCAATTAAGAAGCCCCTTGTTACATCTGTTTGCTCATGAAGCACTCTCCTTTCCTTGAGTCAAAGTATGGGGCCAGTCTTTGCACTTCCTTGTCTTAGGGGATACTGGGGACTTACTTGGGGTGCGGCTAAGAAGATGCTGTAAAGCAGAAATATCTCAGTGAGTTTTTCCAAAACTGACTGACCAGACTCTTTGGTCTGTAGTTTTCCAAACCTATACTTATTTGGAGGACACGGAATTTCATGCACCAGACATCTGCAAGCTCTGCTGTTTGCCTGCATCTCTTGGGGACTAGGAACAGGGGTTCTTCAAGATAAAGTAAATAGCACAGGCTTTAAAGGCAGACAGACACGGATATGGGCCCTGCTCCATCAATGTCCAAGCTTGTGACATGGGGCAGATCCCTTGGCTTCTTTGAGTCCCTCTTTATAAGTCGGGCTATGGGAAGGGTCACATGAGGTGGGGCTTGGAAAAGCTGCTGGAGACTCCTCCTTTCTTTCCTTCCACCCCCAGAATGCTGGGTCTGGAGGCAGGAGATTTGGAGCCTGCTGTCAGCTCCTCAGCTGTCTTTAGTTCCCCCACTTGGGTCAGGCCAGGATTCATCTGCAGGCTTCTCCCTGTACCTGTAGACTGAGGACTCTGCTACTGGCAGGGGTGACACCTCATTCCTCACCTGATGAATCTGACTTTAGGGCTCTTGAACCCCCTACAGCATCTCTTTGGTTCAGTGGAAGTGCCTTCTCTGGGTCCATGTTCCTGCCTGAGAGTGTAGCCACAAGAGGGGTCTTGACATGAGTCCCTGGGGTTATTTGTGGGATTTGACTGTGGTGTGTGCTAGGAAGACCCAGGAAGGGCCATAAAGCTGGGGGGTACAGAGCCTGGAATCTGATGCCTTCTATTCTAGATTGAAAGCCTTCAAGGATTCCTTTATTGCCTCAATTGGGAGAGGAGGGCAGAGAGGGTGACAACAGATTGCGAGATGTGTGGTTGAGAGAAGGCCACAGCGCTGACCATTCTCCAAGGCAGGCAGCCAAAGCCCTTTGCCATGTGCCTTTGTTTGGGGTGAATTGTGTCTCCCAAAATTCTTAAGGTAGTATCCTAACTTCTAGTACCTCAGAATATAATTGTATTGGAATCAGGGTCTTTTACAGAGCAAATTAAATTAAAATGAGGCCACAAGAGTGGGCTCTAATCCAATATGATTAGTAGAGGATGTTTGGACACAGACATAGGCAGAGAGAAGATGAAGATGATGGGAAGAGGTAGGGAGAAAATAGCCATCTATGGGTTAGCAGAAAAAAGCCCAAGAAAGAACCAAACCGAAGAAGCCAACACCTCAATCTCAGACTCCTAGTCTCCAGAATGGTGAGAAAATGAATGTCTGTTGTTCAAGCCAGCCAGGCTCTAGAACTTTTTACAACAGCCCTAGGGAAGTAATTTAACCTCAGAGGAAAGAAAATTTTCTTAAGTTCTAGCATTATAGATCTTTACTTTGGCAAGTTGAGAACACCAGGGCCTAATGCTATGGATGATGTAGTTGATGAAAATCTTGCATAAGCAGAGGTGACCAAAATGTGACCATCCCGACACAGATGACCATCACAGACAAGGAGTTAAGGAAGGAAGCAGAATCAGGGAGACAAAGAAAAGGACCCCAGCAGGACCCTGTACTGGTCTAACACAGGGTCTTTGGCTTCTACAGCCTGATATGCACCTCTTCACTCTGAATCCCACCCACTGGCACCTGCCAATGGCTTGCTGTAGGCTGCGGTAGGACCTCCATGTGTCAGCCAGCCAACAAGTCATTTGAGCTATCATGTGTCGTCACTGCCTGCCCTTCGAAATCCCAGTTCTCGCGATTGTGCCGTATTTTGTTTGCATATCAGTGTTTATATCATTATTTGCACATTGCTTTCATTTTGTCTTTATTACTTTATAGGAATAAATAGAAAAATGAGAACTTGAGGCTACAGACAAGACACGTAGTTTTCGCAAACTTAACCCTGTGCTGAATGGCAAAATATTCAGCTTCACTGGATGTGCATTTGACTGAGGGAGGCTGATTGTGGGTTGAAATGGGAAAGAAAAGAGCAAAAATGAAAGAACTATGCACAGAATGAATGGATTTCTGAGGACCGTGTCTGATGGTAAGGTATAATTAGGATTTTATAAATGTTTTAGCTCTCTGGGAATGGACTTTCATTTACAACATTTGAGTATACTATCTAGGTTTTATTCAAGATTCATATGCATTTCTGAGTATGCTTTACGTATCAAGGCAGCAGCATGGATGGTGAATGGAGAAGACAGGAAGCCCTCTGTATCAGCCATCTATTGCTGTGTAACAAAAGACCACATATTTAGTAGCTTAGAGCAACATCCCAACATCCATTTACTAGTTCTTCATTCTCTATGGGAAGGGTCTATATAGTCTTGACTGGGTTCTGTGCTCAGGTATCACAGGGCTGGGTTGGTTTGGGCCAGGTAAGAATCTGGAAGCTCTGAGAAAGAATTTCAAGAGTTTCCAAGGTCATTTAGGTTCTTGAGAAAGTTCATCTCCTTATGGTTGTCAGCCTGAAGCTTCTGTGTTTTGCTGGCTGCTGAGGTCTGCTTTCTTCTCCCAGCGTGCCCCACATTCTTTATCCTGTGGTCTCCTCCATTTTCAAGGCAGTAAAGGAATTTAAATCTGATTTTGTCTTTTGCCATTGGCTGGAGAAAATTCCCTGTTTTAAGGAATTATACAATTAAACTAGGTCCACCTGGATGATTTCCCTTTTAAGGTCAACAGTGCCATAAAATGTAACAGTGAGTTATCGCTCAAGCTCATGGGTCTGGGTATTAGAGGGTGTGGAATTTTGGGAACCATTTCTAGAAATTCTGACTACCCTACCCTCTAGACACTTACCCGCCACAGCCCTCTGGGCCAGAGAGGTTGTTCAACTGTCTGATGTCATAAACTAGTGTAAGTCAGTAAGGATACCTGGGCTTTCTGACTCTAATTCTGACATTAATCTTTAATCAAGAGCTCACTGCTACCACAGGGTGCCACCCCACACAGTGTAAGTTTGCCTCTAGAATCTCATTTTGTTGGAGTATGACACTTTTCCTTACTGTGATTTTTTTTTTTTTTTTTTATCTAGGGAACTGAGGTGTAGCAAAAGGAATAAGATTTGAGTTTTGCTTCTATTATCAAAATCTCTGGACTTAGAGCAGGTTGCTTAACTTTGCTCCCTACAGATTTCCTTGTAATAGCTGATTCTTAGGCGCACATACCTTAATGTGCAAAGATTGTCCTGAAGAACAAGCTACAAAGCTATTATATGATGTGATTCCTTTTCTGAAATAGATTATTACGACTAATAAATGCTAATAAACATAGAAAGCTGTCTGGAGTATATATACCAGAGTGTTCATAGTGATGGTCTTTGTGTGTAATCAGGGCATTTCACCCACAGCATTACCTACTTCTTGTCTCTATTTGATATTCAAAGACATTGATGCTCATAGAGGTTATGAGACTGGTCGACAGTGATGGGTGGATTTCTTTTCTTTTCTTTTCTTTTTTTTTTTTGGTTACAATGAGTCTTACATTTGAAACCAGAAAAGCAAATCAAATTAAAAAAATTAAAAATAAAGGGGCATGCTTAAAATTTCCTAGTGTAGTGCCTTGCACATAGTAAATCTCTTCTCTAGGGAGGGAGGGGGGAAGAAGAACCTCCTTTGGGACACAGAAAGCCGCAGCCAGACAGAGGAGAAGAAATCAGAGCGTCGTGGGCTCCTGCCTGACGGACTGGGGAAGAAGAGCAGGCTTTGGTCCTGGAATCCCAAAATAGTCCTGTGTGTTGACCTCAAAGATTTTAGAGAAAACCTCTCCTCCCCTGGGCTCTGGGTAGAGTACTTGTCTGGGGAAGCAAGGATATAAAAGGTCTGAGAGTCCATTTTTAACATTCATCTCTTAATTCTCTCTATCCTGTTTTAACAATCAAGAATGGACTTTGCACCATGATCTTTGGAAGATAAGCCACCCTCTCTCCCAGTTTGGGATGTACAGCAAACTGCCAGAACTTAAAAAGGCTTTTTCTTATTCATTCCTGGTGCCAGTCCTGGAATGGCAGGTGTGAAGTGGCCCTTGTGGGGAGAGGAAGGGTCCCCATCTGTTTCTGCTACTTCCATGTACAGTCACGAGGGTGGGCTAAATCATCTCTGCTTCTGCCTTTTGAAGTCAAGTTTTTAGCATGGGGTTCTACAGTCATTTCCAATATTTTGGATTTCATAGACTAGGAAATGTTAAAAAGAATATTTTGGGGACCAACACTAGGCTGACAACTTTTAACTTTGCCAAGTAAGCACATAAAGCAAGAAAAAAAAATCAAGCAATCATTTTGTTGTAGAATCATGTTAACACCTCTCTGCAAGTAGGAAGGGCATGATTTTAAAGAACAGCTCATTTCAAGAAAAAGCAAACCAGCATGCAAGGGTACAGAACAGTTGGCTCATTTCACTGTGGATCAGTGAAAATGTCACCACAGATCTGCAGCACATTTGGAAGCCATGATGTCATGGGAAGGGGGGATTAGGTAGATCTGGATTCAAAACATCCTGAACAGTTAGTTTAGTTGCTTTGTGACCTCATGATGTCTTTGAGCCTTAAAGTCCTCCTTTGTGCAATGGAGAAAATATGATCTCATGACTGTGGTCAGGACTGAAGGAGTTAGCTCCTATAAAGTGCTCAGGATGGTCCCCTGCCTATGATATTGCTGAATTCATGTAAACTTTATAAACTTTAAAAAGTCAAATCCCCTTGACTTTTTTTTGTATTAAAAAATGACTAGAAACATGTGTGAGGATGTAAGGATGTGAAGGTACACAGATATAGTCACTAGAATTCTATATGTCTATCTTTTTTTTTCATTTTTTAAAAATTAGTGCACCAATTTCTTAATAATATGTTATGGCTTTAGTAAACACACTCCAATCTCTGATGCACCTTTGGAAGGAGGAGGAAAATGTGGTGTGAGCAGGGTTTTGGAGTCCCACTTGTTATTTCATAGACAGTGGGACACAGGAGTGTACCACTCAAATATCCCCAGGAATCTTAACCTAGGAGGTGCTTTTAGTTCCACTCTCTCCCCTGAGCTCTCGCCCTACTGCCTATTGGACATCTCCAGAGACATGGCTCACAGATATCTCAAACCAGTGTCACCCTTCTCTCTAAGATGGCTTCTCCTCCTATCTCATAGCAAATGGCACCACCATCTACTTATTTTCTTAAGCTGAGCATGTTCTTATTTGCTATAGACTGCTATTCTAGCTTCCCTTTCATTCTCCAAGTCCAAACAGACATGAGGCCAGTCCCATGGTTTTCAAAATCTCTCTTGAATCTGTTCGTTCTCATTTATCTTATTGGGCTTTCCTGAGTTCCATTCTCCATCTCTTCTTCCTCAGATAACTGTATCAGTCTTCAGAGTACCCCAGCCCCAATCCATCACCTGACACAGTGATTTTTCTAAAGTATAGATTGTATCATGTGACTCTTTTACCTAAAAACCTTCAAAGGCTCCCACATTGCTTCCGGAGTAAGCATCTTAACAACACAGTACCCAGGATCTGACTTCTGTCTCCCTCCCCAGCCCCGTCACACACGTCTTCCCCAGACATCCATAGCTAATACTAGTATGCCAGAAAATCACCTGTACTCTGAATGTTGTTGGTCCTTCTGTGACTCAGAGCCCTTTGTCTCCCCCTCTTTTCACCTGGTGAACTCCCTACCCATGAAGAGCGAACTCCTTGAGTTTACATAGCAGTTTGTTTGAATTGCATCGTGGTAGAACACAGTGGTTAACAGAGTGAATTTTGTAATGAGTTGAGGTTGAATCCAGTGCCATCATTTGCTAACATTGCTGAGGATGAGCCATTTATTTAACTAGCTAAGTCCTAACTGAGAATAGGTGGAAAATGAGGAATAATGATAATAGTACCTATCTCCTTGGGATGAAAAAAAAAAGATGTATTAAAGGCTGTGGATATAGCTCAGTGTAGAACACTTACTTAGAATGTTCTGGGTTCAGTCCCCAGAACCACTTAAAAAAAACCCCCAAAACCAAAAACAAGTATTTAAGCCATTATGCAGAGTGCTCTCAATAAACATCAGCTATTAAGATACCATATTATAATACTTATATGCCATCCATCTTCTCCCCTCCCTTAAGCTCCCAACTCTGAGCTCCTTAGGGTTGAGTCGTAATTTGTGCTCTGCATTTAAGTGCAGGAACTGTTATAAAATAGTTCTTCAGGTTTAACATTTTCATTCATTTCTGAGAAGGGCAATGTTCACGGGTTGAGGGGAAACACTCTCGACCTGGGTGGGTGGGGAAGAAGGGTGGATGCAGCAGTTGAGAGGGGATGGTGTGAAATCTCTTCTGAGATCTTGTAAGAAAAAAAGAGACCTGGGGGCCTGGTCCCCATGAGTCAAGGTAGAGGTTTGGTGTTAAAAATCAGTGCCCTTTGAGATCCCACCTTTTCTCCGGCCTGTACCTCAGGGAGGCGAGGATGGTTGGATTTGTTCCATCTTCACAACTGGGGTATACAATTTGTCCTGTTTTACTCCAGATTTTCCCAGTTTGCATTCAAATTCCCACATCCCACCACTCCTCATTCAGGAAGTCAAGAGATATTGATTATTCTATGTACAGCTGTGTGTGGGATTAGAAATGGAGAAGATGCCAAATTTCAACAGGAATTCTGGGTCAGAGACAATGGATTTCCCAAATCCCAACAGGAAACCAGGGACAGATGACAGAGGTCTCATGCTTTCACCTTCTAAAATATAGAACCTTATAGTTTTCAGGGCATTCTTCTACCTCTTATCTCATGGGATCCTAATAGGTTTTTAATTATAAAAAGTATTTTATATGTATAAATAAATATGTATGCAAACATATGTAAATAGTGTGTATATTTACGATTGAAGAATATCCACATTTATGCTTCATTACCTACAGATTATATTTACATTTTTTTCCCCACTACCAAGACATCAAGACTGCCTCTAAAATGGCATGTAAGTGTTTTTTAAAATGGGTAAGAAACTGGCTTACATGAAGATGCCAACCATAATCGGATGGTAGAAGTTGCCTGTCATGCTGTGTAGACAGTCTAGGGCAGCCTCAGGGCTTGGTAATGTGAGAGTTATAGTTGATGAGTGACATCTGTCCTGAGTATGGGAGAGAGAAGTGGGCTAAGAATGCTCCATATTTGGTATCTCTAGTCTGATGACTGAACATGTTTAAATTGACACTGCTTTCCCTCCTCACTTTAACCAGCTTTATTGTGTACTGGGTTGTGCCTTGTGGTCTGATCTCAGAGTCTTGATTTCTTTCAGAAGTGTGGGGCATTTCTATTTCCCTTGAAAGACTTTATCCTAAGTCATGATTCTCTGCTTTCTCACTCTCCTCCCCATAATTGAGCATCCTACATCTCTATCTTCTTTCTGATTGTTGGAGCTCATTAACTTTCCTTTTCTTTGTAATCTTAGCTGATGGGCTTCTCAACAGCCTTGCTGTGATGTGCTTGGAAGCTTAGCAATACCTACTGCATGGATGTGATCCCCTCTTGCTCTGTTCTAGGCAGGAACTCTCTCTTCCGATAAAAAATTTAAATTGACTTTAGTCAATGAGTGGGTCCTTTGAACTCAATACATGTTTAATAGTTATTTATTTTGTGTTCTTTGCATCTCATCTCTACATTATTCATCTTTTTTAATCTTTATTTTTTCATCTTAATTCATGTAGCTTCAAAATATTCTCCTGGAGATTTTTGCTTTTGGTTATTATGGGACTGAATTTATCTTTTTGCCTTGAATAATTAAATACCCAAATAAATCCAAAGTTTTCAGACTTTGAATGTCAGATAGTGCAGGGCAGTATCCATTAGAGAAGGGCAGCAAATGAGGTGAGCCTTAAGGTTGCTCCAGGATACTTCTGGAGAGAATTCCATGTGAGTGCAGAGGGGTGGGACCTGGACAGAGCCCAGCCATCTCACTCAGTGGAGGAGAAGAATTGACTCAGCAGAGAGGCCAAGTGTGCTAAAAATACCAGGGAGAAAATATTGGAGAATGAGGGCAATAGAGGTAGTAGGGAGGGAGATGGGGGGTATTAGTCTTCATTGCAGAAGGATCTCCTTGAATATTTGATTGATCTGCAAATGCGTATGAGGAAACTCCCTGTGGCTGGGAACAAACTGTTGGGACCAATAGGTATAATAGTTCATACATGGCTGGGAATTATGTGAGCAGCTGTAGGAAAAAAAAAAAAAAGAACTCCTAATGTATAGGGCATTGGGTAGAATCTTCAAAATATACTATTGCCAAATTAACCCTAGATGAAAGGTTGCCCTGGATCTGTGTGGGCAGTTTAAAAGGATGTTACAAAAGGATTGAACTTATTTCATACAACTTAACTGTGACCATATGCAAAGCACCCAAATGAATATAATAAAATCCGGCACCCAACTAGGTAAAATTCACAATGTCCAGCATGTAAAGAAACAGAGAATAGGATTCATAATGAAGAAAAAAAATAAATCATCAGAAGATCCAGCAATGACAGAGTTGATGAAACTAGCAGACATGGATGGTCAGGTCGCCATGGGTGGCCATTATGGATGTACCCCAAACAGTCAAAAGTGTATTGGAGGCACAGAGAAACAGAAGACCTGAAAATATGACAATCAAACTTCTAGGGATGAAACACATGGATTACTGAATGCAAAATGCACCATGTAGGATTAATAGCAGAATTGACACCATGGAGGAAAAGGTGAGTTAGCTTAAAAACAGACTAGAAATGTTCAAAATGAAGCAGAGTGGGGGAAAAAGAACATAAGTAGTGACTTGTGGGGCAATAAAAACCTTTCTAATATATGGACACATAATTCCATGTGTGTGTCTGGAATCTCAGGGGAACAAAAGGAGAAAAAAAATATTGGAAATGATGACCAACACTTCCCCACAGATCCATGAAACTCAACATACTCCAAGCGGAACTGCAAACTCCAGTCTTCCTGTTCCCCAAAAGGTCTTTCTTGGCCCAGGGGTACATTCCTAGTTCCTTTGACTTTATCCTCACCCTGTTTAATGCCCCTGTATTATGCACATCAAAACTCTTCCCTTCATGCTCAGCCCCCATGGTATACTGGAAAAAACAAACATTAAACAAATAAACCCACTCTGATTTGCAGCATTTGCCAATTTCCATGGTGTAAATGCTCCCACCATGGTTGATTTCAAGCTACCAACTTGATGTTCTTAAGAAGAGATGGAGAGAGACACATAATTGCCTCTCTCAAGCTGGTGCCCACCACACCAGCTCACCACTGCTCTGTCTATTTGAAATGCTTATGCTCATTCTGTAAAACCAGGGCTTTTGTCATCTGCTCTGGGAAACCTCTAATCCCTTCCTGCTGATTTATAATAAATAGACTTTAATCAGCACTTAACACTAGGTCCTCCAGTGATGGTTTTCTGCTCTGCCTTTCCCCCTGGCCTGAGAGTTCTGCCAGGGCAGCTCCCAGCATGACTCCCAGCACAGAGCATAGATCAACCAATGGTATTAAATAAATAAATGAACCAGAGATTCTAATCTGTGTTAGTCAGCTTTTCATTACTGTGACAAAATACCTGAGAAAATCAATGTAAAGGAGGAAAAATTCATTTTGGCTCACCATTCCAGAAGTTTCAGTTCATGGTTCATGGTTACATTGCTATGAACTGCTGGTGAGGCAGAACATGACAGTGGAAGGATGTGACAGGGCAAAACTCCTCACCTCATGGTGGCCAGAAAGCAGAGAGTAAGAGAGAGAAAAGGGGCCAGGGATAAAATATGCCACCCAAAGTTCTGCCCTTAGTAACCTTCTTCCTCCAACTAGGCCCACCTCCTTCAGGTTGCACACTCTCCTAATAGTATTACTGGATGGTGACCAAATTGTTAGCACGTGGCCTTTGGGGGCTAGTCCACATCTAAACTACAACATAATCTGAATCTTTGTTCTCACCTGCCTCTGCCAACATTTCTCCAGCTTTTACGTCATTTGCCCATTGGCTAGAAGGAGTTTTACTTTTTTCCCCTTAAGAGCTATCTTTCCTTCTGTTTTCAATAAGGATTCATTAGAGACATACAAATGAATGTAAAACTAAGTTATAAGACAAGATCATAAAAGGGACACCTATGAACTCACTTCCCATTTAAAAACTAGACCTCAAGGTCTTTCTGACATCTTGAAAGAGGCACAGGCCACCCCAAATTTGGCCCATTCCCTTTGCTCTCCCCCTCTCCCCCCACATCCTCTTTAGGTCTTAAAGCCCACACTTTTCATTATTTTTGGCATTTGAGTTCAGCTTCTAGCAAGTATGGGAAGAAAGGAGGACATCTTCCACCTGGTAGGTGACAAGTGTCACTTGGACTCACTCTGGAATCGTGCCATCTCTGTCTTGGTCACTTGTTCACGTCGGGCAGGGATTCCCAGTGACCTTCACCCCTGCATTCTCACACGTCAGGAGGCGTGTTGGATGCTTCCAGCCTTTGTGTCTGTTCTGGGTGGAGCCAATTTTCTCAACTGGAGTCAGAAGAACAGAGGAGCCACTGAGGCTTAGAATCAAGGGAGGAACGTCTGTGTTTGGGGCCTTTGTTCGGATTCGCTTTTAACGAGCTCCAGGTGAGTGTGAAGCTAACACCATGTCCCTTCACCTTTCCCTCCAAACTCTTCTCCAGATCCGCCCACTTCTTTCCACCTTCCATGGTCAAGTCAACACCATCTCCTGCCTCCCGGGCTGCTGTGGTCTCCCCATGAGCCATTCCCGACACAGCAGCCAGAGTGATGGCTTCCAAAAATGGAATCAGATCTTGTCATCCCCCTGGCTCACGTCCCTCCCGTGGCTCCCCATTGCTCTCAGCATAAAATCTAAACTCCTCACTTTGATAAGAACTCGAATGATCGGGCTTCTGCCTCTCTCTCCAGCCTCATCCCAAGCTGCTCTTCCCGTCCTTCCCTCCCCCAGCCTCTCACTTTCCTTTCACCTCTTAGACACATCAAGCGCTGAGTGCCTTGGCAACGCTGGAGGTCTCTTCCCTCTGCTTCCATTCTCTTTCCCCTAGATCCCACCGCTGGCTCCTTTTTACCCTGCAACTCTGATCTTGTTATTGCCTCCAAACTTCCAGCTAGGTGGTCCCCCTTGTTGGCATCACTGTGTCCCTCCTCCCCCCCATCTTTCTCCTGTGTATGAGTTTCCTCCTGGGTATGACCAACTTTTCCAGCAGACCATCATCACCGTGAGGACACAGACGGTGCTGACTTCCATCTTCCTTTGCACCTGCCGCTGCCCCCATAAACATTGATCGGCAGTGCATATTTGAAAGGTTAATCTGGTTTGGAGGTTAATGAATAAGCACATGCACTGGGGAGGGAGGTGCTGATTTATCCACTCATTCATGTACACATTCGAATATTTATTGTCTGTTGTGCTAGGCTCTGAGATATGTGGTTAGGGTGCACAGAAGAATATGAGATGTTGTGCTCATGACCTTAAGTGACTCACAGTCCAACTAAGTCTCAAATAAAGTTTCAAAGGTTGACTTGCGAGTTAGGTTTTGAGGGATGCGTAGGAGTTTGCTGTTTCAGTGGACTGAGAGAAGCTGTCCCGTGAAGAGTGGTGTGGAAAAGTGTGGTGATGTGAGAAAATGTGAAGTATTGGGGGGAAATTAAAGTGGTTCAGTGCATGTGAGTGTAACATGTGAGTGGAGGGATAGATGAGGTAAGTAGTGGCAAGTTGAAGGGTGCTGAATTGAGGGATTAATGGGATCAGATCTCTGTGTTAGGAAGATTGCTCTGGCAGGTTTATATAGGGGTAAAGGGAAGGGGAGGCTGGAGGCTAGGAGACCACCGAAGAGATTTTCATAAGCCTTTCTGCCAACTGACTTTCCTGCCCAGAGCTGACCTTATCATAGAAGGGTACACTAGACTCTACCTCAGAATCCTTCTCAACACAGTCCTGCAGGCAGATAAAACCCCTCAGTGGACTTGACTCACTAGACATAGCCTGTGTGTTCTTCTTGGACTACACTCTTCTGGGGACTCTTTCCAACTTGGATACTATGATTTTAAAAGTATGTAACCCCATCAAGAATATTTTGTTTTTGATGTGGTTGATAACTCAGGGTTCAGCTCTACTGGTGAAATTTCTGTCACTTGCACAGAGGGAGGAGATACTTTGAAGGTAGCTGCCAGGTCCTTGTCAGAACATAAATTCTTGATGGTGTGCTGACTCTCTTTGGGCAGAAGATTTCTCCTTTGCTCCATGTGCACACAGGAGGCCCAACTGTCCTGCTTTCTTAAGGCAACAACTGGTTTCAGGGAGATTGATAAGGAGACAATTTCTGCAGGGGAAAAAGTGCAGAGCTTTGAATCACTCAGATCCTGCTCCAAATCTCTGTTTGGCATTTCTCTTACTTCAGTCAGAAAGCAAGCAGTTCCTGAGCACCTGCTTCATGCCAGGCCTGGGCTAAAGTCCTTTCAGCTTTATTCAATAGATGGGGAAACTGAGGTTCAGGGAAGTTAGCAATTTCCAAGCTGTGAGACTTTGGATCAATTCTTAATCTCTCTAATTTTGCATTTGTTCATTTGCAAAATGTGACCTAGGGCGCCTGCTGTCTGGGGCTGTTGCAAGGATTAAATGAGACAATAATTGTGAAAGCACCTAGTAGCTAGTAGATGCTCTCCGAAGTCAGCTCTTTCTGTCTTTTCCTTGGCAGCAAGACTGGCTGCACTTTCAGCAAAGAGAGGCTCAGTTTAAGGTCCCTGGGGAGAAACATGTCTTTGCCCTGAGCTCTGAAATCCCTGGTGCCCACAACTTAATAGACTTACAATTGGTTAATTTTCTCTTGACATTGATCAGCAACGGGTCGCGTCTGGCACCACTGGCCTGGCCCTCGGGGGGAGCTGCGGGATGCCTGGCCTGGCCTCCCTAACCAGAAATTCAATAACTTTTTCATATAAATTGTCCGTAAGAGAAAACTTCTTGTTTTCAGCCGTTGTCGCTGTTTCAGCATTTTTCTGTACAAGATGAAAAACTTTTGCATTGAGCAAAATACAGATTTATGGTCAATAAAGTGAAGTTTAACAGTTTATAGGGGCCATACTTTCTTTCTTAAAAACTGATATTAAAAGCCATTTTTCCCAGTCTTTGTAAAAATGGCTCTTCTATCAATCAGAATCCCAGTTTGTTTAAATTATGGGAGAATTAGGAAAAACTCTCTCATCAGAGGGCTTGCAAACATATGCCCATCAGCTCCTTCTGTCCTAAAGCTCTGGAGAGATCAGGGTTTTTTCCTTGAAACTGAACATGATCAAGCTGGAAACCAGAAGTTTTTTTTTTTTTTTTGGAGCCAGAAATAAGCTGAACTTCAGATGGAGCTTGAACAGAGGTCAAGTGTAGGGCATTTCTCTTGTATTCAAGAGCCGCCTAGGATCTTTGATTTACCCACCATGTGGTTATGGTGCATCTGCTCTGTGTGAAAGCTGAGCTGGGCACTGGGATGATGAAGGTTAATCATCTCTGCTTCCCGCCTTCTAGGTGCCTACTGTTGAGAAAGTGCGGTTAGTGACGTGCAGTCAGGAATGGACATTATGGGGACTGAGGGCATCAGTGAGGACTTCCTGGAAGAGGTGATGCCTGAACTCAGTCCAGAAGATGAGTTAGGGAGGGTTTGGTGGAGGAACCAAGGGCAGCCTGGGCAGAAGAGGCAGTGAGGACAGGGGACAGCCACTCTGGTATCCTGTCACCTTCCTCCATGGTAGCTCAGAAAAGTGGGGGCACATCTGGGAGTAGTCCCCTGAGTCTCCCCTCAGCTTGCAGCTCCCTGCCCAGAGCTTCCTCTGCTGCTTCCCTGGCTGCACCTTGCATCCCTGCTCACCCCAGAGTCCTGGAGGTCTGCCCCATCCACCTGAGGCTGCTGCTTAGACGCATCCTGAGTGGCAGACCTGTCTCCACCTCTCCCTTCCCTGCCAGCCCACTGCACGAGGCTCTCAGAATGCAGTAGACTTTATTGAAGCACTGATAGTACCCGATAGGAATTACAATGTAGGAGAAACTTTGGAAAGTATTGCTGTCTAAAGAGACGGATAATTTAAAAAAGGTACTCTGAAGGGGTTTCTGAGCCTTTTCCCTCTCTTAAGTTTCATTGCTCCTTTTTTTTGTTCTTCCTAAGAGAAAATGTCATTCTCTTTAAACCTCTGTGAAACCCTATATCTGCTATACTCCATATTCCTGCAACTTCATCTCTCCTTGATCCCTGCCCCCTCCCTGTGAAATCCACATCACACCCACAGAACTCTCATCCTCCTGAACAAATAACCATCATCAGAGACACAACTAGTTGGTTTTTCCCACTATAGCCTGCGGCCTCCCAGCTCACAGTGGGGATGGACCTTGACGTTGTCACGCAGAACTTTGCTGTCCCTCTTGGTTCCTTCTGCTTTTTGTCTGTCCAGAGCTTGCAGAACCCAACAAATGGTGTCCCCATTGCTCACCACCTCTTAGCTGTGCCACAATTGGCTAATGTTCTGAAATATAATTTTCTTTAGGACTGTTGGAATTCTTGGACAAGACATGTTCCCCAAGCCCTGAGACAAGCAAATGCCCAGGTATTGTTGGGATGGCAGAGTGGTCTACCCTCCCCAACCGTCCAGGGAAGCACCATCCAACAGAAATAAATGTGGGCACACATGTAATTGTCAATTTTCTAGTGGATCCATTAAAAAGATAAATAGAACTAGGTGAAACTAATTAACTAAATAGTATCAATTCAGCCAAAATATGATCATTTTAATATGTAGCTGATAAAAGGAAAATCAGTCAAATATTTCACATTCTGTTTTCGCAGACCAGTGTTGGAAATCCTGTGTACATTTTATTCTAATAGCACAACACATTTCAAAGTGCCTAATAGCTATGTGTGGCCTGTGGTCACAGCACTGACAGAACACATACAGAGAGTCAATGCACATGTAAGTGTGTGTGTGTGTGTGCGCGTGCATGCGCACATGTATGGGGTGGAGGGAGGAAAACAGGAAAAGAACATCTATAGATAAGGCTTCAGAGAGTTGAGAAAGTGTTTGGACTTGACCCTGAAGAAAATAGGGCAGTTGTAGAAGGGTTTTAGTGGAGGAGTTGTGACCAGATTCATATTTAAGAAAGATCCTCTGGCTGTACAAAGAGAAGATACCGGAAGGAGTAAATTTGGAGGTAGGGAGATTTAACTGGAAAGTCACTTCCTGGAGATAAGGGGAGGGGCTTAACTGTCAAGGAGAGAGGTGGATGGGTTCTAGACTTGAGGAGGCAGAACCCACAGAGCTGGTTGGGTGTAGGAGTGTGAGGGGGGCCAGGAGTCATGAATGACATGGTCCACCCTGTACAGCTGAGTGGATTCTGGAACATTTATCAAAATACACTGCAGAAGGGGACACCCTGTTTGGGGGTAGAAGATAATGAGGGTGGTTAAGTTCATGTGAATGGATTGAGAGTCCTGTGGAGATGCAGGCAGAGATTTTCACCAGGAAAATGAACTCCTGGACAGAGGCAGGGTCTGGAGAAGGAGGCTAGTGGGGAGGCCCACCCAAGTCTCTGGCTCCCAGGCCCTGCTCAGGGTTTCTGCTTCCTGTGCCTGTCTTGCTGATTGGCAGTAGAGATCCCTTGCAGTGTGGAGCTCAGAGCCTGGTGCTGGCTGGGCGCTCTGCAAGTGTGAGCTGTCAGATGGCTGGTGGTGTTTGGCCCCTTGTGTTCAGACTTCTGCTTTCCTGCAGCTGAACCTTCTGGAAAAGGTCTAAGACAGATGACCGGAGAGCAGGGATAGCGGCTGGAGTGAAGGCACCTAAACTAAGCCTGCCTCTGTCTCAGGAACTAGTAGCCAGGGCTCACCCATCATGAATACCTACCTCTGGCCCACACCCTGTTCTTCTGCATATCAGGACATTCTCTGGCTCTCACATAATTTTAGTTTTATTTGTCCTTATATTAATTTAATTTTATTTTTTGCAGGACTGGAAATTGAAACTTGGGCCTTGTGCATGCCAAACCAGTGCTATATACCACTGAGCTACGTCCCCAGCCCATCCTTGGATACTTTACTCAGTGTTGGTGATACTCTGGTGCACTGTCTAGACCCTTGATTCAGGACCACAAGACCAGCTGCTTGGGGGTGGTCAGATGCTGCTTCTCAGCTGTCAGCATTCTCCAGAAACTACCTTGACTGAAGAGAGGCCCTTTAGCTAAGGTCACATCCCAACAAGGCAGCCGCACCCCATCCAATGACTGGTCAACACAGAGTGTGAAGGCCTGGCCTCCGGCTCCAACTTGGGCTGAACTTGAAGGGCTGTCCCAGCTTCAGAGTTCCACTTGGTCAGCCGGAACACTGCTGTGTCTGCACTGTAGCCTCTCTCTCCCTCTCCTGCTGCCTTTCCTCCTCCGCGGTGTGGACTATGAGGACACGCCCCAGTAAACCTCCTGCATCCCAGTCTCCACCTTGGTGTCTGCCTCTGGGGGAGCTTGTCTGCCATCTTGGCTTTGTCCTCACTTCTAGCCATGAGATTATAGCCCTGGCTACACGCTGTTGGTGCATACACACACACACACACACACACACACACTCACACACAAAACACACGCTCACACAATCTTAGGCATTCACTCATTTGGCCCCCCCAGACTCCATCTTCGGACATCCCATCACTCTGTGCTATTTGTAAATGAATATCTTTCCCTTCCTCTCACCCAACCTCCTTCTTTCCCTGTCTCCTCTTTCATGAGAGTGGGCTCTGACCCTAACAAAATAATTCCTCATTTCCAGTTTTGTTTTTTTCCTTTTCTCATAGTTCTGATTCCCTTGAAAATTGAGTCAGAGACAGAGGAGAAACTTCGGCTCCTTAGCCCTGATCTTTTTGTTGTCTCCTGTTCGAGGGACCCTGAGCCTGAGAAGCAAGAGAGGGCATTTGAGGGCTGTGTCCTTGGAGTCCCTCAAGCCGGGCCTTGGGGGGCGGGTGAAGATTTCTGCAAGGATGTCGGATCTGAAGAGCCGGAGTCGTAGCTCACGTCCCCACTGAACAATGAGGCTTGATGAACGGGGTGTGATGTGCAGTTGCTGATGAATATCAAGCTGATTCCCTCTGACTCTCAACTTGGTGCATGTGTGACAGCAAGACTGTGTTGTCCCGGGAGGGTTCAATATGGGCTCCAAGTTTCCCAACTTCCTGGCCTCAAAATTGATGTGTACGAAGGAAGGAAAAAAAAAAAAAAGCAAAACCCGCAAAGCAATATTTCCCAAGCGAAGCCTGACATTATGACCGTCTCTTTAAGCACTTACATTGCATATATATATGTACATATTTTTTTCTTCTCAACTACATCTTTTGACTAACAAAGCTCTTTCTTGCCAAAAGCGACTGTTATAAAATTATGACTTGCACATATATAATGTTTGTGTTCAACAAGAAAACAGAAATGCCACCTTATTTTGTGGTTACAGCTGCACGATTCACATCCGGCAAGATTGGTCATATTAAGGTTATGCAATCATCTAATTGCAGAGACAAGCCTTGAGTAATAACTCCAAATGCTCGCACTTCAATCTGCACGACAGAGTCATTGCCGAGTCCTGATTAGCGCCTGACAGCGTTCGGGTACCATTATCCGTTATGGCATTGTCTAAATCTCCATTTGCTGCCGAAGCAATCTACCCACTAACTGATCTATGACAAACAGGCCCATCTCAGCAAAGCTGTTTGGGTTGACGATACATACGTAGATTATGACTCTTCAGGCTCTTTGCAGAGAAGTCTCCCCCTGTCCCTGGAGAAGACAGCTTCCTCCTCCCCATGCACTTCCTCCCCCCTTCTCACCGTCAGCCAGAGATGACAGGATAAGGAATCTTTACCAAATTAACATCTACTCAGTTCTCAGGGCTTGGCTCCAAGTGGGTTTCATTAGCTGCCTCTCCAGATTCACCAGGGACACAGTATCCCTGTGCTTCTTCTTTCTAGCAAGTTGAATTGTTAGCATCTATACTTGCAAATCCCCATTCTGAACCTTGCAGCTTGTCCCTGCCTCCGTCATGGGCTCCTGCTCCAACATCTGTGTCCTGGATTACTGCTCCCTCTCCTTGCTGGCCTCGAGGCTTCCGCCCATCTTCCACAGCCTCCCTGTATTCCACCCTCAGTTTAGCAAAGTGCTTTTTCATCTGTAGTTCCACAATCATCTCTTCTGGATTTTAAAGTTTTTTTCATCTACATAATAATTGCACATATTCATGGGGTACAGTGTGATGTTTCAATTCATATATTGTGTTATGATAAAATCATGGTAATTAATGTCCTTGCTACATCAAACATTTCTTCATGTCAAAATTCTCTCTTCTAGCTATCCTGAAATATATATCTTGAAATATATAATTGTTATGAACTATATCCACCCTACTGTGCTCTAGAACACTAGAACATATTCCTCTTTCTCAGCCATATTTTGGCTACCTTTATCCAACTCTCTCTATCACCTGTCCCCTCTTTCCAGTCTCTGGTGACTACTATTATACTCTCAGCTTCTATAAAATCTACTTTCATAGCTTCCACATATAAAGACAAAGTACTTTTAAAAAATGTCAATCAGAAAAAAATCTTGCCCTCATTTCTCATCAGAGTAAACTTTTACTCAGAACGAAAGCCAAAGTCCTTGGAATGGTTTTTATAAGGTCCCACATGATCTCATAGTTCGCCTCTCGGGTCTCATCTCCTATTTCTTTGTAACCTTCTCACTTTACTCTAACTGGAGCCAAATTTCTCTCTCTCTCTTTGGAGACAGAGTCTCAAGTGATCCTCCTGCATCAGTCTGTTGAGTAGCTGGGACAACTACAGGTGTGTACCACTGCACCTGGCCCCACACTCTTTCTTGAGCACAGACAGGCACGCTCTTAGCTCAAGGCATTTCCATTGCAGGCCCCTCTGCCTGTAACTCTCTTTTCTCAGACCAGAGGCTGGGAAGAGGGGACAGGTGATAGAGAAAGGTTGGATAAAGGTAGCTAGGAAAGAAGAATAAGTTCTTGTGTTCTAGAGCACAGTAGGGAGAATATCATTTATAACAATTATATATTTCGAGGTATATTATATATTTCAGGATAGCTAGAAGAGAGATGGTTTGCTTCCTTTCTTCCTGTGAGTCAGTGTTAAAATATCACTTTCTCATACACCTTTCCATATTATCCAGATGGTAAAGTCCCCCACCCCAGTTCTCCTAACTTTGCCTTACCTTTCTCAATGACATGTGTTTCCCTCTAACATGTCTATCTACCTACTTGCTTGTAGATTCTCTTTTCTGCCTGTCTGTAATTTAGAGCAGATGTGGCCAGTCGCTTTCTGTGGGGGAAATGTTATCAATCTGTGCTGTCCCCTATACTGGCCTCTGGTACATGTGGTTTGCAAACACTTGACATTTGGCCAGTTGAAACTGAGGAACTGAGTCTGTAGTTGGATTTGAGCTTAATTAATTTAAATGTAGGCGGTAAATTTAAAGAGTCACATGTGACCAATGGTTGCCATATTGAATAGCATGGGCAAGACTTGGTTCCACGTGGGCAGGATTTTCTGGAGGGTAATTCAGAGGCATCATCCTAAACCTTGAAAATATTCATACACTTTGACCCTATAATCTTGCTTTCAAGGATCCTAAGGACAATTGTAGGTGTGGAAGAATGTTCACTCTGCATTGTTATGACAATAGTGAAAAACTGGAAATACTCCAAAGGTCTGGTCAGAGGGAATTGAGAAAATCCCTATGGGTACCATATTTGATTATGGAAATAGTACAACTATTAAATTCATATAGACTAATAATTTGTGACATGGACAACTGCTTATGATATATTGTCATATGGAAAAAGCAGTAAAAAAAACCTGTTTGGGTCATCATCCTGCTTTCAGGGAAAATTTATGTGCTATTCAGGGTGATTAAAACTAGAAGAAAATCTGATAGAATTATGTGATCTTTTTTCCTTTAATGTGTTTTCCTGTAGATTCCAAATCTTCTACAATGGATATATGTACACCTAGTTGTTGAAAATATAAAGTCAGTGTAACCTTTTATTAAAAAAAATTGTGTTCTTCCAGTACTTTTGATATGATGTTGCCATTTATGGATATCAAATTTAGGAAAAAGCTGATTTGGACCATTGACCCCATGTTGAGAGACCTGATGTAGAGAGCTCATTTTCCCTGTCCCTCCGTTAAGAGGTCCTGTTTCACTGGTCCTTGGGTCCTGATCTGAGTCTTGGGTGTTCATAGGTGGTTCTAATTCCTCCAGCTTTGGGCTTGTTATCGGCTTAGGAATCCAGCACTGTGGCTCATCTGAGCCTCAGTGACTTTGCTCTGGCCAGAAGCATTCTGTCCCACTCAAAGTCTTATTGGCTCATCTAAGCTTGTTGAAGCTTCTGGAAGAGTCTTTCCGGTTGGTGTTATGGCAGTGCTGTTCCATGGCTTGGGAACTTGCACAGTCTTCTGGAAGGTTTACCTCTCTGGCCACTTGTACATGCATCATGTGGAATCTCCTTGTGACTTTGACAACCAAGTTGCCCTGCCAAGAACACCATCTCGGTGCTGACTTCCTGCCTCGTTCCTTCTCGTGCACTAAGACCTAGACTAACTCTTTGTTCTTCCGTGGTGTGGACACTGAGGGCAGTTTTATTTCTAGAGTCACTTTGTTCTTTCATGCAACTCAATAAAACACTTCTGTGTCTCATGCACTGTGCTGGCGTTTGGTGAGATGAGGTTGAAGGAAACCTAGGAGAGAGGCAACCAGCATTCCCTGGGGCCCTAGAGTGTGCTAGGCACTTTAGAAATGGCCCTTGGTTTATCAGAGCAGGCAGAAAGGTAAAAGGGTGACAAGCATCCTAACTAAAGTGTAGACAAGAAGTGGGAATACTCATTCTTGCCGGGATGGTATGAATGGTGAAAAGTTTCAGGGAGAAGGTGAATTCAAGTTGGATCTTAGAAGAGAGACAATTTTCATTTTCAAGAGGCTACCTTCCTATTTACCAGAGGACCAAACTCCTTGCCTCTCTGAGCCTCAGCAGCCTTACTTCTAGAACAGACATCATAGCTCATGCCCTGGTTACCTCTCCATGCCATTTTTAGATCACCTATGTAGAAGATGCTCTCCAGGCCTCTCTGATACTCTCTATTGCAGCACACGAGGGTGGAGGGTGGAGGGATGAGGGGTGCTGTGGAGTTAGGGGGGACCCTCAGCCAGTGCCCTGTGGGAGTGGAGGTATCAACACCTCGGCTCCCTCTCCTCTTAGTGGAATAACTGGGAGGTGCGCATCTGCACTGGGTTCCAAAGTTCCTCAGTGGGATGGAGTCCCACATGCTCACAGTGGCCACTTCCTTGACCGTGTATCCTCGACTGACTTCCTGTCTCCCACTGCTGCTTCCTGGGACCACCCTCGAAATATACCATGAGTTGCTTTGGAATCTTTTTCTCAGGTTCTGCTGTGGAAAGGGGAGGCATGTTCCCCAGCATCTGTCCCCCTCAGATGTCTTCTGTCCCTCTCACGTTTCGTCTCTCACTTCTTCTAACCAGACAGCATTTTCATGCTGGCTTTAGTTCATGCTTCTGACAAAAAAAAAAAAAAAAAAAAAAAGGTAAAAGAAAGAAAAGGCTTCTGGAGTATAAACTCACAGACAAAGGGACCCCGAGAACACCTAGGCTCAGCAAAACGAGGAGAAAGGGTGGATTTGATTTTACAGTGTGTGGGAGGGCTTCTCTAGGGGCCGCCCCCTAAAGCAGATCCATCACCTCAGCAGCCCTCCAGCCCAGGGCGTTTGAAGCTGGCTGCAGGGGGGGTCAGGGCTATGTGTCCTTTGTCGTTTTTTCCCCCTCCATCACTTCAGGCTGGGATGAAAGGAAGGTCTGTGCCTCTGGCCCTGCCCCTTCCGGCATCCTCCTCCCTCCAGGACCAGGGGTCCCCTCCTGGGTGGAGCCTTCTGGGCAAGGGGCCCATTCTGTGGCTCTCACTCTCTGTCCTGGGGAAATTGCTGGCTCAGCCACCCAGTTCAGCTCCTCCCACGCAGCCTCTCCCCGGCCCACTCCCTGGGGCCTGCATCTATTAGAATCAACAAACCTGCATCTCCCAGGAGCCCAGCCCCAGCTGGGACATCGGGCCGCCTTACCTCCCAGGGTGGAAAGGGTTTGATTTGTTTTCCTTGGTGGGGAAACTGAGGTCAGAAAGGATGCATTAAAAAAAAAAAACAACAACAACAACAAAAAAATCTCGGTCGGCAGAAGGAGCCACCCAGAAACAGTCTTGGCACCCAAGAGGGAGCCCGTGGGGCCATGCCCCGCGTCACCTCCCGGCGCCCTCTTCCCAGAACCTCATTTGCAGGGTGGCAGGGGAGCGTGTGTGTTCCCAGCGGCACCAACATCTGGGGCAGGGGTGGTGGTGGGGCCTTAATTAAAATGCAGTGACTCTATTGGCACCAAAATAAACGTGACATTTATCAGAACCTGCTAAGTCTATTCAGCGCTTGCTTCCTTCGGAAGTGCAAGGTTTGTGCTGTGGGCCTGGAGAGAAGAGGTCTCTTCTGTGAGAAAAATGGAGCAGAAGATGACAAGGAAGAAGGGAAGGGCGGCCACAGCCTGGGGCACTTGCCTCGGTAAAGGCAAGACCTCTGACGGTCATGTCGGAGTGGGAGGTGTGATGCTTTCTGAGGAATTAAAGCAGGAGTGACCCTCCACACACACAACCTCAGCTCAACGAAAACAGCCTGTGAAGAGCTCCCCAGTATGTGGCTGGCACTTTTCCATAAACTGTTTTTTCATAAAAAATTATTTTTTTCCCACTCTACAGATGGGGAAACTGAGGCACCGAGAGGATAAGTAAGCCACTCAAGATCACTCAGCCAGGACGGTGGCCCCTGACCCCAGCCATCATTCCAAGGTGGGGTGACAGTGATCTCATGAATGTGGTTTGGAGGCAAGGGCTTGATTTGGAGTCTAGATTTACCATTTGGCTCCAGAAAGATTCTGTTCAGGAAAACATGATCCCTGAGAGTCCGCCTGGCTCTGATCACCTTATATGTGTAAGTGTCTATGGGTTTTCAGACATCCACCATGGAAAAGTCCTGAACCATTGTTCCTAGACTTGATGGCTAGGCTCAGGTCTTTAGAATGGAATGGGAAGCTGATGATTTGAATATTTATCAGGTGGTGGCACTGTGGCTGCCTGTGAGTGCACATTCTGTTGCCTACCTATGTGACCTTAGGTGGTTCCTAACCTCTCTGAGCCCAATTTTTGTTGTTGTGAGAATTATAAATAATAATGACAGCAAACACGGAGAGCGAGAACTGTGTTAGGTTTTGTCTTAAGGGCCTTACATACACAATCTCATTTAACTCTCATAACTGTCCTAAGAGAAAATTGCTTCCATTATCCCCATTTTAGAGATAAGAAAACCAAGTCTTAGAAGCTGTGAACTTAGATCTGATAGATCACAATTCCTGCAACACAGCAGAAACTCAAAAATTTATTTCTTGTTGCTTCTTGGTTCATGAATTGGCAATGCCTAAGAACCTAACCATCCCACCCCTCAAATAGGCAGAACCAAGAGAGGAATCAGGAAATGAGGACAGAAAAAAGAAAAACTTCATCTCAGTTGGGGAGAGATTTATTTTTATTTTTAAAGATTGGATGCACTGCCTGGTCCAGAGCTAGTTAAAGCAGATTTCAGAAGGTCTTTCTCTGGACATTTCAGACTCCTCCTGGTACCTTTTGGGAACCTCTTTTACTGGGGCCTTGGGGGGGCCCTAGGTGTGAAACTCAGCACATGAAGAATCATCACTTGGTACCTGGAGGCTTGCGGCAACGCTGTCCCTTAACCAGGTGTCTGACACACAGAGCACCAAAAGGAGTAATGTATCCAGGGAGAGCATGAGCCACCTACATTCATGGCTGCTCCATGCCTGGCCCTGTGCTGGAAGCATCTACTGCACATTCTGAACCCCAATTCTCAGAGCAGGAGCCCAAGGTGCGATCACACCATCTGTAGTGAGCTGAGAGGCAAGAACTTCATCAATGACCTTGTCCTCTCCTCCCTGCCCTGCCTCCTTTCTTACTTGAAATAGTAATAGTGAGTAGATTAAAAACAAGTACGAAGTGGAATTATCACAGAACAGTTAATACACAACTGCATATTTTTGTAAACAAGCTTGGAGTCTTTTTCGGTGACCTCTCTGTCGCCTTGTGGTTTGGTAGATAAATTCCCTTCTCTTTTACCCTCTAATTTTAATTGGGAGCAGTGGCCAGACTGCTAGTGCTCTTGCAGCCAGTACCCTTCAGCCTGACCCTGGTGGGTGTCTGTGTCTCCGTGACCAGGAGAGACTGTCACTGCAAACCCATTGCTGGTTCTGCTAAGAACCCTGGACAAGGATTCTCTTGAGTCTAGGGAAGAGACCCTGTTGGCAGGAGTAAAGAATCTGAAGTTTCCAGATCCGCAGACAACTCTGAAGATCTCTATGGGGATCATTCATTCATTCATTCCGCAGATACTCATTGAGACCTTGTCTTGTGCCAGGTTCCCTGGGGAAATAGCCCTGAATAGGCATATCCGGTCACAGACTGGCCAGGAAGTATTCTCAAACTATATTTAATGTTTCAACAATCCGCCCTCAGGCCACCCAAGTTACCTAAAACACCATGCTTTGCCCTGGGTAGAAATTAAACCAGCTTGCTGGGGGTCACTGTGCTGGCCAGAAAACTCTGCAGGATTAGGACAAGTCAGAACTGGACGTGAGTGGATTGTTACCTAAGTTATTTCAGGTGTTGTTAGACAAACTTTCCTGAAATGTGGGCACTTGACACATAGGCTGCTCTGGGTGCCGTTGTCATCATGGAGTGTCCTGGCTCCTACCTTCCCCCATCTCTCCAGACCAGTGTGCTTCCCGGCAGCCTGGGAGCGAGCAGGGATGGGGAAGGCCATCCCGAATCCCCCTGCTCTGTTAGCAGTGGGCAGTGAGGCGTTCTGGGCCCAAAGTCACCTTACATTCAGAAGCCAGCACCCCTGTGTCACTCCATTGCAGGCTCTGGCACCTCTCACTGTACCCACTCGTCCCCTGCCCTGTGCCCCTGGCCACTGTCTACCCAGACTCCTGGACCCTGGATCCAGGCCACACAGAATCACCACAGCCCCTCCTTGCGTTGTGTTTAGGGCTTTTCCCCTCAACTGGGAGCTCAGTGGGGTTGGCCTCTTTCCTCTGGACACCCTCCTCCACCTCCCTGCAGATTCCACAAGCAGGGAGCGCCCCTGGGGAGCAGTGTTCTCCCTGCCCTGCCTCCCATCTGCTGAATGCAGGAGAAAGCAGAAACACACTCCAGGAGACCAGGAATGCAGGGTGCTGGGTGCCAGCAGGAGAGCAGGAAATCAAAGGCCTGAGTAGCGGGGACCTAGGCTCAGTGTCTTCAGTCCCAAGAGATCAGGACAGGGCTGAGCTCCATGGTGCCAGCTTCATCCTCGAGGACTGGGGATCTTCTTGGACTCAACTCAAGACTGCATCTCATCCCAGGACACAGGGCAGCCAGGTCTGGGGCATGGGATCTATAGGCTGGCCTGGAGTCCCAGCTGTGGTGCTTGCGGGTCCTTGCATCTAAATTTGCCTTCCTGCAGAGTTTCCCACATCTACCTTGCAGGATGTTGGATATGAAACTCGAGGAATAAACTGTAAAGCACTGTGTTCATAGGAAGGACTGTAACTCTGGTGAGCTGGTAGAACAGGCAAGCTGTGTAGTTAGACTATCTGGGTTCAAATCCTCGTTGTGCCACTAGGCTGGCTATATGAATGTTGACAAGTGACTTAGCCTCTCTGCGCCCATTTCTCACCTTAACAATATGATCAGGATAATTCCTCATTCACAGGGAAGTTGTGAGAAGGAAAAGGCTGAAATTAATCCATCTAAAGTGCTGAACCCAGAGCCTGGCACATAGGAAGTGAGGGCGATGAGGGTGGTGGTGGTGGTGATGTCCATGAGGGGTGGGAGCAGGTGCAGACCTGGACGTCCTTGTTCATGGTCAAAGGCATTTAACCTTTCCAAGTTTCCTCCTGGGACTTAGACCTTCACCTGGCTTTCAGCCCATTGGCAGCACATTGGGAAGTGGATGCCAAGCTCAAGTCTCAGCCCACAGTGTGCAGGGAGGGGAGGTGATGCCAGGCTGGCCCCAGCCAGAGGTAGGGGGAAGCTCTGCCCCTTGGGGCCTGTTTTCCCTGAATTCTCCTGCTGGGTTAGAAGGGGATGTGGAGCCCATCACCTGTGCCTGGACCCTCAGGGGGATCACTCCACCTTTCAGACCCAGCACAAGGCCCCCAAGGTAATTCTTCAGCTGAGATAATTGGGGTGTTACGAGCCAAATCGGGAGAAATAAGCTCAGCTGAGGATTCTCTGCCTACTTGGCAATAGAGAACAGATCTGAGCTGACATCTGGGGAAGTGTTCAGAGAACTTTTGATGATGAAGTGTTTTAAGTGGCAGCGACTGAGATTCTGGGACCCACAGAGCAAACACTCCTGGTGTGCCCTGTTTTCCATGGGCCTCATTTCCTGAGGAAGTGTCCCTAAACTCTTCCTCTGGCCAGAGGGTGGCCACCAGATTCCCAGGCCTGGGTGGTGTGGACAAGACACAGGGCCTGCAGAAGGGAGGGCCACATGGGGGTCTTGGAGGGAGGATGGAAGACATCTTTCAATCTTCGGGGACCCCTGGACTGAACTTGTCCTTCAGAGCTGGCCTGCAGGGTACTCAGAGCAGCTCCATTCCCTGGCTTGCAGGCCCTGGCCACTTTCTAAAACAATAAGTCATGGTCACAGCCACAGCTCACCTGCATTGAGGACTTGGAAGGTGCTGGGGACTGGGTCCTAGCTCTGTCAATTTTATCACCTAATTGACACCTGGCTCCCTGCCCAGCCTTTTGCCAGTTTGGCTGAAATCATAGAAGGTATCAGTTGCTCTAGGCGTGGAGGGCTCAACTTCTGCACCTGCTGAGCTGAGGTGGCTGGCAGGGGTGGGGACCCCAGCCTGATGGGTCCCTCTGCCCCCAACTTCCCTCTCCCTGGTGTCTGGAACTCTCTTCTCTGTAAAGTCCTGCTCTGCTTCTGTGTCTCTGAAGTCTCTCCCTGTCGGAGGGCCCTTCTGTGTCCAGCTGTGGTCAGCAGCTTTCCCACTGCAACCTTCAGCTCCTGCCAGCTCTGTCCCTGGGGTTCTGTGGAGGGAGAAGACGCTCTTGGTGTGCTGGTATCACACTGTCCCCAGACTCCGACTGTGCTTCCCCTTGGCCACCTCGGAGGCCTCTGGTTGCCACTCACACTGATTCCTGGGTCCTCAGCCCATCCAGCTTTCCTGAGGAAGTTGGCGTTAGGGTGGTTCTGGATGGGGACGGTGGTTGGGCTGGATTCCCATGAGAAAGTGTGTGTGTGTGTTTTCTTGTGCTGTGGTCCCCCCCACCTGGCAGAGGCCACTCTGCTGGCTCAGCCTCCTCAGCCACAGACCACCTGGGTCACCCCAAGTGCAGAGAGGAAAAGCCGGGACCTCAGAGCTAAGGGGAGGGAGGGCTGTGGGCCTGGCAGGCCGTGGGTGTGAGTGTGAAAGCCACGCGTTTCCTGAAGAGTCCTTTCCCGGGCTCCCAGCTTGGCCCAGGACTCAGGGAGGGGTGAGAATCTTTGCGCTGAGCTTCCGCTAGGGAGGGACAGTGGGGCTTGGTGTTGGATGGACGCCCTGGCTGCCTATCCTCTGGCCAGTTGCTCACCTCTTTGGGGCTCCTGCCTTCAGCTGTGACAGCGATGGAGGTGTGTCTTTCTGGTGTGGAGGATGCCAGGAGCCCTGGGCTCCCTTGTCTCTTCTTTCTCTTTTCCTCCCTGTCTCCCATCAAATTCTTGAGTGCCTCCAGGATCCCAGGCCTTTCTCCCATCCCCAAATGTAAGGCAGGGGAACTTCGCTACAGAAGACACATCTCAGTGAATAAGTTACAATGACAAATAAAAATTCCTGGCAAGCTTGGGAGATTGTCAGAAAAAAAAGACTCTCAGACCTCACTGCAGATCCAACTGGAATCTGCAGTCCCAATAGATCCCCAGGTGATACAAATTAACAGTAAACTACTAGTCTTGATAATCAGTTCCAGTCCTTGTTTCAACCTGTCTCAACTACTTGTCAATTGGGGCAAATTGACCAACTTCTCTGAGTCTCTATTTCCTAATCGGTTAAATGGGGAGAATAATACCAATTTGCCCTCCACCGGTTGATGTGAGAGTTAAATAAGATACTGTGTGCCAAGAGCTGATGCTGGGAACCCAGGAATGTGGATGTGACTGGGCCATAGTTGCCTGTTATCACTGTAGTTCCCTGGTCTTGAGGATTTATGCATTTAAATTAAAGACTGAACCTGGAATGTAATTCATAAGCTCCAGGGCCAGACTTCCTAGGTTTAAATCCAGTGTTTTCTTTTTACTAACTGAGGGAGTTTAGGCAGGGAGCTTTCTCAGCCTCTGTCTGTCCTCCTGCACTTTGGGGGCTGCTGTGAATTTAAATGAGCTACTAGTATAGTCACCTAATGTATCAGCTCTGAGTCCCAGGTAACAGATTTCCCTACAGTCCTTACTTCTTTTAGTCACCTCTGGCTTCTGTTTCCTGCTTACTTAGATTTTTCCTTCCTTTCTTTCAGAATAATCCCTGATGTCCCCAAAGCAGAGGGCAACCAAATGTCCACATATGTCAAGGACCACCCTGGCTCATGCATATTGTCCTACTCATTCTCTAAAGTATCCCAATTAGGTCACCGTATCAAAGCCTTTACTATGCGGGGCAGTTGTATTTGGAATTATATTTTTTTTTCAAAAGAGCTTTATTGAGGTGGCACAAAGAACACACAATCAATCATGTGTAGTTAAAGTGTATGTTTTGAAGAGTTTTGTTGAGTACTCACTTAGGAAACTATCAACATATTCAAGGTACAGACATATCCATCATTCCCCAAAGCCTTGGAACACTTAACAGAGGCCCAGGTACAGTGGCATATCACATGGTAAGGCCAGCCCAGCCCAGTCTCCAGCATCAGGCTGTTGGTGGTCCAAGGTCTTTCTCAGCCCTGGACTTTCCAGTTGCTTATTCTTTCCATCCTCCTTCTCCTCTCTCCCATACCCCTTCGCCTAACATCTGAGAATGCTTATTCAGCTTTCCTTTCCTTTCCCTCCCCTTTCCCTCCCCTTTCCTTCTTCTCCCTCCCTCCCTCCTTCTTTCTCTCTATCTCTCCTTCCTCCCTCCCTCCATCCCTCCCCCTTTCTTTTCCTCCCTCCCTCCCTCCCTCCCTCCCTTCCTTCCTTCCTTCCTTCCTTCCTTCCTTCCTTCCTTCCTTCCTTCCTTCCTTCCTTCCTTCCCTCCCTCCCTCCCTTTTACCCAGCATTTCTGAAACACTTGTGCCCAGGACAATCAGGGCTGTTTGTCAAACTTGCAGATTACTGGGCCCCACCTGGTAGAATCAGACTCTCTGGGAGTTGGGGTCATGAAACTTCACTTTTTACAACGCTATATACCTTCTCCTTTGTTTAAGACAACTTAATTTATCAGTGTTTTGTTAAATAGAGAAAAATTTTTCTCCTTAGTAGAACGTATCAGTTAGTGTTTGCTGCTTAACAAATGAGCTCAGATTGCATAACTTAAAGCAAAATAGTTTGTTATTTCTCATGATTCTGTGATTCAATTGGGCTCAGCTGGGACATTTTTTTTTTCTCTCGGCAGTATTATTAAGATTCAGCAGGGGGCTTAGTGGGAGATGAAGCTTCTAAGTTGACCCCTTTCTCCATGAGTCTTTCAAGATACAGTATCCAGTCCAAGCTGTTTTACAGTATGGCATCTGGATTCCCAAAGAGAAGAAGCCAAAGCAGCTGGATTTAAAACACCTGGATCGGGGACACTGTTGCTTCCACTGCATTCTGCTGATCATAATAAGACCCCAAACTGGCCCAGATTCAAAGGGAGGGAAAATAGATTTCCTTTTTGATGGGAGGAGCAGTAAGTATGTGTAGGAATTGAAAAATGGTTGGCAGACAAACTGCCAAGTGGGAATTCGGCTGTTGGCTTTGGAACTGAAATCATCCCCCTTCTTATTTGAGTCACCATTTTTTCTTAGCAGTAGTAGGATGAGTGGCAGTGTTGGGCTACACTATAGGGAACAATCACGGAAGGCAGACACTGCTGCCTCTATCTGGGGAAGACAAGGAAGGCCACACTGAGGAGGTAAAAAGAGAGAGGGATGTAGTGGAAGAGACTAGAATCTGGGCATAGGGACCAGGAAAAATAGACCAGGAGGTGTGAAATGCCCTGTCCCCAAGGTAGAGGGGAATTCAAAGACCAGCTCAAGGAGGCTGCCAGACTTCCTGTCTCTGCACCTGAGGTTCTGGGTTGGGCCAGGTGGAGGCACACCTGCAGGAGTGTGGCCTGTCCCCATCCTGCACCCAGCACTGACAGGAAGAGAGCACCTTAGCTCCCCTCCCCGGGGAGCCCTATGGGTGGGGTGTCAGGCACAGGAGGGGCTCAGCTGTCTCCTGGGGAGCTTGTCAAGCCGTCACTCTGAACCTCTCAGGAGCAAGGCAGCTTCATTTCCAGTGGCGTTCTCCCCACTTTCATTTGTGAGACCAATTACAGAGCATTTTGCACCACAATTACCGGCGTTAAAACCTCTCAGTTCCGTTTGATGAATTTTAGTAGTAATTGAACAGAGGAAGCCATCACACAGGAGATTGTCCAATTGAATCTGCCCACTCGCTGAACTGTGAATTCCAGCCCTCCCCAAGCAGTCACAGGGGACCCTGGTGGGGACTCCCACTTCCGTCCCACAGGGGTTGTGACCAGGCCCAGGAGAGTGACCAGCTATGCACCGAGGGGTGATGGGAGATGCCGGTAGCCAGGGACAGCCATGTGGTGCCAGCTCTTAGTGCCAGGCATGGAAATGGGTTGAGGGTGGTGCTTTTTAAGTCCTGAGACCCTGTAAGCTCTGATGTTTCAGAATTGGGAGCTGCATTTGTGCCTTTGTTTATTATTCATTAAATAAATACTTCCATAGCAATTCCTGAGTGCTGGCCGTGCTTCTAAGTGTATTTGCAAATATTAACTCCTTTTGTCCTTAGAGCAACTCTAGTAGTCATCTAGGGATTGTTCCCACTTGGTGGATGAGGAAACTGAGGTTCAGAGAGGTTAATTAAATTGTTCGAGGTCACCTAGTAAGTGCAGAGCGGTTGGAGTTTTTCCTCTTGAATTCTTATTCACCTATTGTTGGGCTCTGTCTTGGTGTTAGGAAAGCCTTTCAAGAATTTCTGAGTATATTGGAGGAGCTAATGGGTCTGGCTGCTTCTAACTTGCAGTGACAAAGGAGAGGGGGCATCAGAGCCTGGAAGCCTGCTTGATGGTGAGAACAGGAATCCGAGTAGAATCTCTTAGGAGGTGGAGAGATAGGATTGGGGGTGGCCAAGGAGACACTCCTCACTCAGAGGCTCTGTGTCCAGACCCCAGCCACAAAGTTTAGGTTTGTTTTATCAGAAGAGGCCAGGTTCCTTGTCCCTGCATGGTGTCTGTCTGTCCTGTGTCTCCAGCAGGCGCTCTGCTCTGTGGTAGGGAAGTGAAGGGCAGCCAACCATCTCTGCCTTCATCAATTGTAGACTCTGTGTCAGATGAATCTGGGCATCAACTCTGTGCCGTAGACATTTACAGATGGGGAAACCGGGGCTCATGAGGGAATGCCGTTTGTCCAAGATCATGTAGCCAATATGTAGTTGAGGAAGCCTTCAAGTTCAGCTTTGTCTCTATCTAAGCCCCTGCCCGCTCTGTCTGTTGCACCTCCTTCCTCCTTCATCAGGACCAAGACAAAGCAGTCATGTGGCCAAAGGGGATGAACCCAAAATTACCAAGTGACGGTCTCACAAACCTGCTGTGGGAATCTTCTGCCTGTCTGACTCTCGACCTGTTCAAAATGGGAGTTCTGGGAAGGTTTAGATTGGGTCTGAACTTTCTTTAAGTTCACTGTAGGGCTTGGCAGCTTTGGACAAATACCTGTTGAAGATTCTGTGAGGCAGAGAGTGGGAACAGACAGGGGCATGCTAAAATCTGAAAAGCGTAGCTGGAGACAATCTTCTTTCTATAAATTTGGGGGGCATCTACCTAAATCTGCCCCAGAGGAGCTCAGCCCCACTTTGAGTAACCTGGGCTGGTCTGTACCTCCCACGTTCCCTTCTGGGGACCACTCCTAAGGGCCAGGTGTGACTGGAAAGAACAGGGGCTCTTTTCAGGAGTTGGCAGGAAAGTCATGGGGTTTGGTCTCTCCTGTGACTTGGAGGTGAGGGTCCCTCTGCTGTCTCCTGGAAGTAGTCAGGCATCTTCTGGTCAGGAGCTGTCTTTGGGCTTTACCCATATGACACGGAGGCAGGGACTGGGCTGGGGACAATGGCCTAGGGCAAGGTAGCCTCTCAGGTACCAAAGCCCTGGGTGGGAGTGTCTAGATTAGAAGGAGTAAGGATACTTATCAGAGGACAAAGGATCCCCCTGTCTTTGGATTGGTGGTTCTCAAACTTTAAGGGCACCAGAGTTTCCTGGTAATTTTATTAAAAGAGTGCAGGGTCCTGTCTTCAGAGAGCCTCATTTCTGCAGTTCTGGGTGGGGCCTGAGCACTTGCCTAGCTCAGGGTTGGCCAGGAACCTGTCCTTAAGGGTTTCTTTGGACACTTCTCTCTTGACTCCTCCCTTGGGGAAGGGGTGTTCCCCAGCTGTTACCTAGCTATGCTTCTACCCCAGCACATGCCCAGCTTGGTGCAGATGACCTGTAGGGGGGCAGCAAAGGCCAGGCAGCTCAGGTAGGAGCACCAAGCTAAAGAGGACTTTGCAATCAGAAACCTGGAGCAGAGCGGGGGTAGCCAAGATGCTTACTCCTGAGAAGTGATTGATTCAGACTGGGGACCCACAGAAGGTTCTAGAAAACTCTTCTGATACAATGCTCGAAGGCTGTATGGAGTGGAAAGAGCACATACGTTGGAGGGTTTGCAATTTCAAGGCTGTAATTTTGAGTAAATCACTTGCTCCTCTGCCTCAGTTTCTTCATCAGTCAAGTGGGGCTAGTAATATTTTCCGGTTGTTGTCGGGACGTCATTGAGATTATCCAGGAGAGGGCTCCCAGCATGGAGCCTGATGTCCCGTGCAGGTTCCCTCCCCCACTTTTCTCTCCTGCGGGAGGTTTCATGAGCCTGGGTGGCTCGGCTCCCTTCTCTCTTCCTGCCCCAGCCTGTCCGCTCCAGCCACTGGACCATCAGCCTTCGTTATCATAAAAGAAAGGCTGGATTTTAATTTGCAGAATGTTTCTTTCTTTCTTCTTCTTCCTTTTTTTTTTTTTTTTTTTTTTTAAGAAAAGCCTAATTAGGAAGCCCGTTAAATGCCTGCAATTCCAATATAATTCTATTAAATTCTCCCTGTAAAGTTAATGTTACAGACTTTTTAACAGATGTTTTAATTAGGCATTGTTATTAAAGAGAATACTGTAGAAATTAAAACCAGACCCTAAATGGGGGAAGAAAGGCAGTTTTCTTGTGCTGGGTAAATGGTGGCAGCGGCCCAGCAAAGAGCTGTTGGCAGTAGGTCACGAAAACATGCAGAAAGGGAGAGGGGACGCTTGGCACCCTCCGCACAGCTCATCAGGAGGGGAAACACCGGTGCCCGGTCCACCCGCCAGCATAGCCTCCAGCCCCACCAGCCAGGGATGGAGAGAGGCTGCATGGGGCAGAGGCTCACAGGGCCACACTGGCAGGTTTTGGGGGGCTGTCCTTGTTGTGATTATCTCACTGAGGTCTGTCTGTCTGACCCTCACGGGAGCCCGTGAGGCAGGGATTACTCTTACCCATTTTACAGATGAGGAAACAAAGCCCAGAGACACCTGATCATCTGCCCGGTGGACTCGGGAAGGGGCAGAGCTGGAAGCTGAGTCTAGATTTCCTGCTTCGTGGTGCGGGGCTGCTTGTCCAGCAGCAGGTATAACCTTGAGGTTTGAAGGGTATGGCAAGAACTCTGCAGACAGACAGGGTTATGTCCAGGAGGAGATTTCGCTTCTGGCTGACTGTGCCTCCGTGGACTTTTTACTGTATCTCTCTGAGCCTCTGTTTCCTAATCTGTGGAATGAGGAAAATAATAGGACCTACTAATTCATGGGGTTAAGTGTCAGGGTGTATATAAGGTACCAAGCTCAGGGCCTGGCAGAGGGTCAGTGTCTGATCTGGATATCCAGAGCTTGGCTGGCTCACGTGAACCTTCCTGCTACTGGAGATGGAGTCGTGGGTTGCCAAGGAGACCCTGGGCTCCCTCAGTGATGGGTCACCCACCTCCAGATGGTTCCTCTAAGGAGGGAAGGAGGAGGGCTTGAGGTTAGAGAGACCTGGATTCAAATGCTACCTCCTTTAGCGGCCACAGTGAAGCCGCCGACCGGTTGGCCTGTGGTCCCCAGTCCTCCCGTCTGTGTCTTGCTGTCTCCTCCCCAGCACTGAGCCAAGGGTCTGGGTGAGCATTCCCTGCAGGCACTGGGTGACTGACACACCCTCTGTGTGCCTCTGGTGATGCGCTCAGCTTTGCCTTTCCCAGGGAGTAATTTTCCTGTCCATCCTGCGAGGCTGTCAGCCTGGGATTATTCAAATGATGTTTATTTTGGTCCTGTGACCCAGATAGATCTGCAATGAGCACGTTTCTGAGAGCTTGAAAGGAAGGAATGATGGGGAGTGGAGCCACCATGGGGGCCTCATCCTGGGACCCCCTGCAGACTCACTTGTGCCCACTCCAGTGGACACCAGTTTCCCTTCACTCTCACTGTGTCTGCCACCAGCTTTCAATTCACCCCCATTCCGGGTTGGGGGGACGACTCTTGCTTAGGATGGCCCTGGGGTATCAAGGGACAAATGATTAGCACTCAGTAGGTGCTTCATATTTGCTGGGTGTTGAAGGATGACTTCCTCCCCAGGCCCCAGGGTTTCTGGGCCTTTGATTTTAAGGCATGGTTCAGTTTTTCTCAGCCACCCCTCTTCACAGACAGAGTGTGCTGTGAAAAGCGTGGTCTCTCTACTGCAGTCTTGCCCCTTGCTAGCTGTGTGAGCCTGAGCAGGTGGCTTAGCCTCTCTGAGCCTCAGTTTCCTCATCCATTAGGTGGGGATGGTAATACTTGGAGTAAACCCTGAGAAACCTATGGTGATGAAATAATCACCATTACTGAACGCATCTGGTGCCTAGAGGATGGTTATGCATAACACCCCATAAACTGGCCATGTAAGTTGCCTCTTTTCGGAAGAGTGCTGGGGGTTGAAGTCTGGGGCACTCGACCACTGAGTCCTATTTTGTATTTTATTTAGAGACAGGGTCTCACTGAGTTGCTGAGCGCCTCGCTTTTGCTGAGGCTGGCTTTGAACCCACAATCCTCCTGCCTCAGCCTCCCGAGCTGCAGGGATTACAGGAGTGTGCCATGGTGTAAAGTTACCTCTTGAAAGTGTGTCTGAGGGCTTCTTCTTTTTTCTTCACTTTTAATGATTTTAAAATAATGTACCTGTAATTTTTTTAATTAAAAATTTTAAAAAGCAGCAGAAAAAAAAAAGAAAAAGAAAGAAAGAAAAAGAAACCCAATGCAAAAACCACTTGTGCTTTGGGAACTTTGGTTATTGGGAGTCAGCTGGTTCCCCAACAGTCATCAGGTCATTTTAGGGTGGGCTGGGGGGCCACCCCTCCAGTGGGGGTGACTGACCCAGCTTTGGTTCCATCCACTGGGCGGGAACTCTGTCTTTGACTTATCAGCTATGTGACTTCAGGTGACGCTCTTAGGACCTCACTGAATTTCTGAGGCTAGCCTCAGCCTGTTTCCTTGTCTGTAAAGTGGGAATAACAAGCTGCTTGCAGGACTGCTGAAGGGGAGCTGAGAAGGGCATGGGACATCAGGCCGTGTACACACAAGGTTAGTAGCAATTTGGGTAGCCCATGGGGTTCTCCTATTGCTGCCTTTCCCCCAGGAGGCAGGAGCCCCTGAGGTCAGGTGAGGGCATGAAGGAGTAGCTCTGGGTCACCAGCCTGATGAGTGTTGTTTAGTCTTCATCTTCCTGGACATTGGCAGCCACCCTCTGCAGACCCTTCTTGGCTCCTGAAGATGGCCTCTTCTTTCCTGAATATTGCCTCACCTCTGTTTAAGGAGGGAGGGCAGTGGGGGATAGGCTGGCCCCTCTTGGCCCCATGGGGCTGGGTTGGGGGAGTGAGAACTTTGTCCCTCTCAAGAATCTGCAGGTGTAAATCATCTGGAACAATCTGCACATCCACCAAAATGATCTGATTGGATAAGTCATTGTGCAACCATCCCTGGAACCCCAGAACCCTAGGTGGCAGTTACGCATGGATTAGACCAAGTCTCCCAGACAGCAGAAATGTTCCACAACAGATTAAGGGGAAAATAAACAACTGGAGAGTGAAATTTACAGTATGATCATCTTTAGAAAACAATAAGATAAAACCATCCTTGGGGTAGCAGATTAAGAACATTTTTCTTATTTGCTCAATATTGGTAACTTGTATTAATAGGAAGAACTGTAGTGACAATGATAAGAATTAAAAATATACATATGAAAATGTATGAATTGTCAAGATCATTGTACTGTCATGTATAGCTATTAAAAAATATACATATGAAAAGCTTCCTTTTTGGTATTGGAAATTAAATTCAGGGTTTTTTAATCACTGAGCTGTGTTTCCTAGACCTTTAAAAAAAATTTTTTTTTGAGACAGGGTCTTACTATCTTACTAAGTTGCTTAGGACCTCACTGAACTGCTGAGGCTGGTCTTGAACTTGTGGTCATCATCCTGCCCCAGTCTGTTGAGTCGCTGGGATTACAGGAGTGCACCACCACGCTGGGCTACGAAAAGCTTCTTGGCTCTGAATTGCCACAACATCGAGGCAACCTGCATGTCCTCTAATAGGCTAATGGATAAATAACCAAATGGATAAATTCCAAACAATGGAATATTATTTAGTGCTAAAAAGTGAACCTTTGAAAATGAGCCTTCAATGCATGTTACTAAGTGAAAGGCTTACTGACAAGGCCACATACTGTATGATTCCAACTATATGATATTCTGGAAAAGGAAAAACTATGGAGAGAATAAAAAGGTCAGTACTAGCCAGGGGCTGGATGTGACGGAGAGATGAGCAGTTGGAGCACAGAGAATTTCTAGGGCAGTGAAAATACTTTGTATGGCACTGTTCAGGGTGAATACAGGTCAAAATCCATAGAATGTAAACCTCCAGGAGTCAACCCTAATGTAACTCTGGACTCTGGTGTTGATGATGTGCCAGTGGAGACTCTTCATCTGTAACGGAAGTACCACTCTGGTGCCCAATATTAATAGTGGGGCTGGTGAGGGGCAGGGGTCCATGGGGATGCTCTGCACTTCCTGCTCAGCCTATCAAATAATAGGAAGGAACCTTCCTCTGTCAAGTGCTGAGAGGTGAGTCTGGAAGCCTGGGAGGCTGGTCCAGCTTGGGGTGCTCCACAGTGAAGCAGGAGCTGAGCCTGAACTGGGAGCCTGGAGCAGAGGAGCAGGTGACCCAAAGCCTGTGGTGGTTAAGACTTTTTTCTAGAGACCCCAAGGACAGGGTGGTGACCTGTGGCTGGGTTGTTACTACAAGCTATTCCTGCTCCCCACCCCAAGCATATCGGGAGATGAATAGGGGTTTGTGGGTGTAGTAGGTAGAATAATACTGTGCCCCAAGAGATGTCTACATCCTGATCCCTGGAGCCAGCAAGTATGTTAGGGGTTGTGGGTCTCCATGGGTGGGTCTCCAAACTGAAGCCCAGGGACAAATCTGCCGTCTGCCTACTGAACTAGGCTACAACTCTCTGGCCTGTGGTGGGGGCATGTTGGAGGTACTGAATCAGCATCTCTGTCCCCAGCTCCATTGACTGTAGCTCCTGGTGAAGGGAAGATGACATTTAAGGCTGAATTTAAATCTCAGCTCTACACCTCTGCTCTGTGACTCCAAACAAGCAACCTCGTTTTTCCCAGTTTTAAAGTCTCGGTCAACTGAGGTCTCTTTCAGCATTCTTTTGGATCAGGAGAGGTCCTGCAGGTGAATTGTTCCTGGTTCCCAGGGGAAGCTTAACTCCAGGTGGAGCTGTGTGGTCCATCAGCGTGGGGATGGTGGGCAGCCCCCTGCCTGCTATCCAGAGTCCCTGAAAGGATTCTCCAGCTATTCTGCCAGGTATACCTCAAGGCTGATCTGTTTGAAGGACGTGTGTCCCACACTTACTTGGCTCTTCCTATCACCCTGCTGACTACATTTCAAAGAAATCTCCTTTGAATTCTAAGGCACCTTGACAAAATGTTCTCTCTGGGACGAAGGCCTCTCGTTTCACTGGGCGGCATGATTAGATGTGTGGACCCTCCCGTGGGCTCTGTGCTGATCACTAGGTGGGCTTCTCTTTTGGTTCCCTCTGCCTTTCCACCAGCTGAGGTGGTTCTCCTTGAGCCCTGAGGCTGCCTTCTCTGCCCTTGAGGATCCCTGACTCAAAGGAGCTCAGCTTGACTCACCTTTCAGACAGTGTGTGGGTTTGGGATGAAAACTGCCTTAACCAGCCTATACACCTCCAAAGAATGTCGCCATCACTTGCTTTCAAACTATCTGAAAGGTAAAAGCACAAACTGACTTCCATCAGGTCCAGGAGAGGTGGGCTTGCCTCAGGCACATTGGGCCTTGAGGGAAACTGGTAACAGTCACAGATCCCTGGGCCTCATCCCTGAAGTTTCAAATTCTGGAGATTTGGGATGGGCTCTAGGATCCTGCTTCCTAGACAAGGGATTCTGTTGTGGGCAATCTATATTCAAACATGGCATTCTTTGAGTGACACTAACATATGGCTATTGCATAAATGTGTATTCGTCACATATATGTAGGGTGGAGGACCGGGCAGACTGGGACCCAAATTTCATTTTATGGGCTGTGTGTCTCAGTCATGTCCTTTTGCCTTTCTGTGCTTTGTTTTTCTCATTGGCAAGATGTCCTTGTCTGAAACTGTCACAATGGAGCGTTCTCTAAATGCCAGCGGAATGCTAAACCCTTTTAGCACCCTATTTAAGCTTCATAGCAGTGCCCAAGGCAGTAGTTGTTATTTTTGAACTCTGGAGACCACCATCCCCCTTGTGTCAACTGTAGTGCTGAATGGCAATAGGTTTAGGTATCTGCAGAGTACCCAGGACAGTGCCAGGCTCCTAGCACGTGCTCAGTGTACCCTCACTACCCCACTCACAGTCCATTGTCCCAGTGCCAGTGGGTTAGAAACTGTCAAGGAGCTGAGAACGGGGCTTGCAGGGCCTGGAGGGGCTCAGGGCCACGTGATGGATGTCAGTCCATCAGTGAGAATTTGCCAAGGCTTACTGTGTTCATGGAGAGGGAATTCACCGGAGCAAGGTGGGCATCCTGAGATTGTTTAGTTGGGATAATTTTCCAAGAGAACAAAGAGATAGATGAGGAGCCTTCCAGATGGGCATTCCTACAAGGAAGGGCTCAGCAGGTCACTGGGAACAACTGCACTAGGGTGAGGGATTTCAGGATGTGTGATTTTTTGTGGACTTGGGGATGTTATTCCTCCTCTTTGCTAAACAATGCTTTGTCCAATTGTTTTATCCAGGGAAATAACTGCATCAGTGTTGTGCATAGATGGAGACAGATTATTGACATAAACATAAAGCTAATTTACTTTATCAACAATAAAGCAAACCATACCAAAAAGAACAAAGGACAAATGCGGTTTATTACTTTATTATTTTGTAGCAAGTCATGATTTTTACTTTTTTCATTCATCAATTTTCCTACCTGAATTTTAGGTCATCTAAGTTCCATGGGTCAGCCAATGTTAAACACCTTCTAAAGCTCCATTCAGAACTTCAAGGTAAACTGGCCAGTAAGCAGTAAGTAGGCTTTTTTTTTTTTTTTTTTTTTTTTTGCTAGAATAGTCCTTTTATTCCTCCAATAAATATTTGTTGAACATTTACTGTGAGTGAGGCAATGTTTTTGGGCACTGGACATAAATCAGTGAACCAAATAGACAAAAGTCTCTGCTGTTCTGGACTTTATGTTCTAATGGGGAGAGATGGGGGGAAAAACATGCAAAAACAAATCAATCAGAACATCAGGGGAAACTGGATGAAGAGCATATGGGAACTCTATGTACTCTCTTTGTTGATTTTCTATAAGCCTAAAATTAAAACTCAAAACCCAAAAAAATAAATATATATATTCTTGATGACATGTGCTCTGAAAAAAAAGTAAATCAGGAAAGAAAATTTTGAAAAAAAATGACTTTGGAATGAAGAGTTGAAGACTATAAAACAGAGAACCACGGGGATAGCTGAAGAAAGAATATTAGAGAAAATGATGAAGGGCAAAGTTATAGTGAAACCCAGTCTCCAAGAGGTGCCCAGTGACCTTGGGGTTCATAGCCCTGTGGAGTGCCTTCCCACATGGAACAGGGGGATTTGTATAACCGATTGGATATTCTGAAAATGCAATTTCCATGTTTGGGTCATAAAAGAGATTCTGCCTTGAATTTTACTCCTTTGAGTCACTTGTTCTATGGGAAGCTGGCCGCCACGTTAGGACACTCAAGCAGCTCTATGGAGAGGTCCATCTGCGGAGGAACTGAGGCCTCCTGCCAACAGCCAGGGCTATTTTTTGAAGTGTGTGAGGAGGCAGAATCACCTAGCTAAGCTGCACCCAGATTCCTGATTCACATGAACTCTGTGGGGTTTAATGATGTTTTTAGTGTTTCAATCAGCTACCAGTTGGGGTTATTTGTTACACAGCGATATATAACCAATACAGGTGTTGAGGTGGAAACATGCCTGGTCACTCGAGGACCAGCAGGGAGGTGATGTATTTGGAGTTGAGGACATATGGGTGAGAACAGGAAGGAGTTCTGAGTCACTTTCCTGCAGAGGAAAAAGGCTTCATTTCTTTGAGGATTATTATTTTTTCAGCAATTGGCTCTCCTGTGCATTTCTCAGGCCCAGACCTTGGGAATGAGTTAGCGATGCTCATTTTCTTCCCTCCTCTGGTCTTCTGAGGTGGGTTTCCATCTCCTCCTCCCAGGAAGTCTGTGGTAGTGTTATCCTTCCTGAAGTGGTTTCAATGAGACCTCATGCTGAAACTGGGCCAATGACTGGGCATTTTTTTTTTAAAGGCCGGATTTATTTTGTTAAAAATGAACACAGATTTAAACAAAACAGAACAAAAAAAAGAGAGAGAAAAAGGAATTTGATTCGTTTGAAAGGTGTTGTTCAGAGAAGAATCCACACAAGAGATGAGGTTTGAGGGAGGCTCAGAAGATCGTTTAGGATATTTAGGATAGATGGGTAAAGATGGTGGGTAAAGACACAGAAATAGAAGAGACAATGGTCTGAGAAGGCTTGCTGCTTTTTGGGAATTCAGCATAATTGGTGTGGAGACTGGGAAGATGGCACAGGGGCCAAGGGAAAGGTAGGGAAGAGGGAAGGTTCTGGAAAGGGATTTGGTTGTGCAAGACTGTTTAAATGGCATTCTCCAGACCAGAGGTTCTCCTCCTGGGGAGCTTCCAGTCCTTCAGAGGTGCTCTGCCAAATGGTGGCTCAGCTGAGTTCCAGGTGGAACTGTTTGGTTGCAAGGTTTATAAAAATCCTTTCTAAGGATTGGAATTAGGAATAAAAAAGGAATTTATTGATTTGCTAAATGAAAAGGCCATGGTTCCATGTAATCGGGACTTATTTTCTCTCCCTCTTTAGGTTTGTCTTCTGCCATGTTGACAATATTCTCCCTTGGCTTGCTGTCTCCTGTGGGTGTGAGGTGGTTGTCAGCATCTTTCTAGGGTTAAATCTAGCAGAAAAGAGAAATGGTATTTCTCCTGGAACACCCAGACGAAGTCCTGATATTTATTGTGATTGATGATTCAAGGCCTCATGCCTTCTCATAGGCCAATCACTACGACTAGTGCATGCAGAACTTTGGCCAGGCTTAGGTCATCTGCTGCTGTTGGAACCCAGAGATTGGAAGCAGGGTATCTCCCAGGTGGAAATCAGGCTAATGTTCCCAGTGGGTGCATGCATCATGTGACCAGATGCTAAAGAACATATATTATAGAAGAATCAAGATTGATGCTTTATGAGTATATAAAAGAGCATATAGATGAAAGATCTCCATTAAATTGTCAAATAATGGAGATTCTTTGTAGATTCTATGAGGTATTGTAACACTGTAGTCATGGTTGCGTTGTCATTATTGTTTATATGTTTTATACTATTTTGAATCTTTGAACACCTTTGTGTTTGCTAGGGTAATGCTAACTACTGTAACATAAAAACTAAAATATTGAAAATATTAATGGCTTAAAACAATTTTCCCTCAAGCAAAGTCGAATGTGAGTTCTTGATTGGCAGTGCTAGGGCTATGTTCCACAGAGTCATTCAGGGATCAAGGCTCCACTATCTCCTTGGATCTTAAGTGTCCTTTCTTCAAGCTAACGGATAGAAGAAGAGAAGATGGAGAGAGAGTACCTGATTCTCAAACACCTTTGCCTGGAAGAAAGAAACACAGCACTTTCACTCATGTTTTAGTGATGAGAAGGAGTCACACTGTTCCATCTATTAGAGGGGGCTGGAAAATGTCATCCTGCCTGGGTGACCGTGGTCCAACAACCTTGTGGAATGGGAGCCTGTAACTTGGTGGGCAGCTAGTTTCTTTTGCCACAGCCTTCAAGATGTTGCCTCCAATTGTGATTTTAAAGTTGCAGTCTAGAAAATGAGAAGAATTATTGCCAAAGGTGATTATGAACCCCCCCCCCCAATTTTTAGACAGGAAAATGACACATCAGCTCAATCTGTGCTGTGGTAACATGAAAGAGATGATGTGGAATGGAAAGGAAGGGCCCACATCTCTGTTACCCCCACTTCTGCCCCATTTTTGAAGGGTGCATACCCTGAGGTGCCTTGTGTTTATTATATTCCTTCCATGTACTAGGGACTCGCCATGTGCCATTTTGAAAGACTATCTATTGGTGCCTGAGCAATGCTGTGTGGCAGGTACTATTATCAGCAATTTACAGATAAAAAAAGTTCAGAAAAGGGAATTGATGCATCCAAAATGTTCTGGGACTCAGGTGGACTGTCACCGAAGCTGCTGTTCTGTATTTGGGAAGGTATTTGAGGACACTGTGGTGCCAAGCATGTATTTGCACTGTGCCATGGTATCTTAGGGAGCAGAAGTCTGAGTGTCCAGGGGTGATGGAGTCTGGCTGGCAGCTGAATTCGAGAGCACTTTCCACATCTACCTGAGGCAAATATTTAAGCACTACTCTTCCTGTATCCTGCCCATCCCATGGGTTCACCTCCAAGTCCCTAACAGAGATGTCTGGGAGGCCCCTCGCCAGTTCCCAGGAATCTGTTCCATGGCTCCTGGCACTGGTGGGGAGGGGGCCACAGGCATGTTCCCTGGGCTGGAGGAGCCAGTTCTGCTGACTGGACAGATGGGGCCCACGCACCGGGACCTGGGGAGATTGAGAGGAGAAAGTGGCTGAGCACAGCTCTGCGAGGCCTGGTGATTTATGAGGAGCAGCTTCCGCGGGCCATCTGGACCACGAACTTCAGGAAGCACATCCTGTGTGGAGGCGCAGGCAGTGTGGGAGACCTGCCAGAGAGGAGGAGGGCTGCAGAGAAGCAGGAGGAGGGAGGAGAGGAGGAGGCAAGGATGGGGCAGAGGCAACATGGGAAGAGCCCCAATAGTGGTACCAGACAGATCCCGAGCTTCTACTTGCAGACACTTTGGACAGGACTTGAACCCCTCAAGGGCTCAGTTTGATCAACTTCAAAATGGAATCACAATATACCTGCTGTGCCTCTAAGTCGTTTAAATGGACTATTACTTCTAAAGTAGCCTATCCAATGCCTTGAAGGAAGGAAGTGGGTGTTATTGAGCTTCTTCCCCATGCCAAGTGTCCAGCGAGGTGTGGGAAATACAAGGATTCCCAGAGTTCACGGTCTAGTGATGGGACAGGCTATTTTGTAATGTGTGAGAGTTTTACAGCGAACTCTGGGAGCACAGAGGTGAGAATGACTAATTCTACCTGGCGTAGACATTTGAACTGGGCCTTAGAGGAGAACGAAGAGCCAAGTGGTCCGTGGAGAGGTAGAAGAGGGAAGAGCCAGCAAAGCCCTACTGTTGAATGTTGGTTCATTCCTTTATAACTTCAGCCCTGATGCTCCACTGAGCTCTGGATCCAGAGGTCTGCTGTCCACATCTGGATGTCTAATGGACACTTCAAACTCAACATGATTGAAACAGAGCTCCTGATCCCTTCTGCCCTTTCCTATCAACCTTCTTCCTCTCAGTTCTCCCCTCTCTTGGTAAATGGACCCACCATCCACTCAGTTATAGAAGCCAAGAGTCTAGAAGGCATTCACCATCTTTGATTTGTCTTTTTCTCTTCCATGATCAAAGGTGCCAGGCTGTGCTGCTTCCTCCACGTGCATCCTCCTGGGATTGTGTGATGCTGTGGTCCTGACCTCATACCCTCAAACTCAGTCTAGTAGAGAGTCCTGTCAGTCCTTATCTCCAAGGTACTTCCAGAACCCACTTACTTCTTCTTCTCCATCTCTGCTACCAACACAGCCTAACCCCGTGGTGGGGTCTTGCCCAGGAAACTGCAATGGGCTTAGAACTCATTTTCCTTTTCCACATCTGTCTTTTATAATCCAGTCTCCTCATAGCTTCCAGGGTGGTCTTCAAAAGAAAAGAAAAGGCCAATCCAAACACCCCTTGGGGCTGGGGTTGTGGCTCAGCGGTAGAGCGTTCACCTAGCACATGCAAGACCCTGGGTTTGATCCTCAGCACCACATAAAAATAAATAAATCAAATAAAGGTATCGTGTAAAAACAAAGCAAAGCAAAACAAAACACCCCTCTGCTTAAAACCTTCATCAGACATTTGTTCTCACAGTATTTCTATATAACAAATCACCCTCATACTCAATGATAACAAGAATTTATTTCTTGCTATGTGTCTGAGGGTTGAATGAGACTTGGATGATCTACATGGGATTTGACTCCTGATCTACAAGACTTTTTATCCTCTTCAGATCAGTGGCTACCAAGACACATTCTTTTCATCGTGAAAAATCAGGGACACTAGAAGGCAAGCCCGTCTGTGCAAGAACATTCTAAGCCTTGTTTCCCAACAGACCCACTACCGCCCATTGCTCAAAGCAAGTTATATGGCCAAGTTCAAAGTCAAGGAGAAAGGAAGCACAGTCTGGCCATGAGGAATCCTGGACTAAAGAGTTGGGACCGTTATTCCAGTTTTCAGGATAGGTCTTTAGTGGCTTTCCATTAAACTTGGAATCAGATCTAGACTCTGCTCCCTTCAGGACCCAGTTCCTGATATATATTGACAATCTCAACTCTTATCATTATGTCCCTCACCCATTCATCTCTGGCCATGTGTTCTAGACTGTTCCTCAGACTTTTCAAACTCTTTTTCCACCTCAGGACGTTTGCATTTGTCATTCTTTGGAATGCTGCTCAAAGTCACACGACAGACTCCTTCTTGCTATTAGGTCTCAGATGAAAGATCACTGATACCTAGAGAACTTGTTAAAGATGCAGACATCTGAGCTTCACCCCAGAAATTATGAAATGGCAAATCTCGGTATGGGTCCCAGGAGCCTCTTTCCACAGCTGATACCAACGATAATGTTTTGTGGACACATTCTGAGAAATATATGCCAGAGAAAGGCTGGGAAGGAAGTGGAGAGCTTACGTCTGTTGGGGGTTCAGGGAAGGTTCCAGGAGAGTCAGTAGCTTAGCCAAGGCTTGAAGGATGTGGAGGAGGGTATGAGGAAGAGAGGACTGGATGTCTTGGCATTATCTCATGACTCCTCAAGCATTCTTGGTGAGGCAAGTTACTCTCCCTGGATCCCACACCCCATGCAGCCCAGCCCCTGCTGGCACTACCTCCCATTGACGACGTTATATATGACCACCATCCGAGTGTCTTCAGACAACCAATTCCACAGGAAGTCTTAGAAAGCGTTTTCTCTCTAAATGATCTTTTTTAGTGTCTGTCACCCAGAGTTGTAGAGATTTTATATCATCTATGAAATCCTATTAAGATTTTATTTCCTTATTTTCCTTTTATGATGACTGGGATTTCCTTCCTGAGAGAAGGCTTCAGGAAGTGGGTGTGCCTTGCTGGGAGCCTGGCCCTGGGGAGAGTGGGTCTGGGGCAGCCTTAGCCTAAGTAGCAGCAAAGGTATTCTGAGTTAGCAGCATCCTGTAAAGTCTTGTGACCTAGTCGCTCCCCAACAACCCCCTCTTTGGAGAGCATCCTCTGACTCAGGAAAGAATGCCATGGGCCATGGAGTCAGGAGATCTCACCTACAAGGCAGAGGATCTTATTTCAGACCGAGTGCTTCTTAAAGGGTATCTTTTAGGAGGCTCATTAATTGAGTGACTCCAGGTGATGGTGATGGTAGTGGTGGATAATATGAATAGCTGCTGATGATTGAGTGCTTAATCTGTATGGTATGATGCTAAGCATTTCACGTCTTATCTCATTTAATTCCTATGAAAGCTTTATTAGTGAGTGTTATTATGATCCATTTTACAGATGAAAAAAATAAAAGATCAGAGAGGATAAATTTCCATGAGGGTGGAGGAGCTGGGATTTCAGTCCACATCTGTGTGACTCAGATACCTCGATTCATGGTCTGACTGGGTTGTTCCTACAGAACCCAGTCAGACCTGATCTTCTTTACCCAAGGGCTCATGGGTCATGCAGAAAATATGCAGATCTTCAGACTCGGCAGGACTCCATGATCAAGATTACGGCCCATGTTTTCTATTGGAAAATTGGATGGTGTTTGCCCATCTTATCTTTCCATTTCCTAAATTCACCACACTCCCTCAAGAGTCCATTTAGACAAGGACTCAGAGTTGAATGTCAGTATTTCAGAACCTGAAAGATCATCAAGCCCACCTGCTTCATCAGAGAGAAGGAGAAATGGACTTGTCTGAGATCACAAGAATCTATAGAAGCTGGGTTCACGATTCAGGGTCTTTCTCCTATAACATTGTAGATTCATTATGTGACATTGCATAAGTCATCCTTCTGAAGAATAAAACAGGCAAATATCCACAGAAGCAGTCCCAGAGAAAAAGCTAAATTTTTAGAGCAGCAGAAAGCTTTGACCAATTGGAACCTAAAGTGACAACCTCCTCTAATAGCTCAAAGCCAGGATGGTTTAGCGAGCCAGGAATGTGATCTTTAAGGCTCATTCTTTCTTGTGGCTCCTTTTCTCATTTACTCTAATGGGAATCCAAGCTGTTTGCTGATGCCTGTTAAGTAGGGGACTTAAGAGGTTTAGAGGCATCAAAAGAGAAGTGGATTGAATTAAGTCTAATCATCATGCTGACTGATCTCCAAATATGAGTGAGTAAATGGTTAACAACATGCTTTTTGAAACAACAACAATAACAACCATGACAACAACAACAAAGCCCTGACTTACAGCTTCTGACCACTTCCACGGTGTACATGCTTCTGTGATGGCCAGTTTCAAGTTACCAGCATGATGTTAATCAACTTGCAAATTTCTTGAAAATTTACAGTTGGCACTTTGTTACAAGATGACTGTGGCACGTGATTGCTTCCAAGCCTTAAATACTTAGCTACATCTTGCTTTTTAAACTTTGATATCAGGCTTCCAAAGCCACGGGTATAAGATGAGGGGCAGGTTGGGTGGGAGCATGCAGATCACTTGGAGAGCACATATGACTTCTCCCGTGGTATCACAGCCTCTGTTCCGTATCTCGACGACAATGTTGCCATTTTTACCTGATTAAAGAACAAACAGAAGTGGGACTTGTGTTCACAACCTCTAATACTGATTTCATATAATTTTCACAATTCTATCACATTTCTTGCAGTTACTATTTTTTTTTTCCCTTCCTGGGATGGCGTGACATTATGTTGGGATACTGTGTTGAGAACAGTTCCTCTCTGATCCTTTCTGTCAGGCTCTCTTCTTTCTGGGCTTACACTTGCCTACGTTCAAGGCTTTGGCACCTGCACCTTTTACATTTTCCCTGCCCCCATCCTGGTACAGGATGGGGGGGGGGCGGTGGTGGTGGGACTTTGTGGTTCTGAATCTCTCCTTGGCACATATTCTTCAGCATGAGTGAGGAGTCAGTGATTCAGTTTGAAAAGAGAAACTGCAGACAGATGTACTGTTCTCACATCTGGCTACTTGGAGGTGCAGCTACAGTTGGCCACCCACTCTTTTTGCACCTGTGGGGGAAGGGATCACTTCCTTTATCATGCTGGGGTCTTTGTTGCATGGGGGAAGACATTTTTAGGCCATGTTCTTGGAGATGCCAGGCGAACTCCTGGAATCGGGGTAGATATTTTCTTAAATCTGAGTGGGCTGACAGATTCCCTGAGGCCCTGGTCAGCTCCTCACACCAGCTGACTTGGCTCCTGAGACAAAGCACAAACCCATTTTTATCCCAGTGACTCTAATCGCACATCTGCTGGCGTTAGGTAACCCATTCCCCAGATGGCATTGAGCCAGAAAATTAGCAATGATCAATGAAAGGGGAAGGATGATGAAATAAAAGTGGAGTCTCAATTATGCTCTAAACGAGCAAGACGATGTTAAGACTTCAGTAGAGGAGGGGCCAGGGGCTGGAGGAAGGAAAAAACGATTACTTGGAAGAATTCAGTGCCCCAGTCTGGACTTAGCCATTGATTTCCTATTCTGGTTCCATAGATGGACCATAAAGCCTTGTAGAGTGCACGTCTCCTCCTGCTATATTTCTCCACAATCTGCATAAAGGAACGGTGAGTTCCCCTGCCCTGCATTTCTGTCCAACAAATCTGGCTCCTAGGGGGTTCTAAAGGGATGGATATCTGAGGATATTATGTTCCGGATTCAAACTTACCATCTGCTCCAGGACGTTGAATTTGTGAATTCTGTGCAAACCATGGTCAAAGTTGCTCTTATAAAATCACAAAAGTAATTGGTTGTGTGTGTGTGAAAAGGAGGGCTGAAGGTTTCTATGAGATTTCAGTGGTCTCTTTCTAAAAAGAAATACAAACCTCTTCTTTTCTTCTTTAACTGCTAAGAGGCAGAGTAATTGACGTTGAATTTGGTGATTTGCCCTGAAAAATGCAATCACTGGGACAGCCTGTACGGGTCATTTAGAATGGAAACCAAATGTTTTCTTCCATATAGATCCATAACGTAAGACTTATCTCCCATCTGGCAAAACCTCTTTCCGTAGAAATGTTCAGAGTGGAATTGCATTAATAAGTCGACATCAAGTGAAATTTACTGTTTATGCACTTTCAATGGTCTCTGGAAACTGAGTTGCACATCGGCCTTGTATCAATAAACATCTCTACCTGCGGGTTTTCAGGACAGATTAGCTGAGAAGAGCCATTATGTGATGAAAGAAGAGGGCATGCTGGGAGAAAAATGAAATCAAACATTCACCCGGGCAAACACTTCCTTCCTGGATACTATTTGGATTTTAATTTGTTCTTTTTTTTCCCCTCCCAAATATAAAATAAAATACAAGATGTTGGTGCTGTTTAGAGATAGTCCACATCTGTACAGCAATGAGACAATTCTCCAAAGTGCAGCTCGCAGTGGGGTATTTATTTAATTCGTATTTGTTTTGGACCGCAGCCTGTAATGAGGAAAGATATGGAAAGAGGCAGGAGATGGCAGTTGGAAGTCTGTACCTTTTTTAACATGAAAGTACAAAAGGGTCATGCATGTATTTAGGTTTTAGTGAAAATTCAATAACTTTAGCTGCAGACACTTTGCTCCGGAACACTAATAAAAATGGAAGAGCTAATAAAGGGCCCGAATTTGAGCTTCTTAGAGATGAAAGCTGGCATCTGGCCAGATTCAGCTGCCTTCGATGTTGAAGAATGTGTTTTTGCACATGGGCCGATTGAGGATGAAGCTGAGTTTAAGGCACCTTCTACCAGCATGTGAGCCCCTGTCCTGAAAATGTCAGACAGACAGACCCTTGAGGGGGGTCTCAAGGATGCTTGAGATGTTCTTGCTAGCAAACGCCTTAACAGAAGAACAGGCTAGAGTTAAAAACAGAAAAGTCCTTCCCAGAGCTGGACCATCCTCCATGGGGTCTTTTGTTACTCTGCAGGGTAGTGGCATGAAGATCTCATCAGAGCTTGTGTGTGAGTCAAAGGCCCAAAGCTTCTAAGGCAGAGTCACCAACTAGCAAGGAGTTGTAAGATGGAGGAAAGGGCTCGTCTGCACAAGGTCAAGGACTCTCCTGAATTAGCTAGGTCCATCCTCTTCTCCACCAGGTACTGTTACTTGTTTCCATTTGGAGATGCTCAATTATCTAAAACCACACCCCTGCAAGTGGCATATCCAGGACTTGAACCGAAGGCAGGAATGAACAACATGGCTAGCCCAGCCAAGCCAATAGGGGTTCACATTCTTCAGCTCCAGGATGAAATCGGAGGTCCAGAAAGAGAAATCTGGGGTGGGGCTTAACGGAGTGATTCACTTTGTTCTTGGACTTGACCATGTATGCAGAGAGCCTTTTTAGAATCTTCTTGGGGTGGGTACCCTTGGTTTCAAGGCTGTGAGGATGAGCTTGCCCACATTTGCAGAAGGCTGCCTGAGAGAAAGCTCAGCTTTCTCTTTGAGCTAGAGATTCTTAACCTGCACTATCTCTGCCTGAAGTCTAGAACATGGTTCTGTAGTGTCGCTACAGAACCAGGCATGTTACATGGCCCATTACATCCCGTGTCACACTAGATGTCACAACTCTAAGAGTGGATGCCTTAGTAATCCATTCCAGAGATAAAAAGAGTGAAGCTACCAGCTCATGATTTGGTATAGTTCTGTCTATATTTAAGTGCATGTGGTTTAATGTGGACTGGGAGAAGTGAGTTTGTGTCTCTTCTGGAGAAATGTGAGGGATGCTCCTGGCATTTTGGCTGAACTCACTGATGTGGACTGAGGCACACGTGTGCAGGGTTGGAGCCTGACAGCAGGAGGGGTCACTGCACGCACCCAGCTCTTCCCCCTAGCCCATTCTCACAGCCCCCAGCTCTGCCCAAGGTCCTTTTTGTCTGCCTGAGTTCCTTCCCCTTTTCTGTAGAGTCCTGGAGCCTCTCACCCAGCACAGCTGACCTGCCAATGATAAATACCATTTAATTACAGAACAAGCTTTTCTGCCATTTCTCTCAGCATGGCTTCTATTGCTGAAGATTAAACTTCATTCCAATACCACTGAATTACCTTTTTAAACCTATTATTTCAATGTGATTAACTTCACTTCTTTTCATTTAGCTGTAAGCAAAATCTTGTTTACAAGGCAAAAATAGTCTTTGCCTTAATATCGGCAATAATAATACAAACGAACATTGCAAGAAAATAATTTATGTGAAAAACAGGAAAAAATGGCATTGATACATGAGTCTCCTCTTCAATTAATAAAAAGGAGGAAATATTTAAAAACAATTTATCAAAGAAATATATACAGTTCATACATCATGCATTTGCAAAGTGGGTACGAATATTCATTCCACAAATAGCCCTGTGACCCTGGGATTCTAATTCTTTTGTGTGTGACGGAATCAGAGTTATGGTTAAAATCCAGAGCTGGGTTTGGTTAAGGGAGTCCTGGGACAGGCTAAGCTACTATCGGAAAAAGAGGCTAGTGTTTGTGGGACACCTGCCACAGTCTTTAAATTTTTTATTTTTTATTTTTTTAGTTGTAGATGGTCACAATACCTTTATTTTATTTGTTCATTTTTATGTGGTGCTGAGGATTGAACCCAGTGCCTCACACTTGCCAGGCAAGTGCCCTACTACTGAGCCACAACCTCAGCCCCTGCCACAGTCTTTTGAACATGGCTCAAATGCTTCTGAGGGTTTTAGAGAAAGCTGCTGTTTTTGCAAGCCTGGTTGGGCAATTCAACACCTAGAATGGTTTTGAAGACACACCTCCACCATTTCATTTACATCTCTTCTTTTCAAGATAAAATTCCAAGTTATAAAAATCAGATTTTTAGTAACAATTGCAAAAGGGATAAATAATTGGCGATTTAAAAAAATGATTTTTATCTGAAGCGAACCCTGGCAGACTGTTTCCTGAAAGTTGTTAAGGCCGGGTGGCCGCTGGGAAGTGGTGGCATCTGTCACTGCAGTTATGCAAATCCCCTCCTGTTGGGGCCAGAGTTTGGAGAGGGGAATCATGGCTGCATGTTGGCAAAACAGACACCGTATGCTGCCACCCGCGTTTCTCCCTAATTTATTTTTACCATTTTCTTTTATGGCCTTCCAGAGATGCTCGTCCCAGGGAGTTCCTTTACAGGGCAATGCAGAGAAATTAGCATTTACATCATATTTAACAGTTTACAAAGTGTTCCTCCATCCACTCATAAAACAATGTGCTTTTATAAGGAAAATATCAATAGCAGAATGACTATTTCCACATATGGTGTCTGTGTTTAGCTGATGTATAAATTCCTTGATGGTTTAGGAGGAAAAATGGAAGTTAGGCATGGTGGCACATGCCTATAATCCCAGTGACACTGGACGCTGAAGCAGGAGGATCGCAAGTTCAAGGCCAGCCTTGGAAATGTAGCAAAACACTATCTCAAAATTTTTTTAAAAAAAGGATTAGAGGGCATAGCTCAGTGCTAGAGCTAGAGCACTGCATGTACAAGGTCCTGGATTCAATCCCCAGTACCACCACCAACACACACACACACACACACACACACACACACACACACCAAAACAAAACAAAACAAAACACCCAGGAAAACTAGAGAATTGGCAAAAGGTTTTCTAGCCCAAGCCAGGGTGCACAGTCTGCTGTGTATAGCCAGAGAGATGCTACTGGAAAAGGGCAGAATGTGATAGACATAGACACAGGGCCAAGGGACACAGGGGCTCCTACCCTGGCTCTCCTTTTCCTTCTCACATGCTTTGTCTCCTAGCTGCTCTTTCTCACCCCTCACCAGCTTTTCTTGTCCCCCCTCCCCCCCACCCCCGCTTTCCTTGTTGCCTTTCCCCCTATGTTCCTCCCTCCATTTGATTAGCCATAGTTACTCAGCACCAGCTGTGGTCCAGGTTCTGAACTGGGTGCTGACATGAGAGAGGAGAATCAGACACCTTCCACTGTTCTAGTCCATGGAGGTTTTGGGAGTATAAAAATGAACTCCTACATACACGATCATTTGGACTGACATTATCCCCTTCATCTGCATAACATCAAAATTATTTTCATCATGTGGAAACCCCCATAAGGGAGACCCATACTGGCCAGGAGAATGGGGCTACCTGGGGTCAAGTCTGGCCTCCTCTATGATAAAAGGTCCTCTCTTTTCCCTATTAGCTCTCTATCTTGTTCAACTCAGAAGTTGTTAAAAACTGCTTGTCAGGAAACTTATTTGCGTGTTCTCATCCTCACAACAGCTTGTATTGTAGAAGAGAAAGTGGAAGGAGAAGGTTTGGTTGCTTGCCATGCAGGCACTAGCCCTGTTCTGTCTTGGGATTTGCTTACAGTAGCCCAGGCAGAGAGCTGTTCACTGTGTCTATGGGGACTGCTGGGGTTTGTACCCTGCTTCCCATCTCAGAGGAAGGCTTCCTCAGAGGAATAGAGAGCAGCAAAGCAGAGCTGACAGAGGAAGCAGTCAGTCCCTGAGAACAGGGACCACCCTCTGGGGCAGCTACCCTTAGCATGCCCCATTATGACTTCTTCGGGGGGACCAGGACCTGCAGATGCAGAGAGTGCTATCTTCTTCCAGGGTGGGGGCAGGGGCTCTGAGAGGCTGGGGGAAGTGCCAGAAACCATCAGGGCAGGTTGACAGATGTGTTTTCAGCATCTGCCTCACTCCTGGTGCTAGGCAGATGGGTTGCGGGGACCAGGCAGCTGAAAATCTGGATCCATTTCAAACTACTCCATTTCCCAGACTCTAAGCGAAATGTTTCCAGAGGGCAGCCATGAAGCCAGCAGCTCCAGGGTCCCCAAATAGAGAAAATGCCACCAGAACCCGGCACAATGTCTGGTATTGTAGGTGGGGAATTCCGGGACCAAATGAAGATTCTCTGGCTTATGAAATCTCTTATATCTGTATCTGCCTTATAGTTCTGCATTTCACCTTTGATGCCTTTAGTGACATTGAAATATACCCACTTGTCAGACAGGACTGTCAAGCTGAAGGCTGACTTGACTTCCTAGAACCATTCGGTCAATACAGAAGCCACTAGCCAGGAGCGACCATTCCTAATAGAGATACAGTGTTATTTGTTCACTGTGTTTGTGAGGGTTTTGAAATGAGGCTAACCCAAATTGAGATATACTATAAGATACTCATGGCATTTCAAAAAAGAATGCAAACTATCCCATTAATATTTCTTATATTGGTTACATGTTGTAATCCAATACCTTAGATATATTGGATTAAATTAAATATATTATTAAAATTAATTTTACCTGCTCTTTTTTTGACTTCAAAAAAATGTGACCACTTAAACATGTAAAAGGATATGCAGAATATGCATTCTATTTCTTTTGAACAGGGCTATCCTAGAGGGACATCTCAAGGCATTGTCTTTAAATGACTTTGTGCTTGTGTCCCTAGTAAACTTTGCCCAGAGGCCCTTCCTGCATGACCACCAGATTGTAAAGGCTTGAACCAGCTCTTCCTTTCCTGACGGGAATGTGAGTGAAATTGGGTCCTTGGGGACCCAGGTCAGCTGTTTCTGAAGAGCTATAGCTTGGCTGCTTTGGTTGCTCTGAGCATTTCTGCTGATCTGCTACCATTGATGTCTAGACACAGACCCTGTGTTAGATCCCAATTCTCGTGGCTGTGGCTCTTCCCTCTGAACCCAAAGACAGGGCTTCTTCCTGGTTCCCATGGCGCCTGGACTTGTCCTTTTCTGACCCACAGGGCCCAGGATGCCCTGCCTCTTGCTTTGTACCACTTTTACCACGGGGTTCTAAGCAGGAGCCCCTGCAACTAGAGCAACCTTGGGGATGGGGACGGGGTGGGGGGCTTGCTATAGTTAACTCCATTTTGTGTCATTCTCAGCCCCCTACCACAAGGGACACTTTTCCAGTCATGGGCAATAGCAGATCTCCCGAGGGGTAGGGGCATAGTGGGAATGGGATGCTCCCTTAGGAACTCCCAGAATTTCTCATCTTCTATGGTGAGTTCAATTTTGGGAGTGGATGAGGATTTGCCTGCAATTCTCTCATTGAGTAGATACTTACTGAGCACCTGCCCTGTGAGCACTGGAGTCCTGCTGAGCCCTGGCAACACAGCAGCAAACAAAAGCATCATACTCTGGCCTCTCAGGGCTCCTTCTAGCAGGAGAGACTTGCTGATCAAGAAATCACTCCTCATTATAAACTGCAGGAGCTGCTTGGCAAATGGTGTTGGAAGCTGACCGGGTTTTGGGGGGGGGAGGGGTTGGGGGTCAGGAAAGGGTATGAGGTTTGAGCCGAAATTGTTGACTTTTGAAAGCTTGGCTTATGTTCCCATCCAGCTCTCCTGAAAGAACTGGGGTCAAAGTCCTTAGGAGAGGTCTTGAGGATCCAGAGAGATTGGAAAATATTTACCAGCATGGCCTGAGGCAGAATTGTCTGGAAGGAAATTTTTAATGGGAATAGAGAAAACAGGATCTAGAAGGCCAGCAGGTCCCTGGCTTAATAGTAGGTCTGGGCTGCGAGAGAGCATGGGGCTGGAATGCACCCTGGAGTGAGGCAAGAGGCTCAAGAAAAAGGTGGTGCAGGGTGACAGGGTGTGTGACTCCCTTCTGGCCAGGACTCCTGCTCTTGCAGACTGATGATTTAATAGCTCCATGCGGAGTTGCACATGGCATACTTGGTGTTTTGTTGGGTCCTGTGTTTTATTGGCTCTCAAAAAAGCATCCAGGGTATGCCTGATGGGGTGCCCAATGTCAGAAAGACCTGGTTCTAACCCTGATTTGACCCCCAGACTCACTGTGGGACCTTGGGCAAGCCCCTTCCCCTCTCTGGAACGTAGCCTCCTCATCTGTAAAATAAGGGGGCTGCACTGGGTGACCTCCAAGTGCACAAGCCCATCTCAAGGTCCGGGACTCTGGGAGTCAATGATGTGCTTGGCTGAGCTGTTCCCAGCGGTAGCCCAGAGGTCGGGGTTCAAGCCTGTTATGGAGCTGCCACTCACTGGCTGCCACTTCTGATATTAATTTCTTTTCTCACCATGGGGCATGAAGACTTCATGAATGACTCCAAGAATTGTTGGAGGCCTTGGGGCAGAAGTTGGCCCTGAAAGCAAATGGAGCTAACTCCCTAGAGCTCACGGACCCCAGGCTTTGGTGACTTGAACCAAATTGTTTCTCCTGGGACCTAACTGTGACCTAACTGGTGAGTGCAGGACTGGCAACAAACTTGCCCTCGGATTGTTCTCAGATCCATGCTCCGCCCCACGCCAATCCTGAGCAGAGAAAGTGCTGATTCTTTTGAAAGTATAAAAAGGTCACGGATGCAGTGTTGCTCCAGTGACCAGTTGAGTAACTGAGTAAGCACCATGAATCTCAGTTTCTTCTCCCATAAAATGGGGAAGAGAAAGTCACTCACCTTCAAGAGATTATTAGGAGATTAAAAGTTTATATTATAGGCAAATACCTAGTAAAACTTAAAACTGTATGTAAATTATTATAAAATAAAAATATAAAAATAAAAATATCCCTTCCAGATGAAAAAAAAAATTCTCTAGAGTTTGGAGATATTATTGCTAATCAATGTACTTCATATGCCCAGGACTGTAACTTATGAAACACCTCTCTTGTTCATGACATCATTTTATTCTCATTAGGGACTAGGTGGCAGGTACCGTGCCTGGTAATGGCTCTTCAAGGGAAAATGGAATCCCCAAAGTCATAGTTATCCGGAGGGATGGGACCTGCATCAGATTGCCTCTAAGTGGGGAGTTTTCCCACTGTCTCAGGCCAGCTGAATGGGACACACAGCTCGAGTATTCTCTCCCCTGCACAACTCTTGGGGCATCTGCTATCCCTTTCTTGGTAGGTGTTGGTTACCCAGTCCTATGGCCCCTTTATTACAAGGGCCTTGGACATGCCCCTCTCCCTTTTCACATTGCCAGAGGAGTTGGTTTAGGATTCCTCTGTGGGAGATCAGAGAGCTCTGGCCAGGCAGCTAGAGGCCCCAGCTTCAGGCTCAAGTAAGTGATGATTGGTCTGGTGGACCTTCCCGTGTCCTGGCTGACAGGTGGGCCTGGAGAACCCTAGGCCTTCAACAAAGGGAAGTAGGTTAGTCACCAGCTACGCTTCCTACCAAGGTCATCCTCCAACAGGCTCCAATTGCACCACAGATACTTGCTGAGCCCTCTTCCTGCCACTACCCTCCACCCCCAGGCCAGGGGTCACATACTAGTTCCCATTCAAACTTTGTCCCTGTCCTTGAGAACCACAACCGCAGCCCAGAAAAGCCATCAGGGCAGCCATGAGAGATCAATTAGCACAAAAGTGTCCGATTCCTTTCCAGCTAAACCGGAACATGTCTCTCTTCATGGGGGGAAAATAAATAAGTCCCCAGAAACAATACCTTAGAATAATAAAATTAAATTATAACAGGGCTGCCAGTGACACAATATCTGAGGGTGACAAGATGTAATCTCAGTAAAAACATCGGATCTGTCTGTCTATAGATCTAATAAATTATGTTAGAATTGTGCTCTTATAAATCTAGGCTGTCGAGGAAACCCAACAACTAATTCATCAGTTGCTCACAGGACTCCTTCTCCGTTCCAATTGCTCACCATGTAGATAACAAGGAGCCTTACAGACCGGCTGGTTAAATGTCATTTGTTTCAGAGCTGTAACACGGCACGGATCATTGCTCACACATAGACACCCAATTATATTAACCTGTGCAGCAATACGGTGTAACGACATGACATTAACGCAGCCACTTCAGAGGGGCGACAACTTCCCTCCTCGTAGAGGACCAGCCCTGGCTTCTCCCCAGCAGCCCCCTTGTCATTTAAATGCAAAACACAAGCTCCTGAATGGAAGGAGCAGAGAGTCACTTCTCTCTGAAATCGAAAACATTCTGTGCTTTATCCTCTGTCAGCTCTGAGGGGTGAGTTTTCTATCCAGTAGCTCAACTTTTCCAAAGAACGGAATCCCTACCCCACTTTCTGAAATCCACAGTTTCTTAGAGGTTTTAGAGGGCAGCTCTGGGATTGCCCCTCAAAATATGGAACAGTGGGAAGACTGAGTTGGGGGAAGGGAGGCACAGAGCGATCCCTATCTGCAGAGGTAAATTGGCACAGAATTCTGTGCCAATTGGGGTATCATTTTTGTTTTTTAAATCTCATCAGAGACACAGGAGCAAGATGAAAAGATCTAATTCACGCCCAAACCTTGTGTTCCACAATCTCAGCACTCTTGGCGTTTGGGGCTGGGTAATGCTTTGCCATGGGGATCCACCGTGTACACTGTAGGCTGTTTAGCAGGACCCTTGCTCTCTACCCACTAGGCACCAATGACAATAACCAAACATACCTCCAGGCCCTGCCAGACACCCACAGGGAGCACACTTACTCCCAGTTGAGGATCATTGGTCGAGGGGGAACTTTTCACTCTCAAACCTTTAGTACATATTTGTAAGTCGTGAAGTTATTGCTGGACTTCAGGGCTCTTAAGTTGCTTCTTAATAGAGAAAGGGCCTGTCTCTGACTCCCAGTCTCTCTGCTTAAAGAGGAGAGGTTCATTCCTCTTTCAGGCTTCTCAGGTTAGAATCCCAGCTCCTTGGTGTAACAGCCATAACCCTCTGGGCCTCTGTTGCGTCTTCTGTACTGTGGGGATAATAATAGCACTGACCTGAGTGCGTGTTGTAAGGACCTGTGATTTATGCAAACTAAAGGCACATAGAAAGCCTTTGGCTTTGGTGTTATTTACATGAATGACCTCTCCTAAAAGATACTGGGGGTCCTGAAGATAAAGAATTCACTCGAACCTCAAGGACAGAGCCTGATCAAGGGGACAAGACAAAGCAGGTGTCTTCTGTGGAGAGCTCAAGTCCCAGCTGCCCATGTATGTCCAGAAGAGGCTCAGAGGTCACCAGTACTGGTCCCTTCAATGGATCAATGAATCAATAGCTTTTATGTGCCACGTGCTATGGTAAGTGCTTCAAAGATTACATCCCTTGTTCATCACGATGGCCCTATGAGAGAGGTTCTATAGTTGGCTACATTTAACATGTGGGGAAACTGAGGCATGGAAAGATTATTATTATTTTAAAATAATTTGTCCAGTGTCATTCATTTAGTAAGTGGTGGACCTGGGATTTGAACCCAGACAGCCAGCTTCCAGAGTCCAAATTCTCATTTTTTTTTTTTAATGTTGGGGATTCAATGTAGGGTTTCAGACACGCTAAGCAAGTGCTCTTCCACTGAATTATACCCCCAGCCCTGGAGGCCACATTCTCAATCATTTAATTATGCTGCTCACTCCAGCACCCCTCTTGGATAGGAATCTGGGATTCTGTGCCCTGCTCAGGGTTGACTTGGGGAGTGGTAAGTGGGCAAGGCAAAGCCAGTGGTCCCGGAAGTTGAAAGAGAAAGCTGTTGTCCCCCATGTGACCCTTTTTCTGGGTTTAAGGTGATCCCTTCTGTTTCATCTTCCCCACCTTCCCATTGAAATGTTTATGAAAACATGCAAATATTTCCACATTTAAAGCACAAGAACCCTGGAGTATTAATCTGTAGTATGCATGCGATTTCTACCACCAAAACTTAGATGAAGACTTAAGGAAGAAGGCAGACTCAAGCTCCCCACACCTACTCTGTATCTGTATCTCAAAACAAGGCATTTACCTGAGGGAAAAAAGACTTCTCCACTTCTGCCCCTGCTTGGTGGGAACTGTGTTTGGCGGGAATTGTGTGCAGAGAAGGCTGGGCTTCTAGACCCATCCCACCCCAGCAATGTGTTTTCACCAGTTCAGTTGCAAGCATTCAGTGCCTCTGGGTGGGAGTGGACAGAGCAGGTGGTGCACATCTGGGATGTGGTATTAGCTCTGGGAAAAGGATGATCCAGGATGTACTTGGGAATTCAGGGTTGGAGTTTGTACTATTCGCACAAATTCTTTGGGAATGTGGGATCTTCTCACAGTAACGAGATCAGCTGGCCTCTACTCCCCAGGACCCATCAGACTCATAGTGAATAGGGGGATGAGAAGCATTGGACAGTGAGAGAGAGGGTTAGAGGGTGTCGTAAGGGCCAATCTATGGCACAAGCTCTGGGCTTGAGGATCAAATAGGAGCCAGAGGAACAGCAAGGAGGAGAGGAGGAGCCAAAGAAAATCTTATTTTGTTTATCATAAAAGTCCTATCTGAAAGATTTTCCTTCCTTTTTGGAGAGTGGGCTTGGGGTGGGGGATAAGTAAGGGGACAAAAAATAAAAAAGAAGCAGCATATGAGCCCTCTGAGAAAATCTGCATCTGCATCATAAGACAGAAAACACTCACAAGGTACAAAAAGAACTTTCTTTTGGAATAGATCAATTATAGTAAGCTGAAGAACATTTGAGAACACACCTGAATTGCCCTTTCAGCAAAATTCAGGAAAATATGCAGTTATGATATAAGAAAAGAAATATGAATCAGTGATATCCCCATATATGATATGAAGGGAGAAAGCTGAGAAGAGTTGGAAATAAAAGAAAAGATAAATAAAATCCCAAAAGGTGTAACTATCAACATTACAATCAACATTAGAGGTAGTACAGAGCAGAACTGGCAATGCAGAAAACAGTCAATGATCACTTACTCTCCATATGCCTCAATGTTACCATCTGTTTAATGGTGATAACATAGTATCTGCCTGAAGAGTTCTTTGTGCAGTAAGTTAAATAAAGCACATTTGTTTACAGTAGAGTATTTGGGATGAAACATATTTGAATAAATATATGCTGATAATTAAAATATATTAAAATAATAATAATAATTAAATAATTAAAATCTAATATAAAAAGACTAGGGGATGGTGGTGTAGCTCAGTGGACAAGTGTGTGCTTAGCAATGTGTGAAGCTCTATGTTCAATTCCGAGCACCCAAACAAACAAACAAAAACCCCCAAATAAACAAATAAACAAGCAATACTAATATGCTTACAAGAGAAATGGCTTTTGAGATACTTTAATTGTGCATTTGAGGATTTGAACCAATAACAGACAAAGCAGACACTGGACTTGGAGTCAGAAATCTTGAATAAACTTGAAAAACCCTAGCAGAATATAGAAGATAAAAAGAATGAGATTTTATATACATATATATAGAAAATAGAAGACAGCACTCAAACATCATTACTTCTATTCTTAAAAAAAGAGATCACTGTGTGAAATAGCATTTAGATTTATAAAAAAGAATTTTTTGAAACCCTGTTATTTGCAACATGGATGATTCTGGAAGACATGAGATTAAGTGAAGAAAGCCAGGCACAGGAAGACAAATACCACATGTTCTCATTCATATGTGGAAGCTAGAAAAGTTGACCTCATAGAAATAGAGAGTAGAAGAGTGATTACCAGAGGCTGGGAGGTGGGGAGACAAGGGCGATAGGAAGAGGTTGATTAATGGGTACAAAATTACAGCTAGATGGAAGGAATAGGTTCTAGTGTTCTACACAGAACACTACCACACAGCACAGAGAGGGGACCATCGCTAACTATAATTTATCATATATTTCAAAGTAGATAGAAGGGAGGATTTTGAATTTCCTTACTACAAAGAAATGCTAAACCTTTGAAACGACGAATATACTGATTTAACAGTTACATATTGTACACATACACTGAAATATCACACTGTATGCAATACACACATACAATTATTATGTGACAATGAAAAAATAAAATTAAAAATTAAAAAGAGGCCATTGTGCATATGAAATACTCAAAACTATTTCCAAAAAATTTTTGAAATAAAATACAATTTAAAAGGGAGCACAAATAGGCAGGGGTTGTGGCTGGCTCAGTGGTAGCGCGCTTGCCTTGCATGCGTGAGGCACTGGGTTCGATCCTCAGCACCACATAAAATAAATAAATAAAGGTATTGTGTTCATCTACAACTAAAAAAGAGAAAAAAAAAGAAAAAAAAACTATTAAAAAAGGGGGCACAAATAACAAATGACATAATAATTAAAGATGAACTAGGATATATTTTTCTCAACCTGAGGAAAAACTTCAGGATTTTATTGAAAAGTTCATAATACTATTGGAAAAATTAACAGAAAAAGATATCAGTGTTCAGTAAAACCAGGGTTCTGCAAGTATTTTGTCCTGCGTTCTTTTTCTTTTGTAGCATTTTTCTTGGATGCTATTTCTTTGTCCCCCACACACATGAGAATTTCAGAGCGCAGGACTTTGTTTTGTTTACTATGTTCCTAGCGTCTGGATTAGTACCTGCTGCATAGTAGGTGCTCAGTAAAGCACCTGGCTGAAGGTTTCCTCAGTGGCCCTATTTAAAGGGTCAGGCGTACAATGTCCTCCACTCTTCCTTAGCTTTATCCTCCCTCCCAGCATGCGTCATCATCAGAAATGTTCTATGTTTTATTTATGCATTTTATCATCTGTCTCCCCGACTGAAGTGTTAGCTCTGCAAAGGCAGAGTTTTCTCTCTATTACATTCACTGCTGTGTTGACATCAGCTTTGCATATGGTCTAGGCTTGGCCAGTATTTGGGAAGTATGTGGATTAATAAAGGAATGAACTCCATAGGCACCTAGACCCATCAAGGACAAAGAACGCCCAACAAGGACAGAGATCAGACTACTTTCCAACTTTGCTACAACTCTGAAAGCCATACAAACACCTGTAGAATTTTGAGAGAAAAAGATTGTGACTCAAAAGCACACTACTCTCTACCAAGTTGTACAGTTGTGAAGATAAAGGAAAGTTGTACATGCAAAGTATAGCATTTCTGAGGCCATCTTCATTACAACAAGTAAGCAAAACAAATATCTATTTATTTATTTATTTTTTGTACATGAACCCAGGGGCACTTAGCCACTGAACCACATCCCCAGCCCTTTTATATTTTTATGTAGAGACAGGGTCTCGCTGGGTCACTTATGGCCTTGCGAACTAGCTGAGGCTGGGTTTGAGCTTGAGATCCTCCTGCCTCAGCCTCTTGAGCTGCTGTGTGTATGTGTGCCACTGTGCCCCGCTGCAAATATCATTCTTGAAAGTATACTCCACATGAATGACATAAATCAAAGTTGGGAACATAGGAATAGGTAAGTCAAGATAAAAATTAGAGTAGTGAGAATTAAAATCATTTGAACATAGAATTGAGTCTTTTATTTTAATAGTCATAAATAGAGTTACGTAGAAATCCAATGATATTTAAACAATTCTTAGAAAAGGTGAACGTAATATAAACAAAAATAAAATTCAATATTAATAATCTGGGTCTAAATATTTGAGATGATATCAGCAAAAGGCATAAATGTGGATTAGAAAGAGATTGGGGATGAACTTAAAAAAGCTTTTTAAGTCCCACAATAGAGGAGGAGTCAACAAGAATGATTTAATTCATTACATTGATGAACAAGTTCAAGTACAATTTTTATCAAGAAAGACAATTACTTGGAGGAACATAAAAATGTTACACTTTTCAATCAGCTAGAGGAGGATGAAAATAAAGACGACAGAGTTTATGGAAATATTTTTGCATGTTATTCCTAGTGCTTTTTATACTTTAACTTAAAAAATTGGAAAAACAGGTACACTGTTGGTGAAAAATAAAAATAAAACTAATAGCAAAAAAAAAAGCCAAAAAAAAACCCCACAAAGAATAGTACAAAATAACACCACAATAAGATCTAGAATTCTGGGTCTTTAACAAACTTTAATACAAAATATTAAGACTTTCAAGCAACTAAGCAAACAGACAGAAGTCACCTACAAACTTTGTGCAAGATTTAAGCCTAAATCAAGATGACACAGAAAGACAAGATAGACTCCAGTATAAAAGACGTTAAAAGAAGGTAATTGTATTTTGATGAGGAAGTAATCCACAAGAAGAAAGATAATGGTCATGAATCTCGATGTGCCAAATCACGTCATATTCAAATTTATGAAATAAACACTGCTAGCAATGCAAAGGAAAAGTGATAAAACACAATAATTACACAGGAATTTAATACAAACATGTAGGCAAAATATAAACAAGGCATTTTATGAATTGAGCAGTATGTATTTTTTGCCTATTCATCACATCAAGGGCTTCCTTGACCCTTGGGGATTTTAGATAAAAATCGTCCAGTTTGTTCTCACTTCCATGGCTATGAAATGCCTATGAAACCTACCAATCTCCCTCCCTGCTTCTCCTGACTTCCTTCCCTGGGACTGGGTGAGATTTACAGACAGTCCACTTGAGCCAAGTATTTGTGGATTTAGTAACTCTACAAAAGGTTCTGAGAGTGTCGCCCGGCAGAGTCCAATGGCTCACTGCTTACTGCTCTGCTGATCCTTCCACTTGATATTTCCCTGTCCATTTCCACAAGTCCATGCTTCCCAGAGATGACATGACCCTGGGAAGTAGAACACACCTGTCTTTGGCTTATCTCGATTAGCACTGTGATCTCCAATTCCATCCATTTTCCTGCAAATGACGTGATTATGTTCTTTATGGCTGAATAATACTCCCTGGTGTATATGTACCACATTTTCTTTATACAGGCCTCCATCGATGGACACCTAGGCTGATTCTGTAACTTGGATATTTGAATTTTGCTATGATTAACATGGGTATGAAGATATCGTTACATCATGCTGACTTTAATTCCTTTGGGTATATACTAGGGCATGGTATAGTGGGATGGTATCATAGTTCTTTCTACTTTTAGTCTTTTGAGGGTCCTCCATACTGATTTCCACAGTGACTGTACTAATTTATATTCCTACCAACAAGATATAAGTGTTCCTTTTTTTCTTGCATTCTTACCAGCATTCATTGCTTTTTGTATTCTTAATGACTATAGTTCTGACTGGAGTGAGATGGAATCACAGTGCAGTTTTGATTTTCTTTTCCATGATGACTAAAGATGTTGAACATTTTTTTTTCATATAATTATAGGCCATTTGTACTACTTCTTTTAAGAAATGTCTGTTTTTTTTTTTTAAATTTTGCCTATTTATTGACTAGCTTATTTACTTCTTTAGGTTTTTTTTTTAGTTCTTTATATATTCTGGATGTTAATCCTCTGTCAGAAGAATAACTGGCAAAGATTTCCTCCCATTTGAGCATACAGTTTCAATAGAAATATGTTTGTTAATTACCCAGATGTACTGTTGTACTAAAATACACTCCTTTTTGGACTGACCGTCTGATCCATTTTGCCATGTGCCTTTGAGTTTCAAACGTTTTCAAACATTTACTCCAAATATGTTCATATTATCAGTAATATTAATCTTCTTTAATACAAGACCCATGGAACATTAAAAAAAATAGAGGTTATAAGGGACAAGATGAAACCAAATATAAAATGCAAGTTTGAATTTTTCCCAGTACCAAATTAGATAGTCTTGCGAAAAATAGACATTTTCTAAAGAAAAATCTTTCCAAGAACTTTATAAAGAGTTCTAAGAAAAGTTTGATACTAAGAAAAGTTCTATACTAAGAAAAAATTATTCATATGTTAGCCAAAAAGAAAAACACCAATAATTTCATCAAATGAAAGTTATGTGTTAAATTCTATGAGCATGATATGATAAAAGCAGAAAACAATAAGAAAATATTGGAGGAGAAATATTTAATTGATGGAAAGGAAATCAATAACTTTTGGTTAGAGAGAACTTAAACTAGTAGTCATGTAATATTTAGCTAAAAGTAATGAAACATTATTTAGCAAACTTATATGATGTGGCCAGAACTGTAGTCAAAGAGAAGTACATTTACTACTGCTAAAATAAGAGTGCAAAAATCAAAGAAGTATTTTACTTAAGAAATTCGAGGGAAATTCATATTTTTAAAAAACAGGTGAAAAGTAATATTCAAGGACAAAAGAAGAATAAATGTTGAGAAATTAGAAAAACAGTAAAATTGATAACCCATAGTTCCAGAGATGTCAATGAAATCTCTTGCATAGTAACTAAGATGGTCAAAATATGGCCTCAAAACAGTGGAGAAGGGTATTAATTTCACAGAGATAGTTTTTAAGAATTATAGATCAATAACCAAGCCCTTGTGATTTTATAGGTACATGCTTTCTAATAAATTAAACATTTTATTTCATGATAAACTATTTTGTAGCAAAAAAATGGAAAGTGAAATTATATAAAGACAGAAGACTTGAGACCAATCTTACTCTTTGCATGTAGTTAGAAAAAAAATTTAAAAATACCAAGTCTGATCTTAAAAAATATATATGTTCCATGAGTACAGGATTATTTCAGTACTATAAGGAGAGTTAACTATTGGGAAATCTATATTAAAAGGTTAAATTTCTATCTGTTTATTACAGAGTCATGTGAAAATGCCTGAGTGATTTTTTTCCTAAATTGTTTGAGATTATCTACCCTAGTGTGGTCTGTCTCTGTGGTATATGAAAAATTCACTTCATGAGAGGGAATCCTGAGAGACCTCAAGGAGATTAGCAGTTATTCTTCAGAGCTTCTGCAGGCAACCAGAAGCCCATGGCTAGTCCATATTTAGCCAGGATAACTCAGCGGAAATGAACAATAGCTTCATATGAGTCCCCATTGAAAGTCACAAGGGCAGACACTACAAATTGCTATCATTGATTTGTGATCAAACTCCTTCTCACATGGGCAATTCCTCACAGCATGTAACAAGGGGAGTAGTAGCAGGGATATGCTTATTTAAAAATGGTCAATAGTTTTCTAAAGTCAATGGAACAAAGAAGTAAATTATAAGAACAGGAAAAGTATTAAAAGAAATATTATCATCATGATGAAGAGAATAAAGAATTTGGTAAGACTTCATTCCTGTTTCTGGTTTAAAAAATTTTAGTTAATATGAGTTTAAAGACTCTCGACTCCTCAACAAAATTTCTCCCTTAAACTAATAGCCAAATGTATACATCATGGTGAAACAGAAAAGGCATTTTTGCCATTGAAATCAAGACTAAGAATGCTCCTCTACCCACTAGATGTCAGGAACATTCCCCCAGTTGTGATAACTTAAAATATTTCTAGTTATTGCTTGATGTCCCCTAGGGTGTAAAATCATTCCTGGTTGAGGATCACTGTTCTGAAAGTGCTAGTAAACGCAATAAATCAGATCAAATTTTGTAAATTTTAAGTATTATTGTTATTATTTGCAGAAGCTGTGTGTATCATCCCAGAAAACTTAAGAGAGAATTAACTATACTATTGGGAATAATAAGGAAAGTTCATTAAAGTGGCTGGATATGGAATAATTGTACAAAAACGCCTATCCCAAATATCTACAACAGTCAATTAGAAAATATAATAAACAAAAAGATTTTATTCCAAAATAGAAAATCTTCAGTAATAAATTTACCAAGATATGTACTGGACCATGTATGGGGGAAACATACAACTAAGTGAAGAAAATATTTTTGGACTCACCTCCACCATTATCTTTTAAAAATGGAAACATTATTAATTACTGAAACCTGTCAATTGATTTCTATTGCCTTCAAGTTAAAGACTGAAGTTGATAACATGCCCTCTTTGGATTCTGTCCACTCATGTAGAGATCTGCTCCTGCTTACTCCCTGGGTTCTGGGAGTCTGAGAGGACCCAGGATACTTACATACAGCATCAAATGACATCAAATTCTGCTTTTCTCCAGGTGCATTCCCCCAGAACTTTAATTTTCTGCCGTATAGTTTTCAGCTTCTTGACTGACCAGCCCATTACTGTTTTCTGCACATATCCCATTCCCTAGCCAATCAAAGTCTCCCATTAAAGTATGGAGTCTAGAATTGAATGCAATATCTGGAGTGTAGTCTGACCAGAGCAAAGTTTTGTCGCCTCCCTCCTTCACCTTAATATTTTACTTAGTTACTCACTAACATAAAAATAGAGGTAACCCTGCATTTAATTTTTGTCTTTACCATTTATTAACAAGGTATGTAAGCTCTTCAGTCTTCTATTTCCCTTGCAACGGGATAGGGATAACAGTACTTTTTCACAGGACTGTGATGTTAGGTGGCACATGGCACCTGTTCTTACCCCCTTTCTGTGTCCCCATTAGGCACATTCTGAGTTTCCCGTATCATTTTCCCTTCATTCCATGGCCACTGTTTATGCCAGCACGATATCTTGGCCAGACTGCTCTTGAAGCTGACTGGTTGGATTCCCTGTCTTCTTTAGCTCCCCACAAGTCCTCTTTGTAGCTCGCTCTTTGTAAAACCCTAATTATATAAACGACTTCCCCTCTAATATTTTTGATGGCTCTCCACTGCATCTCCAGTTCTTTTCTGCAGTTGGACCACATTGACTTTTCTGACATCATTTTTTTCCTTCTTCTCTCTGGGCATCCCACACCTCAGTCTGGCTCAGCAGTGCCTTAGCTTGCAAAGCCATGGCTTGAGAAAGGAGAATATTTCCATATAGACCTTCCTGCTGCAACATCCCTCCCCACAGGGATTCTCAACTCAGAGAGAAAAGATCACAGTAGAATGTATTTCTTCAGAGGTACTCCAAACTGCTGCTTTCCAGGGAGAGGGACCAAGGAAAGGCTGGTAGGCTGACTAGGGGAAACAAGAAGGATTCTTGGTGGGTTTTTCTCTCAGAGCCAGGGAACTAGCCCTGGGGCTCTGGAGGCCCCATTTCTAAGCACAACCACCTCCTTCCACCCAACACCTCATTGGTCACGGACACTTCTATTTCACGGTCAATTGGCCATAATTTCAATTATGTAGGAAGCTTTTATTTTGCATGCAAATTCTAAAACAACTCAGAAATCTGTGGAAAGGTCTTGGTATAAAGGACTAGAAATTTAAGTCTGAGGAGTGGGAATTACCCCATATTCTACATAACCATTCTTCCTGGCCCCAGCATGCATAGCAGGTGTTATGAGAGCAATTATGGAGAATGTTGGAGCTAAAGTATGTGGCACATCACAGATACTAAATATTCACTTGTCTAATGGTTTTTATTTATTTATTTTTAGCAAGGCCAGTTTGCTAAATGTATACCTGAAACATGTTTATATCTTAAAACACCTGGTACACCAATATATTCACAATTTTTTTTAAAAAAATTATGAGATTAAAAGTCCTGAGTTTTTTTTTATTAAATTTATTCTGTTGTGGTGAGAGCATTTAGCATGAGATCTACCTTCAAAATAAATATTTAAGTGTTATCAACTATAGGGCCAACCACACACAGTAGCTCTCTAACACTTATTTATCTTTCGAGTCTCCAATTCAAGTGGGAGGGTTTTATCTGTGGAGACTGTGAACGTCTCCCTCTTCCTCTCTGCCTTAAGCTGACCAGGCAGAATGGCTGGAAAGCAGGCAGTACTCCCAATAAAGGGCAGAGAGACCCTAGGACAAAGATTCTTAACCTTAATTGCCCATTAGCATCACCAGGGTAAATTTTAATTCTTGGGCTACACTCCAGATCAACTGAATCAGAACACCCTGGTGCTTGGACTCAGGTATCAGGACTTTTTCAAACTCTCCAGGGCCTCCAAAATGTAGCTGAGGCTTGAGAACTGTCATTCTGCTCCTTCCAAGACCCTCTAGTTTTCCCTTTGCTTCTCTTCCATAAGAAAATTTCCATGAACACCACCGCTGTGCCTTGAATGTGTTTCTTCCAATATTCAGGGGTCGTGAAATTTAAAGGCCCATGTGATAGGATTAGGGGGAGCTTTAAGAGGTGATTAGGTCACTAAGGCTCCTCCCTCATGAATAGGACTAAAACCCTTGTAAAAGAGACTTCACTTCAGCTCACTTGCCTTTCCATTTTGTGCCATGTGAGGATATACACTCCTCCCCTCCAGAGAAGGCAATAGCAGAGAGCAGCCCTCACCAGACAACTGAACCTGCTAGAGCCTTGATCCTTGGACTTCCTAGCCTCCAGAACAGTGAGAAAATGAATGTGCCTTTGAAAAGCACCCTGCCTCAGTTATTTTGTTATGGCATCACAGATTTAGGCAACTACTATGTTATTTTTTTCTAAGGAGAGAGAAGAGCTTATCAGGCCATGAGCTCTTCTTACACTGAATCTTCCTAAAGTGCTGTAGGTAAATACTAGCCTCTACTTTTCCAGGTGAAGAATCAGCCGCTCAAAAAAGCAAAGTGACGTTCCTAGGGTCATTTAAATCCAAGTAAGTGGTGGGGCTAGAAGATGAAGCAGGTCTATCACCAAAGGCAGCAGTCTCTCAGTTTCCTTCAGATGTCAACAATGGGATTTTGGCTATCACTTCCCCATCCCAAGGCTGAATTGAACAATATTTATGCTCTTTCATGACCCCAGGGATGAGCATGAGCTACAGAAGGGCTGAGATGCAGGTGATATTAAGCATTCACATTTCTGATCATATTGAATTCTTCTGCAATAAGTTCAGGACTCAAGATACCCGTACGCTGCACAGTCAACGCCTGTGCATTCCTGAGGACAAACACTATCACTCACACACAAACACAGATACACACGTACTGGCATTCAGTCATTAAACAAGTCTTTTATGGAGAACCTGGTATACCAGGCACTATACAAGTGTATATGCCTGATACTCAGGGTGGAGGTGAGTTTACTGAAAAGGAGTTTAAAAGCTCTGAAGACACTTGGCTTGGATTTTAAGCCAGTTTCCCAACTGTGTAAATTCAGTCAAGCCACTTAACTTGAAACTTTTTCTTTCTCGCCATGATTGCTATCTAGGAGAATCTATATGCACATCTGTCTGGGTGTGTTGCTGGGTGGGTGGATGGGGGGATAGCACTCTGCACAGTGTCCTCAGAGTCTCTCCCTGAAGTCATGCTGAGGCTCCAGTGGCGGCAGCCGGCCCTGTCTGCCCTCTCCTGCAGAGGTGTCAGCTTCCATGGGGATCAAGTGTCAAGCCAGGATGGCCAAGGCCAGCCAGAGGAGACCTAGAGGCTGGGGGCAAGGTGTGGGCATGTATCAGGCTGCAGGTAGGAGCTGGATCTGCCCCTTCCTTCCTCTTGGAATTCGCCTGACTGCTCCCAGGGCTGAGGCCTTGCCTGCAGTCTCTCAGACAGACAGAAAGGTAGACAGACAGACAAATGGACATCCCTGCGGAGTAGCCTGGTACTGTGTTTAAGAGCTTGGGCTCTGGCCTTGAACCTGCCTGGGTGAGACTCACCCTTATGCTTAGCCAGTAGCCTAGTAAAGTTACAGAGCTCTGATGTCCAAAGATGGGCACATATCCACTCCTCCTATTTTAATCCTCAGTCTTCTTCAAATTTCCTGGCTTTTCTCCTTTTAAAAAAAGAAATCACAACTGATTTAGAGAATATTTGTTCCTATCAGAGAGTCATTTCCTCTGATGGCACTTAACAGGGTCCTGCAGTGTCACGGTGGAAACAAAATATGTTAAACTGAAAGACGGACACAGGCCCTGTGCCCAGAATCACCAGAGACTCTCAGAGAAACACTTTGGCAGGACAGCTGCACCATTTCTCCGCTGGGGAGTGAGCAGACCCAGATTTACATCTAGATTTCGCTACTGTGCAACTCTGGGTCATGTTACTTAACCTCTCTGAGTCTCTGCTTCCTTCTTTCTGCTTTGAATAATGGTCTTAAAGAAACTGTGTTGTAAACCATTGATTTTATGGTTTCTTCTCTGATGTCCTGATAAAGGTCAAATTCCCCTGTCAAAGATGTTCATCAAAATGTCCCCCTCCCCTGAAGGTCTCATCGGCATGGTTATCAGAAATATATTTGGGGGATGATTTGATTACAGTCTACTCCACTTGACTGTGAACTCCATGAACAAGGACCTTGTCGGAGTTACTCACTGCCTTAGCTCCAGGCAAGCCCAGGGCCTGACACACAGTACGTGCTCAAAAGGTATTTGTTGAATGATGTGCTCAGGACAGCCAAGCTCATGCAGTCATACTTGCTGACTTAAAATGTGGCCCATGCCAAGAGTTCTTGGGGTGGCATCATGTCAACAGACATCCCACGAAACTGACCTATTTTTACAGATGAAGTAGCTGCCTTAGAAAAAGCAAGACAATGTCATGGAAGTCACCTTCCTGCAGGTCCACTCTCATGGGGCTTGTGGGAAATCAAGCCTTGTGAGGGTTCCTCTCTCCTCAGCAAGGACATTGTGCCCACAGAGACACAAGGACATTTTCCCACAGCACTCTGTGGGCAAAGCAGTGTTGCTGGGGACAGAGCCTAATGCTGGGAGTCGAGAAGCAGAGTCCCACTGAATGACGGACACAGCTATGGGACCTGAGGTGGGAGTCTGACGTCTGAGAATAGTGGCCATATCACCCAACTGTCCTGAGGATTCAATGAGATCATACAATTGAAGCATCAGATCACTGACAGCGGATGAGAGCACACTGACCAATTCAAGTATCTCTGGGTCCACTCTGTTAGCAGTAAGCAAATGAACGTAAGGAGATGGGGGCACTGGAACATTTTCCTTTATGGTACAGTGACAGCTGGGAACCAGAGAAAGCCAACTCTAAGTCATGACAAATTTGGAAAAATCACCATTTTGCAAAAACTGATTTATACAAGAATCATCAATAGAGAGTAAGATGAGTGGGTGGGAGGAAACTTACATCATCTCAAATCTCTCCCTACAAGGTACTTATGGGTCATACAGTGACAATAATGTCTTTACAGAAGAGAAACCTGGGGTGGCTACCTTACCCAAGAGATTGAGATCAGCATCACCAGTAACGGGGCAGGCAGGAGGCACCGAGAAGGATTCAACGTCGTGTCCACAGCAGGTCAACCCAAAATGCTTATCTAGAATCTAACCATGAGGCCTCACTAGACAAACTCAAGCTGAGTTTTCTTTTACAAAATAACTGGCTGGAACTCTTCAAACATTCAAGGTCATGAAGGACAGAGAGAAGCTGGGAACACAGCTCCAGACAGAAGGAGTTAGGAGACACATGGCATGCGAAGGCAACGTGTGATCATGGAGTCGACACTCAGATGGAAAAATAAATGGAGCATCATTAGGAGAACTGACAAAATTGGAATAGACCACAAACTAGATACAAGTATCGCCCCTATTTTAAATTCTGGATCTCAATCATTGTATTATGTCTATAAGAGAATGTCTTTGTTCTTAAGAAATGCACCCTGAAGTCTGTAGGGATTAAGAGGGAGATGAGATGACCCTACTGAAGGTCTTGACCTTTGGTGTCACTGAATACTGGATATAAGGCTGCATTCTTGGGGGTCCCCAGGAAATATGTCCTGGGCCTGAGTGATGAGGTGTTGTTCTCTGCAGACAGACATGAACTGAAGAGAATTAAGCCTCTGAGCTATGTCACCCGCCAGGTATGACTGGGAAGTGAGGGGTTCTTGTCTCTGATAACCCCCAAACTTCCTTCCCCCTACCCATCAGCTCCCCATTCCTCAGAGAACAGGCCCCAAACATAATGTTCTTCTGTTTATGTAACTATCTCTGCTCCCAGTCAAAACCGGCTCGAAAATACATTGAGACAAAATTAACTTGACAGGGAAATGGATATTTGAATGAAGCTTCTGCTTAAAACAATAATTTATCATGTTCTACCGTACATCGCCACAAAACCAGGACCACGGGTGGTTTAGCTGAAATGAGGGAATTCATTACTCCTGAAACATCTCTGGGACTTACTTCACAGGGTTTGGGAGTTGTGGGGAATGAATGAGGGAGCAGACATCCAACAGCACCCCTCGCCCCCCCCCCCCCCCCGCACATGTGCCAGATGCTACTGGGCCCTTTTCATGCCCAGACACATTGAATTCTTACAGTTATTCCAGAGAAAATTATCAATGCCCAACTTCACAAAGGAGGAAACTGAGGCTCTTTCAAGTCTGAGGGCTGAGGCTGAAGTCATCCAGCTAGGACGTGATAGGAAGTGTTTGGAGACAGGAAAAATTGCTGTTACCCCCAGCAAGGCCAGAATGGGCTGCCTCGCTCCCTGCATAGCTTCCTAACCTAGGGAGACCAGATCTGTGACAGTTGGTATGAGCAGCCACAAACTCTGACCTGTCTCGGGACACACGGTCCTCTTGGGTGTTCTTATCTATGTCTGGCAGATGCTGGAAACCCAAGCAAAGTGGAATGGATGAGGAGTCCCAGTTAGAGGGCTTGCAAAGCAGTTCCTATCATTTACTCATTCATTCTGCAAACACAAATTGAGCTCCTACTATGTACTGGGTGCTGGGGATATAACATGGAGCTGAGAATCTAGAGTTCCAAAATCTGGTACTTGGACCAGCAGTCCTACCTGGGAACTGGTTAGAAATGCAAATTCTCAGGTCCCACCCAGATCTTCTGAGTCAGAAGCTCTGGGAAGTAGGGCCCAGCATTCTGGGCCTCCGCAAGTTTTCCAGGTGATTCTGAAGCAGGTAAACATTTCAAAATGGCCACACTCAAGGGCACACAAAAAATAGTGACTGTGATAATGACAGTCTGAAAAGTTGTTTACAGAACAACTTTGGAGCTTTGACTATTATGAAAACAGCCCAGGACTACCTGGAGATGCCCTTGTCGCCTCCACTCTGTCTAGGAATCGACTGTCTTGCCCAAAGACGAAGCAGCTTCACAGAGTATCCTGCAAGTGACCCCTGGTCTAGCTTGGTCTGGGTACCATGGTCTTGCTGGGAGCCCAGGGATGCCCTGAGGGACTTCGGGTGGGGAAAGCTAATGGAAAAGGAATCAACCAGGACTCAGGAGAGCAAAAACTTTCTTAGGTTCTGTCTCCCTTTCATTAAATGAGGCGCATCAGTGAGTCAATCAGGATTTACAGTAAACAGTGATTCAATCTGGTGGCATCAAACTGGGAAGGGAGTGTGAGAAATATTTGGGACAATAGTTCACAAATGTGAGTGCAGGAAAAAAAAAATCTTACGGGGAATTTATCAGACAGACATTCAGATTGTCAGGTCACTCCTGCAGATGATGCTGTAGCAGGTCGGGGGAGACCCAGAGTTTGCACAGCGTATAAACCCCTGGATGATCTCAGTGCAGGTGGCTTGAGGAATATCCCTTGAGAAACATTGTCTTGTGAGATGTGCCCAGAGAGGCCAACTCTCGGTTTCAGCCATATGCCCAGGCTTGTAACCCGACCATCCCTGGCTTCTGGGCACCTGGAGACGGGCCTGTGGTTCGGTGCAGCTTTCTCGGAAGAGGATGAGTAACGCCTGTGTCTGATGGGTGGCAGCAGGGATTAATAGAGACTTTAGTCTGGCTGTTGAGTGGTTAATGGACTTCTATGCAGTAGAGAAATAATGCAGGCCTTCTCATTTTATAAAAGTTGCTTTGAAATCTAATTAGAATGTGAAAGTTGAGATCTCAGTCTATTTTTAAGCAAAGCATGAGTTCAGCAGGAGTAATCAATACTGGAGCTGTGAGCTGCCCGTCAGCCTTTACTGGGAGTGTCCTCAATAATGGGACAAGAGGATGGAAGGAACCAGGTTGGAAAAGGATGAGACTCTATTGATGTGGGAACAGTTAGGGGGCAGGTCATAAATCTCCAGACTCTCAAAAGTCCTGTCCAGAACACCTGAAGGCAAAGAGCAAACAGCTGAAGAGTGGATTGTGGCCTCTTCCATTAAGTGAGGGGCAGCAAATATGCCCTATTTTGACTGCCAAGGAGCTATGGGGTGTTTGATAGAAAAAAAAAGAGCATAAAGTTTTAGAGCGAGATTCTAAACTGAAGCTCAGCCTGATCTCTTCCTCACTGTGTGATTTGAGCATTCTTACAACTGTACTGAACCTCAGTTTCTCCACTTGCAAAATGTAGTAATAACACTGACCTTGAAAATAATTAAAGTTATAATGGTGACAAGAGCTAACATGTATTGAGCATTTACTATGCACTTTCTGTACATGTGTCAATTCACTTGATCTTTATAACTACTCCATAAGGTTCAGGGAGGTAGACAGACTTACCCTAGTAAACCAAGGAAAGCATTCGGGATAGTGTCTGGTACAGAGTCGGTGTTCAGTTAATATTTGTATCCTTCCCTTTCTCAGGGGACCATCAAGAAGCTCATTTCCAGAGGATGGAAAACTCTCATCTACTGCATTTCCCTGGCAGGCAGAGATGGCTGCTGGCTGAGTTCTCCTGAGCCAGAGAGAGGGTTCCAGAACTGCTGGTGGGGTGTTTCTGAGACTGGAGCCGTCCAAGGCAGAGCAGGCAGTTTGGATAGTGCCTGCCCGAGCCAGCATCCACAGAACCCAGAGACACGCATGTGATAACCGTTGGGGCTGCTTCCCAGGAACATCCCACCCAGATTTGCCTTCTTCGAAGAAAAGTAACGCAAAAGGCCATTTTTCACTTTTAAATAGCTTTCATTCTATGTCTTAATAAATGCACGTTTGTTGATTTGTGTAAGCATGATGTGGGAAGTCTGCAAATGGATGTAATCTGCACCGAGGGCACATGTAAGCACCAGCGAGCACTTTTGAATAATGAATCCCTCCCGTAAAAGACGGACGCTATTCATAATAATTCCTTGCTTTTCTCATTTTGCGGCGTACAGTAGCGATTAATCAATTTGCAATGTTATGTCACCCGCAACAAATTGCTAGCACCAAGACAAATTTATTGCTTTATGATAAAAGAACTTGTTTAGGTAGAAATAAATTAAATTTGGGGGGTTGTGATTTGGGTTTGGGGTTGATGTTCACATAGGTGACCCAGAGAGAGTGGGACAGGGAGGTGAGAGGTCCAGGTGACTCCTGTCTGGACCTGGCCCCCCAGAGAGGAGTACAAGTGCAAGAGGGACCCTGGCACAGCAGAGGCTGCGCAGCTCTGGTGAGAGAGAGTGAGGCCAGGAGCGCAGTGGTTCTTGGGAAAATCTTCCAGGCTCCCTGCGTCAGTCAGTGTAATTTGGAGCTTTTCACAGAGAGGTTTGGACCATCAGCAATGTCCCAGGGAAACAACCCTCTTCCCCTTCTCTGCTTCACCTGAATTTGATCCCAATTTACCTCCAATTGTGGGTGAAGAGAACGAATGTAATGGTAACTGGGAACGAGGTCCCGAGGTCAGAGGACAAGAGACGCCCTGAGGATTTTTATTTATCAAGGGCTCCTACTATATTAAAATATGGAAGAATAAAAAGGCCAAAATGGGATCAACAAAACTGTGGTGTAAAAGATATTTTAGTTAACCCATGAATACTTTTAACACATCCAATATTTAATTCTGAATAATCGCGCTATCAACATGGATGCTGTCAAAGCTTCAATATGAGGCTTGTCAGGATACGAAAGTTGGACTGATGGGTCCTGTGGTCCCCCCACAGCAGGGGTGACTTGGGGACATGCAACACCGTTTCTCTGTCTCTGTTCAATTCACTGAGCAGCAGCTCAGGGAAGCACTGTGCCCCAGGACTGGAGTCAGGGCTGTTGGAAATCCATGCACATTTTGTTTGTCATTAATTTATACTCCATTAATCTGGAATCTGCAGTGGGATCAGGGGCTGATGCATTAATTCTGCCCTCCTGCAACACACACACACACACACACACACACACACACGGGACCAAGGCTTCTTCAGCAGTCTGCTCGATAAACGACTTGTAAGAAGCAGGTTTCAGTTAGGAACCAAGTCAGTCCTGTGGCCCTTATCAATGGATTTCTCTGGCCCAGCTCATCAAAATCATTTTCATTTCTGTTCTTACGCAGGCCCTGGGACCACTTCCCAGAATGTCTTGATACACCCTATTCAACTGCAGAGGAAGAACCCCCGTGACTCTCCTCGGCCATGGTCTCTGTCATCCGTGTCTCATTTTAGCCTTGGAAGGTGTGTGCGGAGGCCTCCTGCCTGCCTAGTCTTGTGCAATCTCTCTGCAGTGTCTGAGCGGCCTCTTGGCTGCCCCCCAGCCCCAGTGCCCACGTCTAGAGCCAGGTGGACAATGAGGAACAGAGAACTCAAGCCTCTGGGGCAGCACCCTTTGCGCTGCCTCATGACTGGAGGGGTCCAAAGGGGTGCACGACAGCCCTGGGGGTGCTGGACTCACCTGGTGATGGCTTCTTTCTCCTCCTCCTCCATTCTGCCTGCTTGCTGGGCTCCAATCTGCCCAGGTTCCCTTGTATACCTGTCTGGGCCTGCCCACTCCTGGACACTTCCTAGCCAGGGGTCCTGGAGCGGCTTCCGACCCTCCGTGGGGCTGCTTTGCCCCTGCTCCTGCTGCCTGCCCGCTGGCTAATTCTGATTATTTCTCTTTCTCCTTGCTCTCTTGGGCGCCTTTATTCCTGACCGTGCATTTTCTCTGGACTCGGGATTTAAAAAAAAAAACCCACACTGCTAATATCCTTGTCAGCCTTTTCCTGAATCATTGCTGTGCAGCTCCAGGGAGCCACGGGCCAGTGCCTTCTGACTGGTGGGCTCTGTCCCTGGGCCTTCCTGTCCTTGGGGTCCCGGAGTCCCCTGTTTGGGTTTCCTTGACCCCTGAAACAACATGCAAAAGGCCTAGATCTTCTGAGAAAAGCCCAACTAGAGGAGGCGATGGACTGAGGGCTGAGGACCCAGCCTCCACCTCTCAGGTGACCCCCTCTTAAGTGCTGTCTGTTTTTTAAAGCTGAAAGTGCTCTTCATCATATGATCTCATTTGCTGTTGTTGTCTCTGTTTTACAGATGGGCAAACTGGACTTCAGCAGGTTCAGTGATTTTCTTAAGGCTGCACACCTACTAAGGGTCAGTACTTTGGTCTCTGTATGCATTAACTGAGGTAAGGGAGAGATGATGATCATCCCATCTGACAGATGAGGAAACTGAGGCTCCAGCTGCTGCAAAGGCTTGTCCCAGATCACAGCCATGAGAGGTGGTACTAGAAGAGAGATTCCAGCAGCCAACATCCAGGCCAGAGATACTAAGCTGAGCTCTGCTGTCCACGTCAGCCTGGTCACAGGGGCAGTGCCCAGCTCTCTCCTTCTGGATTGTGCATGAAAAGCCAGGTCAGTCTGGGCAGGGAAGTACCCACCAGAAGGTACTCAAGAGCTCCAACTCCAAGAGTTGGCAGAGGCTTTGGGAGGTGTCCTGGTTGCTTCTTTTCCTTACAGGAACACGAGACTTTATGGGAAATTGGGTTTCTATTTCAGGGTGCAGGCCACTTAACTGCCCTAGCTCAGCACACTGTTTGGCCCATCTCAGTCTGCTCTGGGATGACGGACCAACTAAGACTTGTTGGTAAGACAAGTTTCCACAAATCCTGCTTTAGGCCTGTCCCACCCATCAGGTCTCAGGAAGAAGGCCCCATTTAGTAAATGTCCCCTCTTCCAGGCAGCCCTCCCTGACTCCAAGACAAAGCAGGCCCTCCCTCTATTCCTAGTGTTGGGACCTGGTGCTGCCCCATCCTCCCCCATCTCAGCTGAGTTGTGGGCGTAAAACCCCTCACGGAGGCATGACCCATTCACCTGTGTGTAGACACACCATCACATGCCCAAACACGGCTCCTCATACATGCCCACCCCTGCCTTCTCACAGAGAGACACAGAGACACTGTCCCAGGCAACACACACACACACACACACACACACACACACACACACGTGCACCCTGCAAACAAGTGCAGGCCCCATTAGAGACAGTCTGCTCATGTCTACGAATGTCCAGGTGACTTCTTCCAGGACACGTGTCTTCCCTCCCCCAGGTATTGTGTGTGTCCTCCCTAAATCAGAGGCCACAGCTGACTCTCTGGTTATAGGGATTGGACCCTTGGCCTGCTCAGGATTAGAGCTTGCTGGGTTCTGAGCTCCAACACTGGGAGCTTCTGCCAACTCCAGCTGGGGCCTCTCTCTGCTTTCTTTTTCCCAGACAACCTGGCTGTGACTATCTCTAGGAATCATCTGCCCACATCACACTCCCAATCAGATAGATGTCCCTCCTGTGGGCCTCAGGGCCACTGCTATACCACATCCTGCTACATCAGCACTTTCTCAATGACTCCTGAAGGTCACCTGTTACTCTCTGAGTGGTTTCTCCTCCTAACCACTGATCTGCTTCCCTGCAGACAGACCTGACCGACCCTTGCCGGCCAGGCTGTTGGCCCAGTGGACCTGCAGGCTAAAAGGGGGGAAGGAGAGCCCAGGGTCCCTGCTGAACTCTGATTTGCCCCTTGAGACAAAGATAATGTGAGTCCTTGGAGAGGGCAAAGTAACAGAACATAGACCCTGAGGTCTTAAACCCTAGAGTGGCCCCTTCCCAGCTCTGTTACTTTGGACAGTCACTTGGTCTCTGCCAACCTCAGTTTCTGTTTCTGTAAAGTGGGTATAACAATGTGAACTTTATAGGGTTGTTGGAAGGATTAAGCAAGGTTCAACACACGTTAAAAAGAAACAGTTCTTAAAGTACAGAGTGCTCTAAAAACATTAGTGCATAGATTGTTATTAAAGCAATTGCATTATCTCTATCCCTGTGGCCTCTTAAGTCTCTCTGACATTCCAGCAGGGTCTGAGAGGAGATTTGAGGATGGCTCAGTCGCCCATCCTTTAGCAGAGGAGGGAGGTGAGAGATTGTGCAGGGCCTGGAGCCTCTCTTGCAAAGTAGGAGAAAACTGGGTGAGAAAGTGGCTTCCTTCACTGTGTGGTGTGAACTGTCCTGGACCCACTACCTCTGGCCAGTTATTGCCTGAAAGGCCGAGGAAGTCACCCTTTTCCCTTGAAACTGAGAGGAAGAAAATTTGGGGATAAGAAGCCTTACATGGAAAAGGACCACCTCCTTGCTGATCATTTCACACACACTATTCCATTTACTCACAAACAATCCAGGAAGGATTTATTACAATTGAAGACGCCGAGGTTCCAAAAAGATAATAGCCCCTGAGTGACTGAGCTGGGACTTGAACCCTCAATTTCTGACTTCATCTGTCCAGCTGTTCCCCAGCCTCCCGGCCACCTTTGGAGGTTGAACAGTAGAAAGATGGGACCAAATTGAAATGAAGAGACCACCAGCTCCTTGTCCTCAGAGGCATAATGCTGAACAAATCCACCCTGTGAACAGCGTCTACTACGCATCTTATGCCACAGAACGATTTAGATGAAGACCTGGTTTAGGCAGCTGAATATGAAATACGGCTTGTGTCTTAGAACATTTGTATAAAAAGACTATTTCTTTACCGTCACAGTGTCAAAGCCACCTCTGCTTGGGAGTTCTGGCTTTTCACCTGAGCATGAAATACTAGACTGGTCTGGAAGGCAGAAGACTGTGGAGATTTTCCTTGAGCTTGTTGGAGGGCCTCTGGTAAGTTCTGTTCTTTCCCTGAGTCTCAGTTTCCTCAACTTTAAAACATGGTTTTCTGGGGCTGATTTCTCTAACTTGTAACCGCCCCCTAAACCATGCCAATGTTCTTCAGTGTCAACTCGTGTTAGATCAACAAAATGTTTTTTTTCCAGCCTGTGAATTTCCTTAGTAGAAAATCCTAACAAAGGTTGCCACTTAGCATTTGGTTAATGCATTTATTAAATCTAGGAATAAATTCACATCAGGTATAGAAACCTGTTTTTTTTTTTTTCAAAAAAAATTTTTTAGTTGTAGTTGGACATAATACCTTTATTTTATTTATTTTTATTTGGTGCTGAGTATCGAACCCAGGGCCTTGCACGTGCTAGGTGAGCACTGTACCGCTGAGCCACAACTCTAGCCCGAAATCTGGTTTTTGAATGTTGGCCCCACTCCGACTCTATGACTGTCAGAAAAGAATTTTTTTCATTTCTGAAATGCGTGTCCTTGTCACTGATTGAAGTTGTGGCTTTCCTTCATTTAGAGAAGGCAGCCAGGTTCCTGGTCCAAGGAGAACTGTCCCCCTTTGTCTCTGTCCCAGGTGACTAAAAACCCTTTGCAGGGTTCTTCCTCCTTCCAGAACAGAGAAGTAGGGGTGTGTGGGTGGGGGAAAGACACCAGCTTTGGCCCCAGCCTTATGCTGAGGAAGACTCAGCCCGGGGGAAGTACAATTTCAAGGCTGTTTTTTGGGGGTGGGGTGGGGGATGGAAGTAGGAGGGAATCAGATCTGATTTCTGCTGCCAACAAATCAATATGTTGACAGAGCCGCTCTCCCTGTGTCCATTTAAACACCCATCCCCGCGTGGGATTCAGGCTGACCGACTCCGATTGCCAAATGCAAATGCATTAACCTTCCAATTGGGTAATCTAATAAAAAGGATCAATGGTCTGATTCGGTGCTTATGGAGTCATTTACTGCAAGCGAGAGCAATTTAGCCAGGACCCAGATGGGCGGCTTGGGGGAGCCAAGAGGATGGCTTCAGCCGGCCGTCCTTGCTTGCTGACTTCCCCGGGCATAGCCCGCTCTGCCTGGAGAGGCTGAGCCAAGCCGGCCAGGGAATGAGGAGGGTGTTATTCATTCATTACTGCCACTTTAATCACTTAGAGGTTCAATTAAGTATAAATCATTAGTGGTATTTCAAGTTACTTTATCCAGGCCCCGTGCATAACACACTTGACTGGCAGTGGGGAGCTTTCTGTGACTAGATTTAGCGTGCGACTGAACAAGGCAGTCATATGGGTTTTTCTGCTATGAAATTGATAAATGAAGCGGGCATTCGAGGTACAGCAGTAATTTCTGTGGTGCAGTCAAGTGCTCGCTCCCTTGTCTCCTCTAGCAATGAGGGCATGGGCCCCTTTAATACGGCCACTTTCCCCAGGGGCCCCAGAGGCCAGGCCGGGCCGCAGGCCTGGGCTTGATTTCCTCGCAGAAGTTCCCAGAGCGAGGCTCGGTTCATTAGTGGGAATATACCTGGGGAGGAAAATGTAAAAGAGGAGAAAGGGGAAAGGAAGGCCCCCTCAGTCTCGTCTGCTGGTGCTGATGCTGTCACGATTTCTGCCAAATCGCAGCTGGCAGTACAAGAAGGATCCAACGGGGCTTCTCTGTGTCTTCCCATGTTCCCAGGGATGCCGTTGTCCTCTGTGGCCGGCATCCCTGTCTGGGAAGCATATTTTCTCCTAATCGGTTTTACAGCTCTTTTAAAGTAATATGTCAGATCATTTTCCCCATATACATAGTTAATGAAAGTAACCCTACAAATTCATTTTAAATAGATGGAAGTTGTTATAACCCTGATCCAGAATTTATGACATTCATTACAATCTTGCTGAAGTAGGTAATGTAATGGACTATTACTTTTATTATCTTTTTAATCCCTCAAAATTATTAGGAACTGACTAATATTTGGCATCACCCTGTTAATGTTTAAACAGAAATTGATACTTTAATTCGTCTAATAAATGACGGGGGGCACTTTGAGTGGAAACAAAAGCCTGATGGGATTTATCTCAATCAGTCCCCAAGACTTTTAAGTGGGACTCGGGGTTCTGAATGCAATTACTTCCAGGCAGAGTGTCTTCATCAAGGACAGAGGGGTAGAGACAGAATTAGTGTCAGAGAGACCCAGACGGACGGCCATGACATCGGGTGGGAAAGAGAGGGAGAGAAATTCTACTGGTATGTTCAAGTTCCAGTTCTGATTCACAAGAAGCTCCCATTTGTAGCGAGCTCTATGTATCTTTTTTCTCCCTGCCCTTTGTCTTCCCCTCCCCTCCTTCCCAGATTAAAAAGATTTTTCTTTATAACCACTCCTGTTAGTAATCAGCTTTATGGCTAAGAATTCTCAAGTGCTCTAGAATCCGTGCGTTGCAGAGACAAATGATTGGGCCACATTTCTCCTAGCCAGGAGTGGAGACCCGGCTTGCTCCATGGAAAATAATGACGGCTGCTAGATTTGCAAATTACCAAATCTCACCGTGAAGTGGGAGGGGGGTGGGAGGGGACAGGAGGGGGTGCGCTGTCGTGGCTCTTCCCGAAGAGGCTCCGTTTACCCTCCGGAGCTCTGTTTCCTGCCAGGCGGTGACAGGATTTAGGAGAAATTAATCTCCCTGTACTCTCTGGATTTTTTTTTTTTTTAAACAAGGCAACACTCAATGCTAGTCACTTAAAGACAATAATAAAGGAAATAATAAAAATCTGTTAATCCTCGAAGGGTGAGAGGAACAAAGTCCTTCCATTTCTGGCTTGGAGATAAAAGAGGAAGGGAGATTTGGGTGGGGGGGCGGGGGGTGGAAAGAAAAAGCTGGCATTTTGAGTCACTCCAGGGCCAGGGTGTGTTTTCTAACAAAGAAAGCTTCCAGTTTGCAAAGTCACTAATTAGTGCAGAGAAGCTCATTAGAATTTAAAGCTGCTTTACTGTGGCTCTCTCTAAATGCCCCGAGTTTCCAAAGCAAGAAAAGTATTGATTAAATCGACTCACATGAAATGTGCCCCATTTTGTGCCGACCCAGAGAGAGACGGGTTCCTCGGTTTTTGGAGAAGAGCCTGCCATGTGTCCCGTGGGTTGAGCCCAGGCCGGTGAGCTGGGAGGGCATCCTGCCTGCCTGCAATCCTTAGTTGATTCAAGGCAGCTTCTGACCGCCCATCACTTGGTTAAAACCCATTTTGATCAATAGAGGGGAAACCTGCCCTTCGCTAAGTTCTTTCCCCAATGCTTTGCAAATTGCGCTGGTTGCTTTCATCAACCCTGATCTGACAAGGGCTACGCGTCATTTGGGGCTTGATAAAGAGACTAAAAGGCAGCTTCTCAGCATGTTTATTTTTAATAGACATAACAAATGAAAACAAAAACAGAAGCTTTCTTACTCCTTGGAACCCTCCTCGACAGAAAAGCACTGAGTGTACAGAAGTAGCGATGCACAAACGAGATGCTGGAAGAGTCTCATGCATACGAGGCCGGCTTCAGTATGAGAGAGGGTGGGTTCTGGAAGGCTCCATCACATCCTTCTCCAGTACGACTTGCCAGGTGCCGTACATAGGTATCAGCCGGTGGAGCCGTGGCAACATTGTCTTGCATCCTCGCGGGGGATTCATTTCGTGGTGGAGTAAACTCCGTCTCTTTCTCCCTCATCTATTAGAATTGCAGCATTGGGAATGGAAGCCAGGTATCCTGGGTGCATCACTGGAGGTTAAAATTCCTCCCGTTGTCTAACTCTTTACCTAATAAACATAGCTCCTCCCTGCAGGTTCACCAGATGTGGATGCCACTAAAATAATTTCACGGAGACCATCAAGGCAGCAAGCACATAGCTTTAAAGGTCAATTTAAAAATATTCACGTCGAATGTGACAAAGTGCTAATATCTTTTTTACACAGGACTCTTTCAAATGAATAATAAAGCTATTAAATTCCCAACATGAAAATGAAGAAAGCAGGTGAAAAAGAATTTACAGAATAAAAAAATTCCAGTAGCTAATATTTATGGAATTTACTATAAGCTGATGTCATTTACATAAGATCTCTCAAATTCCTCACAAAAACCACATAAGCTAGATGTGACTTGTCTCATTCCTATTAAAAGATGATGAAAAGTAAAGCTTTAAGAAGTTAAATAATCACCCCGAGATCACACAAATAATAAAAGTGAGGAGCCAGGATTCAAAACAAGGTGTCTTGATTATCAGGGACTCTTAATTATGCTTCTGTCATCCCGAAAATTCTCAGATAAAATCATATAAGACTGGAAAAAAGAGTTCATATTTACTAGTAATGAAGATATTTTATTTTAAAACAAAGAGTCACTTATCACATTAAGAGAATTAAAATGTTAATTTTTAAAGATTAATTCTTAAATATAAGCTGCAGTTTGACAATAACCATCAACAGTCTTAAAAATCTACAAGTCGTTTTCTCAATAATGCTACTGTAAATAATTTATCCCAAGGAAATAAAAATGTAAGCAAAACTTTATTCACACAAATCTCCATTGTTATTGGAAACAGCCAAATGTCCTGTATTTAGGAGGGTGGTTGTGTACATTATAGTCCACCCATTTAATGATGTTGGTAACAACAAAAATGAAGTTGTCAAAGAGTTTCCAATAATGTGGGGAAACGCTTATGCCAAGTGAATAAAATCAGGCCCCAAAATGCATATAACCTTTTACTGTATAAAATGTGGATTGAAATAAGAATGGAAGGAAACAAAATGTGTGAACAAGGGGTGTATTTGTTCATTTTTTGTTACTACAACAAAACACTGGAGACAAGCTTACTTTATAAAGAAGAGAGGTTTATTTAGTTCAAAGTTCTGTGGGTTCAAGGGCATGGCATTGGCATTATCTCAGATATGTTTAAGGACCCAGTAGATGATGTCATCACAGTAGCTTGAGGGCATGTGGAAGAAAGAGATCTCATCACCAAACAGGAAGCCAGAGAGACTGGGGTTCCAGGGATCCAGCCAAGGGCATGTCCCCAATTGACCTAAAGACCTACTAGACTCTGACTCTTAAAAGCATCGTCCCATCATCACCACGTGGAGGACCAAGCTTCCAGAATACAGACCTTTGGGAGACACCAGAAACCCTATCCACCCCATAGCAAGAAATGTTCTCTTGCAATGGGATTATGCACATCCATGTCCTTTAAAAAATATATATATATATATATATATATATATATATATATATATATATAGTTTTGATGGACACAGTACCTTTATTTTATTTGTTTATTTTTACATGGTGCTGAGAATCGAACCCAGTGCCTCCTACTTGAGAGGCAAGCATTCTGCCACTGAGCCACCACCCCAGCCCATATCCATGTCCTTCTATTATTAATATTTCCCACATTTTCTACAGTGGGGTGGGGAGAAAGAAGATAGCCTTAGGACTTTTAAACGTCAACTTATCTTAAATCTTGGACCTAATGGGGATGAATCAGTGGACCTCCCAGAACACCAACTTAACCTAAAATATGGGGTGTGTTTGTTCTCTGGACACCCAACGACAGTCCTGTATTCTTCTCAGACCACCCCTTCCTCTGTAACATGCCCACTACTGAGGTTGTCCTGGGAATAAAATAAGCAGTTTGACAATAACTGTCAAGCCCTGGAACATTGTTGGCACAGTTGAGCGCACAGGGTGGGCACTCAGTGGACGTTAGCAGAGATGATTCTGGTAACCAGGGCGGCTGGTTTGTTAGTAGGAAGGCAGCTGCACATCCAGCAGGCACTGGGAAGTGTGTATGGACTGGTTTGTCCTGACAGGGCTGAGAGCATCTTCTATCGATGGTTCCAGTGCCAGATCTGAGTTCCTGGTGCCATCCAGGTCTTTGCTGAGGCCAAGGGGGGGTGCTCCTCAGTCGTGCTGCAAACCTGTGCGCAGACCCGCATTTGACCCCCACACTCTTGATGTCTTCCTGGGGCCAACCCCATGCTGAATTTTTTCACCTAGAGATTTCCTTTACCCATAACTTGGAGAGGCAGGTTTTGTTAGCATCTCTGCTGTCTGGCTCTGGGACTAGGAGTCACTCTCCTGGGTAGCAAAGCTGGAATGGGAACCTAAGATGATGATCTGGCTCCAGAGATGTGAGACTTGGGGTTTTGGCTTCCGCATGTGGCTCTGAGTACTTAACTGACAGGCCTCCATTGGCTGATCTATAAGATGGGACTTGCAGTACTTGTATTCTGCACCATTATTTCATGAAACACTAAGAAAAATAGAACTATCACAAATGAAATTATAGTGTAATAATTAATTCTTACTTAAACTTTCTGTTTTATCATTATGGAAGGAATTCTCTGGGTTATTTTAACACGGATTTTTGTCACAAGGCCTGTGTGCATACACAACCAGGGAAACAAGGGAAATAATTGGCTGAAGACCCTCCTGAAACGTATTCAGAGTCAGTATTGTCGATGCCCACGTTTTTCAGCACCCCTCTCACCTTCTATCCGATTACAAGCATTAGCGGTAGCATTTCTTAAAACCACTCTCTGTTGTCCTCGGGATTTTAAGCCACAGACACCCATTCTGCCACTATTCTGTTCCCAGCTATGACAATGAAATCGGGGCTGCTTGCTGCTGGTCCACAGGGATGCAAAATAGGATCTCCATTTCAGAGACATGAAAACAATCAGAGCAAAGTATGCATCTTCGAATTGATGAAATTGTTGGCCATTTTTACAGGGTTGCTGGGAAAATTAAATGAGGATGTGTTTGGAACTTAGGAAAAAAACAGAGTGGACCCCTAGAAAGTGCTCAGTACACCAGCATTGTCATTGCTGTGACGGTCTGTTCTTTGTGATGTGCTGCATATGCATGTGGTTCTGTAGGATCTGGCTCCAGATTCTAAGCCAACCTGCATTACCCTGTTGCCTTGGGATAAAACCTTTCTGTTCCCCTGTCTGCCTCCTGATCTCTATCGCCTCTCTGAACCTTTTCTCTCTCCCCGTATCTTACTCTGCTCTACCTGTCCCCCTCCTTCTGCTCCTCTGCTTTCCCTTTTCACCCCCTCCCCAGATCTTCTGCAAATAAATGGCCCTGTCACTCTGTCTCTCTTGTAGGTTTAAAGTGAATGGAAGCATCTTTTTGAAAAGCTCATTCTGTCTGACGCTCCTGAGAGGCTCTTGGCAGGGTCCTTTTCCCTCTCCTCTCTCCTTCTCAAAGACCTGCTCATTTGGTTAATGATTTGCAGGGCTGCTGCTGGGCCCTGAGCCCTCCACCCCTCCTATGGGCTGTGCTGTCCATCGGAGGCCTATGGCAGGACTGAAGAGGTCTGTGGGTCTGTCTCTGCTGTTTGTAGGAAGACTGGCTTAGGGACTGCCTGAAAGAAACCATTTATTTCCATTTATGATTCTTTTATAAAAGAAGTTTACAGCCTTTCTGATGAGCCTTATACATGTATTTAATGACATTAAAGTATCTGATTATGAGCATTAAGGAGAGGTCTGAGAGCTCGCTGGTGTCCTTGGTTTTAAGTGTATTTTAACTGCCTACAATGAAAAGAACAAGGCAAAATACGAACCGTGGCAGTATCCTCATAAATTCTGAGCTGTAATTGACACTGCTTTGCTGACACCAGGAATGGGCCAGGCAGGTGGACATGGGGAAGAGGAACAGCTGTGCTTCTCCACTTTCTCATGAACCTGGGTGCCAGAGAGAAAAGAAGAGGAGCCAGCTGTGTCTGCAATGTTTTCTCTTCAGTCAGCGCCCAAAGCCAGGATTGTGCAGGGGCTGGAACCCCACCTCAGTTGAAGATCAGCTTCATACCTTGCACTGTGCTAGGCTCTTTATGCATATTACTGTGTTCAATCTGCACAGATGTCATTTGACCCATTTTCCAGATGCAGAAACTGAGCCTTGACAAAGCAGTAACTTGCTCCCAGTTGGCAAATGTCAGAGCTATTATCTGAAAACAAATCTTTTGGAGGCTAAGGCTTCAGTCATTTGCTTAGGCTCTGGGTGCTGGGCTTCGACTGATACCCACTTGGGAAAGAGTTAATGGAGAAGGAGGAGGGCCAGGGAGTACAGGCCTTCGTTTTCCTCCCGCCCTCTGGGCTCCAGTTCCCTTGGAGGCATGCATCGCAGTGGAAACAGAATCAGGACAGAAAAAGCCACTTGAAATGAACTGCTCCCAGACAGGCCGCCATGGTGGCGTGATTGATACTGGAGCATGTAGGTGTAATGAAACTGATGCCGGCTTCTCTGCACCTGTGATTTATTGAGGACAAATTTAAGATGAGAAAGGGCCCCATACCAGGAGCTGCATCTTCCCCTCCAAGGGAGGGTGGTCATCCATCACCAGCCATTGCAAGGGCCCATTGCAAGCGGCTCATCAGATGAGCCAATAGTCTCTTTGTTGGGGTTCCTAACAAGTGTTGGATCAGCAAAAGTCTATTTATGCTGGTGGACCTTTCAGGACCAATTTGTAGTGGGTCACTGATTCTGCTGGGGTATTATCTTCTTTACTACTCAGGCCAGTTGGGGAACGCGGCAAAGATTAATGGTTTTGGCTGCTGACTTGCTGCCGCAATCTACTGCTTCTGGACCAAAGATTAAGTTTTTTTGTGTTTTACCAGAAAGGGCCCACCTTGTGCACGAGATGCGCTTTGATTTACTGACTTGCTATGGCGAGAAGAGTCATGGATATGTACTTGGTGATGCCGAGGATTTGGCAGATGGCTGTTAGGCTGGGCATCTGCGCTTTTCACCCAGAGTCTCTGGGCAGCAGAGACTGGTGCTACGGTGTGAATTGTGTAGGCCTTGGGATCTGGGGAACTAAGGGAACTCCCTTTACTGAATGTCAGACCCTTGACTGGCACCCAGAAGCCAGCTCCGAGTTCAGAGAAGCAGGTAGTTTCCTAAACTTTGCTATTAAAAACTGTATTATTTTTTGAAAAAAGTTATGACTTCTCTCTATTAGTTGGAAAATTATATGCTATTATAATACCTTTTGGAGGAAAAAAAATCAAAGAGCAAATAAAATCACACATCAACCAAATGCACAGTGATTTGACTGGTAATATTTTGGTTTGCATTTTTGTGGAAATTTTGCCATGCACAAATCTATGCATGCTATTTTACATGATTCAATTCATACTGTCTTCTTTTTTATTCTATGTGGTTTTGTAGTCAGCTTTTTATAATGAACATTATCCCATAAGCATTTCCCAATCTTTTCATGTTATTAAACAACTATTCTTTGTTTTTTCCTTCTCCAGTTGAGTTTGTTGTAGCATCTCCAGTGCCAAAGGTCTTTTCTTTTATTCAGCAAACATTTGCTGTGTATTTCTCTGGCCAAGACTCTACTGGGGTCATAGAACTGAGCCAGACAGGGGGCACCTGAAGTCAAGGAGCCAGGATCAGCTCCCAGGGATGAACATCTTCCATGAGGGCCCAGAATACTGCATGTGGTATGGAGGCAGGGGCCTGACATCTCTGACTCCTTCCAGGTCCCTGTAGGAGGAAATAAGCATTTGATTCTACAGGCAAGGAGCCTGATATTGGCTGTGGATAGACTATCTTGTTTTTTTTAGAGTCAATTGAGAGCTCAGGCTGGGGTTGTGGCTCAGTGGTAGAGCACTTGCCTAGCATGTGTGAGTCCTGGGGTTTGGTTCTCAGCACTGCATATAAATAAATAAATTAAATAAAGGTCTATTGACAACTAAAAAATATTAAAAGAGAAAAAATGTTTTAAAAATATCTAGAGCTGGAAGCTACTACCTTTTCTCTCCACTACGTTGTGGGCATTAGCACCCCAGGCTTGGAAAGGCGGAGAGAAAGCCCAGTAGCTCCAAAGAAACAGTCCCCCCAGGTGGCTGCAGTAAGATATGCCACAGAAGTGTAAAGCCTTGAAACTCAAAAGAGATCTGAATTTGAATCCCCTTCCTGTTGACCTTGAACAAGTCATCTTTCCAAGGACTTCATTTTCCTTATCTGATAAATGGGGCTTATTGCCCGCTCTCCAGATCTTTTGTGCTCATTCACGGCGTGTAAAGCCACAGGTGAAGGGTTGGTGTGTAGCCATACAAACCCTGTCCTTGGCCCATTTTCCAGATCCTGTGCTGAACCAAATAGATGGATGGGCTCTAATTGTTCCAACAACATGTCCACGTTTCACAGGCCCTTTCCTTGGGAGCCTTTGTCTCAGTGCAATAAATCACCAGGCAGCTGTCCCCACGGTTGGCTAGGACAACCTTCCCCTGACTGAGGCTGGCTGTGGGAGGTGGGGCCTGAGCAGAGCCTGGGCCTGCTTTTCCCCATTGGTTTCTAAAATCCTTAACAGGGAGTATGACTTACTCAGCGATTCCACTGGTTGGTCCCTTTTAGTGGCTTATTCTCTGCCACAGGGCAGCCTCCCACTCTTCCTCTCCACCCTGCTCCCAAAGTAAAATTCTTTTAGGAAGTAGAGCATTTTCCCTAGACAACACGTACGCAGACTTTTCCATACCTGCCTTGGTACCTTGCAGGAGCATCTTGTCAGCAGACCCAGCCTCTATCTCTACTTGGTATGTTCTATTTATGGAAGAGAAGTTTCTCTTGATTCAAGAGCAGCAGTTAATAGTCCTGGATATTCTCCAATCTGAGATCTTCTTGCTCCCTCCCTGAGTTCTAGCTCCATCCCTTTACTGAACATTCCTGAAGATCCTGGGTTTTTTGCTGCCTCAGGACATTCGATCTTACTGTTCTCTCCACCTGAGTGCCCTTGCTTGGGCTCTTCACATGGCCATCCCCTCCTCATTATTCAAATCTCAGCTTAAACGTTATATAGAAAACCTCTCCAACTACCTCTCAGCCCAGACTAAGTCATGCCACCCACATTAAACTTCTTGGTGGTGCATAATCTTCTTTCCTCAGATTCCTCATAGTTTTGAATAAATATTTGTGTAATGGCAGATTTACCAACCACACCAATTCTCCTCTTTACTCGACTATTGGTGCCATGAGAATAGAATGATCACCTTTGTTTGTAAGTGCCTGGTAAGTGCCTGTCTCAGTGTCTGGCATATTGTAGACTCTCAACAGTTGGTGTATCAGCTGAACAAATGGGAAGATAAATGGAAGGATGGGTGGATGGATGAGTGAGTGGATGGATGGGTAGATGAATGAATGGATGGATGGGTGGATAGATGAGTGGATGGATAGATGGATTGGAGAGTGAGTGAATGAGTACATTTTTTTCTCTTGGATGACCTTAGAATGGGTGAGGGACATGCCACCTCTTGGATGGCTGAGGGGCTAAGGAGACTTCTCAGACCCTCTATCTCCATGGGGCCAAGCTTAGTCACCACTAATGTGTCTGAAACCTGTATTTGTGACTCTTCTTACTTAGTGGTCTGCCTTTCTCCTCTGCTCTTCTGTGTCTTTTAAACTTTTTATTATGAAAAATCTCAAACATAAGAAGGGAGGATGATGGTACTCCTTCATGTACCCTTGACCCCTCCCCTTGTTGGAATATTGAAATCAAATTCCAGACATCATTTCATTGTGTACATAAATACTTGGGGGGTTATTACTAATAGACAAAGATTTTAAATTTCTTTTAACATAATTACAATATCATCACCACATCTAACAAAATTAAAAAATATTGTTTCTTCACTATCTAATGTGTGGTTGATATTCAAATATTGCTGCTTGTCACAAAAAAAATATGCTTCTACCTTTTGTTTGTTGGCATCAGACCGTAAACACTGCATTTGATTGATGTCTTTTAAGTTTCTTCCTAAAATCCCCCTTATCTCCTCACATTTAAAACTGCCCTTTATTTCTCTGTTTGAAGGGCTGCATTGTTCGGGTGACTCTGGGTCTTGTGTCCTGCAGTTGGTTCCAGGTTGTGGATGTGCTGAAGCCACCTGGTGTTGCTTGACGTGTTCCTCCGTCCCCTGTGCTTCCTGGAAGCTGGTAGCTAGACCCAGAATCCCAACCAGAGTCGTGTTTGATCACCAGCCAGAAGCCTTTACAGACAGTGTTAGGTTCCCTTGTTGAATCACATTCTAATGTCTGTTCGTCTCTCCTTTAACGATGTTGAGATCGATCTGTGGCTCACCCTGCCTTTAATTAACTCCTACTCCCATCTCTATTTCTATTGCTACATAAACTTGTTTTGCAAAACAAGTCAGTTGAGAACATTGATCATATTGAGCAGAAGTGGGCGCAGCAAGGCTGATGGCAAATGCACTGATTTACAGCACCAGGCCCAGGTGAGAGGTTTTAATCCCTCTGCCTTTCAGTTCCCTGGAGCATAAGATGGCATAATGATAGTAGCTTGGAGAACTAACAGGGGAAATATTTGGTGCATAATCATTAACAAACAACATTAAGTGCTTAGTGTGTAGTTACTCAATCCTTACAACCACTCAGTGAGGCATATGCTACCATTAGTCCAACTAGACATATTCAGAAAAGGAGACACAGCCAGGGTAGGTAACTTAGCCAAGGCCACACAGCTGGTAAAGAAAAGAGCTGGGATTTGAACCCAGGTGGCCAGGCCCAGAGCCTGTCTTCTTAACACAGTGAGGTACAGTGCACATCAAGTCCAAGAGGAGTCTCCTGTTTTCCTCCCTGCTGGAAGCTTGTTGAATCATCACATGGAGCGGTATCTGTTAGTCCCACGCTAAGGTGCACATGTGGTGGAGTAAGGCAGGCCCCAGAGGCTGGAAGGGGCTGCTGTGTCCAGCTTCCACACAGCCATTGCTCTCTGCCTACTACTTGTAGGTGGGCCAGAGCTGATGACTTGCAAGCTGGAGGGGAGACTAAAGTCCCATCCTCATTTTGGTGGGATTTTCCTACCCCACAATCCTAGAGAGGTTAAGTGACTTGTCCAAGATCACACAGTAAGTTGGCCACTGGGCTAGCACTAGATTCCCAGACTCTCTCAAGCCTGAGTAGCTGTTCTGTCTGGATCTCCAGGCCCTTCCACGCTCGGATTGAGGGTGCTGTTCTTCTCTGTGCCATCCCTATACCCTGCAAAGTCGTGTTCATTTTTGGCCAGAACTCCTCTGGGGAGGGAGGATAGATAACATACCTGCTGAAGCTGTTGCAGTCATTCGGTTCTTGCCTGGCAGAGCGGAGAGATTGCTTTCTGGTCACCCTCCCCACCCGAGAACCATCCTTTCCAGTCTCCAGGTCTCAAACTTGAAATAAAATCAAATAAAGGTGTAGGGTCAGGATTTGAATCTAGTCTTTCTGACTCCACGTTCAGAAAGACCTGAAGTAAAAGTCAGCCCTTGACGGTCCACATCACTGTGTCTTCCATGACGACAGCCCTGGGCTCCAGAGGAGAGAAGACAGGCTCGGGGAGCGGTGGTAACTTGATGCACACACACAGCCTCAGCGACAGCGCAGGCTCCTGTAAAGGGGCCAGGATGTTCCCATTGTGACCTGGGAGTCTACACGTATGTCCCAACCTGTGGGGTGCTTGATCGCTCAGGGTGCCTGGGATGGTGGCTGGAGGGGTCTCTGAATCTGGTGGACCAGCCCTGGATCCCTGGTCCAGCTCATCTGATTACAAAGGCTAGGACAATAATTGAAGGTGGCTTTGGATTCCCTTGGCAGGATCTGGCGCCAATGCCTGGGGGCTCCGTTGGCGCCTCAGGCCCTGGGCATTCACTAATGGACTGTGGCTGATCCCAGGACTGATTGGCAGCCAGCCCCACGGTCCTCAGGGAAATCCTGGAAATTGTGGTCTCCAACCTGGAGACACTGTCCCTTCTCGGAGCCATGGGGGTGGGGTGGAGAGGGTAAGGGGCTTCCAGTTGGCCCGTGGTAAGGGAGAGAGGGGGAGATGAACTGAGTTCCCCACTTTCCCCCAACCCCCTGGAACGCGAGGTGAATTTCCTAAGCTGAGAAACTCAGAATGCTGTCAAAATGCTGACTCCATTTCCTCTACCAGACCCCCGCCCCCTACCCCCGCCAGCATGGTGGTAGAGCCAGGAGGAATGCTCCAAGGTGTTTGAATAACACCTTGGGATGAGGGTGACTCCAAGACGAGCCTGGACATTGTCATTCCAAGGATAGAGGAGTGAGGAATTGACTCTGCTAGAGATCTCTGAGGACTAAGGATATTTCTAATGTCAGAGAAGGGCTTCCAGGCCTGGGACACAGCCTAAGCTAAGGCAGAGAGGCCCACATAACCGTGCAGGGAACAGCACAGGGGAACTGCAAGTTAGAACATTAGGCAGATGAAGCTAGGCCTTGAACGCAAAGCAAAAATCTCGGCCCTCATCTGGTTGGCAATAGGGATCCATTGAAGGTTGTAAAGGGAGTGCAGAAGAGAGGCATCTGGGGTCTGCCCAGAATCGTGGCTCTTTCTTAGGCACATCAGGCAGGACGAAAGGCAAACACAAAGCAGATGCATCTGACCTTTCTCTAGGACATTCAATATTCATGTGCTTTGCGCATCACCCAAATTTCCTTCGTTTACCCAAAGAGTGAGAAAAAAGCACTTTAGGAAACTGCTATAAATCCAGTGCAAGTCACCATGGTAACCTGATTAGCAGCTAAATTAAGTTCATGATTAAGAAGAAATAAATAAAAATAACTCTCCTCCTTGGCTGGGCTACCCACTGGGCCACTGGCAGCTGAGCAGATGCTGAGGGCTTGGGGAAGAGGGACAGGCTTGGCCCCTGCAGAGAAGTTGGGGTGGGGTGGGAGACACCGATGGGCTTGGGACCAGCCCTGGGTTAACACTGCCTGGGGCTTGATGTGGCCCCTGGTGGCCAGGCCAGGGAGTGCAGGCTACTACGCTTGTAAAAGTCAAAGTCGTGTTGGTTTTTTTTTTTTCCTCCCCAGGGGTCCCATTCCTCCAGGGTGTTTTCTTGATGACCCTGACCAGCATTCCCCTGTATGAGCATTCTGTCCACACACTGCCCTTCCTCTAGTGCCAGGTCTGCACGTCATGGAGTCCTGACAAGACTTAGCCCCGGTTTGGATCCTAAAGTAGCTGGGTTTGGTGGTTACACAGGCATCACGGAAGCTTTGGGCACAATGTGTATAAGGTGTGTGAATACACAGGCCAGCCAGGGGGCCTTCCTGGAGGAGGTGATGCCTGAGAAAAAGACAGGTGTGTCTCCAGAAGAAAGCTGCTGGAGATGCGTACCTCAGGGGAGCACTGTGGCCTTCTGCTGCAGCTGACCAGCAGCTGAAATGTGCTGACACAGGCTCGGAGGAGACCGCCAGGCCCTTATTTAGGTGCGTGGTTAGCATATCCCAGGGCTGAGCAGCAGGAGAGATGGGAGCACAGAGAAATGCTCTTCCCCTACCCTGTTTCCAGGTCTCCTGGCCAAAGCGGTCTACAGCGATGGCTGGGCTCAAATAGCCCTGGAATCTGCTCTGTCACTTGGCAGCGGTGGCCTGTGGTGAGGGATTTAATTCATTTGGGCCTATGAAAAGGGTGGGGTGGGGGGGATGATGAGAACAGTACTTAGCTTCTGAGGTTCTTGTGGAAGGTCCAGTGAGATGGTGCTCAGCCCCTCACACGGAAGCAAACTCTGAGCAGGACGCTTGCTGAGGCTGACTTCAGTCCCAGGGAAGTCTGTGTTGGCTGCTGTGGAAACACCGTGCTAGGTCTCCTCCAAGAGAAACTGCTGCCGGGCGTGGACAGACAACCCGGCTGCCACCCCTCCACTTCACCATTGCGTTTGCGCTGAGCTGCTCTTCCTTCTAGCTGCTTCTGGCCCCTGACTGAGTGCAGGGGTTGGAGGTGGGTGCTCCAGCTGGCCCATTTCTGTGAGGTGTGGGACTCCCGACAGGCAATTTTGGTCCTGAGAGGCCCCACGAGCCTGGTTACAGCTTCCCCCGGAAGCTTTCCAAATCCTCCTCCTTCCCCTGGGCTCACAGGTGTGAACCTGCACTGAGGTCTGAAGGTTTCTCTGCTGCCTTTCCTGTTTTCCTCCTTTATCCTTCCTAGGTGTCTCCCCAGGAAGCCTCAGGCACAGCTAATCCCATTTTGACTTTTGCTTCTCAGCAAAATAACACAGAGGATCTCCCGGGGAAGAATCTCATGTCATGGGTGGGTTGTCACACAGAGGTGGAAATAAGACCCAGGAGATGCTTATAGGTCGGCAGTCGGAGTCTTCTATGATGCTAGGAAAGAAGTGCCAGTGTCCTGTCCTTAAGTTCATGTGTATGACAAAGAAGGAACAGGAGGAGGAGCAGGAGGAGGAGGAGGAGGGATAGTAGTAGGAGGAGAGAGAGTAGAGGAGGAGGAAGAGGATGAGGAGGGAGAGGAGGAGGGAGAGGAGGAGGGAGAGGAGGAGGGAGAGGAGGAGGGAGAGGAGGAGGGAGAGGAGGAGGAGGAGGAGGAGGAGGAGGAGGAGGAGGAGGAGGAGGAGGACTGTTCCCATCATGAGAGGGGTTCCTAGCCCTTACCCCTGCAGAAGTACTTGGGCATAGCAGATGCTCACAACCAAACCAAATCAAAACCATACCGAGTGGCACTGGGATCTGTATCTAACTTAAGTTTTTCTTTAGACTAATTTTATTTTCATTTTTGAATGTTTTGAATTACATCATGTCAGCTTATTTAAGCCTTTTTAGCCCTTTTCTTTGGTGACAGAGACATGCGCACGGAGGTGTGTACGTCTTTATGCTCACACATGAGGGTGGCAGAAACTTTGCTTCAGAGGTCACACCTGCCAGCAGACCCTCAGCCTGCCCCCTGGTCTTCCTGAACCCTCAGCCATCCCCTATCAAGAAAGCAGGGAGCCTCCCAGCTGAGCTGGGCTGGATGAATCTGCTGGGGTCCTCCGCCTTTCCTCCCCCTGCCCACTCCCAGCTCCTTCCCCCAATCTCTCCCTCCCTGCTCCGCAAGATCAGGGAAGCTGCAAACCCAACCCTTACATCAAAAGGGAACTTGAAAAATACTTGGAGCAAAAACTGCTAACTGTGCATCCTTGCTCTGTGCTGGCGCTGATATTAAATCAGGAAATGGCACTGAACAGCCGCTCCAAACACAGAAACAGGGGTTGTCAACACAGAAACCAAAAGCAATCTCTAACAGGCAGAGGTGAAAGGGACCTGGCACAAGGCCTCCATGGGGGCTGAAACCCAGGAGAGGATTCCCGGACTCTGCTTGTCCGTGCATTCTCCCCAGCGTTCAGAATGGAGCCTGGCTGCCCTGTTTCTGGCATGGGAACATGAAAGAGAATTAAGCATGTTGCTTAAATACCTTGGAGATTTTCCTTTTCCTTTCCATAAATATTTACTGAGAACCTACTATGTGCTTGACAGGGAACCAAAAAAAAAAAATGCTTGCTCACATGGAGATACTCTTCTAGTCCTCAGACAGAGGTTTAACTTACTTGAATGGTTCCTGCTGCCTCTCTTTGGGCATTTGAATTTGATAAATTTCCTCCCAGCCTTTAAAGATGGTCAAGTACCATCTCCTCACTGTAGCCTCCCCTGCCACACCTAATTTCCTCCAGGAGAATCCAGGGCCCATTTTCTTGAGATCCGTCAGCTATGTGGGTGCATTGCCTTCACAACACCTTTCCAGCCACGTGGGAAGGTCTGCGGTTTCCTGTAGGGAAGGAAAGAAACATGTTCATCTCCAAGCCTCATCTCTTAGCTCTGATTATAGAATTGACACCGAAATGAAAACCTTGATAAAATCCGTTGCTGGTGTAGATGTGGGGAAACAGATTACTCTCACAGCTTTCTGATCAGAAGTTCAATAGGTGCAATCTTTTTAGAGGCCAATTTGATAATATTAACCATGATAATGTGCATATCTTTCAATCCAGTGTCTTTTGTAGCTTTGTGAAGGAATGCTGGCATATGCCAACAGGAGTGTGTAAAAAAATTGTAGGTTACAGTATTGTTTGTAATAGTGAAGATCAGAAAATGGCTTAATGTCCATCAATCTGGACCTGGATTAAAAAAAAAAAATGTGCAGGGCATCCACAGGGTGGAATGCTACCCACTGGTTAAAATGAAAGAAAGAATAGACCTGGATGTATCCACACAGAGCTGCTGGGTAAAAGCAAAAGGCAAGCTGTAGCTCTAGACATAGATGTTAAAACTACATTGTTGCATTTTTTTACATTGAGAAAGTGGTCTTGTGTATCTCGAGTCTTTCATTTTACAAAGAAGAAAGGGAAGAGAGCCATTGAGTGACCACAGCAGCTCCTGGCTGACCTGAGGCTGGGCTTTCGCATAGCCCAGCAGCTGCGTGCCCTTCATCAGCTCCAGGTAGCAGGTCGGGACAGTGGGAGGTGCTACTCACTTCTGTGTACCCCCCAAGCTGAGATGAGCCTATGGCGGGAAGCTGGAACCCAGGGCCCTGCAGAACACTCAGATGAGAAAGGAGGAATGTGCGTCGGCCAGAGGGCAGGGGGTGCCCAGACCATCCAGACTCCCGGAGGCAGTCCTTCATGAGGGGTGGGTGGGGGACCCTGGGACAGAATGAGGCTTGGTTCAGGAATGATTTCTCATAAGGGAGCAGAGGGCACTGGAGGGGTGCAGGGGAAGCCCGAGTCTGGGTCTGAGGCAGCACAAGAAGGGCCTCGCTAACTTCATTCATTCATTCCACAACAGTAATCGAATTCCTCCTGGCGTGGGCCTTGCATTGGCTACTGGGCGACAGAGACTTTCTGTAGGAACTCATGATTCAAGATCCTTCTAGATTCTCAAAGTATGTTTTATGCAGCAGAATGACTTAGAGACTTATTAAAATGCAAATTCCTCAGCTCTACTCAGACCTGTAAAATCAGACTGCGGTTAAGGAATCTGTGTTTTAATACATTTTCTTAAGTGAAAAACATTTATACTAGCTGATCCAACCATTGTCCTTGAACTTCCCTGTGTTTTTTTTCCTAAGCCCTCTCCCAAACCTGGCTCACCTTGATCCGACTAGGAAAAGGAAGGAATAGAAGTATGAGCCTTGCCAAGTGACCCCAGTATGTGTGTTTTCTCTTGAATAACAAGGATTTTTATACTTGCTAGTAGGCTCTTTTACCTATATGCCTGCTCAGGAACATCTAACTCCTCCTGTAGCTTGGAAAGTTTCATATACAACCTCTCCTAAGTCCTTCAGGGACAAGAAATGGAATCATTCTAGGGTGACATGTGCAAAGGCCCTGTGGTAGAACACATCAGAACACATCTAAAGAAGTATGCATGCCAAAGACATTATGAGGGGAGAAAGCTGGTGGAGAAAGATCATTCAGGACCTGAAGGCTATGTTAAGGAGTTTGGTTCTTTTTCAAGTGTCAAAGGAATTTATATTTAAGCCAGGTAGAAGGGAGAATGATCAGATCCATAGATTAATATAATATGAAAACTGGCTCTACTCCAGAGCCAAACCCTTTGTTGTCATCTAAGTAACAGGGCAGTTTGGATGAGGGTGAATTCACCAGTTGGAGAGCCATAGCCATCCCGTGGTAGAGGGAGAGGCAGAGGGTGATGGTTGGGCTGTGGGAGGTCAGATCTTTAGCCCTGGGTGCAATGATAAGGTTTCAGAATTTCTAACACCGATCTTGGGATGGTGAGGTGTTGGTGGGAAAAGGAACTGATCATCCCTCATTGAGCTGTGGCTTTGAGCAGTCAGCTCCTGATCAGGACTGGGCAGACTCTTCCTCCCTTTCTCCTTCTTCTCTACCTCTCTCTCCCCCTCTCTTTTGATATATGAGATAGAAAAGTTGATGCTGAAGATCCAGCTCTGGCCAGAGGCAGGGCTGAGGATCAAGGCTAAAGACAGCTCCAACGATGGGAGCTAAGATCAGAGGTCAGTCTGAGGCCAATGGCAAGGGACAGGATGGGAGGACTTGGTTAAATTTCTCTTCTTTAACTTGCACCCTACCCTGGTTTCTCTGAGGCTCTACACATTCAGGGGAGAAGAAAGGGAAGGAGAAAGAGCCCAAGGGTGTTTGTGGTCATCCACAGGAAGGCACATTAAACACCTCCCTCAGAACTGAGTTCTCAGAAGGGACTTGGCACTTGGTAGAGGTTCTGCAGTGAAAAAACCAAAAAAACCCAACCAATCAAACAACAACAATAATAATAAAAAAAACACCACCCAAAACAACACTAATCCCATGGAGATTTGGAAATCTTGACTCAGAGATGGCTGGAGAGGAATTGCCCAGACACTTGGATCCCTGGGATGTGCCTGCTGAGATAGGGACCCTACACTTCACAATATTCAGAGCCCTGGACTTGAAGGCGATGTTCCAGCTCATCACTGGGGGCATAACTTTAAAGTATTTAACCCCTGATAACTTTGGTCTTTGTGCAAGATAGGGATGATCCTGCTGATCACAAAGGGCAGTTGTAAACTGAGGGGGCTGACAGGCAGAAAGCTCTTAGAACTCTGCTGTATGGCCACATCTACCTGCCTGCCTGCCTATCTCTGCAAAATAGGCATAATAATAGTTGCTACATCTTGAAGTTGTGAGAATTGAATGACATAAAAGGCCTTGGAGATCCCTGTATGAATAGAGTGAATGTCATTTTGGAATAGCCCCTCTATACTGGAGCAGTGCTGCCCTATGGTTATCTAATGCAGTACTGTCCAATAGAGATAGAATGTGGCTAACATGTGTAACCCAAAGCTTTCTAGCAGTCACATTAAAACTAAGTAAAAAGGAAGAGGTGTATTAATAATAAATTCCCACTCTCTGTGTGTACATGGGGTGGGCAGGTCCCTCTCCTCTTGGGGTAGCAGACAGGGAAAGGGCTTTGCAGGGCCAATGTAACTGGTTCCCATCTGGGACCTGCTGAACCTTCAGCTGCCTAAATGCTACCAGGACACAACCCTGAGAGCAAGTTCTGGGTTGGAATCTGATGGCCCTTGTGTGGGGCAGGGGAAAGTGGAAGTGGTAGGTACCTTTGGGAAAGAGGAAAGGCAGAAAAACCTCTTTCCTTTGGGAAGTCACAGATGTCTAGAGGCTCCTGGAAAGAAACTGGTGACACTACCTGTGGATAATGAAAACACAGAGGGCTCCTGGGGGTGAGCCCTGGGGACCTTGGGACCACTGGCCGCTGCTTGGCGCCCGGATAGTACGACCTTGCAAACCATCTGGCTTTGAGGCCCGGGGGAGTTTCTAGCTCCTCAGTGCTGCGGGCTCCCCACCCAAGGCACATCCCCCTCCATTACCTGCCCGCCCCCCTTTCCATACACCTCCAACCTCACCCGCTGGGTGCCGAGTTCTCCTATGTGCTCACCAAACACCTGCAATCCTCCGGGAAATCCACGGGTCAACCTCGAAGCTTCCGGTTGAACGCGCATGCAGAGAGCTGCGCTCCACTCTGGAAGCGCACAGGAGGGCGCAGCCCGGCCTCACTAGTTACTCTGTTGTCTAAGCACCGGGTGCGTAAAGGCAACGCAGCGAACCTCATACCCAGCAGCTGGCAGTGGGCTCTGCAATCCCTTAGAGAATAACCTTTCCCCACCGCCACCATCCCGAGTGCCTGAGGCTTCGTCCCTGCTGGGGCCCCCTTCATTAGGATCTGTTGTTAAAGAATCCCAAGGTGGTGAATTTGGCCCAACGTGAGGTGAGTAAGGAGAGCAGGTCTATTTTGCGTGAAACTCCTCAATTTGGAGTTTTGGCGGCTAGAGACCAGCTGCTCAGTAGAAGGGTTCTGGCTGTTGCTAATCCTGGGGTTTCCATGAAGCTCAGAACTCTGCACGGATTTGGATCCTGTCTTCCTTTCCACTGCTTCTCCTCCGATGCTTCGCTTCTCCCGCCACCCCTTCTGATTTTCTTTAGTGCGTTGGACTCTCAGTTAAGAGGTTTTCAGCACTCCTCGACCCCACCAGTCTTTTAGAAATAGGGTGCATCCCCGGGTCCTGCTGTATACCTAGGATGGAGAGCCCAGCAAGTTGATTCAGAGCCCTCGATGGCAGCCCGGAGGTCAAAGGGCCCCGGGGGCTCTGAGACCTGTCAGGTAGAGCGCAACAGAAACGGGAACCAAACTGGCCAGGAAGTGGGGTTGCTGCCCTGCAAGGGCCTTCGCTCCAGGGCAGCCTCCAGGTCTCTGTCACTCGCCGCCGCCAGGCAGGGGTGGGGTTATTGCCAATCTTTTGGGAGGTGGGGGGTGGGATGTCTGGGGAATGGGGAAAGAGGGAGTGGCTACGCTGGGATAGCTGCAAAGAAACGGGTTTTGGGTAGAGGTGAACCTAGGAACCAGCATGGATATCTCAAAGTCCAGGGGAAGGGAGTGACGGCAACAGAGACAGGCACTGGGACAAAGAGAAGTGAACCTGCCCAGACAAAGCCTGAGTCCTACAGACCCTAAGACGGTGGCAGGGCGCCTGCTGGAGATTTGGAACTGCAGGGTTGGGGCCACAGGAATCCCCAGGGCCTCAATGGACCACACTCTTGAAACTCAGGTCTCAGTTCTTCAAGGCAAGGGTCTGGAAGACCAGAGGGGACCCATGGGGGTAGGGCATGGCCCCGCCTGCCCTTTTTTTGGTGTGCATCACTGAAAGCTGCAGCGTTGGGCGCACTAAAGAAGCCCAGGGTTTCTTGCGACTCGGAGGAAGGGAGCTGCTGCTAGGTCGAGTTCAGAGAGTGGTGTGTTGTCCCGCTTAGGCCACCTGAGGCGGAAGCCATCGTCTGCGCAGACCCGAGACGGGTGGTTGAGAGGGGTCTCGAAACGTTCTCCGCTAAGCCGCGGTCCAAGCCTGCGCTCACCGCAGGAGAACCAGACCCGGACACTTACTGGCGGGTGCGTGTTCCCAACACCAAGCTTTGGGTAGGAGCAGCGCCGCAGACCGGGCCAGGCTCTCTCCCCAGGCGACCAAATCGTTTAGAAACCACGCTTCTCAAAGAGGGTTGAAGACAGATTTTTTTTTCAGTATTACAGTTACTGATATAAACCGTTTACTTCAAATTTTAGTTAAAATACGTTCATTTTATTAAAAATAGGCAAGTATGACCACGCTCCAACCCAGCCTCCACGAAAGCTAGACTATAGAGGAGTTTCAGATTATTTGGAATCAAATATTTTACTTTCTAACAGTTGACTTAAGTCTGGTCCCGTCCGCACTGGTATGGCCCACCGGACCTCTATGCGCGGTGTCAGTCATGCCGGTCCCCTTCAGATAGCGGCTGGGGCACACTCACCCAGAGCACTCTTTCGCTTTTCGCTGCGCACCCAAAGCTGGAGAGCAGAGCGCCACGCCGGAGGCGGGTCGCGTCTCCGCATCCAGCGAATTTGCGATTTATCAGCGTTGGGATGTTGGGGTCCGGGTCTCTGGAAGATTCCTTATTTCTGGACATCGTGGCCCGGGATAGGGAGAGTGCGCGGCCGGCGCCTAAGAGCTCTGTCTGAATGCCTAGTGTGCTGCATTCCAGTTTCCCCGTCTGCGCTCCAGGGAGGGTTCTCACTGGACTGCCCTGGGCACCCTAGCTTTGGCATTTCCACTTGCCGCCAGTGGGCCTCCCCTATCCAGGACCTTTCCGCTCGGGAAGCAGCCTACTGGCACCTCCGAAGGCTGGGGCAAGGAATTTCAGCGGGGGCAACCGGGACTTGCGGTTAAGGCGGAAGAAAGGACCAGAGGACACGTGCGTGGCTGTAGGGGAACCTGTCCTAGGCTTCAGTACAGTCGCTGCCTGCGTTCTGTGCTAGCTCGGGTTGGCCCAAGTAGGGAGACCTGGCTGGGTCCAGGCGCCGTCCAAGCCTTCTGGCTAAGGGCAGGGCGGTTCGGGCGCCTTTGCGCACCGTGGCCACTTGGGGTCGCACGTTATGCCTGTTTGAGCCTCTGCGCTGCCGGCACACGCCGGGATCTGCTTAATCGTTACAAAACGTTCAAACAAAAACAGGGCCCGTTCCCTAGCAGCCAAGAGACACTCGGAGCACCGTCCCGTGCTGGCCTCGGCCCCGAACCTCAGAGCGCTCAGGTTTCTGTGCATTTGACTGGGAAAGGGATTTGGGGCCTTTGGGCCGATTCTTTCTCGGTTACCTCGGTCGTGAGCATTTGGGGGTGGGGTAAGCGCAGGGAGCTGCAAGGCCCGTGGTGTTTTATCTTAGGACTCCGCCACTGCACCCGCTAGGAAGGTTACAGCCCATCTTGGCCCAAGAAAGGTCCCCTGAGGTTAAGAGTTGGGTCTGAACACAACTCTCGGAGCCCCAACCTTTTCCTCCCTCCAACACACTCAAATACACGTAGACCTTCAGAAACACAGGCACACTTGGCACACATTTCACTCGGCCAGCAGCCGCGAGGGCACACAGAGCGTCGCCCACTGGGCGGGGGCCGCTTGGGAACAAAGGGCCCGGGAGATTTCGTCCCTGCGCTCATTCCGAGCCTCCTTGGGAGTGACACGGGCTGAAATAGGGATGCAAAGGATATTGAGGGATGTGAGAGTGCCCGGGGTGTGTGTGGGTGGAAGTAGCGACCTGGCCAAGAGGTGGGGCGCGCAACTAAGGCGAGCGTTCAGGGGCCAGGACCTGGAGGGTGGGGGGTTGGGCCCAGGCCGGCCGTCCCACTCCGCTGCAGCCCTTTGCCAGGCCTAGGCGGCTCCAGAGCTGCTCCGGCCTCCAGTCAGCTGACTAGGGGGGCGGGGGAACTGTCAGGCGCGCCCCGCCCAGCGCCGCTGGGCCGCTGGGGCCGTGCAGCCATTGGCCAGCGCGCCGGGCCGCCCGGGCCCCTGCGCCCCAGTGACATCAGGAAAGCGATAAAAGGCGGCTGCGACGCCGGATCCTGCACAGCTGCACCGCCGGGCTGCGAGCGGCTGCGAGCGAGAGAACCCTAGAGCTTGAGAGCGAGAAAGCGAAAGGCGGGCGCTCGCCCCGCGCCTCCCCTCCGCCCTTCGCGCGCCTGGCTTGCCTCTCCACCCTGCCCGGCTTGACCCGGCTCGGTCCCGTAGCGGCCACAGACCCCGGCACTGGGGCAGCGCAGGCAGCCTCGGGACTCTCCGGCGCGCCGCCGCGTCCCCAGACAAAGGCTTGGCCGGCGGCCCCGGCCCGCTGCGCCCTCGGCTCCCCGCCTCCCCGGCTCGCCGCTCTTCGCCCCCGCGCTTGGCTCGGCGCGCTCCGGCCGGCCGCAAAGTTTCCCCAGCGGCAGCGGCGACTGAGCCTCGCATTAGCGATGGCCGCGGAGCTGAGCATGGGGCCAGAGCTGCCCACCAGCCCGCTGGCCATGGAGTACGTCAACGACTTCGATCTGCTCAAGTTCGACGTGAAGAAGGAGCCGCTGGGGCGTGCAGAGCGTCCGGGCCGGCCCTGCACGCGCCTGCAGCCCGCCGGTTCGGTGTCGTCCACGCCACTCAGCACACCGTGTAGCTCGGTGCCCTCTTCACCCAGCTTCAGCCCGACCGAACAGAAGACCCACCTCGAGGACCTGTACTGGATGGCGAGCAGCTACCAGCAGATGAACCCTGAGGCGCTCAACCTGACGCCCGAGGACGCGGTGGAGGCGCTCATCGGCTCGCACCCAGTGCCACAGCCGCTGCAGAGCTTCGACGGCTTCCGCGGCGCTCACCACCACCACCATCACCACCACCCTCACCCGCACCACGCGTACCCCGGCGCTGGAGTGGCCCACGATGAGCTGGGCCCGCACGCTCACCCGCACCATCACCACCATCACCAAGCGTCGCCGCCGCCGTCCAGCGCAGCCAGCCCAGCGCAACAGCTGCCCACCAGCCACCCCGGGCCGGGTCCCCACGCGGCGGCCGCGGCGACGGCGGCGGGAGGCAACGGTAGCGTGGAGGACCGCTTCTCCGACGACCAGCTAGTGTCCATGTCCGTGCGTGAGCTGAATCGCCACCTGCGGGGCTTCACCAAGGACGAGGTGATCCGCCTGAAGCAGAAGCGGCGGACCCTGAAGAACCGGGGCTACGCCCAGTCGTGCAGGTATAAACGCGTCCAGCAGAAACACCACCTGGAGAATGAGAAGACCCAGCTCATTCAGCAGGTGGAGCAGCTTAAGCAAGAGGTGTCCCGGCTGGCCCGCGAGAGAGACGCCTACAAGGTCAAGTGCGAGAAACTCGCCAACTCCGGCTTCAGGGAGGCGGGCTCCACCAGCGACAGCCCCTCCTCTCCCGAGTTCTTTCTGTGAGTCGTGGCGGGTCCCGGCCCCCGCTCTTTCCCGGGCCCGGATCCCCAGTCCCGTGTCCCCAGCCCTGGACTCCCTTGGACTCTGTCCCTGCCATGGCCCCAGCCTTGACCTGTTTGACTTGAGCGAGAGGGTGGAAGGGCGCGCACGGGCCGCGGGCGACGGGAGGGAGCGCGGGCGGGCAGGGGACCTTGGCTAAGGCGAGAGCAGCGCACGCCAGCGCCGCCTCCTAGACTCGAGCAGAGCCAGAGAGACGAGGAGGGTGGGAGATCCCGGAGCAACTTTTCTCTAGGCTGGAAGGCGGCGAGGCATACTACCTAAGAGTCGCCCAGCAGTCTGGAGACTCTAGGCTTTCTGAACTTTGAAAGTGCTGGGGCCGCTGCTTCGAAGTCCGGAGCTCAGTCCGCCCCAGGAAGAGAGCAGAGGAGAGGAGAGGGACCCTGGCGTCCCAGCCCGCTCAAGGCGAGGCTGAGCAAAGGAAGGAAGAGCAGTGGGACCTGCCTGTCCAGAGTCCGGAGAACACTGGTTCTCAGCCGAGAGACGCGGGCCTCAGTTAGGACTTTCGGCGCGCAAATCTCATCAGTTTTATTGCCTGCTCGATTATATAGAAAAAAATACGAAAATCTGCATTAAAAATATTAATCCTGCATGCTGGACATGTATGGTAATAATTTCTATTTTGTACCATTTTCTTGTTTAACTTTTAGCATGTTGTTGATCATGGATCATAACCCCCCTTGTTTCTTTGGGTAAGAAGGGATCGCAGTTTGGAAACTCCTGCGGCTGCGAGCCGGGTTTCAGTCCCAGCTGTCGGCTTGTAAATACCCGCCCCGCCAAACCGAATAGAGAACGTGGCAGCAAGCTGAAGTGTCTTTGTTTGGGTTTAGTATTATGACATTTTTTTTAAAAAATTTGTAAGTAAAAACAAAAACAAAAACCAAACAAACGTTCTGGGGATTTAGCATTAGGCAACAACTTTGTCTTGGGGCACCCTTAGAAGTTGCATGTTTTCTTCCCTTCCCCTGTCCACAATGAGTTCTCTTGTCCTCCTGCTTTAGTTTTCATTTTGGGGAGTTTTGAGGGAAAGAGGGTACAAGGGCAGGAGCAGTGGTGGAGTGCCATACCGGGGACCCTAGAAATGGTCCTCAATTTCTGCCTTGTCTCCTGGTCAAATTGACACCCCTAATAAGAGAGGAAAGAGAAACACATCTCCTCCAGTTTTTATTTTAATAAGAAGAATCACCCCAGGGTCTTTTTTTTTTTTTAATTCTCCAGTTTGCACTCCTTGCAGGCCCCCCAGCCCTCCTAGGGTGAGAAGATTCCCCATCAATGGTGACCCCAGCTTGTAGTGAAGCAGCTGCCACTGCTCAAAATATACCAGAAACCCAAACATTGGCAAGTAAATTTGCAACTTTAGACAAACGCATTATGTGTTTTGTTCCCTGCTTTTGAGATAGCAGGAAGAGTTATTGGTGGTTCCCCCCCTCCCCTTCAGTTGTATAGTAGTTATAGGGAAGATCTGGGCGTTTTTCTTTATTATTACTTTTTTTTCTGCAGGTCAGTAAAAGGATTTAAGTTGCACTGACAAAAAAACAAAAAAAATACAAAAAAACAAAAAACAAAATGAAAGCATATTTTTTAGTTCCCATTTGAAATTGCTGGCGCTGCTGGCCGGATGCATTTTTGAGTTTGTATTAGTTGATAAATTAACAGTAATAACAAGATTGTATGAACCGCATGGTGCTTGCAGTTTTAAATATTGTGGATATTCGTCCTGCATCAGAAACGAGCTTTGGTTTTTACGGATTCAACTGTGTTGAAATCAAACTTGCCGCAACAGAAATTGTTTTTATTTCATGTAAAATAGGGGATCAATTTCAAACCCTGCTTATGATATGAAAATATTAAAACCTAGTCTATTGTAGTTTTATTCAGACTGGTTTCTGTTTTTTGGTTATTAAAATGGTTTCCTATTTTGCTTATTAAAACCATGGAAATGGTGTTTATTTAGAGAACTCCGCCTTTGCATGACTTTGACTCTCTTGTTTCTTCAAGAGTTGCACCAATTTGGGGGGCACTCTCCCCCCATGTCAATTGAAAAGAAAACCAAGTCTGGGCAGCTGTCTTCCTTGAGTGTTTGACTGAGTGTGTGTATGTGAGCCTCAAATGTATTTTCTGCTTCTCATCCTAGGTCCAAACCCCGGTCGAGTTTTGTTTCTGAGCCAAGAGGGTGCCGGCCGAAAGACCTCCGAGTCCCTAGGCATGGGGCACAGGCCACTTATTCAGTGCTTTCAGGCTTGGCAATCAGAACTACCCTACTAGACTTCCCTGCTCTGAATAGTGAATGGCAGAAACCAGGAAGCCAATAGTTCTTGCCCTGATGGGGAAACCACATCTTTTGGGTGTTCCGGGGCCCTTTGCCTTCCTGCCCAGGCTTCAGGTCTCTGACTTTCTTCTGCCTGGTAGCAACCAGAGCTGCCTGGAGCTGAATGCTCTGAATAGAAGCCTACCACCTCCCCCCAAAGGCTGGTGAAAGCAGGCGAAACCCAGCACCAGATTTGGCATATAGGGCCTTCCAGATAGGAAGCCCATCCTCCTTCTTTTGGGGGTAGTGTGCTTAGGCTTGCAGCGCTCAGCCCCACAGAAGGGCACACCACTGCGGAGCCTGCATTTCAGTGGCTCCCTAAATTGGGACTTGAATGGGGTTTTGGGGTCAGCATTCTCGCACACCAGCTCTGACGGCAGCCTGAATATTCCAGGCCAGAACGTGGCCCTAGACCCTTTCCTTTTTCTGATACTTGGAAGATCAATGTTCACTTAGGTGCTCTTGGCCTCCTTGGAACCCTGTCTATAACTTAGGGTTGACACATCTGGGATGTGGGATAGGACCTCCAAATCTCAGAAGAGTTCTGTACTCTCTTGGCAGTAACTTCAGGGACTTCCAGGCTCCTTAGACTCAATATTCAGATTGAATTTCTCTGGCCCAGAGTTTCTAACACGAAATTTCAGGACCCAATGGGGGTGGGGTGTAGGAGCTCCAGCCAGAAACCTGAGCTGGGTGGAGCTTGGGAGAAGGAAGGAGAGAGCGAAGCTGGCAGAGAATAGATTTTGGCCAGGATTCCTGGAGACTGGCGGGTAGAGGTGGTGGCTGGGGTCTGGGGAAGAGGGATGGAGAGCTAAAAATATAAAGGTACAAATAGTATTAGCAGTAATTTACATATATAATTCTTCAGTGTCCTGTAGGAGAGAAGCTAGGGATTTCATCTTGAATTTGATTCCCCAAACCAGTCCATTTAGATAAGCGAAAAGACCTTTCTGGCAGGGAAGATTTTGGCTGAGATCTGGGAGGAGAAGGTAGTTGAGCCATTATGAGTAGATGAAGGGGCGAGAGGGTGTGATAATTTCCTAATTGTATTTGCTAATGCACCTGCGTAGAACGTGCCTATATGCATAAATGCATCCCCTTTGGGGCAAAAGAGGCTTCTGTCACTTCCCCTGGGGGCATCAGAAGAAACTCTCTGCCTGCCTCTCACAAAGACCAAGGTAGATCACATTCTCTTGGCGGTGGAATCACCCCAGCAGCCTGACTCCTTTTGGAATCATCCCAGCCGGCATTGCCACCTCTAAAGTCACCTAGACTTTTTTGCCTGCACACTGAGGAGGGTTGCAAACTGCGGAGGGTCGGTCTTCCCTCCCTAAGGCGCAAAGACACTCAAACCCACCCAGTAAAGGACACATTGCATCCATCAGGACAAGGTAGCTCAGGTCAGTTGGGTGACCAACTGCATCTTGGAGAAGATGACAATCTCAGGACACAACCTTAGAGACATATTGACACACAGAAACACAGACACCCACGCCATGCAGCCATATAGATGCCCACAGCAGACACTATCCGTTCCTGCACCGAGCCACACTGACCCGGTCTAGGCACACGTGGGCGACAGCCTTCAGTCTAGAGAGCAGGCTCAGACTTCCAGAATCTCGAGGGCAGGTTCAGACTGCAGGCAAGCCTCGGCCACGTCTCCACCTGCAGCCTGCTGTCCCGACCCGTCGCGAAGCCCCAGACAGGGCGCCCACAAGCACAAGAAGAAAGAACTGGGTCCCGGGACCTCGGACTTGTCCCACCCCGGCGGCGCTCCGCATCTGCATGCACCTTTTCGGTTCTCACCGCTCCCAGCAACTCGCCGGCACCTCTGGATCCTCACGTCCCCAGGGGAAAATCCTCCCAGCGTCGGGAGTCTTCCAAGCCGGCACTGGCCCTAAGTAGACAGGCTGGCGCCTGCTCCCGGAGACACATGCGGAGACAGACGCACAGAGACACCGGGGGGCACACTCAGGCCCCGGGAATGTGGCTCCATTCCGGACCGCGCCCCTTGCAGGGGTGACTTTGGTCTGGTCCGGCGCGAAGTCCCTTCCTGAGACCCCGATTTCACGAGCGTGCCGCAGCAGCCACCTTCAGCGAGGCAAGTCGAGGAAAGGGGCTCTGGGCACTTCCAGGAAGCCTGGGGTTCCTGTACGCTGCAGCCGGGAGCCACCTGCCCCTTCTCTTGCCTCGTGGAGTCCTCTCTTTACCTCTCTCCTCCCTTTCCTCCCTTCCTTCCTCACTCACTTCCTTCCTTCCTTCCTTCCTTCCTTCCTTCCTTCCTTCCTTCCTTCCTTCCTTCCTTCCTTCCTTCCTTCCTTCCTTCCTCCCTTTCTTCTCTCTCTACTTCTTCTCCCTCTCCCTCTCCCTCCCTCCACTGTTTCCCATTTCTTTAGCCCTTCCTTTCTAAACTCTTTCATTTCAGAGAACTTTCTCCTTCTCTTTTGTTTTCTCTTCTCCCTTTTATTCTGGCGCTGCCTGGCGGGAAGGGTAGAGAAGTGTGTCAGGAGGATCGGAGAGGAAGGAAAACTTGAACAGGTAGGTCTGCAGCCTCCCCTTGGGCACCAAGGTCAGCTGGAGACTGACAGGGAGCAGAAACCCGCTGGTCAGCAAGTGCCAAGTCCCCATGCAAAGGATCTCTGTGGAAGTTGAGGTTGGTCCTTGATCCAGGTCCACAGATCAGTCACAGTCAAGATTCACTGGAGACCTGGTCTCTGGGTATTTTTGTGGCAGGACAACTCCATGCCTACCCTCTGTCCACCCACCACAAAAGTCCGTGCCTGCCCAAAGGGGCCACTTGGACCTACACTCTTGGTGGGAGCTGCCAGGAGCTGCGACAGATACACCATACTGGTCACTTGTCTTTCTCTGTGACCTGGAGTTACAGCTTTTGCCACCAAGCAAACATGCTTGTCCCCAATTCTCCTATCCCCAGCCCCACAGCTCATGCTCTCCAGGACACCGGAAACAGCTGGGCTAGAGTTTCCAGTTGTGCCCTGCTGGCTTTCTGATGCAAAGCTCGCTTTCTGGGCCCTTTTGTCTTTAGAAAGGAAAACCCTGATGACTTCTTGCATAACTGTAACTGTTAACTGTCCACTTGCAACCTGCAGTCTGAGGGCCTCCTAGCCCAGAAATCCTTGTGTTTAGATTTGTTATGTAAGGAACCCTTCTCCCCTCACCAAAATAAAAGCCCTTAAAGGGTGCTTCCTGGAGGCAGCATCATTTGTAGCTCCAGCCCTCTGGAAAGAAGGCAGTCTGGCTAAAAGAGCTACTGCTGGTTCCTAACACAGCAATCAAGCTGGTAAGACAATCCAGCCTCCGTGAAGGCACTATCCTGTGTCCAGGATAGAAGTTGGACCACACCCTGGGGCTTCCCAGGCTGGGGCTTTCCTCGCTTGGAAGCCTAACCTCTTTTTGGAGAATGCAGCAGTAGCTGCTGCTGAAATTTCATCCTTTCCACAGTTTCTGGTGTGGAAGCAGCATCTCTTTCAACGGGGGAGCACTCATTCCCCAATTCCCCATGTCTTCTCCCAGCCATGTCTCCTCCTGGCCCTTACACTTCCTCCGTGCCCATCTAAACCCCTTTCCCTGTTCTGACAAGAATTTCCTTGTCTTCCACTTCTTCTTAGGCTTCTTAATACTTCTCTCCATTGTCCTACACATGTTATCTTAAATGATGCTGTTAGATAAGGAAATCAGAGCTAACTGTTCTCTCTTGCAAGAAATTAAATATATGAGAGGAGTTGCTGCTCCAATATGGAAAACCACCTAAATTAATAATAAGGATTTGTTGCAAAACTTGGTTTTAGCAGCCTTTCTGCATTCTTTGTATGTGAAGTTACTTTCATGTAAAACAGCAGCCTCTCATTACACATTCTGTTTTATTTGTATCAAAAAGGGATGATGTCTTTGGGCTGCAGGGGCAGCTACAGAGACAGGGGGAGGAGGCCTAGAAATTTCTGGAAGAAGCAAGTCAGTTTCAGTATGAGAAGGGAGGCAGAGTTCACAAATCAAATGTTTATATCAAAGTGTTTTCATTTTTGGAGCTCTGTGCGTCTTACCAGGGATTGGGCTTTTCCAATAAAAGGACAAGGGATGGGAGGTGAGAGGTACCATTTTCAGAGCTTTGGAGCATGAGGTAGGCATTGATCCTGGCCCGTGACTCCATTAGATTCAGGAGCTGAGGCTACCCTTACCTCACTCTTAAGATTCCTCGTTTCTTCTGATCACTCATCTTTACCACCCTGACTCTGCCACTGTTATAGGACCCTGAACTCTGCTCAGGAGATGCCAGGGGCCCAGACTCCCTTCTTTGTGTCCTGGGAGCCAGAGCCTTGTACCCATGTCCCTTTCCATGGTCAGGGGGCATAGAGGCACAGAGCTGAAGAGATATGGTTAAACCCTGGGATTAGTATTGTTCTGGCATTTCACTTAACTCTGGTGCGGTTACCTGCAGACCTGGGGTGGATAAACAAGGGCGAGTGTGGCCATTTTTCCCCCAAGGTGACCCAGTGGAGCCTCCACCTACCTGATGCTGAAATTTGTGTTTTGCCACAAGTCCACCATCCTCATCTGAAACACTGAAGCAGGAGGAAGTGTGGAGGGGCAGGAAAGAGCCTTCTTTGGGGATGGTTTCCTTTCCAAGTCCCTTTGCAGAAGGTTCTTTCTTGGGGATGTGCTTCACTCTCTCCAGCCACAAGGCTTCCCGCCCAGCCAAGGACGTGGGTCATGGAAACTTGGAGCCACGGTGGGGCAACATGATGACAAGGGTATCTGCAGGAAGCTACAGCTGTCACTTTTTACTCTCTGACAGAGGAGTATGGTGGTGTGAGGTGTGTGTGTGTGTGTGTGCGTGTGTGTGTGTGTGTGTGTGTGTGGTGGAGGAGGCCGTTTTGGGCATCATTGTCTTGGGACATTGGTGCTGTTTGTAATTAATGAACCGTCCCTTCACTCTTCATCTGTTTTCAATGGAACTTTCCAACGAATGGATCATAATTACCAGAGCCAGTGTTCATAGACGCAGCAGCCTCTAGGTGAGGCACTTTTGAAGGAATCATCCACAGTTTCACAAAAGCTGTTTCTGGGACAGGTTGAAGCTTTGCATCTGCACATAGATATTCTTCATTCTTAGGACAGGCATGTGCACACACACACACACACACGTGAATACCTTCATGTTTGTACACACAGAGGCAGGCATACATGGGCACACTTGCTCAAGCACAAAATCTGCATTTGTTTTACATGTACATTCACATTCATGTGCATATGCACACATCACACATGTACTCTCATGTATGTATGTAGTATACCTAGAGGCATACAGGTCCAAATGCTCTTGCACACGCATTTACAATGTGCATACAGTGTTCACAATTATGCACATAGCTGTGTGGATCTATATCCACATTGAAACACAATTGATTACACATTATACATGCTCTGGCAAAATGTCCGGGGGTCCCTGGACATTATCAGAGGCTTACAGGCACACATGTACGTCATGTATAATTGAATACTGCTTTCAGGTTCATTCATACACAAGCAGCATGTAACAAGTGAAATGTGGCACTGGTGGGGTTAATGGAGGCCCCAGACTCCCATAAATATTTATACGAAGCACTCAAGCTCTCAAAGTGGGAGAAGAACCTCTCCCCGCAAGCCCTTGTAAATCACGCGGCTGCTGTGTGTTACCTGTCAGATCCGGGGCTGTGCGGTCCAGGTCTCGCTCCACAAGGGCGACACATACGTGCTGGAGCACACAGCACTCTCCATGCCTCGTCAGATGTCCCAGCAAACAGGCCGAGGTTGGTCCCCTGCCCTGGGATTCTTCTTCAAGAAGCAAGAGGAAGAATTTCAGTGCTGCAGCTGCCTCTGCGAGCACAGGGCTGGAGGGCAGGAAAGGCATCTGTGAATGTCTGAGACTAGGTTTCTCTAGTGGAGTTATCCTCGAGGGACAGCACGTGGGGGCTTTGGTGGCTAGCAGTGTGCAGAAATGAGGTGGGGTCCTGGGCAGGGTCTGGCTTCTGAAGCTGCTCTCCACTTGCTTGGTCCCAGGAGCCAACTGAACCACAGGGTCCTAGCCGCTGTAAGTCTGTCCAGTGAATGCTCCTGGTCCAGTCTGCCACCTCGAAGCTGTTCACTCAATCAATGAACAAGTATGTGTTAGGGGTTTTTCATGTTCACTGCGCTTCTTGATGTTGACAATATAACAAGCAAAGACAGAAACCATCACAGCTTTCGTGTAGCTTGCTGTCTATTAGGGGAGAAGAGATGTCCACCAGATACTGAACCAAAGAGTCAGTTGACCCAAGAGGGACAACTGCTATGGAGGAAAGCGACCTGGCCCTCTGAGAGCTTACATAAGATAATGAAGACGAAGCACAGGGCCCGCCTCCTGGAGGAAGAGATGTTTGAACTGAGATCTGAAGCCTGAGCAGAAGTTATCCAAATCCAATGGCTAGAAGAGCACCCTGGATCAAAGCCATTGGAGGGACACTTCTGTGATGCCAGATTTTTCTACATTAGCGCCAGCAAATAAAGTAGTCATTAGCCACAAGTGGCTCTTCATGTGGATGAAAATCTGAATGTTTAAAGTTTTCATTAATTTTAAAATAAGTGGTCAGGGTCTCTGTCTCCTCTCTAATTTTTCTCTACCTCTGTTTTCTCATGTCCCTCACTCTGTTCAAACCACAGTGGCTGCCTTGCTGTTTCTGGAACATGCTGGATACTGCCCTTCCTAAGGGCATTTGCTGGAGCTGCTCCTTCAGCTGGAACCATTTTCCCCAGATAAGCTTATTGGAAAGTCCTGCATTTCCTTCCATTCCTTGCTCAGACTTCATCTGCTCATCCTGACCTTCCTGTTGAATCTGTTCCCCTTCCCCTTCCTGGGCACTGCTGACCTGCTTGTCCTCTACTATTTCTGGTTCCTTCTTTTCTCTCCTTCCACCCCCCCCCCCCACCAAGCACTAAGTGTCTGACAATAATGGATTCTTTATTCATTTATTGCTATTTTCTGACTCTGCCTGTGAAGTCAGAGTCTGATGACTGTTTTGTTCACTGATGTTCCTAAGCACCATGAACAGTGCCTGGCACTTAGTAGGACCTCAACAACCCCATAACTGGATGAATGAAAATGAATGAATGAATGCACTTAAAGAATAAAGGGGTTATGTCTGCAAAGGCCTGAGTGTGGGGTCCTGGCTTCTACTTATCTCTCAATCAGTTATCTGTTTATCCTATTGATCTGTCTGTCTGTCCGTCCTCTTATCTATCATCTATTATATCTATCTGTCAGATATTTATCCTCTCTTTCTTTTTCTCTCTCTTTTTTTTGGAACTCTTTAAAAATATATGCTGCTAAAATACTTTTTTAGGGGCTGGGGATGTGGCTCAAGCGGTAGCGCGCTCGCCTGGCATGCGTGCGGCCTGGGTTCGATCCTCAGCACCACATACAAACAAAGATACAAAGATGTTGTGTCCGCCGAGAACTAAAAAATAAATATTAAAAATTCTCTCTCTCTCTCTCACTCTCTTTAAAAGAAATAAAATACTTTTTTAAAGCTTGTTTGTGTGCCATTCTCTAAAATCTCACACACTGTCATTGGTGCACTTTGGGACATATTCTGGTGTCTGAGGAGGAAGAAGAGGTTGCTATCTGACCTCAGAGGCAACAAGGGGCCATCACAGAAGGATCTTCTGGGGGCTCTGGGGTCTCACTGCTGGGCAGCATCCCACCTGTTTTCTACCTTCCCTGCCCTCCAGTTATCCTTCTCCTAATTCTAACCTCTGCAAACAAATAAAACCAGCCAGCCAACCTACAACAAAAACTCTTAGCATTCTAGAGGCCCTGGGTCCAATCCCCAGCACTTCCAAAAAGAAAAACTAAAACTCCCCCAAACTGACCCCCCCTCATTCCCCACCCTCATTGCTTTCTGAGCTGAGATGAAAGCCTCTCAAATACTTTTGTCCCCTTGACAAGTTATTTTTAAAAAGAAAGAGTATCTCTGAGTCTGACACTTGCGAGGATTTTTTTTTTTTTTTAAAGAAAACCCTTGCCAAATCAATAGTGCTCTTATTTTAAGCAATGGCCAGGGTCTGAAGAGCAGGCTGGTGGTATATGTACTCTGTATACACTCAAAAAAAATTGTCTTCAGTGTCCTCAGGTCAAAATGGACCTTCCCCAGGTCTGCTTTCTGTTTCATTGTATAATGGGAGGATCTCGAAAAGCAGAACCTGGAGGAAGAGGGGTAGACACACTTGGAGGACTTCACTTCCTCTGGGTGATTGAACTGGGGAATCAAAACACAGCCCAGAGCAACCTCTTCACCTCCTTGCATCCTCGGAAGACTTTTGGCTCTATCCCTTGCACTGGAAGGGATCAGGCATAAATGTCACTAGGCCCATTTCACAGCTAGATGAATAGAGTCAGGGAAATCTTGTTTCCAAGCAGAGGTGGGACAGAATGTTTTTCCAGGCACCTGCTAATACCCCTGGCAAGTGGACACCTCAAATCCCTGGTGGTTGCAGTTCTTGAGAAACAGGCTGATTTCTTAAAGAGGAATCTGCTTTCACATTTGCTGTCAGAGAGGTACTTTCCCAGAATGGCCCCGCTCTTTTTTGACCAATTCCCAGAGGCTTATAACTTACTTTCTAGGCCCTATCCTATCTTTTCAACATTGCCTGGGTCCTCTCTCAGAAACTCATCTCTTGATCCTGTCGCTGCTTTGTTTGCAAAATTAGCAAGTTATTGGTCTGACTTTGGCCTGGAGGAGAGGCAGAAATTTCAGTTCCGCCTAAACTGTGGCCTTGGCAGTCCAAGATGCTGAGCTCAGACCCTGATGTGATTTGGGGAAGGCCGAAGGGCAGAGGTTAAGTGCAGAGGCTCTCTGATGTCTTCTGAAGGGGACCCAGGTTTTCCTGCATAGTGTTCTGCCCAGCCTCTGGTTGCTTCAAGGTCAGCAGTGTGACCTTAAGGTTTTGTTAGGAAACTATCACCTGAATTATAGCTAAAAATCTGTCTTTTGCTTGACTTCTCTACAAAGGATGGCTCTGCCATGTTTCCTTGGATGGCTCTCATTCCTCTCTCTTTGCACAAGGAGGGAGAAAACTCTTGGAAAGAGTCAAATGCTTCTCAGAAAATGGAGGCCTCAGGTGGAATCTTATGACAATATTGATGTTGTACTAGATTCATTCTATAAGTTCTGGGCCCAAGAATTCCAGAGCACTTTATCAAAGGGAGTAGTTTATAGGTAGCAAGGGAATTGATGACCATTGATGAGACCCAGAGAGGGATCCCTAGGAACACACCACATCAGACTCGACCTTGTATTATCTTTGGAAGATCAAGGACTGTGGACTCAAAGATCTTAATTTAGGAAATATTTTCCATGTATCTGGCACTGTTAAATATTTTACAACTATTAGCTCACTTAATCCTTAACAATAACCCTAAGAGATAGGAAATGGAACACAGAGAGGTTAAGCAAAGATACACATCTTGTAAGAGACAACTCAAACCCAGGCAGTCTGAACCTGGAGTCTGTGTCTTTAACCATGATACTCTCTGAGGCCAGGTGTTGGATGATGGGTGAATTTGTAACTGGCTGAAAAGTGTTTTTGCAGTTTTATTCAGTGAGTCTTGGCCAAGAGCATCTCCTTCAGACCACTGTTCATTCTCTTTTTCTTAGGTCACGTTGCTTTTAAATTATTATTATTATTATTTTTTGGAGATAATGGGAATTAGTCCTGCTCTGAGATAATCTATGGCTCTCCTTCTCCAGCAATTGCACTCAGAGAAAGTCAGAGTCCTTCCTCTGAAATCCTCCTGGAACGGGGGCCTTGTTGGAACTCAGGTTTGGGAGCCAGGAAGGCAGATCTGATGTAAACCCAGCCCTTCTCTCAGGCAAGTCACTACACTTCTCTGAACCTCAATTGCCTCTCAGTAAAGCTGGGCACACCTGCCCCGCTTCTGGTTTCTGGAGGGAACCTTCGGAGCAAGAGCGTGTCAGGGATGTCTGGCGTGCGAATGGAGTTGGGTGGTAAGCTGCAGGTGTCTCCCGGGGAAGGTGTGAAGTCTTTCTCAGAAGGCTGAGTCTGAGCCATCTCTTGCAGTGTCTACGGCCAGGCCTTACGGGAAGGAGCAGGATCTCAAAGAATTCTCCTAGAAGCCACTGGGAAGCCTTTAGCTTAGACTTAGCCCAAAGCCCAGGCTCCCGAGTTGCAGCTGTGGGGATGTCAAGCAGGTCTGACGGGTTCCATGCTCTGGCCAGGATCTCTGGTTCAGTTCGCTCTGAAACTGATTGGCAGGGAAAGCCCCAGAAGGCAGAGTACAAACCCCAGCAAGAGCTCCTGGGAAGTGGGATTTACAGCCCTGAACACACAGCAGGGAAAGAATCTGGAGTTTCAGCCCTGAGTGCGAATATTCTCAGCCCCCTCCCCCAGGCCATTTTCAGATGCTCAGAGCCCCGGAGCCTTGATTGACAGGGTTTCTAGCATTTTCTGGGCAATGAGAAATTTGCGTATCACTATGTAAACTTGCCTCCCATCTTAGGAACCATGTGGTGGAGAGAACATCTGAGTTTTTAGATGGTGGGCTGGGGTCCCTAACCTGGTGACAAGATGGTCAGTTTTTGGTGTTCGTGTTTCTGTGAGTCTGTGCAGAATGCGGGTCCTGTCCACATGTGGGCAGGTGCACATGGGCTCATGGGAGACTGTGTGCACATGCATGTACAGCCACAGAAAAAGAGTTCCCTTCAGTGGTGAAGATGGTGGATTGGAGTCAGGTTGCCTGGGTTTGACGCTCACCATGACCTTCCTGATGTCCCTGGGAGTCAACACGGACAGGGGTGGGTATACAGGCCACTCCCCAGGGGCCCAGAGTGGAGTGCACATGTGAGTTCATGAGAGCATCAGGAACCAGTCCATCATTCACTCAACAAACGCTCACCTGCTCCATACTAAGCACTTCTGTACCCCTGAGCTTGCTTGTTCCTGGGCAACCCCTCGGGAACTCTGTGACTCCATGTGGGTGCTCCATGAGACTGGAATTTGCCCAAGCCCTCCTGCTAAGCAACTGGGCAAGGATTTGAACTTAGGTCTGTCTCAACCCAAGGCATCTAGTGTTGGCTCCATGCTTCCCTGGAGTTTGGGAGGAACGTGAGAGCCCGGGAGCCTCATGGCACACGGTTAGGAAGGTGAAAAAAATGGCCCGGAATGAGATCTAAGAGGGGGATGAGCTCTGGGAGGGTGGGTGGAGCAGGCTCAGGAGAGGGTGGTGTTTGGGTTGGTCATGACTGGAGACGGAGTGTGGGAGGAAAGGGTGCTAGGCGAGGAACTAGTCTGGGTGAAAGCTCAAAGTGGTGGTGGGAGGGAGCTCTCAGAGCAGCAGCAGACAGCTCACCTTCTGTTTGGCTAGAGAGGGAGAGGCAGGAGCACCCCTGGGACTGGGAAGAGGAGGGAGCTCCTAGGTCCTCAGGGGCTTTGGATACCCAGGCTATGACATGGCTTCAGAGATGAGCAGCCCATCTGTTGACTGGGAACTTGGGGTTTGGACTCTGGGGTGCTGGTTAGATTTAGGTGGGAGCTTAAGTGGGGGAAAGGGTGAGAGAATGGAGAACTGAGACAGCCTCACTCAGACCTTGTGCATGAGAAGACAGAGACAGGCTCTATGCAGAGAGGGAAGGATGGAGCCAACCTATGGAGAATGCTCAGAGGCTTAAGAAGGCCTAATGACACCAGAGCTAAGAGGGTGAATTGGACCTTATTAAAATTAGTGAGAACACACACACGCACCAAAAATGGGAAGGAGGAAATAAAAAAGACATTATGATATGGAGTCTGCATTGAGATGGGCCAAGAGTTGACTGTAAGCCTCCTAGTGACCAATGAGAAGAAGGAAAAAAGATCAACTTTAAGAGCCCTGGTGTTTCTTAAGGAAAAACAAATCCACTGCTTAGGAGAGACATAAACACTGCTGGTTCTGGGGCTGGAGAGAAATCTTTCTGGTGGATTGTCAAATACTTGGGCAGGTCTTTTGGTCAGAGAGGAGGTGAGTAGAGGCAGCAGAATCAGGTTGATGCCTCACCACAATTTCAGTGTGACCTTAGAAGGTTGCTTGACCTGTCTGAATCTGAGTTTCCTCCACTGGAACATGAGGGGTGGGGGGAGATGTGCCTTAGAGAGCTGTAAAAGTGAACTCACGGATGTGGCAGAAGTGCTGGGCACACAGTAGCTGATCAGTAAGGCTAGCCTGCTTCCTCTCTGCCTCCCAAACCTGCCTCTCTCTAATTAAAATTTCATTGCTCTTTTGCCTTCTCTTACTTTGGGCCAGTTCCTCCCACTGCCCCTGGGGACCAGGGCACAGCTAGGTGGCTGCTGGCAGGGTGCCTGCTGAAATCAGGAAGCCCTCAGCTCCCTGCTGGGCCTGTGTCCACAGCTGACCTGCTCTGAAGAGCCAGGCTCAGCCAGGCCACAGACTCCTGGGCCACTGCTATTCCTAGCCCTGGGTGGGGCTGAGAACTCTGCTCACAGTCAGCCACCACCACCTCGTGTTCCTGTAGCACCCTGTACATCTCCTTCCTCCTGCAAGTCCCGGGAATAGATAAATGATCTTCTGTGTGAACCAGTTGTTTTAACATCCACCTCCCAGCCGGAACACATGTGTCCTAAGGGTATGGGCTGTTCTATCCTCCCTTGCCGCGTCAGTCTGCAAGGCCTGCTCAGCACCTGCCGCAGACTGACTGCTCAACAGAGTGTTTGAAGCCAAGGGTGGGTGCATATCTGGAATCCCAGCCACACTTGAGCCCAAGTTCAAGACCAGTCTGGGTAACTTAGTGAGACCGTGTCACAAAAATAAGGTCAGGGGCTGGGGTTATAATAGCTCAGTGATAGAGTGCTCGCCTAGCATGTATAAGGCCCTGGGTTTGATGGCCAGTACCATGTGCACCCACATGTGTTGAATAGATCAATGAATGAATGGGGTAAGTGAAGGACTGAAAGAAACTTTGGAATTATTGGTCCGGTGGGGTTAGGGTCACGATCTTCATTTTATAGATAAGGAAACTGAATTTTGATTTCCTCCTTTTAACCTCTTTCCCAGGTTGATTTTATTCATTTTACAGGCTTCGGTCAAAAAGTTTCTTCTTTGAAACACCTCGCCTAATGTTCTAGGCTGGGCCAGGCACCTCGCCCCCCATCATTGTTAACCCTCCTCCTTCTCCAAGGTTTGGTCCGTTTCCCTTTCCTACATCTTCAGATCTATGGGAATTGGTTCATTTGGTTTCACGCCCCTCTTAACTCCACCAGTTACATAATTTGCAGGGCCCAGTGCAAAACGAAAACCAAGGGTCTCTTAAGTTCAAGGTAGCAACAGCCAAACATTAAACTGGGTACTACTGCCTTTCTCATTGCAGGGACTTGTTTGACAGCAAGGACCTTGCAGATCTTATTGACTGGGGCTTCCTCTTGCCCCAAGCCTCACACAGTGCCTGCTTCTCAATAGCATCTTATTTAACCATCCAGTGTATGAATGAGTGAACGCAGATGCATGAACAGAAGTTTCATAACCTCTCTGAGCTTCCATTTTCCCATCTGCAAAATGGGACTGTCTTGCTTCCTTCCTCAGCAGAAGGACTCTGAAAAACATCCCATGTTTTGGTTTTAGATTCTGTTGACTTTCTCAGAGGCAGTGACATCACTGAGCCTCAGGGCCACTAGATCTTACAGCGCGTGTTCTGGAACTAGTCGGGTTGAGGTGGTCTGAGGACAGAGGTCAGTCCTTTGTGGGGCGAGTGAGGCTGGCCTGATAAAGCCGGTGGACTCTGCTCTCTCAGGCAGCCAGTGTGCCACTAGTGACGTACTTCTACCTGGCTGGAGCCCAGGGACTGAGGAGAGGCCACGGCCTCCTCTTCTTTCTGAACTCTTATTTACTGTGCATCTACCATGTATTGGGCCTCATGCTAAGTACTTTGCATACCTGGTCTCTTTTCTCTTACCTTCATTTTTGCAGAGGGAGAGAGAAATCAAGGGTCCTAGAGTAAGACTGGCCTGTCAAAGGTAGTCAGCCTCGGAAGCCAGAGGGGCCATCCCTTAGCCTGAGGCCTACTGAGAAAACAAAAAACAACAAAAATATCACAAGAGGGGTTTTATTCACAGAACCCCATTCACAGTGTGACTCTGGCAAATACCCCGTATTTCAGCTTTAGATGCTACTGACTCTCTGGGGCCCGAGCAATGACTATCCAGGCCCGTTGTGTCACTGGGTCTGGAGGGGACAGCCTCGACCAAGCCAGTATCAGGCAGACCCAGCAGAATCCAAACTGAGACAAACATTGCTTACTTTTTTGGGGGTGCCATTTTCACACGAATATTAAACTTGTCTTTAATTAAATGTCAGTCTTTAAGCTTAAAACTGCACTAAGACCTGTATCAACTTGCTTTAAAAAAAAAACCAAAAAACTCAAGGAATTGCATAATGTAAACAGAAAAGAATCCAGGAGCCAGAGACCCTGAAACTCTTCTCCCACAGCAAAGTTCTCCAGAATCTACATACCCTGTGTCCCGCACAGGGCCTGTCACACACTGTCTCCCCATCCCTGACTTCCACTCTCCTTTCAAAGATTACAGAAACCAAAGGCAGACTGCCTGCTTTTAACCATGGGATTTGAGTTTTCTTTGCAGTTGTGGCCAGTCACTTCTCTGGTCCGGCTTCCAGAACCACGGGGTTCTGTGGGCACTGGCTTTGACCTTCAGGGGAACTTGGGTGGGAGTCTCGGCCGTGGGAAAGAGCACAGGGCTATGTTTTCCATGCTGGGAAATAGTCTCTTACATACTGGTTTCCATTCTCCTGCTCGCACATGCACACTCTTTCCTAAACTCACATGCACCCACACAGCCCGGCACCCACTCAGAGCTCCTAATACCAGGAGGGAGAGCTTTCCCTGCCATGTATCGGCCTCCCACCACAAGCCTGAGCTGACCCCAGGTGGTGGAGTGGGCAGGTTGAGACACCTACTCAGCCCTCACGGCAGGCCCGGTGCCGTCATAGGGACCTCTCCTGCTGGTGCGTGTAGTTCTCTGAGGCTTTACAGATGAGGACATTTTGAGGCTGGATCAGGGACTGTCCTCCCCACAGACACAAACGGGTCAGGGCAGAGCCTGGTCACACCTTGTTGCTCTTTTGGATCTGGGAGGAATTACCCAAACCTGGCCGGCTATGGGACCTGGAACCCTTAGCTGGGATGCTCTCAGCCAAGGGGACTGTAGTTTATCCATTGTCTGCCTGGCTGCCTCTCCCAGCACCCAGAGCCCCAGGACAGACACGTCCTGATGTGATTCGACCACAAGAAATTTAGAAGGGGGGGGGCTTTTCCCGTCATTCCCTGGGGCTAGGGGCCCACTAATGGTCCCTCAAAGATGTCCATGTCCTAGTGCCTGGAACCCAAGGATGTGTTGCCTCATGGTGGCAAAAGTCTTCCCAGCTGTGATCAGTTAATGACTTTGAGGTGGGGAGAGTAACCTGGGTGGCTGGGGAGGGCCCGTGTCCTCATGTGGGCTCTGACAAGTGGAGAACCTTTCCTGGCTGTGGTCAGAGGGAGAAGTGACTGGGGGAGCTGTGTTGGAGCAGCATTGCTGGCTTTGAAGGCCCAGGGAGGCAGCACAAGGCAGAGGCAGGCCAACAGGTTCTCCTCCAGCATCCAGATCCGGAACACAGTGACACCTTGCTTCATCCAGGAGGCTCCGTTCATTCACTCACAGGGTCCTTCCCCAGGCCTGTCAAGCACATGTACGTGCACACACACCATCAGTGATACTAGTGATCTGGGGACAAGTGCTTACCAGGCCAGGTACAGTCCTAAGTAATAATAATAATGATGATACATTATAAATGCTAATCTATTCATACTGATACTAATGATGGCAAACACTTCCGTCATGCCCACTAAGTACATTCTGCTAAGTACTTAACACATATCAATTCTTTCAGTCTTTACAACAATGTCAGGAGGTAGGTTACTCTTTGATTGCTGATTTTAGGTTTACCCATTTTACAGGTGGGGAAACTAAAACTCAGAGTGGTTAAATAACTTGCCCAGGGTCACACAGCCAAGAAGTCGAGCTAGGTTCGGAATGCAGGCCATCTGGACCACATTTGGCTATTCTACACTGAGACCCGTACTCGCCTTCACATTCGCACTTAATATCGCACACACTCCACACTGTTCCAACCAGCCTCCTCCCTCAGACTTTCCTCTCCTTTTCCCCCTCCCCAGCCCATCACTGGCTAAGGGGCAGAAGACCCAGTGGATCAAGCTGAGTCGGACAGGGATTTTCACTGGTGGGTCTTGTCCAAGCTTCAAATAATGTGTCCATCTGGAAAAAAAAGTCTCTAAATTTTTTTCCCCCAAATTTTAGATCTCCTTTTATGAAACTTCACTTAGTTCAGCCAGATGATTTGTTCCATGTGTAATTAAATGTGAGTCAATATGTCGAACTTTGCAGAATTCATCAGACCTGGCAGCTCACAGTGGTGGGGACATCCTTGGTTGGCATGTCACTGTGACAGGTCTGGATGAGTGGCTTGCTGTTCAGGGCATCCTGCCCTGCCCTTGACCACAGGGCCTGAGCTGGGCTGCCTGGGCCCGCCAGTGGACTCAGAGGTCCTGATGTTTTCAGGTGGCCAGCAGCTGGGGAGGGGGGGGATTAGCCACCTCCTTACCTGCCTCTGGGGCAGGGCTGGGCCTGGCTGCTGGAACCTGTTGGGCCGGTTTGGAAGCTGTGATTACCAGGGCTCTCTGGGAAGGATGGAGACCCAGGGGGGAAGGAGGGAGGGAGGGAGGGAGGGAGAGGGAGAAGGGGTGGGAGGGTGGGGAGGACGGAGACAGAGGGGGTGGGGAGGCAGGAGGGGAGGACAGCAGCTTAGCCTTGGCCCCTCCTGACCTGCCCAGCAGCTCGTCCCCCTGCACTCCCTCACTCTGTCTCCAAAAAGGAGGAGAAGCAACCTGAGGAGCTCCCCTCAAGTCCCAGGAAGCCCACCAGGTGGGAGTCGAGCTTGATGCTGTTTCCTGAGGCTTTTTATTTGATTCAGTGAGGGGCCCTGGGGGCTCTAACTGAATCCCCGGGGTGCCTCGGAGGGAGGGGATAGACAGGGAACAGGCCCCCCCCCCCCCCCCCCCCCCCCGCTCTGTGGGGATCCTGTCCCCACAGCGGGGGTGACCTGAACAACAGGCTGAGCACAGTTACCTTCTTGCTGCTTCCAG